>NC_138899.1:2484226-3726339 GCF_965194825.1 Balaenoptera physalus
AGTTCTCAGGATTTGCTGGCTGTCCACACACAGCTGTTTCTGGTTTGCTTTTCTGAGTTCAGGCTTTTGACTTGACCCCTGTCCTACTCATGTTTGCTCTGATCCCTTTGCAAGGTCCCAGGCCCCGTCACTCCAGAGACGGCTTCTCCTGGCTTCCTCTGCGGTTCCCCCCAGGGCACCGTCCTGCACTTTCTGCTGGTGGGCCAGCAAATGTGCACAGACAGAATTAATTGACATCCAGGCCACTCCGCAGGGTTGAGAATCCGCCTGCCAACATCACCATATGTCTTTCTGCAAAGCATTCAGCGTCAATACCACACTTAGGATAAAAGTTTTCAAAATGCTTTACAAGAGCAATTTGTGTTGAAGTACAAATAAGTGGACAGGGCAGGGGGCTGTGGGAGATTTTAATGGTTCATACAAAGACCCTGAAGCTGTCACCTCGGCTAGGGACCCAGTGGGTACGATCTGCTGTTTCACACTTCCCTGAACTGTGTGCGTAAACATGACACCCCCAAGCCCTGTGGCACGTGTGCTGTAAGCCGACAGCTGGGTGTGCAGAAGAGCAAAGGGCGTCTTGTCACATAAGCCTCATCTCATTCCCTTTGGCCAAATCTCTCCCAGCCAGAGGGCTGCTTGGAAAAATGACTGTCATGGCACCAGGGAACTGTGCTTTGTAGGAACATGATCAATTATTATTATTATCTTGTTATCGACAATTAGAAGGGAATGAATGAGCGCTCCCACCCCCGACTGTTGGTGTGACTGCATCTCCCCAGACACATGTGTGTCCACTGTTTCTCAGTGTCTATAAGAAGCTGACACCACAGCTGCCTCGATCTTGAGCAGTGGTTTCCTCTGAGAAGGGCTCTCTCCCCTGCGGTCAAAAGCTCTCTTTGAGTAATTTAAGGCCTGTTTGTTTATTAACAAAAAATGAGGGGAAGGAGAGAGTCAGACACCTTAAAGGAGCCAGTTCATCTTCTGGTCCTTTGTGCAGTAGGAAGGGCCTGAGGCGGCCGGGCCCTGGGACTCTCCTTCCCCCTCCCCTCCCCTCCTCGAAGCAGGCCCTCCTTCACCCAGGGATTTGTCCTGTCGCACTTCACTCTATTATTTGATTTGCAGGAGGCGGGAACACCTGTAGACCACTACTCAGGTGGGGCACAGGGGCCACTTTGTTAATTGGTGTCCAATGTCTCACCTGTTATGATGGCTGTGCCCAGGTGCAGTGCACCTGCTCTAATGGCCATGCCAGGTGTGGCACCCCTGTTTCTAATGGCGATGCCAGGTGTGGTACACCTGCTCTCATGGCCATGCCAGGTGTGGCACCCCTGTTTCTAATGGCGATGCCAGGTGTGGTACACCTGCTCTAATGGCCATGCCAGGTGCGATGGCCCTGCTTCTAATGGCCAGGTCCAGCAGAGCCCATTTCTTCCTTATCGACCTATTGGACTCTGGTCTGCTTTGCCAGGGATGACAGGCCCTTGTCAGCTGGTCAGATGTGGTGCTGGGAGAGCTCGTGCATGACTGGAACGGCGCCCGGCCAGCACCAGGTCAAAATTTGACCTAGTTGGCAGTGATCTGATGACCACACACTTTGAGTTCTCATTCTTCAACCTTGATGTCAGCAACGTGTACAAAGGACGACCTGTCTGGTCTTGGCGACCACAAGCATCAGGTTGTATCGTGAGGCTTTCACCAGCGTCTGCAATTGAAGGAGCTGCATCTCCAGAGGATGCCTGACAACCTCAAGGGTGAGCACACGAGCCTGGTACTTACTGCTCTTCCTGGAGCTCCAACCGGACCCATCTGTCCCACGGGCCCTGGGCGGCCGGGAGGCCCCTAAGGACAGGCAAGCAGAGAAGGCTGTTAGCAGAGGCAGACCGGGGCGTGGAGTCCAGAGTTCTTCAACTTTCGCTCCGTCTGTTCTCTAATAAAAAGAACGCTTACCTGGAAACCGACCAATCCGGGCACTCCAGCTTCCCCCTAAGTGAGAAGAAATAGTGTTAAGAATTTTAGCATTTAGGCATCTGTAGGTTTAGTGACATTTTATTGCAATGTTGGAAATAAGCATATAAAGTGTATCTGCCATCTCAGGACTTGGTGATGTTAATCACCCAGGTATCTGGGGTGTTGTGAGTGTGGGACGAGTGTGCCCACAGTTAGTGTAAGATTGACAACAGCCTGGAGGGCAATAAGAGAATTTCAAATCAGTCGTGATCCTGGGCTATTCCATCCCTCTCTGCATCCCTCCACTCCAGAGCTCACTTGGAAATTCACTTTGTTAATCGCGAATTTACACTGGGGCGCTTGGTCACGCCCCACCTCTGCCGACTTACCCTGTATCTGTCGCGGTCCTCACTAGACAGAGCGTAGGGCTCGCCTTTCTGCCCTTTGGGTCCTTGGGGCCCCTAAATTAGCACATGTATCATAGGAAGAAAAACGAAGAAAACAGTCCATTAGCATTCAGTGCAACGACTGTTATTTGGATGATGTCATGTTGCCTTTTATAGGCAATGTCTAGCTCTCCTCACGGCCAATTCCGGTTATTCTGAACACCAATCTCTACCTTAACCACAAGGGTGAGAGTTTTACTTTCATTTTTACCCAATAGCATCTTTCTTACAGTTAAAATGGAAATACTCTATAGGATTTAAATTACTTTCAGAAACCCAAGTGAAGGTTCAGTAAACAAATCCTTTCCTCTACCACCCCGTTCCTTTTCTTTGTAAAAATACCATTCTGTGTCTTCTTTGGCATTTATGTACTAAAATATCAACACATTCATGCTGAAGCACCATTTGTGGGAGAGATACTGGGTCATCCTTTAAAAATGGAATTGTGTCAAATATACACTATGTGTGAGTACGTACATACACATATACACGTGTTTTAATACCTACATATAAAATCAATATTTTAAAGTGATAGCTATATTTATTGATCATGAAAGCTATAATATTAGAATAGAATAGAATGCAATGTAGCTTATGGAAAAGTTGAATCACATGAAAAAGAAACAGCCAGTGGAGGAGGAGCTGGAAGGCGGAGGTGTGAGTGTGACCAGAAATCCATCAGCCTCGGGGAAACGCAATGACGGGTGTTATGACTGCCCTTCCCTCACCTTAAAATGTTTTTTTTAAGTAAAAAGTTTTGCCAAAAAATGTTAGTTTAACCCCGAATGTGCAATATACTGGTGGTAAGAGGGTAGCAATAGAATGCCGAAAAATATTTCAAGATTCTTTGCAAAGACCCTAGAAATTAAATGAAGCCACAAAATAGATCATTATATGGAAGTTCTTCCATTGCGAAAAATAAAGTCTATCTTGTATATCCCGGAGAACGTCATTGTTCTCTCATGTCACAAAGGATGTTAGAATCTAATAAAGAGGATGACTAATGGAGAATTTTGTCAAGGTCTAAGCTTTATAAAATTTTAGTTCCACGATTCCGCTATTACTCACTGTTATTTGAATCGGAGCATGGGAGAAAATGAAGAAACGCTTAGGAGGCTGCAGGAGTGAACCACATAAGCCAAACCCATTACTTTCTACCTAACGCTTAAAGGATGAATCGGAACGGAGTTACCTGGATGCAGGAACAGCGCGCCTGGGTATCATCAAGCCAGCCTCAGCAGGGGCGGTGTGCTTTATCCTGACCGCTAACCAAGGGCGGGGAGCCACGGTTCCCCGGGGTGTAAAGGCAGGCCTGGCCTGGGCTCCCGCCCCCCATCACTGCCCTGTGAACAGGAGGCAGCTCACCCTTTTCTGAGAGCTTTGCTAAGACCGTTTCTCAAAGGCATCCTCTGCGGGGCCTCCTGAAAGCGAGACCTTTCACGCGTTTCCACCACGCAGATTCCAGAGCCGACCCGTGGAATAGCCCAAGCGGTTCCCATACTCACAGCGGGGCCGAGGAAGCCGCCAGGGCCGCTGGGTCCCGGGTAGCCTGCGTCACCCACTGTCCCGTTGCAGCCGTCGTAGCCAGGTGGTCCTCTGGGCCCGCCTTGGCCAGGATGTCCCTGGAAACAGACAAGCGAGTGAGTCTTCAGCCCGCAGGGGTTTAGTTCTCATGTAACTGTGATGAAACAGCTTAAAATCTTCTCAGAAGAGATGTCCCTGGCATGAATCCAAGCGCCAAGACAACTCAAAATGAACCAATGAATGAATGAAGAACTAAGTCATCAAGGGCACACAGGTGCCCTTCTAAGCAGCAGAGGGGCCTGCACAACAGAGTTCTGTTTCCCATGGGGTTTGGTCAGATGTCAACCATTTGGGGTTTCTGCTGCTTTGCTTCCTTGGGCGACAGGGAGGGCTGTTTTAGCAGGAACAGAAAAAGGTAGGTGGAAAAATTCTAGAAAACACTCTAGAAGCAGATGCTGCTCGGGGATAGCAAGGGTCAGCTGTGCCCAACCGAATTCTAGATGGAGCTGGACAGACCCGCATCCTAAACGGGTGAGAGTCACACCTGCAGAGGGACTTCATCAATGGGTAGGAGTCACACCTGCAGAGGGATCTCATCAGTGACTTAGTGGCAGGTAGAAGAACTGATTTCCTTACTGACTTTCTTCATTCAGTAAGTCAATTGACTTATTGTCGTCTTCAGGAACACGACTTTTTAGATTTTAAACATGAATAGAAAGCAAGTCAGGTGTTCTGGGATGCCAGGTGGCGGAAGGAAGGCAATGCGATCACATGTGTCTTTCGTGTAACTCGGGGTCAGGCTAGGTCTCTGGGCGTCTCAACTGCATGAATCTGGTTCTGGAGACATGGAGGGGTCAGGTTAATACTCTACAGTTTATGGACTACGAGACCAGAGCCTGTTTTGCTGCTTCTTTACACAATAGATGTTTAGATATATGATTTCTTATTGTACAATTTCTTTAAAATTTTGGTTTTCTTGATAATACGCCAAATATATATTCCAGAGTGATTTTTGAGGCCAGTGGGCTGTGTTTCAGGTTTACCTTGAGAAATTTGGAAAGTTTCAAAGGAAATGAACAAGCCCTACACAGAGTGCCTGTACCCTGAATGATATTAAGAAATACAATAAGAGAAATAGAATTTTTCTTTTATTTGCACATTTCTTTGCTTCCGATGTTCAGGGCCATTGCTTTCACTGGTGCCATCAGATAACAGATCCAGCGGGCTTTTCAGTCAACCCTCTGGTGGGTCAGAGAAACCCTGGCTGTCCCTGTAAATCACGAGACACAATCTCTCTGGTATTGGAGAGCCAGCAGCATTTTGGTCTTCAACGTAAAGGCCTCTTTTTTAGGGGCCTCTAGAAGCTGACCTTCAAATTCAGAAATCAAGCTCTGCAGGTGTTCTCCTCATGACGGTTATGATTCTGTGATGCTTTCATTAAAATGTGCCACTGAGTTCCTTACTCTCCTCCTGAATTACCCATCTGCTGTTGGTCTTTCTGACTCGCTTAGAATCGATCTAAGTCATTTGAAATTGCATGTCAATCTGGTCTTAGTTTGAAATTGTCCTTCAAAGAAAAATTTCAATTCTGTTGAGCTAAATGTCCCTCTTGTGTTCAACATCTCATTAGGTCCATTTCTGTACGATACAATTCTTAGATTTACTGCACATCACTTTCTATATTCGACTTCTAAACAGCTAAAACTGTCAGGTCCTTCATACTCTGCGTTCATTAGGTGCTTATATACCTCAAGTGGCATTTACATTAACTTACTGTGGAGCATCTATCAGACTTCGGCAGTTAAGGAGACTGTCTTTAGCAGCCCTGACATTCTGTAGAAAATGACCCGTTATCTGTACACCATGATCACCCCTCCATATGATGACTATTTCCTCCCTAATTTGCAAAATATTTGCTTCTGATAGTAAATGAGTATGAAGTGGAAAAATGAATGAAAACATGATACAGATTAGTTACAATATTTTCCCATAATGTCACTCCATTCAAAGCTCAGACTTCTACTTCCAGAAGACCACACTGAGGAATGATCCAAAGAGTCCAAAAAAGTAGGTTAAAAATGGGCGATTTCGTTTGAGGCAGTTGGTAGGAAAATACTTCTGTTATTTGTTTAACCCTTGAAATCTGCGGATTCTTCAACTCTGCCAATTTCTCAAGATTCTGACTCATGTGAGAGTTATTTCCTTATTTGCTCACAGCTGTGTGTTGTCACTGATGTGTGTCTGAGCCCTCGCTGAGGTGACACTGAGGATTACCAGCCATGTAGGTCTCACGTCTCGGCGAGTGTGGCTTCCTTTCTTTAGCTCCACCTCCTGCTGCAAAAGTCTCCTTGAAGGCGGAGCTAAAGATCTGAAGGAAAAGCATGAATCCCCTGTGACTGCTGTCCACTCATGCCCTCTCCCTTTTCTCCTGCGATGGAGCAGCCCCACTTGTGTAGCCTGGGGGGTTGAGGATTCTCTCTCCCTGTGTGTGTGTGTGTGTGTGTGTGTGTGTGTGTGTGTGTGCGCGCGCGCTCACGCACGCGCACGCATGCATGTACGAGCATGGTGATAGACAACATGTGTGTAGGGTAAGGGCGCAGACATCTGCGTGTGTGTGAAGTTCCAGTGGCAGACGTTCTTAAACTTCAGCGGTAGAGGGATGGGGCAGGTCTAAACGTGCGATAAACACATTTATCCCGGAGGCTGGGATCCGCAGGAAGCCGGCCCTGGGAAATCTGCTCCTGGGTCCCGTGAAGAAGGCTGTGAGTCAGGCTGCTTTGTTTATTTTCTTATGCCACAAGAAGTAAAGTAAACTAGGTTAGAAAAACACATTTGATTGCATTTTGAGATTTTCTCATGGACAAAGCATGCCTTTCGTCTTCTCATTTATGTGCGGTAACTACCAAGAATTTGAGAAGCTGCACAAGCTTCAGGACAGCCCCGCTCTTGGCTGGACTGCTTTATATTCAGGTGGTTCTGGAGTTCAAACAAAACGTTCAGCCGGGCTCTGTAGAGCACGTCTATGCAACACTGACGCTTTTTACTACAAAGCAGTGTCCAGTTTTAGCAAAGTAGCCTCAATTCGGAAGCCAAGTCCAGAAGGACGTTTACAAAGCAAACAATCTGTCCAATGTTTGACTGGATTCCACGAGAAAAAAATATGCACATGTAGCCCCATAAGTTTTTTGTTATAAACAAGAAAGGGGGACTAGTGAGACATGTGTCTCTAAGTCATAAACGTATTGTTTTGCACGTGTACAGTGTTTTAAAATTCTAATCTTATGAAAAACTTACGGGAATTCCGTCGGCACCAGGAAATCCAGAAACGCCTCTGGCTCCCTGTAAAGAAGGCAAACAGACTTAATGATGGCCAAGACGCCTCCACCCTTCAAACAGCGAGAGAAATACTGACAGTTACTGTACGTACCACGTCTCCCTTCGGTCCTGTGATCCCGGGAGCTCCCCTTTCACCCTTGTCACCTTTGCGGCCTTGCAGTCCTGGGAACCCTTGTAACCCGGGGGGCCCGGTGTATCCCTGCGGGCCCACTGGCCCTGGCTGGCCCTGTAGAAACAACACATGTTCAGTTTCCACAATTCACAACCATGCATGAGCATTTTCAACCATGCTGCTTTTGAAGCTACACTCATCATTCTTAAAGAGCTATAATCTTCAGAGAACATTACATGCGAACCACCACCTTCCGCCACGAGAACCACAAAGTGATTCCTGGCTAAGAAAGAAACCACAGAGTTCAAAGGGAAAAACATTAAATGTGAGAAAAAAATGATCCTGAATTACTAAAGTGATGTTATTGTGAAATGCTAATATTGGGTTGGGATGAAAGAATAAACTTACTTGGCTTTTAAAAAAAAAGTCCTTTCAGTATAAAAGAAAGTGTCAAACAAATTTCTAAGATTTTCTCTCTCTCTCAGTATAATGCATACAATAGGCATGGAAATGGAACTGGCATCCAGCTATCAAAGTGGTCCCCGAATGTTTAAGTGATTAGAGAATCTCTCCTTCTGTTCACACACACACACACAGAGTGTGCGTGCATGCACACACAGAGAAAAAAAGAAAAGGTTTCCGAAATATATAAAATGTACGTCCGTATCCATTAGGATGGCTATTATTTAAAAAAAAAAAAAGACAAAATTACATGTTGGCCAGGATGTGGAGAAATTGGAACCCTTGTGCTCTGTTGGTGGGAATGTAGGTCATTGTGGAAAAGAGCATGGTGGTTCCTCAAAAAATTAAACAGAGAATTACTCTGTGACCCAGCAATTCCGCTTCTGGGATAATACTCAAAAGAATCGACAGCAAAGACTTGAACAGATATTTCTACACCCATGTTCACTGCAGCATTTTCCACAATTGCCAAAAGATGGAAGCAAAGTATCCACTGATGGATGATGGATAAACACAATGTGGTCTATCCACACAATGGACCATTATTCACTTTAAAAAGGAGGGAAATTCTGACACAGGCTACAACATGGATGAACCCTGAGGACATTACACTGAGTGAAATGAGCCACAAAGGGACAAATCCTGTCTGATTCCACCAACATGAGGTCCCTAGAGGAGTCACGTTCATAGAGAAGAAAGTACAATACAGGCGACTAGGGGCTGCGGGAGGGGAAAGGGCAGTTAGAGTTTAATTGGGACAGAGTTTCAGTTTTGAAAGATGAAAAAGTTCTGGAGATGATGGTGATAATGTTTGCACAAAATGTGAACGTGCTTAATGCCATCAAACTGTACAAAAATGATTAAGATGGTAAATTTTATGTTACACATGTTTTGCCACAATCAAAATAAACAGATTAAAAAGGGGGTTCTAGCTCTCTTATCATTGGAACTAATTTATGCATTAGTTACATATTAATATTTTTTGTTAAATTAATTGACTTTATTTTTTAGAGCAGTTTTAGGTTTACAGAAAAATTAAGCAGAAACTACAGAGCGCCCAAATACCCTCTGCTCCTCCAAATACCCCCCATTCCCTCACAGTTTCCTCTATTATTGACAACTTGCATTCATGCAGTAAATTTATCACAACTGATGAACCAATATGTTATTAACTAAAGTCCAAGATTTGTAATAGGGTACAATTTTTGTATTGTACATTTTATGGATTTTGATGACAGTATAATGGTGTGTATCCAACATAACAGTATCATAAAGAATAGTTTCACGACCATAAAAATCTCCTGTGCTTATGCAATACTGTTATATTTTAATGAACCTCCCAGGTTAGCCCAAATTAAAAAAAATCCCCTACCAACTAACTCTGGCTTGATTCCTCCTTAAACGAGTGAGTCTGCTGTTTATTCATCACACACAGCCTTTCTCTGCCAAGGCCCATTTGCTCTCACACTTCAAATGCTGGTCTTGCCTTTAGATTAAGGGGTTTCTGAGTCAGTATTTCTAGTCTTCTCTTTCATTGCCTGTAAAGAACCTTTCTTATATAAACTGTGCAGCTAAGACGTCTGTCTGTCTTTGCAGAATGTTTATAATCTGTCCTTAACGTCACACACCACTGAGAGGAAGTGAGTAACTTCAGATGCAGCGTGAGGTGCGGCCTTCATGTCACAGACAGAATCGGAGGGAAGGGCGTGGGGAGAGACCCTGCCTCTGAATGTCATTATCTTCCCCACGCTGCCCCTCCCTTTAGATGTTGGACCCCAGCCATGGAGGGAGCAGTAAAGAAGTGTCTTCGGGGTGGAGGATACAGATGGAGATTAAGATCCCGCTTGACGGCTGAGACCTGCCCCAAAGCTTGGGCCCCCTGCCTCCTCAGACAAAGGGGAGTTTGGGGCTCCCTCAGGGCCAGGTCAGCGTTTTAGGGGTGGTAGGTTCTCTGTTCTCCCCGCACGAGTTCCAGAGAGGCCAGTCGGTGCAGAAACCAGCGGATGCTCCCCTGGGGTAGCCTGACCACACGCATCGTGTGTCACGGCAAAGCCAGCGTATTTGAATCTTTGGAGAACGTGAAAAAAGTGGTTAGGAGGATTGTGGTACAAGACGGGTAGCCCTGACCTTGGACACAGGTCCTGGTATGCTACATTTGTTGGAAGTTTGGGGATAAACATGCTTTGATTCAGATTTTTGTGGCTCTTGCTCAGCTGCGCTCATTTCTGTTTTGTTTGTGACTGCAGACCATGCCTCTAAGCCTCAGAATTCCCCTAACTATTGGAGGCCCCTAGTTTGTTAGTGTTTACAGGGAGCAGCCTTCGGGGGATAAAATGTTCCTCATTAGTACTGTCATTTTTATTGCCCATAATCTACATCTCTTCCAGGGGATGACTGTCTAGCGCCAACTAAGAGGGACCGTCTCCCATTAACCCAAATGGGATACGTGCGTCTTAATGAGGAAAAGCCTCACCTTGTCTCGAGTTCGTTAACCTTTCCTGATTCCCTTTGATGGGGAGAGTGACTAATGACATCATGGTCTCATTTTCCTGCCATTGTCAGTAAACTTCTTTTTAACTTTTGTTTCTTGGATGGGAAGTCTGACTTTGGGAATAAAACTCTAGCCTTTCCTTTTCTGGAACACGCTCTCACTTTTTTCTTTTTATGGAGGTGAAATTCCCATACCACAAAACTACCCATTTTAAAGTGGCTTCAGGTATATTCACAATGTCCTCTATCTGTCACCTCTATCTAGCTCCAAAATACTTTCATCACCCCAAAGGAAATCCCATACCCACTACCATCATTCTCATCCCCCTAACCTCCAGCCTCTGGTAACCACTCATCTGCTTTCGGTTTCTATGGGATTTACCCATTCTGGATATTTCATACGAATGGAATCATATGTATGATATATGACCTTCTGTGTCTGGCTTCTTAACATAATGTTTTTGAGGTTCATCCATGTCGTAGCACGTGTCGGTACTTTATCCACGTTTATGGCTGAATAAGATTCCACCGTATGGATAAACCAGTTCGTTTGTTGCGGACGGCGCTGCTGTGAACGTGCACGCACCACTATCTGTTCAGTCCCTGCTTTCAGCTCTTTTGGGTCTATACTTCGGAGTGGAATGGCGGATCACACGGTAACTTTGTTTAACTGTCTGAGGGAGAGAGTGCCACACTGTTTTCTATAGCGGCTGCCCCATTGTACATTCCCACCTGCAATGCGTGAGGGTCCTAAATTTCCCTACCTTCCCACCAATGCTTGTTATTTTCCATTAAAAAAATATATATCCTAGAGGGTGTGAAAATGGTGTCATTCTGAAGAGCTCATCTTGAGCTTCTGACAGATGAAACATTTCACAAAATCCCCTCCAGCTTCGGCTCTAGGGAGAAGCCAGGAAGAGCCTGGAGGGAATCTCAATTATTCCCTCGTCCTCCAGGACTGGTCTCTCAGTCTTGCTCTCAGTGCAAATCCTGCATTGCTGGGACTAAAAGGACCTTTATGTCAAGGTCTGAGGACCTTGGTATGCATGCTTTGGTCATCCGGGACGAGATTTCCCCTAGGATATCCTGCCCACCAGGGCATCTAGGGTGTTTGCAAAGAGCAGCTGGAATGATTAGTAACAAAAAGGATTTTCCTCTGTACTAATCATCATCCTTATCGACTTCCAGCCTCAGACGAAAAGTCCCGATCAGAAAAGTTATTTCCATCTCTTCCTCTCTTTTTGTAATAAGTGATGTTAAAAATAAAAATTACCCCAGAAGGAGTAGGACTGTAGCTTAACTGTCTTTGCATAAATTTCTAAAGCTCCTAAAATTCCTGCAATATACTTGACAAAAGTATTTCCACAAAATACTTCTCAAAAGCCAGCAGACATTTGGAAAGGAGCTGTAAGCCCATGTGCTCTGCCCCCCGCCCACAGAGAACTTGATTCGTATAGATGTATCACTTCCTAGGAAGCGGGATAATGAGAGGATCCTGTACTCCTGTATCTTCTGGGATGAAGCGCTACGAAAGGGTTCAGAAAATGGTTTCTCTCATTTTTACCCCCAGGACAAGGGCATGAAGTAGGCATCGCCCCTGCTTGAGAGGGGAGACAACCGGGGTCTGGAGGGTTAGGGTTAGGGATGACTGATGCATTTAGGTCTGGGCCTGGGTGGAGTCCATCTTCCACGCCCCCCTTGCTGCTCGAGTCGAGGTCCATGAGCTGCATCAGCGCCACCTGGGAACTTGCGGGAGATGCAGATTCTCAGGCCCACCCAGCCCTCCCGGGGCGGCACTGACCATGATCCCAGGCGGGTTCTTTGCACAGTGAAGTCTGAGAATCCCTGCACGACCCCACCCACCCTCCTTCCCCTCCTGAAGTTTTCATGGAAGGAGGCAGGTATGTCTTCATAAGAAAACTCTCTTAAGCATGAGGTTGCATCTCAGAAGAGAGGTCGCGCTTCCTGAGCTGGGCAGAGGAAAATCTAATAGTTATGTTTGTTGAAGACTATTTCTAACAAAGTTTTTTTGGTGTCATGCTTCAGTGCAATTGCAAGAAGGAACCAACTTTGGCCACTGTTAGGATGGAGGGGTGCACACGGCCTCTCCCTTTTGGACATCACTCCTGGGGGATGCGTGGGACGTCCAGGGTTAGTTTTGGAAGCCGGAGTCTGGACGGGCTGAGGGTATAAGTCCAGGCTTGAGCGCACATTGCTTAAATACCGCTACTGTGGAGGGAATGCACTTCAAGTCCCGAGACACTTACTAAGCTTTCATGAACTTGGAATTTTCACTTCTGAGAAAAGGGGCAAAATAGATCTGTGCACATGCTGAAGACCTCTGCAGCTTCAGCCTCTAAAATAAAGGTAGAAGACGGATATGACCAATCAAGGCCCCGAGAAATCACACCTCACGTGCAGACAACCCCAAGGAGGTGCCCGCTGCCATCCAGCTTACTAGCCTTAACGCCCCCACTGGGAAAGGGAGTAAAAAGGGGAACGATAAAGAGAAACGTTTCCAAGGATCAATCCTGCTTCACTGCACATCAGGATTTTTAATCTACGGTACAGTACTTTCCTGGTAGAATAAGAATAAGCTTTTCATGCCTTCCTGGCCAACATCTGAATAGTAGGAAATCCCTTCTCCTTCCTAAGTGTACTCTTCCTGTCTCGCCTTTTATGGGCTCCGGGCGCTCCTCCAGACACCCACATCCTCTCCATCCCCTGGCGGCCCCTCCCCTCCTCGGCCTTCCCGGCCCTTCCTTCCAATGCTGTGCTTCTCTGTGACCTTCAGGGGATTCCAGACCAAGTCCCAGCTCATTCCGTGAGCTGTTCACACACATGTGAGAACACACCAAATGGACCAAAAGGCTGAAAGGACCTTTTTTTTTTAGGATTCAGGAAAATAATTTGTTCGTCTAAATTTTAGAATCAGTCACCTTTCTTAGGGATGATCATTAGCATTGGTGAGCAATCTCTGATCACCTGGCAGAGTGAAGTCACGCCCTCTTCCAAGCTAATGATAATGTGAAGGTTAGTATTGAACTGTATATATTACGTATATAATAACTATCAGTAAATAGGGCCAACTGCCTACTCCAGGCAAAACAGACAGAGCTGATGTTAAGTCTGCCACCTTTTCCCTTAGCTTCTTATGAATAAATAACAAAACATCAGCCCTGCCCTGGGTGCTCTTCCAAATAAAAGATTTCACTTATTCCTCAATAAGAATTACATGGCCTCCTGGGATTCCTGCTGTCCTGCTCTCCAAAATTATTTGACACAGATTGTAGGGCGAGTGTTGATGGAAGGGAAATAACATCCATATGTAAAGAAACAATCCTTGACCCTCACCTGGCTCCACAGACAAACATTTATCAGTCAAAATGGAATGCAGACCTAAATGTAAGGGCTAAGACTGTAATACTTGTAGAAGAAAGCATAGGGAAGAATTTTTGTGACTGGATTAGGCAAAGGTTGCTTTGATAAGACATGAAAATCACAAGCCATAAGAGACAAAAAGTTGGTAAGATTAAAACATTTGATCCTCAAAAGATACCATTTAAAATAGAAAGCAGGCCACACGCTGAGAGGGAAATAGTCACAAGACACATACACAGAATATAGAAAGAGTGCCCAGGAATCAATAATAAGGAAAAGAACAACCTGATTGAAAAAATGGGTAAAAGATCTGAACAGACCCTTCAACACAGAAGAGGTACAGATGGAAAACAGGCATGTGAAAGGGGTTAAACACCATTGGTCATCAGGGAAGGGCAAATTAAATCCAGAAGAAGGTGTAGCTGCGGCTGCTGGAATGGCTGACACACCCACACAGAGAGAACTGGCAACGCCAAGTGCTGCAAAGGATGCGGAGGAGCCGAAGTCTCATCACTGCTGGGGACACAGACCCGAGCGGCTAAAGCCAAACACACACTTACTAGAAGACCTTGAGGCAATGGTTCCCAGTGGTTCAACTTATTTCAGCTGAAAAATGGAAACAACCTGAGTCTCCATCAGTGGATAAACAAACCATGGCCCGTTCATGAAATGGAATACTACTTAGCAACACAAAAAGAAGAAGCCATCCACTGTGCACGACGGTGAGGGTGAATCTCAAAGGCACTGCACTCAGCGGAGGGTCCAGACACAAAGGCTGTGTTCTGTTCGTCCTGTTCATGCGACGCTGTGCTATTATCCCATGTAGGTGACACTCCAGAGACAGAAAGCAGAGAACTGAGTGCCAGGCCTGGGGGCGGAGGGAGAGGACAGACTACAAAGGGCACAAGGAAGCTCTGGGGTCGTGGACCTGTTTTATATCATGACGTTGGTGGTCGTTACACGGCTGGACACATTTGCCAACATTCACGGAATTGTATGTAAATTATACCTCAGTAAACTTGACCTAAAAACAAACAAACAACAAAAAAGGGGTCTGGTGAAGGCCAAGATTAAGAAGACCATCTCTGAAGTTCACAGGCAGATTGCATAGGACAAAGTCCTTCCTTCTAGTACATTCTTACAAGTGAATTTATAAAATAGATATTATTTAGAAGTGGAAGAAGAGAGGATGCTTGTAAAATGACGTATTAAAAACATCTAGCAAGGTGCTTTTTAAAAATGTCTGCCTGTGAAATGAAAAAATCTGAAGAAACCAAGACGGAGCTCTCCTTGTGTGGAAGCTGGTCTATACGAGCGTGATCCTGGCAGGAATTAGGACCGTCCTGCCCACAGCCCACAGGACGGCAGGGGTGGAAGTGAGTCAGGACCAAACCAGATTCAGCAGCAAAAGATACACCTAGGATGTCAAGGCTTCCATTACATGTGACTTTCATAAAAAACAAATACAGAGGGTGTCACCTGTAATAAGATGTTATTGAGTAGTTTATCTGAAATGATTTGACTTGGAAAGATTCACATTTTAAAGCAAAGGAAAGATAGATTCTCTCTTGTTCTCCATCCATAGGACCAGTAAGTCTGAAAACTGTTCCTTATTCTAAAAATAGGCAGCACATGGGCAGTCGAACACAATGGCTTTAGCCCAACACGAGGCTGAGCTTTTAAAAGTCTGGATGTGATCTGCCTTGGCACGGTTCGGAAAAGCTGGTTTTCTGGAAAGACCTTCCATTGCCTCTGTGCTTTGTGGCAATAAGTACATTTCATTTGCCTAAAGATGAACCCTTGCCTAACAGACAGACTGGATTTCCTAAGCCTCTTGTTCTCCAAGAAGGGCGGAGGTGGGTGTTGTGGATGAGCTGAGGGCCGCAGGGAGCAGAAATGGTGGCCAAGGAATGGGCTGGAAGAAGCCGATTCTGGGGCTCTGGTTGTCAAGCTCCCATACGTGTGAGACAATGAAACGCTCTTTCTAACTGAGCAGCTGACAGCATGGAAACAGTATCAACAACCAGAGTGTCGTCTAGTAGCCTTGACGTCATCATGAGTTCTCACCCAGGGCGGCCCCAGGCTGTGCTTACATGACTAGAAAGTGACAGCTACAACAGGAGACAGCTCTGGAGTCACTGAGATTATAAGAATCCGACTCGGCCATAAAAAAGAACGAAATAACGCCATTTGCAGCAACGTGGATGGACCTAGAGACTGTCATACTGAGTGAAGTAAGTCAGACAGAGACAATATCATATGATATCGCTTGTGTGTGGAATCTAAAAAAGGGTACAGATGAACTTATCTACAAAACAGAAATAGAGTTACAGATGTAGAAAACAAACTGATGGTTACCAAGGGGAAAGGGTGGGTGGGTGGGAAAAATTGGGAGATTGGGATCGACATATACACACTACTATACATAAAATAGATAATAAGGGCCCGCTGTAGAGCACAGGGAACTCTACTCAGTACTCTGTAATGACCTAGATGGGAAAAGACTCTAAAAAAGAGTGGATATACCTACATGTATAACTGAATCACTTTGCTGTACACCTGAAACTAACACAGCATTGTAAATCAACTCTACTCCCATAAAAATTAATTTAAAAAAAAGACGCTTGGTAATAAAAACAGTTTGCGGCCAATATTTATGGGCTCAGTTGTAGACTATTAATTTTCATGTGTGAGTTGCACATGCCAACCTCTCACTAGTTCTCTTAGGTTGTATTCTTAGGTCATTTCACGTGCGCAGTGGAGACTATGTCGTGACACCCTGTCTCTGTCACCGCCCTGCGTCCAGGGACAGCCAGCAGCCCGGGAAACACAGCCTCCGGAGGGAAGAGCGAGCGGAAACACCGTGCCTGGCCTTCCAAACATCGGCCTCCCCGCCGAGATGATCCACCGGGCGGGCGGCCTTTGAGAGGGACCTCTTAGCGTCCGTGGCACAGACCAGGAGCGGAACCAACAGTTCTATCTCCTTTCCATTTAGACTAAACACAGTCACACGAAAGAAAAATATTCTCGAGGCCGGCATTATATTAAGTTGGTCTGTTATGAAAAAAAAAAATTGGCCAACAAAGGAAAAACGATTAAGAGCCAGGGAGGGTTCCGACTTGGCTGGGCATAGGGCTCTTTTTCCTGGTCCTCTGCATTTGAAATGTTCCTGAAAAGGTCAAGTTCTAACTGGAGCTCCACCTTCTCCATCCTGAGAAAAGGTGTGACTACTTCTCCTCCTCCTTCCTTGGCTTTAATCTACTTTTCTGTTATTGTACGTTCATGAAAGTTATTTAGTCTTTTCATTTCCTCTTCCAGATTTCAAAACTTATTTAAAAATTTACATACAATGAAATCCACTTTTCTGGCGTGTAGTTCTGCGAGTCTGGACGCACAGATGCTCCGAGTAGCATCAGCTCAAGTCGCTGGGCTGCCCGCCCCGCCTTGTGGTCAAGCCCCCTCCCCAACCTCTGTCCGTCACTGGTCTTCCTCTAGTCTCATGGTCATGGCTCTTCCAGACGGTCACACACATGGAGTCACTCGGTGTCACAACTCTGGCGTCGGCCTCTCTCACTCAGCGTTTGAGATCCACCGCCCTGCTGTGCGTATCAACAAGGTGATCCCTTCTATCGTGGAGGAGTGCTCTGTTGTATTCCGTCACCACGACGTTTATGCATTCACTCCCTGAAGGACATCTGAATCGTTTCCAGTGTTTGGCCCATGTGAATCGGGCTGCTAAAATCATTCACGTATGGCTTTCTTGTATGTGTGGACATGCTTTTGTAAATATCCAAGAATGAGAGCACTGGGCCTTATGGTTAGAGTACATTTAACTTTAATAAAGCTGCAGGGGGCTTCCCTGGTGGCGCAGTGGTTAAGAATCCGCCTGCCAATGCAGGGGACACGGGTTCGAGCCCTGGTCCGGGAAGGGCCCACATGCCGCGGAGCAACTGAGCCCGTGCGCCACAACTACTGAGCCTGTGCTCTAGAGTCCGCGAGCCACAACTACTGAAGCCTGAGCGCCGCAACTACTGAAGCCCGCACGCCTAGAGCCTGTGCTCCGCAACAAGAGAAACCAACGCAATGAGAAGCCCGCGCACCGCAACGAAGAGTAGCCCCCGCTCGCCGCAACTAGAGAAAGCCCGCGTGCAGCAACGAAGACCCAACGCAGCCAAAACAAAAAACTCCAGGGGGACCCAGTCACAGGAGGACGCCTGCACAATTAAAATAAATAAATAAATAAATAAAAAATAAAGCTGCAGAATTGTTTTCCAGACTGGCTGCTCCATTTTGTGTTCCCACCAGCAATGCACCAGAGTTCCAGGTCCTCGTCGGCACTTGGTATCGTCAGCTCGTTCCCTTAGCTGACCTGAGAGCTCTGCAGAGCTGACACGTTATGGTTTTAATCTCGCTCCTTCCACGTTACTGCTGACGCTGGATCCAGTGCAGGGTTCAGAGTTTCCACTTGTAGCTCCATCCCTACCGCTTCTGGGACACCCCTCTGCAATGACAAATGGCGGTCCAGCCCCCTGTGAGCCCCTGTCACACAGTTTGCTCAGAGTCAACCGGGATCGTGACCACAACTGTGGTGCCTTTGCTCTTCTCCATGAAGACAAACCACCCACAGTCAACTTCTTTACAAATGTGAGTTCCGTGGGCCGGAGGGCCTGGGGCGGGGGGCGGGGACCAGTAGGAACATGATATCAGGCCTGAAACGTGATCTCAGAGCAAAGGGCCTCAAAGGCAGGGACGAGAAGGGATGATCTCTGTGGGGCAAGCACGTTACCTTGAACCACACTGAGGCAGGAAACAAGATAGTTAACAAATTTCTACTGTACAGAAACTAAAGAGAAAATCAGCCCCAAAGTTTTTACCTATAGTATGGGCTTCATTTTATTTTTGTAAAAGAATATTCTCTTCTCATACACTGTTGTACAATATGCATGCCTGTCTTTCTGGTACAGAAACACCAGCCCTTCTTGAGCAAGATTCTTATAGGGAACAACAGTCATTTTAAATTAGACCAACATTACGCCACTTTTCAAATTTACATCTCTGCTTTTCACCAATGATAGCCTAGTACTTTCCCAGAGGCTTCATAAAATATCAGGTTTGGAAGGGACTTCAGGAAGCCTCTGGACCATGGGCATGCCCGGGAGCTCCTGGAATCGTCCACTGAATCCCATCTGCATCTTAATAAGATCCCAGGTAACCGAGCGCTCCTCAAAGCTTGAGAAGATCACTCAGGAATGGCTCCTGTCCCAGGACTGGCCCTGGCTGGCCGCCAGAGCATCAGCTGGGGAGAGTCTGGCGCCTTAAGAATTTCTGGTCTAACAGCTTGGGAGTGGGAAGGGGTGGAGCCTGGGAATCTCTGTTTTTAACCAGCTCCCCAAGCGATTCCGACGCACAGTCAGGCTTCTCACATGGGACAGATAAGGAACAGCTGGGGAGGTGCAGACCCCTTGTCACTCTGTCCATCCTCCTGCCGGGAACCCTTCCCAGCATCCCCTCCGCCCGCACGCGGGGTGCGCCCTGCGATGGTCAGGGCGGCTCACCACTGCTGACCCCCTGAGGGTTTACTCTCGAGTGTGGGAAATGTGCGGAGATGCCACCAACACCCCCTCCAGCTGTAAAATCCAGGGGTCCCTCCCTGGCCCCTAAGCAGAGCACTGCATGAGTCTCCCCACGTGGACAGGCACCGTAGCCCAGCCAAATGCTTTAGGATGGCATTTTCCTGTAGTTTCACCATTTACAATACTTTTCCTTCCTAAAGCTCAGTGACATTATTCCGGTGATTTTAAAACCGCGTGAGTCTACGTGAATCCTTTGTAGCATTTTTTTTTTCTCTCCAAGGAGAGAACCATCTGAAGCCCACCTGAGTGGTCTCTTCCTGCAGGTGCAGGCGGCCCAACTGTGAGGGGTCTCTCCCAGCAACTGCAGGTTCTGCAACCATTTGCGGTTCCTCTTCTCCCTCGCCCTCACCGTCCACATCGGATCTGTCGTCAGGTTTCAGGGATCCATCTCGTCTGCATACCTCGTCTGCAGGTGTCCCGCCTGTCCAGCCCGCGTCGGGGCAGCCGGGCTTGCTGTCTCCGCCCCAGGCGGACTGAGCTCCTGGCACTGGGTCAGGCCCCCTGCACCTCAGGGCCTTTGCACATGCCTGCCGTCCTGGCCTGGGTTCTTGGGGGCTCTAGAGGCTGTGGCTCAAGTCTCTGGGGACGTTTTCCTGACCCTGAACCTAGACCAGGGGCTTGAAAAGCTTGCTCCAAACACAGTACTCAGTGTGTGGCCCACGGGGACCAGGCCTCATCCAAGCCCCTGTCCCAGCCTCTGCTACAGCATCTGACGCCCGGAACGTGCTCAGGACCGTTACATGAATGAATTATGGCTCTGCGGTCATCCAGCTCCGCCCCATGACAAAATGCAGGTTCCTCCCACGTGGAAGCAGAAGGCCAGAGTCTTCTGTTCTTAGACCATTTTTAAGACCATTATGAGCTCATGATTTCTGAAGCACTTCCAAGGCAGAGCTTCAGTGGGTAAAACTGTGGCCCTCTTGTTCTCTCCCTTCAATTCCTTAAGTCATCTGAATATGTCAAAATACGCCCTCCCCCCCCCCCCTCAGGTCTTGTCGACTCTTTGAGCCAGACCTGTGGGGTTTCTGAGTGTCGGTTCTAGTGGATGGTCTGGTTTTATCTGTGTTGTCAGACAGATGGCTTTCCAGGCCTCTATGTTATCGGCCCTATCGGAGCTGCACTCAGGATCAGGAAGATAAATAAGACATCCATCGTCTGCCGAAATCAAGATAGGAAATGAGGCAAGGGCTTTGGAATGCAGGGCTCCCATCTCCAGGAGGCTCAGTCCTGGTAATATTTGAACCACGCTGTTCTGAGCACGATTGTCAGAGATAAGCTGTTCAGCGCACCTACCGTGACTCAGGAGGGTTAAAGGTTACGGAGAAAAGGAGTGAGTTTGCCAAAGTGGGTCTGTGCAAAGCTATAAAAGGAAGATTTTCCACGCTTGCCGAAGGTCTCGGTTTTAAAATCAAATTTTAACTTTATATCAACAAAAGACGCCTTCTTATTCCTTTGATTCTCCCGGTCTGAGGAACACCTTGCAGTTCTGGTGCCCAACACTAGGTGGCAGTCAGTCGCGCTCTTTGGGACAAGGGCCCACCCCACCCTCGGCTCAGACAGCTTTGCAAAGTCCAGGATTTTGCAATCGTTTGGGGTTAGAATGACCCCCCTCGGTGGATCATAGGGCAGTCTCCGCATTTGTCATGGGGAGCTAGCCTCCCATGGGGAAAATTCTGACGAAAATTTTGACTGCGGAATTCCAATGTTGTCTAAAGAGCTTATCAAAGCTCATTTTTCTCTTCGCAGGGTAGTTGAGTGAACTCAGTAATTAATTATTTGATAATTCCCTTCCCTTTTGACTTGCTCAAAGGAATGTGTTCTAAATACAGATACAGATATAGACATAGATAGATAGATATTTGAGGGCCTTTTAAACCCAAACCCAGTGCAGAGGTCCAAGAAATAGCGATCAAGTTATTGGATTTGACCCCTGTGTGGGACGAGGTTGTAAGAGCAACTAACATTTCCAGACCAGAGCATTTACTGTTTGGAGCACTTTCCAACAGTAAAATGACGTAATCCCTGCAACACCTCTGTGAGGTAGGTCTGTTCTTAGGTCTATTTTAGAAGTGGGGGAACAGAGATACCAGGTGGTGGAGGTCCCTCAGCCGGCCTGCCGAGGAGGGGATTCATACCCAGCTTTCCAGAACATTCCAGAGGCTGTTGTCACCACCCAGCTGAACCTCCCTTGAGTCATGGGTATGGCCGTGGACCCCGAATATATCTTTTTACGGATCTTCACAAAGCTATAATCAAGCCCAAAGGAGATGGACAAACTGACTACAAAAACAAAACAAACAGATGTAGGCTTGGGTTCATGGAAATCTAGACAAAACTGAGCCAACCGCAATCCTCCAGTGATTCTCTACAAACCCCGTGCCTCTGCTTTAACCCGATGTTGCTCAGTTTGGGACCACTTCACGGCTCATTAATCCCCCTTCTGCTGGAAGGTGACTGGGGCCAGAGAGAGAAGGTGAAACTCAAACAAGGCAGTTCTGTTACTTTTTAGCAACTCTGGTCAAAAGGTATGTAAGGACGGCCCTGGGGCTGCAGGCTGAAACTCGGAGCTATCAGCACACTCCCGGGGACAATCAGACAGATCTCTGACCTGCGTTCCTTCCCGCTCCCATGAACAGATGTGTTGTTGAAGAAGGATTATGTTAGAAAGATCTGATCGTTTCTGAATGCTGGTGGCGGTGTTTTATGGTAAAAAGACGGAATCGTTACGCATTACCTGAACAAAGGGTTTCTCTGGATGTTTGAAAGAATAAGCTTTCAGATATGGGGAAGCTGTTGAAAACTTAAGCATACACCTCCCGGGAGAACAAGTTTATGGTGGGAGAAGGCCACTGTGGCTAAGAGGGCTCTGTGCAACAACCTCAGAAGGAGCTGAGCTAAGGAACAGAAGGTGATGCGCAGCCCCTGGCCACTCCTGATGGGCAGGGAAGTGTCAGAACTGGTGGCTCTTTGGTTGTGAACAAAATAAAAGGGTCTAGAAGTGACTTTAAAAAAAAAAAATTAATTAATTAATTTATTTTTGGTTATGTTGGGTCTTCGTTGCTGTGCACAGGCTTTCTCTAGTTGCGGCGAGCGGGGGCTACTCTTCGTTGTGGTGCGCGGGCTTCTCATTGCGGTGGCTTCTCTTGTTGTGGAGCACGGGCTCTAGGTGCGCGGGCTTCAGTAGTTGTGACTCGTGGGCTCAGTAGTTGTGGCTCACGGGCTCAGTAGTTGTGGCTCACAGGCTCAGTAGTTGTGGCTCGTGGGCTCAGTAGTTGTGGCTCATGGGCTCAGTAGTTGTGGCTCACGGGCTCAGTAGTTGTGGCTCACAGGCTCAGTAGTTGTGGCTCGTGGGCTCAGTAGTTGTGGCTCACGGGCTCAGTAGTTGTGGCTCGTGGGCTCAGTAGTTGTGGCTTGTGGGCTCTAGAGTGCAGGCTTCAGCAGTTGTGGTGCACGGGCTTAGTTGCTCCGCGGCATGTGGGATCTTCCCAGACCAGGGCTCGCACCTGTGTCCCCTGCAGTGGCAGGCGGATTCTTAACCACTGCGCCACCAGGGAAGCCCCTAGAAGTGACTTTTAGTTTGATGTTGGGAGTGGCTGAAGGAAGGAGATGAGAAGATGGCGGTGGGAAGCATGGACGGAAGGGTCTCAGAGAAGTGGCGGAAATGTTAGCACTGCAGGCAGAAGCCCTTAGATCAGGTGGCGATGGGGGCCTCTTTGCTCCTTCACTGTATGGGGCTGTTGGATCCTGGCAGTCTACAAATGGCAGGGACTATATTGCTGCAGAGCTGGAAGATCCCCTCAAGATGTCAGGCCACCCGAAGGTACCTAAACATGTATTTGATTGTGGACACATGAAATTATAACGTTGGGAACAGCTCCTGGAGAAAGCTCTAGCCCAGCTTTGAATACGACGACTACAAGCCCGAAGTAGCCTGGACAGGGTAACATGAGCAGTCAGTGGCAG
This sequence comes from Balaenoptera physalus, assembly GCF_965194825.1. Lineage (NCBI taxonomy): Eukaryota > Metazoa > Chordata > Mammalia > Artiodactyla > Balaenopteridae > Balaenoptera > Balaenoptera physalus. The sequence goes on from NC_138899.1 coordinate 2,507,521, forward strand.
AGCAGCCTGGTGTTCAAGGTCGTTAATTCCCCACAACCCATGTCGCCTGTGAAGTCTGATATTGGGAGAGGTTAAACGGCAGACAGTAAAGCAAGATCAAAATTCAGCCTTCTTTATTCGCAGCTTAAAAGTATGTAATGTTTTGGAAATTGTTGCAAGACGTGATCAATAATAATACCTAGTGGAAGCATGGGTGAAAGCTCTGGAGATACGGACCAGTTAGAGCCCTGTGATGGCAGCATCCCTGGGCTGCCGAGGAGGCAAGGGCTGAAGGTTCCAGCCCACCGTCAGGGTTAAACGCCGTCCACAAAGGGCCGGTGCTTCCTGGTACGTCTGCCCCAGCAGATGGCTATCTGGACATCCCGAACTTCCCTCCTACGACTCCCCGCCCGGTCAGAGTGATTATTTGGACGGACACTGAACACACATCCGCAATTAATAAAAAGAACAACAAACCACGAGAAATTGATCTTTTTTCAGTCTGGTGGAAAGATAATGGATGGCTCATTTGTCCAGACATGAGACCCGGGGTCCTGGGCAAGAGGAAACCAAATGACATTAACATCCATTCCAGAGCAGTGACTCAGCTGTGTCCTGTTCTCATGACACGGGGCGAAAACAACCTCCAGAACATTGGTTCTTCTCCACCGCATTTGTGGAAGGAAAAATAAATAGCAGTTTCACCTACAAAATGGAAGGCAGCGACTGAAGACAGCTGCGTTTCCAGGCCTCACGCTCACCCCTGACACGCCTCCTGTGCATTTGCGCTCCTACGAAGACCTTAGGGCACCACCTCCGGCAAAAGCGAAGATGCTCACGGCTCATTTCACCAACGGGGCAAATGCGGAGAGAGTGAAAATACAGACCTGGAGCTGTGATTGGCAGCGTGGTAAATGCTCGTGGCCTTTGGGGCTTAGAACGTCCACAGGGTGGCTTACCCGTCACAAGCCAGGTGCTCAGCTTCTGGGTGGGATTAAGCCCCAGAAAGCCTTACCCTGGATGTCTTTGTAAGATGCTCCCCTTTGTGTGTGCTGTGTGTGTGTGGCTATCTTGTCCTCCACCACTGCCGTGGCCTCCTGGGGTTGTCCTATTTGCCCATGCTATGCAGCTGGGCAGCAGCTACACAGGGAGGGATTCTGGAGATTTCTCTCTGCGCCTGTGTGTGGCCACGTGGAAGGCCTTCGACACCCAAACAGTGCTCTTCTTCTCTCCTACACGGCCTAGACGGGCACTTAGCAGGCTGGTGCCCTATGCACCAGTGGTGATGCCCGTTGCCTCAGTCAGGGAGAGGGAGACGGCGGAACTCGGGGAGAAAGATGGCGGGAGGGAGACCCCAGCTGCTCTGACCCTGAGTCTCAGAGTACGGTTCCGTGACTCTTTAGGAAGCATTTTCTCTGTTCCCCAGTAGAACCTGAACGCATTCTGAAGTCACCTCCTGTCTCCCACTGGCCCGAGCCCGTGCCAGGTGCTTCCGCATGGACAACCCGAGCCCGTGCCAGCTGCTTCCGCATGGACAACCCGAGCCCGTGCCAGCTGCTTCCGCACAGACAATCTCTCCCCTCGACGGGCAGGAGCCTTGCAGTCCACGTCCTGGGCCCTGCCTTCTGCAGACGGGCTCCTGTCCTGGGCCGGGCTCTGCGGGGCTTCTCTGCACACCCTGGCGTCTTACTCGGCCTCCTTCCCCAGTTTCCGAGCTGTAAAATCTGGTTTTCTCCTGGGTTTACATTTGCTCTTCTTTCCCAGGAGCTCTGGGGTGAGGCCTCTCGTTCCCCGGAAGCCGCGTCAGGGGCGCTTCCCGGCAGGGACCCTCTCTCCATCCGTCTGTGTGCCTGACACCCCACGGTCCCTGTGGCCTCAGCACCCTCACAGGAGCTGGTTAATCCACTTCTTCCAGCCCTGCCCCTTCCCCGCCTCTGCCCCTCACCCCGTTCCCTGCGGTACGTCCACCTAGACCCCAGGCCACACAGTGGGGACACTGCTGACCTCTCTGCTCACACCGCACCCTCTGCCCACAACTGGCGTGGCGCCCGGGCCTCCCGGCACTGGCCTCGGGGGCTCCTGGTCTCACCTCCTCCCAGCCCTCCGTCTGGGTCGCTGGATCCCCCCAAGCGCATCCTAGGTCCGCCCTGTGCCCCCATCTCCAGAGCTGGCTGGCGCCCTGCCTCTCCCCAGAGTGGCCTTTGCTCCCTTTCTTCTGGTGAGTTGACAGAGGTGCCCTGTATCAAGGAGAAGCATTGGCTCGTGATGGCTCTGCCCTCTTCCCAACCTTCCCCGATCAGAGGAAGAGGGAGGTGGTGTGGGTGCCTGTGTGGACAGCAGTCGCCTGTTACGGGATCGGCCGCCTCTAAGGAGCTCCTGAAGGCTTAATGAGAGCTGGCGAAGACTCAGCCCTTCACCTTCAGCAAGATCTAACCAAGCGGTTCACATGCCCTCAAGTGTGTCCTGATCATAAACGGAGTTAGAACGACTGCTGAGGGGCCTATATATGTATTATATATATAAACACATATTATATATATATACATATATATACACACACACATATAATATGTGTGTATATATATACATTTAGAAGGTGTGAAGAATACAGAAAGGAGAAAAATATATGAGATAAACAAAATATGGACTCGACTGGAAGTTAGCTTGTAGCAATGTAGTAGGGAAAGCATCTTGGCTTATTTATAAATTAAAAAAAAATCCGAACAACCAAGCATCCACTTCTAATTTCCAAGTGGATCACAGTGGCCTTACAAGCTCATCCCCAGGAATTTAACTCTCTCTGGAATGTGCCCCAGGAGGGACCTGGTTTTACATTAGAGGAGCTTGCGTCCATATGCAGACTGGATTTTATGCAGTACATTTCTGCTAGTTTCCTGGTATGTTCCTGGATCCACTGTAACTTCTTTAAGACCAGACAACACGTACATCTTTGAATGTACATCCAGCGCTGTGCAGCGTCCGGCACCCAGTGAATGCTCGGTGAATACGCCACCTCCCCCTACTTCCGGGCAGATCAAGGAAGCCAGAAATGTCTATAGTCATGATGCACCTGCTTCTGCAGGCCCTTTACATATCTCTCTGATTTCAGATACATTGCTGGCTACAGATGACAATTTACTATCTGGTTTACATCTGGGGTTTATCGTTAATGCTGTCATAGATTTACTAGCTGCTCAGTACGGTAGTGATTTCTTTCAGCCAAATATTCCTCTTTGTCATGAACACAGTAGCACTTTCTTGGAAGCTGAGCTCTGATGTGCCAGGAAAGATTCAGGGGCATAGACTTGACCACTGAGAGGCTGGCATGGTGCCCCCTCGCAGGTGATTCACCAGAAAATGATTCCCAATGACGAACAGACTGCCACTCCGCCGGCTGCTTTCAGCTCACGCTCCCAAGCTCCTGGCCAGAGACCACAAGAGGGACAGGCAGCCCCAGCTTGCTTCTGGGAAGTTCTCTGGGAGCACACTTACGGCATGAGCACCAAAGGCCACTAGCTCGCTCCTCTCTTAAAAAAAAAAAAAAAAACTCCAGAAGTAAAAAACCAGGGGAAAAATGAGACAAATTGTTCCACTGGGACTTCTTACGTTCCTCAGTCTCAGGTGCCATGTCTGAACACAAGGGGTGCCCACGGTTGCCCACGGGGGCAGAGAAGCAGGTGTGTGAGCCTGGACAGCACCCCGTCTCCCCAGCCGTGAGCTCCAGCCCTGCTTCAGGGCCTCTAGCTTGTCTTTTCGTCCCCCTGGAAAAGTGCTGCGCCCTCCAAGGAAGGCGGCCGTCCCAGCCTAGCGCTCCTTGCTGGGAGTCCCGCCTGGCACCGTCCAGCGGGCATTTCTGACACACAGACCTGAGACCCCAGGCTTCCACAGTGCCCGGTCCTCGAAAGAGTCCACATCACCAGGCCCGCCCTCGCCCTGCACCCCTGGGGCACCGGCCAGCACTCACTCCCTGCTGGTCCTCTGAACAAAGACCATTTCCCAGCCACAATTCACCTCTTTGATCTCTGAACTAATCTGCTGTGTTTGGATTTTACAGGAGTTTTATAATTCCTACAGCCCACACCTCCCGCTAGCTACCACCCAACTCCCCTTTCTCTTTAAACCCACTGCTTTAACAATGGTCTCGACTCCATCCTTCCCTCCCTGGGGTGAAGATGCTGCACCCTCCTCTTGGGGACAACTGTGTTTCCGGTCCCCGTCTCTCTGCCCCTTGTTCTCTGTTTTCCTTTTGGGGGTTTCTTTCTCGGCTCCTTAAATGGTGCTGCCGTAGACGCCCACCTCTCGGCCCTGGTCTTCCCATCACACACGCTCGCCAAGGTGAGTCCGTCCCAGGGCCTGCCCTGGTGACACAGCTGCCCCTCCTCGAGTCCTCACGCCAGGGCAGGTACGTGTACCTGCAGGCTGTACGTGTGCAGCCTGCACACGCCACACCCTGCATCTCTGGAAGGGGAATTCCGCTCTCTGCCAGGGGATGCCTGCTGTCGAGGTGGCCGCCATGCCTTATTCAAACCTGCACCTCCAGCCCATACCAGTGTCTCTTATACCTAGTGGGTGGCAGCGTGTTTGTTGAATCAAGGAATATTCAAAATATAATGACTTTTATAAGTCTTGCATTTTACAGGAAGGGCAGAACCTTCAAATATGTGTCCGGATCTGAAGAGCTGTATTGACCCAGAAAGTTTACCTTAAAAGGGTAATTAGCTTAAATAAGAGACATCGAAACACGCCATGATTATATGTTTTGCTACCTTATACTTTTTTTTTGCCTTGAACAGTAACTGATTCAGAGACACAGCAGAAGACCGTTTAGACCAAGAGAATCCTTCAAAATATATGCTGGTAGGAATTGGGTGAACTACCTCGGGTTGTCTGAGATGGGCATGACCAAGTCCAGTTTTAGAAAGTAACAGAGCTGAATGTTTTCCCAAAACAGAATGCGAACTTTGTAGAAGCTTTTTAAAAATAGTCTTGTTTGTTTTAGTTCCCATGGGCAGGCAAACATACAAATAAAACTCTATTGTCTCTTTCTAAACACATCAAATTAGGTTCCCTTGAATTTAAATGGCAAACACCTTCGTGAAACTTGTATGACATATGTTGTACTTCATGTGACTGTAATTACTATATTATTCATTTAAAAAGACATGGATTATACTAAAGTGAGCTGGTTTGATTCCCTTAAGCAAAAGCCCCAAACCAACCCTCATCTACAGACTAGGTTTTAGTTTTGACAACGCTCCAACCCATAAATCTCTTCTCTGCTTCTCCCCCAACCCCCAGACTGACAGCAGGCAATCAGCACCTATCTATGGAATACACAAATGGATAAGAAATTTATAAAAAAACGGAGCAGTCAGTTGCAAAACTGAGCCCTGCTAAGCCAACTTGATGGTCAGGAAAAAAGTTGGAAACGCGTGGGTGTGTTTCTCAAGGTCTTAGAAAAATTCAGGAAGTCCAGCAGATGTTTTCTGTTAAGAGGCATTGGAAGCCCCAAGAGCTACATCTGCCTTTTTTTTTCTCTAATATAAGTTTACTTGTGAGATTTTTTTCCCCTCTTAAATAGTTCTCTGCTAAAACTTACAAAACAGAATGCTGGCCAAAGTGTTGAACTCGTGAAGCGTCAATGACTAACCCAGAATATGTGCACGTGAACAGGTAAATTCCTATAGGGAGCAGAAATCGAGGTCAATCATTTTAAACACTTTATTTTCTGAATAACTCTTTTCTCCTATTTATGGAAATGGAATTGGGATTTTTCCTTAATCTAACCGATGATAAAGAGTATAATGAAGGTTTCAATAGTTACGATCTTCTCCCCCTTTGGAAGATGATACGATAATCATAATGATAATCATCCTGTTTTTTGTGTCTGCGTTTTTTATATAAACAATGACGAATGAGGATCACATTCAAGGACCCAGACATCAAGTTAGTGAAGAATATGTAAAACATTGGGATTTTCTGCTCTCTAACTGAAATTCTGAATACATGTTTGAACACCCAGGGAATGGTACTTTTCTTACTATAGTTGTTGATTTAACCACCTTCAGAGTTAATGGAAGTTGATCTTTGACTTCTCATTCTAGCTGATACCATACTGGGGGGTGAGGGAGGGACAAAAGTTTCCACTTGACCAAAGTTTCAAGATCCAAGAAGTGAATTAATGTTCAGAAAACATCTAAAATCTTATTTGTTTCTCATCTGCTGAGGAACTTTCCCACTCTGATTACTTATACAAATTGGTCTCCAAAGGATTTATAGAAGATTAGGTTTATGTAACAAACGTGCCCTATAGGAATGAATGAAAATGGAAATTACTCTCCTGGCTGGCTGGTGACCAAGGCTGCAGGACCAGGCAGCACACAAACCTTGTTAGAGTTTAGAAATGCAGTTGGCTGCGTGTTTGGAGAATCTGTCTGATTACTACACATGGTTACTGGATATATTACGAGTATGGAACAAGTTCAAGAACATTAGATTCTCTTAGCCTTGTGGCGATTACCAAAGCCATCAAGAATTTTAATCAAGCATCGTACAGAAGGAGCTTGTGCAATTATCAAGCTACAGAAGCTGTGACCAGAGCAAACCTCACTCACATCCCTCCTTCTCTTGGCCTTGAAACAGAATGTTTTTTCCTCTGAGAAGAGCAGGTGGCCTCCCAGATTCCTGCCAGGAAGACCAAAGATTGCAAATATAACCAGATTGAAATAAATTAGAAGAGCTGTGTGGGAATTTGCATTTTAAAACATTTTTCACGGCAGATCTTCCAAATTTTAACCATTTTTGAAAAGTTCCAATATTTTCATCTGTTTCACAAAAGTGGATTGCGTCACCTGGGGAATGACACGCATTTGGAGAATGAGAGGTTTCACAAGACCTAGGCAGACTCCCACACTTGGTATTTGTCAATCCTAGGGAAGGAAAATAGGTAAAATGGGTCAGATATGCAAGACTTGAGGTCTCGGGCCAACCAACCTCAGAGAGCCACTTAAAAACCCGTTATAGATAAAGCTAGACTCTTCCCTCATTCGCAGACCAAGTCAAGATGAGATGGTGCAATTCTGCCCCCAATGTCAGCACTATTAATATATCACGTCCGGCGGGTTCTCTGGGTGTTCCGTGAAGGTGAGCTTCTCAGCTGCGTTTTCAACCTTGTAGGTTTGAGGGCATGTGGGGAGATCACCTTATCTTACTCTGCCGCTTCCTCTCTGTGTGACTTTGGGCAGGTGGGTGCCCGCAGGTCACTGTATCTGACCTGAGGGCTTCTGGGACGATTCCAGAGCTGAGTGGTACCCGGGGTGGGCGATATTCACTGCCTTCCCTCCCACTGCCCTTCCCTTCCTTCTGCGATTCCTTCAACATCCTTCCCCAAACCCACACCAGCACACGCTGGGCGCACAGGAGCTGCCCCACAAAGATCGCATTCTCTGGGTGTTACTGTCAATGAAGAAAGTTCTTACAACCAACTGACAGCTGTGCTTGTTCTCTTTTGATAAAATGGCCTCATTGAGCCAAAAGGGATACAGTTAGACAATGAAGGAAAAAACCTGTGTTTTTAAAAAGTGGATTTGGCCCCAAAAGGGAAGTTTAAAAAAAAAACAATCGAAATTCATTTGGTTAGTGGTCCTGTAACCGCTCACTAGATGATTTCTAACTCCGACCTGCCTGTAGGCTGGACATCTTTGGTGCCCTATCAAGCTCATGGTGCTTTTTCATTTTTTAATTTCAAAGGCGAGCATGACTCTAAACTTGTATCTCTGATCTTTCGCTGACTAAATTTCCTGCTGTTATGTCAAGGGGCTGGATGAGTATTCCTCAGAACAGATATGTGTTTCGTTCTTTTTAGTTGCATGTAAATAAACATATTTTACACTGCGGGCATCCTCACTCCCCAGCAGCATGTAAAAATAGCAAAAAATAGCAATGGAAACAACCAAGAAGGAGAGGGGTTGAGAAAAGGAAGAGGAAGCAGAGGCAAAAAAAAGGAGTCTGATTTTTTAATTCAGATTTTTGTGCTTCTCTAAAAATAACATCAAAGCCCTCAAAATACTTAATGGCACGGCAAGGTTATCTTCGAGGGAGGCCGGGGTGACTTGTGAATTTTCCCAGGTGGACAGCTTCTTTCTTGGGTCTGACACGGCCGCTTTCAGCAAATATTAGCCCATCTTTTCAAATTAGAGGGCTGTTACAATGTAACTTTAGAGAATCTTTTCACAGGATTCCAAATAACACAAGTAAGTTTGCGGATACAAACACACGGCGTGAAAGCCGTGTTCTGAGTGTTCTCTTGCAAGACCCAGCACAGAGCTGCTTCTTTCTTCTACCCCACACCCACTCACTCACTCTCCTTTATGGCCACAAAGGGCCATTCATCCTCTTGCAGTTGATATAATGATTTCTATCGCTTTCTGCCGCAGTTCAGGTGATCATCATTCCTGCGGCCACATTACTCTGTAAGTGGCAGTCCCATTCGGAGCCAATACTTCTGGCCTCCAGTTTTGATTCCCCAAATGTCTGCTTTTCCAAGGTTGTGAAATATGCCACCTACAATGTTCTTAAAAAAAAGTTTGACAATTTACTATCAATAATATAAAAATATGTATCCATCACTAAGTGGGAACGAGAAACCAGAAATTCATTTTTAGAAGTTTTTCTTTCATGCTTTTCTCCCCCCTCATCAAGCCCATAAATATTGGTGACCTGCCACCCCATTCAGAGATGGGGACACAGAACCAGGAGGGACTGGTGGCTCGTGACACCAAGAGGGGTTCCTCGGTTCTGGGGCTGCACAGGCCACTCCCTGCTCCAGTTGCCTTTGGCAAAAGCTCTGTAAGTAGGAGCCCGAGACGCTTGTGACGCATTTGCAAGTAAACTGACTGTAAAATTATCTGCAGACAAATATCATTGGGGGCGTATAAGCAGTGGGCCAGAGGAGGTTTTCCAAAAAGTCTCTGACTGTCATGTAACATTAACAGGGTTACACTGTGGTCTTGGCAGTCCTGCTGGGGCCCTGAGCAGCGTTATGACCAAGGATGGTAAGGCTGCGAATAACCCCTTATTAGTCACATCCCCGGAACCTGGGCTCGCAGAAAGGAGTGCAGGCTCAGGCTTTGTGGGATGTGATGCTCTGGCTTGAAGCACAGAATAAAATCACAGAACGTGTGGACACTTACTGGACCTTTTTCTAAATTCTCTCTGTGTTACAAGTCGACATGGTCAGCAGTTTAAAGATATGATGAAAGACAAATATTTGCAACTCTTCAATTACTGACATTGATCCCATTTTATTCCTAGGAATTGGAAACCACCTTTAATTTTTATCATCACAAGATAATAGGGTCAACTTAGTCTATTAAATAGTCTATTTAATATCTATTAAAATTCTGGATGGTTTCATTTTAGACTATCATGGAATTTAATTACAAGATGTTCAGTCCTTATCTTTTGGAGATCATTAGTAATTTAAAAAGAAAAAGGGTAATGAGTGTGCCTGACATTTTGCTAAAAGGGAACCAAGGAGTCCTAGAGGCATGTTCTCCAGAAAATGAAACGATTCGATTCCACAGACCTTCTTGTGGAGGTTCTTGTCCAAGTGCAGGACCCCCCCCTTGAAGTTGAGGGCAAGTCCATCTGGACTCTGGGACCACGTGCTTGTGTGGGACCCACCATGACCCTCTAGTTACAGAGCGAAGGAAACTGCTGCGTTTTCACCAGCACCTGGTTGGTTGAGAAAAATCCCTCTCAATCTGCATTATTCAATCACACAAATCCCCGAAGACAGATTCCCATTTAAAAAAATAATGGAAGGCCAATCTTGGTTCATCAGTTGTAACAAATGTACCACCTTAATGAAAGATGTTAACAAGAGGAACAGCTGGGGTGGGAGGAGGGAGAGGGTGTATGGGAACTCTCTGTATGCTGTGCATAAGTCTTCTGTAAATCTAAAACTCTAAAACACAAGGTCTATTTAAAATAATAGAAGGGAGAGAAGAGTACATTTCACTTATTTTAGCCTCATTTTCATGAGGACCTTTTACTTGCTTGGGGTCCTTACTTATTATCTCTTTTATTCCCTCCCCCTCCAGTGGAATTCAAGATTTGGATCAAAAGCATCAATAGTGACAGATTTTCTTGGGGAAACATCTTTTAATTATAAAGTGAGTGTTATATTCAGTGGACATAACGACCACGTCTAAAAAGGTAAAGTAAAACACGATGGGAGAAATGTCCCACGTTCTTATTCTTTTTTTAACATTTTAAAAAATTTATTTTATTCATTTATTTTTGGCTGCATTGGGTCTTCGTTGCTGCGCGTGGGCTTTCTCTACTTGCGGCGAGCGAGGGCTACTCTTCGTTGCGCTGTGCGGGCTTCTCATTGCGGTGGCTTCTCTTGTTGCGGAGCACGGGCTCTAGGCACGTGGCTTTAGTAGTTGCGGCACGCGGGCTCGGTAGTTGTGGCTCGCGGGCTCTAGAGCGCAGGCTCAGTAGTTGTGGCGCACGGGCTTAGTTGCTCCACGGCATGTGGGATCTTCCCAGGCCAGGGCTTGAACCCGTGTCCCCTGCATTGGCAGGCGGATTCTTAACCACCGCGTCACCAGGGAAGCCCCCCACATTCTTATTAACTTTGCAAAGCGAGGGTAGGGGTTGCAGAGAGAGACAGAGAGACATGGAAAGAGACACACAAACACACACACACGGGTGGGGGACAAGGAGGCGGGGATGACCTAGCGCCATCGTGTGGCTCTGTCCCCTGCCATTCCGTCAACACGCAAGCACGGCACATGCCTTGCATGCAGGGAGCATCTCTCCACAGTGAAAGAAGCCACGCTCTTTAAGACTTCTCTCATCCATACAACACGGCAATTTCTGTGAGGTAATTCCATGAGCACTCTCTTACTTGTTTTGGGATCAGTTATGAATTGGAAACCAAATCCGGGTCGGTAAGCTGTGGCCGCAGAGGGAGGTTAGGGGTTGCCCGCTGTGTAATGCGCATCCGTTGTGTTTTGGGAAAAGATATTCTGACTCTCATTGTATATGAGTCATGCAACTGAGGTTTACTTTAAACATTTTTTTATGCGGAGATTCTCTTGAAAGTGTCTAGAATTACAGCACAAAGTATGATAGTTGAAAACTGAGTAATTAAAACCCAATATTCAAAACCTTGCCACCAAGAGACTTGAAATGCATTTCAACAGGAAGATCACTTCATTTTTACATAAGGCTTGCATCATACTGTATTATAGTCATAAAACAGTAATCCTGACATCATTTCCACATCCAAGTATTGCCATTTAAAAACTCTATGCTTTTGAAATTATTCTTGGATGGGACAGTCATGTAGCATTAATGGACTAAGCTGGTGAAAGTGCAGTTTGCTATTTTAATTTTACTTTCCTCTTGAAGAGTCTTTAAAAAGAGCTTGTTAGAGAAATAAAAAAGCTCAATTTTACATCACAAAAGAGAATCACACAAGATTAACTTTATTCACCGTTTTTCATGAACTTGTGCTGCTAGGAGGGATTTTTGAAACTCTCTGTAGCTTCACCAAGAGTACATCTTCCCAGGTGGATAAGATCAGGGTGGGCACCCCCAACATCTCCCAGTTTTCCATGACTGTGGAATTCTTCCTCCCGGCTAAAAGAAATCCTCCCTGCCTTCACTGTAAGTCTTTCCCCTCTCCCTGTACGTGAGGGGGCGGATGGGAGGGTGAAAATCAAGGACGTGTTCCTTGTTTATCCTCCTCCTGGACTCCTAGACTACACAGTTCTTCCCCTGCATCGCTTTCTTGGTACTAAACTGTCTCCCTCTCCTTCTTTATTCCAGGACTTAATTTATAGCTAAAGAAAGAGGAAGGATGGGGGATGCCACAGAAGGCCAGATGGTTTCCAGGGCAGGAAGTCTCCAATTATTATTCTTGACCACAATTAGATAAGAGGGGAAAGGAGAGGAGCAGACTCTAGCGGGAGATTCTCAGGCATCCCATGAGGAAACAGGAATGAGATGGCCATGTGCTAATATGGTCTTTTTTCTGCATGGGGCAGGAGCCATCTGCTGCTCAGTCCACGTCTGGCTAGAAAGTCACCAGCATTTTTGCATCCTAAGCACATGCACGCAGAGGAGGTCTCAGAGAACCCTGCGGACCCACGGCTCTGCTGTGACCTCATCTCTCCCCTTTGTCGATTTAATCCTAATTCCTTGTCCTGGTTCACGCCTCTCTGAAACCTACCTCCCCCCTATATCTGGGAGGGTAAATAACCAGCCCAGACACAGTTATCTTTCAACTATAGTTTCATTCTTTGAGTTTCCTCAAATTCCTTTGGAATATGGGGTGGGGGAAATAAATAGTATAAAGTAATTACTTGGACTCTTCCAACTGGCTTTCAGTGCTCTTTCTATGATGAGTTGCTGTTGACTTGTTTTCTTGCTCATTCTTTTTTACTCTTAAAGCCTCACAATGTTCAGCCTTGACTTTCAGTATTGATTTTAACCTCTTCTTTTTCCTAGAATCTCAAATCTGGAGTTCTTTTGACTCCTGCCACGGGCTGTTGAAAACCCAGATGTTTGTTTTCACTCCCTCCAAAATCACCCTGGGAGGGAATGGAACGTGTCGGGGCAAGAAGAGAGAAGGTTCCAGAAGACATGCATAGAAGTATGCTCACAAGATAAGAGGTATAAGGGGGACTAAGAAATTCAAGGTAAATACTGAGGAGAGCAAAGGAGACTTCCACAGCTAGCCGAGGAGGACCACCAAACCACGCCTGCAAATGCAGTGGCTGGAGTGGAACGGGATGGGGGAGACTGCCCACCTGCACGAGCGCTGACCACCGCTGAGGTTACTGCATCTCCCTTGAACACCTATGCCAATATCACCGTTCCGTTGGCAGAACTGAAGCCCGAGGCTTGCAGAGGTGAGGGATTTCCTCAAGGCCAACAAGCTGGTAAGTGATAGAGCCAATCCCTTCTCCACAAGCATTTCAGTTCTCTGGAAATTCTTTTAACCCAATGACATCTTAGCATAACCACACTGTGCTCGTGACAGCAAGGCAGCAGCTGCGGGACACCTCAAGAATGAACAGGTCTGGTGACGTCAGGTTTTCTGATTGTCCCCATTTTGCTAATTTGGAAACAGATGCTTCTGGTTCTTTTGCTGCCCAAAGTCACGCCCCTGCTCAGAGGGAGAAGGGGCTATGGGAGAATCTGTAGATATTACAACTCTTTTCTTAATGCACAAGTTTGACATGTTATGGAGCTCAGTGCATCCACGCCAGCATTCTGGAAGCAAGGCTTCAAGACTCCTGAAAGCAAAAACAACAAAACCCCCAAAGCACTAATAAAAAAAAGAACATTTTTGTGTGAATGAGGAAGTACCAGAAAAAGAAGTCTTGACCCCAAAGTTTCTTACTTAAACTGGAGAATTCATAAGTCACTGGTGACCCAAATAACTGAATAAACAGTTTAAAAAGATACTGTCATATACAAAAGAAGTAGCTTCCACTTGATATATGTCTGTTTAGAAAACAGATTTCAGTATTAAAAAAGAGAGTTTAATTCGAATTTGGTAATAAGTCCAACTGTTCAGGATCACATGGGAACGGGGGATCTTTGACCACAGTCGCTCAACGAGGGGGATTTACTCAGTCAAGGTTAACGACGGGCTGCCCTGTTGGTTCTCAGACCCCACACGGCTCAGCCCGGCCATATAGGATTCCTCTGGCGAAAGCATCCTGGGAGTGTGTCATTGGGAATTAACATCAATGGAGTCAAAGGGCATGAGAATGGACTTTCCAGTCCCTGAAGAATGGTTCCCAACTGCCCTATGGAATAAATGCTGCTGATTTTAAACATGAACTTAAAACGTGTAAAGCCGGAAACCCTGATACAAAAGTACTGAAATGTGATTTAACGGGGTGTCAGCTTGTGGATGTGAGTCTGGACCAGGTTCTGTCTGTCACCCGTGGTGTGAGGTTGAGTATAACAGGTCCCCTTTGTGGTCTCACCCATGGAATCCAGCTTAGAAGGTCCCAGGGTCCCTTCTGGCTTCAACGGCAAAGACTTCCTGTGCCAGGTCATCAGGTGACCTCAGGGAATTTGTGGATACAGGGATACCACCCATCGCCATGGCAGTCTTTCTGGGATACCCACCAAGCGCAAGTAGACTATGGATGTCCAGTGGGGAGGTGTTGGCTTAGGAATATCGACAGCCTTGCACCTAGTAACCACCTGATTTCCAGTACACATTCACTACGCTACAGATGAATGAGATTGTAACGTAAAGTCTTCCGTTTTTGTTTTTCAAATTACCCCAGGCCAGGTTAAACGGGCATTTAATAAAACTGAGTTGGTTTGACCAAGTACATGGCATAGTTGACTAACGTGTATTTATTAAACATTGATTTTTTTGAGAAGGGTCTAAGAGTCAAACAAGAAGTGAGGCATTTACAAATTTTTTGCTTTACAAATGTTTGGGGAAAAGCACCACACTAAACAGGGGCAGCTGTGTACATTAATGTGGCTGACCCCACCACCCCCTCTGTCAGCCGGGATGGAAGGTTCTGGACCACGAAGGAGAACCCAGGGCAGGGGCCTTTGCCCAGGTCGGGCTTCACTCTGGGAACTGAAATCTCAGAGACTCACCCGCTACGTCCCGTGAGATGTCCTTGCTACAGAGGAGAGTCTGGAGCCCATGCTGCTTCTGTCATCTTCCCTTCCCTTAGGCGGGGGTCGTGAGGACCAACATGCTGAGTGGGCCCATTCTCAGGCAGGCGATGCTCACATCAGCGGCCCAGGACATGGGTCTGACGCTCACTGCCTACTGCTCTGCGATTCCAATTAAGTCACGCAGGGTGTATTCACTCCCAACCATGTATGTGTGACTCTGTGTGAGTGTGAGCGTGTGTATGTGTGTATGAGGGATACGGCAGGATGCAGGCTAAAGACCGGAAGTGCTCTAAGGATGTTACATGTCCCCCAAAGGATGCGCTGCTGTACAGAAAGCAGAAGTGATACGATCTAACTTGAACCTTAAGAGGTGATGGCGGTCAGCTCTGCTATTCCCGTCTAAAGCCAGCGTCCCCTCTGGCTCCCCCAGTGGCCGGTGGCCTCGCTTCTCACGCCTGGCCTGAACCAGGCCTCGTGAAGAGGCTGATTTCCAGGGATGCTGGCAGAAGCATCCCACCTGTGTCAGCTCAGCTGGGGATGGCAGACACGGGAGGGGGGAGCTGGGGGGGTCTGCTGCTCAAAGAGGGGGTGACATGAGAGGTCTGGGCAGGAAGGGGCCGGAGGGAGCTCCGGGTTCTGGGCCGTAACCTCATCCACCAGGAGGGGGAGGGGAGCCCCTGTGAAGGTGAGGCCGAGAGCAGGCCGGACACGGGGTCAAGGAGGAGGGATGTTTCAGAGCAGCTGTCCCGACAGACGCACAGGGACCCTACAGGGAGGCCCCAGGGGCCATGCAGCCCAGCCCTTTGCAATTGCAGCAGTACAATTTATCGCACAGTTTAGCACACACATTCTGATGTCAGAGCAGGCTCTGTGCCTCTCCCCAGTAAAGCTACAACAAATGAACCAATCAAACCCTCATTCATGTGAGGGGCAAAATTTTCTGTTTTTGCTCACTCACCACACTTAAGCTTTATGCCATGTTTAAAGTCAAAAAGCATGGTTCTCTGATGGGTAAAAACTGCCTCTTCCATAAACACATTCCTTCCGACAGCATTCATCTTGCTCCGTGGTCTAAAAATGTGGCAGCGGTGCGGAGCAGGACAGAGCACAGCACTCCTTCTTTTTCTCATTCACCGAGTAAAAATAAACTCTGAATTTTGGGCAGAGGAAAGGCCACGGTGCCAGGAGTCCCAGAACCTTCCCTTTTCAAGTAGTGTCTGGAGCGCCAGCCCCGCCCGGCGCTCAGGACGCAGGGCAAGTTCAACAGCGCCGCCCCGGCTGCCTCCTGTTTCCAGGCTCAGCTCCCACCCTGC
Source organism: Balaenoptera physalus (assembly GCF_965194825.1). Lineage (NCBI taxonomy): Eukaryota > Metazoa > Chordata > Mammalia > Artiodactyla > Balaenopteridae > Balaenoptera > Balaenoptera physalus. The sequence goes on from NC_138899.1 coordinate 2,523,489, forward strand.
TTGCTCGCTTGCTGGTTAAGGGGGGGCTCTGGGCACCCACCTGTTGTTAAGTCCTGCTCTGAGGTTTCACGTTGCACATCAATCTTCCCTTACAGCGTATATTTGGCCTACTAGGGTACATCTGAGGAATTCTATTCAAATCAAGCTTAAATAGGACCTGCCTCTGAGTTTTCCCCTTGACCATTTTTGGTGTTTTCCTGTTTCTACTGTCAGGTTTTCCTAACATAAGAATCATTTAGGGATGCCCGAAACGTCTATTTTTGGTCAGGCCATCAACACGGAAGCTTTAAAAACATCCCGAGGCGTACACATTTTAATGCAGGTGGGAGCCAGCAGAAGGGAGAACATACTGTCAATGCCATAAAGCATCGCTTCTTTAATAAACGTCAGCGTGTCCTGAACTGAGCCCAGGGCAAAGCAAGGAGCAGGTCCAGGGGCTGCGGAGACCCGCTCGGGGGCCCCGCGTGCACAGCTGCAACCTCTGAAGCCCTAAAAAAGGACATCGTGATGTCACAGCCACGAGGCTACTTATTTGGCCCCATTACCTGCCTCTGAGTCTCATGGGCTGAGGTGTTTAGGAAAAACAGAATTGAAATCCCAGAAGCCATCTATACTTAGAAACAGGTGCAGGGCTTGCTCTGGGCCACAGTTGGCCCCAAGGTCCTTTCCAGCTCAGTGCCACCCCTGAGCCCAGTGTGGGACTGCCAGTGGACAGGTGGCAACTTTGGCCAATAATTGGCTTCCCTAGAAGGGCACTGTTTTCCCATCCATTTCTGGAGCCGTCCCGGTATCGAGGAACAGCCGTACGGAAAGCACAAAACCTGCCAAGGCATCGCAATTTCTCCTGATGGATGGACTTGAGCTACGGTTCTCAAGACCTAGAGTGGTTCAGTTTTTGACCATTAAGGAGGTTAACTTCTGAGGTTTTAAAAATACTGTTTATGGTATATGATCCTGCAATCCCACTCCTAGGCATATATCTGGGGAAAACCATAAATTGAAAAGATACATGCACCCCAATGTTCATTGCAGCCCTATTTACTGTAGCCAAGACATGAAAGCAACCTAAATGTCCATCAACAGGTGAATGGATAAAGATGTGTTTTATATATATACAATGGAATATTACTCAGCTATAAAAAAGAATGAAATAATGTCATTTGCAGCAACATGGATGGACCTAGAGATTATCATACTAAGTGAAGTAAGCCAGACAAAGACAAATATCATGATATCGCTTATATGTGGAATCTAAAAAAAAAAGACACAAATGAACTTATTTCCAAAACAGAAAGAGACTCACAGACACAGAAAACAAACTTATGGTAACCAAAGGGGAAAGGGCTGGTGGGGGGAGGGATAAATTAGGAGGCTGGCATTAACATATACACACTACTATGTATAAAATAAACAACAAGGACCTACTGTAAAAAACAGGGAACTATACTCAATATTACGTAATACCTTATAAGCGAAAAGAACCTGAAAAATAGTATATATGTGTAACTGAATTGCTGTGCTGTACACCTGAAACTTACACGATATTGTAAATCAACTATATTTCAATTAAGAAATTTTAAAAAATGCTGTTTATGGTAATGCACTTGCTCTATGTGCGTATTGAGATGGTCCATTTAAGTGAGTTTTCTGGATAAAGATTTATCCATTTAACATCCAACTTTGGGCCACTTTCAGTACACATCTTTCTAAAAGCTCTTGGTTCAGAAGGCCAACATGGGTGGCGTTTATCACATCCGTTTGTGATTATTTAGATGCGTTTGCTGTCTGTTCTCTCCTCCATCTCTGCCCCAGAGCATGATCTTCTAGAGAGTAAGCATCTTACTCACCGTTTTTACTGGAGTACTCTTTGCAGAGACGGTGTTCCATGTAGGTTTGTGGGCCAGATAAAGAAGTGGAAGAACACTATAATAGCACAGCCATCCCACGTGGCTGCCAGTTGCCTCGTGAATTGCATCTCTAACCTCCACATCAAACCTGCGAAGTATGTATTTTAATTTCCATTTTTACAGATGAAGAGAGGGGCTCAAAAATATTAAGGAATGTGCCCAAATCACAGGCTAGAAATGACAAAGCTGACGTTTGAGAGCAGTTTCTCTCTAGAACCCCTCTACTTCCAGGGTACCATGTTTGAGACGAGGAAACACACCCGGCATCTTTCTTCTTACAAAGTGAATACTGAATCCTGCTCTCACTTGCACGTACATCTCAAATGCCTCCATAGACTGCAGGGCCCTGTCCCCAGACTTTCAGATCAGTAGGTCCCAGAAGATGCTGATACCCCATTCCAGGGACCTCGCTTTGGGAACCCTTGTAATACCGAACGTAACTCAACATCTTCTCAACACTCTGCTTATCACGACCGTCGATGGTTAGCACTGCTGTGCTTTACTCACAGCATGAGATGGTCCCAGATTTCTAAGCCCTTTTGACTCTTCATTTTAAAAAATATTTATCCTTTTTGCCCTTGGCTGTTAAGTTGCAAGCATCACTTCTTGCTGGTCTCCAACAGTTCTTCTCTTTCTTTTGTCTTAATTCCTTCTAATCCCTTGTTTGTGGGAAGCTGGACAACCTCGCCGGGCTTGGCCAATCTGGCTCCCTGCCTTCCTCACAGACTACTGCTCAGCACCCACTGGATGCGGGGGGCTTTCTCCAGGAGCCCAGGTCCAGCGGGGGATGGGGAAGTCAGTCACCGGCTGCAAAGGCCACTAGGGGCCCAGCGGTGGGCGTCCAGCTGGGCCGGGCAGGCCCATGGTCGGGCAGGTGAAACTAGGCGTGGTCCTCAAGCTCGCGTGCGAGGTAGGTGGGGGGAGCCACTCTGGGAAGAGTCTGGAGGGCAGAGCAGGTTCAGGGAGTTACAAGTGACTTTTCACAGCTGGGTGGCGACCTTGCTGGGCAAGTGCGTGCCACCTGAGCCACCCACCGGACAGCGAGGGCAATGCTCCCCAGAGCTGGAGTTGTGGTTAAATTCCCCAGGACAGGAGAGATGCACAGGATCATGGAATCAGGTACCTGAAGAGGGTTTTAGAGCTCACCCTGGCCTCTTCCCTGTCTTGGTAAGGTGTCAAAATCCCCTGAAGTCATTAAGCACAGATGAACTGCCAGGGTCCAGCATCTGCAGAGACCTTCCTGGGGCCTCTCTCCTCTGTGCGCCTATGTGATCAGGTGAGGATGTTTCCTTCCGTACGCGTGCAGGGCAACACTGCCCCGTCGTACGTGGCTTCCTTCTCACACAGAGGGGGCCACCGGTGCAAACACACTGCCGTTCTTGGGATCACAACAAAAGGGATGGGTTCCTGGTCTTTGGAGTCTGGAGCAAAGAGCCCACCCCAGCGGTCCCCGCCAGCGCTCCTCCCAGCAGCCCCCCAGTGGTCCCTTCCCTTCCCATTGGCACCCCTTTCTCGGGGACCACATGCACCAGTTTGAGCGTGATGTGGTTTGAAAAGCGCTGAAATAAATCATCCCCGATTGTTTCCCCCTATGAACTTCCTGGTTGATGATGTCTGAAACCTCGTACAATCTAAAAACCAAAAGGGAAAATATCTATTCTTGACCTGATATAAACCTATAAATGCAGTCCTCAAAAACCATAATTGCATACAGCATATTAGCATTTATCAAAGGAAAATATAAGTGACTTTTTTCCCCCAAATGCTTCAGATGTACCCTGATTTTGTGTGTGTGTGTGTGCGTGTGTGTATGATTATGCGGAATTGGTTTAGTTCTGTAAAGTTAAAACAAGATTGGGACCATTCGATGACCAAAAGCAAATGCTACCTGGACTCGGCTTGGGAGCAAACACGCCTGGACCTTTGTTTGGTGCCTGGGACAGAGACCGATCCACCTTCTAACACCCAGGCCCAGTTTACTGAAGAGTAAGTTGACTCTGAACCCATACACTCTCACAGGGTAAATAAGCACGGTGCAATATGAGCTTCCGAAACTCACACACAACAGTTCTTTTCCCACTTTCTTCCTGTCGTCCCCCTGAGTACTGTAAATAGCATGTATGGATAATAACATCAAGCAACAAGAAAACAGTGAGTTTCCTGTTTGTTTTTTCTGGATCACGTTCTGACACCACCTTTTGTGGCGGGAAAAGGCCAGCATGCTAGCGTGGATGCTGGGAGCGCAGCATTATCCTCTCAAGTCTGAGTAAGCATTTAAAAAAGATAAACAAGGGTCTTTTTTTTTTTAAAAAATGTGATGCATCAAGAGTGATGTTTAGAAGACCTAGTTGAGGGACTTCCCTGGCGGTCCAGTGGTTAAGACTTCACCTTCCAGTGCAGGGGATGCGGCTTCAATCCCTGGTAGGGGAGCTAAGATCCCACATGCCTCAGGGCCAAAAACAAACAAACAAACAAAAAAATCAAAACATAAAACAGAAGCAATATTGTAACAAACTCAATTAAGACCTGAAAAATGGTCCACATCCAAAAAAAAAAAATCTTAAAAAAACAAAAGACCTATTTGAGTTGATTCTCTGCCAGAATCTTATGGTCCGTATTAGATAAAATCTTTGGTGGAATTTTGAGTATGTATTTTAACAATGATATCCATAACTCACAATGAAACAGCCACTCAACCCCCCACTCTGAACCCTGGTTTTTGAGGTTGATATAAACAGAAATCTACTACCACCGAACTGGCTATGAATCTTTAGGAAATTTACCGATCATTTTCCTGTTATTCCAAGTATGCATTTTAAATAGGGAAAAGGTGCAACTATTTTTGACCTCCTTGAAGAGAAATTTCTTGGGAAATATAATAAATTGCTCACCCATTAAAACAGGCAGCTGGGGTTCCTGAAGGTGGGGCTGCAGGGGGATGATTTATTGTTGCTGTTGATTTCTTCTATTAATATTCCTTCTCTTATAATTGTATCAATTTAAGGAAATCATTTTTTAAAGTGCTCTTTGAATTGTTATACTGTTAAAGTTTAATGTTAAAATATTAACTGGTTAAAGTGATGTCTGGCAGACTCTTCAGTTTTATGTACTTTGTATAACACGGTATTCACTTTGTGTGTCATTGTAAATGGGGCTTATGCACAGGGTTACCATAAATAAACGCTGCTGTATTTGTGCCGTATCTAAGGAAAAAGAGGATTCATGCTCTCTACTCTGCAGCACCTGTTTTGATACTTGGTTCATCTGCAGTGGTGTGATTCATATATTTCTCTCTGGGGATGTGGGCGGAAAACGGGTGCACATTGTTCTATGAAAGCTCGAACTCTCGTTTTTTCCCCTTAAGCCTTTAAAAATGTGTTGTGGAAAGAATTGAGTCCATTTGGCTAATCAACAAGGATGCTTCGGCACCATGCAGCTGTTTTTGAGAACAGCGGTCCTCAGATACGCTTCAGCACCATAACTGCTTTGTTTAAAGACATCTGGACGAGGGAGAAGATTTAGCGATGGGTTCTCTCCCTCCACATGTGATTTGATGTATGCCAAGTCCTTTGAGACCAGCCAAGCGGCTTCTACCTCCTGAGCTTCATAACATAGTTGTCCAAAAGCAGGACACAAATGAGGTGGGCATGACCTCAGGAAGCCATGAAAAATTCAGCAATAAGAAATACTGTAGTTCTAGCACAAATATTGCCCTCTAAAATAGCTAATAATCGAGGAATGGCATCAGGCTTCTAGAGAAAAGAACAATCCAGCAGAAGAAGTGATAGTATAATATCTTAGTATGGAAAGGTAACAACAACAAGATCAATGTTGATGACGGTGATGTGCCAGGCCCTGGGCTACGTGTATCCCACACCTCATCTCCTCGGTCCCTCACACCTCTTCAAGGTGCTTATTATCTCTGCTTCACAAATGAGCACGCAGAGGCTCTGAGAGGTACGCTTGCCTACATCACACAGCCGACGAGGGGTGAGGCAGATTCCAACCCAGGCTGAGTCCAGGGACTGACCTTCGGTCAAACAGGAGGATTCCTGGATGCAAATCCCAAGCGGATTAAGAAGCAGCTGATGATCTGAGACTCCTGTTCTGAGCTGTCCTTGAAGCTGACTCCTATCAGGGGTTCATTTGTGGGTGGGGCTTGCTTGGCAGGAAGACAATGCACAAGTTGATAGCTCGTGGCTCTTGATGAATTGGCTTAACAATTGCTTATTTCCCCATAGAAATTCCAGTATTTTAATTTTAAAAAGTACTCATTTTTCCCCAAAGGATTCACGGTTATTCAGATGTTTACATGAGCAAGGCTGGGGTCGGTCGGCTTCCTTCTTCTGGGGTGGAGGCTTCAGGAAAAGGGGATGTTAGAAGCTCCAGGTTTGAAACAAAACACGGGGCTCAGAGGCTGCGGGCTCTTCAGCAAGTCTCATGGCCTCTCTTTTCTCATCTGAATATCGGTGGTAAAAATCCCTACATTTAAAAAATAAGTGTGCATGTACGCATGGGTGTAGGTAACTATCTTACTTCTAAGGTAATATGAGAATCCAATGAATTAGCACATGTGCAAATAGAAACATACTTAAAATATTAACATTAAACTTTTAATATTTAATTAAAATATTAAAACTGTATAGGAAAAGGACTCTAATCTCTGTGGATTAGGCAAAGGCACAGGAAGAGTTCCCTTTAAAAAGGATCTCCTCTATAAAATCAGAAACAATACTAATACACGATGCCCATGCTGTTGGAAAAACAAAAGACCTAAATAATAAAAATTACCTGTTCCACCCAACCCTCAGAGCAAAATCACCCCAAAAGATTTCTTTTAAAATCCACCTTTAAAGAGGCTCCTTTGGGTTAATAAACTTTTCGAATGACTCTCTCCAAGCAGGGTTAAGACATGAATACTTTTCTCTTTAGTGAGATTTAGCTTCACCATCGATCTTCCCTTTGCGCAAACACAGGTGTGAAGCAGGTGTAAGTGGAGCTGGATGGGCTGGGAAGACAGGAGCACTGGGCAGGCCCCTGAGAAGGGATGGCCGGCCAGCAAGGGAAAGCCGTGGACACGAAGAAGGAAGATGCCAGGGGCTGGAGAAAGGGGCGGAGCGCACAGGTGGACGCAGGCTCCTGCCGGCAGGTGAGGCCACTATGCAGCTCCCTCCTTCCTGCAAACGCTGAGCTCAGCCACGGCTCTGGAACACGCGCCAGACCCTCACTCGGACCACCCACGCCCACACGCGCCACCCGCGCCCACGCGCGCCACCCACGCCCACGCGCGTCAGCCGTTGCCTACGCACGGCATCCTCCCATGGCATCCTTCTGCACCTGAGGTGCCCCCCCGCCCCCGGCAACACCACTGTGGAGATGAGAAAACTGGTGCAAAGAGATGAAACCAGAACAGTGTCTGGGCCAAGTGCCCTGGCTCTGCAATCGGTGCGCCGGCACCTCTAGATCTGGATTTGAGGGCGTGTCGGGGGGGAAGAGGCATTCTGCAGGGCTTCCCCGAGTGAGGCGCTTCCTGTGCGCACACGTGTGCGCTCCTCGAGGGCTCCAGCCCTAACACCTGGGCCCGGTCATCCTCTGCTGCGGAGGCCGCCCGTGCCTGCCGAGGCGTTCAGCAGCATCCTTCGTCTCCACCCGCTAGAGGCCAGGAACAGCCTTCCCGAACTGTGACAACCAAAAAGGTCTCCAGACATGAACCCATGTCCTTGGGGGGCAGCCCCGCTCCTGGGGAGAAGCCCTACTGGAGCCACATAAGACTGCAAACTGATGTCCACGCTGTACCTATGGGACAGGTACTCGTGGATGAATCACACCCAAACCCGCTCTAAACGGGCTCAGACACTGCCAGGTCCACTACCTCCCATTCACAAGCTCTGGAGAGTGAAGGCGGAAAGTCCTCCCTGGACTTTGATGTGCTGTCTCTCCTGGAGCAGTTTCATTCAGGCTTCTGTCGATTGATAGCAACACAGGGCTTTCCACCTCGATCCTGGGAGACAGGTAGTCTCATCACGCTGTGCAGAAGGAAACGCACCAAGGGATCGAATTTCTTGCCTAAGGACAGTCTAGATCAGACTGGAAATACTCTTCCTAGCCTTTCAAAGTGCTTTCACCTCCTGCATATCATTCAAATGCTGTCCGTAGAGAATGCTGCACACAGGAAGTTCCCGCTGGGGAAAATTTTAATATGAATTTTGACAGCGGAATGCCCTTCAGTTACTTCCTTGTAAAATAGATTTCACTGATTATTTTTGTTTCGTGGAATCAAGTTGCTTCGGTTCTTATTATTTTCTTTTAGCTCTTTAAGCCGACTTTCAAAGGCTTGTTGTAATTCTATAATCTTGTTTTCTACTGGGCAATCTGCTGGGGTCTGGGGGACCCAGAAAAAGGGAGGCTCTTCTGTACATGAGGCTGTGGATGAATCCCGTAGACCAGGATGGGTCTCAGTTTCCTTGTTTGCAAAATGTGATTTATAAGTGGTAATATGTCCTTCTTAGATCCAGACTTTTCTGGATTTGTTCCATACCTCTCTCTATATTTTTTGGACATAACTTTTTTCCCCCCTTGTCTATATTTCCTTAATCTGTGTTTTATTTACAAATAATTTGATGAGCAAATCCCTGCTATTCAACCTTACAAAAATAAAGGGCTTGTAAAAATGAAGATGTAACTAAAGATGCATACATCTCCTTTTCAGCAGAGAAAACAGAAAATACTACTCAAAAAGAACAAAGGCCTAGTGAAGCTGGGTGAAACTTCATTTCACATTATAGTTTGATTCAAGACACCTGGGTTACTTCCTTTGCCAAAGTCATGGAAACTGGAGGTGGTTTCAAAATTCTTAAATGACGTGCTTTTTGACCTTGTTAAGTTCCCACATGCCCTGTTCGTTCATTTTTAGAGCAAACCACTCTTTTCCAAACTGGGTTTTCATTGCTAACAAGAGAGACATTTTGAAAATATGCATTTTTTTTTCAACCATAAAAGTTCTGCAGAGAAGAAAAGCTTCGTTGAAATACACTTGCAATATGTTTAAATTGTGTCTGAATAAAACTGTTAAATATAAATCAGGCTCATTCTTATAAAGTATGTGTTCAATTGATTTTACCTTATTTAACATGATCTTCTATCACCTCAATTTTGAACACTGTTTCACCAAGCTTAGTTCAACCTCATGAACCTTTCCCTAGTCAAAGCACAAAAGGAGGTTGGTGGGCTGGGGGAGGTGATTCTCTGAAGAGTTGGCTCTTGGGGGTTAATCTGAAGAGCTTTCCCGTCGGTCAAACAATCTCAGTGGGTCTGCATTCCCCCTGCTCCTGGTGGCTAAGGTCCAGGGTCCTGGGATGGGGATGGACTCTGGGCACCTACTAACATGTGGCCTTGACTGGCACACCTCCGGGCAAGTAAGCAAGCTGGAGGGGAAGGGGTGTCCATGAATTTCAGGGGGGCAGGAGCTTGTGCAGGAAAAGGACAGAACAGCTGGGGAGGGGCAGATAACAGGTGTAACCAATGCTCTACCTGAATAAGAGCATGGGATGCCAAGCAGGGTGCAGATGGCACTCACTGCATGCAGAACAGGAAGTCCCACCTCAGTGACGATCCAGGTTGGCCAATGTCATCAGAACCACCAAGGGTGCCGTGAACCTGTGCTCTCCACCCCCCCACCCCCACCCCGCCGCCCCAGGAGCTCTTTTGGGGGTCAGCAGATGACCCTCCTGAAGCCTTGGCTGGTGAGAAGCATCATCAGTGATGAACCTCGGCATTGAACTTGATAAATAAAAGGAAAGTTTCCCTTCACAGAACAAGCTGCGCTGGTCGTTCTAAAGACCGATGGTCACTGAGTGGGGAAGAGCCCTTGTGGAGTACGCTGTCTAGGTGCGCAATGAACATCTGCTCAGTGGTGTGGCTTGACGTGGGTGTCAGGAGAGCCCCTGTGTGCAGCACACTCAGGAACACCGCCAGATGGGGCCCTGGGCCAGCAGCACCAGTACCTACAGAGCGTCATCCCTGGGCTCCCTGAGGGTCAGGCGTGAAAAGCTCCCAGTCCCTTCAGGGTGTTCTTTAACTTCAGGGATGCTTCTGAAGAGGGCAGAAAAGCACTTACGTCGTGAACCCTGGCAGGATAATCAGGGCAGGAACACAAGAGTGAGGATGGGGTGGGTGAGGGCAGAGACGAGTGGGAAGCCAGAGCCAGTGGGAGGAGAGGAATCGGTGTTGAGGGAATTGGAGCATTTGCCATATTTGGAGAGCCTTGTGGTTTACAAACAGGAGATTCCCTGGGAGCAAAGGGGGCAGCAAGAGGAGCCAGGCTGATCTGCCAGTTCATGGCCCAGAACTGCCTCTAGGAGGGGACAGAGAGGAGGGTGACTGCAGGCAGATGGGGAAAGGGTGGATTTTTAATTTACCAAGTTGTGGTTTTATATACATATGTAGGTGTGCATATATCTCTATCTATCTATCTATCTATCTATCCATCTATCTACCTATATTTTTTTCCTTTTCTGGCTTAATGGTTTTGTTTAGGAAAAGAAACGGTCGTTACAGAAATGATAGGTTGAGAAAGAAAGAATAATTAGGAACAATTGCATCTCAAATGTGCAATATCATACCCAGATTTTAAAGGGTGTCCTTCAAGAAAAGACAAAAGTGTGGGCTCTAGGTCTGGGTTCAGAGTTTGTTTCCTCAACTCTCCAACGATGTGACTTTGGACTACTCACTGTGTCGTTCTTGATTTAATTTCCTCAGTGTAAAAGAGGGACCACATCACAGAGCCCTTCTAAGGACCGGGAGTCAAGGGATGCAAAGGCTTCCCAGCACCTCACCCACCATAAGCCACCAATAAGTACGGGTGTCATTACAACTCAGAGTGACCCAACTGGACCCTGTTTCCTGTCTTATTCTATAATTCATATCAAGGGCTAAAACTGAGCAGGATGAATTACCATTGTCTTAGGAATAAAACTCCAGTTCAGCTGACAACTGAAGCATAATGACTGCTTCAATTTTGTTATTAGCCAATCCCACTGGGAAGACTGTCCACTGAGGTATTTGATTTTTACTTTTTAAATAAGAGAAGTCAAATATTTCACCACCAAAACCCTTTTACAATGGGCATTCTCTGAAGGTAAGATAAAATATGTTCTTGACATGTACTAGCTACTAAAAGTCCAATTAAATATCAACACTGTGGAGGTGAGGAAGGCTGCCATTTGTAGAACATTTTTTCACCCACAAGATGCTTTTGCTGCCCAACTGGCATCGCTTGGGTGGTGTGGGTGAGGGAAATCCTGAAGTTTGGGATTCTAAATCAATACGGCTATTCTAGAGCCCCAGAGCGGAACAGATACCCCAAGTGAGTAAGAGTGCTGGGCGGAAGAACTTACAATGAAATCTTCATGATTCTTTACCAACTGTAAAAACAGGCAGCGGACATCCCCACTCTGAGAAATACTGTGTGTCTAAAAATAAACTGTTTAGTCACTAACCCATATGGTTATTAAAGAATGGGGTAGATAGTGCCATAGTGGGGAACATACAGGAGATTCCATACAAAATTTTGGAAATAAAGTCATGTGAACCAAAACAATGGCTTTCCATAACAGCCACTGTGCTCGCCCCAGACAATGGGAAACTTAGACACACAAACAAAAGACAAACAACAGAAGTTTCCAAAAAGGCAAAGGAAACACCTGCTAATTTTTAAATGGAACAAGATACTAATGATTATTTCATATGAAGGCTTTAAAATAATATATGCTTCACCGTAGTGACCAAAAAATGAGATTTAAAGCACTGTAGAAAAATATCAGTGCAGCAATATCTACAGTTAATGGGGAATTTTCTGTCTTTTCAGGTTATCTCTATTGGCAATAGGAGAAAACATGTTTATAGACAAAAAAAGGTTACTTGTCTTTCAGAAATAACATGTAAAAAAGGATTGCAATATATGCATAGATACCATAGACAACAGTAAACTGCCTCTAAATTTGAAACAATAGCGTCACACTGATTATTTTGATTAAAAAATAGCATGAGACAAATTCCAGAAAAGTGAAACCATACGGATACTGCTTCTCACTTCTACACTCCTGATTTGTCAGGAGACTTAAGAGATGCTGAAATAGTTCACAAATCACATGAAGGAAAAATGGGTCAATTTGGACTGGTCTTCAGAGACAGAAACTTTTTTTTTTTTTTAACAAAAAAGACTATTGAAAAGTTTGGGGAAAGTTCTTCTCTTTGTGCCTGACCCCACCACCACCCCCCCATGAAAGGTCCTTTCAAAGATCCATGTCCTAGGTGGTCCACGGGGCCCCAGGGCGCCTGAAATCAATGGTACTATTGTCAATACCTCCTTGAAATAGCCAATGGTACACATTTCTTTTATGCTTTAAGTTTCTGTGAAATACAGTAAGGACACTTGGAAACTCCAGGGGGTGGGGGGCGGATATAGCATTTTTATTTAAAAAAAAGGAAAAGGTGAGGGGCTTCCCCTGGCTACTCAGGGTGGGAATGGGATATGGGATCTTGGCTGCGCCTGCAGGCGCCTCTCCCATCTATGAGCCAACTCCCTGTCGGTTTATTCCAGGAATTCCTGTTGACGCAAAGCCAACAGAATATAGAGATCCGTGGGGCAATAAATGGTGGAAATGGGAATGACAGTGAATTCCTGGAACGGCCAACGTCAGACCCGAGGCAGAAAAATTCAATTCTAGAGTTATCTTGTACGGCAGTGACACTGCCCGATGAAACTTCCCAAAGAACGGGAAACGTCAATGCCAAAAGTAGAAGGGTATCTATGACGCTTGATGTCTTTGAAAATATTTATTCCTGCTTGTTCAAAGTGCTTAGGAACATCTGGACTAGGTTTGATATAAAAACTTGGTAAATGTAGAAAGGCACTAATGTATTCTAATGAAGTTTCAGGGCATTAAAAACGCACCCGGGGCTTTATTTTAAGTTCTAAGATAAGATTAGATGCTATAAATAACTAAAATCCCATGTTGAACACATGAATAAAGGGTTTTCTATGATAGTAAATTGCTGGTCTCTTGGAAACATACACAGAAAAGATATAATATTTAATAAATATAAAGTACATACAATTAAAATACATAAATATACATGTGTATATGTATGCACACATATATGATGTATCCATTTCAAAAAATCTGAGGTTATTTACTGTAATATGTATATCTTAATTCTAAGAAGAATCATCTTATTCCAGGAACTTTCACTACTTCAGTGACTGTTAGGAAAGGATACAGGATGACAATTCAGCATCCCTCATCCTCCATAAATGGCAGTTTCAAAGGACTAATCTATTCATCTTTCTGATCAACATGCTATTTCCATGACTCATCTTTCCTTCCAAGATAACTGACATTTTTGAAGGGCACCCTTTTTGTTAAATTTTATTTTTTTTCTGCTAAAGAAGTCTTTTTAATCTTCTGGAATTAAGGATTTCATTTTCATCCACAAAGTTCTTTTTGTTTACTTCCTTGGTCTGATTATTCTACTTGAGGGTATGCAGATGGCTACATATCCTTTTTCATCAATGCTATCCTCAAAATAAAGTCCTAAAAATACCAGTGGCAATGAACATTTAGACATCTCCTTTTTGGTTAGTAGCCGTTTCATGGAATGTCTGTGTTTGAAATAGATCAGTATTAGACAAGTAAAGATGCATAAAAAAAGATAAAGGGCAGAAGCATACGCTCATTTCCACCATCTCCAAATCAGAAACTTTAGCTCCACCTTTCAGCAATTTCACCGTAATCAAAGTAAAATCTGGGTCAAGGTTGAAAAATTAATCGCACAAATGGAAGACCAAGAGTCAAAAAGCAAAACCAAAAAGGAACACAACAAGAAACTTACTGAAAGAAAAAAAAAAGGAGTTTTGGGTAGAAATACATCGCTCGTGAGCCAGCGCAATAGCGTGTTTGGTGAAAACGGGTGATGGGATTTTACGACACAGTCCTAGAAGCACAGCATCCAGACCAGGGAGGAAATAGTCTCCCTTCATTTCACGCTGGTCTGGCAGCTGCTGGAAAGCCAAGTTCAAATCCGCAGGCCAGGACTCCAGAAGGGAAGTGAGAAACTCAGAAGAAGGAGATTAGAACGAGGGTACAATTTTCATATGAGCAATTGGTCGGGAAGTCAGGGGCACAGGTAATGCAACAGTTGATCCTTAACATGAAAAAATGTTAGGAGACCATGTTCTTCCCTAAGTTCTGCTGAGATCAGTAGATTTGGAAGGAATGGAGTTGTGATGGGGCCTGTAGAGGGACGATGGAAGAGAAAGCTCACTGGGGTACTGGGAGCTTTGCAGTTGAAGCGAAACGCTAGAGGACGGCCATCACCGGGGCATCGGAGTTTGTGTGTAGTTGTGGGATGGGATGGGGAAGGTGGGACTCCTGTTCAGGAAGCAAGCATGTGTCAAAGCTAAACCTTTCCTATGTCGCAATTTTCTCAAGAGCTTTGGTGACAGCAATCTCAGCACATACTGCGGTGGTGTGTCACCTCCCGTATGCCGTGATGGTCATGCTGGTCCCATGAACCATTTGTCAACAGTGTTTGAACTGTGCTCTTATTAATGGTATTACATTTTAGTGGTCTAATTGTAACCGAGCAGGACCCTATGCGGTCTTCCTGGGACAGACCCTTCCCCTACATCCTCGGCTGTAGCTCCTCTCTGAAGTACCTAGATAATAGTATCTGATGCACATTTCTTGAGTTGTTTTACAGATGCTAAAAGCCCCACCAAATGGAAGAAACTAAGTACTTGATGATCAAGAGCCCCCAGACCTACTGGCGCCTAAGGATTGATAACTTTAACCCCTGTGACACCACCTTGTTGCCTCACCATCGACCAATCAGAGAATTGTGCACGAGCTGATTACACACCCCTGCTCCAAACTCTATGATGTTTTGGTTTCTTTGGCCTCACTGTGCGTAGGGCCCACGAACTTTGCGTTCGGCAACATAATAATGATCGAAGCTCACCTGAAGCTATTGATATAGCTATATCGTAACCAAATGCATAACTTTAGCCTTCTTGGATTTCAAATGAAACATCCTAATGCTATTATTTAGTTCAACCTCTTTATCCTTGTCTCTAGTTGACCGGGAGTTTAAACAAACAACTATTTAAATATAATACAATTACAGCACTAATATCACTTTATTGTATAACTTGTAGAGGTTAAGTCTATGTCTTCAGGATGTTCTTCAGTTCTTTTCTATACAGCGCTTGAGGAGAAGCAGGCTGATGTCATGCCCCTGGCATCTCTTGATTTCAAAATTACTCTTTAAAGGCAAGAAAAACACTGGCCAGAGGAGAAATTATTTCAAACAGAGACGTGAAGCTGACCGGGGAACAGAAAGAAATCTCCTCGGGGCTCAGATATGCTAGCTTTATCTCTTGTCCATGGCATGTCTTACACCTAGTTTCTTTTAAGTCAAGTTGTGGAATCCACCTTATTGTCTGGAAATTTTAAGTGGGATTCAGTGTTAAGCGAGAGTCCCAAAGAAAAATTCTGTTTTTGAGCAAGAGTTGAACTTTTTTAGTTCAACGTTTAGGAGTTGGATTCTTTTCTTTTGCAATAACATATCATACTTTCCATTAATTGGGTATTTTTTAGTGAATTTGACTCTAGATATATACGAATCTATTCTGAGGTGTGTGTGTGTGTGTGTGTGTGTGTGTGTGTGTGTGTGTGTGTGTGTGTATCCTTCCATCCTTCCTGGGTAAGACGTTGGGGAGATTTGTCAAGGTACTGCACCAACAATTCTATCATTCTACGATGAGAAATACAAATATTTGTAAAATATCAGGTGTTAAATGATGAGGGACTACCCCCAAGGTCTTCGAGTGAGGAAGCCGTCTTCCTGTTTCAGCATTTTGCTTGGATTATCTGCCTCCTATTCACCCCCCTCTTTCTTGTGGGTTGTAATGGTGTGCTTTAGGGCTGTGGGCACACAGTAAACTCTATTAAAGGTTTGTGCATCTCGCCCTCAGTGGCAGGTGTATCCAGGCTGCCCAGGTATAAGACTTGCTACTTCTCTGAGCTGAGTTGAAAAGAGTAGAATGTTAAAAGCAACATAAACAAAAGAAAACTGCTTCCTAGTCAGTCACAGGGTTCTGTTCATTTTGTTTCCAATCATTGCAAACTCATTCGTCCTCAAAGCCATGGCAGTATGTCTTTTACTGAATTAAGAAAGGCTAGTCTTGTTGGTAGATGCTAAATACGGGTGCAAAGCATACAGCTGACCTTGACGTCAGGGTTCTTTCGAAATATATCTTCACAAGGCGTAAAAAATGCCATTATCACCATTTGGAGTGTATTTTCTCAAAAAACCATGCAGAGCTAAATACATGCCAGCACTTTAATTTTTATTACGGAGAGACCAACTTCACCATAAAATTCATCTGTCCTCTGTTTCTTTATTTAAAACAGACTTTAAGTTTGAAGAACAGTTAAGTGCTTTACAAAGACATTTTAATGAAAAACATCAGTGGTGACAACGCAGCTGAGAACTTATTAGGCCAAAGATGTTATTTACCCAGACTTAATTACTTCCATTTCATTTTGTTTTGCTTTCTTTCGCTTTTTCCTTTCTGGTTCCAAATCTTTAGGAATTATCCATCCTAACAGTGTTTTGAATACAAAAACTTTTGTTCCTATGGTGGGATTTTAGTGCCCTTGCAGGGGCTTAGGAGGAAACTGCCATCAATACAGGGCTTGTATTGGGTTACAGGAAGGTCTAGTCCTGCTTTGATTCTTCTAGAATTTAATCTTCTAGACTGGACAGAGAGAGGAAGGGGACAGGGATATTTTGATCTTTCTAATCAGTGGGGAAATATGCCCTTTTGAAGGCTTGCTTTCTACTTCCCATGTGAGTCAGACATCTGATGACTTGAATGACCTGGTTGTCTATACCACAATGGGCTAGTTTGGGTGGGATGCCAGAGGGCTCAGAATCACAGGCTGTTCAGGCTCTCAGGTTGAGCAGTTTCTTAAGAAAATTCTGAAATGCCTAAAGCATTTAAAAATAAATTCAAATTCACCTGAATGCCAGTGATGTACGTAGCATCTTTGCCTTTGACTATTGAGGAAACGGGTAGCTTCTTCTAATTCAAGAAGGAGAAAATAAGGCAGAGAAAAGATGACCCCCTCCCACTCTAGAGTGAGGAAATTGTGCCTGTGTCACATGGTTTGGTCATTTCTGCCATTTTTCTCTGGTTATTATTTACTATCTCTGGAAGAAAATAGGAAGAGTAATTTCAAAAATGTGCAATCTACTAGTTTTCTCTTTATTATAGGAGCAGTCTGGTTTAAGAGTGCTTAGACACAGGAGCATTTAGCCCCTTGTATAGGCTGCCCCCGTGAACTGGACATGGATGCCTTTTCCATATGAAGACTCGACCTCTCTTCCTACTGAGTGAGGGAAGACAAATTCAGAGAACACGTTTCCATTTTCAGATGGCATTTAGAAAGCACGTGATGTTTGGTAAGAATTTTCCTCTGGTCATTTTAGAAATCCTGCAATTGTTTACTAAGGATGGACTGGAGGTGAATAAAACAAAACAAAGGTCTTTGAAGACGGGCATTTCTTCTCTAAGAGAAAAGGATACGCTTCAGTGCTGTACTTGTCAAAACATTCCATCGGAGGAAGGAAGACGATGGATTTCCAAAGGCAGAGCTTCAGTCTGGCTTCGAAGAAGAGTAGAATGTTCCTTTCTCTCACCCCGGTTTATCAGTGGTCTCTTGGAGTCGGTGTGAGGTTTTCAGTCAAAACTCAAAACAGTATTATTATCATTATCCTGGCTCTGACCCACAGATAAAACCCACAGTTTTCCTCAAGGCCATGAAAGGAAGGCCATTTCCCCAGAACTGTCAACTTTGGACTGGAACCCAGTTAATCATTTTCTCACCATCCTTGGTGCTGATGGCTGGTGTGGACGGCCAGCCTCCCTGAGGTTTTGATCGCTGAGGCCACCGCCCAGAGTCCATGGTGCCCCTTGCCCGCGGGCATCGACCAGCCGGCCAGCCTCAAGGCATCATTTCTGTGCTTCCGCATACACCATACTTTCACCAATATCCCTGTTTTCCATAAAAACATCTAATATCATCAGTCTATGGTCAAAGGGTTGGGAGAACAGGGACCTGCCTGGGTAAAAAAAAAGTTATTTTTTCTCTCAAGTTCATTCTCTCTTCTGCCTGAGCTCTGAGAATGTCTACTCTATGTTCCTTTTGTTTGGATGGAAATTCAGAAGGGAAGGAGGGGTGTGGTTCTCTCAGAAAGAAAGAGTGGGTTTCCCCCGGTATTTCTAGGGCGGTAGACACTTCAGGCAAGATTGAGTGTTTGTAGACACTAGGTAAGCATCTTTCATTAGCAACACCTGGAGACAAGAGCGCAGTATGATTTTTTCATTATGAAGGAATGTGGTCTAGGCTGCCAGAGTGACGTGTGTGTGTGTGTGTGTGTGTGTGTGTGTGTGTGTGTGTGTGTGTAATTTCACCAGAAGAGGGACAAATGGATAAATAAAATACGTAAACATTTAGAATTCTTCCTCTGCACTCAGGTACTAAGCTGCCCATGTGCCAGTGCTTCATTATTAATCACTGATCATGTGCCTACTGTAAATGCTAACTATATTTTTTTATCAATTATCTGCTCTGCTGTTACCATAGCAGCAGAGTTGTGGGCAATTCCTGTTGTGGTTGATAAATGCTAGGCCACAGCCACTATGATTAATTTTCACCAATGATTTTCATGATTCCTATTATTTAATGATATATTTTACTGGAGGAAACATGGGAATCCAGGACAAAGTTTGTCATGCTTCAGGTAAGGGACATGATGGTTTCAATGGCATGGAAATACATTTTTTCTCTAAGTGCCGACTTGCAATCATCAGATTCTGTCTATAATGATGTTCTTTGAGTCCATGCAGTGAGGTGGTATTAACATTTCGTCTTTTCAGGATTTAATAATGTATTCTTCCTTTCGGATGGGCTCCAAACTGGCCCATTTTCTATCAAACTGTGACTAGTGTTAGAATGGTGCTTTGAAACTAAACATTTCCCTTACTGGGGTGGGGTTGGGAGCAGAGGAGTAAAGCCAGAGATGTCGCAATTGCTTCTCTCTGCTCCAGCTGCACAATTAAATCATTTCTACAACACTTGATTGAAAGTCCTACTCTAAGAAAATGCTTATGTAATCTTGCCAGAAAGAAGGCAAGGGTGAGGGTTTGGTCCCAAGCTGGGGGGGCTGGATCATCAAAGGTCTCCTGCGGATAAGAAGTTTTCAGAAGGGGAGGGTCTCGATCGGAGCTCAAGTGGGCAAAGCGAATTCTCCTAAGAGGCTGTGGGGTTACGGTGGAGAATGAGGGGACAAATCAATTAAGAAATCGTTCTTCACCGACTGATGACATATTCTGTGCATATACCATTTCCAATGTGCTGGACTCACGGGTCTGTGTATTTTTGCGATAACACCCTTTTTGTAAAGATATAAGCCCAGCAGGTCACAAGTCTTGGTCTTACTTTCATGAAACGCTGACTTTACACTGTGTTTTATTTTTGTCTCGGATTTAATATCTAGAGTATTCTTACCTATTCACTATGAGTTTATTGTGTGTTTCTTCCACTCTCCACCTCGACACCCGCAATTGTGATCTTGTATGAATATAGTAGCCACTGGCCATATGGGGCTATTTTTATTTGAATTGTAATTAACTAAAATTAGATAAAAATCTAAAATTCAGTTTGTTCATTTCACTAACCACATTTCAAGTGCTCAAAGAGCCATGGTGGATGGTGTAGGTAAAGAACATTTCCATCTTTGCAAAAAATTCCTTTGGAGAGCACGGGCTAGAGTATCAGCTGCAAAAGATTAGGGATATGAACTGCTCTGCTTATTCTGCATCCCTGGTGCCTAGATGGGGCCTGACACGTCACAGATGTGCAAACAATATCTGTTGAATGGATAAAATTGTTTTTAAATCGTAGCAGCCAACTACTGCTATGTGTAATTGTAACTGTAGCAGCCAACTACTGCTATGTGTAATCTACTGCCTGTGTGAGGGGCCACGTTTCCTGGCATCTTTTTTGACTAGAACTCGACCCCAACTGACTGGATCACCAAAGTTCCTCATCAGCTTCCCCACAAGAGCTCTGTGACTTGAGCAAGTTATAAGTCACACAGTTCCTCTAAGGAACTCTCCCGAAGGGCTTCTCGCCTCCCTCAGTCAAAGGTTCTCTAAGACTTACACGACCTTCCTCTCTGACCTCACCTGCCACGAGTCTTGCCTCCTTGCTCCGCTAGGGGCGCACGGGCTCCCAAGGTGTCCCTTAAGTACGCCGGGCACACCCTGACCTCAGGGCCACCTCTGCTCTTCAGGGCATCCCCTCCCACTGTTCACTGACCCAGCCCCTTCTCCTAGACACGTGCCTGGCGTGTGGGTGACCAAAAAATACAGATTTCAGTGTTGAATGACTGTAAAATTCCATTGTTAAAAGGAGCCTAGGGTTCTTCTTACCATGGCAGACATAAAAGAAAGTGTCACTTTAAAAACACATCACTTATGTGTGATGTACAAATTAGGCGGGCATCGTCTACATCTGCTGAAGTACTGTTTTCCCTGCAGAAAGTAACCAAGTAATGGAGCTGGCTGTAGCCACAGCGGCATCGGGCTAGCCAGAACCACTGCCATTCCAGAGACACACTAAAAATAAGCACATGATGTTGAAAGTAGGTGAGAGCTATGTGTCGACAAAGGTTATACAAGCCCAGAAGCCAGGAGGGGCTTCTGCTATTTCTGAATCATTCTTCGCCCTTTCTGGGCTGTGATAGGGCAGAAAATGCGGGCGATGACTTCCGTCAGGTCTGCTGAGCAGACCAGTAACAGGCATCTGCCTGGAAAGGCAGCAGCTGGTTTGGAAAGAGGTCTGCTACAGCAGCACTGATGTTTTCATTTCGCGCTAGCATGTGTCTCCCCAGAGCTGAGACAGATGGCCGTGTGGCTTAGGGGAACCCACCGGAGTGGCAGAGCACACACAGCACACACATCTGGAAGATATATGTTCTGAGCATCTTCCTTTGCTCCACAGCGGTCAACCAGCCTTTAGATTTACACTGAGCATTTCAAAGAAAAAGTTCAGTTTTATTGCCACAGCCCAGTTATACACATTTGAGGGTAAGGTTTACGATTAGCGACGCACGACAGAAGATACCGCCATCAGCAAGACTACAGCTCTCCTTGGAAGAGACCCTGCCACAGTGACTGTGGTTCAGAGCTGCTCAGGGCCCCTCTGCTCCTTTCCCTGACGCTACGCCTCTGCTTTCTGCATCTCTTGGTTGCTGCCTACCTGGGCTGACAGGCGAGGGCCAAAGACTGAGTCTCCTGCACCCCATCCATCCGTCACCACCCATCTCTGAGAGCTTTCTGTTCACACTTTGCTTCCTCTCTCACTCCGTTTCTCTCCGGTTTCTCTCACTTTGATTTATATTGTTGAATTTAAGGAATCTTGTGAGGTCGAGAATTATTTGCTCATACTTTGACCCAAGTCCAGGGACCCACAGACTGTGGGAAACTCTTAGCTACATGAAAAAAATGCAACAGCCAAACACAACTTGCCCTGGTTCTCAGCCTTTGCTTAAGTGAGTGAGCTTGTCAACTGCACTCTTCCAGGAGCTGAGGTTCCAGTCTTGGGGCTCCTGCTGCCAGGCCCATGGAGGGCGAACGTGGTGGGGGGGAATGACTGCACAGTGATGGGGAGATGCCGGGTCCCTCCCTCTGGGTTGGTGGTTCAACTCTGGGACCAGCCACAGTGGTGGTTTCTCCTTTTCCCACCGCAGCTCGACAGGCCATTTAACTACCTCAATAATTCCCAACGTTTGGGACTTAATCTGTCTTTGTATGTACCAATTTCTGAATACCTGATTGCCTAGGAAAACAGGCGCCTTGGGAAGGTTAATGCCATTAAAAGGTTGAAATCGCCTATCTGATCTGAGTTTATGGTCAAAAACCAAAGTGTCAGGGGAACAGGAACCTGACAGAGTAACTGAGATGACGAATTAAAATTGACCTCGGTTGGAAAAATCTGAGAATTTCACAACCTTTTTGGTGAGGTAATGCATAATGCCATTAAAAGGTTGAAATCGCCTATCTGATCTGAGTTTATGGTCAAAAACCAAAGTGTCAGGGGAACAGGAACCTGACAGAGTAACTGAGATGACGAATTAAAATTGACCTCGGTTGGAAAAATCTGAGAATTTCACAACCTTTTTGGTGAGGTAATGCACAAAGGCAAAGGCATCTCTATCTGTTGAATCAGATGCCTCCCCTGCTCTCTCTCCCGTTTTCTGCACTATGAAGCTTTGTATCACACGGAGGCAGTCACTCTGCTTTGACAGAAATTCTGTAACAGAAATTCTCTCTGATGCTTGCAGCTCAACTACCTTCCATCTCCACCGTGTGTAGAGAAAGAAAGAAGAAAAAGAATAGAAAAAGAGGACAAAAGGGAGCCCTCCTACACTCCTACACTGTTGGTGGGAATGTAAATTGGTGCAGCCGCTATGGAGAACAGTATGGAGGTCCCTTAAAAAACTGAAAATAGAGTTACCATATGATCCAGCAATCCCACTCCCGGGCATATATCCGAAGAAAACCATGCTTTGAAAAGACACATGCACCCCAATGTTGAGAGCAGCACTATCTACAATAGCCAAGACATGGCAGCAACCTAGATGTCCATCGACAGAGAAATGGATAAAGAAGATGTGGTACATATATACAATGGAATATTACTCAGCCATAAAAAGGAATGAAATTGTGCAATTTGCAGAGACGTGGATCGACCTAGAGATTATCATACTAAGTGAAGTAAGTCAGAGAAAGACAGATATCATATGATATCATTTATATGTAGAATCTAAAAAAATGATACAAATGAACTTATTTACAAAACCGAAATAGACTCACAGACATAGAAAACAAACTTACGGTTACCAAAGGGGAAAGGGGAAGGGGAGGGATAAATTAGGAGTTTGGGATTGACAGATACACGCTACTATGTATAAAATAGACAACAAGGACCTACTGTATAGCACAGGGAACTCTATTCAATATCTTGTAATAACCTATGATAGAAAAGAATCTGGAAAAGAATATATATTTACGTACATATATTTAAACCTGAATCACTTGGCTGTACAGACGAATCGTTGTAAATCGACTATACTTCAATAAAAAAACAAAAAGAATAGAAAAAGATATGGGGGCTGGGCAGCTTTGCCTGGCGTGACGAGTATGTGACCATTAGCGGTGGAGAAAGTTCGAGAATTTAGTTAGTTGCCTTTGTTTGTGGACAGCACCCTGTGGAGTACTTCTGGATCAGGACTTAGACTTTCCAATTACTCCAGTGTACTTAATAGGGATTATTTGAAGTAGAAACCCTCTAACAACAACAAAGTCTTAACTCATTTCTTAATATACGATACTCGTTTTTCTCTTTCTGACTTATTTCACTCCGTATGACAGTCTCTAGATCTAACCACGTTAACTCATTTCTTAAAGTTATTTACTTTTTTGATTCACTAAGCAACTGAAGAGATGGCTGGAGAATTGGCTAGAGAATCACAACTCTTGAGTCAAGACAGCGAAACCTCTTTTCTCTGTTCTCTGACTGTGTGCTTTCCCCCCATCCCCTGGAATCTCCTCCATATAGGTTAACAATCTGGCCAGAGGTGTGCAGACACAAAAGATTACTGTATTGGAACACGAACTCATCTGAAAGTCGGAGAGCTCGAGTTCTGTTCTGAACTGAGACTGGAGCAAGTCACTTAGCCCCAAATGTCACTGTCCTCCCATGAGAACTGGCGGATGTGGCTAGGTCACCCTCAGCACCTCCCAGCGCTGGCCCGGGAGCGAAGGGTGCGCAGACCGCTGGGCCTCAGCTCCCCGCCTTCCTGCCCCCGCTAGCGGCTTGCTGGAATGATCCACGGGGCGGCTGGCTCTGTCTGTGAGACGCAATTCTCTCCCTGGAACAACGCGCCACCCGCCACTCCAGGGCGGGGAGTCTGGCTCGATACAGAGCTTGCTCTTTTGGTTAGGACGAGAAGTCCTTTGGAACCAGAATCCACAGTACCTTTGTGATTTCTCCTTCGAGTCTACAAGTTACCCAGTAACATACAGTTTCTGGTGTTGGCTGTCACCATGGCGAGGAACACATTAGCTGGACCCCGTGCCCATATAAGGCAGAGTGAGCCTGGAGCTCGGGGACCGTGGCTCTGCAGCCAGGCTCTGTCACGGCTGCTACGGTGGCACTGAGGGGAAAACAGACAGCAAGGGACCCCAGGGGAAGCTGTGGGAAAGAACAAACTATGCACACAGCTCTCGGAGCGGCAAAATCCACCCCACGGCTATTTTTGTGTATTACATTACTTCTGAAAAATACTACCAATCCAAAAGCAGGGCAGAAATAGCTCTGCTTTCGATAGGACCCCATTTGGGTAGACTTGTTAATGAACACATATTTAATATACATACACCAGGTTCGTAGAATGGACATAGACATTCTATTTTCATAAATGATTTCATGAAGTATATGTGACTGTCCTAACAATAAATATCTTCAGTAACACACTGGGCTTACCCTGTAGACAATGATAAATGGGGTTAGTTATTTATCCTCACTGGGTTTTCTTCTTATCTCTTACTGTCAGCCATTCCTATCACCTTATTGATCAGTAT
Source organism: Balaenoptera physalus (assembly GCF_965194825.1). Classification (NCBI taxonomy): domain Eukaryota; kingdom Metazoa; phylum Chordata; class Mammalia; order Artiodactyla; family Balaenopteridae; genus Balaenoptera; species Balaenoptera physalus. The sequence continues at coordinate 2,548,173 of NC_138899.1, forward strand.
TCAATAGCACACCTGAATCAATCGGGCAGCCTCAGGTGCAGACAGTTAGAGCCAGCCGGTTTGGATCTGTGTGGTCCAGGAACAGGGTCTACCCCTCTCTTCATGACTCCAAACACTCCGGAGAGTGGCACCCGCAGGCCAGTCCCCTGGTGGGGTACCGCTGGCCCTGGCTCTTGAACAAACTAACCGGACAACTGCCAAGTCTCAACTTAGTTTGACCAAGATTGATAATGTGTCTGCAGAATTAAAGGAAAGTCAAGCCCATGCTAGGTTACTCATGTTAACCAGAAGGTGTCAATTTCTACTTTTTGGCAATGCGAAGAAACAGAGTCAAGGTATTTTCTTAATCAGGGATGACAGGAAATAACACCTGTGCTGTAAACTTAGTAAACTAGAAAGACCAAGGGACCTGCAGAAATTCTCTTCTGATGACCTCTTTGAGAAGACCCTCAGCGTCATTTAAGAACCCACTGCTGTGCAGACGGCATCACATATGGAAATAATCAGAATGAACTACCTTTATGGAAGAACAGCGTTCTTGTAAAAGCATTATGGGAGTTATGTTCACATATTGGTTCTATGTTAACTAATCATAAAGAGTGAAAAAGAATAGACCCAGCCCCCTTCTACTCAGTCTGGGTTCTGTTTGGCAGATCCCAGGGAGAAGGCAGGTCCTATCAGAGCCGGGGTCCCTCCAACTCGGGGACGTCTCACAGATGCTTGTATACCACTCGTTTGCCTTCTCTGTGCCCGCAGAAGGCTGAGCTAGCCAAGCGCTGGGGAGGGGAGAGCCCTGCAATCAGGCTTTTCACCACTGCTCCAGAACCATCGCTGGGAAAATCTATAGCAAGGGACCCCAGGGGAATTTAAGTCTCAGGGAACGGTTTCCATATATTTAAAAACACTTCTCCTTGTTAAATGCTGATAAAGCATCTTCAACTAGCAATTCCTTAAGCATAAAGTCCCCACTCCAAGCAGAGGAACCCTTTACTAAAGCAACAACAGCAAAAACTGTCACGATGAACACAGCCCGTGGAGACGGAAGCTTTGATCTCCTGGCAGAAGATCACTCCTCAACTGTGAGCTATGCCACTAAAATAACGGTCAGTCGCATGTTAGTACATAAGCCCACCACATTTATAAAGGGGTTCCCTGCCACGCCTTTTATGTATTTGACTTTTGGGGGCGACTCAGGTAGGGAAGGATGTCGGGTATAACACCCAGCCTCAGAGGTGGGTCTCTTCTTCCTGGTGGGTGGGGATGGAGCATGCCTACTTTGAAAACTGACTTCAGAATTCAACTTGGTGAAACGCATTTGGAGCCCCCGAGGACGGCTGTCATTCCCGGTTCCAACAAGGACAGGGCGATGCAGGCGAGAAGCCCCAGCGGCCTTTTACTACCTGGCATCGGACAAGCATGAGTCCTAGAGGGAAATGCGTGATTCCAAAGCGTAAGGACGCAGAAGACTTTGCGACGTAAAACGAAATACCACTCCCCACAGTGTCACACGCCAAAATGGGCTTTAGACATACAAACAATTCCTTGTTAAAATCAGCAATACCAAGACTCAAACATCAGCTTTAAAGGCAACACTTTGATTGAACATATTACACCCAAAATCAGGTCCGTATTTCAAACTCTGCCAGATGTTACGGTGATAATTTTGGGGGGACCGTTTTTCTCTGACTTACCTGTGAAGTGGGCTTTACAGAAAGGGCATTCAGGGAATGAGAGGGATAATTTTAAAAGCCAAAGCGATTCTCAGTGGTATAATGCCAGCGCCCTCTAGTTCAAATGGATATCGCAGTATAAATGCGACGATGTTTTCTTTAGGCAGTGTTTTTACAAAATGTATGCTTATATATGACATAAATATAAAACACAGTTGCATTATGTGTACCTATATGCATACCCATGTGTATTTATGACAACAAACAAGAGAAAAGAGGCTTGAGAAAGTTAACGCTGTTCTCAAATTATTAAGAAAGTGGTATAAATCGACCCAACTTTGCATTATATTATTGTTTGCTTTGTGGAAAAGAACGCGCCTGTATTAAATTTCTTAGGAACGTATGCAAATGACTTAACTAGGCAGGATGCGGCACTTCGTTCAAAATGGATGTGTAAGGAAGATAACACTTCCTGCAGTGTGGCGACTTACCCATCCTCCTTTCTCGGGATAGCACTGGCAGCCCGCACTGCAGTCTCTCCCTCCACAGGGCACATCGAACTTCTTCACGCCCTGCAAAGATGAAACACAAAGCAGAGAAGAAGTTACCTCACAGTGCAGTGCAGCTACAGTATGCGTCATAGTGACAGGTGCTGACAGCCCTTCCAATTCTAATAACTATGCATTCAAAACATTCAGTAAGGGCTTCTCTGGTGGCGCAGTGGTTGAGAAGCTGCCTGCCAATGCAGGGGACACGGGTTCGAGCCCTGGTCTGGGAAGATCCCACATGCCGCGGAGCAACTGGGCCCGTGAGCCACAACTACTGAGCCTGCGCATCTGGAGCCTGTGCTCCGCAACAAGAGAGCCCGCGATACTGAGAGGCCCGCGCATCGCAATGAAGAGTGGCCCCCGCTTGCCGCAACTAGAGAAAGCCCTCGCACAGAAACGAAGACCCAACACAGCCAAAAATAAATAAATAAATAAATAATAAATTAATTTAAAAAAAATTCAGTAAGCCTTGAAAAAAATAGAATTTAATTTTCAGAGCAGTTTTAGGTCCAGGGCAAAAGGTACAGAGACTTCATGCACAGCTCCCCCGGGGCCCCAACCTCTCAACCAAAAACTTCCCTCACCAGACGGCACACTCGTTACCATCCATGAACCTCCACTGACACACCATCACCGCCCAAAGTCCACAGTTCACATCAAGGTTGCTCTTGCTGCTGTACGTTCTACGGTCAATAAGCCTTTTTTCAGTGCCTACTAAATGCCAGATGCCAAGCTAGATCCGGGGGCTCGAAAGTCAAGGAGAACTTTCCCTGCATCCAGGGATCCCATGGGACGTGAGCCCTGGATACCGCGTTAAGCCCTTTACTTTGGAGGAGGAGTCCAGGCACGTAGGAAGCAGCCCTTCATTCTGCCTGGCAAGCGGGGGATGGATTCTGGGAGGAGGTGCCCCAGGCTGAGTAGGATGGGGTTACGATAAACGCGCAGGGCGCTCCAGGCCCCCTTACACGGCACAGGTCCCGGTGAATTACAGGGAGAAGGGGCTTCTGATCCGGAGGCAGGATTTGCAAATACACCCGGTAGGATGACCAACCCTCACCTCCATCACAGGGTACCCGCCATCCGCGGAGAAGCCCCCCGCCCCTTCCCTTTCCCTGAGACGTGCTCACCTGGGGTGCGGAGGAGGAGGGGCTGGGGAAGAGGCTTTTCCTAAGTATTTATTCAGTCGGGTTGGGGTGACCTCCGTGAACTTTTCATCAGACACTGAGATATAACTCTTTGATGACGCTAGTGGACGACTGGGCGGGCTCTCTGGCTGGGCGACTCCAGCGAGGAAGAATGCATTTATCTCTTGCCCTCGATCTCAGAATTTCAGGCAAAAGATGGGCTTGGGGATTGGACCGCGTCTGAGCTCTTCCTTTCAGACTGTGTCCACAGCACTAAATATTTTGAGTAGGAAATGACGATCAGATTGGCCCTCTTCTCCCCGCTGTCTGCTCAGCCAAGTGTCGGCCCTGCCCACGCCCACCCCCTTCACTCCCGACAGGCGAGTAAGCACAGCTGGTCACTGGGGAACCTGCGTCTGGCTCCTCACTCTTGGCCAGACCGTTCGGAGCCCCCATGGATCCCATCTGGTGGGGACCCTGGGCGCGGTGAGCTCTGGGGAGCACTTAGCCAAACCTTACGGAGCAGGCAACACTTCCCGACAGCAGAACCCATCCCGGCTTTAAACAAAACCGCATTTCACCATAGCGGCTCCATCCTCTCCTGAGTTAAGTCTCAGTGACTGAACAGGGGGTCACTTGGGGACTCCCTCTGAAGCTCTCTGCCTGTTTTTTGTGCTAGCACATCTGCCAGCATCTTCCCTGTTCCCGAAGGTTCATGCGAAGATGCAGATGGGGCTGCCTGGCCACCTCGGCAGCTCCTGCCAGGACGAGGCTTCCTGGACGGTCAACCCTGGCGGGCACACGAGTAAACCCTGACTCAACACCATCTGGCCAGAGTTGACCTTAGACCTCATCAGCGACGCACTGTCCTTTCTGTAGAGATGATACATTCCTTTCCTTTGCTAACTACTTCCTACAGAGAGGTCTCATTTGAGAGTTTCACATTTTTTGTTCTTATTATCATTCTTTACCTAATCTAAAATCGGTGGCATCAGTCACTACTTTGAAGAATTCAAAAAAATCTGAAAATCTCAAACCCTTTAAAGAAACCAGTACCTCTAAAGTCTTTTGAATCTCTTGGGTATCCTTCTGTCCTAAGGCAATGAGATAGCCCAAGCTCCATAATGTAAGAGCAAACATGGATAAAATCCTTTCATGCCCTCCAAATATGATACAAGGTATTTGCCAATTTTTTTTACGGCTTCAGTGTTTAACTTCAGTGGGGCTCATTTTTAAATCCCACAATTTTGCATATTTGGTTTTTATACAACCAGCTCTGTGCCAAGCCATCGGCTTATGGATTCTAATGAAAACCGACGTGAGGAGCCTGGACGGGCCGCCACATTTGTACTTTGTATTATGTACGACCGTGACGTGAACAGGTGCCTTGGCAAGGTGTTCCCGGCTCACACAATCAGAATTCATTTACCAGTTGTTTGGAAAGGGTAGGGGGACTCCTCAGGCTGAAGGGTGAAGCATAAACTCCTATTCCCCATCTGGTGCTTCACATGCTATTTTTAATTTTGATTTTAAAGCCACTTGCCAAATCCCTGTATATAAATCAATGGTTGAAATGATTTTAATGGTTTCAAATCGATCTAACAGACTTTCCGTTCTAGGTTTAGGATATGCACTGGATTTAGTTATAGCAATGAGTTCTTCACAACCCGCTCAAAATTCAATAGCACTTTTCTGCTTTTGGAACTAAGACTTACAGGCTTGAAAACTCCTGGCCTCAATGCTTTTCAACCATGTGTGCATGGCTCAGATACCCTGACACAGGAGGTGAGGGAGACATTGTTGAGAAGCAGCCCTCCACCCAACAAGCCAATTTCCATCACGGAAACTCCAGCCCTCCTGTGTGTGTGTGTGTCTGTGTGTGTTTCCCATCAGCATCTTACATGTCCTACAGAGGGGCTCTTAAGAATTCCAACAGCGACAAGAGCCCTAAGTACCTCCTTCTGGAATGTCAGGTCTCCAGGATGAACAGAAGTATTTACTTCACTAGGGCAGGGCACGTGCTCCAGACATCTCTCAGACACTGAACAAGTCTCAGGCTGAGCCTTGGCATTCCCCTGATGGGACCTGGGCTCTGGAACATTCTCAAGGTACATATACCCTCCTGAGGGCCTCGGATGAGGAGTGGGTGAAGTGCTACGTGGGGTCCTGTGTCTGTGTTCCAGCCCCACCCCGTCCCCCCAAACAGAAGAACAAAAGCTCAGTCCAGCCACTGCCCAACCCAAGCCCTTGAGTCTACGCCTGAGTTGACTGCTCAGCACAGCTCAAAGACAAACCGTGGTCCTCTTGTCGGCTCCTTAATGAAGATGACAAGCCTCCTCCCCACCTTACACCCACCTCAAGAGTCTGCCCACCACCCTCCAAGATGACAAGCTGGCCCTGGCCCAGATCTTCAACTTCAGTGTTTCTAGGAGGGCATGATTTCACTGTAAGGTCCAAGCTCTCACAGAAACATCAATTCAATCCTCCATTAGTTTCTCACTTCAAATCTGAATCCCCGTCGGTCACATGGTGTAGAACAATACTCCGGCACCAGCTCTCCCTGAGCTCCCCTGCAGGTCACCAAGGTCAATGTCGAGCATCTCAGTGGGAGATGCAGCTCCCAGGGCCAGGAGGCTCCTGCAGACTCACTGTCACGGACCAGCTCCATCTATCCAACCGAGCAGGCCAAACGCTCACCCTGGTTTGGACACCCTTCATCCCAGGGCAGACAAGCGCTCACGGCCCCATAGGACCAATGATGCTGAAGATCTGTGAAAAGTGCAAGGGTCCCCATCCCTGGAGAACGCTCGAATCCAACACACACTGGTCCTTATGGCCCCACAGTCACACAGAAACCCACCCAGGCTCCGGGCCCCGGAGGAGCTTGCACCACACACCTCCCAGCCCGGAGCGTTCAGGGAAACACTTTCCTTCAACTACGTCAGCCAGGGGACCCTAACCCGCAGTTCCAAACACATATGACAGCTGGAAGGAGATCATTTATCCACTTTTTCACTTTGTAAATTCACTCCTCCCTCCCTCCCTCCTTTCCTTCCTTCTCCAGTGTTTACTCTGGGGGATGCACGGTGCTGGCCGTGGGTACAAAGTGGGGAAGAGACCATGTAAACAAGTAGACAAGAAAATCAAGTAAACGAACAATGAAACCTACATCATTTCAATTACGGCAAGTGCCACAAAGAAGGGGGTAGTCCGGAGTGAATAAGAGAGAAGAATGCCCCACTTGTTAAATAACGCCTGGTGAGAGAGGACTGAGCGCCGGCCTTTCTCCTGCGCTGTGCTGTGCCCCGTTCCTCCGTACGTGCCCACCCTGAGAGGCCGACCTCCTGCCATGTAACCCAAGGCCTCTGCTGCTGGAACCGTGGGGACAGACGGGGAACCGCCAGCCCTCAGGCCTAGCATTGTCATCACCAGGATTCAGAGCAGCTAGGATTGGAGCGAATTGGAACCCACTCTTCTCATGACCCTCAGGATGCGCCCACGTTGCTTCTGGGCCAGGACTCAATTTCAACTCATTGCTGATTTATCGTCCAAGACAGACAGCCCATGGTCTGGGACATCCTGAATCCTGCTTCTCAACCAAGAACCATCTCCGTTGCTACCAAGATGCGTGATCATTTCAAACCGTGGATCTAACTTCCAAACTGTGGAAGGAGGGGGACCAGGGGGATGAATCGCTACTTCCGTCAGCAGATGAACGAGCATCACTGAGGACACTCCCATCCTGGCAGCCACCTCTTCTGCCACCAGACTAGAGACCAGTCCCACTGGCCTCATCCGCTCCTTCCAGGGAAGGTAGAGGAATTTAGCCTGCTGGGACACAGGGAAAGGACGTGAATTTCTTTTTTTACAAAAATTTTCCATTCTTTAAAAATTAACTTTTATTGGAGTAGAGTTGATTTACAATGTTGTGTTAGTTTCAGGTGTACAGCAAAGTGAATCAGTTATACATATACATATATCCACTTTCTTTTGGATTCTTTTCCCATGTAGGTCATTACAGAGTATTGAGTGGAGTTAAGGGACAATGAATTTCGACATCACTGTAAACTCTTGACATCTCAAAAAGTGTTGCAGAGCTGATAGGAGTAGTTTTGAAAACTCAATGTGAATTATAAGCTTTGGGAAGTAAGAGAGAAGCTGCATAAACGTAAGAAGCCCAGCAGACCAGGAACGTCTCTGAGCTGCACCTGGAAGAGATGAAGGGTAGGTAATCCTTGCAACAATTTATAGGAAGAAAACCCAAATTGGCAAAGAAGGAGTGGAGTGGGAGGGGAATGGGGAGAGGACGGAGGGTGACTGATTAGAGGCGGGGGCTCAGACACAGCGTCAAAGAGGCGATCCACCATGCTTGACATGCTGCTGCTTCGTCTACACCCTCGCCACTCCCAGCCTGCTGTGTGGACGCAGCACCAGCACTGCCTCGGTGCTAGTTAGGATTGCAGACCCCGCCCCAGGTGTCCTGGGTCAGAACCTGCTTTCTAGCAGGATTTCCAGGTAAGCACGTGAAGTCTGGAGCACCGTGCTAGGCTAATGGGCTGGCATGGAGAAAGGGGAATTTGCTTACAGACAATGAGGCAACTGCAAACCACTGAGCCATCTCTTCAGCGGAAGAAAGTACTACTTCCTGCAGGGTCACTGTGTCCCTGCCTAATGTGGACCCAGGCATGTCCATCCTAGACAAGTGCCAGCCCTCGACATCCTTTGCCCCCTGCCACCTGGGGCACAATTAGGGTGGCTCTGAGCACCCAGGACACAGTTTGAGCTTCTAATCAATCGCAGTGCCAAAAAATTTTAGTTCTCTTTTCCTTATTCAAAGCATCCTTTTTTTTTTTTTTTAAAGTATGTGTTTATTTATTTATTTATGGCTGTGTTGGGTCTTCGTTTCTGTGCGAGGGCTTTCTCCAGTTGCGGCGAGCGGGGGCCACTCTTCATCGCGGTGCGCGGGCCTCTCACCGTCGCGGCCTCTCTTGTTGCGGAGCACAGGCTCCAGACGCGCAGGCTCAGCAGTTGTGGCACACGGGCTTAGTTGCTCCGCGGCACGTGGGATCTTCCCGGACAAGGGCTCGAACCCGTGTCCCCTGCATTGGCAGGCAGATTCTCAACCACTGCGCCACCAGGGAAGCCCCAAAGCATCCTTTTAAGACTTTTTTTTTTGCTGAATTTTATCCTGTCCTGAATTAGTAGCCAGCATTGCTGTGCTGATTAGAAATTCTAGGAATTGGAAATGGCCTGGATTGCTTAAGAGCCAATTGGCAATGTAAAGCCATAAGATACATTTTCTAGAAAGCTTGGATCATATTCTACTCAAATGGAATGCAACAGATGGTTTCCAGGGGCAACATGGAGAGGTCTGAACAAGAGATTTTTTTGGTTAGCTTTTTATATGGGAATTCTTTTTTTTGGAGCCTTGTCTGAATCTTGGCATCATTACACTTTTTTAAAAAAAAATTTTTATACATCTTTATTGGGGTATAATTGCTTCACAATGCTGTGTTAGTTTCTGTTGTACAACAAAGTGAATCAGCTATATGTATACATATATGCCCATATCCCCTCCCTCTTCAGCCTCCCTCCCACCCTCCCTATCCCACCCCTCTATGTCATCACAAAGCACCAAGCTGATCTCCCTGTGCTATGCAGGTGCTTCCCACTAGCTATCTATTTCACATTTGGTAGTGTATATATGTTGATGCTTCTCTCACTTCGCCCCAGCTTCCCCCTCCCCACCCCCTGTGTCCTCAAGTCCATTCTCTACGTCTGCGTCTTTATTCCTGCCCTGTCACTAGGTTCATCAGGACCGTTTTTTTTTTGGATTCCATATATATGTGTTAGCATACGGTATTTGTTTTTCTTTCTGACTTACTTCACTCTGTATGACAGACTCTAGGTCCATCCACCTCACTGCAAATAACTCAATTCGGTTTCTTTTTATGGCTGAGTAATATTCCTTTGTATATATGTGCCACATCTTCTTTATCCATTCATCTGTTGATGGACACTTAGGTTGCTTCCATGTCCTGGCTATTGTAAATAGAGCTGCAGTGAACATTGTGGTACATGACTCTTTTTGAATGATGGTTTTCTCAGGGTATATGCCCAGTAGTGGGATTGCTGGGTCATATGGTAGTTCTATTTTTAGTTTTTTAAGGACCCTCCATACTGTTCTCCATAGTGGCTGTATGAATTTACATTCCCACCAACAGTGCAAGAAGGTTCCTTTTTCTCCACACCCTCTCCAGCATTTATTGTTTCTAGATTTTTTGATGATGGCCTTTCTGACTGGTGTGAGGCGATACCTCATAGAATGATTTAAAAATACATCTATTTGCATGGGCTTTAGTTCATCCTAGAGACATCCAAATCACCCTAGATGCATGGTCTAGGTTCCCCGGGGAGTCTTTCTTCTCTGGGAGAAAAAAGTCATGGAATGTTCTAAGCAAAGCCAGGTTCTAGCTTCCTGAACCAGGCATCTATCAGATTCAAGGAGAGACTTTCCACCTTGGGCCACCGGCTCTCTGGCTGCCTGCAGAGACTGCTCCGCCACCTCTCACTGGAATTCAGGGAAGAGTCGGAGTAGAGATCAAGGGTAGCGGCTGCAGGATTAAGGGAGCGCCCGGTCCCACTTATTGCTCTCCGGCATCCTCTCTGAGCAATCTGCTGGCATCAGGAGAAGCCGGTGTCACATGGCCTTCATCAGGGATGGTGCAGCAGCGGGCAGAGAGGAAAAGCATTTCCTCGGCAGCCCGGTGAAAAGTGGGCACCCCGTGCAGGTGTCTGGGGAGCAACCCCGCTTCCAAACACAGAGAGAACTGCTCAGTGCCACTTCTCCCCATGTCAGATACTTAGGACATTTAAAAATAGGTTTCAACAACCACTTGGACGCCAGAAAATAATACACACGAATGACTTAGGCTCTTTAAGACTAGCTCTTCCTTAACTACCAGTGTGAACCATCCATGTATATTAAGAGAACAAATCCACAGACGCGCACCCAGCTTTCTGCAGATGTGAATCTCTTTAAAGTTGATACAATACACATAAATGAAAGAAAAAATGCTCACTATTGTTCTCAACTTGCACAGAAGAAACGAGTGTTAATCAAATTTACATGAAGATGCAAGAACAAAACTCATTTGTCCCCAAAGAAAGAATATTTTGTCCTCCACATGTTCCAAGAAACGTCTTGTCCAAGGAAGCCTTTTTAAGCCAACATACATCCAGCCAAAAAGAGCAAATCTGGAGGGAATTTACAGATATTTTACCATTGGACTGTCCCCTGCATCCAACCCAAGCTTCCTGTATGGAGGGCTATTGAATAACCCGTTCTGACTAACATAAAAGACAGACATTCCTTTTTGTAAAAAAGTAATCATCTTTCCTATTTTAGGTAAAAAAAAATTTATACAAATCTTTGTCTTTGTCACAACTCCAGGCAGGCTGGACTTTCTAAAATTATCCTTTTAATCTAAAAAGAGGCCAACAAAGAGAAAGCCAACTTGGGAACAAGGTTCCCAGTAAAGTCCTATTAGTTTATCAAAACAGGAAATATAAGCCATTTCCGTACATGCAGCTTTAGAAATTAAGGAAATCATTCCAACATAGTATTAGCAAGACAGGGTATATGGCAGAGGAAGTGCAGATCACAGCCACTCCACACAGAACAAAACCCTTCTCCCCAATAAACTGGGTGGGAAATCCAGCCAATTTGGTTGCCTTTGTTTAACATTTCAAGGGCACCCAAAATAGATGTGTTGCTTCTGGAATGGTCCTCAGACTGTCCCTAGCTAAAGGCAGTGGAATAACTGATGGACAAAAGGGTCGCCCATTTAGATGAACAACCCCAGTGGACTCTTACCAAGTATTCTGATCTCTGACAGACCTGCAGTGAGATCTGCCCTCCCGGGGCTGGGAGTTGGGGGAAGAAAGGAGGGGAGGATGGGAACCGGGAACCAGACAGGATGAGTCGTTCAAGGGGAGATGAAGGGCCACAGGTCTTCTGGGATGGAGTCGCCAGGTCCCACAGGTGCTCACTTACTCTCACCCAGGTGAGCGAGCACCTGCGATGGCACCGCTCCTCCCGGCAGGCAGGACCGGGAGGCGGCGCGTTCGGGGCCCTCAGCTGAGTCACAGAAATAAGCTACGTGCTCTTCTACCCATACTTGCGCACATACACGTTTGTATGAGCCTATAGCCAACTTCTTCACCTCCTCTTTCTTCCCAGGCTGCTCAAAGGCAAGGTGTGTTCTCCAAATAGAGCTTGCTGTTGACAGGACAGCAGAGGCGGCCACACTTTAATGCTGGGGCTTGGGTGCTGACTGGCGGGGATAACGGAAAGAAACCCCAGTATCTCAGGAGCTGGACAGGACGGAGAGGGCTGCTGGCAGGCCGAAGGTCAGAACATGTCCCCCAATTATACCAGTTACGCTCATGACACTGACAGCAGGCTGACGACAGCCCGCATTCGAGCTGCTACCCTCAAGGGTGAGGACGCCCCCGGGCAGGGCTGCTGGGCGGGTGTAAGTTGGGAAGCAGGAACGGGCAGACCAGGAGCGTGAGAAGACGGCAAAAGGCAGAGTCTAGGCCGAGAGACGACCTAGCTTCTGAAGCGCACCGCCCTTTGCACAAACTGAGGACAACTGTGACCCCGCCCAGGCCTGTGGCGAGAAGTCAGTGGCGTCTGTCGCGAAGCCTCCGGCACCATTTACACCTGAGGGTCACGAGGACGAGGCGCAGGCCTGGCTGCTGGCTGCATCCGCCAGCGCTTCCGTAGAAACACCTTGCCCAGGGCCAGAACGATCTCAGAGTGTGGGTGGGCCCACCTGCAGAGGAAGGCAAGTGGGCCACCTGGCTGAGTTAGGGAAGGGGGGTGGCGTCTCCTGTCACACACCCTCCGCCTGGGCCCTCCCCTCCCGTCCTGAGACAGAATGCAGGACGCCAGTGTGTCCCCTAGCGAGGAAGGGAGGGAGGCCTGCCGGGCGATCCGGCCCGGGTGGGCGCCGGTGCAGGTGCTGACATTGGTCACGCGTGCTCTGAGCGCAGGTGACGCACGCTCCATCCAGAAGCATCCCTCCCTCCTCCTTCACAGCATCCCTCCACGGAGCCACAGGGCCTTCACCTGACGTGATTCCAGGCGTCACTGCTGTGCCTCCATCAGGGTGGAGATCTGGAGATGCCTCATCTGGTCCAGAAACTTGAAACGTACACAGCAAAGAGCCAGGGGCACGGGACACGGGCGTGCAGCTATTGTCAGGAACCAGGGACCATGTGGGTGGGGGTCAGCTGGGCAGTGGACTCGACAGGCGACCTTACGAGTAAGTACAGAGCCAAGAGAGGACGCCTGGAGACACAGGTAATTCTATCTTGAAGCCCGAAGGACGTCCCATCTGAAGCACAGATTGCCTCCACTTTAAGGTGTTTCTTCCCATCACCTAACAGCCAGATCATTTGCATTCCGGTCCCCTTTTACTTCTAATTCCTATCTGTTGAATATGTTCTAGAATTTGTCACCAGCACATTATCTGCTGCCTCTCAGAATATTCAAGGCAGCCACGGTCTCAGCTCCTAAGACGTCTGATTTATTTTCCTTGAACTTTAGAGATGTTTATGAACCTATGGCTGACATCTATTCTGAACCAGGGCTTAGTCCCTTGATTCCAAAAGTTGGTCTTGAACCTCTTCGTGTCTGGGCTTCCCTAGATGTTGACTTACGAACGAAACAGGCTCAAAGTCTCACGTAAGAACCAGTTCTATTTCTTGTCCAGCATTTGAAACAGCTCGTTCAGGCCTCCACAAAAGCCCCTCACTACCCATCCCACTCTTGGTTTCCTTTAACTGCCCTCTGGCACTGTGCCACCGGCACTGTGGTCACGATGGCCGGGGCGCTGCCGGTCTTACCAATGCCCAATGACCCAGGCAGGCTGGGTGTGCCTCAGGCGTCTGGTCGCGCATCGCCAAAGCCCCTCTTCCTGATGCCTCCGTGAAGCTGCCACAGGCGTGTGTAATTTGAGAGCCAGTGTGCACGCCGGCCAGCTTGCAGGAGTTGGCGCACCTGAGCGTGCACACACACACGCACGCACACGTGCAGCCCAGGTGGAATGATGCTTCTATCTGAAATCGTTCGACTGCTGTTGGGGCTTCTCTGGTGGGTCTGTCAGTAGACCAGTTTGTGGAAGTCACCCTCCCTCCGCCCTTGACTTCTCCATCCTTAATACAGACGGTCACCATTCATGTTTTTGTTGATCACTAATGCCCAGCGTCTTAGTCCATCCGGGAAGTTATAATAAAACACCAGGCTGGGTGGCTTCTAAACAGCAGAAATGTATGTCTCACAGTTCTGGAGGCTGCAAGTCCAAGGTCAAGGCACGGTTCGGTGTCTGGTGAGGGCCTGCTTCCTGCTTTTGTACCAAGAGCGTCTTCTTGCTATGTCCTCATGTGGCAGAGAGCGCCGCAGGCCTCTATTGCAAGGATGTCCATCTCCATCACGGGGGCTCCACCCTCACGCCCTCATCACCTCCCACATGCCCCACCTCCTGATACCATCACCTTGGGGTTAGGACTTGAGGGGGGCACAAACATTCAGACCATAGCACCGGGCAGGCTGGGGACTTGCGTCCTTCTGCTGTTACCCTTTAGTTTAGAGCCCACCTCGTGCTCCGTTCACAAGACACAGCCCACTCTGTGTCTACACATCCTCTGGTCCCTACAGGCCCACTCTTCCCTGGACCAGCTTTGCTTCTCCTGAGACCTGCCAAGGGGAGTTCTGTTCCTTTCCATCCACCGTTCCTTCCACTTCCAACTCCAGCCGAGTGCTTAATAAAACACTTTCACGCAGCGGTGGAATGTCGAGGATTTTAAACGCCTGAGCGTGAACACCTCTGGGTCTCCATCCTCCTCGAGAACATGCCTTTGTGCAAGCCATGCCTCTGGCCTGGAATGCTCTCCCTCCTGCCTTCGTCTCCCCGTCTGCAGAGCTGAGACCCACGCCCTCAAACACTGAGACACACCAGCCACTTGCCCTCGGGCACAGGAAGTCAAGCTCATGTGGATCTCACATCTCGGCCCTGCTCATTCTTTGTAAGTACCGGTGTTTTCTGCTGCAACATAATAGGTGACTGCATCTGAAAAATGCTCACATCCTACCAAATGCCACCCGAAGCCAACAGGGAGCACGAGAAAGCCAGTGTCAAAGGCAGACCTGGCAGCTCGGGACCAGGGTACTAATACCATCCGCCATAATCGCAGTAAAAGGCAGAGCACGGCTGAATAGACGCGTCATGTTCACGATCAGCAAAGAAATACTACAGTAAATGCAGCGCTTTATCTTACAGAGCAGTGAGGGCAGTGATTTGATGGAAGGGGGTGTCAGGAAGTGATGACACTGCTCAGTAGAGAGAACAGGGGCCACGTGGGCACAGATTGGGAAGGACCACGCAATGGGCTGGTCTAGGGACGGGGTGGGGTGCTGAGTCAGGAGAGAGAGGAGGTGGGGCACCCGGGCATCGTGGCGGGAGCTGAATTCTCCGGCAGCTGGCGGTGCATCTGGGCTCATCCGGGCGTCTCCAGCTACTCTGTTACCCGGTATGCACATAACCCACTGTGCACACAACCTGCCCCAACCGACCTGACTCCCCTGACATCACCCTCCTGTGTATCAGCAACTGTCCACCCGCAGATGTGAGTTAGAGAAAATGCAGGTAACTAAACAGACCCGACCGCAAAATTCTCTTTCTCGCTGCTCATCCAGGTGTCAATGTTGTCATCCGATCAATAAGAGGAGAATCGGCCACGCTGAAGACAATTTTGGGGACTTCCCTAGCAGTCCAGCGGTTAAGACTCTGCGCTTCCACGGCAGGGGGCTTGGGTTCCATCCCTGGTCGGGGAACTGAGATCCCGCCTGCCGCGCAGCGCGACCGGAAAGAAAAAAAAAAGACTATTTTTGATGAAGGCTAATGCCATTCAGTCGTTTTTGTAGCCTTAGGGATAGAGTTCTGTCTCAAAGGTGAGGAAAACATCTCATAAGGAGCTTTTAAGAGGCCACCTGTGTAATTACAGCTGGAGGGGAGAATTCTGTGCACACACAGTAAAGAGTCTCATATGTTATATTTAGAGTAAATGCGCTAAGTATTTATGAATAATTCTTTTTGTGCCCTCCCCCGCCATGAGAGACAGTCTAGCAAAACATCATTTAGCGCAGGCGTTACATCACACACTACCTGCTCTGAGCTTTATTTACACAGCCCGTCATTTCTTGGTGTCTCTGGCAATGAACAAAAATGTCTATGCTGTGAGAGTTGGCTATGAGTCTGAAACGAATATTTAACATTGCTCTGAAGAAATGAAGTGGCTACGTCTCTTGAAGCTATTTATGCCCAGCCTAAAAGCTCTGTCCAAACCCCTCCCTCCATGACCAATTTTGTGGGGGAAGCCTGAGAAGAACGGAAGGAAAGAGACTTAGCAATGCTTTTTCAGAATACAATCAGATTTCCGTTCTGGTTGGCAGGGACTGGTCCAGGCAAGGCAGGTGTGGGTTCGCGCTGGTCTGTGAGGCATACCAGCAGTCTGCCTGGGCAGGCTCGCATCTACATCCGAGCGGCTTCATCTTCGCAAACTTGATGATCCCCTGGATCAAAGTCACGGGGCTCTGAGCCAGGGGAGAGCCCACTCTAAAATCACAGCCACTCTACATTCCTGCTGGCCTGGCTTCTGGGGTAGAATTTCTGAATTTCTGCCTCACTCATTCTCCTATATGTACCCAGCCAAGGGAATCACACCTGGCAGCTTCCAGAAGCCATGTGACACGCCTTTGCACATTAGCAGCGAGACAGGATTCCTTCGCTGTGAGCTTAGGTTTCGCTTTGCATCGGCAGGTCTGTGAATAAAATCTCTAAGTCACAGCAGAACCACATTCCTGGCGCTGGCAGCTCCGTCTCAGAGTCCTGCTTGGTGCAGGCAGCGCTGTTATTTGTGTGCAGATTATCCACTTGGATATCTGTCCGCTTGGATACTCCAAGAGGGAATTTTCAGCCCCATGCTTCTCTTTGCTCCCCAGCAGGCTGTTGGGCTTTTTATTCTCACGGTCCTGTGCTGCGATCAGGGACCACATATGACAGTAGCTGCAATGTCGACCCACTAAACAGTAAATCTCCCTGGACTCGGTTCAGACCGAGTTTCGGAGCTGCCCTCCAGGGGTAAGGCTAATTCAGAATGAGCATGCACACATTTTTAAGGACTGGAGGCCAGTTCTGTCACACTGATGCATGAAACAGTTCATCTAGGCTTCTTATCCTGAACTTGGGGTGCCTGCAAGAGGATGGGGTCTTCCCAGGCCTCCAGAGTGCCCTGACTCTGTTTCCTGGGCTTCAGGCAGGTATGCAATGTCCACTGTGACGTAGGTACATGGACAGTACGTATGTACGTACGTACTCTCAGGGGTGTCCTGTCTGGAGGGAGGTCCTGTGGCCTTGAGAATCATCCTATCCCATGTGTCCCGTGGTCTCCTCATCTGCAAAATGGGTAGAATCGACCACCCCTACCTCGTGGGGTTGCTGTCGGGGGGAAACGGGATGAGCTTAGCACAGTGCCTGGCATGTGGCAGGAAGGCTGTACTCTTCACGTCTTTAACCTTTGCTTTGTTTCACCCACGGAGGGAAGATACTGGCCCATCTCCACACTCACAGTTCAGATCCAGGGATACTGTAAGTGGCAACATTTTCACCGCTTAGGGAGATGGTTGTTCACGGGGACATTTGAACGCTTTAAGATTTTCATTCTAAAAGCAGGCACAGAAGGCTGAAACTACACAGAGCTCATGGGATTAACCTTGGATAGGCGATATTTTCATTTTAATTTCCATGTACTATCAATTTCCCTGAGTTAAGATGTTTGAGAGGGAGAATTTACTGTGCTAACTCATCTTTAATAATGGAATTCTTTTTTTAATTCAATGAATAGCTGGCATAGGCACAATTAAGCCGCTCAACGACGCTGAAAGTTGTACCCAAGGTCAACCAGCGAGTCAAGGTCATCTGGGACTCAAGCCAAGACCTCCTATTCTCTTTCCATCACTATGAGCCCAAGATAAAAATTCATGAATATTGTCTGAGCCACAAGGCCTGTAATTCCCCCCATGTATCAAAAGTGCTCTTATCATATTACAAACAACTAACATGCTGAGATTATAAACATCCAAAAGAGTGGACTTCCTCAAATATTTTCAGTGATGTCATCTGGCCCTTCTTTCGTATCCGCTTTTATTATGCTCCTGTCCTTTCAAAACAGAGTGTGGGCCACGGCACAACAAAAGCCAGGAAACGTCGGTACTATGGCAATAGGACAGACCTGGAGATGAGGAGAGGCTGGGAAAGTCCAAACGCCCCCCGACGGGGAAGGAGGGCGTCCACACTGACACGGCAATCGCGTCTGGTGACCTAGAACCTGTCTGCCACTACACAGACCTACAACTCTGGCTCTGCTCCTCCGACAGGAGAGTACTGAGTTGTTCTCATCAACAGACAGACACCACCAAACATCTTCTGGAAACACCTTTGAGAGCCTACGGCCTGTCATGCTCGCTGAGTACCGTCATGCTCGCTGAGTACCAGGGGTCCGGAGGGGAACAGGTAGGTCCCCTGCCCTTGGGAGACTAGGAGTTCACCAGTTCTTACCAATAAACGCTTAATCACACAATACCTGCTATAACTGGATTATTATATTGCACGGGAGTACGTGGGCACAAATGGGCAAGTAAGTCTTCCCGAATTACCGTGTCTTACCTTGAATTTTGCTTGCTTATCTGCACTGTTTAAGTGCACCTGCCTGCCTGATTTAAAGCATGTTTCCAGTCCTTTCCAAATGCCAGGGTGAGCTGTCCATCTAATAACCTGGGGTTCTTTGGAGTCAGTCCCACTCTCACATCTCTAAGGGTTGGCTACCCAGCTGATAGATTTCCGGATGGATTTAAAGATGGAGAAGGCTTATAGATGGAAAGCAGGACAGAGCTTTCGGGGGCGAGCGTGCAACAGTGCTGGTCACTGGGGTCACTCCATAAATTGGTGGCTTAGACACCTTGGTACCTAGGAGTCTGGCTCCAAGGCAACGCTGGCCATTTTTCCCCTGCGCAAAGACACGTGAAGCGGAACAGTTGTGCTTCCTTCCCGACCGCGTCACGACTCAGAGCTCCCTTTTGCCCAAAGCACCACCCTTGGGAGGAAACTCCTGCAAGGAGTGCCAGCTCCTGTACATACCATACTGTCAGGCACCGATGCCAAGGCCAGCACTTCTCCTCCCAGTTCCCGGGAGTCTTTGCCCTTAATAGACCATACTTCTCCTCTCCTTGGTTGCAACCCATAAACACCCTAATAGATTCAGGACAGGAGGCAGTTCTTTGAAATCCCAGCCAGTGGTGTCCCTGGGGTCACTTAGCAAAAACAGCAGGAGAAAGGCCTGAAGACCATCAGGGCTTGTGTGCATACCCACCAGACCGGAGCAGAAGCTGGAGTTTGCTTTGAGATCAGGGAACAGTCAAGGACAGAGTGGCCTTGAGACGTTTTAAATATTCCCTGTCCATTTGTAATTCTTCGTACCTCAAAATGTCTTCATGAATTACAACGGTGCTCTGCTTTCTCCTGGAATCGGCCTGGAGGACTGGACTTCTGGGGTCCCGGGCTGGGAGGACCACTCTTCAGAAGATGCCGCCCCAGGAACTGAGACAAGACGCCAAGATCAGGGTCGGTGGGAGGTGCCAAACCTGAATCTCGCGAGAGGAGCCCTGGCATTTTCTTCTTACATCACCACCATCCTCGAGTCTTTTGGTCCTTCCCCTTTGTCCTTCTTCTTCCTTTTACTTTCTTAGGATGAAAAGTCTTTGGAGAGGGTTGATTTGCTAGATTAAGAAGTCAACTTACAGGAGAACTGCTGGTTGATTTGTGGCCCTACGGAATTATGTCCTTAGCTGAGGCTGCCTCTGGCTCTGGGCGACCACTGGACCCAAGGTTCTCAGGCTTTAAACCAGGGAGCCATTTATCACCTGCTCCCCCTTTCACGCACCCTCAAGGACTCAAGCCATGCCTATGGTCCCATAAACAGCCAAGATGGACCTTTGCCCAATCAGGGTAAATAGCACTGCTGTTCTATACCAGGTCAGGAGAGTTTCCGCAAAAGCAAAGAAATCTGATGTGTTATTAGCTCAGCCAGCTTCATGCTGTGTCCATGTTCCAGGTCTGCAATGCTTCTGAAATGCTCCAGACTGTCACTGCTTTGAGTGTCCAGCAAAGCAGCATCGAGGCATCTCCACCCCGGTTCCTTCAGTGAATTTTCCTCCCACCAAGTCCACGGATCGCCTGGTACGGTGCCAGGACTATGCCAGGCACTGGCCATGCCAAGCTCAAACGTCAGATTTTTGGAACTGGAAACGACCAACAAGATAATTAATTCTAGGGAGCCCCAGCTTTTTCTTAGTGAAGACCTACTTTTGACTGCTTTTTTGTTATGTCTTAGTCTAACAGAGGAAGAGGATGTGGCCTTGGTAAAGACTGCAGGTTGATGAGCATCCCCAGAGACGGGGTTGGAAGTAGCTAACCGGTTTAAGACTGACCTGGCCACAGGCTTCAGATGCAGGAGAACCCCAGCTCTAACCCCATTTCTCACGAGCAAACGGTGCTCCAGAGATTCTAGGTGACTTGCCCAAGATTAAACAGCAATAGGCAAAACCCCAGAGCACTCGGATGCATTGATTCCCCCGCATCTGGAACTCTCATCTGCTCGTCGTCGTGATAACATGCTGGGTCTCCCCCAGCCTCCTTCAGTGATTGAATTTGGTCCTCTTTTCCATAAACAATGATTTTCTGCCTAAAAGTAGAAAAAAAAATCCCAACTCTCCGACTCATTTAAAAACAAGTAACTGAAGTCTCTCTGAGCTCCCTCTGTGTTCTCACAAGACAGTAACAGGAAAAACATCTGAAATTAGTGGCCCCAGCGCCCCCCCGCCCCACGATCTCCGGGCAGGAGCGGTGCAGGGCTGGCCGGCAGCGCCGTGGGCAGATGCATGGCTGCCAACCACGACTCACGGGTGAGGATCCAAGAGCACCATTTGCTTCCTTTTATGGGGCATACGCGCTTCCAAAAACTGTCCTGCAGATATCTAAAAAAACAAAACAAAGCCCCAAACAGAAAACCCAGCTTCTTACTCAAACACGACGTGATCTCCCAGCTAGAGCTGCAGCCAGGAGTTCGGGGCTGGCTGGGCCAGCCCTGGGGAGGAGGGGTGGCCCCAGACGTTTCCTTAGTGCCTGTCTTTAGGGCACAGCAAACTCAAGGCTTTCTTCCTCTTGCAAAGCTCAGGCTAGCAATTCGGGAAAGCAAATCACCCTTCCAGGCTCGCAAAGTATGTGGATTTCCTTGGCTGCTCTGCATTTTCCCCCTCATCTTTCAGATGAATGATCCCCTGGGTCCCACTTTTAGCTTCTCAGCAGAGACTCATTGTTTCCACCGGCTGGGAGGCCGGGCAGTTCCCTCCCTGCTCTGGCAGGACTCACGGGGTCGGGCTTTCGTCCTCTTCAGGGAAAGTTCTACCAACTCACATACCTTTACTATGTCTTTCCTCTTAGTTTTAGAATATTAGCATCCTGTCTCAGTCACTGTGCCCTTAGTAATGTACCCTTTCTCTCTCTCACACACACATACACCCCTCCCATCTGTTTTCCGTTTCATTTTTGCCCTCTGGACTAGCTCATGGTAACGGATTCCCATCGGTGCCTTCCTAAGAGTCTCAGCTTGAGTTTTTCCTGTGGACTAACTGTCCAGCTTTCACTGCCTGAGTATTCTTTCCTCCCTTACGTTATGGAAGATTCTTGATCTCTAATTATTAAAATCAACTAATGAAAAGTTTATAGACTATAAGATGCCCATAAAGTTGACTCAGTAAGCATTCATGAAAAAAAATCTAACTTAAAAATCAGCTTAGGGCTTCCCTGGTGGCGCAGCAGTTGAGAATCTGCCTGCCAATGCAGGGGACACGGGTTCGAGCCCTGGTCTGGGAAGATCCCACATGCCGCGGAGCAACTAGGCCCGTGAGCCACAACTACTGAGCCTGCGCGTCTGGAGCCTGCGCTCCGCAACAAGAGAGGCCGCAATAGTGAAGAGGCCCGCACACCGCGATGAAGAGTGGCCCCCGCTTGCCGCAACTAGAGAAAGCCCTCGCACAGAAACGAAGACCCAACACAGCCAAAAATAAATATAAAAATAAATAAATAAATAAATAAGACCCGGCGCAACCAAATAAGTAAATAAATATTAAAGAAAAAAAAAAAGACTACCTGAGATCAGATTAAATGAGTGCAGGCCCTTCACATACCCTAGTCCTTACTGCCAACCCCGCCCTTGCACCATTGCTATAAAACTCCTCACCAAATCCCTCCAGGTTGGGACACAGTTTTAAAAACAAAAAAACAAAAAAAACACATCAGCTTAGCACAGGGAACTATACTCAATATCTTGTCATAACCTATAATGGAAAAGAATCTGAAAAAGAACAGATATATACATATATGTGTATAACTGAATTACTTTGCTGTACACTTGAAACTAACACAACATTGTAAATTAACTATACTTCAATAAAAATAAATTAAAAAAATCGGCTTAGGATATAATTTAGCAATAATGAACAGCCCCTAGAGTGATAGATGGCCCACTTGGAAAAATTTCGCTTGCGGTTCTAGAGCTCTGTAAAATTATGCCACCAGCCTCATTAAACAGCAAGGCGACAACAAGAATGGTAACTTCAAGCTGTTGGTATCACGCTCTTCACTTTCAAAGTATTTTCATCGAGTGGGCTACATTTAACCTTCGCAAGTAGCAGTGCTGTATTTTTAACAGTCGAAGCGTTCGCTCTACCCTAAGCTGTTCCGAAAAACGTCCTGGGAATGCAGCACACACAGCACGATGCCTTCTGGAGCACAAGCACTTCCAGTTCTCACCGGCACCAGTGTTTGCAGTTCTCACCGGCACCAGTGTTCCCAGTTCTCACCGGCACCAGTGTTTCCAGTTCTCACTGGCACCAGTGTTCCCAGTTCTCACCAGCACCAGTGTCGGTCCTGGAGGGCCGCTGTGGTCAGCCACATGGAGGGGGAGCTTTACGGCCACCAGGGTGAGGCCCGGTGCCAGACGTCCATGCCCAGGCCTTCAGAAGCACAGGCTGTGACTCAGGACCTGGCCAAGGGAGTTCCAAGGCAACCCGCCTTGACCTGCCACGAGCGGTTTCCCTTCTGACCCCTGATCCAATTCCACTTTCAATCCCTGGCCTGGAGCCCCGCCCGCTGGCCTGTCGTCCTGGGCCTGGGACCAGCTCCCTCCCGGCCAGGGCAGGTGCAGCTGGACCACTGTTTAGGCTTGTCTCTCTGCTGCCCATTAGCTGTGGGCCATCACTGGGTATTTTTGGTTGGGACACCCTATTTTAAATCTTATTTTTATGATTCCAAATAGCAGAGCACAGCATCTTCTTCACCAGACCCGTGGTTTCTGATTACTTGCATCATCTTGGGTGCTTTTAGAAGTTCCAGTGCCCACGCCCCACTCCAGAACTACGGACTCATTGCCATAGGGCTGCATCACCAGAAACTTACGTATGTAGGAGTAGTGAGCAAATGTTATACGTCTATGTATGCAAAATACTATAACCATGGAGTGCGTGTCACATACATACACATACAAATATAACCTCTCTTCTCATTCTTCCCCCTCATCTCTCCTTGGCCCATTGAAACGTCATCGCTGCCCAGCACTGGTCTTCAGAGCAACATCTGGGAACTTGTGCTGTAACCCACACGGGCACCAGTGTGAGTGTGCCCTGGGGCACACGAGGCATCTCTGTGCTACCTGGGAGCCGGTGCGTCCCCGTGAACGCTCAGAAGGAGCAGGAGATGAACTGCCATGTCGGGAGGCTTCCAGCGGCTTTGTGTGTCGAGACACTGACGTTTCAGATGGTCCTTGGGGTCGAGGCTCTGTGTATAAAATGTTCAAACATCCTCAGGAAGGAAGCTCCCAAAAAGCTGTTCGCAGATGTGACGTTGCCTGGTGACATCCAGGCCCCTCTCCTGTGTTCCTCCAGCAAAACCTGATGCGGATAAAGTGGGAGCCACTTTCCCCAGTAAAGGGACCAATTGTGTGTTTAGCCCTTTACTCCACTCCAGCCCTGGGCTGGCTCACTGCAGGGCTCAGGAATAAAATGCAGGACGGGCCTCGACCAAGGGCGGCTCTGGGCAGCCCAGCTTCCTCTGCCGTCCTCCAAAATGCATCGTGTTTTAAGGAGCCTATAAAAACCTACTGTTCAACTTCATTTTGATATTCACTCCCCATTTGCTCTGAATTCCTCCCTTTTCATGAATAGTGCCATTATATTCCACTTCACAAGTGTAGCGCTGTTATAATTCCCTGCATGTTCATAAAAAATTGGCTATGCTTGAGACACACAATCAGACATGTTATCAAAAAGAGTCATTCGAATATTTTCCAGGAAAAGAGGAAATGGTCAACTTTTAATTCTCTGTATCAATGTCCCAGAGTAGAGGAGGAAATAATTTGAAATAGCAAAGAGGCCAAAATAAAGAAAAAGGTTTTTTGTTTTATTTTTGTTTTTAAACTCTGGGAATAGACACAGATGTGAACTTTCCTAGTTTTTATTTTCACTTATATCAGCTCTAGGTGGAAAGATAGTTTAAAAGGAACTGAGTACAGGTAAAGTCAGATTGCATTGCTAACAGGAGTTAATAATATTCTTACTTTTGCAGGGCATGACATAAGTGAACACAAGGCAGGGGACAGACAGATGGACGGTCCATGTCCCTTGGTCCCAGGCTGGTTACCTTTCTCCTCCCTCAAATGAGGACAGGTCTTAGGGATGGGCTCATGCAGGATCGGCCTGTGGAGGCCGGAGAGGCCCAGTTCTGGGCAGAAGACATTTCAGCATCTTTCCTGTGGTCTTTTCCCTTGTACTTCTTCCTACATCTTTGAGATGATGCTTTATGTAAAATTTTGCACTCTCATTTTTCTTAACATTAAGCATTTCCTCATGCTACTAGAAGCTCTTCATAAACAAAACATTCATAATATGTTGGCTGAATAATATTTGTTCTTAAGTGATGCACCCAAATCTTCTTAACCATTGCCACAATATTCTGCACGGAAATTTCCCCAAGTTTCCCAGGTTATAAATCTACGCTGCAAGGAACGAATCTGTTTAGCTAATGAACATCTCGAAGGATGGAGCCGTGACCACGATGGGGACAAGGAAATGGAACGCTCCTCAGCTTGGGAACCGGGTCCCACGTGTGAAACCTGGATTCCACTCACACCGAAAACGTGCGTGAACAGAATGTGGCCATGGGCCTCCCTGGTCACGCAGGTCATGACTCTGTGGTCTAAAGGAAGTCTTCAGAACAGAACCAGGGGTACACAACGCAAGTACATTCAGACACGCATGTGGCAATAATGTCATAAAGGCTTAGATGCAGGCCACGCCTGGGTGCCTGACAAACAAAAAAACACACAACAGACGAACAAGTGCTTCACAAGCTAGGTCTCTCTTTGAATGTCAAAGTCCGCAGTGATGGCCCCTGCCCGGCTCCCAGGAAGATCTACCCCACAGCTTAACATAATGGCAAATGCTACTCAGCTCCCCAAACAGAAACGAGGTCTGTATTTGTGTCATAAGCATTTATTAACCTCCCCTATGGGCAGGACTTGGCACTTTGGGGACACACACTCAACGTGCCAAGTTCTGCATACTCTGAACTCACGGCAGGTTCAGACCAGGGGGGCGGTGAGATGGAGTGAGCATGGGAGTCAGGCCCCACCACTCACCAACTTCCCAGGCCTCAGCTTCCTCGCCTGTAACACGAGGATATATTAGTTCATACCTCACAGAGTGACCCTGGAGGTAACGTGAGGTAAGGTGTGTAAGGCACTTAGCCCAGGGTCTAGTCTGGATATGACCTGGACGGCATTAAGTCTTATTAACTATTTGTAACCACAACTATACAGCAAAGCAGATGTGACTGTCTAAGGGCCTTAATAAAAGTACAGAAAACTGGCAAGGGAATTCAGACACGGGAGTGATCATGTCCCAGTGGGAAATCTCAGCATCCTGAATGGGTGCCATATGCCAGAGGCTTCTGTGGGCAGGTAGAATCCTCCAGGCAGGGGAGGGTGACATTCAGACCCAGAAGGGGTCATCCACAGTTGGCAGGAGCTGGGAAAGTGCCGGGGACTGGGGAGAAGCTCACCCCCGTTTCCTGGAGTGTCCACGGCTATCAGGGAGCAGGCTTGCCCAGAGGGTTGAGATAAACAAACCAAGAAGTCAAAATTCATGCGCCCCAATGTTCATTGCAGCACTATTTACAATAGCCAGGACATGGAAGCAACCTAAGTGTCCATCGACAGATGAATGGATAAAGAAGATGTGGTATGTATATACAATGGAATATTACGCAGCCATTAAAAAGAATGAAATAATGCCATTTGCAGCAACATGGATGGACCTAGAGACTGTCATACTGAATGAAGCAAGACAGAGAAAGAGAAATATCATATGATACCACTTATATGTGGAATCTAAAAAAAATGATACAAATGAATTTATTAATAAAACAGAAACAGACTCACAGACTTAGAGAAAGAATTTATGGTTACCAGGAGGGAAGGGTGGGGTGGGGGGAGGGATAGACTGGGAGTTTGTAACTGACATGTACACACTGCTATATTTAAAATAGATAACCAACAAGGACCTACTGTATAGCGCAGGGAACTCTGCTCAATATTCTCTAATAACCTAAATGGGAAAAGAATTTGAAAAAGAATAGATACATGTATATGTATAACTGAATCACTTTGCTGTACACCTGACACTAACACAACATTGTTAATCAACTATACTCCAATATAAAATAAACAGTTAAAAAAAAGGAAAAAAAAAACATAAAGGAGTAAAAAAAAACGAAAAGAAGTTGAAATTCATTTATGGAGCCTTCTGGCCTCGGAATTGTTATGATGAGCCTCCCTTAGAGAAGCATGACTAGAAAAGTGCAAAGGGCTGTGCCGATATCACACGGGAGCAGGTGATCAGGTTCTCCAGGAAAAGGTAGGCACTGCTCAGATGCGGGCATCCTTCCCTCCACTCAGGGGAGCTGTGCTGTCACCAGAGGGGCGTGTTCTGTCTGGAGTCACAACCCATCCTAGAGAAGTTAGGAAATGTCTGGAGAGGAAGAAAAGTGCTTCCAAACACTGCTCCCTATGCAGAGAGTTAGAAAAGAGACAGGTGCGGAGAGAGAGGACCCAACATGTGTGCAGGTGCAAGAACGCACACCCTCTCAGGAAGGGAAGAGGCTCAGCTGTTCCCAATCTCACTGCAAGCCCATCAGGAGGACCTGGGCTCAGTCATGCAGGCTGGACGTGGCATGGGGATCAGGGCTGCAGCAGGGCGTGGAGAGTCATCATGTTTTCTAAGTGCAGAGAGGACCTTATTAACAAAGAATAGTTATCTTTCTGTGATGACGGGAAGGACATTTCTGCCCACAGATGGGGCCAAAGCAGAAGGACATGGAGGGCTGCCATAGAGACCCAGTTCCAAGTTACAGAAATAGGACCCATCAAATGGCAGCCACACCCCTGGAGTGAGTGGTCATAAATCAGAGGTGGAATGTGGGCACGGCTGGTGCAGAGCGGGGGGTTTTCTTTGACTCTCAAAACAATTTCTTAGGGTGATGGGTAGACCTTTGGCATAACTACAATCTCCTCTACCTTCTACTTCTTTCAGTTGGTGGAACACATCCTTTCCAGAAGCAAGCCCTGTTGGCTCCTGCGAGGACACTGGAACCTCTCACACCCACTTTCTTGCTGGCTCAGAGATAGGACTTACATAACTACCAATAGAATTTGGGCTTCTGGAAATATCACCGTGTTAGACTTTACCGTTGCTGGAAGTAAGTACACATTTGAGAACACTGCTGATGTGACAAACACGCCCCAGGCCAGCCACACAGGAAACCAGGTGATGCTGGGGGAGTCACTGCTCACCTTTCAGAACATCACTCCTAAGGACGGCAAAACATGGTCCAAACATAAAACTGATTCCTCTATTAAAATGAACAGATCAGAAGATTGGATAGATCCATATCTCTGTGAGCCCAACTTTTCTCGCCTTCTCCTTCTGTCTGCCAGTGCTTGCCTTCTTAAGAACATCATCAACATTCAACATTCCACAGTCAACATTCAGACTCAGGAGGACAGAGGAGAGGAGAGGAAACAGTGCCACATGAGAAAGCGCCATGTAGAGGGAGTTGTCGTGCTTATTTCACAACAGTAGTGACAGCATTGGTTTGTGGTGCTGCCACTATCACCTTGTCCCTAGTTTACTTCTCTCTGTATTTGAATCTCTGATCTAAACCTGATTAAAGGTGAGGTGGGCTCGGAAAGTTGTTTCCTATGGTATTTTCTATCATATGATAGTCCAGTAAGCTATTTTGGGGATCATACAATTTTATTAAAAAATTTTTTTAATTGAAATGCAGTTGATTTATAATGTTGTGTTAGTTTCAGGTATACAGCAAAGTGATTCAGTTATACACAGGCCAATAAAATGGACAACCTAGAAGAAATGGACAAATTCTTAGAAAGGTACAATCTCCTAAGACTGAAGCAGAAAGAAATAGAAAGTATGGACAGACCAATTACCAGTACTGAAATTGAATCAGTAATTTAAAAACTCCCAGCAAACAAAAGTCCAGGACCGGATGGCTTTACAGGTGAATTCTACTAAGCATTTAGAGAAGAGTGAACACCTATCCTTCCGAAACTATTCCAAAAAGTTGCAGAGGAAGGACTACTTCTGAACTCATTCTATGAGGCCACCATCACCCTGATACCAAAACCAGACAAAGATATAGCAAAAAAAGAAAACCACTGGCCAATATCACCAATGAACATAGATGCAAAAATCCTCAACAAAATACTAGCAAACCAACCCCAGCAATACAGTGAAAGGATCATACACCATGATCAAGTGGGATTTATCCCAGGGATGCAAGGACTTTCCAATATCTGCAAATCAATCAATGTGATACACCACATTAACAAATTGAAGAATAAAAACCATATGATCATCTCAATAGATGCAGAAAAAGCTTTTGATAAAATTCAACAACAATTTATGATAAAAACTCTCCAGAAAGTAGGCATAGAGGGAACATACCTCAACATAATAATGGCCATATATGACAAACCCACAGCTAACATCATACTCAATGGTAAAAAGCTGAAAGCATTTTCTCTAAGATCAGGAACAAGACAAGGATGCCCACTCTTGACACTTTTATTCAACATAGTTTTGGAAGTCCTAGCCATGGCAATAAGACAAGAAAAAGGGATCAGATAATTTTAAAGGTGAGCTTGGGTTCTGAAAACAGCTTGTGTAGGTTCTAACATCCATCTCAAAGCCTACTGGTGAAGTATACATAATACGTAGGGCGTTAAAAAGCACTTCCTGGCTTGATATTGCTAATGTATTCTAGACAGTACAATAAAGCAAGAAGAAAAAAAAAAGAAAGAAAAGGTATAAGGACTAAAAAGGAAGTTGTGAAGCCATCATTTGCAGATAACATGATTGCATCTCTAGTAAACTTTTAGAGTTAACGAGTTTGGGAAAGCACTAACCATGAAAAGATGGAGAAACTGGACTACATTAAAATTTGAGGTGCCAGCTCATCAAAGGACTTCATTAAGAGAGAGTAAAAGTAAACCACAGAGTGAAACAAAGTATTTCTAACACATGTAACCAAACAGGGGCTTGTATTTAGAATAAAGGGCTCCAAGTCAGTAGGAATAGAGACATTCAGGAGAAAATGAGGCACAATTCTCAAACCTGTGATCACAGGAGAGAATATCCAAATGGCCAATAAATACACACAAACGTGCTTGACCTCATCAGGAATCAGGGAAATACAAATACTGCGAGGATAAATGTAAGACATCAAATTCTTCTTCTGGTTGTTCTGAATTCATTTTTGGAGTATTGCCTCATTCCTACTACGGCCCTTAGTCTTAGAAACAGGGCTCTGTGGTTGTAAATGATCTGCATCTGAGAGCTGTCGGGGTCTGCTGGAACACCCCCCGCCCACCCTCTCATCACCACCCCAGTCAGGGCTGATGAACGAGGGTCGGGCCTGAGTTTTCGTGGCTCAAGGCAGCTGAGCCCGGCAGATTGCCCAATAGCTCCAATTCTGTGGTGGCCTTGCCCACTATTGACAAGCAGGGAAAATTATGACTTGCCCTTCTTTTCAACAACGTGGAAATCTCTGAAATGAGTAAGATGGAAACTTGCTGCCGAAAAACATATTATGGAGAGTCTGGGTAGGTCTGCTATCTCCCAAGTAATCTTGTTCTTGTCACCACTTTGACAATGAGTCTCAAAGGAACTGGGAACTATATACTGATTGATAGTTCAATTGTCTTATGCCAGCAATTTTAACTTTGTTACTGCCTGGCATTATCACACGGTTTTATAGGTGTATTTTAGGTCCAGTATACAATGTTCAAGTGGATCTTTGGAGGATGATTTAAGAGCTTTGGGATCTTTCTAGAAGAAAATAGTAGCAGTACATTTCCTTTTCTAAAAAGCTACATGGAAAGAAAAAATTATCACTGACCCCAAGAGAACCTGAACGCCCACAGGCTACTGAAATAGCATTTTGGTGAGTAGCTATTTTATGCAGAAGTGAAGAAGATGTAAGACACAAGGTAGAGGAATGCAGGCGGCGAAGACTCCAAAACAGCCAGTAGCCTGATTACCAAACTATGTAGGGAAGAATCAGTCAGCCAAAATAGGTCAAGACAGGCAACCTTGCTGCCAGTTCCTGGGAGAAAACTCTTCTTAATTGCTGTTTTGGAAACTAATTGCACCAAACAGGAGGTCTTTAATTCAAAGGAACAGGGCCAAGTCACCCAGCTCTATGGTACCTATACGGTACAGCATCTACAATGGATCAAACAGAAGCACGCGGCTCAGAGCAGCGTTTCAGGAGGGAGGTGGACGGCTAGTATTGGAAACCTGGGCAAACAAAGAGATGCACTTTGCTTTGAACCATAAGAGAATCCCAGAAATACTGGCCCGAGGAGGTTTCAGGCAGTTTTCAGAGTTGCTTAGATGAATTGTGAACAAACAGATGGGGAATCTCAATAGATTTCAGGGGATTTGGCCCAATCAAGCTGGCACTGTGGCTGCGAAGGGCTCTGCGTTGTCCTCTTCCTCCCCCCACCCCCCAGCTTCATTCCAACTTGCCACCCACGTCCACAATGAAGCCACTCAAGTAAAACATCGAGTTACAGCAGTATCTTTCCACCCTTGCCCTAACACCGCATCCCCTTCTAAACGCTGACACGCCAGTTGTCTGCTTAGTGACCGTTATAATAATGAAAATTCCTTTATTTAGCTTGCTTGAGATGAAGTCAAGCAGCCGTAAGAGGGACCTGCAAAACAAAATCAAGTGCCATTCGCAGTTAAAGGGGCCGTGGAGAGCCTTGAAATCTTTCATGGTAAAACACAGCATCCATCCCATTTCATAAGAAAATTCTTACAGGGTTCCTCAGATTTGAAAAAAGAGCAGTTCGTATTTAAAGAAAAATAAAATGCTTACTGTGTGGAAGCAATATACTTAGTGCATCTGCCACCCTTGGCTTTGCCATTAAGAGATGAAAAGCCGGCTTCATAAGATATAGTTTGGCGCGTTCTAAAGATTCCTCCTCTAGCCATGATGGAATTATGCACTTTGCTCTCTTTTCCTACCAACATCATGGTGGTTATAATAGTCCTTTATTTCTTTTGTGGGTGATTGGGAATAGCACATGGAAATGTCCACAGAGCTGCATGAATCTGGAATAATCTGCTCGGGACAAACCCTTCAAGAAAAAGGAGGGATCCAACACCAGCTCTGTCACAACCTAGTGACGTTATTAGCGTGTTACTGAATCCCTCTGGCTCCCCTTTGCTTCAGTGGTAAATAAGATGACTGCACCTGTTCTATTAACAAGGCTGCTGTGAGGATTAAAGGAGATGATGGCTACAAAAGAACTATAAGAAATATATAAGATAATCAGGAATAAGGACAAGAGGGCAGGGTTTTTTTTTTTTCAGCATCCAGGGACACTGAGGCCGCCTACCCTCCAAATACCACATCTTCTGTCCCTTGTTGATTATCTTCTGTGTATTCTCTCTCCAGAACCATGAATTCCCACCTTGCCCCTTCCTAGTGGTTCTCACTATTGTCTAGGAGTTTTAAGAAAGCCTTCGGGGGACTCCCCTGGCAGTCCAGTGGTTGGGACTTTGCCTTCCAATGCAGGGGGTGTGGGTTTGATCCCTGGTCGGGGAGCTCAGATCCCACATGCCTCACAGCCAAAAACCAAAAAAACATAAAAAAAAAAAAAAAAAGAAAGCCTTTGGTATGTCAGGAGTCTCATCTCAGCTTTCTGGATTCTCTAAGTTAGGTATTCTTAAGAATTTAGTCTTTCTAACTTCAAGAAATCAAAACTCAGGTGAACTCCAGGTGATGTCAGTGATGGGGGATTATTCTTGGAGGTGTACAGAGTGATGAAAGAGTTAATGTGGTGCCTTACACTCCTTTAAGTCTAGTATGGCTTTCAAACCACTAGCGTTTAAAAAATCAAATACCCCAGGGATTGAAGTAATGTTACAATCGACTTGTTCATAGGTCTAGACTTCCTCCATTTAATTACTTATGCATCTTGTTCAGATGAGCATGATTTTTTAATCTCTTTACTGGTTATGGACTTTAAACATATTGTACTAAAATAGAAGAATTTATCTTTGCCATAGTATGGGATCTCAGTGAAGTAGGAGCTTTGTTCCATGATATAGTTCTATGATGATCAGTGGGTTTGACTTGGTAGAATGTTTTGTTCACCATTTCCAAAACAAGCCTTTAAAAACAGTGAATCATGTAATTTACTCAAAAAAATGATCTAATATATAAAATGACTTAATCAGTGAAATTAGAATGACAGCATTAGTTTATCAAGGCTGGCACTTGACTAGGGCTTGGGTTTACAGTTCTACCAGGAGCTGGCTGTGTGGTTACAGGCCGGTGTCTGTACCTCTCTGGGCCCCAAACTTACCTTTAGGAAGAGTTTGGACTAGTTGATCCCTAAGGTCTTACCTGCCTCTGAGCTTTGACACCTAAGGATGACCCCTTCCCAAGGAAAATTTCCTTATATATCATCTTTCATATGGTACAATCATTGAATTAAACATGTTGTTAGCACGTTGAACTATATATCTGCACCTTCAATTTCTTCTGAAAGCCCAGTGTTTTATTTTCATATTTCATGAAAGAAAGGAATGAAATAGAGAAAGATAATAAAATGCTTAACAGGCAAGTCTCCGCTTATACCGCATTTGTTTCACTGAACTTGATCAGCCTAGTTTGGCTCTTCCTCAATGCCAAACCAGAGTGAAAATTTGGACTAGTTTTATTTAATGTGGAAGGATTAGATTGAACAGGAAAAAATATCTGATTTGAGGAATTTTGAAAAGAGAAACAAAATTTTACTTTTTTTTAAAAAAAAAAAACAAGTCAACAATCCAGCTAAGAAGTCATGGCCCTCAGATAGAGGTTCTTCAGGGTGGTTTAAACAAACCGATAACACTTATCAGGAACAAATTATTTTGTGCAGGTAAATGAGTGCTTCAGAAGTGTCTGAAGGAGATTTGTTTTCTTAAGCAGATTAAGAATCTTCCGATTAACTTTTTCAGACTATCCATATTAACTGAAAACTTCTTACCTATAGTTTACTGAAGACAAAGTCACAATTATTAGTCTAGATTAAGGAGGTTTATGGTACATGATTTATAGTTTAGAATTCTACCATCACCTAACAATCATTGAAAATACTGACGCTGTTTCATAAGTAAAATTGTAGGAAAATGTTATAAAAATCTATTTAGACCTTACTAAGTCTATGGGAAAATAATAATTTTGTGTATGTGACCACGAAAAGCTGTTTATGTTCACAATTTTGTTTTAAAGGGTAAATTTTTAAAAGATGACGTCCAAGGGCTAAAACTTCCCTAGGAACCAGTGCCTTAACTAACGATAAAAACAAAATTAGCTGGGTGTGGGTCACAGCAGGGGAACTATTTCTCTAGGGCTGCTGGGGGACTTTAACGCTTCAGTGACACCCACAGAATGAATTCCTCTCTTGAAACAACAAAAGCCAACTACTTCAAGCTGGATTTCTTTGTTTTTCATTCCAGCACCCCATCTCCAGCTCTTCATTATAAAAAGACATGAGCTTAAAAATTAGATAATCAACAAGGACCTGCTGTAGAGCACAGGGAACTCTACTCAATGTTCTGTAAGAACCTATATGGGAAAAGAATCTGAAAAAGAATAGGTATATGTATGTGTATAAAAAAATAAACTATGATGTTCAATAAAAAAAAAAAAAACCCCAAACACCTGGGGCCATTTGAGAGGACCACTCTACGGCACTCTCAGTTCTTAATGGCAAGAATCGAATGTAAAACGCAGGGCCGTTTTGACCCTGAGATGGATGGGCCAGGATGGCTGGCTGGGTGGCAGCGGTGATGTAACAGTTGTTTTCTGGATGGGATCCAGTGTGGTCAGCGATGTGGGGAGAAGCTGTCTTCACTACGCAGAGAAGGTGACTGTGTGTGCTGAGCCCTGGGTAGGGAGTGGGGTGAGGACCTGAACGTGTGGACGGAAGCCAGCCAGTGGGGGGCAGTGAACTAACCCACGTAGAGTGGCTGGTGAAGCCGAGATGTGGATGCCAGGAACCCTCCAGATTACAACCCATCAAAGTGGCTGAAACAGGGGTCCCTCGGGAGAGGGCCACCCAGGTTGGGAGGCAGCAGATGTAGGCGGGGGTGAATGCATGTGTGTTGGAAAGGGCACAGGTGTCTGAAGCTGAGTCTCTACAAGTGACTAAGTGAATGTTGCTTTAAGCTTCTGGGGGCAAAAGGGGTCTACACTGAACAGGGCTTTACCTTCAACCCAAGCTTGTTATCTACCCATGGTCAGGCTCTTTTGGGCACAGACTGGTCAAGTTTTTCAGTTGGCTTATGAGCTGCCATCTGAGGCTGTGAGTTTCACTGATTTTTCAGCAATAACCCAACAGTCAAGCTAAGACCGTGTTATCCTCTTGCTGCCACGTAAATGAACAGATTAGGAATCAAGACGCTGGATGTAGATGGAGCCCCCTGGACATGACCCAAAAGAATCAGAATCACTAAGGAGGCAGCTGGACATGGTGTGGGGCAGTGGGAGGAGCCGGGCCTGAGTTAGAGCCCGAGTCTCTGCGGAACCCCTGTCGTGAAGGCCACAGGAGCCTGAGAAGGGGCCCCTGCAAACCGGGATCAGTGAAAACTCAAGTAACTCATGTCCATGAACAGCCTACCTAAGACACACCTGGGGCCTGCCATATGCGGAGGGAGAGAGACACTGAAGGAGCATCTCTCCACCGAAAAGCCTTTGGAGTTACCTGCCAAGGCTCCACGACTCAGGGATGCAGGGGGGCTGTCACCAGGGAGAGCGGCAAGGAGGGACCTGGTCAAGTTCAAGGGATCATTGAGTTCAGGGGAGAGAACAGCAATCACGGCACCTGTAGGGTTGTTTATTCTACACCAGGCACTGTGTGCGGTGCTTTATGCACCTTACGGAATTTAGTCCTTTTAGCATCTAGCTGAGGGAGGATTATAAACTCATTCTGCAGAGGAGGACCTGAAGATCTCACCCAAGGTCACAGTTCATGAAGCCACAGGAGCCGGACTCCAAGTCTGAAGCTCCTCCTCACCTCAGGTTGCTGGGCAAATGTCATCTGAGCTCTAAGCAAATGACTTAGAATGAAGTTCTGGGAGGGGACACCTGCCCCTCCTCCCCCACCACAGGCAAAGTACAAATTCTGTACCTTGAAGGAGACAGGAAACCTTCAGGAATATAGCGTCTGAAGGGGAAATAAAGATGCACAAAGGGACCACGTGATTAAAGTCTACAGGAGGGACCTCGGTCATTGTGCAAATCAAGCGTTCACTACTTCCATTCACTAATCTTCCGAAATGATTTCCTTTGTAGACATTTGCCTAATAGGTCTGCCTACTTAATCTTTGCTTTTATCTCTAATATATGCTTGTCCTACATGGAATTTTCCAAAGGACTCCGTTTGGTAGATGCTTTAACCAGAGACGGTCAAACGCATGACTGACCATCACTGGGGAAAATCAAGTGTCGTTCCACGAGGAACAGAGCTCCTTGAACAACTCAGAGAGAGAAGTGGGTGGAGGAAGTGTGCTTCCAATTTCATTTCAACAGGAAACAGGCTTCAAGTAAACTCTCCATGACGCAGGAGTGTTGTTTTCTGTTTCTAACACTTGGCTCTAAACAGTTACTCTGAAATGTGTTGATTTCTGATCACTACGTACACCCTTTGGGTTAAAGTGTTCAAATGATGATGACCTAAAGCTGATGGTGTTAAGAAGACCCGTTTTTTTATGGGGATAAATGTGTTTTCATGAAATAGGCCACGAGGCCCCTTCTCCCGGCCCCTTCCCTCCCCAAACAGGCTGTTTTTGCAACGCTCAGGGTCAAACTTGCTCTCAGGCAGGACATGACCCCGGGAGGCCTCAGCCAGCCCAACATGTCAAAAGATAATATGCTTAGCAAAGAGAGAAATTCCTTAACCCTTCCAGAGAACAGCAGATGAAAACGATCTTTCTCTTATCTCTAGCTTTCCAAAAATCGCCTGGGCATGCAAGCGAGCGGAGCGTGCTTCTTGGCAGCATTTTAGAAGACTGGCAGGACATTTTGGGGGAAACAAGCCCGGGGGTACGTTCTTTGATGGTGGGGAGGTGACTATTCAAAGGGAAAACAGAATCACAAGGCCCTAGAGACAACTGTCTAAGACTTGCTACCCAAACTGTGGTCCCTGGACCAGCAGTAGCTCGTCACCTGGGAGTGGGTGAGAAATGCAGAGTCCCAGGCCCTGCCAGGCCTGTAGAGTCTGAATCTGTGGAATCAAACGCACAGTCTGCCCAGCGCTGCTCTGGCTCAGCTCTTCCGACTCTAGCCAGGATCTCGGAGCAGCATCTGATGTGCTTTCTGTGGACTCTGTGTCAGCGATCGGCGTTTCCAGGGGAGGATGACTTTCCAGTCAAGCCCCCCTTCCCCCAGCGGCCTCACGATCCCGGGCCCAGTAGGGAGGGCGTCATGGGGCCAAGTTCAGTTATCACCTTGCCTGATAAGTAGGGGTTTGAATGACCTTCCCCCATTCCATCGGTTTGGTCCCTGGTCCACTTTCCACATTCTTACCCTCGACAGAGTTTCCAGAAGTACAAAGGAGGCCACTGGCCAACCTCCTCTGCCCTGAAGAAAAAGTCCAGCTCAGCCTGCAGATCTCACTGGCCGAATGCCGCCAGGAGACAGCTGGCACCCTGTCTTGCAGAGGAAGCATATTTTGCATTAGTTTGACTTTGCAGACAAGCCGTCATCGTCTATCTACCCCAGTCGTTTTCATGCAGCAGTTCAAATCGAGTGGAGAGTGAGAAGGGAGACTGCATCAGTGGCCGCAGGTGCGCGTTTCTGCGGGATGTGCCTTTGGCCCTGAGCAGCATGATTCGTGCTGGGATTCTGAACAAAAAGTCCCCAAACGCTGCGTGCCAGTTCTGACCAGGACTCCCGTCTTCCCAGCTTGCTTCCCTCCTGCTGGCGTCTGTCTGGGCTGTGAGTCAGATCCCAGCTCCCACGCTGGACCTGCACTGGATACGGGGCTCCCAGGACCGTGACCCTGGAGCTCACAGGGCTCCGGCTCGGGTTCGGCAGAAGAGCAAGCGCTCCCTCCTTAGGAGTTTTCCACGGCGCCTGTGCCTGCCCTCCCATCATGAGCACAGCAGGGGCGGCAGGAGCCACCTCTGCTGACTTTCTGTCTGGGACCCTGACCCGCTGGCTGGCCCCTCGGCTTCCCTGCTGCTCACTCGTGTAAACCCTGCGACTCACAATTGCAGAGGAATGAGTATTACTTAAAGAGACATATTTAGCACCACTAAGTTAAAAGAGAAAAAAACCCAGAGCAAGATGGGTGCCAGGCATCCCGGAGGCTCCTCATGCCAATACCTGATGTCACCCCTGGCAGGTGGTTGCTTCTGGGACCCCCTCCTCCTCCTGGGTGTCAGGTTACAGCATCCTGACAGCTCCCATGCAGACCGTGCAGAAGAGAAGCTCAGAGTAGCTAGTGAGCCTGAAGCAA
This sequence comes from Balaenoptera physalus, assembly GCF_965194825.1. NCBI lineage: Eukaryota > Metazoa > Chordata > Mammalia > Artiodactyla > Balaenopteridae > Balaenoptera > Balaenoptera physalus. Next base: position 2,585,853 of record NC_138899.1, read on the forward strand.
GCCCGTCTTTGGGATCCAAACTAGTGATGCGCCTAAAGGCCCTCAAACTGCCGCCACAGAATTCCAGGGGACTGGCTACAGGTTTTTACTGGATCGATACCTTTGTCCGTTGGCTTCTCTCAGATTGAGAGGTTCAGCAGAGGGGGACTGGGGCAGGATGAGACCTTGGGCTCAGTGTGTCAGAAACAGTGCACCCGAGGGACCCACTCTATCAGGGAGTGGTCAACATCGGCCAGAAAGCAAGACCCACATCAAGAGGAGAGGGGCCATCAGCGAGCCACACAGAAGTGGGAGGACCAATCTTAGAGACCCAAGTGCAGAAGCCCCACGGCCAACGGGCCCACGTGCTTCTTCTAAACTTGACTCTAACCACCGAAACCTACCAGCCAAGAAAACAAAGCTGAACTTGAAAACAATAACTTAGAAAAGTACAGGAATAGTATTCAGCCTCAAAAAGGAAGGAAATTCTGACACATGCTTCAACATGTCTGAACCTTCCAGACGTTATGCTAAGTGAGATCAGCCAGTCACAAAAAGACAAATACCGTATGACTCCACTTACATGAGGTCCCTAAAACAAGCACACTCACAGAAACAGAGACTAGAGGTTCCCAGGAGCTGGGAGAGGGGGAAGAGGGAGTTACGGTTTAATGGGACAGAACTTCACTTTGGGATGAGGAAGAAAGTTCTGGAGATGGATGGAGATTGCACATCAATGTGAATGTTCTTAATGCTACCGACTTGTACACTTAAAAATGGCTAAGATGGTAAATTTCATGTTGTGTGTGTTTTATCACCGTTTAAAAAAAAGTATAAAAGAATCAACAGAGGTTTGCACAAGATAGATACACAAGAGACCTGAGGTAACATTAAAAAGATCATTTTCAAGTGATTAGTTTACAAACACTGTATGTCTGTTAGTGTATGTGACGTATGAATCACATGTCAAGGTTTTATTTTTTAATTTCAGGAAATTGATCTAATTTTTAACACATGAAATGCTTAGCAAGAATAGAGAGCTAAGACAACTTTTTAACGTGAGGAGTTAATAAAAACCTCATGAAGGCTGCCTTTTCTTCTATGTTTATCCTTAGAGACTCTAGTTAATTAAACCCAACGAGGAAGAAAAACCAACACGAAGGCAAAAATGTTGGCAGAATAAACAGCCTGTCTTTTGTTCTCACTCAATAACTAGAAGGATCGAGATTTTGCTAAAGGTACTGTAAACAGAGACAGACAATTCTAAAAATGGATGCAATGTATGTTTATATGTATACCCCCTTTTAAATAAGTTTACTTTCTTCTGCGACACTGCTCTGGCTTTGCCCTCTCGCTTTAATACGAAACAGAAGTGATGGTCCAGGTTTGACTTTGTTCCAGGATCTGGCCTTTCTAACCATCAGAAGCATCAGTGTGGTGCAGACAGACATTCCCTGTGCTGGAATTTCTAGGCAGGAGTCAACGCTCTTTTCAACTGCGTTTACTTCCTAATTAAGGAATTTTGGGACTTAAAAAAAAAAAAAAATCCAGAGCAAGCATGACTAATCTTCCTTCCTTCCCCCTCTGGAGTAAAGTAAGTCATTTATTTCTAGAACATGAAATTCCAATCAGGCGAGAAGCAGAAAGTAGTTTGGGTGGAACAGTCAGATAAACGGTCGTTTCTGCTTGACCTCTTAAATGCACAGGGAAGGATTCACTGACTTTAGTTTTTGTGGAGACCAAAAAGGGTGCTGATTCTCTGGAGGATTTCTTATACCATGAAGGATATGCTTGCACCAGTATCCATGGAGACCGATCACAGAGAGATAGAGAGGAAGCCCTTCACCAGTTCTGCTCAGGAAAAAGCCCAATTCTAGTGGCTACTGCTGTGGCAGCAAGAGGACTAGACATTTCAAATGTGAAACATGTTATCAATTTTGATTTGCCAAGTGATACTGAGGAATATGTACATGGGATTGGCCGTACAGGACGTGTAGGAAACCTTGGTCTTGCCACCTCATTTTCCAATGAAAGAAATATAAATATCACAAAGGATTTGTTGGCTCCTCTTGTTGAAGCTGAACAAGAAGCGCCATCTTGGTTAGAAAGTATGGCTTATGAACACCACTGCAAGGGTAGCAGTCGTGGGCGTTCTAAGAGATTGAGTGGATGATTTGGTGCCCGAGACTATCGACAAAGTAGCAGTTCTGGAAGTCCTAGCTTTAGTAGTAGCCGTGCAAGCAGCAGCCGCAGGGGTCGAGGTGGTCATGGCAGCAGCAGAGGATGTGGTGGAGGTGGCTATGGAAGCTTCTACAATAGTGATGGATACGGAGGAAATTACAACTCTCAGGGGGTTGACTGGGGGGGCAGCTGAATCCGCTTCGCAGCAAAGTCACCATTTCGAAAAAGCTAATATGGAAACCACATGTAACTTAGACTATATCATGTAGCTTCAAGAACTAGCACTACATTACCAGCTGTGATTCTCCTGAAAATTCAAGGGAGCTCAAAGCCAAAGGAAGAAAAGAAAGGAACAATCAACAACCCTATTAAGAAGCTGATGTGAAAACTTAGCTGCTGTAGTTTGGATTAACTCCCCTTCTGCTTATTTCCATCCCAAACTGCATTTATAATTTTGTGACTGAGGACCGTTTGTTTGTTAATGTACTGTGACTTTAACTTCAGGCAACTTATTATTTTGATGTCCTGTTGGGTCAGTAATGCTGAAGTTTTCAATTGTTTTGACAAAATAAATTCACTGAACTTGGGCTAAAATCAAACCTTGGCACACAGGTGTGATACAACTTAACAGGAATCATCAATTCATCTGTAAATATTATAAAGGAAAAAATCTTGGGCTGTCTCCTGCATTAGGACTTTTTGATACTTGCAGAGAGGGTAGGAAAACACCTTACAGCAGAATTAGTTTCTAATGTGGCAGACTGTACTAAGTTGACGTTCTGACTTGCTCACTCTATCCTGGATAGGCACTTGTAGTCTTTAAATAAGCCATTCCAGTCATGATGAGGTGGCATGTATGAATACATCCATACATTTTTCAAAGCACTCTTCGAAGTTAATGCAAGTAAATACAGCAATTCCTCTTTTAATGTTTAGGTTACTAATTCTAAGCTAGGCAGATGTGGGCATATTATTATAGGAAAAGTTTAAAAGTTTTGATAACAAAAGTGTTTAGGGGAAATTTCATCTAATTAGATGTTTTAAATGCCTGCCATAAATAAAACTGAAGTCGTAGAATGGCTGACCATGCCAGTGACCAGTCCTTTTAAGGACCTGCTTGGATTTTGGTCTTCAATGCATGCTAGTGTTGATGTTTTTTGGTCAAGAGGATATAAGCAGGAGGAATTATGCAGCAGGCTTTTATTTTAATGCAGATTCTCTTTTTTCAGTTTAAGCTGTGCTGAAATGTTAAAATGGCTTACACTTGTAGAATTTGTAAATCAGAGTAGCTACAAACTCTGAAATTCTTGAGATCACACAGGTTGGCAATGTGTACTAAACTGCACAAGGTGTTATTTCTATATAGTGCAGTTTTAACGTATTTTAGTTGCACAGGTTTCCATTGTATTTATAGTTGCTTTCTGCTAAATTTGACCAAAGATGATTGTTCACCAACTAAAAATGCCTCTGCCACTTGGAATTCTGTGCTCATTTTGTGGTTGGAATATAGTGATCTTTATAGACTAATATTTACAATGGCATAAGGCGGCAAAAATTTCTTAAAGTGCAGTAGATTTTCAAGTGTACTCTGCCTTGTTCTAAAACTTTATTAAGTAGGTGCACTTGACAGTATTGAGGTCATTTGTTACGGTGCTATTTCAATTAGTACAGATTTAGACTCTTGTACATTTTGCCCATAAATTTTTACAAAATACTTATTTTATTGCACACTCAGAGAATTTTAGATATATGTCTTGTGTGTGCGTCCATAAACTTCCAAACTTATTTTGTCTCTTGGAAATTGTTGAACGCAGCGTGTTAAGAACTAGAGTCTAAAATTTTATTTGGGACCATGGAATGATAGTTGAGAAGAAAACTATTTGCACACGACAGATTTTAGATACTTTTTGCTGCTAGTTTGTGTAATATTTATTGAACATTTTGACAAATATTTATTTTTGTAAGCCTAAAAGTGATTATTTGAAAGTTTAAAGAAACTTGACCAAAAGACAGTATGAAAACACTGGCACTTGAATATTGAATGTCACCATATGTGAAATAAAATATTTCAGGGTAGTGTGAGCTTTTAATGTTAAGTCCTATTAAGCGTGAGTCAAATTAAGCAGACCCAGCATTGGCAATGTAGGTAGCTGTAACTTTCTGACAAAATTTAAGGCAAAATTGGCAACTTGAAATTATAACATGCCAAGGTTTTGATACATTTGTCTTAAAATGTTAACGAAACACTTCTAAACACTGCTATGAAGTGTCCACATTTTCAAAGGTTCTCAGATTTTTATTTAGTACATATTTTTTGTTTGGTTTTCAGTGTCTGGCATACTGTGGTTCTCAAACATGTGGTTATCTTTGTGTATGGCCATAATCAGTGACTTTTAGATTCAGTTTTGTCAGCCAGCAATATTTTCAGTAAATAAGAATGGAATTAAATTTGCTGAAGGTAAACATCGAACCTCAAGTCACTGTAAGTTTAGTAATTGCTTAACGTAATGTATTAATTTTAGATGCTAGCACTGCATGTGCTGTGTTTTTTCTGATTTTACTAAAATAAAGAGTTGAATACCAAAAAAAAAGCAAAGAAATAGCTCGCCAGTCGCAGCTCAGGGGCTCAGGCTCACGCACGAGTCACAGAGCAGGAGCTCAGGCTCACCCACCAATCACAGGGCAGGAGCTCAGGCTCACCCGCCAATCACAGGGCAGGAGTTCAGGCCCACCCGCCAATCATAGGGCAGGAGCTCGGGCTCACCCACCAATCACAGGGCAGGAGCTCAGGCTCACCCGCCAATCTCAGGGCAGGAGCGCAGGCTCACTTGCGAATCACAGCGCAGGGGCTCAGCTGTGGTGCCAATCCACCCACGTGGCAGAGCCGGGGTGCAAGTACCGGGTCACCAGGGGCCGGAGGGGCTCCGGGCTGCGTACAGCAGGCTGTGCCTCAGCGGCCCAGGGCTTGGGGCTGCGTTCGGCGGGTGGAGGGCCCAGGGCTGGAGAACTTGGTGAACAGAGCAAAAATCGGACTCTCGATCTTAAAGGGCGAGCCGGTCTCGGCGTGGCTTTGAAATTCCCTTAAGTCACCTGAGGGTGTCCCCGGGGCTGGGCCCCCCACCAACATTCTGGAGCATCCCCCAGGTGACGGCCACGGCAGCCAGGTTGACAGACACTGCTTAACCCAGATGCCTGGCCCCCCCCCCTCCCCGCCCCCCCACCACCCAGCAGCAGCTCACTCACAATTTCACAAAGCTCCCCTGGTCATCCTCACCTCCTGACGGGCCAAGGTCCACTGGTTTCATAGGAAACTAGAGGCAAATTCTGCATGTAAGTAACTGCTGTCAGATCCACTTTTGAGCAAAGTTTTACATCTAGAAGGGCACAGGGTGTCAGTGAAGAAATTCTGGAATGGGGGTGAAAAAGAGGAAAATAGAATCTGTAAAGAGATATTTGTATCTCTTTTCTCCCCAGCTTCTTTGATGGGACTCCACTGACTTGAATTGGGAGAGGCTGGCTTTTGTCTTCCATCTCCTGGCAAGAACAATTCAAGGGGAAAAGGAGAGTGATGTGCTGATACAAGTACTCCTGCTGGGAGGCGAGAGAGGGAGGGGAGACGGGTGTGTGTGTGCATGTGTGTGTGTGCCCACTTATAACTGGATGGAGGGGTCCCTTCCCTAGTCGGGGTACCCTTTCCTCCCTGCACCGGCAGCCAGAGCTGAGTGACCTGGCTGAGCTTCCAGTTTAATCAGAGCAGACCTGACAGCTACACATGCTGTTCCTGTAACTGAGTTGCTCTGGTTCCTCAGAGAATCGCTTGGGAGAACATGAAGACTACATTCTCCTTCGAAACCCCAGGAAATCTGTTAAGGCTTTGAAGGAATGCTTCACATCATGCCTCGAAGGCCTGTTCTTCTGTGATGTTGGGAACCAGACCCGTTACCAGCCAGAAAGGTTGCTGAACTGACCTCTCCTTTGACGAGCCTTCTTTTAAAACAGGAATGATTTTTGCCCAAATTGTCACTTTGTTTTTAACTTTGCAGCTTTTTAGGATTGCAGTGAAAATGAACGTGTTTGCTCTTCTGCAGTTTCACAAAAGCCAAGGCAGACAGCTGAAAAATCACTGCACCATGCGACTTCACAACAAGAAACGCATTGATTTTTCCAGCCTCTGGCATCTTGATATTGATAAGCAGACACAAAAACTGATGTCTACACGCACTGGTAAGGTTTACAAATCATTTCAGACTGTTTGCGGCTAATATTCCTTGTTTTGAAACGGGAAGGGGGAGGCTGGGCCATAAAAGCTGATGACTAAGACGAAGGAAATCCTGTCTGAGCTAAGATTGTCTTGGAGGGGAGGGGCGGGGCAGGGAGGGAAGCTGCCAGACCTGGTGGGAGCTGGTAGGAAAGGAAGGTGCTTTTCAGATAGGAAAGGAGAGTATCTCAGGCCCGTATTTGGTCCTTCATTGCAACTTGGAAGGTTGTTACAATTCGGACCGTGACCAAGTAAGGAAGAAAGGGAAGGGGGTGATTTTCCCCCTGGAATTTCCAGCTGCACTCTTCTTGTTTGAGGCCACCCACTGGCCTTGCTCACCTGGGCGCTCAGGAGGAAACGGGTGGGTGTATGTCCTGTTCATCCTGGCTGTGGAACCACAGCAACGAGTGAGCACTGCTGAGGCCCTGTTAGGCAAAGGCTGGGGGATCTCTCCGCTCCTTCGAGAAAGACATCCTCTCCTAAGGTTCTGTGGTGTGTTTTCTGTGCCATATTGCCAAACCAAAGCCTCTAGAGTTTTCTTGCTTTGTTAAATGATACTTGGGTCTCAGAGTTCTTCGAACAAAATGTTCTTTGTTTGTAAGTCTTTCCATTTGTTCTGGAAATAATTTAGTTACACCTTGACCTAACTTTAATTAAAATTAACATTCTTCCCTTGGCGGGTGTTTTTCAAACTTAAGAAAATACAAACAACTGTCCAAAGGCTTTGGGAAGACTCCCCTGCACCCATCTCGCCAAGTGGACACGTGAGCGTCAGCGAGCGTGTCCCCAGCTCAGGCTCCTGGCATACAGCTGCTCCCTACCAGGCAGGGTCCAGTGCCCGTGGTGCCCATAAGTGTGAGGACCAGAACCTTCTTCCCCACGGTCCCCTCCCACATCCCTCCGTCCCTCTGGCCCGCTGTGCCCACGCCACGTCCGCCTCTGCCCGAGGGCCTGTCTGAGCAGGGACCCTCCTTTCCTCTGCCCCCAGGGCCACACGCACGGCATGTGTGTCACGGCAAAGAGCCCGCAATGGCTCTTCTCTCCTCTAAAGTAGGACCTCTGCGGGCTGCCCGCTCCCCATGGACAGCACGTTTAACTTAAAAATTCCATCAGACAATTGGATGCTCCTACCCCGAACACACAAACACACGCATACACACACACGCGCATGTGCTCAGAACATTCCCCTTGCTGCTCCTGGCCTGTCCTCCTCTGGGACACAGCCCCGAGCCCACGAGAGGACTGATGTACATAACTTGTGAGTGAACATTAGTCCTAGTAGAATCGAGACATGTTGTTTGGCGAACGGATTTCACATCAATGAACTTGTGAACTTGTGACACAGATACTAACATTCCTGTCTGACACATGAAGAAAAGGACATAGAGAAGGAAAAGTGGCTTTTCCTGGTCACTGGGCTCCAACCCAGATACTCCAACGCTTTCTAACAGACCACGCCTGCCTACCTGCGGGCACGCGGGAACTCCGGTGAAAAACACCAGAACAGAAAACAAAGCAGGGAAAGCAGAGCCCGAGGTAGGGAAGCTGGCACTGGTCCAGGAAAAATGGAGCCTGTCGTCGTAACACTGCTGCCCACGGGGGTCCCCTGCACAGCTAAAGCAATTTTAGGAAGGTCTCTTACTCCCCAGGGGGTTTAAGTAAATCTTTCTCCAGGTCAGGACTGACTATTTTCCAACAGCCTCTGTATCTGCTCCGAGACAATGCTGTGCTTGCATGCCTCTGCCCGCCACGTGCCTGTGGGGCATTCATCTCCCCGGCCTGGGAGTTCGAAAAGGACCCGGAGAAGGAGGGTTTGGGGACTCTGTCCTGCTGATCGGACGCCCCGGCCAGCGTGTGTGTCCCCCTTGGTCATCCTCCAGGGGTCTTTCCTCATGCAGCCATTCTAGTCTTTGTTTCTCAGAGTTTGGGAGCCGCTAGTCACCCACACTTGTAGGTCAGCCTCTCTGCAGAGGGACCCCAGAATGAAAGGTCTGCCCGATGCGTCCTCGAGACCGTCATTCTCCTCCTGCCTGGGCAGCCCTTGGGGAGAAAGGAGCTAGGGCCCTCCAAAGGGCGCGTGTGTGTGCGCTTGTGTGTTCTACGTTCTTTATTTCTCTCTCTCATCTCCATATCTATCTATCTCTCCGTCCGTCTACTATCTATCTATCCATCTATCATCTATCAATTTATCTATCATCTGTATCTGTCTTTCTCTATCAATCATCTACCGTCTATCATCTATCTATATTCCACATAGATAAATAATATATACATATAATATACACATGTATATTTTACATAGCCAACATTTTGCGTATTTTGAGCATGCACACATACTCTATGGCTAGGGATTTGTTGGCCTAGCACCGTGGTTAAGAGCAGAGGTTATGGAATCAGCCAGTCCTGGGCTTCGCTCCCAATTTTATTCCTTATTGACCTTAACAAGTGCCCTAACCTGTGTGCCTCAGTCTGCACATCTGTAAAGTGGGATAATCACAGAACTGTGGGTGTTGAGCGGCTAATGTATGTCAGTGGCTGGGATCAGTTCCTGGCACCAAATTGCTGTGTTTCCCCTGTGGGAGATTTTAGCTGTTCCTGGGGTTCTGAAATGCTAGAAACTTCCTTAGGGGTTCCTCTTTCTTATGTTGATCCCAGGGGAGCCCACAAAGACCCTCCCAGGGGACCCCTCCTTTTCTCCAACCTGGAGCCAGTGGCAGGGGTGAGGGCAGAGGAGGCGGGAGGGCTCCCCGTTCCCTGTGTCGCTCCTTCCTGACATCGGTTTGCGTTGTTGCCCAGCTGTTGATAATAGCCTCTCTTTTTCCTAGTGGACAAACCACAGCCTGGGAGGCATCCCAGGGAGCACGTGTCTTTGACCGTGTCCACAAGCAGAGGCCCTTTCCTCTGCTCTCACGGGGCCCACACCACTCCACAAAGTCAGACACGCACCCAAAAGTGCTCAACACGCAGAAAAAACACACTGTTATGTAATTCCCACCAGGTACCAGAAAATCAGTCTGTAATTCTTCTGTAATTCCCACATGGGAGATCACTGAAGTGGGCAAATGCAGCAAAATAGGAATTTTAGGGGTGGGCCTGAAACAACCCCTCGGAAAAAAGGCAAATCTTTCACAGACAAATCAGCACTTCCTTTATCATCAGGTACAGAGAGCTTTAGCCAGTGGGGGGTAGCATTTAATTGGGGAAAAACAACCACACCGAGAAAAGCTACATTTTAATCTACTCTTTCCTAGTTGTTCCATGACTGTCCTTCTCATCCAGAAGGTTTGCTTCGGCACTTTCAGCTTGCTGTACCTTCACTCATTTATGGCACAGAGGCTTTACTGGGTGCCTGCTGCGTTTCAGGCCCTGGATCATACGATGTAGCCGTGAATGAGACAGTAGGAAAGACGTCATGTGCCCTAAGCCTTGGGCTGTGGTGGCAGAGATTCCAGCGGGGATAAAATTACGTGAGAAAAGACAAACGCTTGATGTCTACAGGGCTTATGGATGATGATTTAAAATCCTGGCTCGCTAATGGTAATTTTGGGAGGGCACTTTAATTAGACTCTGCAATGGCTCATTTCCAAGGGACAGGGGGGCTCCAGCTGGGCGTGGCATTCTGACACTGGCTACGCGAGGCCTCTGACAGGCCAGGGGCAGGGTGTCCTTCAGGTCACGGGGCTTCAGGCTACTTCGAGGAGAGAGACCAGGCGTGGGCGAAGCTGCGAAACAGAGCTGGCAATGGCTGCTCTGTTCCTGCAGGGTGGTGACACAGGCAAAAGTGCCAGGTGACAGCCGCTGGCCGTTGGCCATCCTTGTTCCTGGCCCCTGTCCCCAGCCCATAACTGCAGTAGAAGTTGTGGCCACTTGGAGATTGCTAACTCCAAATTCTGCAGTGGCCTGCCGCAATGCAGGGAGCGCGTGTGGAGGGGGGCTCGGGGACCCTGGACGTGCCACTTTCTCATCCTCGCTGTGCCCTGGGTGTCCTAGGCATGCAAGAAGCTGGTGGTGGGCTTCCCTTTCCCATACGGCCAGCCCCTATGGACGGGACATTGGCCTGACAAATTAGTGAGTGAGCCAGAGGTGTGAGCATGTAAAAGCCCTCCTGGAAATGACACCATCCTGCAAACCTGCTGTGCCATCTCGAGCTCAGGAAACAACTGTGCAACCGTGTTCCTGCCCTGGTCAGTCGGTCAAGAAGAGGGAGGCCGTTGTAGCTCAGCCCTGGAGCCCCTCGGAGACGCCAAGCTGTGGAATCTCCATTGGGGCGCCTTCCCTCCCCTCTCCCCATAAAGAACCCCACCCAAGTTAGGGGAACAAAAGCCCTTTCCCCAGGCAGGGGCCACTTCTGCTAGATTTCCAAGGACACAGAAGTGCCTTTTGTTTGCTTTTTTCTATCAGAGCAAAGCACGGGGACAGTGTCTCCCTTTCGCTGATCCCCAGTGTACAGCTTGCTGCTTCTCTGCTCTCTCTGCACCCGTCTGGACTCTGCACGCCAGATGTGACTGATTCGTGGCTTCTAAGGGCAGGTTTTTCTTCTGAAATGAATTATCTTTCCTGAAAAGCTGCAAAGAGAATTCGGAGAGTCCCCATACAACCCTTCGCGCAGACATGATGACGTGATGTCAACATCTTACACAACCTCAGCCCGTTCTGTCAAAACCAGAAATGAACATGAGCACATCCACTAACCCACAGACTCTATCAGAATTGCACCAGTTTTTCCACCAGTATTCTCTCTCCCTTCCAGGATCCGATTCAGGATACCGCACGGCACTTAGAGGAGCACTTTCTTTACAAAAGAACTCGTTGCTTCAGAAGGCAGCCGCATTCAGGGTAGCAGAATCCGTCGGCACAGAACACCCAGTGCACAACAGGAGCGGCAGGAGATGGGAGACCCCGACACGGAGACCATGTCCGGGGGCTCGGAATCTAGTGGGTGGGGCAGAGCTGCTCGCATGTCCCTTGAAAGTCACTCCCTGACCGCATGGAGGGGGCTGGAGAAACCCATGCAGTCTCCCTAAGATTGGACACCTTCTAATCTTCTTTCATGGATAATAAAAAAAAAAAAAATCACACAGCCCCAGGGAGGCGATGAAGTCAAGGTTAGTGAGTCATTCAGGCCTGTCCCAGGAGGGTCTCCTTAGCGGTGGGAGCAGCCGCCAGGGCGGTGGCAGGAGGTGACCACCAGATAACCTGCCCGGCCTCTTGCCCCAGCTGATCAGGTATCATTCACTGGGTTACAGAAGCTCCCCACCCCCAAAGATAAGAAGCCTCACGCAGCGTGCTTGTTTTTAAGTCATCTCTGGAGCAGCCCAAATGCCGGCCTGGAACAGCATCCCGTTCCCGGCTTTACAGTTGGGAGGGGTGCGGGCCTAGCCCAGGGACGGGCCTGGGGCAGGTTGGGGGGGGCGGTCCCCGTCCTCAGCTCTGACTCTCCAACTCACGGGGGTGACTGCCTGCCCGGAGCAGCCCAGCACGGACGGACGCTAGCCCCTCCCTCAAAATGTTAAGTGACTTGCTCTGGGGTCACCCGGCCAGTTAGGAGCCAGCCACGCTGGGGTGGCGTTTGGGTGCCTCCACCACTGCTGTGTGGTCCTTGGTCCTGGGGGCCACCAGCTCCTGCACAGAATGCCCAGCTTACAAGCCGAATCAGCCAAGGCTGGGGTTCCCAACCTTACCTACCACCTTCCACGCCGGTGGTGACACCACCAGCTACAGCGGGAGGCTGACTTCACATTTTCCTCTCACGTCCTCTAATCAGAGGTTCCTAATCTGAAAATCGCTTTTCAGATTAAAAGTACAAGACATTCCAAAACCATGACCTTCTAAGTACTGACATCTTCATTACATCATCCTCATTGATCAGGTTTATCTCCATTGCACTCTTGTTTTTCTCTCGCATTTTCTCTCTTACTTAATTGAAGCCAGTCACCCATTTTTTTTACCCTCTCCTCAGGAAGACAGACAATCCTTTGATTTTTATTATTTTAGCAAAATCTTTGTTTTCTATTCTAGAACTTTTTACTTGAATTGCACTTTTTTTTTTCTCTCTCTCTGGTTCTAAATATACCCACTGGCAGTGGCAGTGGGAGAGCTGTGGTCCCTCCGTCCCCCTTATACCTGCATCTGTTCTGGGATGCTATGACAAATCCCTGGTGTTATTTACTGTGGCCAAGCCATACAAGCCATGCAGGGAGGATTACTTTAAGAGCCTCCAGAGAGCTGGAGATTTCCTTGTTTTTCCATTAACAGAGGAGGAACGTTGTGATATTTCCCTTCTTCTTGGGGGCCCAGATTTTGAACAACAGGACTAGAGCTCCAGGGAATTCTGCAAAAGACCTGATCCCCAGGAGCCTTAACTCAAGCATGGAAAGCATCTGAGCACCGGACATTTTCCGTAACTTATCACTAAGCTGATTGGAAGGAGAAGAGAAAACCTTAAGAACATATTCCTTCTTTTTTAGAGGGAGAGGACTCAAATCGATAAAATTAGAAATGAAAAAGGAGAAGTTACAACAGACACCGCAGAAATACAAAGCATCCTAAGAGACTAATACAAGCAACTCTATGCCAATAAAACGGACAACCTGGAAGAAATGGACAAATTCTTAGAAAGGTATAACCTTCCAAGACTGAACCAGGAAGAAACAGAAAACACGAACAGACCAATCACAAGTAATGAAATTGAAACTGTGATTAAAAATCTTCCAACAAACAAAAGTCCAGGACCAGATGGCTTCACAGGTGAATTCTAGCAAACATTTAGAGAAGAGCTAACACCCATCCTTCTCAAACTCTTCCAAAAAATTGCAGAGGAAGGAACACTCCTAACCTCATTCTATGAGGCCACCATCACCCTGATACCAAAATCAGACAAAGATACTACAAAAATAGAAAATTACAGACGAATATCATTGATGAATATAGATGCAAAAATCCTCAACAAAATACTAGCAAACAGAATCCAACAACACATTAAAAGGATCATACACTATGATCAAGTGGGATTTATCCCAGGGATGCAAGGATTCTTCAATATACACAAATCAATCAATGTGATACACCATATTAACAAACTGAAGGAGAAAAACCATATGATCATCTCAATAGATGCAGAAAAAGCTTTTGAAAAAACTCAACACCCATTTATGATAAAAACTCTCCAGAAAGTGGGCATAGAGGGAACCTACCTCAACATAATAAAGGCCATATATGACAAACCCACAGCCAACATCATTCTCAATGGTGAAAAACTGAAAGTATTTCCTCTAAAATCAGGAACAAGACAAGGATGTCCACTCTCGCCACTACTTTTCAACATAGTTTTGGATGTCCTAGCCATGACAATCAGAGAAGAAAAAGAAATAAAAGGAATACAAATTGGAAAAGAAGAAGTAAAACTGTCACTCTTTGCAGATGACATGATACTATAAACAGAGAATCCTAAAGATGCCACCAGAAAACTACTAGAGCTAATCAATGAATTTGGTAAAGTTGCAGGATACAAAATTAATGCACAGAAATCTCTTGCATTCCTATGCACTAATGATGAAAAATCTGAAAGAGAAATTAAGGAAACACTCCCATTTACCACTGCAACAAAAAGAATAAAATACCTAGGAATAAACCTACCTAAGGAGGTAAAAGACCTGTACTCAGAAAACTATAAGACACTGATGAAAGGAATCAAAGATGATACAAACAGATGGAGGGATATACCATGTTCTTGGATTGGAAGAATCAATATTGTGAAGATGACTGTACTACCCAAAACAATCTACAGATTCAATGTAATCCTTATCAAATTACCAGTGGCATTTTTTACAGAACTAGAACAAAAAAATCTTAAAATTTGTATGGAGACACAAAAGACCTCGAATAGCCAAAGCAGTCTTGAGGGAAAAAAACAGAGCTGGAGGAATCAGACTGCCTGACTTCAGACTATAATACTAAGCTACAGTAATCAAGACAATATGGTACTGGCACAAAAACAGAAATATAGATCAATGGAACAAGATAGAAAGCCCAGAGATAAACCCACGCACCTATGGTCAACTAATCTATGACAAAGGAGGCAAGGATATACAATGGAGAAAACACAGTCTCTTCTCCATTGGGGAAACTGGACAGCTACATGTAAAAGAATGAAATTAGAATACTCCCTAACACCATACACAAAAATAAACTCAAAATTGATTAGAGACCTAAATGTAAGGCTGGACGTTATAAAACTCTTAGAGGAAAACACAGGAAGAACACTCTTTGACATAAATCACAGCAAGATCCTTTTTGATCCACCTCCTAGAGTAATGGAAATAAAAACAAAAATAAACAAATGGGACCTAATGAAACTTAAAAGCTTTTGCAAAGCAAAGGAAACTACAAACAAGACAAAAAGACAATCCTCAGAATGTGAGAAAATATTTGCAAATGAATCAACGGACAAAGGATTAATCTCCAAAATATATAAACAGCTCATGCAGCTCAATATTAAAAAAACAAACAACACAATCAAAAAATGGCAGAAGACCTAAATAGACATTTCTCCAAAGAAGACATACAGATGGCCAAGAAGCACATGAAAAGCTGCTCAACATCACTAATTATTAGAGAAATGCAAATCAAAACTACAGTGAGGTATCACCTCACACCAGTTAGAATGGGCATCATCAGAAAATGTACAAACAACAAATGCTGGAGAGGGTGTGGAGAAAAGGGAACCCTTTTGCACTGTTGGTGGGAATGTAAATTGATACAGCCACTATGGAGAACTGTATGGAGGTTCCTTAAAAAACTAAAAATAGAATTACCATATGACCCAGCAGTCCCACTACTGGGCATATACCCAGAGAAAACCATAATTCAAAAAGACACATGCACCCCAATGTTCACTGTAGCTCTATTTACAATAGCCAGGTCATGGAAGCAACCTAAATGTCCATCGACAGACAAATGGATAAAGAAGGTGTGGTACATATATACAATCGAATATTACTCAGCCATAAAAAGGAACGAAATTGGGTCATCTGTAGAGACGTGGATGGATCTAGAGACTGTCATACAGAGTGAAGTAAGTCAGAAAGAGAAAAACCAATATCGTATATTAACGCATATATGTGTAACCTAGAAAAATGGTACAGATGAACCGGTTTGCAGGGCAGAAATAGAGACACAGATGTAGAGAACAAACGTATGGACACCAAGGAGGGAAAGTGGGGGGGGAGGGGGTGGTGGTGGGATGAACTGGGAGATTGGGATTGACATGTATACACTGATGTGTATAAAACAGATAACTAATAAGAACCTGCTGTATAAAAAATAAATAAAATTAAATTAAAAAAAAAAAGAGCATATTCCTTCTTTTTCTTTTCTTTCCTTGGGGGCAGGGAAAGGTGTGGCAGCATGCAGCAGTGGCAAGCGAATTTTCCAGGAGCCCTGGAAATCTGAGCTGGTGGGAAGGCAGTCTGGAGCCTGTCATCTCCCAGGGCATACGGGACCTGTGTGTCCAGCTCTCCTGGCTGCCTCCTTATACCTGGAGAATCTAAGGTCCCCCCGGCTGAGGTCAGGAGGTCAGCTCAGCCCATAGCACATTTGATCTCTGGGAAGGTCTCTGTTCTCTGCAATTCTCTTCCCCCCAGGATCGCACAGGGCTGCTCTCTTAGATCTTCAAGGCTGCTGCCCCACATCTTGAGATAAGAAGCAATAGTGCGGTACAGGGGCTCATGAGCCCCGGGCAACCTGCCTTCAAAGCCTGGGATGGTGACCGTTTAGGACGGGCTGTCTCACGTGCACTCACACCCCGGCCCCGCCCTCAGGCCGGGCAGCGGCAGGAAGGCAGCCTGTCGACAGAGTGCCGCACACCCAGGGTGCGTGTGCCCACGCTGGGTCCCGAGCCCAGGCGGCCAGGGGACTGCTGCCGTCCTCTCTCCCTCTGGCCACCAGATCGTGCTGGGTCTCCCTTGCTCCGGGCTCCTGATCTTCAGAGCAAAGCAGGAGAGGAGGTGGGGGGGGACTGCCCTTCCCAGAAACCAGTGGGTGGGCTTTGTTCTGCTCCTCTGTGTCCAGGGCAAGGGAAGCACAACCAGGAGACTCAACTACTGAAAATCAGTGGTTGACTTACTTAACAGCTCTGACCCTGGGCAACCAAGCAGTGGGGAGCTGCCTGGGTTCAGATCTGCTGCTTACAAAGAGAGACACCTTGGGCAAGGTGTTTAAACTCTTTGTGCCTGTTTTCTTATCTGTAAAATGGGGGTAATAAAAGTTACCTACTCAGGTAGGTGTGTTTTCCTACGAAGCTTGGATGGATTAAGGCACAAAAATTGGCACATAGCAAGTATTCATTAAATAATTATTTACCGTCTCTGCTACCCATTTTCTGTTGCTCCTGCTACAAAACTCTTCAAGCTACAGTGAGCAGCCCTTTTCACTGACTCGACCTACCCCTGGGAAGACTCTTTGGCACAAACGGGCAAAGACACAGGATTCCTGAGTGTGGCAGACAAATAGGGCAGGAGCTGGACTTGCCACAATGAGGAAAGATTTTTTTTTTAATAAATATAGTTAAAGATTAAGGCACTATTTCTTGAGTAACAGCTCTTAAAGCCAGTGGTCAATAAGGAGTTAGTAAGTGGAACATCCACTGTCGAACATCATAAATTCCATGATTGTTGAGTAATACGTATTGATGTGTCTCTAGTAAAATGACTCAGAAGAATCTGTTTGTATCTGCAGATTTAGAAATGCCATAAACTGGCAAGTGACTCCAATGCCTTCCAACCCAATACTCTTAACTCAGTGGTTCCCACACTTTAGCATCAAGTGGGAATGCAGACTCCCAGGCTCCACCCCCGAAAGTCTGATCAGAAGATTTTGATATGTGGACCAGAGGTCTGAGTCTTTAACCAGCCTTTCCAGGTGAGTGTAGGGGTCCAAGGGCTGCCCCCTGAGAAGCGCTGCTAGGCAATAAATGCTCTGGGTCCCATCCAAGGATCAGGGAGCAGAGACTCAGATGAGCATACAGCACCTAAGAGGCTTTGGAGGAAGGCACAGAGGTATATTCCATGTAACAGGCTGGGGGATATTCTCTTCTGTTCAGTGTATGGAAACGTGGGCTCAGGATGTATGAGACCAGGGCAGAGCTGCCTTTAGTACCCAGGTCTTCTGACATGAAGCCCTTTCCACCACTTTTAGGATCTATGCCAGATAAGATTCTCATCATTCTCAGGAAGGAAAACACTGATGTTATAAAAGTGGTTCTAGGGGACAAAGGGGTGTGGGAGATTGAGCACAACCAATGCACAGTCTCAATAGGATTGGGCACTTTCCTTTGCAGGGACCTCCCCCTCCTTCTCAGAGCGTGCGCGCGCGCGCATGCGTGCGTGCGTGTGTGCGTGCGCGCGCATGCACTGCCCTGGCTCCCAGCTCTGGGCCAAGTCCTGTAAGTCGTGCGTGCGTAAGGACCCATAAAGGCCAATGGGCTGGTTCAAATTTCTAGGCTCTGATCTTCTTAAACCAGGACGTGTGGAAAGGAAGGGGAGACAGACCCGAGCTTTAAGAAAACTTTGGCCTGGAATGTTCCGGTCAAAGTCTATGGACTCCTCTTCTGACTCCCAATCTGGGCCCTGAACTGCAGCAGAAAAGTGAGGCTAGAGGTTCTTTCCCAAGCTAGGATAGCACTTCCTCACTCACAGCCTTGAAAATCCTCGTTGGTTTTATGTGAGGATGGAACAATGTGGAAATTACAGAATTCAAAGCAAACCGTGAACACAGCTCCCACTGTGCCTGTGTACACTCTACCCAGAGTGCGGATGGGGGGCTCTTGACTGAGCCACCTGGGAGATCAGGTGCCAGCATATTCCATCAGACAGAGGAAGGGAGGGTGGGGTCCAGGACGCCTGCTAAGTGCCCTGGATCTTCAGGTGCAGTTCACACATCTGGGTCCTCAACTCAAGGGACCCAGCAAAGCTGTGACAGCTCAGCCATGCCACACGAAGTTCGACCCAAGTGGCTCCTGCTGCCAAGTACAAAATCCCATAGTGCAATCAGCAGGCTGGGAACCGCCTGGCAATGCTGGCAGGGTCACCTTGAATGGCGGGGCGGGGGTGGAGGGGGACTCGGTAAACAGGGTCCCCGTAGGAGACTCAGCAGCCCCACCCTGGCTTTTCCGGGCCAGAGCTCGTCTCGCAAGAAAACGGTGTTTTCTGCCATTGTTCCCTCTCAGCGCCACCAGGAGTACCAAGTCGCCCGATCCTCCTCGCCCCGCCCATTCCCCCAGAGCCTCTCATTCAGAAGAACGGAAAACCCTGCCAAGGGCAGGACCTCCGACACCAGCTTCTGATGCCACGCAAGCTATTCTCCCCCGAAGCCTGGCGCCCCAGGGCCACGTGTCTGACCGCCTCGATTCTAAGGCTGAGCTTTGCTTCTAACGACGGGCTTTGCTCAAACGAGGGGAAAGGATGCCGCGAGCCATGTTTTAAATGATTGGTTCCCAAGGAAGAGCCGACGCCAGTAACGCACAGGATTGAAGGGGACCCAAGGGATGGCAAACCAGAGTTCTCGGGGGTGAGGGGGGGGAAGGCGTGCTTTCTCAGAGCCTGGGCTGGGTAGGGGGCGCCGGGGACACCCAGGCACACACACACGGACACACGCTCAGGTGCGCACGCGCGAGTGGCCTTCTGGCAAGGCCACTCGGTGTCCCCAACGCTCTCTCCGGCACGCGAATCGGCCCGGAACGGGAGCCAGGACTTACCGCCAGGACGCCCTGGGCCAGGAGCCCCACTGTCACAGCTCCCAGCAGCAGCCACCTGGATGGGAGAGGGGGGAGGAGCGCCGTGAGTGTGCGGCCCCGGCTTGGAAATTCCGAGAAGCACACGCGCGCGGGACCCAGGGGACAGGCAGCAGGTCGCTTACCGCCGCAGGGCAGGGCGCGACGCCGCGCGCTCGTCTCGGTCCATGCTCCCAGTTCGGCCCCTCGGGGCTCCGATCCGTCCCTCCTAGCCTGGAAGACGAGACAAAGCGGGCTTAGCCCGGCTGGGGAGGGAGCCTCGTCGCCGCCCGCCTCCGTCGGCGGGACAAGGGAAAGCGGGGCGCGTCCCCGCCTCTTGCCGGGGGTGACCGGGAGCCGCCCCGCGACGAGGCAGGGGAGAGGGCAGCCTGCCCACCTAGGCCCGGACGGGGCCGCTCAGCAGCCGCCGCTCCATCCCCTCCCCCTTCCCACTCCCAGAGCCGGGCGCGCAGCCCCAGCTGCACGGGGCGCCCGCGTCCCTGCCCTCCGCCCGGGGCTCGGCCTCCCAGGGCCGCTCTTACCTCGGGCCCGGCTTCAGTGGCTGCCGCCCGCGCGCCTCCGCCCTCCAGAAGCGCCGCCGGCGGCACGAGCAGCGCAGCCGCCCTCCCGGGCTCCCCGGGCCGACCTCGGGCCCGCGCGTCCGCCCTCGGAGCTCCGCCGGGTCGGCGAGCGCGGGGCGCGGGGCGGGCAGCGGCGGCGGTGGGTGCAGAGCGCGGAGCCCTGCGTCCCGGCGCGCGTCGGCCACAATCCCCCGGCCGCGCGCTCCTGCCGCCTCTTACCCGCGCCGCAGGGTCCTCCCCCTTTGAGGCGCCGCCCGCCCCGCGCCGCCGAGGGGAGGGGCAGCGCCAACAAATTGGGGAGCTCGCCTGGCCGCGCTCAGGTCTCCGCCGCGAGCTGCCGCGCCCGGGACGGTGCGCCGCGCTCGAGTCCCGGCCGTGCGAGAGTGAGCCGCCCGCCGCCGCCCCCAAGAGCCCGGGCGCCGGCCCCCCGCCGTCCCCCGCCGGTCCCCGCCGCCCCGGGCGCGCCAGCATGGGGCCCTGGCTCGGCGTCTGGCTGCTGCTGCCCGCCGCCCTCCTGCTCCACGAGGAGAGCAGCCGGGCCGCCGCGAAGGTGAGTCCCGGCCGGCTCGGCTCCCGGCGTCCCGCCCTGCGCCCCGGCGCCCCGCGCGGGCCCTTTGTCCGCGGCCGGAGCCGCCCTCCGGGCCCGGGGGTCGCGCGCGGCACAGCCGGGCGCACTCTCGCGGCCGGTCCCCGCCGGGGACCCCCGTGGGCTGCGACCGCGCATCCATTAGGGAGCCTCCTTTGTTGTGGGCTGGGTCGGGGCGAGTCAGGGGAGACTCCTCGGGGCCGGGGGCGGGCGAGCAGAACTTGGTGCAGGGTGCCCGGGAGTCAGGGGGATTTGAACTCGCACCTCGGGGGCGCCTGGCCGTCGGGTGCCTTCACCTGCCCCGGGCGCCCGAGTGGGCCGGGGGCCGGAGGGCCGGACACGCGCGCCCCGTGCTGTTCGGAGCCCACACATGTGCCCGGGAGTCGCTTTGGGCGTGTTTCTCTGGAGCTTTGGAGACTCTGGTGGTTGATGCTGAACAGTCCTGGGCCGTTTGCCTGGAAACAGCTGTATCTTTGCTTTCCCACGACTTTGCTGTCGCTGCAGCACGCTGAGGGACAGCAGAGGAGCTTTTCTGTCGTGCAGCTTTCAAACGTATACATACTCGACTCGATGACTTTTACAAATATAGTAAAAAAATTATAACCACGTTATATTTGAGTGTGAAACCAAAATGAAACTCCATCTCATTGTTCTGTGCACAGATTGTTTTCCTAGTTTTCATTTCCTCCGGCTGTGCGCTTGCCCGGAAAGGATCTGGGAGTTCGGTTTGCACAAGTAAAGGCGTCCAGCTCTAGACGGTCCCTGATGTACTGTTGTTCTTTGCTTTTTTCCTTCCCCTCAGATGGAGTAAAAACCTCAGCTGTTTCCCAGTGTCACAGCCTTGTAGACAAAAGCCTGGGAAGGTGTGCCTTCTCAACACATTTTGCATTCCCCCCACCCCAAATATTTAAAAATGATGTTACTACTTTCGGCATTTCCCACTTACTCTTGTTTCACATCCTGATTTTGCTCTTAGTTTGTTTGTTTTGTTTGTTTGTTGTTTTTTTCTTCTCTTCAGGAAGAATGATGCTCACTGACTTCAGTTAATTGTATATAAATTATTAACTGTTAACTTGTCAGAATAAACTGGTGATATGCATACATGTCTTGCAATTGAGAGTCTGGCTCTTTGCTGGCAGCTGTGTCACTAGGTATGGAAAGGCCTAATGATGACACAAGCAGTTAACTTCAGATTGTTCCTCCCAGCCCAGAGTCTAGCCAGGCACCCTAGTCGGTTATTTAAACACTCTCTGGTCACGATGACAAAATACTTCCAAAAGAGGAGGCTCTAGAGCACTTCATTTGGGTCTAGAACTATTGACCCAAAGATTTAACACTTCCAAGGAGAGATGGCAAGGAAATGAGAGAAAGTTCTCTATTTGGAAATATGAAGCTCTGTTTGGACTTGGACTTTCTGATCGATAATATTAGCAAAGCAAAGCCAATTATGAGAGCCGGCTTTTCAAATAGCCAGGACTTTGAAGAATGAACCACTCAGTGAGTGGGAAATCAAACTCATTACTGTTGAGTTTGGGCTTATTTTACTTTCCTTGTACGTCCCTGTCCTGGCTGTGCTGTATCCTTCAAATCTCATGTAATGTTTTAAGAGATCTGGCACGTGGACACCCTCTGATCACCAGTTGACTTAATGGGTATTATCATTTTGCCATATTTTCCCTGGTTTATTCAGAGAGAGAAAGTTTATTAATATGAACATGACTTATGGCTGTACAAGAAAATCCATTTAAAAATAATATCTGGCTAATTTTAAAATTTGTCTCACTTTTCACACCATCGGTAACATTTTTTTTTTTTTTGCTTACCTCCTTCCAAAATCAGCTGTTAGGGATACCAAAAAGTTGAAATAATTTCCATATTGATCCAAGCAGAATATCATTTAAAAATGCATTTTGAATGATAAGATGCTGCCAGTCAATCAAATCCTAATTCAACAGCCAATAAAAATGATTCTTGGATTACCTGCTTTTTTGGAGTATCTGAATCTGTGTTACCTGCATTGGTACACCCAAACGTCACCTACTAGGTGCCAGGCAGAGATTGTACTTATTATTATTCACATGAAAGGCTGTTTGATTTTATATTTGATCATATCTGCTATGGCCATACTGTTCATTTACCAATGGGTGGAGTTTCTAAGCCAGTGATTTTTTTTCCTACCCCCCCACTCCCCTCCCCAACTTTTCTTCTTTGGCAAGGAAGGAGGAATAGGGTGCAGACCTAAGACAAAAATCTGCCCATAGGATTGAGGGTCCTTGGTTCTGAGTCACACAGTCATGAGCTGAATGAATTCTTCCTTCTGCAGCCTCCAAACTCCCCCCTCCAACTGGTCTGTTTGATGCTTCTTCACAAATTATTTTTCAGGATCAGAAATGTGAACTTTTGCCAAAGTGTGGTGATGCCCGAGTAGGGTGTTGGCATCTCCAGACCATTAGTCACCATTCTGAGACTGAATGACCTAGAACTCAAACGGATATTTAATTCTGATATGAATGTGGGCCACGTTCTGCTGGGAATGTAATTTCAAAGAGAAGGCTGATTTTTGACTTAGTCCCAGTGACAGCAACATGAGCCCAGTATCTCAGGAGTGAGCTTGGTGAAGATATAATCTAAATCATCGTGTTCTTCATGCATGGAACTGTATCGGGATGAAGGGGAGCGCCTCTAATACCAACCAAGAGAAACAGTGTGCCTAGCCTGTGTGTGTGTGAGTGTACACTTATAGAATTATTAGTGTGTGTGTTAATGGTGTAGTCACACACACGCACACACAGAACAAGTGTGGTTTAGGGACCGGAGGATCCTAAATGTTGTGTCTGCTCTGATTAAGCAGATGATTTCAGAGGACTTGGTAACCCCCTGCCTCAGTTTCCCTGGCAGATCTGCTCCCCCACCCCCCCATCCATCCTTCCTGCCTTCATCCCACACATGCGCCTTGAGCACATCTTCAGGCCACACCCCCCGCCAGGCGCTGGCCGTGCATCAATGAGTGGGGCCCACCCTCCTCCCCCAGGAAGGCTGTGGTCTCCTGAGAAGTACTGAGAAAGAAACAGGCAAATACAACTCAGGCTGGTAAACGCTACAGTCAGGGTAAAACCTAGGGCCATAGGAGCACCTAACCCAGCTTTGGGGAGCTCAGAGGAAACTTCCGGGAGGATATCCCACCTCTGACTCTGAGGAAGGAATGGGAACCATAGACCTGGCATCTTATTTTCATATGAATTGTCATGTGCCTCATACTCAGAAGGTTGGATAGTTCTTCCTTTGCCCTTTCACTAATCAGGCTGTCTTTGCATGTAAAGAAGACCTTAAGGTTCCCTCCTTTGAGGTACCAAGATGCCATTGCTTGTATGACTAACAGGCGTGATATCTGAACTTTCCCCTGGGAGGGGTGGAGACACACGGAGGTCTAGGAGAGCTGCGATAAGACCCCAGCTCAACCAAAGGCCCCCTCCGGAGGTGGCAGGTGGATTGGGATGTCTGCAGAGTTCCAGCACGGATGACTGATTGTAGGCGGGAGTGCCTTTAGGAGCTGACCGAGAACACCTCCCCTCACTGGGGCAAGGGCATGGGGGAATTCACAAAACCCCGCATTATTCATTAACAAGACTGTCTTCAGATTTCTTGGAACTGGTGAGGATGGCCATCACTAAACAAGTTCGGTTATCTAGTTTAGAACTGGTAGAGATTTTGCAGACAAACTGAACCCACATGTGACCCGCTGAAACAAATCCTTTTAGAGAGGGAGGGGGCATCAGTCAGTGAATAATTTACAGCACTTGTCTTGATGAGGTATACGATGCTTGTTCTAACGACGGTTCCAGAAACTGGCCAAGGATTTGCCTCGTTAAAATGTCTCTCAAGCAGATTGGGTATTTTGAGTTCTTGGGCTCAAATAAGCAAAAGCAACAATAGAATGCCTAAAATAATATCATCAGAGCATTGTTCTTCCTGCGGTTGTTAAACAACCACTAAGAAATGTCAGCTATAGAACAATACAAAAGAGATATTCCTCCCATTCTTGTGCGCACAATGAAAGAGATGTAAACCAGAAAATGGTTCCATCGTCAGTTTCTTTTGAGGAGTTTACCGCTTGGAGAATGACTCAGGGGTTAGCATTTTATAGTCTGGCACACAGGGACCGGTTCCGTCCTGTATTTCCCTCCATTGTTCTCCTGGTCTTAGTCCTGTGACATCAGTCTGTCTTGGGGTCCTTTCTGTTTCTCTGCTTCTCTGTTCTTCCTCTTCCAGACCCCTCAGGGTGGCTGGGCCCCGGAGCTGGGCTCCAGCAGGCTTCTCTTTTTCTCTGCCCTCCCCACTCCCATGATTTGTCAGCATTCCGTGAAGGGGACTCCAGACCTTTCTCTTGAACCCCAGTCCGGTCTCCTCACGTTCCCATGGAACATCTCACCTTCGCTGTCCTGCTTTGATTGCAGACTTAGCAAATATGTCCCGAACCGAGCTTGCCATCTTTCACCAACTGACTGCCCTTCTTCCCAAGTGGCCCGTTTTGGTCCTTGATGCCCCAATGTTTCCTGATGCTCAACCCAGAGACCGTGGCTTCATATGGAGGCCTCACCCTTCCCTCCTTTTTAACCTTCATGTCACCCAGGCACTCATTCCACCCTTCCTTCTTCTACCTGCTCCTCAGAGCCCCCTTGGCCGTCTCTTCCCATGACTGCGACACCATTCCAGGTCTACTCACCCTGTGCCAGGGTCGCCACGAATCCCTCCCGCTCCTGCCCTCCTTTCAGCCTTGTCTTCTCCCCAGCCCATTCCTCACGCTGTCCTGAGTCTGTCTTCAGAGATCCCGTTATGACCACGTGATTCCTCTGCTCTGATGATGGCTACCTCCTGTCTGACCAGAAGTCTCCAACTCTTCGGCTGGCTGGTTTTCATTCGTTCGTTTTTAATAAAGACTTTATTGTTTAGCGCAGTTTCAGGGTCAAGGCGAAATTGAGAGGAAGGTACAGAGATTTTCCATCTACCCCCTGTGTCCCCACAAGCATGGCCTCGCCCACTATCAACATCCCCCACCAGTTGGTGCGTTTGTCACAACTGATGAACCTACACTGACCCACTGTCATCCCCCAAAGTCCGTAGTTTACCTTAGGGTTCACTCTTAGTGTTGTATATCATTGGGTCTGGACAAATGTGTAATGGCATGTAGCCATCATTATAGTATCACACAGAGTATTTTCACTGCCCTAAAAGTCCTCTGTGGTCTGCCTATTCATCCCTTTCTCTCCCCAAACCCTGGCAACTATTGATCTTTTTACTGTCTCCATAGTTTTGCCTTTTCATGTAGCTGGAATCATACATTATGTAGATTTTCCCCATTGGCTTCTTTCACTTATTCATATGCATTTAAATTTGTTCCATGTCTTTTCATGGCTTGATAGCCCATTTCTTTTTAGCACTGAGTAATATTCCGTTGTCTGCATGGACCACAGTTTATCTATCCACTCATCTACTGAAAGACATCTTGGTTGCTTCCAAGTTTTGGCTGATTTTGAATAAAGCTTCTATAAACATCCGTGTGCAGCTTTTTTTTTTTTTTTTTTTTTTTTTAATTTAATTTTTATTTTTTTTGGCTGTGTTGGGTCTTCGTTTCTGTGCAAGGGCTTCCTCTAGTTGCGGCAAGCAGGGGTCACTCTTCATCGCGGTGCGTGGGCCTCTCACTGTCGTGGCCTCTCTTGTTGCAGAGCACAGGCTCCAGACGCACAGGCTCAGTAGTTGTGGCTCACGGGCCCAGCTGCCCCGCAGCATGTGGGATCTTCCCAGACCAGGGCTCGAACCCGTGTCCCCTGCATTGGCAGGCGGACTCTCAACCACTGCGCCACCAGGGAAGCCCCGTGTGCAGCTTTTTGTGTGGACCTAAGTTTTCAACTCCTTTGGGTAGATACCAAAGTGCACAGTTGCTGGATCATATGGTAAGAGTATGTTTGGCTTTGTAAGAAACCAGCAAACTCTCTTCCAAAGTGGCTGCACCATTCTGCATTCCCACCAGCAATGAATGAGAGTTCCTGTTGCTCCACATCCTCGCCAGCATTTGGTGTTGTCAGTGTTTTGGATTTTGGCCACTCTAATAGATGTGTAGTGGTATCTTGCTGTTGTTTTAATTTGGCTTGGCTTTACATACCCTTCGCCATGTGGATTCATGGACTTATCTGGTCTTCGTCTTCATACTCCCCAGCATGCAGGGTGAGTAGTTGTCATGAAGGACTTACCTCTGTGTTCCATGGAGCAGTGTAATCTCTTAGAGCCTCAGGTCCCTGATCCATCAAATGAGGACAACACAACATCTGCAGACACCTTTAAGATGTTCAGAGAGGTTGTACGTGTGAAGCAAGTAAACCCTGAGAAGGCGATAGCTGTTATCACTGCTACGTGGCTGGGATCTCATTGTCTCGTGTATGTTGGTTCAACACCCTTGATGATTTTGAGATGCTGGAGGACAGAGCTTCTTTGAAAAATGCCCCCACTGTCTGGGGGAGTACCTGATGCATGGAGGGAAGTCGTGAATTACTTGTAGTGGGTTCGGTGATCCTGCCTGCCTTTCACTCTGGACCCTGGGGAGGCCTGGCGGGAGCTGAGTGCCTGCTCCCGGAAATTATGTTGCGTTGCTGACCCCGTAGCAGTTTTAGGCAACACAAAGGAAAGTAATGCCAAACGAAGGTGTTTCCTCTTAATTTGGAATTTGGAGCAGATATTCCGCCATAGACTAAACACGACTTGGAAATATACACAAAGCTGAACTCTTTGTGTAAATAGTTTATTCCGTGGCTTAGTAATATTCCTGCTTTGCTAGGTTTGGCTTTTAGTCTGCACACTATAAGAACATTTAAAGTCATCTGAGTTTTAAAGCTTGCTTGATTTGTGGTCAAGTAAAAGACAAATGCCAAGCATCCAAATCAGATATTTAGGCGATATATTACATGCGTATGTGTTGGTTCTCTCGCTGGTAGAGGAGAATGAGCCAACGTCCTCAACTTTTCCTGCTCATCAAGACTTTGTTAGGAGTTTTGGAATTAACTGTTGTCTATTACTGGATACAGGTCTCTGTGTGCTGTGTGCATTTCTTTCTTATTCAGATAACAGCAAGAGATGCTGGCTGTGACCTGGGAGAGGCCAATTTGATCTCAGTTGCCCTGTTCCCATTTCACCAAATTTCCTGACAGTTGGAGACCCATGGTAGAGTCACTCACACAGAGTTGAGCTGATTCAATAAACGTTGTCCAACTCAACGGAATATGTAGAGACGGTATTCCTGTATTTGACATTTAATTGAAATTGTTAAAAAATTTTTATTGAGTTTTGCTTTAGAAAATCAGCATATTCCTTTAGAAAATCAGCATATTCCTTTATGAAGAACAAAACTCAGCGTTTTCTGGTTGTAACTCAGTGTTTCCAAAGCTGTTTGCACAAGCTTTTCCCAGCTGCCACTCACACACCTAGAGCTGAAGAAGGCTCAGAGGATGGAGGTGCTGGCAGCCTGTGTCTTCACTTCAGAAAGATAAACACTCCTAACAGACCTCGGTTAGCGTATGGGGCATCTTTGAGGGTGCTAAGTCAGCATTGGTTTCCTGTTTCAGAATGTTACAAATGGGCCCAATGATAACTATTGTGGTGTTTTTCCTTCGTTTCTATTAAAGAAATAATATTTATGTATATTTTCATCAGTGGCAGATTTGGCTACTACATCTCTAACAATACTTTATTTTAAAAGAGTAAGCATATTATTTTTGTAATAAGAAAAAGCAATCAAAATTTATTCTAAAATCCAGTTATCCTTTTATGCAAGTAATGACTTTTTCTTGAGCATGAGAGTGTTAATTTCCATATCATCCAAGAGCATCAGCTTTAAAATGTCATTTTTAAATACAAGCAACTCCTTTTCCTCATTAGCTTTGATTTTCGAGTTGTGTTTTGGCATTTTTTAAAGAATAAAACTTTAATGTCACAGAGTTATTACTGAGTTGCTTGAAACTTATTTGCCAGGTCCAGACTGTTCTTGCATTAAAGCTTGAGTTAAGGTGATATTATTATCATTATTACCTATAATGTGCAAAGTTTTATTAGGGAAAAAGGCTGCATAATTATAGTTTGGTCCATTTTTTTTGCAGTGTCCACTTGGAAAATACTTGATCTAACTATGTGTCTTAAATAGAAGTTATTGCATACTGTGGGAGAATTCAGCCTAACTCCAAGAACTCTAAAATTAGCCAGGCAAAAGAAATGCCTGTTTCTCTACAAAGTTTGCATTAAACTCCTGGAAGGACAATTGCAGTGTTTCAAATGCATCCAGAGAGGAGCATAGCCCAGCGACACACTCTGCCCGCACGGGGTGGCAGGCATTGCATAGAAGCACAAGGTGCTGCTTTGAATCCCAGCTCTGCCTCGTACACCTGTGTGGACGTGTGCAACTTGCTTCTCTCTCTGTCCACCTTTTGCCATCTGTAACATGGGGACAGCAGTAGTGCCTCGATTCCAGGACAGGCATGAGGATTAAACGAGCTAATGTTTGTAAAGCGTTTATACCGTGCTGGCTGCATGCTCGTTAAATGAGCAAATTCTGAGGAATAAATAACAAAGTAATTATATCATCAGGGCATCTTGAGGCTGGAGAAACACCGAAGGCCACCAGAGCAGTGGGTCTGGAATCCCCTGGAACGCTGGGTGGGACACAGACGCCCAGCCCCCCTCCCGGCTTCTCTGATTAGGGGTGTGGGTGCCCCTGAGAATCGCATTTCCAACAGACGATGCTGGTGGTGGAGGTCCGGGGACCACAGATCTCGTCCATTCTCTTCACTAACAGGGGCAGCTGCTTGATAGATGTGAGCTATAGACATGCTGCTCTGGGAGAGTGGTCTGCACTTAAGCAGAAGCTGAACCTTTGTATTTAAAATGACTCTCCTGATTCTGATGTTCCCTTTTTCTTGTTGGTCGTTGTTACTGCAGCACTTCCAGCCCTGTGGTGCTATTTGGGGGGTTAGGAGTGGGAAGGTCCTGATGCAGGCATGTGGGGTACCAGGATGCTGGAGGAGAGGGCGTGGCCGATGGGAAACGGGGACAGCTGGAGCCTGGACAAGACCCTTGTCCTCTGTGGTCATCCTGTCCCCATCAAGACATGGGACACGGGTGTTCTCAGGATGATCCGCTGTATGTCAGAGTTTTTCCATCTTTAAGACTCTATTCTCACCTTGGCATCTGCTGATGGTGGGCTCGGTGTTTGCGTAGAGGCCGGTCGAGCCAGAACCCACTCAGGTTTGTGAGCAGGACCCCCAGGGTGTGCCTTCACCTTTCTGCAGTGCCCACCCTCGCCCACCTCCTCCGAGCCTTGGCCTCCTGGGCCCCTGAATGAAGGATTCCTATTATGTGTCTTCTTATGGCCAAACCCATTTCCTGGAGATTATAGACCACTTGGGGTTAGCGGTTTAAGATAACTCGTAATTTTTGGTCAGGAAATGGCCTGTAAAATTAAGATGAACTTGCCAAAGCAGGGAGATGGGTTAGTGATGGGAAAAAATACTGCAATATGGGTAATGTAGCCCCTGGGTCACTGTATGTCAGATAAGTACGAAGACCTGGTCCAGAATCAGCCCCAGTCGCTGATAAGCTGGGGGTGACGCACTCTTTATCACACAGGACGAGCAGCAATCTTCTCGAGTCATCCCTCATTCACACCTTATCTTTAACAAACATTTGTGCATGTAAACATTATGCTAACAACAGATGCTTCTTATTAGTTTGTTAAAGCAACTCTGAACAAATGGCTATTGGACGCCTTAGTAATAATAAAAATTTGTTTTCCTAAATACCAGAAAATAATAAAAATTATATTTCTTTATTCTGGAATTCAGGCTTTTAAAACTTTTTTTTTTTAAAGTATACATTATATATTTATTAAAGGCAGAAAAAATGTCTCTTCCACTTAAATCCACATCATTTATCATTTTGAAAACTTCAGGTTTTCAAAACCTAACCAGCTTCCATTTCCTCTGTCTTTTTTTTCTGTCAGGAACTCAATTTTGTTCAGCTTCCCACCACTTCCTATCATGAAAGGGAAGATGAGTTCATTCCCAGCTCCAGAGATGGAGTCTGATTAATCCATAAATGGATTTCTCCTAGAATTTCCTACTGATTTAGACATAGGCACATGACCTGAGTGGGCCCAATCAGACTAAAGGGAAAAACTTGCATCCCTTTCCCTTCTTTGCATGCTTCATGTGAAAGATTTGTCTCTCTGGCTCCAGCTTGCTGGGAGCAAGGAGAACCAGACTCAAGATAAGGCCAGTGCTTAAGACAGCAGAGCAGGTCAGGAAGAACTGAAGTTTTTCATGAAATTATTGATTCCCTTAGAGTCCACTAATCAGGCTTTTAAAACTTTAAAACAATTTCTATAATTAATCACTTTTTATTATTTCTTGTTGGCCTTACATTTTTCTCTTCTTTCGTGGAGGTTATGATCCATTAATATGTTACAGAGATATTTGTATTTTTCTTTTGACTGGATAATTTATTTAAAACATATGTAACTTTGGGCATTGTTTTAGACTAGAAGCCAAATTTGTAATCAAAATGCCAATTTTTTCTTCACATCAGTGAAAGTAAAACAGGCAAGGCTAAGAATTCACTTAAGCACACAGCACAAATTAATATGTTCTTAGCTCAGTATCTTGCTTCAAAATAATTTGAAATTGCATTCAGTAAGTGTGTGTTGAGTACTCACTCTGGGTCAAAAAATACACAGGCAGTTAAAATTGTTCTTATACTTTGTATTCTGATATATGCCCAAGGTAAAGTAAGAGTAACTTTAATAATGGTGTAATAGATATGACACTAAAAAATTAAAACGTTCACTGTTTTCTTTTTGCCCCAAAAGTTTCACTTAGCTTCTGAAACTCTAGAAAGAACATCATACAATCACAGACTCTGGAGCCAGACCTCATGGATTTGAATCCTTGATTTACCAGCAACGAGCTGTTTGACCTTGGGCAACCTACTCAACCTCTCTGTGTCTCAGTTTTCTCATCTCTATAATAGGGGTAATAAAGCTAATTCTTTATAGGATTGTTGTGAAGATAGTACACGTGATGGTACATGTAAAGCACATACATGAGTGACTGCCACATCCTTAGTCCAAGAAATGTTAGCTTGTAGTATTGATTTCATTATTATATTATTGATATTTATCTGTAATTGAAGCTATGTAGACTGAAAAATATCTTTCTTTTACTTCTACTTCATTCCTTAAAATGAGATAAGCTTCTTGGATAATTTAAGCTCCTTGGATTATTAGGATTATAATGCTATTCACACACAAGTTAATTAAATGTGTTTTAATTGCATATTTTAAGGGAATAATTCTATCCTTAAAGTATTCCTAGATGTAAAACTGGGCTTTGAAGCATGACAACAGTAAAACCAACAAAAGCAAATTGAAATGAAATGTACTGTAGTGATTTCGTATAGGAAGTGGCAGTGTTTCCACTGTTTCAGTCCTTGTGAGATATTCTGACCGTTGGTAATTTATAGCCACTTGGAAGAGTACTGTCGTCCATCGATTTCTTCCTCTGAGTGACTAATGTGAAAAGAGCATAACTTCATACGACTTGTGCAAAACTGGAATCACCCTGGAGACCTTTCTCCCTGACCTTGGTAAAATGGGAAAAGCATCTGTTCCTTAGCACAGGAAATGGAGGGTTCCCAGGGCTCTTTCCTCAACTTTTCAAATGCACGTGGTTTCTTGGAGTCTGATCATCGATTCCGGTAATTTTCCACCAAGGCACCCACTTCATGGGTCTGACTCAAGGCCACAAGCTCACCTTTTAGTGATCGATTTATCACTTCTAATCAGTCCCTCCTGAGTCTCCCGGTCCTGGATGTCAGTGAGGGGTTTGGGTACGAGCGCAGATGTGAGGACAGATTCCAGGGGAGTCTCCTCCGTCCAGGGCTGGAAAGCACACGTGGCATTGAGTTTGAGTCTCTGCTGGAGGGGCTGCGTCTCTGTCTGCCTTGGACTGACGTTTTCCGTGATAGAAAATGTCTAAGGGGCACCAGAGGTGAGGCTGCCAGCCATATAAACATTTGCTGTGAGATCCATTTTAGAATTCACCTTAGGTGGAGGTCAGCAAGCCATGGAGTGGGACAGGGCGAGAGGAAAATCCCAACACGGGACAGATGGAGGATGTTTATCCATCAAGAAGCCTAAGAATGGGATCGCCCCGTATATCTTGATGAAAAGAGTCTTTTTGCAGAGGTCTCTACATGTCTTAAAGAAATGAATCTTATTTGTACATTTTTACAAAATGATCGTTTATAGGATGTTAGGGCTTTTGTATATTAAGTGCCTTCAGTTAACAGCCGCATGCAAATATACATACATGTATCTATATATAAATATACACATATATTAGCTATATGCATACCATACATAGAGTGTGTATATCAATATAATTACAGGTATTCATTCCTTCATTGGTACATTCACTCATGTAATTAATATTTATTGTACACCCAGGCTGTGGAACAAAGCAGACCAGTATTGCTGCCCTCAAAGGTTGTGTATGGAATTAATACAAATAATTTTGGCCTTTGATCATGCTGAACTAGAAATTATTTTAAAAGATGTCCCTCTTGGCAGTTTTCGGAATGGCTCAGCCTCAGAAATTCAACTTGGTTAAAAGAGTTAATATAAGGAAGAGAACTGAATTTTCTTGTAGGAACTATCACTTACTTTGTATCTCTATAGTAAATTCATGAGGCTAGCAGACATTCAGGGTTGTTCCGTTTATTTAGAAATTAGGATTTTGAAATATCTCTAGGGTGGGAAATGAATAAGCTGGGTTCTCCTCTCTGCCCTGGGAATTATGCAAGGCTGGCCGTGGGAAAACAACTTGGATTTAGGGTAGACAAAGGCATCAGATGTGGAAATACCAGATGTAAGGATGGAGACTTCAAAAAGCAAATGTGTTTCTACAGTGTTCATGACTTCCAGGCATTTTGATGGGAATGGCATGTGTCACAACAGTGATGATGCAAGACTGTTGTCCTTTGCCTTACAGTTGCATTGCTGTGTGGCCAAGTCAGCAAGACCCTGGGTGAAGAGGCTTGAGGCAAGCAGTCAGGAAGGGGGATGCCTTGTAAGCAGCAGGGCCTCACCCCGAGGACCTCCAGTCCCTGAGGGTACGGTAGTCATGCCACCCCACTGTGTATGGCCACCCCGGTGGGACAGACTGTGTAATAGCACCGACAAAGGCAGAGCGGGTGTCCTTTGGCTCAGCGCCTGCTCGAATCTGGAGGACTTCTGGTCACAGTTTGCCCTTGAGCCCTCTTCTCTCAGTCGTGCTGTTCGGCACAATGCCAGTCTTGTTCCAGGGACTGAGGTTTTCCAGGTTTCCTGGGCAAAGCCCATCTAATTTGTGAGTTAGGGACAAATGAATCAGAAACCTGAAGACTGTTTCTGGGAAAATGTGGAGTGGCTTTAAAAAGAAAACGTAGGTCAAAGTTCTGGGTAAAATGTGTTGGCCAGCTGTCCTAGGCGGTTGGCAGGACATGTCCCATATTATCTTGCAACTGTGAAAAGCTATTAATGTGGGGGAAAGATGTGTAAAAATCTCTGATGAAATGTCTGATGTTACAGAGCCTTTTTGGTAGGAAATAATGATAGAAATGATGCAGACTAAGCTTAATTCTTTAATTGGCCGTCCCCTCCTTAAATAAAGTGTCAGCCAGCAAAGAGGAGGTAAGGTCCGCTGAGGTTTCCAGTAGGTCCAGGCATCGTATTCACACATGGCCACCCAGATCTGAGCCGTATCTGCCATATCGGAGCAGAATCACTGATGACCTCGAGTCAGGATGACAGATGGTGGGCAGTAACTACTAGAAACAACTCCAGACTTTAAAGCAACTTGTTCTAGTCCTGGATGGTATGCCGCTGTGTAATCTGAGAGAACGCAGTATTATTAACTTGAAAGCTGTTTGTGACAAAGCAAAACTGTTAGGTTGATTTTCTCATTATCAACAGCCCGGCAGGTAGATGCACCAGCCACTAGCTTGTATGGCGTTTTATCCATTCTTCCCAGAGTCAGAGCCATGACACATGAGAGCCATCAGCTTTGCAGCCCGAGGATGTACAAAGCAGATGTTTCTTTTTTTTTTTTAATCTATTTTTTATTTTATTTATTTATTTTTGACTGCGTTGGGTCTTCGTTGCTGCACGTGGGCTTTCCCTAGCTGCGGCGAGCGGGGGCTACTCTTTGTTGCAGTGTGTCGGCTTCTCATTGCAGTGGCTTCTCTTGTTGCGGAGCATGGGCTCTAGGCGCGTGGGCTTCAGTAGTTGTGGCACGCGGGCTCAGTAGTTGTGGCTCACGGGCTCTAGAGCGCAGGCTCAGTAGTTGGTGGCGCATGGGCTTAGTTGCTCCACGGCATGTGGGATCTTCCTGGACCAGGGCTTGAACCCGTGTCCCCTGCATGCAGATGTTTCTTTACATGCGCAGTTTTATACTCTTTTGGTCTTATTTCTTTAGAGTTTGGGCCTTGGCTAGCTTTCACAGGTGGGCCAGCCCCCGCTGTGGGCCTGGGTGGCGAGTGTGACAGAAAAGGCAGGACTTGGGCTCTGCGCCCATCTTGTTGGCCCTGGTGTGTCCTATGATGGAGATAACCTCAGTGGAGTCCAGCATTTATCAGCAATGGAAGGAGAGTGACCACAGATACTTGGAGGAGGAGAAGCTCTGGGGAAGGGGTCGAGGTGGGAAGAACTGAGATTTTTTTACAGCAATAAAAAAATAATTCAATAACTTCTTCTCCCACAATCGCAGAGTCTACCCGTGAGTAGGAGGTGTGTCATCTTTACCTACTAAGTGAGGTTACCCAGTGCTTATCTCACATGCTGGGAACATCGACGCACAGGTGTGTTTCTCCTGACCCTCTCCGTGGGGAGACTGTCTCTGATGGCCCGCTGGTCCTGCCCGCCTACCTGCCAGAATCACCTCTGAGTACCTGTCTCCCATACCTGGGGCCACGCAGGTGGTACCCGCTCTGTCAGACCCT
Organism: Balaenoptera physalus; assembly: GCF_965194825.1. Classification (NCBI taxonomy): domain Eukaryota; kingdom Metazoa; phylum Chordata; class Mammalia; order Artiodactyla; family Balaenopteridae; genus Balaenoptera; species Balaenoptera physalus. The sequence goes on from NC_138899.1 coordinate 2,621,276, forward strand.
GCGTAAGAAAACTGCATGGAGGGGTTTGCGATGCCCATCCCCAGATTAGACTAGATTCAAGAAATTATAGTCCAGTAATCATTTTGTGATATATCCTAGTGTCAAATCAACACATTGTATACTTTAAATTTCTACAATGTTGTCTGCCAATTATATCTCAATAAAGGTGGAAAAAATATAATCAAACTTAAAAAAATAAATTCAACTTACAAGTTAAAAAAAGAAACTGTTGTCTACTCCAGGCCACAGAATGGCCTCTGTACTTGGTGGAGGAGGGGGACGACTCTTGAAATCATGTGCATATATATATATATATATTTTAAAGGGAATGCTATTTATTTATTTATTTATGGCTGTGTTGGGTCTTCGTTTCTGTGCGAGGGCTTTCTCTAGTTGCGGCGAGCGGGGGCCACTCTTCATCACGGTGCGCGGGCCTCTCACTATCGCGGCCTCTCTTGTTGCCGAGCACAGGCTCCAGACGCGCAGGCTCAGTAGTTGTGGCTCACGGGCCTAGTTGCTCCGCGGCATGTGATCTTCCCAGACCAGGGCTCGAACCCGTGTCCCCTGCATTGGCAGGCGGATTCTCAACCACTGCGCCACCAGGGAAGCCCTCAAGTGCATATTTAATGAGTCTGCACAGTGCATTTTAAAAATTGAAGTAGAGCTAATTTACAATGTTGTGTTTTAATGTTGTGTGTTTCTGATGTAGAGCAAAGTGATGCAGCTATCTATCTATATATGTATGTATGTATTCTTTTTCAGATTCTTTTCCATTATACGTTATTACAAGATATTGAATATAGTTACCTGTGTTATACAGTAGAACCTTGTTGTTTATTTTATGTAAAGTAGTGTTTGTCTGTTAATCCCAAGCTCCTAATTTATCCCTTTCCCCTTTGGTAGCCGTAGGTTTGTTTTCTATGTCTGTGCACAGTGCATTTTTAAGGAGGCAATGCCTGAAGCATATTTCAGACTATCACAGAGATATATGCCACAGACGATTGCTCTAGAGGGATTTGGTAGTGGATTTTTATAGTAAGATCTGTTGAAAAAGATTGATCAAAGAAAAAGGCCTTGAACCTGGCAGTGGATAAGAATAGCACTGAATTCGACAATGTCTCCAAAGATTTGGCTCTTAGCAGCAGGCAGGATGCAGGCACTTCTAAGGGTGATGGGAAAGTTGATGCAGGAGGACCACTTTGGTGAACATTAATCTTATTGTCTAGATAGGATGCTTGGCATTTATCACTTATTTCCTGGAGCCACTAACTGCCTTTGCATGTGTGCAGATCCCATCTTCTCAGCTGCATTTCAGTTTCTCTGGGCTTCTCAGCATCCAGTGTTGGCTGATTGGCTAGTTGATTGCCACGGCCATGCTGGAGCCATTGAAATTTGGAGATGAATCTAGAATTTGTTCACCTGCAGAGGCTGGGGTAACTGCAAGAGCCCAGTTCAGAGCTCTGGAAGTGGAGACAAGAGAGAGAGACCTTTCTGAGCAAACACGGCGGCGTGCATGCTCGTGAGGTGTGGGGAGGACTTAGTGACCCAGGAAGTACCGCACACTTACTGAAAGTCCTCCTACTCTCGGCACCTGCTTGGGTTGTGCGGGATACAGAGACCCACAAGGTGTAGCTTTTCCCATCAGCCACATGGGGCAGAGAATCGGGTGTGCAGGGGGCCCCCGAGCCGTGCCTGTGTCCTCAGCGGAATCATTAATCATTAATGATTACCTCAGCGTAATCACTCACTCCCGGCAGCGTCCTGATGTGGAAGATAAGTTGTGTGGGCAGCCGGGTTCTGAGGAGATTACACGGTTAAAGCTTTCCACCTAATCTTGAGGAACAAAGCAAATTCTTCAGTGCTGAGAGATGCTGAAGGATTTAAGAGATAAAATCAAAAATTTGGAAGAATTGGATGTAAAATGTGGAGATAGTCGAAGAGACAAGCAGATTTTAACTGCTGGAGCTAATAAGCATCAGTGAGGCTTTTCCGAGGAGAAAAGGCATGAAGGCAGCGTTCAGAGACATAAGTTTTTTAAATTGGAGTAGAGTTGATTTACAATGTTGTGTTAGTTTCTGGTGTACAGCACAGTGATTCAGTTATATATGTAAATATATATGTATATATATTCTTTTTCATGTTCTTTTCCATTACGGTTTATTACAGGATATTGAATATAGTTCCCTGTGCTCTACAGTAGATCCTTGTTGTTTACCTATTATATACGTAGTACTTTGTATCCGCTAATCCCAAACTCTTAATTTATCCCTCCCTCCCCCTTTCCCCTTTGGTAATCATAAGTTTGTTTTCTATGTCTGTGGGTCTGTTTCTGTTTCACACATAGGTTCATTCGTGTTCTGTGTTAGATTCCACATGTAAGTGATACCATACAGTATCTGCTATTTGATATCAGGAGGGGGAAGCCGCCAGGATTCTTGGACAGGCGGGGGCGGCCGTTGTCCTTGGGGAAAGGCAAGCAGAGCCATTTGCTTCTCTGTGTACGAGCTCCAGGTGGACTGATTCACCCACTTCGGTGCTTGTCTGAGAGCCCAGAGACCTGAACCTGGGGAAGCCTGATTGCCATGGGCTCCTGCCACTGCACGGTGACCCCTTCCGTTGTCCACTGACCAGCCCTGATAGAGATCAGAAAAGTGTCCAAGGTCACGGGAAGGTGATGTAAAAAAAAGCGGGGTGCAGGGGGGACTGGATGCCCCCCACCAGGGGCGCTAGGGTTCCGAGGTGTGGATGGGGTCTTGAGTGGGATGGAGGGCATTCCGGGAGAGGACGCCAGAGAGAGAAAACTGTGTGCAGGGCAGCGGCCGCAGGCGCTCTCAGGAAGTGACCACGCGGGGGGTCAGGGTGTGCAGTTGGGGGGGGTGAAGCCGGAGCCCAGGCGGCAGAAGGAGCCCGTGAAGAATGTTATGGGCTGTGTTGCCTTTTAAGGAAAACTCTAGTGTAATATAAACATCTCGTGGGTCATTAGATGTTCTGATTAAGAGGTTAAAGCAGAAAAGTAATTATGCCTTGGACATGAAAGTTAAACAGTGCAGTGACATTTTCATGTTAAAACTTCAGCTGCACGGATCGAGTTCCCTCGGGGGAGCCTGGGCACAGTTGGTCAGTCCCCGTGTCTGAGCTTGTGGCGTGCCCGCGTGTGCACGTGTGGGGACGAATATCTACACGCGCTGCATCGCGGAGGATAAAATTGGCAGAACCAATTGTTGGAAGATTCGGAAAGAAGAGGTGGTCCTTGATGAGTCCACCCCGCGAGGGGCAGGCAGCCTGTGGCGTTACGTGCATCTCCTGCTCCTTTGCTTCTCGAATTATCCACCTAGAAGGAGCTGTGATGTTAGTATTTAGCCCCTGATGGGTGGCTGTGTGTATTCTCCATGCAATTCTGCATTTAGAGCCATCGTTATTTTCTTTCAAATACATCAAACGAACTCACATTTTTGCGATTTTTAATTTTTGTGCAAAGAAAACGCACACGCTCCACAATAAAAATTGACACAGTGAAGTGGGAACAGTTCTGTCTGTCAGAGTCTGTACCTTGTGGTTAGGTCATCTTTAAACAGATTTTGGTTGCAAGAGATAAAAATCTGCAAACCTCTTAAGCCGGGCGTTCTTTCCTAAGTGCTAACAGGTCTGTCTGTTAGGCACGTCTTCCTATGTCGTCAGCATCATCAAACGTGGGGTGCAGGTCTAGCGGTCCAGGGCTACAAGCAGGCTTCCTGAGTCCTTAGCAGCTCTTTCCTGAGTCTGGAAATAGTTGGCACTCCTGGATCGCAGGTGCAGTAGCTCCTACATCAGTCCCCGAAAGGAAGCTTTTCTCTGGGCGCAGCTGCCTGGAGCTTTTCTGCACTTCCTCCCTGTGAGCAGCTCATAAGCCCCCCACCCCCACCCCCCGACAGGGGGTGCGTTTGATTTCCAAGGTCGCGTCCTTGAACTCCAGCCAGGCGCTCCGTGCGAGGTCACCTTGGTGCCAGCTCCCAAGGACATCCTGACTTCATTCTGGACACAGTGGCAGCGTCAGGTTTCCACCCAAGTGGCAGGTCACGGTGGCCAGCCACCTGGCCTCCAGAGAAAAGTTGCACGAGTGCAGTATGAACCCAAACGTAAACCCCATTTGTTCTGTGTTCAGTGGGAACGAGAGAGCCTCCGCTCCAGGGTGCTTTCTCGTTTGGAGAGGAAACGGGGACCTCCACGCAGATAAGGTGTTAATAGGACTGGCTCCTGTGTAGACACAGGGCTGGGGAATATGCAGATCTGCAGCTGCACCTGACAGTTTGGACTAGATCTCCAACGTGCCGGCCTTGCCTCTGGGAGGGGACCTCGTGTTGTCTGGCTTGTGGCTGAGACGTCCCCGAGCCTGGAGGAATTCTGTTGCTGTTGTCGAAAGGTGGATGAAAGCAAATGAGAGTGTTCTCTCCCTGTAGACATTTGGTCGGAAAAAGGACACCTCTGTGCACCCAGTGCCCCTGCCTCGGCCGTGAAAGCACACGTTCGCATCCGGTGTGGGGTTGGAGGGGCAGACAGCCCGTGCGCCTCCTCCTAGGTGGGTGGCCTCTGGGGTGAGGGAAGATGCGAGATCAACAGCCCTTCAGCACGCCTTTCCCCACCCTCAGCCTGGAGTTTTCCAAATGCCACTCCTGAATTTTCTGGAGTTTTGACTTGTTTCCAGACTTGTTTCGAAGGAGAGCTTTGAACTAATGTAAAATATAAAGTGGGGTTCTTCCCAGAAACAAAGCCCGTGGGGCTCGGTCACGATGGGGTGAGCTCGGGGTCCAGTGGCTTGAGAGACAGTAGGAAGCACCCACTCTTCACCGTGGGCACCTGGAAAGAGGGAACATTTGAGAGGTTACTGCTGGGCTGGCCCCAGGCCAGGCCAGACTCCAGCTGTGCCAACTCGGTACCTAGTTTTCTGTGCCTGTGTGTCTATCCCCTGCAACACAGAGGGGCCGCAGGTCCCGAGAGCTGAGGCTGTGGCCGCTTAACTTTCGGGCTCTGGGAGCAGAGCGTCAGCCAGCTTCAGGGCCCCAGTGGGGTCACCAGGCTGCCAACCTGGCCCTCAGGGTACTGGGATGAGCCTGGCCTGGACATCTGCCGTGTATCCCAGGCAGCTGGCTGTGACCCCTTGTCTGTGTTACTGTGACACCCTGTTTCTCTGGGGACTGTTCCCGCCTCCAGCCTCACTCAGGATGGATGTCCTGGGATGACCCCTTGATGTCTCTCCCGGTCCCCGCCGCTTCGCCCCAAACTCCCTGCGTCTCACCACCGTCACCCCCGGGGCAGGTCCCTTGCTGTCTGGGCCTGACGGCTGGTTGTCAGCACTTCCAGGTGCCGTCATTCCTTCTTTGCCCTCCGAGAGCCCCTAGTCTGCCTTATGGCCCCTCCCCGCACCTGTCAGTTGTAAACACCTCCTGTGAATAAAGCAGACAGTGATCTGCCCCAGTCTGTCCTGCAGCGTTAGGTCCCCTTACCCTGCGTGTGCAGACACGTCCTCGGAGTCACCTCCACCCTTGCTTTCTTAACCTTCCTGCTCCCTGAGCATCTCTCGTTCCGTCATTCCTGTGTGCGGGCCCTTCCCTCCTTCCATGGCCTCTCCAGACTCACTCTCACACATGCTGGGGATCAGTGTTGGCACCTTTGCCTTCTGTGCAGTAAGAGGCTGGGGTCCCATTCACACACAGAGCATCTAGCACAAGACCTGGATAGAGGATGCGACCAACGAATGGTAGCTTCAATCAACTGCTCTTTTAGTAGCAGCTGTAGCAACAAGAGAATTAGCAGATGTATTGGTAGATGTATTAGTAGTAGTAACAGTGGTAGTAGTCTTAGCAGATGTAGTAGTAGCAGCAGCAGCAGTAGCAGATGTGCTATTATTATTAGAAGTAGCATTAGTAGTATTTAGCAGACGTGGTAGTAGCAGCAGCAGGAGTATCTGTAGATGTACTAGTAGCATCAGCAGGTGTAGTAGAAGTAGCAGCAGTAGTGCCTGCAGATGTAGTAGTAGTAGTAGATGTACTAGTAGTAGCAGCGGCGGCAGCAGGAGTACCTGTAGGCGTAGTAGTAGCGGTAGATGTATTAGTAGTAGTAGTAGATGTATTAGCATCTGCAGATGTAGTAGTGGTATCAGTAGTATTAGCAGATGTACTATTAGCATCAGCAGGTGTAGCAGCGGCAGCAGCAGCAGTACCTGTAGGCGTAGTAGTAGCGGTAGATGTATTAGTAGTAGTAGTAGATGTATTAGCATCTGCAGATGTAGTAGTGGTATCAGTAGTATTAGCAGATGTACTATTAGCATCAGCAGGTGTAGCAGCGGCAGCAGCAGCAGTACCTGTAGGCGTAGTAGTAGTGGTAGATGTATTAGTAGTAGTAGTAGATGTATTAGCATCTGCAGATGTAGTAGTGGCATCAGTAGTATTAGCAGATGTACTATTAGCATCAGCAGGTGTAGCAGCAGCAGCAGGAGTGCCTGTAGATGCAGTAGTAGCGGTAGATGTATTAGTAGTAGTAGTAGATGTATTAGCATCTGCAGATGTAGTAGTGGTATCAGTAGTATTAGCAGATGTACTATTAGCATCAGCAGGTGTAGCAGCGGCAGCAGGAGTAGTACCTGTAGACGCAGTAGTAGCGGTAGATGTATTAGTAGTAGTAGTAGTAGTAGATGTATTAGCATCTGCAGATGTAGTAGTGGTGTCAGTAGTATTAGCAGATGTACTGTTAGCATCAGCAGGTGTAGCAGCGGCAGCAGCAGCAGTACCTGTAGGCGTAGTAGTAGCGGTAGATGTATTAGTAGTAGTAGTAGATGTATTAGCATCTGCAGATGTAGTAGTGGTATCAGTAGTATTAGCAGATGTACTGTTAGCATCAGCAGGTGTAGCAGCGGCAGCAGGAGACACAGTAGTAGCGTCTCCTGTACCTGTAGACGCAGTAGTAGCGGTAGATGTATTAGTAGTAGTAGTAGAGGTATTAGCATCTGCAGATGTAGTAGTGGTATCAGTAGTATTAGCAGATGTACTATTAGTATCAGCAGGTGTAGCAGCAGCAGCAGGAGTACCTGTAGGTGCAGTAGTAGCGGTAGATGTATTAGTAGTAGTAGTAGATGTATTAGCATCTGCAGATGTAGTAGTGGTATCAGTAGTATTAGCAGATGTACTATTAGCATCAGCAGGTGTAGCAGCGGCAGCAGGAGTACCTGTAGACGCAGTAGTAGCGGTAGATGTATTAGTAGTAGTAGTAGATGTATTAGCATCTGCAGATGTAGTAGTGGTATCAGTAGTACTAGTAGATGTACTGTTAGCATCAGCAGGTGTCCCAGGAGACACTCACAAGGCACGTAGCCCGCTGCAGATCAAACACTTGCGCGCGGTACTATTTAAGACTTTAAATCAATTCACGTCTTTATGCCTGGAGGTGAGTGACGCCTCAGGACCCTGGAGGGCACCTGGAACTAATCAGGGTCACCTCTGGTGTTTGAAACGTGGAGAGGGGTAGGGAGGCTGGAGGTGGGTGATGCTCTTACCTTCAGAAAAGAGCACAAGACGGAACTCCAGAAATCACACGCCAGTGAACTTCACGCGGATGGTCATGTTCCCAGAGGGAGTTTTCAGCAGGAAGCTCGTGAGTGCTGCATGTGGTCCCCAGAAGCCAGTGCAGACACACCTGCGCCTGCGTACCCAGTGGTCCTGCTTTTGGCAGGTGCGCCACGCGTGACCCGTGAGGTCAGGTGGGCACCCTGGGGCAGTCTGCCCTGCTAGGAGAAGCACAGCCCTCCTAGGTGATCTTGGGCAAGGCCTCGGAATTCATCCCAATTCAGAGCCCCCAGCAGCTGCCTTTGACTGGCAGGAATTGACATTTGAGATGAAACCTACTTGCCATCATCTATCTAGTGGATTTGCGTTGGAAAAGAGCACAGGGCCATGTGGACCCGGGCTGGGAAGCGGGGAAGATGGCGTTTAGGAGGCTCGGTGAACAGTTTAGGATGCGCGGCGGGAGGTGGAGAGTGGTAATACTCAAAGAGGAAAGAAGCATCGGCGGGACTCACTTGTTGCCTGTGAGGCACATGGAGGGAATGGAGGGCTTTTTACCAGCACGTGATGGGAAATGACACAACTGGTGGATTGGTAAACTGCCGTGACACAAGACAATAAGAAAAGTCCCTTATTTTATGAAAGTTTTTTGGCTGAAAGTAACTAAATGTTCCAGACAGTAGAGGTTTGTATGTTGCACTTCACTCTCTGCTGGAGAACACTGTGATTTGGGTTTACCCAGATCTTGACTTCCTAGTCTTCTTGACTGATGTACAGATCTTTGATAAAATTGAGTTTCCCTATGAACCCACACGTTAGAAATAGAGGCCGCCTCCTGTTTTTTTGAAACCTCACTCTCAGTATCACAGCAGATAAGCACTGACGCTTCTGCTTCATCGCCATTTCTGAATAATCTGCTTGTTTTCAGTCTACTGCTAATCTCCTGTTTCCTTTGGTCGTTCTCAAGGGGCTAAAGGATTAACTAATGTTAATAAAACATTTTGAAATAATGTCATAAATTGAGCTTCCAGGAGCACAGAGTACTTTTTGGAAAGTTGAAAAATGCTCCGCATTTCTGTTTCTCACGTTTTGTTTGGAAAGATAGTAATTCCAGCTGTAGGAGACAGGGTAGCCCTTCCTAGAGCCTTGTCATGACATGACAATATTGCCTTTCACAGCTGTTATCCCAGGAGAAGGACTCCAGGGAGAGTATCTTACATGTTTGGTGGCCACACAGACCACTTGATGTTGTCAGAGGCATTGGCGAGGTCCCTGGCTGAAGGATATTCTGTTTACTGGAAAAGTTCGATGCTGGAGAGTTGTTTTTACATCCAAGCGGTTAAAAAAAATGGGATGCTTAGCTGGGGAGGGAGAAAAAGCCCTTATTTTTTTACTGATCCAAAAGAATTGGGTCATTCCTGAAGCAAACAATGTTTAATGTAGCAGTCTAAACAGATAATTATATTGGGCAGAGAGAGAATAGAAGAGAGCAAAACCTTCAGCTGGATATTTTGGCCATATTTTATAGAGTATATTTATTAAAGAAAAGAATATGAGAAAAACTATATCTTATAAAGGAAGGGAATTCACCTGTAGGTTTATGTTTAAGTATTGTCGACATGATTCCAAGTTCTCAGGATAGGACAGGGATGAGAGAGGCCCATTAGGCTAACTGGAAAGTGCATTTTGAGAGGTAACTTTTTTTTTTCTTTTTTAAGTCTACACACCAGATTTAGTTCTGCAGATGTAGGGGTGGGATGGGTCTCTGTCTACAGAGGTGTGATATGTCAAGACCATGCCATGGGAGATAATAAGCCAAAGCAAACTCATTATTTGTGAGCAAGAAATTGAAGATTCTTGGTTTTACTGTATAATTCATTTTTAGAATATTTTCCCTCGTAATACAAGCATGCAATTGTATTCCTTTTCAATAGCATAATGGTGACTTTGTGATGCATTCATGAGAATTATGAAGTTTGGAATGTGACTTTTATTTTAAGATTTTGAGGGAACTCCTAAAGGCATTTCACTTTTGACCTTTACGTGAAATTTGTGGTTGACCATTGCTGGGTAAGGGGCACCAAGTGTGCACTTTTGCTGTGTCTCAAAGTTTGGCTGTATCGCACAGCAAGGCATGGAATGAACGTGTAGCAAGTTTGCCTGCTGTTTGTTTGTTGAACATATTCACATGTTCAGTTCTTTTAAAATTGAGCTTTAAAAAACAGAGTTATTTATACCTGGCAAAGTTTATCATTTAGTAATGGATTCATAAATAAAAATGAGCTCCAACTTACAAGGGAAAATTGCCAATAGGAACAGAAAATATTAATAAAGAAGAGAAAGACAGGGAAGGGATAGCAGAAAGGGAGATCCAAAGACAATTATGTAATGTGCAGAAACTAGAATTGGCAGACACTACAGCAGGAGCATGATGGAAGTTCTTTGGGGGAACCTGGCAGCTGGGGGCAGGACTCGGGCAAAGACAGTGGGCACAGCCAGCAAGGGTGGTACAGCCTTCTCGGTGACAGCCCAGGCGAGATATGCAAACGGGAGATTGGTTGAACAATAATGCAAAGAGAGTTAGTGGCTGAGAACGAAAGAGTAGTCTGAAATGGCACTGGCTAGAAAGATGAACAACAGTAGCAAAATTACATGTATGAAGTCTTAGGGGGGAACATTCCCTGAAGGAATCACGCTAAGCACTCTAAGGTGGCTGGTGCCGGGGGCTAGGAAGCGCCTGCAAGGCGAGGCCCATGTAGTAAGAGATTGGCATGTTTTGGTTTCCTCCTGTGACCTATTGGTGTGTATGTGGCCCTTGGAGCCCCCAAGAGAATCAGTTGAATGTGTCTTGCATAAATTCAAGAGATGAGGAACTGAGTTACATGGTTTGCACCCTCAAGGAACTGATGATCTATCTGGAAATGTGAGTTGTTTCAATGATGTCACAATATCTCAACGTGAGGATTGTAGGACTTCAGTGAATGAGCCCATTTTGTGGGGAGGAGCAGGAGGCATCCCGGCGAAGGGTGAGAAGCGCGGGGTTGAAGTCTAGAGGTGGAGCGTACAGTCTGGGAGTGAACTCAGGAAAGCCTCGCCTTCTGTGGTGAAAGGTGATTGACAAAGGAAAAATATATCAAATATACAGGGAGACATAGTTTCGTAAGGAAAGGGGGCTTCCCTGTATCTGAGAAAGTGTTGGTTAGGAAAATGGCAAGAAATGCAAATGAAGTGAAACATTTAAAAACATTAAAGCAGTAGGAAGACTGACAGACAGTACCTGTTGCCCCATTTGAAATACTTTGTATATAGGATTGGAGCAGTGCAGGTAAAGTGCGTGGTTCACTGCTTTGACTCGGAAAAAGTATGGAAGGAGGAAAAGCCACATGGTGATTGTCCCGCTGGCAGGGGTGACAGAAACCAGTGTGCTAGTTGGTCCAAAATGGTGCAAAAAAGGGGACTTCCCTGGCGGTCCAGTTGTTAAGACTTGGCTTTCCAACGCAGAGGGTGTGGGTTTGATCCCTGGTTGGGGAGCTAAGATCCCACATTCCTTGCAGCCAAAAAACCAAAACATAAAACAGAAGCAATATTGTAACAAATTCGATAAAGACTTTAAAAAATGGTCCACATCAAAAAAAAACCACAACAAAATGTTGCAAAAAGAAGAAGAAATCAGACACAAGAGTAATGAGTACAGATAAAACGCTAGCAGAAAGGAGATTTTTAAAGGACTAGGTTGGATGGGAGTAAAAGGAAAGGGAAACAAGTGGAAATGGAGGAGAATGAAATAACTTCTGCACAAGAGGAAAATAAAGAGAAATGGAATTTGGAAACACAAGTAACCATCTGAGAGGTAGAAAGTGTAACTTATATCTTGGTGAAAGAGAATTTTCTTTTCTTGGTACAAAAAGGGTTGGCTGCTTGATCTTTGTATTAGTTTGGGCAGCTGTATCAAGATACCATAGACCGTGTGGCTTATAAACAGAATTTATTTCTCATAGTCCCGGAAGCTGGGAAGTCCACAATCAAAGTACCTGCTGATTCCATGTCTGTTGAAGGCTGGCTTCCTGGTCCATAGACAGCCGTCTTCTGGCTGTGTCCTCACATGGCAGAAGGGGTGAGGGAGCTCTCTGGGGTGCCTTTCATAAGGGCACTACTCCCATTCATGGGGGCTCCACCCTCATGACCTAATCACCTCCCAAGTACCCCCCTCCCCAGTACCATTGCATAGGGGGTTAGGATGCCAACATATGAATTTGGAGGAGCATGGACATAAACATTGTCTACAGCAATTTTATAAAATAATTTATGGTTTTATTCTTAAAAACAAATTTTATTGGAATCGTATCATTATTGAAGCCAGATAACAAGGTATTTGTGAGAATGTAATTACAAAAAGTCATAGAGGAACATGTGGGTTCAAATCCCGTTGCTTAGAAAAGAAGAGCTGAAGGCTATTGGATGGTAGTCATGGGTAGCGGGGGGTTGGGGGGGGAGGGATGTGGTTTTCAGAACACTCCTGGATTAAAGGAGGCCCTTTTATAGGACAAGACATGATTTGGGGTTGAGAAAAGGAAAAAAAAAAAAAAAACACCACCAGGATGCCTCAGAGCTTCTGAAACATATAACGCACAGCAAATGTGTAGCCAATATTCCCAAATGGATCTGCAGATTGAGAAAGGGATAGTGTCAAGGGTGGTGGCTGGAAAAAGAATTTCCGTCAGCTGCAACCCTATCTGATGCCCAGACAACCTTCCTCCCAGTTAAAGTCCAAAGAATACGTAGGAAATAGAAGAGAGGAAATGACCACGAAGAAATCAGTTATGATACCAACCAGAAGTGTATTTGTTGAACATTTACTATGTGCAGAAAATGGATATCCTTTAGGAGGAAAACCTTTTTAAGAAGACTTTGAAGTCCGTACACAGGACTTTGTGGGTGCACATTGGGTGGATAAAATGCAGAACAAGTGGGTGAACGGATGGGAGAGGAAAAATCTGCAGAGCAATTTCATAAAGCTCTTCTAGTGAGTCCAGCATCTTATATGAAGCATAAGGCTTTCAAATTGTGGATACATGTGCAGATCTGTTCAGATTCCAGATTATAAAAATAAAATCAAATTGATAAGGACAGAAAGGGAGAGGGAATAAGAAAGTAAAGGGAAGGAAGATCTCAGATGGGCTCCTAAAAATTCTGTGAATAAATTCTGGAAAAAGCTAAGTGGAAAATAGGATCTGAAAGAAGGTGGGGAGAATCTAAAACCCCTGACATGTAGGCACTTTACCTTTTCATAAAATTTAATGCCTGTTCTTCATTGCACCATCATTTATATCCAGCTACCATGACAGTAAGTGGCTCTTGAAACGTATTCTTAAGATCTTCTCAATTATTGGGAGAAAAATATTATTTGAATTAGTTAACATATGTACTCTGTGGAGGGGGATGGAAATAAGAAAACTAGAATTCCACTTGTGATAGTTGTAAAAGGGAAACGAAGGCAGGGTAAGCCTGGAGGAATTTTAAAAAAAATTTCCATCGAATGCACTCATGCTAGGATGAGTTACCATACTGATAAAGAGAAATAGTAATAGTGTTTAAAGTTTGAAAAAGAAGATTGTCATGGAGAGAGAGTGAGTGCTAACAATTTTAAAAGATGATGTGAGAATTAAGGGGAAATGAAACCAAATGGATACTGAGAAATCTCAAGAAAATAAAATTGCTAGGTTGAAGTTAGGGGGAACTTTAACTTACTCAACATGGAAGACTTAGGTCAAGGAAATGATGAAGGAGGAAAGGACAAAGCCCGTCAAAGGGCCAAATGTGCAAGGATGGCATGAATCACCGGAGCAAAAAGGAGCTAAAAGGCTCCAGTTGTTTGAGAACAGAGCACAGACTCTGGCGTGTGGGGCGTGGTACCCTGCACAATTGAGGAAAAAAGACGTTTGTGCATGAGGTTCCGGTACCCTGGTCCCCAAGTTACCATGGTAACTTCGCAGGAGGGATTATTATACAAATGACCTTGAAGTTCCTGATAAAAAGCTGTTCAGAAAAGATGAGTCATCATATCAGAAATTTCAGGCAAAGACAGATTGGAGAAAATAAAAAATAATGTAGCAGAAAGAATGATGTATGTCAGTGGCTAGCTTTTAAATGATACGTTCATTATGTGATATTTCAGAGAAATGGCTAATTAGCCAAAAGTGAAATGTGTTGGCATTGATCATATGGGGAGACTAGCATGGCAGTTCCTTAAAGATGCTTTATTGCCTTGGAATGTGGGTCCAGGAGAACCTTCCCATAAACACATGTTCGGATTGATTGGAATGAAAATTTCTATCATTTTAGCTCAATTAGAACCCTGTTAATTGATGACCTAGCCTGGAGGTGATTAAGTAAACAGCCGGCATTGGGATGGAGCCCACCACACCCCAGCAAAAGGAGCCCAATACGTTCCTGCTTTTAAGAGTCTAGAGAGGAGATGGAATCCTACAGTCTCAATTTGAAAATATCTATTCAGAACATTCTAGACTATGGTGCAGGCCAAACAAGACATCTACTGGCTTGTCCAGCCCGTGGGCACTAGTCTGCCATCTGTGATCCCAGATGAAAGCCCTGGGTATCTTTCCACAGTAGGGCTTTGCGCTGTGCTGTGTGGATTACACATATTACACACGTAGTATGGTGAACACTAATTAAAGCTGAGAATCAATTATTAACACAATACGTATTATAATATAATAGAACATATATATTACTGTATTAATTAGTTACTGTTTATGCTATTTGGGGTTATCTTGTGTTAAACATCATGCGAACATTTCAAAACCTCCCAGACAACCTGGATAAAAGCGTTCGGGGTGTGTCGGTGCCTCAGCAGAGAGGGGGCCTTTGGCAGTACAAGGAGGATCTGTCTCGAAGGCCAGGATGTGCTCCCCAGGGGGCCGAGAGGAGGCTTGTCAACATCTGTGGTAATTTACTGAATTAGGGCTCTGGAAGAAAACGACAAAACACTTGGGTCAACAAAAAACAACCATACAGAAGTTTTACTAAACTGTCTTCAACTGTTTCACAATTTAGCGTCATATAGATGCAGTGTGCTTTTATGTAGCTCTGGTGTACAGAGGGGAAACATTTGAAGGGTAAACTAGAAAATGCAGTTCATCCCAAGAGAAGAAGGTTCCACATCTAATTGAAGATGTTTTGGAATTAAAACAATGACTAAAAATTATCTTGGAATCGTTTTTATTCTTGTTCCCCATCTACACACACACACACACACACACACACACACACACACACACACATCTGTACATGGACATCTAAATCTTATATAGATACGTATATTTCTGCTCTGAAGGATTCAGTATTTCCTGTTTTCTCAGTGTTTGTATTAGTCAGGGTTCTCCAGAGAAACAGAACTAAAAGGATATACAGAGAGATGTATATTAGATAAATACAGATAGATGGATCCTTTAGGAACTGGCTCACACGGTTGCCAAGACCAAGAAGTCTCCCGATTTGCCATCTGCAGGCTGGAGCACAGGAAGGCTGTGTGTAATTCAGATGGAGTTGGAAGGCCTGACATCCAGTGGGACTGTAGGTTCTAGTCTGCGTCCAGAAGCCCAAGGACCAGGAGTGCCAGAGGCTGTCATAGGGCAGGAGAAGACAGATGTCTTAGCTCAGGCAGACAGAGCCAGTTTGCCCTTCCTCTGCCTTTTTGTTCAATTCAGACCCTCAACTGATTGGGTGATGCCCACCTGCACTGGGGAGGTGGTCTGCTTTACTCAGTTTACGGGTTCAAATGCTAATTTCTTCCAGAGACTCCCTCACAGACTTACCCAGCAATAATGTTTTACCAGCTGTCTGGGCACCCCTTCACATTGATACATAGAATTACCCATCACAGTGTTTTTAGTGTGATTTTAGATCATAATTGGGTCGATTCATGCCTGGAGCACAGAGATAAGCCCGTATCTGTTCTGGCTCTTTCTACGTTATTGAGAGAAAGGCAGCAGACCCCAGTCTGTGTCTCTTCCTACAAACATAAATAGACAAGAAGGTCCCATCGCAAATCCTTGGCAAGATGAAAGTTTCAAAGTGATGGGGGCCCATGCTGGCTGGGTCTGTCCTAGACCACTTTTCTCAGGGACCAGCGGGAAGTTTTGGAATAAGAAGTGGAAATGGCAGGATTCTACCTGGTGCTCATGGCCTAGGAAGTGGCTGGAAGCTTTCTCAGAAAAGCTGGGTGTTCACAGTCAGCTGGACTCTAAAATATTTGGTCATCTTTCTCAGAGGGTGCGTGGCAATTACGGCTGCTAGCAAGGATTTCTGGAACAGGATGGGCATTTCGTCCCTGCTGTTGAGGTTCTGGAAACATTTGGAAGGAAAGATCCCCCCATTCTCCTCCACCTGTTGCCGTGGTTTGCAGTCCTGCTCCGATTGAAATTTGAGCTGCGTGCATGAGAGAAGAAAAGCCTAGACCTTTCCCACCATGTTCATGCTTCACTGTAGCAATTAGCAGATGATAATGTAATTTTTTGTTACCACTTTTCTTCTTCTCCCCATTCAGTTTTATGTTCACTGATGACAGGGCTTAGTATTTTCCTGTTTATCCCTAGCACTTAGTGCAATATTTTGTTCAGTATTCACTGAACGAATAAGCAAATGCATAATTAAAACAGTTGTAACAGTGAATTTTTCAATAAAAATTTATTTTTAATTTGGCCTGGCCCAAAGCTTATTGGTCTTTCTGCCTTCCAATATAATAATTTTTAAGCTTATTGAAAAGTTAAGGGAAATGGGATCATTGAGTGCATTAAACTGTAATTGAATGTCCAGATTTTGTCTCTCTTAAATGGCTGATGAGTTTCTGTAGCATGATAAGTTTCAGCCTCACTCGACTCTTTAAAAAGAGGATCCACGTGTATGCGGTATTGATGGATGCTGGGGTCAGTTTGATTGCGCATCCCAACTTCGAACCCAGAAGGTGCGGTTTGACAGACCTCACACTCACTTTCAATCCCTGGTGTCTGTTATTTTAGGAAAAAAAAAAAGGAGAAGAAAAATTGTATGTCTTTAGCTTTTCTCTGTAACTCAGTTGCATGTGACAATTTAAAACCATTTTTCCAATGAAGCAGTTAACTCTGGGAACTGAGTTTATAATCGAACAGAAGTTTGGTTTATATACCTCGCCTTAAAGAAATGATCTTTTGAAGACTTCAGAGTTTTTATGGGCTGGTCTTTAAACTGAGGCCTTGAGGCAAGGGAGCAGAGGTGGGTTTAAAACAACTTTTGCTTGCTGATTCTATTAATTATTCAATAGGTATTTATTGAGCACCTAGCAGGGATTTCAAGTTGGTGAGAAAGCTTGTTATCTTCGAAGTGCTGTGGATGGAGCTCCAGAATGTACTCAGCAGTTAACAAGGTGTTTTGAGACACATCGTGTCATTTCACTGATTATCAAGGCAAACCCCCAATAGACTTCTAGGTCCTTCTAAATATACATCCCCTGGTAGCTGGGACCTCGTCAACCTCAACCCTCCATTCTAGTACTTAAACAATGGTGGCAGCAGGAGTAGGGGTTAAGTGGACATCTGTTGAGATCATAAATGAGTGAGTGATGAACTGAACCAGTAATACCCCAAAGACCTGAAAGTTAGGATCTCAAAATGCTTGTTCTCTGGGTCTAGTTCAGGCAGCTGTTTACTAACTTCATGCTTAAGATTTTGAAAATCTTAACTATGCTTATCTAAAATTTTGTCAACACACACACATTTTTCTTGAAGGAAGGAGAAAAGCAAAGAGAGGTTTCACTTTGCTTTAGGTTTCCCTTTATGCATTGTCAGCACAGAGAGATGATATTTGAGGTCAGATACCACACCCGTGGCACACCCGTGGCTGATCTGAGCACCTACATGTGCTTGGCGTGTCCAGGGATTGCTCTGAGTTTGGAGAGTGTATTTGTTTCACAACTTGAAGTCCAAAATGTACTGTGAGAAAGAAGCCTTTTCAGAAAAGGCAGTTAGCATTCCACTTTCGTCTTGCGTTTAATGCAGGACATGTGTTCCAGGCTCTCGCTCTCCCCTTCCCCCCAGCCCTGAGTCAGCCTTCCTCCTAAGAGTTCTGGCTCCTTTCCTTGAAGAGCGGTGCTTAGAAGCCAAGATGTGGGAGCTCGGTGTGCACATTGCTACTGTGCTGTCATTGCTTCTAGACTTCCCAGTGGTGCAGTCAGTGGTCACCGTTCCAGAAGTGGACATTTCCAATAAGGGCACAGTTTCTGCCAGTGTCACCTGCCGTGTCATATATGTGTCTCCCCGGGAGGCCGTGTGGAGTGGTGGAAACAACTGGGCGTGGATGTCTCACCTCTTACCCGCCTGGAGCCTCAGTTTCTTCCCGTGTGAAGTGGGGCTGTTAAATGACCGTTCCGTGGCTGTAGTGGACGCTGGGTGAGATGATACAGCTCTCACTTTCTGACTCATTTGCATCCTAGCCTCAGGGGATTTATGGCAAAGTTGATGCTTCTACCATTGTTTTGCCAGTTTTGATGTTATCTTCTTAATTGTTCCGTAGTTTTTCATGTTATTCTTCCTCATAATCTAAGACATTTTGAGAGGAGAATTGCATTGCTATTAATGAAAAATGATTTTAAAGGGGAAATACTTAATGTACTCTTAGTGAGTAGGGCGGGATGATCACAGATCTGTTTCTGGCAGGTTTGTCTTTCTATTGGTTCTCTATCTCTGCTATCTCTGTAGAGAAGAGGGACCATTTTCATCTCCTAAGCTGATCTCATCCACCTTTATAGCGGCTTCACAATCGCTCCCACAATCCAGGTGAATTGCAGCCACATCTGGCCCATTCAGGTCAAGTATTTTAACCCCAAACCAACAAGCAGCTGTGTGGGAGGCCGGAAGCGGAACACTATTGTCCTTTAGCAGGTCGGGTTTCATTCTGGCATCTCCCAGAATTAGGTCACAGCTTTCCGGCTGTTGGAGCACTTATGCATTTCTGGCTTTACAATGCCAGTTTCCCACTGATATTTTAGGTATTTTACTATGTATGTGAGATGGTAGGACCCTTCCACCCAGCCTAGGAATTTAAGGTGGTTCTTTTCTTTCTGTTTTGGACCCTGAAATATGATCTTTATGGTGCAGTTAATTCAGAAACTCCCCCAAAGGCCCCTGGAGGTTGGTGTCATCCAGTAAAGCTGATTGGGACGTGCTGGGACCTGCAGCTAGCTGGTGCTCACCCTGTAGGGCTTGGGGCTGCCCTTGGTCTGTATGTCCCATCAGATGTCATGATACGATGGCATGTGTCTGGGAGTTGTGGCCAGTCCTTGTGGATAGACACAGCCGAATGTCTAGTGTGTTCCAGAAGCTACCTTTACCTTTATGATTTCTGAATTGTTTCTGACACTGGTCATCATAAATTCATAAACTAAATGTAAAATAAGGGAACTAACTGCTATTTTCTTAACTCCAAATGCACTTCATTTTCTAGATTCTGTATTGACTTAATACCTGGGAACTATAGCCCCAACCTATCAGCATTATTCAAAGTCCTTTTATGACAGTTTCCCCCCTATACTACAGGAAAAATATATAGGCTCTGCTGATCTTGTAAAGGTTTTTAGTTTGGTTATTCTAGTTTCTCATATTACTAAATTGTCTCATAAATAAGGGCTTTTTTTTGCATATGCTTTGAGCACTGGAGGACAGAAAAGTCCTATTTTTCTGACATCAGGGAATGAGTTCTTTTTCTGGATATGAGCTAATTTTCTGAAGCTTTTCTTAAAGTGCTACAATAATTAAAAAAATTTTAGCCACCAGTGCCTTTACTAAAATAACTTATGCACAATCCTTTCTTAATAGAGCACACTCTCCATATCACTGAAACTTTTCTGTGACTCAGGTCTTCTGGGCCAGCCTCACAGCTGCTGTGCCCCCTGAGGTGGGTCACTGGGTGTGCGAAGGTGTGGCTCCTGTGCTAAGTGACCACACACTGCTGGGCTGTCAGAGGTGCTAATTCTGCTTTCCTCTCCCTTGAGATCACTTTCCATTTCCCACTGCTTCAAACAAGTTCCCTCTTCTTTGACTTTAACCCGCCCTCCACTGGAGGACAAGCAAAAGGAAGATTTGTTGAGCCTCCCACATGCCAGGTGTGTTTTCAGTAAGTTGTCTTATTTAATTGTCACAATTCTCTTAAGAGGTCGGGATTCTTCCCATTTTCACTCCAAGAGTGCTGGAGTTCAGAGAGGTTAAGTAACTTGGCCAGTTATGCACAGCCGATAATTTAACTGAGTCTGTGAGACTCAAAATCATTTTTCCCTGGCCACACCACACTGAACTCTTTAGGGGAGGTCCAACGTCAGTCATTCTTCAATTCAACACGTCTTTGTGAAGTGCTCACTTGACTTGGTGAGGATGCCCGCCTCCTTCCTAAGCAGATCTCGTCACGTCAATTCTTCCCCTGCTCATCCCACTCTGCCCCCCTCCCTGCCCGAACAGTCCCTGTCATCTTCTGCATGCCGTGTCAAGTCCAAGCTCTTAAGCCTGGACCTTCGGGCTTCAAGGACATCACAGGCGCTGGAGAGCCATTTGTATATAGTTCACCCGCTCTGTCCTATGGAGGTTGGCGGTGCGTGTACTTGGAATGAGGTCACAGTCAGCACCTGCCCTCTGCCCTACCGTGCAGGTGTCTCTGTATGGTCACCAGGGCCAGCTACTGTGTCTTATATGGTCAGCATTTGGAAGCAGTCTTTTGAACTTTTCTCCTGGCATCAGATGTATGAACTTTGTGACAGGCGCTTTCCAGGGC
Source organism: Balaenoptera physalus (assembly GCF_965194825.1). NCBI lineage: Eukaryota > Metazoa > Chordata > Mammalia > Artiodactyla > Balaenopteridae > Balaenoptera > Balaenoptera physalus. The sequence goes on from NC_138899.1 coordinate 2,641,621, forward strand.
ATTTAGGTGTTTTGTTGTTTTGCTTTTGGCATCTGTGGTCCAGGTGCTGAGCATGTGTCAAGCCTAACCCAGCGATAATGGATACTTTTTTCTATGGAAGATCTTTAAGTAGCTTAAGATCCTGACCTAATACATATTGCCCTAAGTGTTTTACAGGGCGATTTATGTTTTCATCAAATGGCTATTATCTGTCTTATTTTGAACCAATTGCAGTGCTATGACTTGGGGAACCATTGAAATCTGAAAATGTGAAATACTGCAAACTTTACGATAACCATTATCTACTCCTTGCTAATTGAGCTCCATTGCTTTCATGCTTTAGCTGTAGATCAGTTTTCTTTGTCTAAGTGCTGCTTAAACGTGTGTCACTGCAAACCTGGAGAGCAAGGAGCTGGCTTCTTTTGCTGGTGCCAGGGAGAGAGCCTAGGGACCGATAAGGACCACTCCAGAGAAAGCTGGCTGCAGGCGCAGAGGTGCTTTGGAAGAATTCCTCAGGTGCTTCTGTTTTCCTAACAGAAGATGCACAAGACAGCACGGGAGCGCTCAGATTACAGCCGTGTAATTCAGGAAGCATTTAAGAAAGAAAAAACGCATCCATCTTTATGCTGCAGGTGTTGCCAGAGCCTGTAGTCAGGATGATCCTTTCACGTTGGGAATCCCTAACGACCTGAGTGACCCTCTTTCCAAAGTCCTCCCTCTGTCGCCCTCTGAGATGCTGAAGTGCCGTGGCTCCACCCCCCATCTCTCTGCAAACCTGTGAGCTGGGACACGAGTCATTCTCTCCCCTCATCCCCCGCGTGCACGTCCACCCCTCCCCGCCGGGAGGGCTCACTGGACATCAGATACACGAGGTCCTCGGCACCGCAGTGGTTGGTAGGGAAGCCACCTCGCCCGCTGGGTGACCGGAAATCCTTTCTCCCGCGGACACATTGTGTCATTTGTGCCCTCGTCAGCAGCCACTGCCCTCGCTGCGAGGCTTTCTTTGTGGCTAATCCCGAGCTGCTCACAGCGGCGTGCTTGCCATGTGGTGCGCTGTTCCCCGGTGGAATGCAGCCCTGCTGCCTTGCACCCTTTTCAAAATTTGGGTTTCCTTTCCAATTTTCTAATATGTCTTTATCCTACTTAAAAAAGACTTTTTTACTAAAAAATTTAAACAGAGAAAATTGCAAGGATGGTCAGAATTAACTCCTGAATACTTTGCAACTAGATTCATCCATTGTTTACATCTTACCACGTTCGTGTTTTCTCTCTCTTTCTCCAAATTGTTATGACTGTTACTTTTTGCTGAGCTATTTGAGTGCAGGTTGTAGAAGTCACCCCCTTAGCCCCTGATCACCTCAGCCTTATATCCAAGAATAAGGGCATTCTTCCACTTAAATGTAGTATATTTATTAAATTCAGGAAATTTAACAGTGTTACAATTCTGTAACCAATATCCTGTCCATCTTCAAATTTTGTCAGTTAACCAATACTGTCCTTTGTCGCTACTTCCCACGGCCAGCGTCCCGTTCAGGGTGACACGTGCGTTCAGTGTCAGTTAAATGTTTTCTGATCCACATGCCACTCAGGGACCACGTTCCCATTAGCACGACCCCCAGGCTGGCTTGGGGGGGATCCAGGGGTTGATGGCTTTGTCTTGCTTTTCGTGCAGCAGGATTCAAGGTGACAGGGACGGGTGTGCGCAGGCAGCTGGCCATGATGTGTCCACCGTACAGCGCAGAGAAAGTCGACTCAACATCTAAGTCCTTGAGCGCTGCCTGGAGCTTGATGCTGTGTGGATGCCGCAGCCTGTCAGGCTATCCTCAGACTCCGCTGCAAAAGAGCTGAACCTGGAAATAGCTTTCAGCCCTTTATCTGGGTGGCGATCTTTTGCTGTGTAGGATTTCCCCGCTGCAGGCCGGTGCATGGCTTCATTCTTTAGGCTATGCAGCAGTCCCTGCTCGGCTGCCGGCTCGGTCCCATGCTTGCTGTGTGCGCTGCCAGGAACGTCACCCCTCGGAGGTGGAGGTCCGGGACTGTCTCAGCCCTGAGGCCGGCCGATGGGTGGGCACACTTCTTGCACCCCCAGCGCAGTCCTGACAGGCGTGTCGGTTTCTGGGTTGACCCTCAGGAATCCCTGTGACGTCTTCAGACCCTGGTGTTCAGTCTAAATCTCCCTGGGGATAAAGAGTGGCTCTGGCTGAAATTGATTTAAAACGAACTGGTTCATTAACAGACACACATACGTCTATATATAAAATAGATAACCAACAAGGACCTACTGTACAGCACAGGGAACTCTGCTCACCTCTCTGTAATGACCTATATGAGAAAAGAATCTGAAAAAGAGTGCATATATGTATGTGTATAACTGAATCACTTTGCAGTACACCTGAAACTAACACAGCATTGTTAATCAACTCTACTCCAGTACAAAATAAAAATTACATTAAATTAAAAAAATAAAATAAAACGACTGGTGTAGCTCTCAGAACCCAAGATTGCTAGCAGGATAAAGTGCTGCAGAAATGCACACAGGAATTCAGAAAATAAGCCTTTCGGTTCACCTTATTTCCTTATAGGATGTGCAGGAAGGTAGAGGCCGCACACGGTCTCTCCCTGATTCGCGTTTCCCGAAAGCTGGCGATAGGGCCGTGTTGCCTGTGGTCACCTTTGTCAGGATCATTGGCTGAGCTGTGCCCGTGTTATCAGAATAGGTTCCACTGGCTCCCAGCCTCACTCTTTCTCGCCTGGGTGTGTGCTGCTCACGTGTCGGTCGCCGTGATCTTTGGTGAAGGCACAGACGTGCCTCACTTTTGAGCTCAGAATCTGAGTTGACAGCGGGGACCGTGACTGCACAACTTTGGTGAAGGATGTCACCGTCTCACCATCTGGCACTGGCTTAGCTCACCAGGCCTTCTGTTTGGGGCGACTTTGACCCTCTTAGCTGTTTAGGACTCCTCCAGCCCTTTGTGGCTTTGCCGGTGGCCTCCAGTTGCCTGGGCAGGAGAAGGATGAAATCCCCACGTGGAAAGTAAACCCCATTTTATCACCGTTGGCTTCTCCCTCTCATCTTCCCGGGATTTTCTACCTTCCTAACTTTCACCTCACTGAACGGAAATCAGGTCACACTTCACTCGCTCCCAGGTGACTTCAGTGTGAACTTGAAGCATCTGGAACGGAGCTGAGAACCCAGAAGGAGAGGCCAAGCTCCCTGAGCCCTCAAGGTCAATGTCGGTGGACTTGGGCGCGAAGCCCGGTGCCTCCTTGCTTCTGGAGTGCTGGCTGTGCTTGGCGAGGCCAGCGTCTTGCACACGCTGGTTGCTTAGCCACTGACTAGGAGGGGAAGAAGAAAAGTCTATGAAGGCAGAGTAGGGACAACGGGAAAAGTGTAGAAGGGATATCCCAGAACTCAGGAGACCTTACCCCTAACCCCACACCTGCCCCCAGGCTGGTCTGGTCCAGGATTCAGCAGCCCCTTAGCTGTAGCTCTGGAGGACCTTGACCCCTGTCAATGCCTGAGTAATGGGGGTGGGAGGGGGGAGGGAAAAGGGGGGGAGGGAGGGAGGAGAGAGACAGGCAGAGAGAGAGGGAAAGAATTACACATTTGAATCAGTGGACAAAAGTAGTGTGTAAAGACAGTGTCCTTTATAAAAAATGAATAATTTGGATTGAAAGAATTAATTTATGGGAGTGGCGTTGCCATTCCTCGATCTGTTCAGAAAAGTGAGGCGTGACTGTGCATCCACTGAAATTAAAATTTAACCTTTTACCTTCTCCTCCGCCCTCCCTCCTGCTCCCCCTATGCCCCCACCTCTGACCTTCTTAGGGGTTACGGGGCACGTGGACTTGGAGGTGGGCTGCAGGGTAGTGGGGGGTTAGCCCCCCTATGTCTTCCGTCCTAGGCAGAGGCCTCGCAGCCTGGGGATTTGCCTCAGTTCCTCCAGGGGATGGAAGGAGTGATCCTCCGGGAACCGCAGGTGCTGAGAACTCACAGCTATGGTTTGCGACTCCTTCAAATTCTAGTTTACGTCTGTTCCTCCCCTGAAGAAGGACCAGAGTCTGCGGGCCTGTGACCTCAGAAACTAATTAACCCAGACTTGTGAGAAGTGCAGGTTGAGTGCCAGCTCCGAGCTCAGGCTGAATTCCTGATTGGGGAGAGGGCGGAGGCCACATTCCAGAGCTTTCTGTGGGGAAAGTCCTCTATTTAGCGTGCGCACAGCTGCTGCCCTGACCTTACTGCCAGCAGCACTGGGGATGAGATGTCCTGAACTTTGTCTTTTGGTGCGGCGTCTACAGATGTGCTGGCACTGAAAAATATTCTGCCCTACTTTCATTTTTTTTTTTTTTTTTTTGAGACTAGTAAACACTTAACTGCTTAATTTTGTGTTTTCCTAGGTCCATTGTTAGGAATTTATTTTTACGTGGTCATGACACAGATAGCCCATGCTTACATTTCTTTACAGTTTATAAAATAACCTTAATAAGTATTTATAAGAAATGATCTGCAAAATAATATACCGTTTCAACTATTAACTTTACATTTTCATTAAATATGCCATTGGTAAAGCTTTTATTATCCCACGCAAGAGGCAACATTTAATTTTTCATTCCTTTCGGAGATAACATCGGTTCCGTTTTGATGATGAAGTACTACAGAGCTGCTTATTTTAATGTAGGTTTCAAAGTGGGTTGCGAGGTGGTGAGTTGGCCCAGCTTCTCTCGATGACGTGCTTTGCACTTGATGCAGAAAGTGGTTGGGTGGTCTTCACTGCACATACTCATTTACACAAAGCTCTCTGTTCTGCCATCTGAACTTCAAGTCCAGACCTTGAAGTGCTAGATCACGTATGGTATCATTCCTGGAGGTCAAAGGTAGTCCCAGATTCCCTGGAGACCTTCCACTTTCTTTGCCCAGGTGGTTTGCTCCCTGGCTTGGAGCAGAGAAGGATGCGTGGCGTGGTCTTTGGCTGCATGTCATCAAGTGCTCTCTCCTGCATGAACGCTTTCCATGCAGGTTTGCAGAGCACACAGGGTTCAGCCAGAGAAAGCTACCTGCCGGGGAGAAGTTTGAGTCATTTGGTTCAAGTTCAGATTCACAATTTCGAGTGTAAACTTCTGGCCCACTCACCGTGGCGGGAGCTCCCTGAGGCTCGGGGTCTGGGGGTGGGGTTTGCGGGGTCTGCACCAGGATTGGGCAGGAGTGTTGTGGACTCCTGGCAACCCTTGAAATGAGACATTGATTTTAGAACCCCGTCCTTGACAGAAAGGCATCATGCAGGAGACAGACTTATCGGGGAGAAGTCATTAGGATTGAGTGGAATATTTAGAAGGGCAGCTGGAAACAGAGACCCTTCACCTGGAAATTCCAGGTAGGTGATGTTAATTAGTGCGGCTGAATCAGGAGACACGTGTTTCCCCTGAAAATGTATTGTTTATGCTTTCCTCCCCATTGTATAAACTCAGACCCTTGGGTCAAGCATGCGGAATTTCCTCTTCTTTGTACAGTAGCATGACTGTGGACTGAAAAGCATCTCAGAGGTTGTTGATCTCTGCATAATTTTGTCCAAATAAAGACTAGAATTCAGACTGAGGAGTGGAGATAGGTTAGGTCTTAGAATCCTGTACTTAAGTTCTGCGCACACAGGGAGCTTCTGAAAGTGACTTTTGTGATTCACTATAAATATATCGACTTGCCCATGGGGTAGCCTAGTTACCTATACCTACTTGGGAGGCAGGCCTGTTTTGAAGTCCGCCTTCTTTTTTTTTTTTTTTTTTAATTAATTAATTAATCTATTTTTGGCTGTGTTGGGTCTTCGTTTCTGTGCGAGGGCTTTCTCTAGTTGCGGCGAGCGGGGGCCACTCCTCATCGCGGTGCGCGGGCCTCTCACTATCGCGGCCTCTCTTGTTGCGGAGCACAGGCTCCAGACGCGCAGGCTCAGTAATTGTGGCCCACGGGCCCAGTTGCTCCGCGGCATGTGGGATCTTCCCAGACCAGGGCTCGAACCCGTGTCCCCTGCATTGGCAGGCAGATTCTCAACCACTGCGCCACCAGGGAAGCCCGAAGTCCGCCTTCTTGACGTCATCCATCGGGATGGTGGCGGCTTGTTGCAGGAAGAACGGGGGCCCTGGGATCGGGCCGTGGTGTGGATCTCAGGCCCCGCTCCCTGCCTGTGCGATGCTGGGCCCTTGGGAAGAGTGGCGCATCCGTGCTTTCTAAGAGTGATCTAAGAGGAGCGATCTACCTACACTTTGTGTCTTCCCGCTTGGCTTAAGAAAGTTGAGGCTTAAGTAAATTTTGAGGAATTTGAGGAGACACTTGATTTCAAGGCTAAGGAGTTCTTGGGCTGCTGGACAGTCAAAGAAGTCCTGGGGCTTTCTTTCCCTGAATATAAGAAAGGGTAGTGCTTCAGAGAATGTAGCCAAATAATAAGAAAGCAAGCAAGCAGGTCCCCAGATCTGGTAGGTGGAAAGAGAGTAAACACCAAAAATTGTTTCAGAGAATCCGAAATTAGACCGCAACAGCCAAGAACTTGACTGTCAGTGTCTAGTTAAGGCCATGGTTTCTGTGGGTTATGTGAAGGGGGCTTAGTGAACCAGGGAAATTTGTGGGGGGGCAGTTTATCTCCTGTGATTAGCCTGATTCTCGGCAGGAAGCATTACTAGTAGAACACTGAGGCCTTCAGTAGAGAGACTGGAATTTGTGAAAAAACTTTTTTTTTTTTTCCACAGTTTTTCTTATTGTGGTAAAATAGACCTAACATAAAATTTACCATTTTGACCACTTGGGAGTGTCCAATTCAGTGGCTTTAAGTACATGCACATAGTTCTGCAACCAGCATAATCATGTAAAACTGGAACTCTGTAAGCATTAAACAGGAAAATCTTAATACTCTGTGTCAGTGTGAGACGCACACAGTCTGCACTCATCTGGGAATGTCTTGTATTCTCCGTGGTGATGCTTGGTTTGTATTAAATAGGAAGACTAAGGATATAGGAGTTTGGTGAGTTATGGCCCATCCTCTACGGAGAGGTAACCCGTAGTAACGTGGGATGCAGGCGTGGAGGAGAGGGAGGCTGCTGGATTCAGAGTGTAGGACCGAGATTTAAGATTGGGTGGCCTGGTGGCCCACTGACAAGGGCAGCAGCATTCAGAGTGACTGGACGCAACTGCACGTCACACACAGAGAAAAAGGACCCACCTGGGAATGCGACACTTGGGTCTATGTCCCTACCTGTGAGGGGCTTGTCCACTGACAGTAATTGGCCTCTGGTTTCTGTGACCATTAAATTAGCAGAATTACATTAGAATGGCTGACTTGTTTTGATTTAAAAGTATACCATTTTATCACATTCCGTACACATTCTTCACAGTCAACTTTTGCTTTCGCTTTTTTAATGAACCCTAAAATATGAAAACGGTTCGCAGGTGACTGGGCCGTGAGTTTTTCCCCTGCTTGGCTGCACAGTGAACTGTTGCAGTAAAGACAGGGTCTGATTTTCAAAGGGCAAAAGTTCGCGTGGTGCCAGTTTCCTGTCTAGTCCACAGAGTCTGACAGAAGAGGAAAGATGGACAGTTTTGATCTTCAGCTGCTCAAGCTAAAATGAGATTTCCCATCACGTGCTTTACTCCACCTAGATTTTGTAGACAAGCCTTTTTTAAAAAGCAGTATTGTTGGTGAAATACTTTCAAGTAGTTTGTTTAGATTTGCACGAAGCTTAAAGGAGACAGGTCGTGTCAGACTAGAGAGTGGCTGGTACAATCACTGATGGAAGCACCTAGTTAGGGTCAGTAAGCTGAAACCAATACGAAATAATGAAGGCTGGGCAGAGGGGGGAGGAGGAGGAGAAGGAAATAATGGTTTGTCCAAAGGAAAACAAGATCTGGAGAGTGTGCCCTTCAAAGGGGAAAATACACAAATTAACAGGACGGAAAAAACCCAATTGTGTGTGGTTCTGAAAGTGGGGTGAGGTCTGTACCCCTCAGAACAGGCTCCGGGGCTGTGATGGCTCACCCCAGGGGCTGAGGGAACCACCAGAGCTGGATGGAGGCCCAGCGCCAGATGTTAAGACGGAGCATTTCGATGTATTATCGCTCCGGGCTCTGGGGGCTCAGGGTTGCCAGTGACCGTGAACCAATATTTTGGTTTATAGATCAAGGCTGCATATATCTTACGTGTATTTTCCACTATTTATTTATTTATGGCTGCGTTGGGTCTTCGTTGCTGTGTGCGGGCTTTCTCTAGTGGCAGTGCACGGGCTTCTCATTGCAGTGGCTTCTCTTGTTGCAGAGCATGGGCTCTAGGCGCATGGGCTTCAGTAGTTGTGGCATGCAGGCTCAGTAGTTGTGTCTCGTGGGCTCTAGAGCGCAGGCTCAGTCATTGTGGTGCACGGGCTTGGTTGCTCTGAGGCATGTGGGATCTTCCTGGACCAGGGCTCGAACCCGTGTCCCCTGCATTGGCAGGCGGATTCTTAACCACTGTGCCACCTGCGAAGTCCCTTTCCATTTTTAATGCTATGAAATGCAATTAAGTGCATCTACCACTCAAACCATACTGAACATAACGTAATCTTTACTTTCTCCAAGATATTTAATGATTTAAGAATTTAAAAAATATGTAGCTTGGTAACCACAGTGTACTAGTTTTCTTTGTATGGTAAGATAACCGAAAGCTCTAGTTGATCTAAAATTGAAATCTGTGACTGGAAAACTAGTAGTATTTATTAACTTATTTATTAATTTATCATTCACATCAACTGGTAATTCCAGGCTGTATTTTTAATAGAGGAAAGGCACATGGCTGGAATAAACAGACTGAGGTATAAAGATTCAAAGCATATATCACTGTCTAAATTAATCTGTGGAGTTTGGGTATTTTTGGATACTAGTGAAACAGACTGAGGTATAAAGATTCAAAGCATATATCACTGTCTAAATTAATCTGTGGAGTTTGGGTATTTTTGGATACTAGTGAAAAAGTGTTAAGCCGTATGCACTCATATTAAAACATCCAGTCTTGTGTTTCATGTACTCAGTGGCGAATTCATGGTGTGGACGAGTAGTTATGCAGACTGAATAAAATTCACCTTTGAAGAACATAGCCCATTGTTTTCAGTCTGTTTCAAGATATGTGATGCAAGATGGCAGAAGGAAATTTTAAGTTGTAGTACTCTTCTCTTCAAAGTACATTTCATCCAGATGTTTATGGATTGAATTGTTTTAGCTTTAGATGTACTACATCTAGTACATTCCAATCACACCCCTTTAGTTTATGTTCCCATATATGGCAAGGGATGTGCCTCTGTTACTGTCCAACTGTAAAGGCTTTTCTGTGAGCTGAGACCTCCTTCATCCTTTTAGTTGCTGTGTCACAGGACCTAACACATCATAGGCCATCAATCATTCCTAATTAAGTAGGTGAAAACCTTTATATTTATTCTCTGAGTAGCCTAATCCAGACAGTAACTCAGTTTCTTTTAATGGCCAAAACAACTGGGTTTGCCTGATTTCAGAAGAAGTGTATTTCCAAGTTGAGGGTTCTGTAGAAGTACATTGTGAATTAATTTTAAAAAAACGTGAATAAGAATTTTAAATAATTTCATCATCATAAAGGAATTTTTTCATGTCTATGCACACAGACACAGAGACATATAATGGCTCTATTTGTGTGTGTGTGAAAATAAGATCAACAGCAACCGCAAAGTTTATATTAGAAACAACACACTGAAAACTGTATGATTAGCTTGGAGACCTTGTGATTCATATCTTAACTGGGATGTTATTGATTCTTAACATGAGATCAATTTACAACTCAAAGTCCCTTTGCTAATTCACGAGAGCAGTGACTGGACAGACACAGGGGTTAGTGCTGGAATCTGGCAACAAGAAATAAGTAAAGAAAAAGAATTGAGTTATCGCCTGGCATTGTATCTGCAAGTCATAAAATGAACTGGAGGTGGAGGTCATTTTGCTACCCTGTCAAATCACACATCTTAACACAGAAAAACCCACACTGATGTCCTGAACTGTCAGTTATACTGTGTATAGGGTAAAAATGACTGAATTGCAAGTTGTCCTGAATTGGCTGATTCCATCATCGTGATATTAATCCCTTAAGGATTCCATGTTTCATGTATTGTTTGGCCAGGTTCTCCTTTTCAATAGTTTTATTGGCTTTTGGCTCATTCATATTTAGTTTCTTTCCAGAGCCGGCCCAGCTCACTGCATTCAGGACTTCTTCCCCGTATCCTATGCGCACTATGTCCTCTCTTTTTGTTCTCCTTAGTTTTCCCCTTTGAATAATGCCAGGTTTCCTCAAATGCAGGAATAATAATGGGCTGTTCTAAAAATGAACCTTCACTTAGAAATTAACATAGAAATTTGAACTCTAGAATTGGCAGTTTATAGCAAAGACACTAACGTTTTTCAAAGAAAGAGAATTAGCTCCCTTATAGCACATAAAGACTTTCATCAACATGTGAAAATATAGTTATTAAAAGCACAGGTGTGGTTTTGGTTTCCAATGGGATAAACCTCACCAGAAAATATTTGTTTTGAATCGTGTTCCCTGTCCAATTCTCCTTGTTTGATTTAAACTTCACTGTAACTGGTAGCAAAAGGTTTTCTAGATGTTTCTAGATGTTAACACGCTTATACAAGTGCTTTGCCATTAGAAACCATATTTTAATGCTCACAAATCTCCTAAAACTCTCCATGATAGCAAATGGGGGAATAAATATTTAATGAAATACCAGTGGAAAAAATGAAGAAACTAGGACTATTTGTGTATCATTCAAATTGAAGGCACAAGGAAATGGAGTGAGTGATATTTTTCATATTTTATTTATTTCATATTTATATTCATAATAAATTATGCATGGCTTAAGGCTACTAAATTTTTTTCTTAAACACTCTTGGAAAAGATAAGGTTTTCTGGATTCTCACACAGTTTGACAGCTATTTGTCAACAGATTGACATTTGGTTTCAGTGGGAGCTGGTAAACTTAAGGATTGGTTTCTGAAGTGTTAAGAGTAGGACTGCTCAGGGGTGGCGTGGGGATGTGCGGTTTGGGAATGGTACCTCTGCAGACACTAACCATGGGCAGCTGGCCCCAGAGCCTCAAGGCAGCCTCAGAGATGTCTCTTGGCATCTCTGTGGCCGCAGTGTAAATACCAGAGTGTGTCATTGAGAAAACCACTGCTTCCTTCTGTGGTTTACCGCATTTTCCTTCTTTTAACCATAAGTGTTGCACTTGTGTTTTTAGGTGGGTCCTTTGAAAGTGCCACTTAGTTCTTGAAAAGCAGCATTTTTGGTCCACCGTGTCCGTTATCTTCCATAAGAGCCCAGTGAACTTGAAGTTTGTAGTTGAGCCCCTGCTCTGATGTGCACGTGACCTGGGAGTCTGTCACAAACAGTCTTCCACGTGGATCTCTGACCTTTCGTCAGAGGCGAGAGGGCTCGCCACACTATCAGGTGTTCTTTATTCCGTGGAATTTCTTTTCACATTTTACTTGAGTTTTCAGACCTGATTTTAAAGCTAACACATCAAGTCACGTTATCCTTTGGGGGTGGTGTTTCCCAGCGTGAGTCCTCTGGCTTTGCGGAGCTGCACTGCAGCGTTTTAGAATCTGTCATTTATAAAGAGTCTGAATCCTCGCATGTATTTTTGAAAAGTGGATGAGTCTGGTATTTGAGGCTGAGCGCAGTTATGAAAATTACATTTTGGCTTCATCCTGGTTGCCGGGGATTAGTCTAAACATGCACACTTTTTCTCAACATGTCCCATATCTGACAAGAAAGCGGAACAGCTGTGATGGATGTCATAACAGGGTGTTTTATAGTCTCTGTGAAATGGAAGTAGCATGAATTCACTGATATTATGTACATTTGTTTGATGCATAGTGTGTGGTTAGACTCTGTCCTACAAGAAAGAATATCCATTTTTCTGTCCTCATTCCTGGAAATACTGTATGGCTTCCCTGTCATGGAGCGTGACGTCTAGTTGCCTTAGAGTGGCCTGCAAACCTTCCACCGTGTGGCCAGGGTCTGTGTGGTCCACTGCCCCAGCCAGTGCTCCTGGGGTCCAGGCCTCCGTAGTTTCCTCAGTGTTCCTCACCTCCCTCTGCACTTTCCCATCTCTGTATTTGGTTCACTCTGCTTCTTCCTTCTGGAATGTCCATGTTGGGCATCCCAGGCTTGGGCATCTCACCAGGGTTCAGGCTGCTGTTGACCTGCCACCACCAGAAAGCACAGGCAGTGTCCAGCGGGTTCCCAACAAGGTGGCCTCCTCTTCCCCTCTCCCTTCTCTTCTTCTTCTCTCATCCTTTTCCCTCGGTGTAACATCCCATCCAAACGCATTTTTCCTTCTCAAGCAGTTTGTGTTTTCATAGCGGCAGTAACAATGATCTTCCCAAGTCATTTAGTTTTACATGCATTTTCCTCATCTAGACTAGAATGTACTTGAGGGAAGGAAAACAGGCCTCGTTTCCCATCTCTCACGTCACCTAGAACGGTATGTGCACGTCAGGCTAGCTTACTTTCATGCCAGCAGCTCTGCTTGGACGTTCCGTGGTGCGGAGGTTGGGATGATTGGCTGAAATGAAGTTGGGGGCTTCCTGCTGGATCTGTACTACGTCTTGCATAAGGATTTACATTATCTCTTGCATCAATGAATATAATCATGAGTTAAATAAGGTTTGATAACTAAAGAAGATTATGAGATATGCAGTTTGACAAATAGACTAAAGATCTTTGCATGAGATCTGTAGATTACCAGCCAAGAAAATGAAACTCTGTTGTCTTTTCCTATGGTAAAATAAAACGTGTGACATTCTTTTCTTCCCTCCCCTCCCTTCTCCTTCCTTCCTCCCATTTCCCATTATTACGGATGGAATCACTCTCCTTCCAATCACACCGGTCCACTGAAAAAAATGCGCAGCATAAAAGTGGAGAATTATGTTTTGTTCAGGGACCTTATCCAGGACTATAGCCTGGGAGACAGCCTCTCAGAGCCCTGAGGGACTGTTCCCAAGAGGTCAGGGAGGAGCCTGGATGCAGAGGAGTTTTGCTGAAAAAAAAAGGAAAAAACCATGTAGTTGAACATCAGGAGATTACAGCTAATCGTAAAAACCGCAGACACACATGTTACATGAGATTACAGACATCTCATGTTAATGATTTTAAGTGCTTTGCTGTGTACGGGAAGATGCAAGAGTCTGGGCTTACTGAGATCACTCCTTTGATACGCACCTTAGCTCTCGGGGGCCAGTGTCCTGTTTCTCTCCATCCTGCATCCCCTCAGGGTGCGCTGGTGTGGGGTTGGAGTGGGGAGGCTACAGTGGCTGCTGGCTTTGTGGCTGCAGCATCCTTTGTTTACTGAAATGGCAGGCAACACGGTTTGTCCACATGCCCATTGGAAACCCCTCCGTCTCCTGCACTTAACACTGAGCCCTCACTGGTCTGCCTTCTCCATCCCTTGGATCCTTCCTCTCCTTCTCTTCCGGCTGCTGCCTGGGTTCAGCCCCCTCTCCCTCCTGTCAGACCCCCTGGTAGGTCTCCTGACCCCCAGCCCCTCCTCACTCCAATCTCCTTCACGCCGTAGAACAATGTTACTAAAATGCAGAGAAAGAAATTCTCCCTCATTCAGAACTTTTCATTGCTCCCAATGGCCTATTGGAGAGAAAGCACTGGACTTTCCTTCAAGGTCCACATGGCCTGCGTTCTCCCAGCCTCTCCAGCGAGATTTTCTCCAGCACCCTCACTTGAGTCTCCAGTCTTGGGCTCCTCTGTGTACCCACAAACTTTTCCTCCCTGGAGAGCTGGCTCATGGGGCTTGCTTGGTCACCTCCCTGCATTAGGGTTCTTGCTGCAGGGCACAGGGCTCTTCTGGTAGATGGCCAGCTCCACGAGGGCACCTCCTCCTCTCCTGCCAAGTACGGGGACGGTACCCACGCAGAGGAAGTGCTCATTGAATCCTTACGGGGTGAGTGAGGTTGCAGCCTGTTCAACTGGGCCAGCCCACATTCTGCAGTTCCACAGAAAAGCAGCATTTTCTGCTCGCTTTTTAGAAGAGGGATGTAGCCTGTTAAGATGGAAGCAGAGAGAGCATGGTGGTGGAGGGGGTGTCATACAACTTGGATCACCTTCCAGACCCAGACTGGAGGGGATTGGTGATGTCTCTAGTCTGGGGAGAAATCAGCAGTGATTTATAATATTTAATGGTTTCAGGAAAACAAAAAGTTGGCAATCCCATTACCCCTGGTTTAGTTAAACTCTGTTTTTGAGTTGTATGTCAGTCGTACTTGTCATCTTTCCCTAGTCACTTAGGCTTTTCACGTTTCCATTTTAAGTGTGTTAACAGACTATAGGGTCCTTAAAGGATCGGGAGGTGGAACACAGTGGGATAAACAGAAGATTGACTCCACTTTTTCATATCCAGTGTAAAGCCATCTTTGTGCCTGTGTGCTAATTACCCGGTGCTTTCCTAGAGCAAGCGGATCCTTCAAGGTATCTTGTTAAAGATAGTCCTATGGAAGGGAAAACCACTCTGCCTAAATCCCCCCAGCCGATAGCTGTCCAGTAAATGGACCTGGTGCCCTGTTAGACTAGGCTGCTTGGAGTTTCTTACTTAATGTAGTGTATGTAGTATATCTGCAGTGTATTTCCTGGGTCCCAGAAGGAAAAGCATCAGAAGCTCACTAAGTGTTCTTTTGATTAAAATTTTAGACCTGATGAGGAATTTTTCTGAAGCTATAATGCAGAAAAGGTCCTGGAGTGGGGTCAGAAGCGCTTTAGCTGTTCTTCAAGGCCAGGGGGCCATTTCTAACCTCTTACTCAAATCTACTTTCCTGTAGATGTGCGGCATCTTGGCAACAATATTTCTAAGATACTATGTCGACATGATGTTGCTAAGACTGCAAGGGGGATGTTAAAAGAAACAGTGGGAATGTGGGATTCACATAAGGGGTGAGAGTGGGAGACCCCAGTGAAGGTGGTCAAAGGGGGCGACTCTGATAAGTCCCACCCAAAACCAAGCGGGACGAGGCCTCGGGCACCTGGTGGGCTGTAGTGCCTGGTCTCTCCCTTCACACTCCGCCCCCTGCCTCCCCCGCTTTCCTCCCTTCCTGCCCCTTCCTCTCACCCCCTCCTTCCTGCTCTCCTCTCTCTTCCTTCTCCAACCCTTGAAAGCAGTTCTAACCAAAGCGCTACGTTGCATGTTTCCTGCTCCAAGTGCATTTAGTGAGACTGATGGGTGTGCAGAAAGCACCCTGTACTTCTGCTTAAAAACGTGCTTTTAAATGGAGTGTTAAACTTGGCAGATTGCACATGCCGTGATGAAGCCTCAAAATCCGACTCCCCATCTGCTTCAGGAGCTGGCGTCTTACCCTTTGCCACCTCGTACCCGTGCCTACCTGCCAGTAGCCGCCGCCGGCCCTCCCTCTTCCTAGGAGGGCACAGCTCCCCTGGCACTTCCCTTTCTAAGATGCCCTTTGGCTCTGTCCTGCCTACTGGCATGTCCCTCTGTGCCCACCCCCCCCCTCAGCGCCCTGTAGCAAAGCCCCCTCCCCACGTCCGCCCTCTCTGGCCAGGCCAGCTCCCTCCCCTCTCATTCCAGCGGGACCTACCCTGGGATCCCGGTCCCTCGGACGGGGCATAGGGCTTCTCCCCTGTGTGTCTGTGGGACTCTGTGCACTCTCTCGTGGGGCGCCTCATGCTGTAGTTTCTCACTCTCTCATCCCGTCGCTAAGATACCCAACTCTGCGTTCTTAGCACCGTGGGGCAGGGGGATACCTGCCCTATACCAGCTGTGCAATAGATGCTAAGATCTTGTAATGGATCAGGTGAAAGATGAGTACCAGGGAATGCTGAGACTCGGAGTGAATGAATGAAGGGCACAGGCTACCTGGGCTGCTTCCTTGCTGCCGAGTCTCCCACCCCCACTGTGGGCCAGACCTGGAAGCAGGATTCAGTGAAGGTGGGTGACTGAGTGGCAGTGGCTGGACCAGGCCAGGCTGAGAGGCTGGATTCGGAGTGAAGGAGCCAGACTGGGGTGGGGAGAGAGGAAAGCTGAAAACCAGAGAGAGCAGGGAGAGCTCCACGTACTTCAACACGATGGAGGAGTTGACGTGTTTCCAAAGTTGGAGGAAATAGTCCAACTTTTCTTTTTCATGCCAGATTGGGTAAAATGTGCTGTTCTTCAAAGGGTGGCTGGAAAGTACAAGTTTGTGGCTCTCGAGGAAGAGTCTCGGACGGACGAGGCGAGTCCAGGTGGAACGTGGGGAGTTGGATGGGAGGATGGGCAGGTGATGGCTGTTTCAGGTGGAGGATGGGGAGATGATGGTTGTTTCAGGTGGAGGACGGGGAGATGATGGCTGTTTCAGGTGGAGGACGGGGAGATGATGGTTGTTTCAGGTGGAGGATGGGGAGATGATGGTTGTTTCAGGTGGAGGATGGGGAGATGATGGTTGTTTCAGGTGGAGGATGGGGAGATGATGGTTGTTTCAGGTGGACGATGGGGAGGTGATGGTTGTTTCAGGTGGAGGATGGGGAGGTGATGGTTGTTTCAGGTGGACGATGGGGAGGTGATGGTTGTTTCAGGTGGAGGATGGGGAGATGATGGTTGTTTCAGGTGGAGGATGGGGAGGTGATGGCTGTTTCAGGTGGAGGATGGGCAGGTGATGGCTGTTTCAGGTGGAGGACGGGGAGATGATGGTTGTTTCAGGTGGAGGATGGGGAGATGATGGTTGTTTCAGGTGGATGATGGGGAGGTGATGGTTGTTTCAGGTGGAGGATGGGGAGGTGATGGTTGTTTCAGGTGGACGATGGGGAGGTGATGGTTGTTTCAGGTGGAGGATGGGGAGATGATGGTTGTTTCAGGTGGAGGATGGGGAGGTGATGGCTGTTTCAGGTGGAGGACGGGCAGGTGATGGCTGTTTCAGGTGGAGGACGGGGAGATGATGGTTGTTTCAGGTGGAGGACGGGGAGATGATGGTTGTTTCAGGTGGAGGATGGGCAGGTGATGGCTGTTTCAGGTGGAGGATGGGGAGATGATGGTTGTTTCAGGTGGAGGATGGGGAGGTGATGGCTGTTTCAGGTGGACGATGGGGAGGTGATGGTTGTTTCAGGTGGAGGATGGAGAGATGATGGCTGTTTCAGGTGGAGGATGGGGAGGTGATGGTTGTTTCAGGTGGAGGACGGGGAGATGATGGTTGTTTCAGGTGGACGATGGGGAGGTGATGGTTGTTTCAGGTGGAGGATGGGGAGATGATGGTTGTTTCAGGTGGAGGATGGGGAGGTGATGGCTGTTTCAGGTGGAGAATGGGGAGATGATGGTTGTTTCAGGTGGAGGATGGGGAGGTGATGGCTGTTTCAGGTGGACGATGGGGAGGTGATGGTTGTTTCAGGTGGAGGATGGGGAGATGATGGCTGTTTCAGGTGGAGGATGGGGAGGTGATTGTTGTTTCAGGTGGAGGACGGGGAGATGATGGTTGTTTCAGGTGGACGATGGGGAGGTGATGGTTGTTTCAGGTGGAGGATGGGGAGGTGATGGTTGTTTCAGGTGGAGGACGGGGAGGTGATGGTTGTTTCAGGTGGAGGACGGGGAGATGATGGCTGTTTCAGGTGGAGGACGGGGAGATGATGGCTGTTTCAGGTGGAGGACGGGGAGATGATGGCTGTTTCAGGTGGAGGACGGGGAGATGATGGCTGTTTCAGGTGGAGGACGGGGAGGTGATGGCTGTTTCAGGTGGAGGACGGGGAGGTGATGGCTGTTTCAGGTGGAGGACGGGGAGGTGATGGCTGTTTCAGGTGGAGGATGGGGAGGTGATGGCTGTTTCAGGTGGACGATGGGGAGGTGATGGCTGTTTCAGGTGGAGGATGGGGAGGTGATGGCTGTTTCAGGTGGAGGATGGGGAGATGATGGCTGTTTCAGGTGGAGGATGGGGAGATGATGGCTGTTTCAGGTGGAGGATGGGGAGGTGAAGGCTGTTTCAGGTGGAGGATGGGGAGGTGATGGCTGTTTCAGGTGGAGGATGGGGAGGTGATGGCTGTTTCAGGTGGAGGATGGGGAGGTGATGGCTGTTTCAGGTGGAGGATGGGGAGGTGATGGTTGTTTCAGGTGGAGGATGGGGAGGTGATGGTTGTTTCAGGTGGAGGATGGGGAGATGATGGTTGTTTCAGGTGGAGGATGGGGAGGTGATGGCTGTTTTATGTGGAGGACGGGGAGGTGATGGTTGTTTCAGGTGGAGGATGGGGAGATGATGGTTGTTTCAGGTGGGAGGACGGGGAGATGATGGTTGTTTCAGGTGGAGGACGGGGAGGTGATGGCTGTTTCAGGTGGAGGACGGGGAGGTGATGGCTGTTTCAGGTGGAGGACGGGGAGATGATGGTTGTTTCAGGTGGAGGACGGGGAGGTGATGGCTGTTTCAGGTGGAGGACGGGGAGGTGATGGCTGTTTCAGGTGGAGGACGGGGAGGTGATGGCTGTTTCAGGTGGAGGACGGGGAGATGATGGTTGTTTTATGTGGAGAATGGAGAGATGATGGTTCTTTCAGGTGGGAGGATGGGGAGATGATAGCTGTTTCAAGTGGGAGGATGGGGAGATGATGGTTGTTTTATGTGGAGGTTGGGGCGGTGATGGTTGTTTCAGGTGGAGGACGGGGAGATGATGGCTGTTTCAGGTGGAGGACGGGGAGATGATGGTTGTTTTATGTGGAGAATGGAGAGATGATGGTTCTTTCAGGTGGGAGGATGGGGAGATGATAGCTGTTTCAAGTGGGAGGATGGGGAGATGATGGTTGTTTTATGTGGAGGTTGGGGCGGTGATGGTTGTTTTGAGGTGGAGGATGGGGAGATGATGGTTGTTTCAGTTGGAGGATGAAGAGATCATGGTTGTTTTAGGTGGAGGATGGGGAGATGATGGCTGTTTCAGGTGGGAGGATGGGGAGATGATGGTTGTTTTAGGTGGAGGATGGGGAGATGATGGTTGTTTCAGGTGGGCGGATGGGGAGATGATGGCTGTTTCAGTTGGAGGATGAAGAGATCATGGTTGTTTTATGTGGAGGAATGAGGAGGTGAGAAAAGTGTTCAGAGAACCTGGAGAGAGTAGCTAAGAGTCAGAAACTTCCTGCTGGGAGGTTTCCCCTCTGAAGATGGGAAATGTGAGTCTCATGAAGGGCCGGGAGCCTCTGGGGCCACACGCTTGCCCTGGACAGGGCAGTCAATGGCTCTGGGAGAACATTCTGGCTCAGGAGGATGACCCCTGGGCTAGAAACTTGCCGAAACGGACTCCTCTGTGTTTGTCCTTCAGGCCAGTGAGTCAGCAACCACCAGGGACCCCCACGCCCAGTTCCCATCTCCAGGCAGCGTTTCCACCCGTGGGTCCCAGTGGACATCCTCAGCCCACCAACTTGTTTCACACACAGTCATCTGAGCCGCTGTCATGTGGCAGCTAATTATAGTCACATCTGTTTGCAGCAGGACCACCAATGACCTGGAGAAGTGCTGGGCTGCATCATCACTCCCTCTAGTTTATCCCACTCCCAGGCAAGGACATTCCACGTCCACCCCCGCCAAGTGGGAGAAATGGAAGAAAAGAAATGAAAATGAGTCACCAAAATTGTACAATGGGAGAAACAGGAGAACAGAACTGCCATCACATGGCAATGGTCAAGCAAACATCCTCATATCCTTGTGTTGTTTGCTGGGAGCCCACCAGAATCTGCAAAGTCAGTTCTTAGTCAGAGCATGAGAGATGCTGCGTATTCCAAGATCAGTTTGTTTCTCAAATGTGTCATGCTCATTTTTTTTTTTTTTTTTGCCAAGAATATATCAACACTTGTAGTTGTTTTCACATTCGAGCAGAAATGTTTTGTGAGTCTACAAAGTAGTGGGGATATTCTGTTTCCACGTTTTCCATGATTGACTGGAACAGAAATGTTATTTTACTTAACTAAATTCTTTTCTATTGGATTAAGGATGAAAAATTATTTTCACGTCTTTGGAATCACATCTATCTTACATTTATCAAAAAAAAACAAAAAACAAAACGATGATGATAGAATAACGATCAAGCAAATGCAGGTGAAAGCACATGGGTTGTGAGCTCCTTGGAGATCAGTCACCCTTCAATCCACAATTCCAAGCATATTTTTGGAAGTCCAAAAATGCTGTACAAATGTAGGCTTTTAAGAAATTATTATTATACTGCAACATTTGGCTATAATTTGCTATCTTGTTATTAATTTTTTTTTGTTTTCATGAACAGTTTTGTTGGTTAGAAACTTTAGAAAAATTACATAATAGTAGCTATAATAATGGGGTTTCCTTGTCTTTTACTTTAGTGGAATTCGTTCACACTTGTTAATATTTCATTTAATTTTTTATGTTTATTATATGTAATTTTGTATCATAGTGTTTGGGTTTTATTGTTTTTTGTTTTTTTTTTTAAATTGGAGTATAGTTGATTTACAGTGTTGTGTTAGTTTCAGGTGTACAGCAAAGTGAGTCAGTTATACATAAACATGTATCCATTCATTTTTAGATTCTTTTCCCATATATGTCATTACAGAGTACTGAGTAGAGTTCCCCATGCTATACAGTAGGTTCTTGTTAGTCATCTTATCTTGTTATTAATTTTTAAATCCTAGGCACACTTTTTGGGGGAGGGATAGATTTTATTGAAGAAACGTGTGAAATCATAAAGGCACAGCTCAGTGCCTCTTACGTGCGTGAATCAGAAGCCAGGTCACGAGCCAGGACGTTTCCGGAAACCTAGAAGCCCCTTGAGCCCCCTTCTAGTCACCAGTAGCCCCCTAGGGTAACCACTCTGCAACTGCATTTTGTTTAGTTTTGAACTTTATATAATCGGAGTCTCCTGGCTTGTTCTTTTGTGCCTGGTTCCAGGTTGCTCGGTACTAAGTCTGTGAGACCCATCTGTGTCATAGCCGACCTTCCTCCATGGGTAGGGGTTTCATTCTGTGAATCCAGACCACTGTGTTTTTATTCTGCTGTTTCTAGTTCCGGCTACTTCGTAGAGTGTTGCAATAAACATTCTTGAGGATGCCTTCAAGGAAAATTTTATTAAAGCACAACAAAGTGCAAACATTGTAAATTCATAGCTCAATGAATTTTTCCACGTGTTACCATTCACCCTGATCAAGCAGAGAATGTTCCCAGCACCCAGAAGCCTCTTAGGCAACCCCACCGGAGGCCAACACTCTCCTGACGTTCACTGTTGATAGTTTCATTTGTTCTTGATCTTAATGGCATGGGGCCTACAGTGTGTGCTCTCCGGTTGAAGTTTCTTTTTTTTTCGTAATTTAAAAAAAAGTTATTTTATTTATTTATTTATTTATTAAATCTTCATCCTTCCTGTTTTTAAATTTATTTATTTATTTACTTATGGCTGTGTTGGGTCTTCGTTTCTGCGCAAGGGCTTTCTCTAGTTGCGGCGAGCGGGGGCCACTCTTCATCGTGGTGCGCGGGCCTCTCACTATCGCGGCCTCTCTTGTTGCGGAGCACAGGCTCCAGACGCGCAGGCTCAGTAGTTGTGGCTCACGGGCCCAGACGCTCCGCGGCACGTGGGATCTTCCCAGACCAGGGCTTGAACCCGTGTCCCCTGCATTGGCAGGCAGACTCTCAACCACTGCGCCACCAGGGAAGCCCAAAAGTTATTTTATTGAAGCATAGTTGATTTACGATGTTGTGTTAATTTCTGCTGTACAGCAGAGTGCTTCAGTTATACATATACATACATATTCTTTTCCATTATAAGTTATTACTAGATTTGGAATAGAGTTCCCTGTCCTATACAGTAGGACCTTGTTGTTTCTCCATCCTATACAAAATAGTTTGCATCTGCTAATCCCAAACTCCCAATCCATCCCTCCCCTCCTGTTGGAGAAGTTTTAAGGTTCTCTTTCAGGGCAGTCCTCTCTGGGCAGGGGGTCCGTGGAGGCATAGACAGCCATTTTGCAGAACCTCATGGCAGTAAACTAACATTTAAAACAAGAATTACCAAGAATAGCATACCCTAGTTAAAAATCACAAACAGGATGGGAATTAGGACATACATATTAAAATCTCCCATATATACTCTCTATTTCTTTATGATGTTTTAGTTTCCAAAAAGAGTGTGAGCTCATGGAGCCTTTTTTGGGGGGGAGGAGGTCATCTTTTATTCGCCATACTACCATCTTGGGAGTAATGATACAGAATTGAAAATAATAGAAATGAAAAGACCACACTTCAGTGGGATGTGATAAGGGCAAATGTTGTGAAGCGGTTTCAGTAATGACAATGTATGACGTGACTTTTGATGGACATCTGCCCGCATACCTGTGGGACAGGTGCCAAGAGTGGAATTCGGCGACCAGACGCTGCCTCACCGTGTTCCAGGAGGGTCGTCCCACTTGACCCCCAACCCTGGGGAGTCTGGAAGCTCCACTTTTGGTTTCTGCATGCTTCCAATTTCTGCCCTAGTAGCCCTAAAATACATTCTTGTGTCTCTACATATTTCTTTAGTGGGGTAGATAATTATTCTACCCCACTAAAGAAGGGCTACGACCAGGAAGAAAATGGGGATCGTCCTATCACCACAAAACTATTTTGACATTTTGCACAGCGCAGAGAATGTGAAAAGGAATTTGAAAGATAAGCTGTTTAGACTTGGCCGAGCTCCACTTGTCCCTATTTGGCGGGATGTGAAACACATAAAAATTGTTACAGTGGGGATGGTAAAGGTCTATCTCCCTTCAGAAGCAGGAAAAAAAATCAGACAATTGAGGACTTCACTCTGTTTAACTCATTTCAGATATGCTTTCCTGCGGAAGGTATGTCACAGTTAACAAATTAGCATGAGTGGGCATTCTTACTCTCTCTCTCTTTCTCTCTCTCTCTCTCACACACACACACACACACACACACACACACACACACACACACACACACAGAGTAATGTAGTGTAGCAGTTGGCTTCCTTGGTTAACTAAAAAAGTCTCTCTCTAAATGGAATTAGCGAGCCTCCCCACCTAGAACTCACTGTAATGTCGAGAAGAGCTTTCTGTCAGTCTGTAGATCAGAGAAAGACCGGAAATAGACTTTATTTCAAATGAAAGGCATTGACCCTCGTCACTCCCCTTCCTTCTTTGGCGCTAGTACTGTGTATCGTAAATCTTTGGGAATTTTTGGAACTTAGCATACTTTATAGCATTAATTCTGATGGTTTGACTCTCTGGAAATTTTTAATTGGGGCATGAAAGAAAATGTGAATAACATTCATTGTTTTATCCTATCATGAAAAGTATAAAAATACTCGTACAGAATATAAAAGGTATTTGATTTAGGGATGACTTCGTTGTACATTTTGCATTCCTTTCCAATTGTACTATTTGTGGGCATTTAAAGTTGACCTCTGCTATTGAAGTTGTGTGTGTCCTACAGACTTCATTGAGAACGGATTTTTTTTTCTGTTTCAAATACTATTAATTCAGGTCTGCTTCCATTTGGAGGGAATTTGTTATGCTCTCGTGGTAAATTATTGGCTGTCAAGTGTGGCTTGGTTTTCATTAAGTTTTTCTATGGTCTTCGGGGTATAAATGGTGATGCGTTTCCCCCTGAGAAATTTCTAGGGTTCTCTTACCCTCACTGGTCTGAGCGGCCCGTGTCACTGTGGACCAGGGATGGTCTACTTCTATAAGATGGACCAACATCCACAACTTTCTGACCTTTGGGGTCTTTAGCCACATCCCCCATTTCCAAGGGGAGACTGTCTTCATGACCAACTGCGTCAGTCGTGACTGTGGGTTAAGTGTGTGTCTCCCGGGAAGAAAGCACAGGCATGCCCCTGGGGGCTTTGAGCTAGTTTACTTGACCTTGCACTCCGGGGAGGGGAAAGGCAGGAGGAAAGAGTGTGAGTACTTCACAGAATGTACAAGTTCTTCCTGTTCTAGAATCTGAAACAGATGGGATGGGAGCTAGCTGAGTGGAACCCAGTATCTTCCAGACTTCAGACTTGTCCGCCCCCTCAGATATGCAGCCAGGAGGGAGCCACTGGGGCCAGGGGGGCTGCCTTCTCTCTTTTGATTTTGCTGAGAGGTCTGGACGCGGAATGTAATTCCTCAGGAAATCATGAAATTTGTGACATGGCCTTTAGCATGTTAGGTCACCTGTGAAATCGTGACTCTGAGTAACTCATACAGTTTATTCGCCCTTTCAGTTAGTAATTCATAACGGAGGGTTGAGACTTGCATTACTGAAGGCTTTTAATTAATGAGCTATTTCAAAATCAGACGTTACACCAGATTGAAAGGACACTCGGGACGTCATTGTTGTCCTTTTTAGCCGTGCACCCCTGAGTCACAGCTAAAATGACTCGACATGCCAGGGTGATATCCAGCCTGGGGCATTATATGACAACAGTTGTAAAGGACCAGAAGAGTGATATTTCAAAGTAGATTTCATTTAGCAAAATAAATGTGCCTCTCATGATTTTTGTTTGTTATTCTAAAAATTAGGTTTTTTTAAACAGAGCCATTTACATAAAATGCTAGGCCACCCAGAATGTGAAACAAAAATCATGGTCTAAAAATGCCTTTTGTTCTGAAAAGTTGACCATCATTTAGATCTTCTTAGAATGATCAGTTCTTTGGAATTGTCCTCTAGGGCCAGAAGGGGTAATAAAATTTCCTATGTGAATAAAGCAGATAAGGAGGCATGAATGTCTTTTGTCTGGGATTAGGAATTTATTTTTTTGCTTGATGTAAGCCGGTAGGAGCAGGGGGAGGGTCCTTCGATGGGGCCTGTAATAAGACTGTAGTCCTTTTTCTCATCTCCGATTTTCCCCAGTAGTTGTCGTGACCTGACGTGTCGTCCAAGGGAAAACTGCTGGGTTGTTACCCACGCACGCTGGGTGTGTTTCTGTCGCAAAAGCTCAAGAAACAATTTGACCTCAACATCCACCACTGGGGCCCTGTGACCTCTTTTCTGGGGTCCCCTGCAATTTAGGCAGTGGTCCCCAACCTTTTTGGCACTAGGGACCGGTTTTGTGGAAGACAGTTTTTCCACAGCTGGGGTTGGGGGAGGGGAGGGGGGATGGCTCAGGTGGTCATGGGAGCGATGGGGAGAGATGGGGGGCAGCAGATGAAGCTTTGCTCACCGCCTGCTGTGCGGCCCGGTTCCTAACAGGCCGGGGACCGGTACCGGTCCTCGGCCCGGCGGTTGGGGACCTCTGAATTAAGGCATTTACCAATAGCTTCAGGGAACAGTTCCAGGAAATTCATTTTTATAACCTCCCTCAAACTGAATAAAGATGAGCTTCTGAGACTTTATCAGCATTTCAGAAGAGGAAACCTCAGAATCACCAACAGCCGTTTTCAGCTTCAGTCATTAGATTCCCACCTAATCTGAAGCTTTGACGATGCCGTTGTTGAACTGTAGTTAGAAAAGTCCGTTACCACCCCGGGCTGTTGTTGGGTTCCCCCAGCTAAGCCTGGGTGGTGGTGGGTGGACATTTCCTAAGTCAGTGGGTCTTGGCCTGATTGACTTTTCCTTCTGGTGTCCTTCTGGATAAACAGCAGAGTTTAAAGAGCAGAGGTGGGTTTCCGGACCCGGCTCAGAAGCAGGAAAGTTGTGGAGATGGGACAGTTGCAAGGAAGAGGCCACCCGGAGCCCAGGTGACTCGGGGCTGCCGCACCTGTTGGGCTCCCCTGGCCTGGGGGCTAACCTAGCAGCATCGGGCAGCTCCGGGGGCCCAGGCATCCTCCAGAACCTCCCCTTTTCCCTGGCTGGTCTGGGGATCTGGAACAGTCCCACACTCATTGCCGAGTTCCTTTTTGGAGTATTTTCCCACAGTGCTGTGATGTAGTTACACGCTGTGAGTTGACATACCAGTGTCACTGGGTTGTCTCCGATGTCCGTTTATTAATGTTTTAACAACTAGGAATTGGGGTAGATCGAACAGTTGAGGGCGTGTCATGGTTCAGTCAGTGATGTTCTTTATTTCCTGCTGTGGGTTTTACAACCGATGTGGTCGCAGGTGAAATAACAGGCTGTTTCAGGCTGGGTGAGAGGCTTTGGGCTGCCCTCCAGGGGCTCCCGGGGTCCGGGGACACATACATGCAAAGGACTCTGAGAAACATGTGATGAGGGTCACAATAGAGGCACATAATCCACCTTTCATGCGCACCGGGTCGGGAGCAGATAGCCCTCTCCTGGGGATTGTTGAGGAAGGCTCATCCCCGGATTCCCTTGGTCCTTTTATATTTGTGCATTTTGGATGAATTTCTGGAGCACAGGTTTGAGATTTTAGCCTCATCTCTTTAGACAACTCTGAGTGGTCACCCAAACCCAGATTCTGAAGCAAAACTGTGCACATGGATTGATCTACAGCGTTAGGAGCTTATGAGAGTGCATGCTGAGAATTGCCTGAAAGTTGAGTCAGGGAAAGAAACAGATCTGTAATCTCTGGGGTCGGTTTGGACTGTTGTCAATTGTCTCCATTTCCAAAATGTAAAATTAAGAACAGCTTACTGTCTTGGAGGCACTTGTTCGGATTTCATTTTATAAAATAAATATCTCCAGATGTAGCTGTTTTATGCAGAAGATTTCCAAGGCAGGGGAACTAAGACTTGAGTATGTTGTTAAAAAAACAGACTTCACACGATCACAGTACTATTAATGGTATGGTTTTATTTTCCAGAAACTGTATTGCTGGAAGCAGCACTTAGATATACATTTTATCTCACACTTAATATCGAGCCACTAATAAACCTCATTAGCTAAATTATCAATATTCCTATCACACCCTCTTCCATTCTATCCACAATATCTATGTCTATTTTGGTTTAGAATTTGGATTCTTCTAAGGAAACTGTAAACGTGTTGAGCACCATCATATGTTTGTCTTTTAATGCACTAGCAGTTTTCCATGATGGGAGTTGAAGTTGAGTTCGTCTCAACCTTTTCCTGGCGTATTATTTAAAACCTCCTAACTCAGTTTTCACGTCTGTAAAATGGGGATGGTAACACGTATCTCGTTAAATAAGATGGTGGCTGATTGTTTGTTGAACCCGGTGGGCATTTGAACATGCTGTTTCCCTTCTTCTCCAGCTTGTATTACATACTTGGATTCTTTATCTTGTGTTTTAACATTAATTTAAATGCTAGAAATGAACTACAAGGAGGATTTTGTTGTGGAATGTTCTTTGATTGAACATTCCAGCTTTAATCGAATTAAAAATCAGTTCTTTAAGGCTTGAGCTTCTTCTTTTTTTCCTTTCTACACATTTTTTTTTTTTTTTTTTTGCACGTATCTGTGTCTCTGGGGATGTGAGGGACAAAGCATGGACTCCTCCCCCGCCACTCCAGTCTCCCGTGGTCTCAGGTCTGAAACTCCTGGATCAGAAGTGCGATACTTTCGTAGCCTTGAAGATAGGGGTGGGCTCCTGTTGTTTTATGGGAAATGGAGAGTCCATTTCTAAAAGTGTGACAGCCTTCACTTTTTGGACTGAGTGATGCTTTGATGCGTTCCACTCCCGGATTGCTATTTTGTCTGTTAGGGCAAAAGAGATGGACCGCTGAACAAGTACGGAGAGCCTGTTAGAACAATTCCAGGGTCATGCTCATACGAAAAGGGTAGGGCTAACCCATAAATAGGTGAAGATGCCAAAATCATTTCAGTTCAGATATGGACCTCAATTTGCAGGTGTTCTTCTATTTAAAGATGTTTTCTCTTATTTCCAGGGTGGGTGTGCTGGCTCTGGCTGCGGGAAATGTGACTGCCATGGCGTAAAGGGACAAAAGGTGAGTAGCCCGAGCTCCGATGACAGCAGTTTCTCTTGAATTGCCATCACTGTGGAAGTCATTAGAAATGGCATTAAAACAACCAAATAATCAGCAAGTCATGTTAAAGCCTTATTACCATTTCAGTAATTTCCCCAGAGCAATACAAATGAAGCAAAACCAAACTTAACAGTATTTTTGAGGAATCTTAACTGCTATTCCCCAAAGATTGTAATTATTGGTGGCAATTAACGTTAAGAAAGTGATTTGGTTTATTTCCTTTTTTGACTATAGAAGGAACAAGTATATTGGCAGAAAATCTGTTGAGTCAATAGCATTCTTTGGAATTAGTGCATGAGAACTAAACTCAGCCTTTTTCTGAAAAAAGAAAACATTTATATTGAACTCTAGAGCCTTCTCTTCAAATTAGAATTTTTAAACAATTTTAAGTTCGTAACATACTTGTCTAGATTTATTTACAGAAACAGTAACTATTTATTGTTTCCCAAACGCAAAATTATAATATTTTTTTCTAAGCAAGTACTCTGCCTCTCTCTTACTTGAAGAACCACAGATCTGGATAAAGATCATTTTCTCTTGAAGGCAGGTTGGATCTTGAAGGCAGGCAGTTGTTCTGAGAGAGGGTCTTTACCCGGGGACAGTGTAGCATCCTGTAACTGTCTGGGGGTCACCATGGAAACTGGGCGGGGCCGTGAGACAGCATGGCCAGTGGGCCAGTGGGCCAGTCATTGGGACCCACAGCAGCTGGGGCCATCTGGAAGGGAGGGAGGGGCCCCCGTGGACCTCTGCCTGCTTTCTGGGACTGGAGGTGTCATTCAGCAGGGCCAGGGTGAAAATTCTTCTCTCCCTTCTGGTGTGCCCAGGGCTTATGGGGCCATAGACTCACACTTTTGAAATTCAGCAAATTCTACTTTACAGAAAATTGTTTCATTTCTTTTCAGCTATTTGCTGAAGTACCAACATTATTCTTTTAAAAAATATGTTGACAGTTGGTGGCACTAGTATTACCTGGATAGGTTTTTGAATAAATGAAGTATGTGGAAACATTTTTATATCTTTCATCATCAACTTTATCAACTATAATTCATCTTCAGGTGCTGTTCCTTCTCTTACTTGGGAAGTTTTTCTAGCTAGTTCCAGGCTGCATCCTTGAGAGGAGAGGCAAGTCTGTTCATACCACAGATTCTTTTTCTGTGTGTGTGTCTAACTTGAATTATAAGCACGCTGAACTAACAAAGAAATCCTTCAAACTACAAAAAGTGGAACTTTCAACAAATAGGAAACGGAGACCTGTATCAACACTACTCTGCTTTTCTTGTAACTTAAAGCATCAGGGGGCAGGCAGACTTGGTGTTTCTCGCTCGTAAAGAGAATGCGTCCGTTCCACCCGCTTTCTTGATCTCCCCTCCCCTCCATCAGCTGCAGACCTGGTGGCACTTCCCCAGGCCCTGGTGCTTTTCAGACTTCCTATTCTGGTCTTATGTTTTCTAGGCTGATTCATTTGAATTTTAACCAAAAATCTACCCATTGTATATAACAAGGTAGATTTATCCAGGTGTAGCTTTCCAAATATTTTTGGCTGACTTCTTCTCGACTTGACAGGCCCATGTCAGTTCAGAGCTGGCGAAGCATCTTTCGAGATGGCAGGTCACATCTCACTCACAGGGGGCATCTGGCACCCACCCCAACAAGGAAAGGGTCTTTAAGTGTTTCTTTTCAAATCCAAGCATTGAGGAAGCCCTTGCTGTGGCCAGTGTGTCAGCGGAGGCTAGGTCTGTGCTTGTCGGGGACACAGGAACATACACCGTAGGGCCTTCCTTCCACTTTGGCATGGGAAGGTCATGGTGGGAAGGTCACAGGACCTCCGTGGTCCTTCCTGGCCTGACCTTGCTCCCTCAACTGTCTGCTCCATTGCCCACTTTGGGTTTTGTACCTTATTATTAAATAAAGACTATTTAAAATAAAATACTGGCAAGCTTTGGGTTAAACCATTCTGAATTTGTGTTTTAAAAGGCTGTAATTATTGAATGGATTCAGATGGCCTCTCAAAATTTAGGGGACTAGCTAAATGATTTAGTATTATAGCCTTTAAACAGAAATCAGAGCTCTGTCTTTTCTCGCCTTGAGCAGAAATATTTCAGGTCCTGTGGTTCACATAGCATGAGCCGGGAAGAGGGCCTTCCTCCCACTGAAAGAGGAAATTTTAAACTTCCACTTATTGTCTCGGACGTGATGTTAAAATAATCAGTTTAACGATGGGAAACACCCAGAGCTTGACTGAGCTGGGACTTCAGGTCTGGTTCCCTTTCTCTCATCCCAAGGTCAGATAACAAAGAAACGTATTCTTGGTTGGCACGTCAGCGAGAGAAATTGGTCTTCCTTCATCTGCCACCACTGTTCTCAAAGAGGGTCCTGCACGTGCTAATCGGGTATAAATGCAATAAATGAATAAAGGCTTGAGCATCACAGAATTTACATCGAGTGGTTCACATCACAGGCCTGCTTTTTGAGCTACTAATGCCTGTTCTCGATTCTCGTAGGAGTTATTTTGCTGTTCTCCAATGTCTACAAGTTAAATGAATTTTGACGTGCTTTTGAAAATAGGGTGATAGAAGCCATATAACTCAGGGAGAGTTCAAATTACCTAACTGAGACAGAGTGTCAACTGCCTGAGAACTTTGGAAACCATTGTTTCTGAGAAATGCCCCCTCGAGGATCACTTTAACATATTGGCTATTTAGAATCCACCAATGGAAATCGGAATATCTCCAGTATAAATTGCCAAATCCCTTTTGGCGAAGTCCTGCGTTCCATGGAGATATGATTAATTGGCAGAATGTCTTATATTCTCCAGATATCATAAGCAAATATTAATGCCTTAGATCATTGGTTGTTTTATAATCTCGTAGTTATCAGTATAGTGCTAGGGATCTTATTCTGAGTTCAACAGTTAAATTCATTGAGCCTTTCACTGGATTTCAGTCTTTGCTGACTTGTTTATTTTCCCACTTCCCTGGCTGGCCACGCAGATCTTCAGATGTTTTCTCTAGGTAATTAATTTGGGTTTGTACACAATGACATCGTGTCTTTCCAGAGGCCTCAGCAGTGTGGGAATGTTATCTCCTTAAACTGATTAGGGTTTTGAATGCTTGCCTCCTCAGAAAGAGCCAAAAGTTAAGCTCTTATTTTGCTCAGTAACCTGATTTTCCCAATTATTTGAGGTAGTGGGAAAGGCAACGTATTCCCAGGAGTTACTGCCATAGGCTGGGAAATTAACCATTTATACTTGGCAAAAATTGAGTTTGCCCAAGAAGTCTTTCACATATTTTAACCACAGGAGCCCACGTTTATGTAAAGCTACCATTCTATTCTGTGACCCTGCAGTGTCCAAAGAAGGACGCTTCAAGTTTCCTTGAAGTAAGAGAGGTAAGAGATATACACATGAAATAAATAACAAGTTAAGAGTAAATGATCAAATTGCAGGAGAAACAGCAGAGAAAACAAGTGCTACAGTTGTCCTGAGAAGGGAGTGATCCCAGTGGCCTAGGACCATAAATAAAGGGACAGTCTCCTGGGTGAAGTAGGTCATGTGTTCACTAATTCTTCAGACTCACTTGGATATAGAATAGGGTCATCTGTCACACAGCTGCAAAAAGATAGATGCTGAATTTAACTACACTGATCAGAGAAAATAGCCCCTGTGGCCTGTTGATAAATGCTACCATGGCAAAGGGTTGATAGTTCCTAACAGAGTGACTCTTGAAGGGGACTTTCCCAAACCACAGTCTTGGGAGCACAGAGAATCTTAATGAAGCAGAATTGTAGTATTTCTAAGGAATGATGAGAACAGCGTAGGTGTCTCGTAGCTTCTCAAGACACTTTAACCTGCTGATACCCAGATCCTGGCCAACAACGTGGGGAAGAAACACATTCTCCTTTTATTTACTAATTAGAGTGTCTGTAAATCACAGCCCCTGTCTACATACCGGCTCACCAGAGAGTGCAGTCCCAGGCTGCATTCAAAGCAGAGAGCTTTGAAAATGGAATTTCTGTCTTCTTGTCTAAAACACGTAGCCCCTCTGATGTGGAAGAGTTGGAGGTGTCTGTCCAACCTGAAGTGATTCCGTTTCCGGCCCTGGAAATCTGGGGAGAAGCTCATGCTGCTTCGTGCCCTGCGCTGGTGCATATGCTTCTCTCTTGTTAGGGTGGACAGTCTGTGGCTTCACCTGCCCTTTACCTCCTGTGTATATTTGACACAGTCAACAGACATCTCACATCAGACCTCCATGTAAACCTGTCTGTCTGCATCTGACATTGAATTCTAACCTCTGCTTAGACACGGCAGATCTCGGCCAGGACAGAAACATCCTGGCTTTGGAGGGTCAGAGTGAGAAAGAGAAAGGGGCTGATGTGTACTGACTGTGTCCCTTGGGCCAGTCACGGTGCTGAATCTTTTTATGCTTACTATTATTCTACCCATTTTACAGTTGAAGAGACCACCTAGCCCAGGGTTTCTCAGCTTCGGCACTATTGACGTTGTGGCTGGGATACTTTTTTGCCGTGGGGAGGGCCCTGTGCACTGTGGGATGTTTACCAGCATCCCTGGTCTCCACCCACCAGATGTCAGCAGCTCCCTCCCTCCCCCAGCTGTGACAACTGCAATGTCTCCAGGTTAAGGCCAAATATCTCCTGGGGTTTGGGGAAAGGGGTGGGGGGAACAGTCTGGATTGAGAGCCCCTGAACTAGCCTAGTGTCTTATAGGGAATAAGAGGCAGGCGACAGGGTCCAAGTGCTAATCAGAGCACGAATCAGTTTCCATTCTTCAAGATAAGAAGATCCTGATCTGGGAGGGCCCAGCAAGAGGAACTCGTCGTTCAGAATATTCTGGAGTCTTGACCGAACTCCCATTGCTCTAAAACTGAATCTATGGTCTGTATGCTGCTTCACTGGCCACCTTGCCAAGGAAAGCAGACTTTCTGAAGCCTTTCTCTAAATGGGTGGTGCTGGAACGGATTGCTGAGGACCCCAAAGAAATGAACCTACTCCTTTGGGGCTGTGGGCAGACCTCTCAGGTCCTGTCCTGGAGGAGCGCCACCAGGTTAAACAAATAACCACAGGGAGCCACCTTGCCTGTGACGTGGAGCAGGTCAGAGGTCATCTGCCCAAGTCTGAGCCCCACCCCCCCTGAGGCAGATTAGGGGATCCCAGCCCAAACAGCCAGCATTGCCTCACCTTCGGGGGGTGTTTATTCCATACAAAGTTCAGAGTAAAACCTTGAGGGGAGGGCGTAGTGAAGTGAGCCTCTTAGGCCTATGTCAAGAGATGCCATTGTACCTACGTGGTGAGGATGGGACCTCCGCGGCCCCTTCCTTCAGGAAATCCTGGCGTATTCTCTGCCCTCTAGGAAATTCGTCACTCTGGTTACAAGGGAGTCATCTTTGTTACAAGTTGGGCATGACGCCTTGATTTCCCAGGAGGCGAATCTGGCCCTGTTTCTCACTCATTCTGGACACAGAGACGAGGGCCGTCACCTTGATCGTCAGCCTTGTCTACACCCGGGAAGATGCATCTTCTCTTTCCTCCCCACTTGGAGTAGCCGAGGGATGAAGCAATTGGCGGGCCTTTCTCGGTTGTTACTTTTAGAGACAGAAAACAAGTGTCCTTAGTATCTTTTCCTCAAGGACACGCTACATAAGAAAAAAGTATGTGCAAAGAATTCTGTATGTCTAAGCATGTGTAAATACAGGAGGAGAGGTTGAATTTTCGAGTCTTCCTGATTGTGAGCCAGTTTACATTGTTTTCTGTTAGCTGCTCTTTGCCAGAGACACTGCAGCCCCTGCTTGATTAGGAGTTCAGGCATTTGCTCACCAATCTCACTGTTCTGGCTGTTGTTGCCTATACTGCAGTGCTCGCCAAAAATGCCTTCGGAGCTAACGTGCCTTTTAATATAAAGGATCTTACTTCCTCCAAGATCGTAAATAGAGGAGACTTTCTTAGTTGTCATTGAATCTCAAGTAAAATTCCTTTTTGAGACAGGGACTATATTTCATTGCCATTTTTTGAGAATTCAACGGTCTTCAATTTATACATATATTTATTTCATTGATTTTTCTTTTAATTTACACATGGAAATTGAAGGAAGAGAGTGCTTTTGTATATTATACTTTATATATCAACTGGTTATTCTCTTTTCATTTCTTATTATTCTTGGTATCTGTGTAGAATCGATTTGAGACCTCAAGGATTACTGAAGAACGAGATTATCTTTATTATTTTTCATTAGAACATTGAAAATTTCTTTCCCATAAATTAAATTTAACCATTGTTCTAAATATTGAAGGTGTCATGTTTCTTCCTAGGTATTTCATTTTTTTCTTAAGTAAATGAAAATGAATATTTTTGTGTAAACTCTTTGAAACTTTGGATAAATTAACTGATTTGGACTAATAATAATCAATGAATAATAACAATAATTTATTTATTAAGCACTAACTCTGCGGGAGGCTCCACATCATGTTTGTATTAGCGAGGACTTCAAAATCTAGTAGATTTAAAAAGAAGTTCCATTTTCTTACTTCTAGGATGTGAAATACATGAAGTCAAAACGCAGAAAAAAGTGCTACTTACTGTACGTAACATATTAGGAGGTTTATTTAATAAAATTAAGGTTTGTTTAGTGTATTTGAAACTACTTGTATTATTTTTGAGACGGATTGGAGTTCTCTATTTTTATAAGTGTTCTGATTTGAGCATTTCCCAAAGGGCGATGGCGGCCAGTTCATTCTTTCCCCAGACATTGTCCTCAGACCACCTTGAGGAAGTTCTGGATGTGTCCTCTGGGATGGAATGTGGAGCAGCGTTTCCAGGACAGATACGTTTGGGAGACATGAGCTGTGGTTAAAGTCCCGCCCTGGGACACCTCAGAACCTTTAATAGAAGCTTCAGAACCTTCAAGGGTGGCTTTTCCCATGTGGTTTTCCAGACTCCTCTGATCACAGACCCCTTTTATGTCTCAAATCAGGAACAGCCTTCAGGAAAGGATGTTCTGTTGAGTAAGAGCCTAGGTTCTAGCGTGTGTTCCACCGTCTAAGCTGAGTGTGCTCTGTCAAGTCATTTTGACCACATTCTCCTAAGAAAAGGGGAAATGATCTTGGACCTACAATTTCCCAGTGTTGCTAAAAGGGTCACGTGAAAGGTATGGTACCTAAAAAGCACTTGGGTCATTTAAAATGTCATTCATGTTACATGTCATTTTAGCGTGAGGTTTAAAGTTGGGATAAATATGGCGATGGAGTTTGCTTGATGGTCCAGTTGGGGACAGATTTTAGGTGTAAAGACATAGGGGTGAGCTGCCCGGCTGAGAACTTCTCAATTCACAAAGGAGGACTGGTTCCACCGAGACAGAAGTTCTCCCAGCACCTAATATTAGAGAGATGTCAGGATGTTTTTAGAATTATAGCCCCATTGTTAGGAAGCTTGTTTGTAGCTTTTGGATGCTTTTGGTGGAGGAAAAATGAGAGGTACTCACTTGGGAGGTCTGTCTGGAAATATCATCCAATTTCTATCAACGTTGTGATTTTATCATCCATTTCCAGAATCATTAGGGGAACCAACTCTCCCTTTATTCACTCTCCTTATGTTTCAAATGCCTCTTTTTGTTGTTAACTGCTTTTCCTGACATCCATATAATTACAAGCATTGTCCAAACTCCTCTCCTCCCCCAGCTAACTCTCCTTTTTCGAGGTATTTTTAAAGGGGAGCCTCTGAGAAGTGTCATTTTATTTCTGCCATATAATGGATTCCAATACCCCAAGTGTCTACTTTAATCGTTTTGGGGTCTTGGCATCCACCGCGGGCTCTGATGATATATTCCTCTTCCCGTGCGCTGGGTATATGAGTTAATGCACACTCTTTTCCTTTTCCATGCTTTTTCTGGTGTCTTCCAATGCCAAGATTTTTCCCAGATGTCTCCTATTTCCTATTTCCACATATTGGGCATGAATCATCATCTGGCAGAATCATCGTGAGAATCAGTGTGGGTTCCCACATTCACCTACTTTTGTCTTTTTAGTAGTTCTTTGAAAACAAAGGTTTTTTGTTTTTTGTTTTTTACATATGCTTGAATCCAAGAGTGACGTATCAACAGTATACCATAGGGAAGCCATTAAAAGCAGATCCATGCTAAGTGAGTTTATTTTATCCTTCACATCAGGCCCATCACAGATGTCTCCCTGTGCTTTGGACGTCACTGGAATATGCCCTCTCGGGTACCGTGGGGGGAACCGTGAGCCACGCCTCCCCCAGGGTCCACCTCTTCTTCCTATTTCTCTCCATTACATAAAAATCTGTCCCTTCGCCATGTGCTTCTGAGACCTGTTAAACTTGCGATAGACTATAATCATAACAAATTCTACGTTTTTGGATCTGTAACTGTATTTGGAACGCACCTCATCCAGTGCAACTTCAAAAAGAGTGAGTTGATTTCATTTCCATGTTTAGAAGGAGTAGTAGGAAATTAAATGTCTTGAATGGAATATCGTATCCTGTGTCTTTTAAAGCACAGAACCCCTCGTGTGAGTGGACGCTGTCATCGGAGATGCTGGGCCATGGCAGTCCTCATCTTGACTCTTAATGGAAAAATTATTTTTTTTGTAAATAGGATCCAGACCAAACATTGGCTGGCAGGAATTTAGCTTTCTTTTAGAAGGAGCAAAATGAGGCTGTATGTGTTAATTCAAGATCAAAGACCCAACATCAGCCCTGACAAAGGAGAGCTGTGTAGTTGGACTTTCCTCCTGTTTGTGGGTAGAAGATCACGAGCCTTCACGATGTGTTTCCAGACGGCACGTAATGATGCGAGATGGTTCCGTAGTGTGGGTGTGGAGAGCTGCCACCCCAGAAATGGCATTAACAGAACCCTCATCCTTGCAAGGTGGCTCGACACCATGCGTAATTAAACAAAGGAAGACTCAGTCGGAGGGAACGAGGGAACCAGTGGGCTGTGGGGAACGGGTGCCCCTGGGTCTTATTTTCCCTTCGGCAAGCCCCTTAGAAAAGTTACAGGTTCCCTTGCACACCGTATCCACGTGTGGCTTAGCCTACCTCCATAGCCACGAGGTTTTATAGCAGCACCGTGCTTATCTGGCCCCAAATCCAACTGACTCTAGATCTCTTCACTTGGAAATCCACCCTGGGGGGCTAACGATTCTCGACTCCTCCCTGAAATGCTGTCCGGACATCCTTCCTGGTTTAAAGTCCCTCTCTGGTCACCTTCATCCGTATGAGGTTGGGCTGACCCTCGAGCTTATAGACCAACCAGCAAAGAGCTGGAAGACGCTTTTGGTCATGAATGAGAGATGGCAAGCTCTCCTACGTGCCTTGTTAGATCCTGAGGATTTGTCCAAAGAATTTTTTTATGGGCGGGCGTCTCATTGCGGCAGGTGACGTCCATATGTTGGTTCACTGATTGCAGGTGAGGAATCCCTGGCTCTAGGTTGGTTGGTGTGAACTCTGAGGTCTGTAGTGTCTGGATAAATGCTTGGTTGTGCAGTGGTTTCCCCTAGATTGGTAAAGGAGTTCAGGCTATCCAGGGTAGATGCAGTGAGCTGCTTGTATCCATGTGCCCCCTACTCCAACCTCGAGGGTCTTGTTGAGGTCCTGCCTGGTTGTGGCTGCAAGTCGATGGTTTTAGGGGATGGTTCGCACCTGTCCTCGAGGATGTGACAGTCCCAGCCAGAGGGAGGCATTACACAAGTAACAGCACCAATAACCCCCAAGCTGAACACTCTGCTGTGAGCTCCGAGGGCAGAGAGAAAGCAGTGCCGTGAGATTGAGCCCTGGGGGGTCCA
Source organism: Balaenoptera physalus (assembly GCF_965194825.1). Taxonomy (NCBI): domain Eukaryota; kingdom Metazoa; phylum Chordata; class Mammalia; order Artiodactyla; family Balaenopteridae; genus Balaenoptera; species Balaenoptera physalus. The sequence goes on from NC_138899.1 coordinate 2,679,247, forward strand.
GAGCTGAGCTGGGGTCATGGGTCAGGGAAAGGGAAACTGAACGTTCCAGGAGCAGACACCTGAAGTTCAGGTACCAGGCTCAGGACATGTGAATTAGGCTCCCAGTTTTGATTCCCTGTTGTTCATCACGTGTGCCCTGATTTGGGGTGGAAAATTGGGCACTTTGGGAAACTACCATGGACAGCTGTCCCCCTCCCCCCATGCATCTTGTCACTTCCTCATATGAGACCCCAAATCGTGAAAGGGCGGAATGGGTGTCTCTCCGGAAGCCCTCGGGAGTTACTCTTTTCTTAAGCGGGGTCTCTCCTCGCTGCTGGGTATTTCCGAGGCGAGGGTGGGGGTGCCTGGGTGCATCTTGTTCCCAGGCCGCCTGTCTCCGGATGCAGGAGGCCGCGGAATGACGTCTTCTCTTCTACGTCAGGACGCCCCGCCTTTGCTCCTGGCCCACGGCGTGTCACAGGCGTGCTGCACAAATCCTTTCGCCACGGCTGCTGCGGGTGGTGAGCATTGCGTCCTGCCCCTCCCGACAAGGAGTCAGAGCCCCCGAGGTTTGGTGTCCGAATCCAAATATAGAGGCACTTGGTAAAGGGTAGCGCAGGCTCGTCCGCTTCGGGACCACACAGGCTGAGCCCTGGGCGCGCCCAGAGGGCCGTGACCTCGCACCGCAGGAGGCCCCGGGGGGCGTCCTCGCTTCCCGGGCTCCTCACCCGCTCTGGATGTGGGACGCACGGTTTGTGCAAGAGACCCTGACTTGACAGCTAATTGAACGCCCTGACTGCCAGGGCAGGAGTAATCTACGGCCGGGGAAACTTCCAGAAAAGCTAACAATAACATTCTGAAGTCCGTTTTGGGGTTATTGAAGCAGAGCGATGCTCTTTTTTGTGGACATTAGATTGATGATCTCTGCTGAGGACTCGGTCCTTCAGGCCCTTGTGGGTCCAGGGCCCTGAGGATGGGAGCTGAAGCTGAGATCTCGGGGTGCAGATCTCTTCCACCCCCAGGGCTCTGAAGACACTCCAGTGCCCTTAGACTTGGCCCCGAGTGGGATTCTCCCACTTCCCTGTGCGGGCCCCACCACACTCTCCTCCTTCCTTTCTTTTTAACAGTTCTGCTCTTCATGTCCCTCCCACCAGGCATTCCTGCTCCTTCCCCATGGTGATCGGGTTTGCCTTCTCCACTCACCTGCACAGGTGCACCTGTTTTTTTATGCGGTGCCCCGTGGCATGCCTCTGATGATGCATTTCCTGGGGCCTGCCTTCCTCCCGGTATCTCCCCAGCCTCTCCTCTGCATGCGTGTGCACACACACATGGGCATGCACACACACGTGCACAGGCATGCACACACGGGCATGCACACACACAGGCATGCACGCACACACAGGCATATGCACGCAAACACAGGCATGCACACACGGGCATATGCACACACAAGCATGCACACACAGGCATATACACACACACAGGCATATGCACACACACAGGCATGCACACACACACAGGCATATGCACGCAAACACAGGCATGCAAACACGGGCATATGCACACACACAGGCATGCACGCACACACAGGCATGCACACACGGGCATATGCACACACAAGCATGCACACACAGGCATATACACACACACACAGGCATATGCACACACACAGGCATGCACACACAGGCATATGCACACACGTGCACACACACTTTTTACCTAGACACCCCCCCACCCCCAACACCGCCCTCCCCTATTGTCCCGTTGGAACCCTCCCTGGCCCGGCTTCCAGCCTGGGTCTTTTCCTCTTTCTGCATCGGCAGTGTTGAAGGTTGCCGCTTGGGACTCCTCCGGGATGTGGTGCTGCGGAAGTGGGCGGGGACACCAGGGGGACCAAGTTAGGAGGGTGACGTTAGAGCCGGCAGGGTGTGGGCCACGGCCACTTGAAGGTGAGAAGCAGCTGTGCTCTCTACGGAAGCAGTGGTCTAGGGGGGCACCCAGATAGTGTGGGCCTCAGAGGGGGGCCCAGGGATCCCAGCCTTTACGAGGGGATGGGGGTTTATCTTGAGCTGCTTTTTGGGATGCAGGACACGCCTCACAGGTATTCGCCCTCTAAGGATGTGGTGCAGGGCAGCTGTGTTTATCTGTGCCCTTGTGATTGAGGTGTGTTTCTCCACCTGAAAAAAAGTCTAGGCATTTTGATTTAAAAGTTGAAAACCTCCAGTAGGGAGGACATGGGCTCTGAGCTCTAAAACCTTCCAAATCAAAATGTCTACTAGCTCTGATTTCAGGCCTTCTCCGCAGATGCCAGAAGGTTCTTTAGAGCTTTGCTACTACTGGCCTTTCTAGGGTAAAATGTAATTTTACCAAAAGGAACCTTGGTACACAGTCTGTGTCACCTGTGGTACGCAGGCAGCGCCGGGACGCCTCCGGTACGCAGGGAGCGTCAGGGCGCCTCCGGTACGCAGGCAGCGTCAGGGCGCCTCCGGTACGCAGTGTCAGGACGCCTCCGGTACGCAGGCAGCGTCAGGGCGCCTCTGGTACGTAGTCAGCGTCAGGACGCCTCCGGTACGCAGTGTCAGGACGCCTCCGGTACGCAGGCAGCGTCAGGACGCCTCCGGTACGCAGGCAGCGTCAGGACGCCTCTGGTACGCAGTGTCAGGACGCCTCCGGTACGCAGGCAGCGTCAGGGCGCCTCTGGTACGCAGTGTCAGGACGCCTCCGGTACGCAGGCAGCGTCAGGGCGCCTCCGGTATGCAGGCAGCGCTAGGACGCCTCTGGTGCGCAGTGTCAGGGCGCCTCCGGTACGCAGGCAGCGTCAGGACGCCTCCGGTACGCAGGCAGCGTCAGGACGCCTCCGGTACGCAGGCAGCGTCAGGGCGCCTCCGGTACGCAGGCAGCGTCAGGGCGCCTCCGGTACGCAGGCAGCGTCAGGACGCCTCTGGTACGCAGTGTCAGGACGCCTCCGGTACGCAGGCAGCGTCAGGACGCCTCTGGTACGCAGTGTCAGGGCGCCTCCGGTACGCAGGCAGTGTCAGGACGCCTCCGGTACGCAGGCAGCGTCAGGGCGCCTCCGGTATGCAGGCAGCGCCAGGACGCCTCTGGTGCGCAGTGTCAGGGCGCCTCCGGTACGCAGTCAGCGTCAGGGCGCCTCTGGTACGCAGGCAGCGTCAGGAAGCCTCTGGTGCGCAGTGTCAGGACGCCTCCGGTACGCAGGCAGCGTCAGGGCGCCTCCGGTACGCAGGCAGCGTCAGGGCGCCTCCGGTGCGCAGTGTCAGGACGCCTCTGGTACGCAGGCAGTGTCGGAACGCTCCCTTAGTCTGAGGCATGGAAGGTCAGGCCATAACGGGCTCTTACTTCACAAGCAGACATTTCCTCCGCGTCGGATACTTTCTCAGTGATGTATGCAGAGAAGAGGGGAATGTGATTCAGCAGCATTGAACTCCTGTGCCTTCCTCATTCATTTTTCGAGCCTGCTGTTGTGAAAGTTAACGTTTCTTCAGTCCCCTTGGACAGCTGGTTTTTCTCCCCCTTTTCCGTTTTGAAAAATAACACGATACCTGCAGGGAAGTGTTCATGGTGGGGATTGGCTTCTGCTTTCCTCACGCTTTTGTGTTTCCCGCTTGCTAATCTATTCAGCTCTCTGTATCTCACGTGTGAAAATTTCCCGGGGGCCGAGAGGGCAGTGCTGGTATGAAACAACTTTTCTGAAATCATCCTGACTTTCTGAAAGAACTGCTCTGATGGTCACCCCCAGCCCCGCGACAATCGGTCAGGGGCCATCTCCTGGGTCTTATTACTGGGTAAGTGCCGAGAGCTAAAAGGGAGGGAGAAATAGATTGTAATTATGACAGTATTAGTGGGAATAACCATTCCTGTCCTTTCTGACTTATATGACGTTATAGTCTTAGCCCAAAGTGTCCATCTTTAATTTAAAATGAAAGTTCTCCAATCTGGAGGCTGTTCATCCTCTGGGGCAACGTTCCCTCCAAGGCCCACTCTTCACGGACGGACTCGAGGTGTATCACGGAGAGAAACGGGTGTCCGTGGTGTGAAGGTAAGAGCTATGCTATGCGTCCGGTGATGCTTCAAACAAAGTAATCTACGCAGTGAGCAGAGTTTAAAATTCTGTTTTTTAAAAAAGGAATTTGCTTCCCTCCGTGACAGATTGGAACACGCACGCCTCGTTTTCCATCCTGTCAACTATTCTGCTCCCGACACAGGCACCTCTCCTGAGGTGTTTCTTGTGTGCGATCACATAATTAAGGAGACATTCTAGAAGAGAGTAGGTGAGCTTATTTCAGAAGCAAATTACTTCTGTGTCTTGGATCTTGTAAATAGTGGTGCAGTGAACACTGGGGTGCATGAATCTTTTCTAATTAGAGTTTTCTCCGGATATATGCCCAGGAGTGGGATTGCAGGATCCTAGGGCAACTCTATTTTTAGTTTTTTGAGGAACCTAAACCATAATGGAAAAGAATATGAAAAAGAAGGTATATATAGGTGTATAACTGAATCGCTTTGCTGTATGGTAGAAATTAGCACAACATCATAAATCAACTAACTAGTCGTCAATAAAATAAATTTTTTTTAAAAAGAAGCAAATCTCTTGTCCTCTACTCAGCAGCCATCACGTTCAGCTGTGATGGTGCAGCTCTGCAGGCAGTGGTGTCTGTTTCCGTAGTTGTGCCCCGTCCTGCTTTCCTGGAATCCCAGACCTCTTACCCGGTGGGTAACCCTAGAAGGGGGCTTCCAGAGCCCGAGGTCACCAGGCATGACTGTCCTTCTGGAGTAGATTTAGGGAACCAGGAGGGGCAGGGCGAGTTCCAGCTGCATCCGCAGAGCAGGACTGTGTGTGTCTCTTCATAAACCCCGATGTAGGGCCAGCTCCGGGTCGCTACCATATTTGTTATTCTGAAATTCTGGACCCAAGTAATCAACGGCAGTATGTTTTCATGGAGTATCAAACTACTGTTAGATGATTGCTTTTCATCGATTTCTTCACAAAAGGTGCTGATTCTCCCCGTGGAGAAGCATTGGGTTTGGAAACTTATTTATTCTTTCAGGGATGCCTCGTGGGCTCCCATTGGCTTGGAATTCCCGTGAGAGCTCAGGAATTATACAAAATTGGCAATTTTATATCTGGGGCAGGAGACAGGGAAGGCCGCTTCAGGGTACTTGACTGATGAGCCTCCTTTGGCCAAAGAGAAATTGGCCCTGTTGTTCTGTTGGATGCCGCAGACCCCCAGAGTGGGGAGCGAGAGAGGGCATCGCCGATGGGTGTGGCCTGACCTTCAGGCGTCCCCCCCTTTTTCCCCCCAGTCTGTCTGGTCTCTCTAACACACTTACCCATTGGGTCTTCTGTCTTAAAATTGATTTTTTAAATTTAAATACAGAACACATGGGAAAATGTCACACATTTTAAAACTCTACAATCTGTCATCTGTGTTTTATGAGAACATTAATACCACCTAATTTACAAACTGTAGTGTGATATGCCTGTTTCTGCAACTTAGCTCCTAGCGAAAGAGTGTAATGTTTTAATCTATCAGCATTATGTAATTTAAAATAAAAAAGCAAGAAACTATCTTATAAGTCAAACATTTAATACCTCTGAAAAATAGATATAGTAAAATGGCATTAAATAAGATGCTACTAATTTAAATTTTTAAATAATTTGGCCATACCCCTTGGTAAAAATACATGTCCACATTATCTTTTGAAAACAGGTTGCCAAACAACATTGAGGTGAAGGGAAGCTTATTTTTAAGTATTTAAGAAGGAGCTATTTATTGTGTTAATTATGCACCCTTATTTTGCACTGACTGTGCAATTATATGCTTTTCTTATCGATTCAGTTTTAAAATCAATCTTGACCAAAAAAATCCCCTTCGACATCTTGCTTAATTTCTTTCCTTGCTTAATTTCTTTCCTTAATTTCTTTTCTTTCCTTAATGTTTTAAAAGAATTAACGGGGTTTACTGAAAATAGGTTCAAATTTGGTTATTAATTAGGATTGATCCAACCATGTCTCCTTCTAATTAATGAGGTTAAGCTAACACTGTGTTTTGTGAAACCTCAGGGTTGGCCCGTGTTGTATTGTATTGTGTGGACAGAATTGATTTGTCATGTCTTAACCTCCTTGGAACTGTTTGGATCTTTCAGGTTCTGAGCTTGATTAATGAAGTCTTGACATTAGTGCAGCATGTTGGGGGAAATGTTATTAGCCATGTGATATAGTCAAGGAACTTGGTTGGAGGGAAAGGAAGTCATTCAGGGTCATCAACACACATGTGTATTCTCAGATCTTTACGGAGTAAAAAGAAGAGAAGGGTCCCGGAGCTCTTTCGTGTCAGCTGGTGATGTGCTGGCCTCAGAAAGACTCAGGCTGACACGGGAGAGTAAACACAATGTCCTGGGCTTGAACAGAATTAATATCCAACGTACTCATTAAGGAAAAAAAAAACAAAACCTTGTGCATAAGATAAAGGAGGAATTTCTTAAAACTGTCATTTTTAAATACTCAAGAAATTCTTATTTTCCTATGTCAAATTTAGCCACAAAAACAAGGATGAGATACTTCCCAGGTCATGACCGATAGGAACAAAAAAGAGATGACACGGCATTTTCATTCCCTTTTAAAATATTCTGTGGCTTTTTAGGAAATGCAGTTGGCCTGATAGACATAGAAACAACGATAAATGCAAAAGAGATGTGTTTACATAGACGACAGCCAGGAGGGTTTAGTTTGTAGGCATTTGTTCAGTGTTTCATGCAGTGCAGAGTAGCTCTGAAAACGCCATCAAATCTGACTCTTAAAAGATCCGATAGGGAAGAGGGGCAGGTGGAGGGGTTCCGTCTTACATAGGGCAGAACGGATTTTCAGAGAGTCCAAGCGATTGGTGCTGGAGCCAGGATGGGAATCTTTCGGTTCCTAAGTCAAAGTTCTTTCCCCATCACATGGCATTATCAGTCTACAGTGAGAACATAGAAAGTAGGATTCCCAAAAGCTCCGGTCGCAGAGCAGAGCAGAGATGCCTATTTTTGGAGTCAGGTTTGAAAATGGAATTCCTAAACCTGCACTCTCTTGGTAGGTTTATATTATTTCCTATATATAATATAAAATATAATATAAAATATAATATAATAATATAAAATATAAATTATTTTATATTATTTCTTTGGAATCGTTAACATTTTGTGTTTCCTCATTCCTCATGAAAGTATTTAGTGAGCACCTACTGTGTACTGCTTGTGCTAGGTGTGAGGGCCCAGGGAATGCCCCCTGGCAGGGGGTACCCGTAAAACCCAATTTCAATAGATACTTGCATTTAACACATTTTTTAAGAAAACATTTTTTTTCTTAATTGCTAATTGGCAGTTTCTCTCAAGGTTAAACCTGAAGAATATCTTGCATGCTTTTTGTATTAGTAATTATAATCATTATTGTCAGGATAGTTCTTCTGCATTTTTCATATTTACTGTTAGCACAGACTTAAAAAAAAAAAAGCCATGACCTAGATTGTGGCATTTCCTGACTTTTATGTGCCCTAATTTTGTTCAGGATGCACGCACTTCCAGGACCCTGTCACACACCCACGTTCATTTTCAAGTTCAAGTTAATAACATCCTTAGCTGTGGTAACAAGAAAACCCTCCGAGGACTATTTAGGCATTGTGCACTAACAGGTATTTCTAAAATTTGCTGATAACATAGAATATGTCTCTTTAAACCTCAGGGTCATTGGTTTGAAGGTAGTGAACATAAAGCAAAGTGTCTTTTTGAGAAAAATGTATTTTTTCTTGTCTAAACTCAAAAAGCAGCTAATCTCCTGTTGCTATTTCATTTTCAATTATTTATGTTCCTGCAATCTCACTCCTTCCCCACAATCTTTAAGTTAGGAGGTAGGTTTTTGGTAAATCTCATGGAACTTTAAAACACAGAAAAGGCACTTGTGCTGGAGAGTAAAGGTGCAATTTTGCAGGCAGGTTCTCAGCAGCTCCTAGGCCTCTGAATGGTTTTGTGCCGCTCTGCTCTGGGCACTTTAGATAAGCACCCCTTGCTGGGCCAGCGCCCAGCCTCCTTCCTGCAGTGTGCAACATACACAACCTTCCAGGGCCACCACAAGTGAGGTTCCAAGCTGCAGTCAGGCCCCTTTTATGTCTGTACTGTTTTTCTGCTTTGAAAGACAATTTTCAAGTCTATACTGTACTATGTAAGGTAATAGGTTTAGGCAAAAACATTCATGATTTTGATTTTCAAGAGCGCCCCATGTCAAAACATTATTATCATCTTTCGGGGAAGCTGTTAAAATTTGGATGGACTTTTTTCCTTCGTAAATGGCAAAAATCAGGAGAATGGATTAAATTACCTTAAGTATATGTTTCCTATAAACTTGTAGTAGAAGGACCAAAGAAGATCCTTCATATAAATTTTAGTGGCAGTTGGATATTTAGAAATTTTGTTTTTTTAAATGATAGTTATGTGCTGGGGATCGTAGGTAGTTGTTATTTCCTTCTTTCTTTCTTTCTTTCTTTCTCTCTCTCTCTCTCTCTTTCTTTCTTTCTTTCTTTCCTTTCTTTCCTTTCTTTCTTTCTTTCTTTCTCTATCTATCCTTGGCTGTGCTGGGCCTTCGCCTCTGTGCGAGGGCTTTCTCTAGCTGCGGCAAGCGGGGGCCACTCTTGATCCTGGTGCGGGGGCCTCCCACTATCGCGGCCTCTCTTGTTGCGGAGCAGGGGCTCCAGACACGCAGGCTCAGTAATTGTGACTCACGGGCCCAGTTGCTCCGTGGCATGTGGGATCTTCCCAGACCAGGGCTCGAACCCGTGTCCCCTGCATTAGCAGGCAGATTCTCAACCACTGCGCCACCAGGGAAGCCCTAGAAATTGTTTTTTAGAGACCTTCCTACTACCATATTTGTACCTGTTTTATGCATGTTTTATAGGATTTAATTTTTTCAACATTTACTATTTCCAGTCCTTTAGAAAACTGAATTTACTTTTTCCCCTGTATTATTGTTAGATTCAATTCAAATACTCTAAGTTTAAAAAATGGGTGAAAAAAGCAATCTGAAAAGCATCCACAATTCACATTATTTTTAGGGTCACAGCATTTACCTGTCACTTAATAGCCTCAGCGCTCAGGTTACTAGTTTTATATTTAATTTAAATTACATTTTTAATTCCCATTAAAAGTCTTTCCCTTAGAGTTCTGTGTTGTAAGCCTTAAAAAACTGATTTCTCTTAGCTATGCCTGCACTAATATCTTCAATGGCCCTGAATATTTAATATTAATATATTAAGATAATGAATATTTAAGAAAAAAGGCCGAATGCTTTCAAGGTCCCCTGGGGGAATTTTGATTTGTGGGGGGGGGGGGGGGAGAGCGTGGTCCCATTGCGCCCTCTAGTGGTGGGAAAATCAGAGCCCTTGGGGGCTTTCCGGACACGGCCATTTCAAAAGCTCATGCCTCCTTTATTGCCTCTTAATTTAATGGGATCAATTAGATGTAAAAGTTCTCTTTGAATCACTTTGTGTTTAGGAGTCCTTCTCCAAGGAAGGGATGTTTAGCTGAGATTCCATGGATGTTCTGGGGTACTAGGGGACCATGGGGGTGGTGTGTGGGTACAGATATTTCAGGGGGCAGCGACCATCTGGAAGTGGGTTGGGTAACTGATGTCCACAGGTTTGAGGCACTGTTTGGGCCCGGGAGGGTGGTTGGGAGCCAAGACCTAGGCTGAAGGCCAGAGGATAACGGATGTCGGGGGAGGGTTATTGGACAGGGGTCCCCAGGAAAACCCATCAGGACATTTGAACCTTCACATTGAGATTTGAATGTATTAATAGAGCATGAGGCCCAGAAACACACCTGTTTTCCGGAGAACAAGCTCCCCTTGTTACTGTCTGATGGGGAAGTGGAACAAAGCTATCGATTAAAGATTAACTATATCAGGAAATGTATACACAAAATTGGACTGAATACACCCACCAGACTTTGGAAAAACATTATCAAAATATTTTGCTTCTTGCTAATTTGGGAAGCTGACTACTTCAGGGGAATAACTTTAAATATTTATACTTGAAATATTTTAAACAGATTACTGCTTTGGAATAAGACAACGAAAGCATTTTAGACTGATTTTTCAGAAAGAGCCTAAGGGACAAATGATTGAAGAAAACATTTGCCACTGCTTACAGCTTTAAAGTGTGTCCTCCATAAGTGATTCTTGGCTCTAATGAAGGAGAAAGGTCTGGAATTTATTTATAAGTCCTTAGAATCTTTGGAAAATTTTAAGGTTTTTTTTGCCACCAACAATTTGTCAGCACTCAAGTGTGCCTGTCGTTTTAGTAGGTTTTTTACTGGATCAGTGAAGCTGGACAGTTTGTTTGCTTTTAGCTGGCTCTCAGGGATGAGTTTTAAATTGTTGGTAGTAAGAATGCACTTAGGGCTCCTTCGAGTTCTTCTTGGATTGAAGAATGGTTCTTTAGAAAGCGTTTTGTGAAAAACTATAATTCATTTTTTTTCTCCCCAGGTGATGTGCAAAGTGGGTTTTTGTAGATCGGAAAGTATCCACAGTTTTATTTCTTGCAAATGTTGACTAGTCAGAAATATCTATTGTGTATCTCCTCCGTAACTGGCACCCTGCTAGTTTTTTTTTTTTTTTTTTTTAAAGGGATGCATTCTTTTTTTTTAATGAATTTATTTATTTATTTATTTTTGGCTGTGTTGGGTCTTCGTTTCTGTGCGAGGGCTTTCTCCAGCTGCGGAAAGCAGGGGCCACTCTTCATCGCGGTGCGCGGGCCTCTCACCATCGCGGCCTCTCCCGCTGCGGAGCACAGGCTCCAGACGCACAGGCTCAGTAGTTGTGGCTCACAGGCCCAGTCGCTCCGCGGCATGCGGGATCCTCCCAGACCAGGGCTCGAACCCGTGTCCCCTGCATTGGCAAGCGGACTCCCAACCACTGCGCCACCAGGGAAGCCCCCTGCTAGTTTTATATTACGTATGATTTGAGCTTAGCTCTAAAAACCTACCTTCATGGCAATGTTGAAATTCTTAGAATTGTGCCAGAGTTCCTCGTGGGCTCAAATAACGTTTCCATATCAGGATTTATCCAACGGAAATCTACCCTTGAACATGGCCTCTTGGAGAGGCTTCTGCATTAAGTGCCGTATCAGCGGGCAGCGTCAAGCTGATGACCCAACAGCCGGGCATTGGTGGACCTTGTCCATTAGGTGGACTTATCCACAGGGGCTGGGATTTTTCTGCTCAAGGAGCCTGAGGCGGAAAGTCCAGTGTAAAAGCTGCAGTCCAGATGTGGGCAGAGAGAGAAAGGCTTTCCCATTTTACTTCCTGTCCATCCAGCAAGCTCCCTTTCCCAAACCTCGGCACTGTGTCTGCCCCATTTTTCATACAAACCTGATTATCTGCAGCTTCAGAAGTCTTGGGAGCAAGTCCCTACAAGCCTGGTGATGGTCAAAGGGGGGAGTGTTGAGAGGCTACGTAGGGTCTGCTTGCCCAAACCAACTCGGTGGTTTAGGCAGAGTGGGTCCAGGAGGCTCCTAGAGAAGAGACTGGATCTTACAGTACACGAAGGTCAGGGATTAAGGAGCCTTTTTTTCCTTTTTAACACTTTTCTGCTTTTCTGATTCTTCTCATTCTTTAATTGTGTAAAGTTGGGGAATGACCTCATTTCTAGGAAAAAACCTCTTAATTGCCCATCTCTCCCCACCCTCACATATAATTGCTAAAGCTCTTGGCATATACCCACATTTCCAATGGAGACCACTATGTAAAGATTCCTCATATTGACCATATCAAGTGAAATATCACCAAATCTTGAGAGAGAAAATGAGACTTTGGGGAAGAAGATAAAAAACATAAAACCATGCTTTGGGTGCATGATTAGTTTACTCTTTCGTAGTTTAATATTGAAATGTTAAATGCATGAAACAGTAGTAATGATAGAGCGATTATGTGAAACAGTCTTCAGTATTATGTTTAAAGAAATGTAGTTAATTTTTTTACTGAAGTATAGTTGATTTACAGTGTTGTGTTACTTTCAAGTGTACAGCAAAGTGATTCAGTTATCCATATATATACACTCTTTTTTATATTCTTTTCCATTATGGTTTATCTCAGGATATTGAATAGAGTTCCCTGTGCTCTATAGTAGGACCTTGTTGTTTATCCATTCTATATAGAATAGTTTGCATCAGCTAATCTCAAGCTCCCACTCCATCCTTCCCCCAAATGTAGTCTACTTTATTTTTTTATTTTCTTTTTATTGAAGTAGAGTTCATTTACAATGTTGTGTTCATTTCTGCTGTACAGCAAAGTGACTCAGTTATACATATACATATTTTTTCCATTACACTTTATCATAGGATATTGAATATAGTTCCCTGTGCTCTACAGTAGGACCTTGTTGTTCATCCATTCTACATAGAATAGTTTGCATCAACTAACCCCAGACTCCCCCTCCATTCCTCCCCCAAATGTAGTCTACTTTCAATCGACACATACGTGCTTTTAACGTTCCAGGTATATGTCTCGTGGGGCAGAGGAGAGTCAGTGTTCGCATCTTCTTCTTAGGAAAACCAGGCCTTTTCAGGGTTCTGGTTGTGTATTTCCTCCCCCTCTCCTCTCCTCTGCACGGGTGGCAATATTTCTGCCATAATGTCAAGCTGCATGGTGTGGATGAAGCCCAATGGGGACTCATCCCAGAGCTTTTCCATGACCCTGTGACACTAATCGGAGTCTTCCCACCACTTTCCCAGCAGTATTGGTATTCAGGAAATGGGCCTGCAGATGTCTGATTGTTGCTGGGCTCAAGGAATTGGACTTGTGGAATTTTTGGCTCAGTCCTGAAGTCACCCATTGACTGTGACCCGTCATCTGAAATAGTTTCCCCATCACTGAATGCTTGGTGAGCTCTGGCTCCAAATGTGAATACTTTCGTTCCATCAATTATTTGCAGTTTTGCTTGGAAATGGAAATCTCAAGGCACCAGATGACGGAAGGGGAGAGCTGATTCCGTATCATGTCCTGCCCACACTGTCTCTCCCTGTGGCTTCTTTGGCCAGTGGTGGTATGTTAGCCAGTCTCCGTGGTGCCCACAGGGCTTTGGATTGGGAAAGGGAGGCCTGGGATCCCCTCCTGCCCAGCAACCATATTCTACTCCGTTTTAAAGCTTTTAGGCTACGTAGATAGAATCCTACCTCACCCTAAGTCCATGTGGTGCTACTGGTTATTTCATCACCCAGTTACCAACTTTAACTGAGTCCAAAGTTCGTGCCAAACGCCGAGTGAATAAAAAATATCCCTGCCTTTAAGTCCTTACTTCCAAGAGACGGACACCCAACTGCAGAATCTCTGCAATCAACATCCCTTGTTGGGTGCGTTCTGCTTTCTGATGGATGAACAAGCACATGTAGATGGCTCTGCCCAACAAGTTGGTCCCCCGTCGAGAGGGGGCTCAGGTCTCGGGCAGCATCTTTCCTTGGGCATCAGTGCACTGTGAAGATCCATGATGATATTATTTTATTTTTATTTTTTATTTTTATCTTTTTGGCTGTTCGGGTCTTAGTTGCGGCACACGGGATCTTCGTTGCAGTGCACGGGCTTCTCTCTAGTTGTGGCGCACGGGGTTCTATGTAGCTGTGGTGTGCAGGCTCCAGGGTGCGTGGGCTCTGTAGTTTGCAGCATGCAGGCTTTGAAGTTGAGGTGCGTGAGCTCAGTAGTTGTGGCACGCGGGCTTAGTTGCCCCGCGGCATGTGGGATCTTAGTTCCCCGACCAGGGATCGAACCCATGTCCCCTTCATTGGAAGGCGGATTCTTTACCACTGGACCACCAGGGAAGTCCCGATGATCATATTATTATTATTATTTTTTTGAATTTTAGAATTTTATTTATTTTTTTATACAGCAAGTTCTTATTACTCATCTATTTTATACATATTAGTGTATACATGTCAATCCCAATCTCCCAATTCATCCAGCACTACCGCCCCCCAACACTTTCCCCCCAGGTGTCCATATGTTTGTTCTCTACATCTGTGTCTCTATTTCTGCCCTGAAAACTGGTTCATATGTACCATTTTTCTAGCATCCACATACATGCGTTAATATATGATATTTGTTCTTCTCTTTCTGACTTACTTCACACTGTATGACAGTCTCTAGATCCATCCACATCTCTACAAATGACCCAATTTCGTTCCTTTTTATGGCTGAGTAATACTCCACTGTATATATGTACCACATCTTCTTTATCCATTCGTCTGTCGATGGGCATTTAGGTTGCTTCCATGACCTGCCTATTGTAAATAGTGCTGCAATGAACATTGGGGTGCATGTGTCTTTTTGAATTATGGTTTTCTCTGGGTATATGCCCAGTAGTTGGATTGCTGGGTCATATGGTAATTCTATTTTTAGTTTTGTAAGGAACCTCCATACTGTTCTCCATAGTGGCTGCATCAATTTACATTCCCACCAACAGTGCAAGAGGGTTCCCTTTTCTCCACACCCTCTCCAGCATTTGTTGTTTGTACATTTTCTGATGATGCCCATTCTAACTGGTGTGAGGTGATACCTCATTGTAGTTTTGATTTGCATTTCTCTAATAATTAGTGATGTTGAGCAGCTCTTCATGTGCTTCTTGGCCATCGGTATGTCTTCTTTGGAGAAATGTCTATTTAGGTCTTCTGCCCATTTTTGGATTGGGTTGTTTGTTTTTTTAATATTGAGCTGCATGAGCTGTTTATATATTTTGGAGATTAATCCTTTGCCTGTTGATTTCGTTTGCAAATATTTTCTCCAATTCTGAGGGTTGTCTTTTTGTCTTGTTTATAGTCTCCTTTGCTTCGCAAAAGCTTTTAAGTTTCATTAGGTCCCATTTGTTTATTTTTGTTTTTATTTCCATTACTCTAGGAGGTGGATCAAAAAAGATCTTGCTGTGATTTATGTCAAAGAATGTTCTTCCTATGTTTTCCTCTAAGAGTTTTAGTGTCCGGTCTTACATTTGGGTCTCTAATCCATTTTGAGTTTATTTTTGTGTATGGTGTTAGGGAGTGTCCTAATTTCATTCTTTTACATGTAGCTGTCCAGTTTTCCCAGCACCACTTATTGAAGAGACTGTGTTTTCTCCATTGTATATCCTTGCCTCCTTTGTCATAGATTAGTTGACCATAGGTGTGTCGGTGTATCTCTGGGCTTTCTTTCCTGTTCCATTGATCTGTATTTCTGTTTTTGTGCCAGTACCATATTGTCTTGATTACTGTAGCTTTGTAGTATAGTCTGAAGTCAAGGAGTCTGATTCCTCCAGCTCTGTTTTTTTCCCTCAAGACTGCTTTGGCTATTTGGGGTCTTTTGTGTCTCCATACAAATTTTAAGACTTTTTTGTTCTAGTTCTGTAAAAAATGCCACTGGTAATTTGATAGGGATTGCATTGAATCTATAGATTGCCTTGGGTAGTATAGTCATCTTCACAATATTGATTCTTCCAATCCAGGAACATGGTATATCTCTCCATCTGTTTGTGTCATCTTTGATTTCTTTCATCAGTGTCTTATAGTTTTCTGAGTACAGGTCTTTTACCTCCTTAGGTAGGTTTATTCCTAGGTATTTTATTCTTTTTGTTGCAATGGTAAATGGGAGTGTTTCCTTAATTTCTCTTTCTGATCTTTCGTTGTTAGTGTATAGCAATGCAAGAGATTTCTGTGCATTAATTTTGTATCCTGCAACTTTACCAAATTCATTGATTAGATCTAGTAGTTTTCTGGTGACATCTTTAGGATTCTCTGTGTATAGTATCATGTCATCTGCAAACAGTGACAGTTTTACTTCTTCTTTTCCAATTTGTATTCCTTTTATTTCTTTTTCTTCTCTGATTGCCGTGGCTAGGACTTCCAAAACTATGTTGAATAATAGTGGCGAGAGTGGACATCCTTGTGTTGTTCCTGATCTTAGAGAGGAAATGCTTTCAGTTTTTCACCATTGAGAATGATGTTTGCTGTGGGTTTGTTGTATATGGCCTTTATTATGTTGAGGTAGGTTCCTTCTATGCCCACTTTCTGGAGAGTTTTTATCATAAATGAGTGTTGAATTTTTTCAAAAGCTTTTTCTGCTTCTACTGAGATGATCATATGGTTTTTATTCTTCAATTTGTTAACATGGTGTATCACATTGATTGATTTGCATATATTGAAGAATCCTTGCATTCCTGGGATAAATCCCACTTGATCATGGTGTATGATCCTTTTAATGTGTTGTTGGATTCTGTTTGCTGGTATTTTGTTGAGTATTTTTGCATCTATATTCATTAGTGATATTGGTCTGTAATTTTCTTTTTTGGTAGTATCTTTGTCTGGTTTTGGTATCAGGGTGATGGGGGCCTCACAGAATGAGGTTAAGAGTGTTCCTTCCTCTGCAATTTTTTGGAAGAGTTTGAGAAGGATGAGTGTTAGCTCTTCTCTAAATGTTTGCTAGATTCACTTGTGAAGCCTTGTGGTCCTGGACTTTTGTTTGTTGGAAGATTTTTAATCACAGTTTCAATTTCATTACTTGTGATTGGTGTGTTCATATTTTCTATTTCTTCCTGGTTCAGTCTTGGAAGGTTATACCTTTCTAAGAATTTGTCCATTTCTTCCAGGTTGTCCATTTTATTGGCCTAGAGTTGCTTGTAGTAGTCTCGTAGGATGCTTTGTAATTCTGCGGTGTCTGTTGTAACTTCTCCTTTTTCATTCTAATTTTATTGATTTGAGTCCTCTCCCTCTTTTTCTTGATGAGTCTGGCTAAAGGTTTATCAATTTTGTTTATCTTCTCAAAGAACCAGCTTTTAGTTTTATTGATCTTTGCTATTGTTTTCTTTGTTTCTATTTCATATATTTCTGCTCTGATGTTTATGATTTCTTTCCTTCTACTAACTTTGGGTTTTGTTTGTTCTTCTTTCTCTAGTTCCTTTAGGTGTAAGGTTAGATTGTTTATTTGAGATTTTTCTTGTTTCTTGAGGTAGGCTTATATTGGTGTAAACTTCCCTCTTAGAACTGCTTTTGCTGCATCCCATAGGTTTTGGATCATCGTGTTTTTGTTGTAATTTGTCTCAAGGTATTTTTTGATTTCCTCTTTGATTTCTTCAGTGATCTCTTGGTTATTTAGTAACGTATTGTTTAGCCTCCATGTGTTTGTGTTTTTTACTTTTTGTTCCCTGTAATTGATTTCTAATCTCAAAGCGTTGTGGTCAGAAAAGATGCTTGATATGATTTCAGTTTTCTTAAATTTACTGAACCTTGATTTGTGACCTAAGATTGATCTATCCTGGAGAATGTTCCGTGTGCACTTGAGAAGAAAGTGTAATCTGCTATTTTTGGATGGAATGTTCTATAAATATCAATTAAATCTATCTGGTCTATTTTGTCATTTAAAGCTTGTGTTTCCTTATTAATTTTCTGTTTGGATGATCTGTCCATTGGTGTAAGTGAGGTGTTAAAGTCCCCCACTATTATTGTGTTACTGTCGATTTCCTCTTTTATAGCTGTTAGCAGTTGCCTTATGTATTGAGATGCTCCTATGTTGGGTGCATATATATTTATAATTGTTATATCTTCTTCTTGGATTGATCCCTTGGTCATTATGTAGTGTCCTTCCTTGTCTCTTGTAACATTCTTTATTTTAAAGTCTATTTTATCTGATATGAGTATTGCTACTCCAGCTTTCTTTTGATTTCCATTTGCATGGAATATCTTTTTCCATCCCCTCACTTTCAGTCTGTATGTGTCCCTGCGTCTGAAGTGGGTGTCTTGTAGACAGCATATATATGGGTCTTGTTTTTGTATCCATGCAGCGAGCCTGCATCTTTTGGTTGGAGCATTTAATCCATTCATGTTTAAGGTAATTATCGATATGTATGTTCCTATTATCATTTTCTTAATTGTTATGGATTTGTTTTTGTATGTCCTTTTTTTCTCTTGTGTTTCCAACTTAGAGAAGTTCCTTTAGCATTTGTTGTAGAGCTGGTTTGGTGGTGGTTTTAAGAATTCTCTTACATTTTGCTTTTCTGTAAAGCTTTTGATTTCTCCATTGAATCTGAATGAGATCCGTGCCGGGTAGAGTAATCTTGGTTGTAGGTTCTTCCCTTTCATCACTTTAAATATATCATGCCACTCCCTTCTGGCTTGTAGAGTTTCTGCTGAGAAATGAGCTGTTAACCTTATGGGAGTTCCCTTGTATGTTATTTGTCTTTTTTCCCTTGCTGCTTTCAATAATTTTTCTTTGTCTTTAACTTTTGTCAGTTTGATTACTCTGTGTCTTGGCGTGTTTCTCCTTGAGTTTATCTCCTGGGACTCTCTGCGCTTCCTGGACTTGGGTGGCTACTTCCTTTCCCATGTTAAGGAAGTTTTCAACTATAATCTCTTCAAATATTTTCTCGGGTTCTTTCTCTGTCTCTTCTCCTTCTGGGACCCTTATAATGCAAATGTTGTTGTGTTTAATGTTGTCCCAGAGGTCTCTTAGGCTGCCTTCATTTCTTTTCATTCTTTTTTTTTATTCTTTTCTGTGGCAGTGAATTCCACCATTCTGTCTTCCAGGTCACTTATCCGTTCTTTTGCCTCAGTTATTCTGCTATTGATTCCTTCTAGAGTATTTTTCATTTTACTTATTGTATTGTTCATCTCTGTTTGTTTGTTCTTTAATTCTTCTAGGTTTCTGTTAAACATTTCTTGCATCTTCTCGATCTTTGCCTCCATTCTTTTTCCGAGGTCCTGGATCATCTTCACTATCATTATTCTGAATTATTTTTCTGGAAGGGTTCCTATCTCCACTTCATTTAGTTGTTTTTCTGGGGTTTTATCTTGTTCCTTTATCTGGTACATAGCCCTCTGCCTTTTCATCTTGTCTATCTTTCTGTGAATGTGGTTTTTGTTCCACAGGCTGCAGGATTGTAGTTCTTCTAGCTTCTTCTGTCTGCCCTCTGGTGGATGAGGCTATCTCGATCATATTATTTTAAAATAATATTAAAAATAATTATTAATAATAATAAAATAATTATTTTTTAATTATTTGAAAAAATAATTCAAAATTTGACTAAAAGATAGCGATCCCATGTTGGCTATTGAAACAAGCATAATAGGCCTCTGACAGTAAGATTTTTGAAGACTGCTTACTCTAGATATATTTTGTGTTAATTTCAGTTTTTGTTGTTGTTAATGATGTTATCCTATATTATCCTTAGAACCTTCACACTATTTCGACCTCACCATCCTGCGGGCTTTATCGGTATTTGGATTGTTGACTAAGATTTGAAGGGGACTATATTCTAGCATTGGATTTCCATCATGAACTTGTTTCTACAGGTATTTTAAGAGGAGGGGAAATAATTGGGTATTACAAAAAAAAACTCTTTTATTCCCACATTTTATGGATTTTTTTTAAAAAAAGGTATGCCCTTCTCTAGATAATAGATGATGCAAAATTTGTAAGTTGCTCCATGCATTGAGTCTATTTCATGCCTAATTTAGAATGACTAATTTTGATGCCAAGATTATTCTCCATGGCTGTATTCGTTCGTCTTTATAGCATTGTGTTTTTTTCTCCTCAAATTCTGAATTTCATAATTTGAGGATATAGTGATAGTCACTTCCATGGTTGGTATATAAACTTCTTTTAAAATTAGTACAGTACACTGCACTGACGTTCATGCGTTCATGAATAAAACTGTTAGATGCAGTTGCCTCAAAACATTTTGGGTAGTATTGTACAAGCTTCTCTTTCTCATCCTCCACTTTAAGTTCTTGCTGCTGTGGTAACAGTGGTTGTGGATCTCACTTGGGCCGCCATGTCGTCTTGGACCTTGCCTCCAGCACATCACGGGAAAGAGATGACTAAGGGGTCCTGTTTCTCGGTGATTTTAACTCTGTACATTCAGCCTTGAACCCCAGCGCACGAGTGGTCACAACTGCGGAGTCTGGCTTAGAAAGGACCGGCATGAAAAGCCTTTGCATGATGTGCCCAGCTCTTTGCTTTTCCTGTAACCCTCGTGGAGATTTGCTGAAAACTCAGAAGAAGAATTGGGCCCATGTGCAGCGTGTGCTGTTTGCCAGCTAATTGTATAGCTGACTGAATGCTTATCCTGTCTGTTTGCTCTACTCTGGTGCCCAGAATAGCCTTGGACGGGGTACGGGATATTAGATTATTCATGTGCACTTTTGTCTGAACAAAAGATTAGGAAACAAAAAAAAATATGTGCGAGATGGCAAGAGCCATGTCCACGGGGGAGTCACTTCCTCTTTAGCTACTTAATTTCAAAACTCTTGGGATACGGAGGTTGCTTAAGTGTTCCGGTGACATTTGGGAAAGAATGTGGCCCTGTGGTGAAAGCCAGGACTGGGAATTCAGATTTCTGAATTCTGTTCCCAGGAGCACGCAGGGGTCACCCAGTGACATGTGATGCATCAGTGAAGCATCGGAATCCTAATTTCCCTATCTGTGAAATGGACATAAAAGGGGCTAACTCGATGTGGGTGAACTATTTAATATTTGCTGGGAACCAGCTTGCTCTAGTGACCTAGAAGAAACGCAGACGGAGGTAGAGGTTGACCTCATTTCTATTTGTGGCTTTAGCGCTGACTCAATGAGAAACTTGTAGAAATCAGCTAATCTGGCTCTGGGTCTCCATGCAGTCCACGATGAAAATGAGAATTATAAAATCTTATCTGCACTGGGTCTCCTAGTGATACTGCTGATATTAACTAAGTACTAAAAATATGCCACCAAATGAGTTAGGAAGCTTTTCTGCTGATGTGCCTTTCGTATTTCCTTCCCATCTCATGCCAGGTTATTTGAGGATACTCAGTTCAGTGTTCACATTTTTTAGCCAGCAGTTCAATTCTATTTTGGGTAGAATTTTCCCACATCTGAATCAAGGGAGGAGGTTGATATGATGTCAGCATACAATCCGTCTCCAGCGCCAGGATTTTGTGCGTTTGTATCTGCTGTTATTTTAGGTTAAGAATGAATGTATTTAAGTAGCTTTACATTTGAACAAGTCTTGGTCTGAGAATGTTTTTCTTTCCCGGGCCTCAGGGAGTGCGAGCCAGTGTTCTGTGTCAAGTCCTATGCTGGGCTCTGGGGAATATTAGCATCTGTTCTTCCTGGTTGATCCCTGGATGCAGCTGGTCCAAAGGGCTGGGCCAAACTGCAGGGCTTAACTTTCTTTACTCCATTTAGTATCTGATGGTCTCCTCTAGAGTTTGAAATAATCTCTTTCCCATTTATTCACACACTGTTTCTGGCTTCCTGCCTTTTACACTTCCAATGACTCCCACGATCTGTGGAGGCCCAGTGGTTCGAGACCCAAGTTCAGAACCACGTTTCTGCATTTCAGAAAATGCAACAGACGCACAATTCCCCAGCAAGTTCTGGGACTGGCTGAGCGGTTTGGAAAGAAGGATGACTTTGGAAGTTTGGGTTCTGTGTCCTTTCATTTATGCAACGTTGAACAACTTTAAGTAACTCTTGGTAATGTGCTATTTGGGGTGGTAAATGTTTATGTGATGTAATGTATAGCTTGTCAGTTTATTTTTTACTTTGAACTAACATAACTGTAGGGAAAGTAAGGAATCCTGTCTGTAATCTCCGACATGCCTTCTGTTTTTGAAAATTGGCTAAAGATGCGTACTTAATCGACCCAATTTATATTGTGAGGTTGCACCGAAGTCCACATACTGTGAAGAGCATAGGTTTTCTTGAATTCCTGTCCCGATTTGGGGCTGTTTCATACTGGCAAGAAGTGTGGCCATCTTCCTCAATATCCCTAATCGGGCCACTGGGTCACGGATGCTCGCAGAGGAAACTATTTCTTCTTCTTAGTGTCTTGTGCTCACATGGCCTAGATCTCCATTCTCTGACATCCAGCCTGAATTGTCTTTGCCTGTCTCTTCACACGTTCATTTTCCTTTCTTCCTTCACGGGCCATCTCAAAGCCAGAATCACAGTCTTTCTGAATTGCAGCCACGTGTGTGGACCCTAAATAATATTCATTATGTTAAGAATAAATTTTATTTATTTTTGCTCCATGAGGGCAGAGACCGTAATTAAACCTCGAGTCTACCTTTGCAAAAAGAAACCCAGTTTTTTAAGAGATGCTTATGAAAACCCATCGTCAGACTGTCGATTGCACAGAAAAGTCTCAGCATCTTGCGCTGAAACTGCCACCGTGAGCTCTGCCTACACACCTCCTAAAGGGGAGCCTTGACTGATGTCTGCTCACAGAATCTCAGCGCTGAGTGAGGCTGGTTTCTCCTTCCACCTGCCCTTGGTCTGACTTGCTCCTTCGTCCTCTGCAGGGAGAAAGAGGTCTCCCAGGGTTACAAGGTGTCATCGGGTTCCCGGGAATGCAAGGACCTGAGGGGCCGCAGGGACCACCAGGACAGAAGGTGAGCTTGGCTGTCATGGGCGCAGGGGGTCGGGGGAGTGGACTTTAAGATGATCTGTGTTGCTTTTGTGACGAGTGGTCATCGTGGCATGTCTGTCTGTTCCAGGGTGACACCGGAGAACCAGGACTGCCGGGAACTAAAGGGACAAGAGTGAGTACGGTTGTCATTAAGTTGGTAATGACTGTGGGTGGGATCTGATACAGCGGTGCTTCCGGGGGGGGGCTCTTCACCCTCCCCACCCCCAGACAATCCCGAGGGGCACCCTGTCCCCTCCTTCCTCTGTGCCCCCCTCCCTCTGCCTCTGTCCTCGGAGCTCAGACAGCACGTGTCCTGGGCACGAGGGCCCCGGATGGGTGGAACCCGCGTCCTCGACCTGCAGCTCTGCCCCTGGAGCTGCTCACTTCTTGTCCTTTGTACACATGCTTTCTCTCCTCTCTCCTTCCTCAAGGATTCCTGCAGGCGTATTTAATTGAGGGAGGGGGGATGACACGCCTACAGGTCTTTGAAGAAAGATGTCTTCATTTAATCTGAAAAGTGGTAACGTGTTCAGAGCTACACTTCCTCTTCCTTCTTCAGAGTCTGCTTTCTTTGCTACTCCCATTCCTGGGACATGCAAGCAGGGGGACCTTTGAAAGTACAAAAATAGGAAGACACTGTAAAATGTAAACATTTTAATTCTGTTATTGTTACTTAGTGGAAAGGGAAGTGTGCCCGGTAACCTGCCTTCCTGGGTCTTTAGGGCACAAGATAGGGGATAACATTGTAACTGTCTGGGATGGAGAATATCTGGATTTCAGCCAGAAATAACTTTGATTTTCTTCCCTCAGTTCTGATTTATGCCATACACTCTACTTCCCAACTGTTTGAGATTTTAATGTAAATTTATCTATCTATCTATCTACCACCTAGAAATTACAAAGGATGAAATGAGGGCAGAGTTATTTTGTGGGTGTGCAGCCTTGATTTTAGAAGTATTTAATCGTCAGCTTTTGATGATGAAGAGTTGCTACTGAAACGCCAGGCCGTCTGGCTCCCTGGGCTAGGCCCTAAGATGCCTCCTTCTCTGCTTAGGGTCGATGTTCCAAATGTCAATAATTAGGGTCCGACATCCTCAGCCAGGGGGATGCAAGTGGAAGGAAATGATGTTCTCCCACACTCAATGAAAACTTTTTCATCTCCATCCTTACAGGGACCCCCAGGAGCATCTGGTTACCCTGGAAACCCAGGACTTCCTGTATGTATAAAAAAGGCACCTGCTTCCTTTATAAGACGTTTGATGTGGGTTATGGCAACATCAGTGATTTTTCTGATTTGGCTACTTGTTCACCTTGTTATTTGCAGGGCATTCCTGGCCAAGATGGTCCTCCAGGTCCCCCTGGTATCCCAGGATGCAACGGGACGAAGGTAAATTTAGAACCGGGAGCCTCCCCGCTTGGCGTGCGTTTATCTAACTTTGCACCTGGAGAAGTCAGGCAGAGTTGTCCCGTGAACACAGTTTTAATTGCCACAGTTGGAAAGTTACTCGGCTTACACCTTTCTTTATTTGGTGAGGAAACACAGTTTTCCCACGTTTAATGTTCAGGAAAGACATCGTTGTGCCTTTCTATTTAGTAGACTTTTATTCTAAAATTGCCTTAACCACTAAATTTCTCACCTATAATCTATTACTAAAGCAAATAAGAAAATGCTATTATTAATTCTTGTCTCTATTAATTAAATTCTCAAATATTATATTTCTTCTATCATGAAGCAGCACTGAGCAATATAGCTTGTAACAATTTTTAGAAAATGATTTTCACCAACAAATGAAGCATGCCTGAAGGGTAGGATGGGGTAACGGATGGGAGCACGGCCCTTGAGAGTGACTGTCTTCTGTCCCCCCAGGGTGAGAGAGGGCCTCTGGGGCCTCCAGGTTTGCCTGGATTCGCTGGAAATCCCGTGAGTATTGAGCTGTTATGTAAGAATTTCTTCGGTGCTAATTTCTCTCTTCTCATTCCATTGCCTTTCTTTTCCTTTTTTTGCCCTCATATCATAATGCTAATGTTGTTTTGAGAAAAACAAAACTAATGCCAACTTTTTCTTTTCTAGGGACCACCAGGGTTACCGGGAATGAAGGTACGTTATTTTATTTTACTGGATTCATTCCAGGCTTCTGTTTAAAACAGATGCCATAAAAATAACTTTACTTTAAATCACTTTGGTTGATTGATTGCCTATTAACCTATTTGTCTAAACTCTACTACATTAAAAGAGTACTTAAGTCCTATACACAGACTTAAATTTTAGAATCTAAAGTTTCAACACTAGGCACAATTTCTGCATAGGAAATAAGCAGTGATGGGAAGCATGGTGTGATGGGAAATATTAGTGATGGGATGTGAGTCCCTGATGCTCCTTGTCCAGAACCGTGGGTGGGGCTGCCAACAGGACTCTGCAGAGAAATAGAACCAGTAGGACGTGCGTGGGGATGTTTGTGTATTATGTGTGTGCCATATGTATACAACATATACATATAAGGATAGAGTGAGTGAGTGAGAGAGGGAGCTATAATTAAAATATATATAATATATTTTACAGATTATGTAATACATAATATAATATATTATTGTATATCAATTATATTATATGTTGATTTATATTATATATAATACATAATATTATATATTTTAATATTTAGTTATATACTCACTTAATTATATATTTCAATATATAATTAACTAAAATATATTGAGATAAAATAAATTCCTTATTTTAAGGAGTTACGTGATTGTGGGAGTTGGCAAGTCACAATCCGTGGGGCAAGGATGCAGGCTGGAGACCCAGGGAAGAGCGATGGTCCAGTTCAAGGGCTGTCTGTAGCCAGAGTCCGCCTTCCTCACGGGAGTCCGTCTTTTTTCTCTTAAGGCCTTCAACCCATGGGGTGGGCCCCCCACTGTGGAAGGTCATCTGCTTTACTTCAAAGCTACTGATTTAAATGTCCATCTTATTTAAAAGTACCTTCACGTCAACCTCAGACTGGTGTGTAACCGAGTATCTGGGTACTGTGGCCTGGCCACGTTGACACCTAAAACATATTCTCACTGCTTTTCTGAACATGATCGTGCTGGGTCTTTTCTTGAAAGATAATCCTTCTGTTGTGAGAACAGCCTGTGGTCACATAGCCTTTGGACCAGAGACCGGGCCCCTGTCTAGAACTCCTCCTGCCTGGGGGCCCGTCACGTGAACGCATCACACATCCTTCTGTTCAGTGGTCTACACGTTCTGTCCTGGTTGCAGCCCCCTAATGCTGGTCATTAAGACAAATGAACCCAGGAGACGGCCGGTCTGTTTATTCCAAGCTTAGACAGAGGCTAAACCCCAGACTTGGGCTACATTCTCTTTACATAAATATCAGTATTTGTGACCTTACCTTATTTTTCATCCCTTAGGGGGATCCAGGTGAAATACTTGGCCATATACCAGGGACCCTGTTGAAAGGTGAAAGAGGATTTCCTGGACCCCCAGGAGCACCTGTAAGCATTTGCTAAATAATTACGAGCACATGCTGAGTCTCCTCCTGGTTTGCATTTTAATTCTTTTCTTTCTCAATAAATTATAGGGTTCGCCAGGACTGCCAGGGCTGCAAGGTCCTGTTGGCCCCCCGGGATTCACTGGACCACCAGTAAGTTTGGGGGGGAATATCCCTCGGAGGCATTCAGAGAACAACTGTGGTGAGGCGTGAAAATACATAAAATGGAAAGAAAACTTTACACGGTGGCGATCTCTCTTAATTTGGATGTGAGAATGAGCGTCTATCTTTTAAAAAAAATTTTTATTGGAGTATGGTTGATTTACAGTGTTGTGTTAGTTTCAGGTGTACAGCAAAGTGAATCAGTTATACATCTAAGTATACCCACTCTTTTTTTTAGATTCTTTTCCCATATAGGCCATTACAGAGTATTGAGTAGAGTTCCCTGTGCTCTACAGTAGGTGCTTATTCGTTATCTATTTGAGCTTCTATCTGAAGGGGTGTTTGATTGGCACTTATGGTCCACATATCCCCAGAGCTGTGGGAAAAGGATGATAATAGTACCTCATGCCGAGACATCCCACAGGGACAACATGTTGAATTTTCGTGGGGCTGCGTGGATGTGAGCACATCCTGTGAGGAGGGGATTCAGAGATGGACAAGGCAGGCCTTGCCCTGGACCTTCCCTTGTGGCAGTGCAGTCACAGCAGAGGGCCTGCTCTGTTGGGGGCTGTGGCCCCAGACCAGGCTGTGAAGAAGCTGCAGTGTCTTTGGGACAGAGACTAGAAAGTGAGCATCAGAGAGAACCTCCCAGGAAGCTCTGCTCTGACATCAGCCGTCCCTCACAGCTGATGACCCTAAGGACGAGGGTGGCATCAGTTCCTTCTACTCACACATTTTGGGGGGCACAAGAGACTTAATATTAACAGCACTTATTTGTCGAGCGCCGCATTTACTAGGAATGAATGATGTGCCTGGGTCTGCCATCCTCACTCTAGCCTGCCTGAGAGTGCTTGAGAGATTTTCAGGCTTATTTTTTAAATTTACTCTTTTTTTAGGGTTCAAATCCAGCAATTCTTCTATCCATTCCTGCCAGATGTAACCTCTATTATATTCTTGTAACGGACTCGTTTTCATGAGGAAAGAATGACTAGTTTTTCCTTTTTAATGATTATAAAAAGCATTCTGAAATTTTGTTGCAAACACAGGAATTTTGGGGACTTCATACCATCTACCCGCTTAAAGAATTCATTTAACTTTTAAAGATCAGCAGCAGTTTTCAAAGTGGGCAAACGTTTCCACACTAGAAATGCTAAGGCTTGTCGAGGGTTTGGCTGGTTTCATCCACTGTCTGATAGCCCAGCAGATGCTCAGATCAGTGGATTCCACAGGCCAACCCCTAAGATTTTGAAGGGTTTCCATCCCTGTTAATAATTGTCCTGAACTAATTTCTGGTTACTTTGCCAGTTCTATAGCACAGGAAAAATATTTAAATATTTAACAAATAAATTATCACCTTAACCATGATATCTGAAGATAACGTCAGTACAAAAAAGCATTTAAAACTTACCAGGGTTGTGAACTATATTTAATTAAAATGCTCTGTCCTACAGGGTCCCCCAGGCCCTCCTGGCCCTCCAGGTGAAAAGGTAAAGATTATTTTTCATTTGTCTTTCTTTGACATTAGTATAAGACTATCGTGAAATTTCTGTAACTCATTTTTTACAACTCTGTAAAAAGTTTTGGGAAATTATAATTTCTGTATCTATCTATATATTTATCATCTGTCTATTCACCTATCCATCAATCTGTCTAACCTGTCTATCAGTTAATCTACTGATCTATTGATCTGTCAATCTATTGATCCTTCCTTTCATCCATCCATTAGTTATGGAATCATTGATCTCTTCCTTAGTTTTTTAAAGCCAGAGTCTAAAAATCTTAAACTTTTTAAAAAAGGTTTTTATAGGATTCTTTTTCAATAATACTTAAAAAAACCTTTTTATAGACATTGAATACAACATGATCACAACTTTCTTGAAAGGATTATGTCATTGTGAGAAGAAGCTATTGCCTTAAACGTACCATCCTGTTGCATTTCACGTCATGTTTGTTGGATGATTTTGAACAAAGTAAACAATGCTAATAACGGATTCTACTTTTTAATCAACAGGGGCAAATGGGCTTGAGTTTTCAAGGGCCAAAAGGTGACAAGGTGAGTGCTCTTTGCTTGGGGGAGTTTTCTTGGTTAAAATCCCAATTCTAAGCATGATCAGGTTTCTGCCTCTGGACCTCCTCTTGGACGCTCATAACCATGGATACCCTTCTCTGAATGTTCTTGAGTTTGTTAGTGTTTTCCCTGAAGGCACGGCTAGAATTCACTGAGATGACTCTACGTGGGATCTGACCCACAGACGCAGATGCAGTGAGGCCATTTATTCCACTTCTCTGTTCATACATTCAATCAAAATGTTCTCAGACCTGGACTTTAGTATCAAAAGGTCAAATTTAGGACCTGGCTGTTAGTAGCATAACCATTATGTTAAACCCTGTAGAGACGAAAGCCATCGTACCAGAGTTGGGAGGAAAGAACCTTGGAGGCAGGGATGCACAGGCCAGAACAGGCAGCCTCCTCCTGCTGAGAAAGGATGAGAGGCCGGCAGTGGGTCCCTGATGCTCTGGGGATCTCTCTCCACCGCCTCCCCTGGACCCGACCCACGAAACGGGCACCAAGTGGCCCTTCTTGGAATTGCGGCTGCACCTGGCCCAGGGCCCAGGTGCTCAAGCCGGTGTAGACGACGGCCAAGTGTAGTGGAGGTCCGGGCAGAGGTGGGTGAGCCCTGGCCTCCACTTCCCACCCTAGATTTCCACCCAGTCTTTTCATAAACCTCACAGTAAAGTGATTCTGCAGTTGATGCCGTTGAAGTTTTTGAACCTCCTTCGTCGTGTGATGGCTCGGGTTCCTGTATTTCCCGTTGTACCCGGCAGTTAGGATTCTGAGGAAGAGATCCCTGATGCTGCTTTTTGGTTTACGTAAAGAGACCTCCTTTCCTCCCAGGCTCTACTAGGCGGCTGGTGTGCCTTTCCTCCGTGCCATCAAATGTGACAGACCAGCATCTGTGTCCCGGC
This sequence comes from Balaenoptera physalus, assembly GCF_965194825.1. Classification (NCBI taxonomy): domain Eukaryota; kingdom Metazoa; phylum Chordata; class Mammalia; order Artiodactyla; family Balaenopteridae; genus Balaenoptera; species Balaenoptera physalus. The sequence continues at coordinate 2,708,290 of NC_138899.1, forward strand.
GTGTATACATGCGCTGTCTGTCTACATGTGTGGTCTGTACATATATGCACACATCCATCTGTCCTACAGATGTTCAAGTTCCGTTGTTATGGGGTGACCCCTGAGCGGGGAAGCCTCCTCCTGGCTTTATATCCTTAGTGGGCCATCTTCCTTCTGAAACTTAATTTTCTGCTGAGGCAAGTACAGGCTGGAACAGAGTGCAATCACATTTTCAAAACAGATGTTCTCTTCTGGGCTTTTCCCTCGTCTGCATTTCTCTTCCCTGTATAATTACCTTTATGCCTAATTAATCCCAAATGTTTGCATCGACAGGGTGATCAAGGGGTCAGTGGGCCCCCAGGAGTACCAGGACAAGCTCAAGTTCGAGAGAAAGGAGAGTATGCGGCAAAAGGAGAGAAGGTGGGACAGAGTTTGTTCAGTGAACGCTGGCTTCCTAACTGTGGACAGATTCCAAGGCATAAAGAGAGACTGGGTCAAAATTCAGTTTCTCTGGTTATATTCGCCCTGACCTGAAAACAGGTTTTTATAGACCACCCATCCCATAAAAAGTGAGCTTCTTGAGGGCAGAGGCAGCTGGACCTGGGTTGGAGCGAGACTGGTTTGAGGCTGACCCTCTTGTGTGAGGGTTTCTTAAATGCACCAAGGTGGGGAGGGGACGGCTGGGACACAGGAGGGAGAGGGCTGAGGGTGGAAGGAGGCTGCAGTTGCCGTGGGTCAGACGTATTAACTCTGCCCTCCTCACGTCCATAATCCAGTTGATGGCAGGAAGTGGATGCTGCAGACCAATGTGAATTTCTTGGTTACTGTATCAGGAAAAGGTGTTTCTTCCCTTTTACCTGTTCCATGTAGCGTATAAAACTGATACAGCCACTACATTGTGCTAATCTTGCCCTCTTTTGAAAATTATTTTAGGGCCAAAAAGGTGAACCTGGATTTCAGGTAAGGACTGAAATCTTGTTTATCATTATTATTTTGTGGGAAAGACCATAATGTGTTCCACCTTCAATGGAATGCTTACTTAATTTGATAGTTTATTTGAATATACGAATGACTGTAACGCTTTCTCTTTTTGTCTTTTAGGGGATGCCAGGAGTTGGAGAGAAAGGTGAACCCGGAAAACCAGGACCCCGAGTAAGTGCTTTCAAAAGTCCTGTAGAGAATGGACTTGAGGACACGGGGAGGGGGAAGGGAAGCTGGGACGAAGTGAGAGAGTGGCCTGGACATATATACACTACCAAATGTAAGATAGCTAGCTAGTGGGAAGCAGCTGCCTAGCACAGGGAGATCAGCTCGGTGCTGTGACCGCCTAGAGGGGGTGGGCTAGGGAGGGTGGGAGGGAGACGCAAGAGGGAGGGGCTATGGGGATATATGTATACATATAGCTGATACACTTTTTTATACAGCAGAAGCTAACGCACCATTGTAAAGCAATTATACTCCAGTAGAGATGTTTTTAAAAAAAAGCCCTCTTATTCCTGATGTGAAATCATTTCTCCTGCATTCCTAGAATCACAGGTTCATAGGAGCATAGACTGAAAGAGATTGTAGGGGTCTTTTCTCTGCTGAAGAGCCTTTCTGAAGCCCTGGGAACAGGAATAAGGAGGTGGTCACCATTAGAAAGACCCCCGGGACGGCTGAGGCCCTTTGCTATTCAGATGATCCCCCCCTCCCCCGCCCCCGATCAGACAGTGCCCCCTGCCGGCCCCTCACTGAAAGCCACCTGTCCACCTGCTCAGAGCACCAGGCACCCTTCGCGGCCGCCTCCCAAGCCCGCTGGGAGCTCCGTCCCGAGCCCAGATGCTCAGGTGCTTCTCGTGCCCTGAGTGCAGTGACAGGAGACCCACCCACCTCCAGCAGCTGAGGCGGCTCAGTTTCTACCCTGAAACGATGCATGGAAACTTCTGTTTAAGTGAATCAGTGATGTACCGTCTGCCAAATACTCACTTGCCGATAAGAAAACTTCTCTGGTGTAGACTCGGCTGCCAGATGTAATGATGTCTTAGAAGATTTGGAGCTAATCAACCTCCAATTTTTTAAATATTGAAAAGTCTTCTTCTATTGTTGTAACTCTTTTAGTTCATAGTTATTTAACGTATCTTCCATGATTTGTGACTGTAGCTTGGCCGACTCACCCAGAGGATTCATACAACATAGTAACTTGTATTTGATTCAGACCCTTGGTGTTGGAGCATGTTTACTATTATTATTTATGCACTACTAATATTTAAATCTTTATTGTACAGGGAAAACCAGGAAAAGACGGTGAAAAAGGAGAAAAAGGGAGTCTAGTAAGTATTTCTCTGTGATTTTGTAAAAGCAAGCTGTTGCCCTCACTTGCTGACGATTGCTGTTGCTTTCTGTTCCATTTTAGGGGTTTCCGGGGGATTCGGGGTACCCAGGACTCCCAGGCCGAGAGGGTTTAAAGGTAAATGGTGACCCTACTTTGAATTTTTGCCTTCATTTTGTTCAACCTAGAAGTTTTTTCTAGAATAAAGGACCATGCACTCAAAGAATAAAAATTATTTATGCTCCATGTGAGGAAAAACACAACCTAGTGGTTCTGTTTGTGTGCATAAATTTTTAAAGAAAAAAATATAAAATGTTCCACTCATTTAAGTTTTTATGTGTTTTTTGTAGTAGATTAATTTTCCCTGATTATGAAACAGAGAAAATGCAGAAACATATAGAGGAGAAAAGAAAGCCTGTGTAATTTTTCTATTACCCACTCAGAAATGGTCAGAGTTAATAATTGTCCCATGTACACACACATACATGAGATTTTTCAAAAATGGTATTGCATGATATATCTTGCTTTTTCCCTTCATGACATAATGAGGATATATTTCAACATCCATAAATGTGGTTATACATCAACGCTTCTGATATCCATACCTTTTACGGCATGGTATGTAGACCGTTAACACATTTTTCTCATTTACTGCATGGTATGTAGATCGTTAACATATTTTTCTCATTATAAGTATCTTTATCCACTTGTCTGATCATCTCCCATCATAAATTCCTAAAAAGTATAATTTTGGGGTTAATGTTTGACCCTTTTTTGGGGAAGCTTTGGCCATACTCAATAAAATTGCCCCCAGAATAGCACTTCCATCACCCTGGGACCCTTTCATTTGACAACTGTTTGTTATGAAACTTTAAAAAATATTTGCCAATCAAATACTCAGAGAAAACTCATTGTTGGTTTATTCTTCTCTTTTAATCATGAGACTAGGTAATGTAAATCTCTACTAAAAAGAGAAATGGATTTGAAACATTCATCTTTAACAGTAGGGAGAGGACCTCAAGGTTGGTTTATCGAAGCCAGTGACAAAGGGAGAAATCCTTTTCTAACACTGTAACTTTATGAGAAAGTCAATTCTTGTAGATTGTAAAAGGTAAATATGTTTAGAATATATTAGCTAAGATTTTTTTAAGCTCCCATAGATATTTCTAAAATCTCTTCTTTTATTCAAATTAGAAAAATCAAAACATCTAATTCTGGTTTAACACCTGAGGTTAAAGGCTTAGCTTAAAAGGAAAAAAAAAAAAAGAAAAAAAAGGGGAAAAATGTGCATTTGTGAAATAATGTGCATGTATCAGGACATTTAAAAGTGTTGTTATGATACTTATATAAGAACATTAGATATAAAAGGATTGATTTCTTTGAGTTTTTCATCTAATATGGGTTAAATTAAGCCTCAAAGTGATGAGAATTTATCCATCCAATGTTTTCAAGTCATGCTGGATTTTAAGGGGAAAGAAAAAACCATAAGTATCCTTTTATTATGACTTCCAATGCAGAGTTAGACAGTCTTACACCAAAATCCTCAAATAAAATGATTTCCTTAAGAAAATACTTTTAGCCACAGTAAGCTTTCATATCATTTTATTTCATTTATTTTTTTATTGTATTGAAAAACCACTGTACGGGATTTCCTGGGCAGTCCAGTGGTTAAGACTCCTTGCTTCCACTGCAGGGGGCATGGCTTTGATCCCTGGTTGGGGAACTAAGACCCTGTATGCCGCAAGGTATGGCCAAAAAAAAAAGAAGGACAACCACCATGTACGAATTCAACTTGCAAATGATTCTGTTGAAATTCTCTGAGAAGCATGAGCTCTTTTGTGATGTGAATAATTAGCCTTCCATTTATGTTTTGTAGAAATCTCAATTTTCGGATGTCACACATGCAAAGCAAGGGGAGATGTATGGATTTTGGTTGTAATAGTTGCAGAGCACTTTAGACTAATCACAGTGAGAGATTGTAAGGAGAGGACAATCATGTTAGTGTACAGTGGGCACAATCTATTTTTCTAGGAAAAAAAAAGTTCAACCCTGCTGTTGGCAAGGCAACCTTCATAATTAAAAAATACAAGTAAAGTTATTTTTCTTTTGTAGGGAGACAAAGGTGAAGCAGGCCCTCCTGGCCCACCTGGAACTGTGAGTAACAGTGACATTTGCTGCCTGTGAGATCGTTTGAAAAGAGGGAAAGAGAGAGACGGGCTGGCCTGTCACTTAGACCACGTGCTCCACAGTGTTCCTAGAATTACGTTTTGATGTAGGGGGTGCACAGAATTTGAACCAATCATTTATATTTTGTATCGTGTGGCGTTTGGTATTTACTCGTTATTGTATTTGGACAATTTCTGCATATCTTTGACCACTAAAATTAAAAGAGTTGCACATGGATGAGAGTATTAGCAACACATTTTGAAACTTAAAAAAATAATGGTCTGTTAAGGAAAACGCTACTCAGAGAAACAGATCATCCATGATCTGTCTTAGCAAAACACTTTTTATTTTTTGCAAATAACTTTTGACTCCTTGTGCGTATACATATTTTTATATACTTGCAAGCCAATGTACGTAACATTTTTTCTTTTTAAAAATGAACATTCTTCACGTTTTCAAGTTGTCTTCAGATTGTCATTTTCAGAGCGCTGTGCGATAATTGTTGTAACCATTTTGCCCCAATTCTTTTTGGAAACAGTGAAATATGACCATTCTCTTGTTTGCTGCCCTCTTGCATGGGTACAGCGAGGTAGTGAATGTTTGTACGTGCCTGTGTGTGTCTGTGTGTGTTAGGTGAGGGATTTGAGTAATCCTTCCTTAGGCTGCATTTCCAGAAATAGGATTACCAGATCAAAGTATTATGGGACCTCCTTATGCTTTTAACACATCATATGTCATACGATAGATGATTCCATTTCCCATATTTCTAATCCAGCAGCTGCCTTTGAATAATCTTTTTTTACCCTAACCTCATCAGCAGACCTTAATAATACCCATCATTTAATTGCTACAGAAGAATTACATCTTAAGGGTAATAGGCAATATTTGATATGGTCCTTGTCTTCGAATTTCAGCAACTCAGAATTGGGGTGAACTGGTTCACTCCTTTTTAATGAGGCCACAGTGGCTTCTTCTTGCCCCATATTACGAGGACCTTAAAGAAGTCCCCACTTTTGACCATTTAAAAAAGTGAAGCATAAAACCTCTTCCAATAAAAAAAAATTTGAGCGTTCCTGTTACATATTGCCTGAGGAAATTTAAGGCAGTTTTTCAGATAATACTCTTTAAAGAAGACTATTCTTCTTACAGCTTGCATGGACTTTGAGAAATTCCATACCCAAACCTCAGAATTAATATGGTTCTAACTTGACTTCATTGGTAAAGCTCCTGCCAAGCAGATTATTACAAAAGGAAGCAGAGCTGCCTGGCAAAGTTCTCTGCAAGGAGGGCAATACCGGATATCCATTTTATGTTTTCAATACTCTCCCCTCCCCACTCTCTTCCCCTCCCTCTCCCCTCCCCTCCCTCTTCCACCACCATTTCTTCTTTACTTTCACATGTCTTGAAATAATAAAACGTGTTTATTTCTTCACCTGTGCTGTAATATACAGCACAGTCCCCTGCCATGCCACGCGATGATCTTTTCTTCTGTAATTCAGGTTATCGGCACCGGGCCCTTGGGAGAGAAAGGAGAGCGGGGGTACCCAGGGGCTCCAGGGTTGAAAGGGGAGCCAGGCCCCAAAGGTAATGTCCTTCCCTCTTTCTTTCCCTCCTTCTCCCTTCTCCCTTCTTTTCTCTCGTCCTTTCTTTTTTCCAACTTTGTCCTGCACTCATGCACATTTTGATAACACCTGAGCGCCATGCAGGACCATGTGGTGACCGAGTGCTGTTCAAGTTCATCTTCTGCAATCCCACTGGGTTTCCAAGAGCCCGTCTCCCTGCATCTCTGCAGTGTCAGGGGCGCGGCGTCTCCCCAAGTTCAGAGCTCCCTGTCCCCGGGACCGTGGGTACCCACGAGCACAGAAATTCACAACATAAACCACAAGTGAACCAGGCTCAGTTTGTCCCACTCTCTCTTCCTCCGTTTAGGTTTCCCAGGAATACAAGGCCCACCAGGCTCTCCAGGTGAGCATCCGTAAATTATTTTTTTAGAGTATTTGTACACCTTCTACGTGGTTTCTATCCTGAACATGTTTGTCCTCTGCATGAGTTAGATACTTGCATACAATGGCTAGCAATTTTGTTACACATTTTTCTAGCTCTGAAAACAACGTGTGCTCCTAGGACAGCGTTTATTTTGTCAGACAGGTTAACATGTAGTTATAAACATGTATTTCACAGGTGGGACTTCTTACATCTCTCATCAAGTTATCCTGTCTCCCTGCCTCTGATCTAACCCCCTGCCTTTCAGCCTCCTTCCGGCTGCTCCCGGGGGCACCGTCGGCCTTTCGGAAGACCTCCACCCGCACCCAGCGTCGTTGCTCTCCCTTGCCCTGTCTGGAATTGCCTTTGTTTCTCGGCTTGAGACCAGACTCAAGGCTGAAACCTCTTCTAACTAATCTAATCACCTCTCATCTTGCTTCTCGGTGGACTCCTGCGTCACTGAGCTTCTACTAAGTCTGCAGCTGTTCTGTGCTGGTTTTGCATTTCTAACGGATTGCGTGATCGGAGGCTGGGAGTTGCACTTCTCTGTATGTACAGATGCCTGTCTGTACACACTGCAGGCGTGTAATCCCTGGTCCTAGAGCAGAGGTAACAAGTGCTCGGCTTGAAACCCTCGGGTGCCCTGGAATTGACACCACACGAAGTGCTCACAGCTCTTACTGAAGGTTTTGGTTTTGTCTGTTTTTATTTTTAATTTTTATTTCTTATTCTTTTTTGTCAGTTTCTTTTTTCCCTTCCTGACAGTTCTTAAGTCCCCCCAGAACCCCTTCCTTTGTTTTTGCTGGAACAGACAACACCTGGACAACCCAGCGCCACTGTCTAAGATTCGCAGCAGCTGTGGCTCAAGGCCGCCTTCACTGCCCTGCGTGCCTCCTTTCTGCTAAAATTTTGGCATCTGCCCTTAAAATCCTCCCTTTTCTCTCTTTTCGACCCCTTTCCTCTCCTTGGTTGTAAAGCTTGCTGGACCTTCCAGCTGTTCTCGTGAACATGTTACTTCACGTCTCCTGGCAGCATTTGCAGTTCTACTTTCTAAAACCTCCTATCTGACCCCGTTAGTGTCTTAAGCCGTCGTTTTTAGAAACTGTCTTTGAAGTTGCTCTGGCCTTGTCTGCTCCTACCCGCTGCTGACTGCGGAGGCCCTCGGCCTCAGGTCCCGCCTCCCTGCCTCTCTGAGGGTCATCCTTCACCCTTCCTTTCCTTCTCCCACACCCGTTCTGGGGTAGGGATGGGGCTGGAGCCCCCGCGATGGCCTCCAGTTCCTCTACGTGCTGTGCTCGCAGGTTCAGCGACTCACAAGCTCTCACCTGGGACTCAAGTTCACATTTGGGGTTTGGGGGTCTGTCCATCCTTCCTCGGAGCTCCTTCTGCCCTGACTCTTCCCGTGTCACCTCATCCGTCTGTTTTCACGCCCCTGCACCTGTCGGCCGGATGCTGGGACCAGAGGCCAGCTCTCTGCTCTCCAGAGCACAGTCACTTCACCTGCAGCCTACTGGACCGTTGTGTCTCAAGCACTAGGTCAAAGCCCTTCTCGGCTGTCAGAGGGCCCTACGATCTTGTCCCCTCCAAACTCACAGCGGCTTAACTCGACTTCCCGTGCTCAGCTCTGATCTCCACCTGACTTCGTGCTCTTTCCGGGGCTGTCTTCCTTGTCCTGACTCTGCGCTTTAGCTGCTTCCCACGCACTTCCCACCCACTTTGCCTCCTGACCACGTCTGCTTTGTTTAAGGACACTTCTTACGCCTTTCTTTATTCTCTAAGCAGAAATGGAAAGTACTCTCTCTAACCTGTTGGGGACACTATTTGCACTGAAGGAAATTCACAGATGTTAATGTCTACACAATGAGCCCCTTTTCCTTGCAGTGACTTTGTAGGGAGCCTTTGCCCAACAGCATTTACGTGGTGAGAAGCTAATGCAGTTTCTCACTTGTCCAGAGCAGTTCCCCTTTCAGCCATGGTCATTTTCCCGTGAACAGAGTGACGATAACCAGTGTGGCTGTCGGCTTGGCACTTGGTGTTGTGCTGTGTCCATGAGTTCTGTTCTGGTTTCAGGCTTCCCGATACCAGGGCTGACTGGTGCCCCCGGCTTCCCCGGTGAAAGAGGAGAGAAAGGTGACCAGGGCTTGCCAGGCGTGTCCTTGCCCGGACCAGGTGGAAGGGATGGGCTACTGGGCCCCCCTGGGCCCCCCGGCCCCCCTGGGCAGCCAGGCCACACAAGTGAGTTCCCTCTGGGCCCATTTCGCGTGGTGTCCTGTCCAGGACAGATGGGGGGCAGGGCTGGGGAAGGTGTAGTGCCAGAGGCTGGGTGCCCAGCGACTTATGAATTGTTCGTATCTCACTTAGTTGTCTTTGCAGAGTTAGTCACTGCAGAAAGGAAGAGTGAACATAAACTAATGAAACTGGTTTAGAGGAATAGGGGCCAACCTAACCAGCATCTAAAGTTAGAAAGCAAACCAGTTGAGTTGTAGGGTTCTTACTGGGAAAGGAACGCATTCTGTTCATCTAGAGACACAAGCTGGTACTAAGACACACACACACAAACACACACACACACACACACACGGAGAAGGGGCTGCTTTGTCTGTAAGTGACTTCAAATCTGAACGGTAGTTTACCTGGATTTTTCTCGTCTGCCCACCATCAAAGCTGAGCACGGAACAGGAACCTCTTGATTCAGTGAAGGGGGCTCTGTGGCTCCAAAGTAATCGCAATGCAAAATAAAAGAAACTTTGAGGGGATTTAAACTAATCGTTCCAGTGGGCGTAAGCTCAGACCTCCAGCGTGTGCTCAGCCGAGCGTCTGAGGCACGGGTCCTCTGTGGGTTGTGGGAAGGGGGTCTCCACGCTGTAGGTGCCGGGTGGCTTATTTGCTGGAATGCAGACCCACCTCCATGAAAGGACTTCTCACGGATGAAGTTACGTAGGGAGGCCAGATACGGAGTGGATGGGACAAGTGATTCCAGATGTGAAGCTTCACTGGGAATGGAGCGGCGTGAACTTCCTCGGACCTGTTGTTCATGGGCCAGAGGGATGGGTCCCCTGTGACCTTACGGGGACTTCCTCCCCTTCTGATGTGAAACGTGGAGAATGAAGATCAAATATCGAAGTCTTCGAGGCATGCAATCCAAAGTCACTTTTTCTCTATGTGTCCAAGAGAAGGCTGCAGGCGTCAGAAGGGCCTTTGGGTCCTTATTCGTTCATTCCTTGGTCACTTACTCATTCAACAAACATTGGCGTGCCTATGATACGCCAGGCGCTGCCCTAAGACCTGTGACAAAGCCCACAAAACAATCCTGTCCTCCTGGGGCATGCATTCTGAGACAGAAATCAAGTAAATAAGTATCAGTAGATTATGTGGTAGCAGGAGGTGACAAATACAGGAGGAAAGGAAGCCGGGAAGGGAAGACAGAGGTCTGGGCCGTGCGTGGGTTCTGACTTTAAAAAGAGTGATCGGCAAAGACCCTGGCGAGAGAGCCAACCGTGGGGAGATCTAGAACCTTTTTTTCATATTCGTAGTTTGCCAGTTCTGAAATGTGAACAAGTCTCACGGAAAGACTTGAACTTCTCCCTGCTGTGAATTGTGTAGGATGTGTCGGCTGATTACATTGGGATAGGTACCCTCCAGGTTTCCGGGTTGCCCTTTCCAGTCTGTGCAAATTAGGTGATTCACAATCACGGCGTGCTGAGTGATCATTTATCAGTGAGGTTTTTACACACATTTACAGCGCACGTTAAAGAGGCTGCATCTTAACGAATCGCCACCTTGGGACCCTTTGATTGCTCATTCACCAGGGAGTGTGGAGCCGCCTTCAGCCCTGTCCGCTCCTGCGCTCTGGTCCCGTGTGGCTGCAGCCCTCCCTGCCCTTGACGGCCGGGCCTTCCTGAGCAGACGGTGTAAACGTCGAACCTGAACTTGCCCTTCAAAACCCCTCAGACACATCCCTGTATTCTTGCTTTAGACTTAAAATTATTTAAAATTCATTTGGATGAGGACGGTAACTTGCCTTCCTACCAGGGCTGTGTAGGGATTCTGATGGAGAGGAAGCTGGCGGGAGGTGTGTTCTGGAAAAATAATAATTTTACGTCTGTCAGCGTTCACGCACCTGTGTTTCCAGCATCGGGGGGTCCAGCCATCTCGGCTTGCAGGGCTGGGAATGAGTTCTTCCCAGGCAAGGAATTTTAGAGAAGCTTTTTGAAGCATAAAAACGACTCCACTCTGTTCAAGACCGATGGGGTCACCAAGGAGCCGGCCGGAGCCAGAGGACCCAGGGCAGAGATACGGCCACCCCAGGGTTCCTCCTCGCCTGTGCTTTATTCAGAGAAGCTCCCAGGAAAACAGCCACAAGCAAACAAAAAACCCCTGGACTTCATTTCTTACACACTTGAAACTTTTTCCTCTGAGCTCTAAACAAAGTCATCAGACAGAGAAATTTGGGCTCCTTTTTAGGCCTTTGTGTCTGCGGAGAGCACACCCACCGTTGCCCCAGCATCCCTTGTGAAAAGCCCAAAAGGCTGGGGATGCTTCTCGCCCTCTGTCCCTCCCGATGGAGCTGATGTGTGAGCTGGGGGGGGAGTAGGAGCTGCAGCTGTGAATGTCTGGGCTACGGTTGTGACCGGTGCCCGCAGAGCCTCACGTTCAAGCACGCACTCTGTCACTTTCCTTCAGAGATACTGGAGAAGGAAATATAAACTCTATCACTGTGTGTATTCGAAAACAATACTTTTTTTTTTACTAGAACCCACAACAGATGGTGTTTGCGTCACTGCAGTTCATTTTCATGCTTCTTCACATCAATAATGCTCAGAATTGAATAGGAACAAACAATTAGAGTTGTCTTCCCACGGGCAGTCTGTGTCTCTAAGATAATGAGTACTTCGCTGTAAGTTTGCTCAGGAGGAAAAAAAGGCATAAAGTTGCTGAAGTCTCTGTGTTGACTTCACAGATGTAGGACATGGACAAATCATTGAAGTTTTTGAGCCTCAGTTTCTTAACCTGTGACGTAAGGGTGATGGTGTGTACCTTGCAAGATAACATGAAATAAGGTTCAGGACAGGGCTAATGTGCTGGAATAAGCGTTAGAATTGTAAAATAGAAATTTTAGCATCGACAGCTTGTGACGGGGCGTGGATGGATGCTGTGTGCGCTGGTCACGTTTTACAAGTTAACGTACTAGGATTGTTTCAAAGCAGACCACAGCTGGATTTCTAATAAACCTAAACAACCTTGCCAAAGGTTATTGCCAAATAACCTAAATAAAGTTTGGTTTTGTAATAGATTGAATCAAGAGAGGGTGAAAACACCTAGCTTCTGTTTGGTGGGAGTGATCCTCTAATTGTTAAACATCCATTGCAGATGGAATTGTGGAGTGCCAGCCCGGGCCGCCAGGTGGCCAGGGTCCTCCCGGAAGTCCGGGGCAGCCGGGGCTGACAGGCGAAGTTGGGGAAAAAGGTAAGAGATTTAATTTTTTAAAAAAATGTTGACTGTGCTTGGGCGTGTGATACATTTCTACATACTTACTGGCTTTGGGTGGACATGGCTATCTTCTTCCATTATTTGAAGCTCTCCTCAAAGTCCATGCCTAAGACGTGTCTCCTGACAGCTCTGCTGAGATTGTTGGGCGTTGAAGAGACAGTTATCACCTGGGAGACAACGGGGAGACGGGCCCTGAAGTCAGATTCCCTGTTCTTTACCCTCTGTGAGGTCAGCAGATTAAATTCTCAGATTGATACCTTCCTGCGATCCTTCGGTTCAGAGTCAGAGATTGCATTCTCCGAGAATGCACGTCTTTCCTTGAAGCCGGATCACAAGTGTGTATACAGAATGCTCACCACCCCTCAGTCCCCGTTTCCGTAATCAGTGTGAGCAGATCTGCGCTGATGAATCAGCCACCTCCACCCTTGGCTCTGAGTTTTATCTTAAACTTTTCAAGTGTCGTCTGCAGTGCCAACGCGGGACTCATCATAATCCTTCACAATCTTGAGAACGATGGATTATCACTGCACAAACAGTCCCGTCTTAGAGTGGAGTAAACAAAGGATGTTCCAGTGTTTATTCAGTATATGTCTCTTAATACCCAGAGAGTAGAACAAAGAGAGGGCGGCCCCCCAAAACTGATCCCTGTGGGTTCCTTTTCTGGCTTTGGATCGCAAAGAGTTTTTGCTCTTCAAAAGTCTGAAGCTCAAATGCATGGAAAATGTCTTAGAATTTTGACAGCCGTGTAAGTTGCAGAACCTTAGATGAAAGCGATCTTAGAATTCAAGCGGGGAGGATTGTGCCACCAGCTGGCGTGTCATTTGTTTTTCATGAATCTCCCTAGTGACCAGTTGCTTAGCACTTTCTGAGGTAGGCTGTTCCATTTTGTGACGGAGCCAATGGTCGGAAGGTTCTTTGTACTGAGACGTGTGTTCATCCGTCCCCCGGCTCCTAAGAGGAGCCTCTTTCTTCCTGTGCCTTCACGCCCCTGCGGTGGAGCCGTCAGCCTGCCCAGACTGCAGTGCGAGGTCTCCCCGCCGTCCACGTCCAGCCTCAGGACAGACACACACGGATCCCACAGCACCTGCGGCTTGGCTGGGTTACTAGGCAACTAACAGTGCATCCCTCCCACTGATGCACTCCTGTTCTGCCCTTGTTCCTGACACTGGGGCCTGGTGTGGGGTGTGCCTGGGGCTGGGGTGCCGGTCAGGGTGAGGGGACGAGGGGCACACAGCCCAGCCTCTGTGACTCCTGAGTGACAGCTTCTCCACGTGTGCTCTGCTCTCTGTTGGCCTTATCTGTGCCTAGAAACCTGACATTTAAGGTTCAGGACACACGCACATCTAAGACACTCGAAGGCCTTTTAGCTTAGTTTGAAAATCAAGATGTAAGAGGTTAGAGTTTCCAAAGAAAGGCATTTCCTCGCATTTTCATGTGCTGGGGTCCCTCTCCTCTTGGGTCCTCCATGTCAGGTCAGGTCTTTGCCCTGGATTTTGTGCCTTCTTACTCCCATCTGTCATTTGTCAGCCTGGAACATAGGTTTAAAGTCCAGGAGTTACATGTGCAGTTGGCTAAAAAATACAAAATCAAAGAGAAAGATGATGGGAAGTTTTAGAATTAGAGACAAAATGATAGAGTCGAGTCATCTCAGGCTGATGGGAAAACGGAGTTCTGGATCACTTTTTAGTGAGGCAGGGCCTGTGCCTTGGCAGGGCAGAAGGATGGGATTCCTTAGAAGGGCACCCGTGGTTACCTGTGATGTGTGCAGAGGGCGGAGGGTGGGCCCCGTGTCAGGGACACACGGCCACTGGCAGATGGACGCATCTGGAGCAGTTGTTGGGTAAACGGTGGCCTCCTCTTCCCTCTCCTGTGCTGTCCCTATGCTTCAGGGGATTCTGCTCACCTGTTCTATATAATACCCCGTGTCTCCTTTTTTAGGTCAAAAAGGAGATAGTTGCCTCATCTGTGACTCAACAGGACTTCGTGGGCCCCCAGGGCCACAGGGACCCCCCGGAGAAATAGGTAAGGCCCCAAATGTGAAAGGGACCAGGCCAGAATTTGCTTCGATGGGTTGGAACCTTCACAGTGAAGCATATCTTACTCCCTGACCTGATTTTCTCCATCAACACTAAAGCACCAGATGAGAATGTGAAGCCACAGTTCTAGGATTTGTCCATTTTGTTGAAAATTATCAAGATGACTTACAAATTCAGCGTCAGAAAGATTTCCTAGTCAAAGGATAGCAGCATATGGTTCACACAGCTCTGCAAATTTCCTTATCTCAGAGGAGGTTACCTGCCTGCTTTGGTTTAAGTGGCCCCTGGGCTTGCGGGCGGGGGTTTGTAGCCATTCCGCATCAGTGTTACTCGTGTGCATTTGGGGGTCCCTCTTCCCCCTTCTGAGCCCATCTTGGGCATTTTTGTTATTACTGTCTCGAGATGCTTCAAACATCATCCACTTAGTATGAAGATCTTTGCACTTTTGAATCGTGAAAAGGTAAAAATGTTTTGAGCTCTTTGAAAGTGTCTCATCAACAATGTGCTGAATCTTTCCTCTGTCTCTTGCGAAAGGTTTCCCAGGACAGCCAGGGGCCAAGGGCGACAGAGGTTTACCCGGCAGGGATGGTCTTGAAGGATTGCCTGTAAGTAAACCTGTCTGAGTTCCTAGACATATTAGAAGTTGCCACCGAGCAAACCAGCAAAGGCACGTATCGTTGCATTTGCACATGGACTCCTGCTTTATTTGGGAGCTGGTAAAGGATCACTTTGTCGAGCAGTTAGAATTACTCCCCATGTCTCTCCTGACTGATTGACCTGAGGATAAGTAGGACCATTGCATCCAGAACCTGCACCCCAACTTGCCTTTCTTCTCACCTGGTCAGAATTCAGTTGCCGCTTACCTGTTTCCAGGCATGACCGAGTGCTGGTGGTCACTTTCCCGCAGGGTCTCTGGTGCCACCAAGAGTCACCTCTAACAGCCACACTGTTGAGTTGTCTTTTTACACCATCATCCAGTCTCACACCAGATAATCTAAAGCTTGTCAGTGAATAAGTTCAGCGCTGACGGTGTCTATGGCAGTGAAGGAGCACTGGCTGATTTTCCTCTAGGAATTTGAATGATTCCTTTCTTCTTCTTACAGATACAGAATTTGAAAACTCCTATCACCAACATCTGTTGCAAAGACACTTTTTCAAATCTATAGATGAAATATCTCGATCACAAGGACATGAAACCTTTCAGTTAGACAGAACACCATTTTCTTAACCTTTCTACGTTGTTTTAAAAGAAGCCATTGAATAGCAGATTATAGTAATAATCTTAAATATTGAAGGACGTTATTTTTTTGTGCATGTAATCAGCTCTATTTCTAAAGCTTTTAAGCCTTTGGGCTTTGTTCTAGTATTTTCTTTGTGCTTCTCAGTTCTGTTAAGCATTAATCAGTTTCTACAATTTCTTTCATTCCTTTTTTTCTTTTTCCTTTTCTTTTGTCGTAATGGAAACAAAGTCAAATCTTTAGCATTATTCTTTTTTGGTTGTAGGTCTTTAACATTTGTAATTTAAGAAGATATTTCTGGAAGGTTCTGTAAAAGCAGGTCAGGGCAAAAGTGAGTTGAAATAGGAATGAAACAGCTGGAATCCAGCAATAGTTTTCTCCTTTTGAAGTTAAGTCATGGGCTTCTGCTTTCCAGAACTTCCCCGGTGCCTGGGGAGCTAAGTTAGAAGTCACACTTGTTTAACATATTTCTAAATAAGTTGGAAGTTCACAAAGCTGGGAACGCTGACTGTGGTGGTGATCAAAGTGGGAACAACTTTGAAGGCAACAGACATAGTCTGGGCACGGTCTTTATCTACTCGGCCTTCCTGGAATACTTCCTGCCTCCACTCTGCCTGGAACCCAGTGCAGACACCCGCCCCCCACCCCCCTGCCAGCCCCAAATCCAATATAAATGAGAAAAGAGGAAGGAGGATGGTTGAGGAGAAGTCACGATAAAGAAAAAAACAAAGAAAATGTCCAACAAAAATGCGAATCCCCATGCCTTGCCCATCCAGGGAGCATCTTTCTTGGTGCAGAGGGAAGACACTTCTAAAAATTGTTCTGTGGGTAAATAACCTAAGAGAAGATAATAATCTTCCTTTTATTAGATGCTATATCATAGCTCCGTGGTTTAACTAGCTCGAAAATGTGGTACCCTTATTTCGAATTTGGCTGGAGGCTAAAAGAGGCTCTGCCAACCAGCGGAGCAAACTGGAAAGTAGATTCCAATGAAGAAAGCTCTGATTCTGCATTTGATTTAGGTAGCGTTTCTGGGACATGTCCTCTGAAAGCTGAGGGTTTGATTTGGGGAAAGGAGGACAGACCACAAGAGGCGGGCTCCAGGCCGAGATGACGAAGCCCAGCCCCCAAGCAGGTCCGGGGTCACTGGGAGTGACCTGTGTCAATTGAAACGAACTTCTCCCAGCTTTTCCCATGGTGGCACCACTTTCTAGAAGCAGACTGCACAAGTTGTCAGATCTTCTCCAACTTATGTAGCCAGTGCTAAACTTCCAAGACAGCGCCTGATTCTTCGACATTTATCCTAAGGGATGTACATCAAAAGACCCTTGAATCACTTAGGATTAGCAAAGAATCCACATGAGATGTCCTAGGGTTGTAAATGTCAATTTTCAAAGAAGTCCTAGATTTCTTCCTTAAATAGGACGATGGCTGACACGGTCATCCGTATGAAAATAAAAACTTGTATTTTTCTCACCCTGTGCTCATAGTATTAGAAAATACTATACTTCTAAGCTGTGAATAATCAACATAAAATAACATAAGGGGTGCTTCCGGTTTGAGAAAAATATGCACTGGTTGTAATTTCTTACGTTGGCCTTTACTTTTTATTGGTGAACATTGCTGGTTCAACATACACGTCCTCCGGTACCTCCCTCTTGTAGACATTAAGGGCACAAAGACAGGAAGCCTTGGTCCTGCCCTTACAGCCCTGAAAGGCTAGTGGAGAGACAGAAGGCAAGCAAATGTCCCTAACAGAGCAAAGAGGACCATACAGGACACGGAGGAAACAGGGGAGAAGGCCACCTGGGCCTATCCGGAAGGGCTTCCGAGATTAGCTGGGCCTTAGGGAGGCACAGGAGCTAATGTTACCTGAGAGAAAAAGCTACAAAATGCCACAGCAGCTTTCAACCAAATAAAGAATTTTCCATGTCCTCTGCTAGACTTCCTGGCGGGTGGCTGGTGGAGATAGTGGGACTAGAGTAAATACGATAGATTGGGTATCTTTCCCCTTCCTTCCCCGAGTAGATCTGAGTGAAGTGTCCTCTGTCACAAGGGGCACTTCCAGCTCAGGGCCAGCTCCGACCAGCTGTGTCCAGTACTTTGAGGAGTACATGTTACAGGTACACACAGAGGGGGGGGGTGTGTGTGTGTGTGTGTACACGTGTGTGCACGCACTGCGGTTCACCTACATCCAAGAACCGTTTCAAAGGGAGTTTACAAAAAGGAATTCAAACCACATGAATTCTGCAAGAGTTTAAATTCTGCCAAGTGAGTGGGGAGGTTGAAGAGATCCCTCTCTCAGAGAACAGGTAACTGAGGCAGTTGTTTAAAGCCTTGGGCCTCTTCCTGGTGAACCCCACTCTCAAGGGGAGCTGGCGGAGGAACCATCCAGGGGGTGGGCGTTCCTTGAAGACCCCCCTTTCCAGGAACTGAGAAGTGTTCCAGTGTGTGTCTCTTGGGAAAGTTTATTCTGCTGACGGCTCAAAAGCCCAGTTGCAGAGCTGCCCTGGTGCTCCCTTCCCCGACTTGCCTCTTTCCGGGTGCTCTGGGCCTCCTTATCTCTTCCGGGATTAGGGCTGTGCGCGTGAGAGGCAAGCTGTGTGATTTCAGCACCGACCAGACTTAGGAAACGTGGCTGTTCTCAGCCTCCATCTCTGGTTCCTGGGCCCGGGAATCGAACATCCAGCCCCTTCCAGCCGTAGCTGAGCTGTTCTTGGGAATGTCAGCAGTTGTAAGAGACAAGAAAGCTACCTAAGGACTGATCTACGGGCTGGGCCCAGCGCTTCTCCTTCACTCCCCCGTCCTGTCCCCGTCTCCATTACTAGAGGCTCTTTAAGGGCCGCACAGCAGTGAGGTCAGCTCAGGGCTTTGTCACAGAGCTGCTGGCTTTTTTTTGCTCCTACACAGGGAACGGGGAGCTCTAAACCCGTCCCCACTTTTCAAGGTGGAGTCCTGATTTCCTTGTCGTTTTGCTCTATGGATGGGCGTCTTCGGTGGTGGCCTCATAAGGCTTTGTTCTCGCAGGGACCGCAAGGTGTGCCAGGGCTGATGGGCCAGCCAGGAGCCAAGGGCGAGCCTGGCGAGATTTACTTCGAAATGCGACTCAAGGGCGACAAAGGAGCCCCAGGTTTCCCAGGCCAGCCCGGGATGCCAGGCAGAGCAGGCTCTCCCGGAAGAGACGGCCATCCGGGTCTGCCCGGCCCCAAAGGCTCCCCGGTATGTTGATTCCCAGACTTTGAAGGTGCGCTTGACAGATGATGGATATGCAAAGAATGGAGGAAGGAGTAATTGGTATCATGTTGACCTGTTTTCACCGGGGGGGGTCCTTGTTGTAAACGAACTTGTCTCACGTTCACTGGAAAACTGTAGTCTGTAAACCTAGGTGTGATAGCCTTGACTTGAACGATTAGGTGATAAGGGGTCAGTGTCTTCTGATGGATCTGGGGGAACTGAAAAGACCTCCATATGTCGGACGGGAGGTGAATTTTAAAGTTAGCGGCGTTCAAGTCACCCTTTCAAAGAAGATTCCAGATATAAGTGCCTTCCTCTTTGGAGCGTCTCCTTATGTCTGGGTTGGGAGGGCGATTGCTCAGCTTAGAGGAGAGAATGCCGGTTTCATTTATTAACTACAAGGTGACCTTTGCAGACGGGTTGAAGTTAATAAGTAGCACAGCTAGTTAAACTCTGGCACTTTTTTACCATGGATGGTGGAAAAATGCGACGCAGATCGGAGTGCTGGTATGTCTGCTAACTCGTCTTTTTCTCTTTTCGCTTCAGGGTTCAGTAGGATTAAAAGGAGAACGTGGCCCCCCGGGAGGAGTTGGATTCCCCGGCAGCCGTGGTGACGTCGGCCCTCCTGGGCCTCCAGGGTTTGGCCCTATTGGCCCCATTGGTGACAAAGGACAGATGGGCTTTCCGGGAAACCCCGGGTCCCCAGGCCTGCCAGGTGAGGCCTGAGGACCTCAAGTGCCACACGCAGATGCCAGGAGCCCTGGGCTCAGTGACATGGGGACGTGGGTCTGGTTTCAGTTCTGCCAGGAGGGGGGATGAGACCTGAGCAACCTTTCCTTAGCGTTTCTGTATCTCGTTCCTTCCTTTATGAGATGGGCCAGTGGCGTGGAGGGTCTGGATAACAGGAACTTGAAGGTATAGGTGATTTCCTTATAAATAAGTACACCATATGCAGCAGAGAAGGTCAGCCTTCTGTGTGGATGTGGAAGTGATGCCAGCCTGAGCCCGTCTTCTGTTTCTCGCCGATGAGCGGTCCCTTTTGGCTTCTGTGTATCCCAAGCCACATACTTACTCTTCACCCCTCCGCTGAGGTGCACACGCTCAGTGACTGATCCACTGCTGCTTTGACTTGGCTGTTGAATTTCGGGGTAGTTCCAGCCGTTTGTTGACTGTTTTTCCACGTGGTTCTGTGTGCCACGCGCTGAGCTAAGCGACCAGAGAGGAAGCAAGCCAGAGGCCGCCCACCCTCCTGGAGCCCACCGCCCGGGCTTTGGTGAAGAACGTGGGAGGGGGCTGTGTGAGGGATTCCCACGGACGCGCTCCACTGCGTCCTCACGACGGGCTTATCTTCAGGGACGGAAGTGAAAGGGGGTCCCCGGGCCCCGCACACAGTAGGCTGTCAGTGACTTCTTAGTTGAATATGATTCCGGGAAGAAATGGAACATTGACATCGTTGCCTAGGAAACTGGAGGAGAGGAGGCCAGGAACGGCCTGGACACAGAGGACAGAAGGACGTGTGCTGTGACTAAGATGGCTTAAGAGTTGTAGAAATGAATGAAAGGTGATTTGGGGTGGTTAAAGGTGTGTGGCCAGTAAGCCTGGAGAAGCCTAGTAACTAAGAAGCTGGAAGAACGAGGTTTCCAACAGGAGAGACTCAGCAGCGATTACAGTCTGGCCTTCTTGCTGTCACACGTTTGCCGATTCTGCCCCGAGCCACGTATCCAGCCCAAGTTTCGTCAGTTCCTGTCCCCACGGGGAACTGTTAGTTCCTCATGAAGACCCAGTGTAGGGTTCGTCGGCTTCGTAACGCAGGACACATCAGCAGCCTTTGACGGAGGTCCAAGTACAGCGCCTTGCTGGATGGGCTACTGTTACCGTCAGCGCTGGGTGATTGCTGGTTACTCACTCACAAGTGAGGGCTCCATTGATGATTGCTCTTTGATTAGCAAGGGACCCAGGAACGTCTCTCTTACGACTCCTTTCGGGGCAGGAAAATGCTGGGTTTGACTGAGAAACACCCCGGGTCTCGGAAACGGGCCTCTGGTCACTAACCCCACACTCCTAATTCCCAAATCGCCATCTCAAGTGTTCTTCGTGCTTCCGGAATCTGAACACTTGCAGCGTGTAAAAAGGAATCAGGTTTTTTTTTTTCTCGGCCAGAAACTACCATCAGAAAAGCCAGTGGGACACAAACAGATACCTCTTGACGGGATGGGAAGAGGGTTCCCGAAAGAGGCAATGCTGAAAGTGCTGTCGGTCAGTTGTCCACATTCTGGAGGGTTCCTTGGCCATCCAGACCCAGGCAGCTTTGGGATTAGAAACCCGACTTCTTTGATCTGCCAGAGCTGTGTTTAGTCTGATGGTCATAAAAGCCCTGTTCCCAGGGCTGGAGCTGATAGCAAAGATGTGTTGGGGTCAGGCCCTGGTGCTTCCCACAGTCTGTAGCTAAAGCCAGTGTTGGCTGTCCCTGGGAGGCCCTTCAGATCCTGAGTTCTCTAAGGTATGTGAAGGTTCAGTGGAGATGAGCCCTTTGGTCCTTTCGTAACAGCTCAATCCTGACACCCAGTGGATCTCGTAGGCACGGGCACCCGGGGCTGCGCCTGCACCTCCCAGTTTGGAGATGGAAAAGGTGGCTTTTCTGGGCTGGAGATACCACAGAACCGTCCAGCTCACTGTTAGGGTAACGATATCACCCACGGGGCACGTCGTGAAGATAACTTCCCACCAGATGTGGGCATCAGAGCAACTTACAACCAATCCTGTCTGAGAAACTGAGAGAGAACGGTGAAAAGGCTTTGACTTTTTGGGACAGATTAATTGATACTCAGGGTCATCTCACTGTTTATTGTTGTAGAGTTTTTAGCTTTTCGTGACTCTTGTTTTGGACGCTTAAAGAATTCTTGTGTCAAACAAACATCTAGGTCATTTTGGGAGAAGAGGAGCTCTCTGTGAGAGATTCTAGAAAAGGAGAAGGAAGGGATGGAGGCGTGCAGACAAGGATGTGATGCAGCAGCCCTCACGCTGTGTCCTTGCTCTTTTTCCCCAGGTCCCAAGGGTGAAGAAGGAAAAGTCATGCCCTTACCCGGTCCCCCTGGAGCTGCAGGACTTCCGGGGTCCCCCGGTTACCAAGGGCCCCAAGGTACTCAGAGTCTCGTTCATCTGGAGGCTTGGGGTGGGGGAAATGTGCTCACGTTTTTCTCACGCTGACCATTGGTCTTTCTCACCGCAGGTGACCGAGGTTTTCCTGGAACCCCGGGAAGGCCGGGTCTCTCTGGAGAGAAGGGTTCAGTCGGCCAGCCTGGGATTGGCTTTCCAGGGCCTCCCGGCCCCAAAGGTAAACCCGCAGGACAGGGCAGCCTTGGGTGGGCCGCTGCTCTGGCCACTGCCCGCGTGGGCCCCGACGGTGGCGCCCGTCCCCAGCTGGTTAGCACCAAGGGCTGTGGTCTCTCCGCTCATCCTCACGTGAATTCTAGGAGAAAAGAGGCGGTGGACGTAAACACACCATGTGCGAGTTAGCGAAAGAGCTGCGTGGTGTGCAGGCTGGAGATTCCGGTCACCGAGGTGTTGAGTGACGTGGGCTCCCGGCCGAGTGGTTTGGTGGGAAGGGGTTGGGACCTTAAGGACCCCAAGCTGCCCAGGGAGCTGGCAGATGCCACGTTTGCCTAAACCTACCCTCAAGGGGGTCTCTCTCTCATCCGTGAAGGGAGCACACAGCCCGCCGGGGCCTGGACCAGGCTGGTCTGGAAGGTGGGGGAAGGTCAGGGGGATGGTGCGGTGAAAATGAGGAGGGGCCTTGCTCTTGGGGGAGAGGCCCTCACACGCATGGACGTTCCAGAGCCAGTACTTCTTTCTGAAAATTGTAAGGAAGTAAAGAGGACCGTTTTACCCTTTTTGCTGCTTTCTTAGTCCTTCAGGGAGACTGATGTGCACAATGGCCATTAGGGACTTTGGTCCAGAGCCCAGAAGGGCTGTGAGCAGGGAGGGGCCTGTCCTTTCCCTTTGGGCCGGCATCCCGACCCCAGTTTTACCGCCGTTTCACCAAAACTTAGTTTAAAGATTTGTCCAGCCTCTGGGCTTCGTCTAGGGCTCTGCATTGCACCCGCTCTCAAGGTTGCAGGCCTTCGCGCTCGGGGACGGGAGACAGCGGCCTGTTTCCCCGGGAGCCGCGTGATGCCCACCGCGCTCATGGCCACTTCTGCCAGGCTCACGGGGCAGAAGGCCCCCCAGTGACCCTCCAGCGTCACAGGGACGGTGCTCAGGCCTTCTGCATGTTCCATGGGAGAACCAGACCACTGCCATCACGGCAGGTAGAATTTAGCTGAGGAAGGCCTCCTTAATCAGAGAGCCTTTGCCCACATCGCACGAAGCTGCCTGGAGTTATGTGCACTGTCTGTCAGGACCCTCGAGACAGCAGCCCTACGCCACGGGCGATTCAGGTTTGTGTTTCTGCAAACTTGCAGATCACTGCGTGTCCCCAACCTTCCATCACACAGAGAGAGCCTAGCCCAGCGGCTCTCACACTTTGCTGCCGTTTATAGCCACGTGGGCAGCCGTCAGAAAGCCCCTCAAGGCGGGACCCAGTCTCCAAATGCCCCCACGTGCCTCCAGCGTGGTGCAGTTGGAGAACAGGCGGTCTAAGGTGGCGCTTCTCAAACCCGAACGTGTCCGGGAATCACGACGGGTCTTGTTAAGATGCGGGTCTGCGTGGGGATATCCCGGCTGGGTTTCTAACCAGGCGACAGGGACGTTCCGGACCACACTCGGAGTTGCCAGAGTCTAAATTGCCATTCCCAGTCTGCAGATGCTGGCTTGGTTTGGTTTGGTTTGGTTTGGTTTGGTTTGGTTTGGTTCGTTTGAGGGGAGCAGATAGGAGAGAAAAGTTCTAAGTGCGTAGAAGAAAAGGAAGGGAGGGGGCGGGTGTGAGGGAGAAAGAGGAAGGGGCGTCCGGCGCTGCGAATGCTCCCTGCCCCCAGGCTACCCCTGGACCAGGATGGTCTCATCTTCCTTGTTGGCGCCCTCAAATCTGTTCAGGTTCATCTGAGCAGGTGTGAAAGAAGTGGAGAAAGTAGGGAATGGTAGTTTTACATGAATGATTTTTTTTGACTCTTCCAAACAGGTGTTGACGGTTTACCTGGAGACACTGGACCTCCTGGAAATCCCGGTCGCCAAGGTTTCAATGGCTTACCCGGCAACCCAGGTCCGCCTGGCCAAAAGGTGGGCACTGAGCGCTCTCTGCATTGCTGTTTCCGCGTCCTTGTGATTAACTGGACGCATAAATTGTGGGCTGTTAATCTCACAGGGTATGTTGGGTCAGCGTGGTTTGTGTTTGAATGAAATAGCATCAGATAGAAAGTACCAAAGTACACGGGGTAGCACGCGGTCGTGCCTGTTTTGGGGAGAATCACTTGTTCCTGCTTTGTGAGTGGGCTCCTGCCTGTGTGTGTCCTGGATCTCAGGTACGACGTGTGTCGTATCACGAGTGGAAGGAGAAAGCTGTTTGGGAGCCACTGTCCTGAGTGACCTAACAGCCCCCAGCGGGGTGGACGGCAGCCTTTCTCAGCCTCAGTGACACTGCCATTCGGGTCCCGTAATTCCTCGTGGTGGGGCTGCCCCGAATGCTGTGGGGTCTTCAGCAGCCTCCTGCGTGGCCCCGACCCACAGATGCCAAAGGAGCACCCCGACGTGCATGCCCAGTGCGACCGCCGGAAACACCTCCGGACGCTACCCGCTGTCACCGTGCGGCACAGGGCCCTGGTCGGGGACCCCGGGACTAGGGTGACGTCAGGGTTCTCTTTGCCCCCAAACACCCCTCTGCCGCTTGCTGATACGTGCCGTTCCGCTCAGCAAGTACAGGCGACTGTTGGTTAGATCCTCTCCTGTTCTGATTATAAGGAAGGGAAGTGAAATTGCCAGAAGGCGTCTGTCCTACCTGGGAAAAAGGCCACGGCCAGGGGATGCACCTTTGCCGACACACAGCCCTCGCCCTTGCCTTGGGGATGGGCGGGGGTGCACGCTGGCAGCTGTGCCTCAGTGATGCTGGGGAAGGTTCCTCCTGAGGAACGCCTGACCCGAGGGGGTGTCCCTGCCCCGTGAGGCTGACGTGGAGCACGTGGCCTTTATGTGACACACCCCCGCCCTCCCCTGATGACCCGCACTGGGTGTGACAGTGAGTCAGTGACCGCAGTATGTAGATCGCCTCAAACACTGGCTCACGAGCTAGTAAGTGCCGAATGGAACTGGAATTAAGGATTTGGTTTACGATTTGAAATTCTGAGCTTTTTCAAAATCCCTTGGACTGAGTTCCCTCCAGTTTGCAGATTTCACCACGGGGCCATGTGGATAAGCCACCACTGCCCGCCTACCGCCACCTGGTCCTCATCTGGAAGTTGTCGCCTTCAGGGATGCCAGAGGGGCGCTGTGACATAATGTCCACCTTCTGCTTCATACGGCCCGTCGGTGCTTAAATTGGGGTGCTTTGAATGCTCTTTCAGGCCCTCAAAACACTGCCTTTATTTTTAATCATCTGTGTGTGTCAAAGCCCTTTAATTCATGAAGAGGTTTTAAGCGTTTAATTTGACATGAGAGCTTTCGTTTCATCAAAAAAATGAAGTAAATGGAGTTCTGTTCCAGTCCTGGAACTTCCCACCTCTTAATACCAATTCGCTGGCCACACACCACGCTGGGTGTGTTCCCGCTGTGTAGACTCAGGGCAGCAGCGTCTAGGGGCCGAGACCCAGCGGAAGGAACTCCTGCCTCTCTGACTGTGGACAAGCTGTCCAAACGGGCGAGCCTTGGCTCTCCTCCTTTGTGAAAAGAAAATAATAAAAATTACCTGCCTTTCGGCTTGTAGTGAGATTGAAAGGCAACAATAGGTGTGAAGAAGCTCCGCCAGCTGGAAGGTGGGACAAATACCGCTCTTGTAAATGCACCGGCAGCATCGTTTAACACGTACGCTCTTGGCCTGGTAAAATCGCGGGCTCTGAGGGTCACTGGCTTCTCTGTGCTTCGGGGTTTCCAGGGCGAGCCTGGAGTTGGTCTGCCGGGACTCAAAGGTCTGCCAGGACTCCCTGGCATCCCCGGCACCCCTGGAGAGAAGGGAAACATCGGGGGACCAGGCGTTCCCGGAGAGCACGGCGCCATCGGCCCTGCAGGCCTTCAGGGAATCAGAGGTGACTTCTTACGGGCAAATCCAGCTTGTGGTAGGGACGGGGTCTGTCTATTGTGTCTCCGCAGAGCACCTATTAGGGCCCAGTAAATGTCTGTTGAGTGAACGATGAAAATTCTAGACGGGTTCCTGGCGAGCGGCGTGAGTGGGTGGTAGGCGCTCACACCACTGTGTCCCCATGTGGTGCATTCATGATTTCTTCCCCATCCAGGTGACCCGGGACCTCCTGGATTGCAAGGTCCCAAAGGAGCTTCTGGAGTCCCCGGAATAGGCCCTCCTGGAGCTATGGGACCCCCTGGAGGACAGGGACCCCCAGGGTCATCAGGTGATACCACGTTCTTCCAGAATGTTCCCTTCCCTAACTCATAATCTGTGACTAAAAGGGGGAAAAGTCAGTTCTATTCTGTGGCTATAGGTTTGGTTGTTTGCTTACACGTAAGGTCACAGACACCTTTCTTTACCTCCCTCTGAAATTGGTTTAGATGCCAAAGACACCTCCCCTCTATATTGTATATTCTTTACCTTTTATATTTAATTTAGAAGGATCGGTATCTCTATCTTATCTTTCCATAGGAGGTTTAGTAAGTTGTAGGTAACTTAAACAAAATGAGTTCCTGTCTGGAAGCTACCTTTGCCTTTAATAATCATTCTAGAAGTGAGACGGGGGGGCGGGGGTGGACCAGGGCAGGACAGTCAGGGAGAGACACCGTGGAGAAGCTGGGCTTAGGTCTGAATACTGCGGAGGGGCCCGGGTGGGAATTGCTGACGGCTCACGGCAGGCAGGCGGGGCTTTGTCTTGGGATGTTATTTGCCCACCGATGGCCCCAAACAGCACTATCTGAGAAGCTGAAAGCCGTTCCCCTCTACCCCCGACGTGGGCACGGCTACACACCTTCTGCAGAAAGTAACGGTTAAACAGGGTACAGGTCGCTGCAGGACACCCTGTCGATCCTGCTGACGCCCCACTTCTCTTCCCCACCTCAGGCCCCCCTGGAGTGAAAGGAGAGAAGGGCTTCCCCGGATTCCCAGGCCTGGACATGCCGGGCCCCAAAGGAGACAAAGGGCTGCAGGGGCTCCCCGGCCTGACGGGACAGTCGGGGCTGCCTGGTCTCCCTGGACAGCAGGGCACACCTGGACAGCCCGGGTTCCCAGGTAAATGACCTGTGAGCTCCACCCAAGTGGATGCTGGGGAGACGCCTCACCTGGTCTTGTTCACGACCCTCGCTCGGCATCTGCCATCAGCGTTCACGGTCCTTCCATCTGGCCACAGGTTCCAAGGGAGAGATGGGCGTCATGGGGACCCCCGGGCAGCCCGGCTCGCCGGGACCAGCGGGTGTGCCAGGATTGCCGGGTGAAAAAGGTAGGGAGCCGTGACTCTGGAAAAGCCCATCTCATGTCTGTGTCCCGATGCCTTGTGGGAAATTCTCCAAGAGTCGTAGATCATAGTTCATTTCAAGAGGCCTGGGAAAGAAGATCAAGCAAGGGTCCGGAAGACTCCTTCTTCCAGGAGACGCTCATGCATCGTGGGGATTAAGGGCTGTGCCCTGACAAAAAATCAGAGAGAAGACAGGTTTTCGGGTTTCCTTGTTGGCATAGTAGAGTTTTTGTTTTTTCTGTTTTGTTTTGAGAAATGGTGGTATTTTTAGTCATTCGAAGATTCAGTCACAGCGACTGAATCTTTGGAATCAAATTAGCAAACGGGAAGTTTACAAGTCTTACTTTTTATTTCTTATCTTGATATTTGAAGTTGGTTCAAATACTGTTTTTAAAAAAGAAATTGACTTTAAATGTGAGACATAAAAATGGTCATTTGTTTAGTTGAACAGGAAAATTCTGTTCTTTAGTATAGAATTGAGGGACCACTGTGAACAGGCGTCGTGAAGGTATTTAAGAAGGAGAGAAAATATAAATTATTTAAGCTAATAAGTGAAGTCTCATATGTTGGAATTATTAGCAAATAATGAATTCTAGAAAATGGCTTTATTGTTCATTTCCCTGCTGTCACTTTCTTCTGGGTAACTCGGACACTCGCCATTTAATGCCATTTTTGGACAGACTATTTGTTCTTTATAGGTTGTTTATCAGTTGCTTCTACTGGCCAGAAAGAACACCACACTTGTCACTGCCTTGGGGGCCCTTGGCCACGTGTCACTCGGTGCCTCCTCTTCCTTCTACAGGGGACCACGGCTTCCCGGGCACCTCGGGACCCAGGGGAGACCCTGGCTTCAAGGGTGATAAAGGAGATGTGGGTCTTCCTGGCAAGCCGGGCTCCATGGATAAAGTGGACATGGGCAGCATGAAGGGCCAGAAGGGAGACCAAGGAGAAAAAGGTAACGCGGAGGACAGTTTACCTTCGGAGGGGGGAGAAGGTGTCTAACGAGTTATTCAGTTTTTCACACGTGATGTCAGACCAACCTGTGTTTCTACAGTTTGTCTTATTTTAAGCAGACGTGGTTGTCACTATTTTTGTGTGTGTGTCGTGCAGGACAAACCGGCCCAACTGGTGATAAAGGATCCCGGGGAGATCCTGGAACCCCAGGAGTGCCTGGAAAGGACGGTCAGGCAGGACAACCTGGGCAGCCAGGTATGGAAGGGAGTTCAAGGTCGCCAGCTCGGCAGGGGCTTGTGTGGGGAGAGGTTACCTGGCAGTTTTCATGGGCGTTGACCTGTTGGGTTTTTCTCTTTATGATTCTAGGACCTAAAGGTGATCCGGGCATAAGTGGGACCCCAGGTGCTCCGGGACTTCCTGGACCCAAAGGATCAGTTGGTGGAATGGGCCTGCCAGGTATGTGGGGTTTAGGAAAGGAGTTTTCTTTTCAGTGCTTGCACATGTGGTGCTTGTGGGACGAGTCTGCGGGTGAGACCCACTTCACAGAGGATGTAATCCAGGGAGATGTGTCTTTGACACAAACTCACATCTTCAGTTCTGTGTGGTCTCTTGCCTAAGTATGGTGGCATTTGGTTGACCTTCTGGCCATTGCTTAAACAAGCAAACAAACAAAACCTGTCACAGTTTAATAAAATAAAACACGGGCTGTGTACTTTGAACTTTCAGTTACCTCCAAGTGATCCGTCTACTTGGATCCATCGAGGAGGTGATTAATTCTCCATTCAGTTGTGTCAGCACAAGAAGCTCATGCCTGTAAAACCCTTTGGCATTAGCTCAGAAGAATCCCCTGGGCTCCTCTGCCCCGGTCCTGAGCTGGCCTCCCAGGCTTTGCCATCAGCGTTTGCGGTGGTGACCGCGACCAGAGCAGAGGCAGCAGCTGGAAGGCTCAGGCCCCGAATGGTGCAGGTGCTACTGCTTCTTAGCATCTGCCTGGAGCAGGAAGTCAGGGCGGCCAGCCTGTCCCCCTCACTCCTCCCAAGTCTCTGCGAGGCGCGTTGTCACTTTGCTTGAGATATAGACACCCAGCGGCTGCAGTAAGGCTTCTTAAATTCTTTTTGCAACACATCCCTTGGGCCTGTCATTCATTCTGCTAGGCAGATGCTGGTTGCAATAAAACAACCAGGGTTCCCTTTGTTGCAGTAATCTCCCAGGCCTTGGCTGCAATTTAATATCCAAGTTCTCCTTACAATAACATTGTCAACCGACTCACAGCTGCCCCTGACAACCAAGCCAACAGCCGCAGAGGGTCAGTTACAGGGTCAGGCATAAGCCTGCTTCCCCTGGCACCTATTTATAAATTAGTTTGACTGCCCACGTCCATCCTGGAAGCAGGTATGCTTTTACTCTCCATGGCCTGCCTCTCGCCCCCTCTGATTCATTCGGATAATGAGATTTGACTACGGAATGAAGGACATAGAAGCCATGTTTAATGCTGTTGGGAAAGGAAGCATGCTAAGCGGTTAAGGTATTTTTTTCTCCCTTTGTAACGTGATTGTCTTTAAAAGACAGGAGGAACGTTTCCTGGCATGGTTCTAATGTGGTCTGGGTGGCTGGCACCTGCCTGGATCACTTACAACTTGAGAAATGAGGGGATACGTGTTCTTCCGTCTCATTCTTGGCTGGCAGTTGAAGCGCTTTCCTATTTTTAATATTAGCACCTGCTAAGCACACGTTCTGTTTCAATTGTGTGTGTTTCTAGGAATACCTGGAGAAAAAGGTGTGCCTGGCCTCCCTGGCCTGCAGGGCATCCCTGGCTCACCTGGAGAAAAGGGAACAAAAGGAGAGAAAGGGCAGGCGGGTCTGCCTGGCATTGGGATTCCAGGACGGCCCGGGGAAAAGGTAAGAGCATCCCCGCGGAAACCCCTCCCACCCATCCCCACAGAAAGGCTTTGGAGGAACGTTTACTGAGCGTCTCCACACAGTAAATGAATCATAACACAGAACGGTTTCTCCAGTTGATTTTAAGTCTCCCTGCCTCCCCCTTCTATTCATGGCCTGTGTCCCCAAGGAGGATCCGAGACGTGCTGGGAGCTTGGGTAGCAAGTTGTCACGGGGAGAAATGGAGAAGGAACACGAGAAGCAGAACAGGCAGCTGCTCTTTTGCTCTGGTTCAGGTTTTGCCTCCATTTTCAGAGGGCTTTGATTCTCCCCTTAGAAAGCTGGAAGTGGAATTCTGCCATGCGATAGTCATTGCACTCACATGTATACAGAAAGCACCTCCAGACACATGTCCAAGGACAGATATAACATTAATGGGCCCAATTTCCACCCACAGGGAGACCAAGGGGTAGCAGGTTTTCCAGGAAGCCCTGGCGAGAAGGGAGAGAAAGGAAGCAGTGGGATTCCAGGGATGCCCGGGTCTCCGGGCCCCAAAGGCTCACCAGGGAGTGTTGGCTATCCAGGTAAGTGAGCTGGCCTCCTCCTGAGCTCGGGGTTCAAGGATGGCAAAGAGAAACTCAAAGTCATGGGAGTTCTGGTGTTTTGGTTTTTCTGTAGGAAGCCCTGGGTTGCCTGGAGAAAAAGGTGACAAAGGCCTCCCGGGATTGGATGGCTTCCCTGGCATCAAAGGAGAAGCAGGTAGAGACCACTTTCTAGGACACAGATGGGGGCCTGTGGAGAAGAGGCCAAGGGGCATCAAGGCTGGGTGACCTCTGGATGACCAGCTGGGCTCACACCTCCATTTCCAGATGAACAAACTGAGTCTAGGGGGACTTCTAGGGTCTTTCCACCAGTTAGACCTAGAACTGGTTTTACAGCTAGTTCCAATTGGGTCTAGAAACCTTTCCTGTTCGGCATGGTAGATGGATGTCCTTTCTCTCCACTCTCACCAGCTTTAGGGGGTCACTGTGCAGTGGCGTTGCTGCCGCATGAGGGTCCCTTCTGAAGGGGTGTCAGGAGTAACTTCGGGGAAGCTGGGCATGCTAGGGGGTGGGAGGGACAGCTCCCTGGAAGAATGTCAGGATTGGTGCATTTTACATGCAGATCAGGGTGCCGTGATAGGTTCCATGCCTGACCGATCTGACCTTTCTCTTTGAGGTCTTCCTGGGAAGCCTGGTCCCACGGGCCCGGCCGGCCAGAAAGGGGAGCCCGGCAGTGATGGATTCCCAGGGTCGGCAGGAGATAAGGGTGAACCAGGTATGTTGGGCTCCCATTTCCCTTTCAGAATGAGACTCTGCTCTGGAGTAAACGTCTCCCGGAGACTTACATTCCATGCTAAGTGACCGGAGCTGGGTGTAAGCTGGGTGTAAGTTACATCCTTACAGCTATTTAAGCAACGATGTGGGCAAGTGGGGCAGGATTGGATGAGAAAAGGGGAAAGGGGATGTTCATTTATTCCACAAATACTTATGGGCATCTACCCTTGAAATGGCCTGAGCTCTCACTGCTGAGTGAAGGAGACACAGTAGAAAGCCCAGACCACTGCCTTCTCTGCCTGGCCTTTCCCCCTTTAGAGGAATGGTCCTGGGAATAGCAGTCCCCAGAATCTGCTCCTGTTACTGATGGGGGCACAGCAACTTGGGCAAAAGTGTGAGCAGCGAGCTCCAATGATGACAATCACATACGTAATAATATTCGTATATAGCAAGAGGGTGACACACAAACAATTTGAAACAGGTTGCCCTCAGTCAGGGGGATGGAGGGAGGGAAATAGTGCTGGGGAGGAGCATGCAGGGGGATCCATGGCTGTTAGTGTTGGTCTCTTTCTAAAGTTCATTTCTTTCATTCTATGAGCCTTATGTTTAGATTATGTACATTCATTTTCCTATAAAAATAATTCATAAGAAATGCCTCCACACCTACTTTCCCCCCCTTTGAATCTTCCCTTACACACTTTACTCGCACTTGTGGGCTCCCTGGTGTCTTCTGCCCCAAATATCACTGGCTCTGTGCACTGGCTCTGTGCACTGCCTTTGAGAATAGCTGTTAGTTGGATAGTCATCTGAGAAAAGCCAATTTGTGAGTCTCCAGACAGTAATGGGAAATAAGTACCCGTCTGTACAGATCATTTCTACTAAATGCTGTTATGGTTCTGGGCTCAAAGATACTTGGGAAAATGTACTAAATTATATACATATCCAGTCAAGGGTATCTTAGAACAACTGTGGTAATATAATTTTACTTGCAAAGTGCAACGGACTAATTTCTCTGTGTTTCACAAATAGTATATGGTGTTGGTGCAAAGAGTGGATATTGCTTTGTGCTGTTCCTGCAGCTCGGCTGTTTTAGGAGAGATAAACGTGACTTCTTACCTTTATCTTGTAGGTCTACCCGGAAGAGGATTCCCAGGGTTTCCAGGGGCCAAAGGAGAGAAAGGTAACACATTTGCTAAATATGTTCTTCCTTTTCAACTAACTGCTGATACACGTGGCACCGGCAGAGCAGGGCGAGCAGATACAAGGAAGCACGTGGACATCGATGATAGATTATGGGTCTGGGACAGTCACTTACTGTGGGCTCATGGCAAACCACTGTGTGGCGTGCTGTGTTTTGGGTTCATAGCCTTGTGAAGTGGGGGGGGGGGGGGAAGCGGCAGTAAATTCCAAGGAGGGCCCAACGATCCTTCTAGGTGGTGACCCTGTTTCCTTCCCTTCTTATTTTTTCTTAATAACCTTGAAACAATCCTAGAATTTTGTCATTTTGTTGGCAAGTTTGGGGTAATATGTTTAAAACTAAACATGCAGTTTTGTTTTCTGCAAGCTCTCACTTAAAAACATTTTTTAAAACAGCTTTATTGAGGTATCACTGACATCTAATAAATTGCATATATTTAAAGTGTACAATTTGATAAATCTTGATACATGTACACACCCGTGAAAATATCAGCACATTCAAGGCAGTGAATGCATTGTCACCCCAAAAGTTTCCTGGGCTGCCTTGTCACCGCCCCCTGCTCCTTTCTGTCCCCACCCAGACCTGCACCCCAAGCAACCACTGGTCTGCCTTCTGGAACTGTAGCTTAGCTTGTGTTTTCCAGAATTTTACATTCATGGAATCCTACAGCATGCACGTTTTCGCCCGACTTCATTCGCTCAGCGTAATGACTTTGAGTCGCCTGTGCTGTTTGTTGTGTCACTAGTTTATTCCTTTTTCTTGCTGAGTCGCGTTCCATGGTGTAGCTGTAACACAGTTCGTTTATTCATTCACCTGTTGGTAGAACAAGCCCTTAATTTCAGCAGTGCCATACCTTGCAGGCTTGTCTGCACATATATTCAAATGCCTTTGCCATAGAACACCTCCTTTAAAAAGTGTAAAGAATGGTCCCAGTTTCTTTGTACCCTAAGCTTTCTCTTCTTCAGGTGGGCCATGGTGGGAGTCTGGCACGTTATTTAATAAAAAGGAGAGAGAAGGGCACCAGTTCCAGTGTCCTCCTGGGTCCTTCTGGAAGCCCCTCCCTCCTCTTTGGTGCACTGGGTTCCTCTTCTTCCCTGCATTTCACCGTGATCTCAAACTGTCTTTACTGTTTAGGTTCAAAGGGCGACGTGGGTTTCCCAGGCTTAGCTGGGAGCCCAGGAATTCCTGGATCCAAAGGAGAACAAGGATTCATGGGTCCTCCCGGGCCACAGGGACAGCCGGGATTGCCAGGCACTCCGGGCCATGCGGTGGAGGGGCGCAAAGGAGACCGGGGCCCACAGGGACAACCTGGCCTGCCAGGTAAGGGTGTATCACTAGGTTCAGAGCTGGGACTGAAACAGAGGCACAAACATACCCAAGTATCAAAGGAATTGGAATAATTAAATTCTCAAATGAGCTTTTTATTTAGAAGTTTGCAACATTTATTACCATTGAAACTGCTTAAGACATTGGGCCCCTTTTACCTGGGCCTCCATTGGGTCAGTGCTTTTCTCATGCTCTTTCTTTCAAGGAACAAGCAATTAGGGAGAGGGAGAAGGCCATTACTGAAAGGGACTGGAGCACAAATGCCATGTGTGGCTGGTTGTTTAAAACCAGCACGACCTTCTGTCACACCTGATGCCCCGTGAACAGGTGGTTGCCCTACGGCACGGCCACCCTTGAGCACAGCGGCCGCAGGGCACTTGACTCTGAGACTGCGGTGTTTATATCGACGTTTACTGCCCGTCGAGGAGATTCTTCCTTCTAGGACCTGCCTGGATGTCTTCAGGGCTCATGCTGCTTAATATGATGTTGTTGTATACAGTTGGGGACAGTTGGGTGGCAGTGGTGACGACCACAGCCCAGTGACACTTATACATAAAACCACCCTCTGACCTCAAACGTGTGGCTTCTGTGTCTCCCATTAGGGCTTCCGGGACCCATGGGGCCTCCAGGGCTCCCTGGGCTTGATGGGCTGAAAGGTGACAAGGGAAACCCAGGCTGGCCGGGCACTCCTGGGGCTCCAGGACCCAAGGGAGACCCAGGATTCCAGGGCATGCCGGTGAGTTGTCTCTTGGCAGGTCTTGTTCTTGAAAAGGATCATAAGATAATATTTGTGTGTGTATGTGTGTATTCATGTGTGTTACATGTGTGTTACACTCCCAGATCCTCCCTGAATCAGCCCCTTCTCTCTGGCAAGTAATCAGCCATCTTTACTGGCATCATGGGAGGCAACTATTACAAAATTTTTTACAATCTAGTTTTACACAGACCATCAAAAGTGAAACGTTATACTACTGGAGATTATAGTTCAAGGCCTGGGTTTAAAAATCTATATACAAATGATGCAAAAAGAAAGCCTCAGTAACAGAGAAATATATCCCTGTTCCTAGTGCCATTCAGTGTCTGTGTATCTCTATGTATACATATGTGCATTATATGTATACATATATAGATATAATTTGTGCATGTTATTTTGCTTATGGCACTTTTTAAAATAAGGTAAAGCGAAGAAACATTACAACTTTTTATATACTGAGAAAGGAACAACTATGTTGAAATATCTAGAAATTAAGATAGTATTTTTTTAAAATACAAAAATATCGCTGTATTATAAAGGAAAATAATCCTTCTTTAGTATTTTTAATGTTTTTTTCCCATATTTAAAAGCACTTTTAAGACAAGATGCGAAGCTAATTTTAAAGAAAAATCACTGTGGTTGAGTATTGGGAGTAAAGTCATCCAGAAAGGTTCTTTGGTGTTGATAGATTGAGATGTTGCCATGACAGATGTTTAGGGAGTTTCAACTCTGTTCATGGCATCGTGCTATCGGGTGGGAACAGTGGGATGTAAGATTTATACCTGCTTCTGGAATTTACCACACAGACGGACAAGCAGAAGGGACAGAGTGACTGAAGCAAGTTGTTGCAATTTCCAGCTCCCTAATTTAGGCACACACAGAGGTTTTGTCATTCTTTTTACATCTTTAAGCAACCACAAGGCAACATTTGTTCACAGAGCTACTTCAGAACATGGAGGGGCTGTTCCCAGCTCCCTGACTGCCAGTTGCTTGAGGGACGTATGTCTCCTGAGCCGTTCCCGACTGACGTTCTCTTTGTGTGTCTAGGGGGTCGGTGGCTCTCCAGGAGCTACAGGTGCTAAGGGTGATATGGGACCTCCAGGAGTTCCAGGGTTTCAAGGTAAGACGTAAGGGAGATGCCGCTTGAAGACACGTTTACCTGCCACCAGAGCCCCAGCCCCTGGTGCTTTCCTGCTGGTAGACCTAGCATGGTCGCAGTACCAGACCCCGTTCTCTTCAAATTAAAATGCCGTTTCTGGGTGGCTGCCCCGTTATAACATGCACAAAGCCCATGCACAGCAGCGTAAAGACATTCTGAGTTTCTTACTAAGACCCCGAGGACCGTTCGCCTCTCAGTGAGGAGTCGTGGATTTGGGCCGTTCGTTAATGTTTTAATGTTTGAAGCAAATAGTCATTGGGTGCCTACCAGCTTCCAGGCACCTAGACTTTTTACTGCAGCATCAGGTGCACATGAATGAAAGGTGAATACAGCAAGGTCTCAGCTTGCAGGCATCTTGGGGGCTAGCTGGGGACACGTGTGAACCAGATCGTGACCAAAAACAGAATCACGTGCCCTTCCACTGGTTGTGACCATTTTATGGTTTGCTGCATGTTTGGAAAAATGTGACTTCTGGGTTTTAGAAAGAAGAGTTTCATCAAACGTTTTACATAGCTGACTACAAGTAATGTTCTTTTCTTCCACGTGCATAAATTCGAAATGTGTTCACTCTGTGTGTGTGTGTGTATGCGTGTATTATATGTGTATATGTATGTAGGTGTGTATATGTACACATAAGCATATGTGTACATGTATGTGCATATATGTATATACTGTGTGTATTCACACACACACGGTTATCGTTTGGAATTCTGTGCAAAGACAGTGTTTTACTTTCCTCCAGGGCAGAAAGGCCTCCCTGGCCTTCAGGGAGTTAAAGGGGACCAAGGAGACCAAGGTTTCCCTGGAACTAAAGGTAAGAGAATTTGGTCATTAGAAAACAGCAGTTGAAAATTCTTTGGCCACTTGGCAGGGTTCCTATATTTGGCTAATCTAGTTGACATTTTTACCAATGACTTGTCCTGAAAGTCAAGTTTGTTAAGTCTGTGCCTGAGATAAATCCAGTGGAAAGGGGTGAGAGACAAAATCTCACAGACTCTGAGGGCAGACGGAAATCAGCTGTAAAAATCAGGAACGAAATCCGTCTTGCAGGCTGAACAAACTGTGGCTGGACAGTATGGAGTTCTTTCTAAGAAAGGGGCTGCCTTGGCTTCTCCACGGGGAGCCAGACATGCCGAGTGGCTCCAAAGACACAGCTGGTCTTAGAAGGAAGTGGTCTGAGGGAGTCTGCATCCCATCCTGGTCTCTGCGGGTCAGAGCTTATTTCGAGGGCTGCGTTTCGTTTTCAAGACCGTGTTTCAAGAGAGGGAGTGAGCAACCAGCATGCACTGAGAAGTGGATTATTCGGGGAGAAAATAAATGGGGAAACGTGGGAGGAGCGAGAGAACGGAGGAAAGGGAGGCTGCGGTAGACCCGAGGCCCCCAACTTCACGTGGCTGCTCCGTGTACTTCAGGACCCGTCAAGCAGAAGGAGGTTTACGTTTACTCATCATTAAAAGATTAAGGCCAGTGGTTCTGGTGTGCAGTAAGGCAGATTTCAGATACATACGAGAACAAAGTCCTAATTTCACCTGTTGGAGCTCCCCACGTGAGAGGTGGTTCCCTGAGAGGGATGAGCTTCCCCTTGGGTCAGGGGTCCATCAAGCCCTCCAGATCTGAGTGGACATTTGACACTGGTGACCCCGAGGTCTGTTCCAGTCCTGAGGATTCAGGATTTTAGGTTAGAAAATAGAGATGTGCAGATACCCGTGTGTCTCGTCGTGAGGATCTGGTCCCTTGTGTTTTTGATTGTGATTCTACTTTTGAGAAGCACTGCGTTTGATTGGGTTTCATGTCAGAAGCTGTTTCTGCCTTGAATGTGGACAGTGAAATTGACCAGTGGCTGCCCTGATTCCCACAGGTCTTCCTGGCCCCCCGGGCCCCCCGGGTCCATACGACATCATCAAAGGAGAGCCAGGGCTCCCTGGTCCTGAGGGCCCCGCAGGTCTGAAAGGGCTTCAGGGACCTCCAGGCCCCAAAGGACAACAAGGTAGGAATAACCGCGATGTGCAGAGGGCTGTGGAGGCGGGAGGGAGCTGGCCCGGGCGGGGTTTCCTCTTCACCCGCATGTCTCACAACAGCCTCTGGGCAGTGACTGTGTAAACACGTATTTGAAGATGACTTTCTTACCTTCCTTCAGTGTATGTCAAAACCATGTGAACTTTCTGAAGAGGCCTAACAAGGTCAGAAAAAGAAATCCAAGAAAAGCTAGGGCAGCACACAACTCAGCACATCTATGTTCACTTAGAAAAACATGGGCAGAGGAACGGGAAAAGCATCTCTCCCGGCCAGGGGATGGGGACTGCAGGAAATAGCAACCCAGAATTGTAGGGATCGGTGTTCTCCACGGCGGCCCCAAAGCTCTACCCAAGTGGCCAAGAGCTGTGCAAGTCCCTGTGGTTCCCGGACACCTTAAGCTAGACTCTCTCTGCTTATTGGGGCTACACACTCCTTACTTCAAAAGCTATTGCTGAGGAGTGGGGATGGAAGATAAAGATGAATGAAAACATTTAGAGTAGAAAGGTAGCATCCATGAAAATTTGTTTCAACCACCTAGGAATAAACCGTACACATGAAAACAAAAAAACTACCCACGTCAGTAAACCCGGTGCCTAAACATTATCTGAGACACCAGAACGTGGCCGAGAGGGGGGAGACACCTGAGAAAATGAAAATGCATCAGATCTCTCCCTACCCCCATGTGACTGCCTTTCCCCAAACTGTGTGCCAAACAATAACAAGAATAACAGCAAGAAGCCGGGGAGAACCCCGAATTCCGAGACGAGGCACACCCCGTGTGGGTGTCAGTCTGCAGAGCGTGTGTTAACCTTCTGGCTTTCTGGGAAAGCGTTCCCACCTGTAGTCCGAGGCCCTGTGCTTCCCTCTCAGGGGGCCGAAGAGGACATTTCAAAAGGGAAGAAAAAGATACAGCCTATATATTGCTCTCCACAACCGGATCATGAATCCTTTCTCCTCTCTTTAGGTGTGACGGGATCTGTGGGCTTACCTGGGCCACCAGGTATTCCCGGGTTTGATGGGGCCCCCGGCCAGAAAGGGGAGACAGGACCCTTTGGACCTCCTGGTAGGTTTGCTGTGCTGTCCCAGCCTCACTACCCTCTATCTGCATCTTCGGATTAGAAGCCTTAGGCCCAGGCATATGGAAACCTGCGAAAGGAAGTGTTTCTTGAAAGATTTCCGTGGAAGTCTGTTTCTTAGGAGAAACAGGATCTTACAGAGGAGCCAAGGGTTGTCATCATTCTTTTCTGTGTAGGGAGACAGATGTTGATCAAAGCTCAGTGCCTCCCAGACGTTATTGAAAGAAGGCCGCTAGGGACGGCCCTATCTGGTTTCCTAAGAGTCTGCAGCTCAGACACTCCATTTCAGCAAAGGGCAAGGGGAGCGGATGATTGTGCCGTGTTGGCCAGAAGGCCACTGACTGGCGTGGACTAAAGTTGATCTGCTTCCCAAGAAGCAGGACCTCGGAGGTCCCATCGTGGCTGGGATGCCAAAGGCTGAGGGTGCAACTAAGTAGACAGAGGGCCCAGCCCAGCAGGAGGCCTGTGAACATCTTGCAGGCAGCGTGGTCGCCCAGGGGACAGGAGGACACCCTGCACGGGAGCTTCCTTCCACCCTTGATTCCATACGCTGGCTTTGGGCCACTAAGGCTGGGAAGCTACCTTAAAAGATGGTTGTTGTAATCATCCTATAATAATCCTCCCTCGGAGGAGCTCCCAAGTGCTGTATGAATACATGCGTGGAGTCATGTCATTTACTTCCTTTATTCATACATTTATATTTTCACATATTTCATTTATTCATTGGACTGAGTTTATGAGCTTCTGCTTTGCACCAAGTACCGTGCTTATAAAACATCTCCAGGTGGGATGCAGAGAGGAGAAGCTGAGGTAGCACGAGGGAGGTGGTGGTTGTACTGAGTCTCGCCTGTCTGTAACTGAGGAAGCGAATTTCTCTGCTGTCTTTCAGGTCCAAGAGGCTTCCCGGGTCCACCCGGCCCTGATGGGTTGCCGGGATCCATGGGTCCCCCAGGCACCCCGTCTGTTGATCACGGCTTCCTCGTGACCAGGCACAGTCAGACAACAGACGACCCCCAGTGTCCTCCTGGGACCAAAATCCTCTACCATGGGTACTCTCTGCTCTACGTACAAGGCAACGAGCGGGCGCACGGCCAGGACTTGGGTGAGGCGTCTACAGATGGTGTGTTCATTCCGCGTCGCGTGTCCAGCGCTGGGGGTGCTGGGCTGTGTTCCCGCTCTGGTCCTGCGGTTCGGAGCGTCACCAAGACCTAGTCAAGGAAAAGAGTCCTGTTTCCCTCCATCCTTACCAAGTGGGCCATCCTTACCAACAGCCGCCATATTACTAATGGGAAGCCAGGCAGACATAAAGGCTGACTCTTTGAAAATTTTAAATTAATAAAACTTTTGACCTCTTCTTCAAATTATCAAGTAGGATCAAGATATCGGGAGTACACACTTAACAGTTTGCATTCATAGTCATAAAATAGAGCAGCTTTACTGTTGCTCTTTTAAAAAATGTCCACGTTATCCTGTCCAAAATTCCTCTGTCCTTCTATTAGTTTAGATCAATAGCGGGTTGTGTGTTTGTCGTCATTTTCTTAGTCCTCTCCGGATCTGCTCCACCAAATTATGTTTTAATGTTTTACACCTCTAACTTTCACTGAGGTTGCAAACATATATAAAGACGGCTCTGCATTTCGTGAAAGACGCGGTCCAGAGAGTTACCAGCTGTGGTACAAGGAGCTGCACGTTAAGTTCCTTCTAGAATTCAGTTGCAGGAAAAGGTCTCTCTCTACTGATGAACTGCTTTGTTTCTGTTCATCCTGCTAATTCTTGATGGTTTCCCTTTGGCCTGGATCACTTTCCATTGAATTTAATGCTCATTTCCAATCATACTAGTCTGTTTGGTACATTTATTTCCTTCTTTCTGTAATCGGCAAACATTTTTATTTCCACCTTAGCGGACGTGTAGGATAGATGTCTTTATTAGCTAGCTCACTTGCATTCTGTGTCGAGGCAGACTGCGAATGGTAAGCAATGTCTTCTCCCTGCGTCCCCAGGCACGGCGGGCAGCTGTCTGCGCAAGTTCAGCACGATGCCCTTCCTCTTCTGTAACATCAACAATGTCTGCAACTTCGCCTCCCGAAATGATTACTCGTACTGGCTGTCCACCCCGGAGCCTATGCCCATGTCCATGGCGCCCATCACCGGGGAGGGCATCAGGCCCTTCATCAGCAGGTGAGTCCAGCCCATCGGAGCACACAGTTGACGAGGAAAAGCAGCTCACAGTCAGGGCAGAGATTATTCTTGTGTTTTTCCATTTTCCCCCAAACATTTAATCCATTGCCATTCCGTTTACTAATTGTGATACCTGAGTTTTGTAACAGAAATCAGCCATACAAATAATTGGATGTAAAAGTCAGTTATCTTCTTAAAAAATTTTAGTGCAAACCCTTGGTGAGATAAGGCCCGGCTTTGGAACAAGACGTGTTACCTTGTGTGACTCACCGGGGTGACTGCCTTCCCTGCCATGAACCAAGCAGTGTCGCTGGCGCCCCCGGCAAACTTCAGAACAGCTTTGCAACTTTTTTCTTTCTTAAATAATTATCTCCCTAAGGAGTCTTTTAAGGTATATTTTTTGGAATCACCCCGAAGAAACTTTTTAAACATTTTTATTTTTTAATTGTAGTAAAACAATAACATAAACTAACATAACACATAGCATAAAATTTACCATCTTAACCATTTTTAAGTGTACAGTTCAGTGGCACTTAACTGTGGGTGTGAGGTGGTTGCCAAGAAATTATGACACCACGGGCATACTGTATGTCTGTGCTTTATATATAAGAGATTATACTGATGTATCATGTACATTAACATGTGTACATCCTAAGATTTTTCTCATTCTCTTCCACCCCACCAGTTTTTGCACTCTTGAGGTGATATTGTACCCACTGAGATTGCATGTGTTTGAGCGACTTCCCAAATTAAGTGCTTTCCACACTAATTAATGTCTGGGGTATGTTTCCGGGTCCCCAAGAGTCTTCCTGGTAGGAAATAAAATGGGAAATTGAAATGATTGTGACCGAAAAGTACATGATTTTCCTCCTTTTGCCTCTTTCCTTCTAATTAAAAGTTGCTTCCTTAACTATACTCAGAAGCAATAGAAAAGTGGCAAAGGTAGGAACTTGTTTGACTGAGAAGCTAGTCTCTAATTTTACTTTTACACGCGAAGAGAGTACAGGATGAAAAGAATGGCAAGGCGGGACAGGTTTTCCTTAGGAAAGTGAGAGTGAGAAAGAACGGAAGCTTTTCTATGTTTCCTTTAGAGAAATAACAGCTTTTGAATAGGAAGAAAGACTAGTGATGTGGGCTGAGAGGTGTCTGGAGTCAGAGGGGAGGGGGGCGCGGGGTGGGTGCTTGGAGCAGCCCAGCGTCCCCTGTGGTGACCACCCGTCGCTGGATGGTCACCACCTACTTCCGACTGGTCACTTACGGGGTCTGTAGCTCCAGAGCGTGGAAGGCTGGTCCTCACAGAACAGTCTTGTTAAAAGAATGTACCGCATAGACCTGGACCAGAAAGGCTGGGAGATGCCTATCGGAAAAATCAGGTTTTTGATGGCCTTACCTCAAAATATCTCCTGACAGCTTTCTTAGATTTTTCTTTTGAGCTGTAAGAAAACTTATCTCATGGGTCTTAAAATGGGAAAAGTCATTGGTAACTTCCAGAGAGGCATCTCTCAAAACACAGAAGTCCTTCCCATGTGTCAGGGGTCCCTGTGGGCCGATCTGTGTTGACTTTTCTTGCTCAGAGCCACGCTGGGTGCACAAGAACAGAAACTAACCACTAACCACCTTTGTGTTTTTGTTTAGCTTTCCTTGGACAACAGGTAGAAAATGATTATTCGTTTTTGTCTCCTAATTACCATCTTGATAAAATTGACATTGACCTTGATTTGGTTGGGACACAGGGCTCTGAGATGCATTTAGGACATTCCAGAAACAGGTCCAGGAGAAGCCTCAAGTCTGAGACTTGCTTTTCTCTGTAGACCCGTTACCATGAGTTGTTTAAATGCCCCAGCGCTGCCCATTTCGGGGTTTTCACGTCT
The DNA here is from genome assembly GCF_965194825.1 of Balaenoptera physalus. Lineage (NCBI taxonomy): Eukaryota > Metazoa > Chordata > Mammalia > Artiodactyla > Balaenopteridae > Balaenoptera > Balaenoptera physalus. The sequence goes on from NC_138899.1 coordinate 2,750,990, forward strand.
CCCTGTTAACTGACCCACAGATGCACGGTGTCTGATGTGACCTCAGAAGTCACATCCTTTAAGTCACTGCTCCGAAAGCACACACATCTCACATCCCATTTTGTAATAACGCTGCCCATTCCTCTGGGTCTCTGAGCGCCCAGGTCCCACGGTTACTTTAACATAGTGGTTTCTAACGACTTCTCAGGACTCACAGGTTCCTTCTGAGGTCTCCCTTTTGGGGACGTCCTAAAGCTTAATTTTAGAGTTAATTACAAAATTCTTCCTCTTAAGCAGAAAAAGTAGCAACTTTTCTGCTGTTATCCTAACAAAATTTTCTAAGCACTTTCCGACTCTCCGCAGACATGAATCATCAAAAACTACGGACTGTTTAATTGTTCTAGATTGAAGACTGTGTTCTAATTCTGCCTTTACACACAACTAACTGTGGTCTCATATTCTCATAGGTAATATGGGGAATGAGAGTGTGTGGATTTTAAGGGACCTCGTGGCTCGTTAAATCTGTGATTCTCTGTCCCCTAGCGCCCATCGGACGGGGTCCAGACCACGTCTCTGCAGCGGCTTGAACCCGCCAGCCCAGAGAGAGCCTGACATGAAGCACTTTCCTCTGTGCTCTATGTCTGCTCCTGTGTCTGGCAGGCAGATGGTGGCAGATGTAGAAGGCCAATTTCAGTCACTGTTGTTCAGCTGAGCCCTTTACTTCATCTGCATTTGTGTGAATAAAATAGAAAATAGCGCGCGCGCGCACACACACACCCCCACGGAAAACCGAACGACTCGTTTCGGCCCTCTTCCCACTCCTAATCCACTGTCATGCAAATGCTCCGGCATAACTAGGTGTAACTATTAACGCCATTTATAGTCATTTATCAGCATTCTTAGCACTCTGTTCAGTTTGTGACTTGAATATAATTATTTTACTGCTGATGTTTAAATTTTTTTTTTTCAACAAAACGTCATCCCACCATCGAAGGGTCGCTGAGTAGAGCAGGCCCGAGTCGGAACATGGTGTGTTGCTGTCATTTATTCTTGGGCGCAGTCCCAGCGGCTGAGCACGAGCCAGCCTGGCCTGGGGGGCATCCAGTGCGGCCTGGGGCAGGGGCCCCCTCACTGGTCTGTCGTTTCCAGGTCTGGAAAGAGTCTCCGGAAGAGGCTCACGTGGACAGCCAGCCCTGGGTTTTTTTATCTGTCTTAGTTACTATAATTCACTAAATGTTCTTCTTACATTGAAGATGATTCAGGGCTTAAAACAAATCGCCGTGTTCCGGAAGTGGTAGCCCTTGGATTGCACCATCGCTGCCTTCTTGAGCATTCATTGTGTTTGCTGAAATCCACACTCATTGCTGAAATACTGGAAGGCACTGAAATACACACTCATTGCTGAAATACTGGAAGGCACTGAAATACACAGAGGAGAACACAAAAGTCTCCTGCAGCCCCAGCGCCTCAGGAGATGGTCCCTCTTACAACCTGGCCTTCCGGTTTCCTTCCTGCTACAGAGTAGATGGTTAAGTGACAAGTGTTGGGTCTGGTTTTGAGTTTCATGTTTTAATACTGAGGCAGGCTTATCAAACCAATGAGAAGACCCTAATCCTCAGAGTCCGAGCAGGGGACACCTGGTCTTTTTGATGAAACACATCACTGGGTCGGAAAGATGGAGTGACGAGACGGAACACAGATAACGGGGAAAGGGGTGAGCAGGGGCCTCCCTCGGCTGTGCTGAGCGCCTCTGCTCCGTGCCTTCCAGGTGCACCGTGTGTGAGGCGCCGGCCATGGTCATGGCTGTGCACAGCCAGACCATTCAGATCCCGCAGTGCCCCAGCGGCTGGTCCTCGCTGTGGATTGGCTACTCCTTTGTGATGGTAAGTATTTGGGGAAACTCCATATCTCCCCCAAAGAGCGGCCCACAATCACCCCACCTCTTTCCCCTCGCTCCTGGGACCCCCTGCAAAGCGTCCCCAGGAGCCTGGCCTGCTCCCCTGGGAGGGGACAGCATGGGGTCCAGCGCCCGCCCAGAGCCCTCCTCGTCCACGGAGTGGCTGGGACTAGGTAGCTGGGTGACCTGATGAGATTCCGAGTCAGCGCCTCCCTGGGGGGAGAGGAGGGCGCGCCCATGGTGGGAACACATTTACTAAAACGCTTGCAAGCCCCAAAGCAGAAGCTAGAGTCAGGAAGAGAGCGGGGGCACTGGCCGGTGTCAGGGGCCCGAGGGTCCACACCCCTCCCGCATGAGTCTGCTCTCCTACCGCCCAGCTGCCCCAGATGCCAGACCCCCGATGCTCCCTTCCTCCCAAAAGCCAATGAGAACAGGAAACACAGCACCCTTTTGAGGTCCCGTTGTAGCTTCTTATTTTATTGCCTCAGTTTAAAGTACTGATTGAAAACACAGAAGCTCTGAACTTGGACGATCAGGTTACACTGGAATCACTCCCGGTACACGATCCTCCACAAACATTTCCCACGTCACCACTGTAAGCCCGGTCCCATCTTCACACTCCCAGGTGTGGCCAGGTCGTACGTACCTTTGACCCCCAAATCATCATTAGCCTTGTTATTTGATTGACGGGGAAAGTGGCCTCTTAACTGTTTTTTTCTGCTGTAAGTTATTCCAAGTGTAGAAGTTTCCAGGAAAGCAGCTCTTCAAATGCTTGTGTGTTGGATTCTCACCAGTCGGGTGGTGAGGTTTCCTGGGTTGAGGAGCCTGCATTTAGCCTCTTCAGCAGGTCCAAACAATTGCAACAACAAAATTTAGCAAGTCGTTTTGATAATTCCAAATATTGCACGGCGACTACTTTATCAAGAAAACCGAAAAGGTTAGAACTGTGGCGTAGAGAAGTCAAGATACGCGCAATGATGTAAGCATACAACTTTGACTCAGAGGCAGATTGGACTTTGGACTCCATAATATAAGAAATACTAGATGGAGTCTCAGTTTGACAGAAGAGGCCCTTGATCCAAGGAGTGAAGAACGGAGGAAAGCACCTGTCACTTCCCCGTCCCTTGTCCTGGCGTCATACCGAGATCTGAACCACGATTGCCCATCATTTCTCAAAACCAAGAGCAAATCAAAATGATGAGGTCCTGGAGAACAGGCATCCCAGCACTGCCGAGCCGGGGGGGCTCGTGGTGAAGCCGGGGGCTCGTGGTGAAGCCGGGGGGCTCGCGGTGAAGCCGGGGGCTCGCGGTGAAGCCGGGGGGCTCGCGGTGAAGTCGGGGGGCTTGTGGTGAAGCCGGGGGGCTCGGATCTGGCAGCCTCCAGAGGCCTGTTCCCATCTCAGCTTTGCCTGGGAAGTGTGATCTGGAATGTTCTGGGATCCTGGGGTTCTCATCTGGGCATCAAGGGCGTTAGCTTTGTCCTCAGAGGTCCCTTATGGCTCTAAAATTCCACAGTTCACTTTTCTTATGTCCGTAATAGCCGTCCTGTAGAGGTTTTGCCATATCTTCCATTTGTACGTCATTCATTTTATGTCTTGGTTTCTGAGGACATGTGAGCCTACTTCAACCCAATTGAACAAACAGTTACCATAGTAGCTTTCTTTTCCCTCTTTCTCTTGTTTAAGTTTTCTCTTCTTAAAGAAAAGAAAATGGATAATGTAGCAAATAAAGGATGTAGCGAATAAAGGATTTTGCTACCTAATGTAGCAAATAATAAAGGATTTTGCTACCTAATGTAGCAAACAAAGGATTGTGATGATCCCGTATAATTTTGTTTAGAAAGTCTGATGTCTCCCATCAGTTGGTCCCAGCATCCTCTGCACGTTTTGGCTGTCATCTCACGCCCCAAGTTAGAAGAGGTTTCAGTGTTCCAAGAAGAAAACAGTGAGGACAGCGTTTGTTGAAATGCTGGTGAAGCTGGACCGGTCACCTCCCATCCCTGGGAGGAGCGGCCAGCAGACTCCTGGCACTGGGTGCGCCCGGCGTGAGGCCGTGGGGCCGTGTGGCTGCCAGTGTGTTCCCTGGTGGCCTCGGGGGACAGAGGGGGCGGCTTTCCGGGAGGGAGCATCCCCGGCTCTTCCCCGGGGCCCGGGAAGCCCATCGGGGCGGGCGGGCACCTCTGGCTCACGGCTCCTGTTTCCCCACAGCACACCAGCGCCGGAGCCGAAGGTTCTGGCCAAGCCCTGGCCTCCCCTGGGTCCTGTCTGGAAGAGTTCAGAAGCGCCCCCTTCATCGAGTGCCACGGCCGCGGGACTTGCAATTACTATGCAAACGCTTACAGCTTTTGGCTTGCCACGATAGAAAGAAACCAGATGTTCAAGTAAAGTGCCCCCCTCGCCCCCCTCCCCCCCACCCCTGGTGGCTTTTATCTTCAGTCTTCCATGGTCCATACACGTGCTCCGGTGCAAAGTCCCAAAGATGGTTCTACAGCAATCCTTAGGAAGGCTTCTTCCATGGATAGGATAGGATAGGATAGGATAGGAACAGATATTTGGTTCTGTTCTACGTGGGCAGATAATCGAAACCATGTTCAAAGGCAGAGCTTAGGTGACAGGCTTCATTCGTTCATTACTGAAGAGCCATGAAAGAAAAAAGTTCAGTTTTCAGTTTTTCAAGATGAATCCATGGCAGCGTCATTAAGACGGCTAAAATCTGCAAACAGAGCATTTTAAAACATTGTACCTTTAACCAGCAGGGAGAGAGACAGTGAATAGCCTTGGTTTTCATGGTGTTTATAATGCTGGATTGGATGTACATATTGCGAGTTATCAGTGACCGTTTTTCAGGCCTGCGCATGAAAATTAATTTCAGCACAGATGCCGCCGAAATGGATACGGAGAACCTTTTCTTTCGTTTCCATTACCAAAATTTCACCTTTAAAACAACGGTCCCAAGTGGCCGTTGGCCTTGAAGTTAGTTTGGAGCGGGGCCCAGTTTGTACTGGACGGGAACACGTAACGAGGCCTCTGCCCGGTACTTAGTACCAGCTGCAGCCCTGCTGGCGCGGACGCCGGGCGCCGATGGGGCTGAACAAGTACCTACTGTTCAGTCCCCCGAATAAGTGCTTCTCGGCCCTGGAGATAGTCTTTACCTTTTCGGAGAGAATTCTGTGGGCCTCTGCTATGACCCTGTCTCTTTCCAGCTTAGATCATAAAGGTGAAGCAGCGCGCCCACTACTCGTAAATTTCTAAGCCTCAAAAAACTACCAGGTGCCTTTCTAGTAGCTCACACGAGACTTTCTAGGCACCTGGGAACTTGACGTCAACCCTCCAGATACAATTTGACCATTAGCTACCGAAATGAGCACCAGCTCCCAGGGCTGCCCATTATAGGGTTAACAGGTAACAATGGGTTTTTTTGTTTTCTGGTCTTTTTTTCTGAACCAGCAGCCTGGTACAATTAACTGAAATGCCTTCTTAAACAAAACTAGGTAAGATCCCATTAATTTAAATAATTTGGAGGCACTAGGATTTTCACCAAAGTTGCTAACGTAAGCCACCTCAATTTTAGGACAAGGTACTCTTATTATATGGCTACTTTAATTGGAATAAGATTTGATTAGTACTCATTTTAGTTCAGACTTCACTTCTCCAATAGTCAAAGAACAGAATTCCTAGGATCAAGGAAGCATTTGGAACACTGAATGTCTTCCCCTGTCTTTGGCCTCTAATCAGACCACCTGTGTGAACAACTTTCAAAAGTTACGAATGTATTTTGAGGTCTGGTTGATTATTCCAGATTTGTTGTTCATTCTGTCATTCAGCAGTGATTTAATGAGCACTTAGGATGTGTGTGAAGTGTCTCAGAGAAGAACATCTTCCTAGTCTGGGGGTGTTCATAATCGAGTTGAGAAGAGAAAACAAAAGGTTAACCTATAGTTGGAAGAGGCAGGGTCTGTGGTGGGGAGTGGCTGAGACTTTGGGGTCAGACAGACGTGGGTGACTCTGGCGGTGCCCTCACTCGCCCTGTACTCTTGGCCCGAGGATGGATGCAGGCGTAACTTGCAGGCGTAACCGAGGCCGTGGGATGCCCCCAGCGCGGTACCCGCTCAGAGGCAGGGTGAAGGCTGGTCCCTCGGGGGTCTCTGATGCGAGGGAGGGCCGAGGAGCTGGCCTGAGCCGTGCGGTGACACTGACTTCTGTGCTGCCTTTCAGGAAGCCCACGCCGTCCACCTTGAAGGCTGGAGAGCTGCGCACGCATGTCAGTCGCTGTCAGGTGTGCATGCGGAGAACATAACGAAGCCGGCCCTCAGCTACATCACAACATGGTGCTATTCCCCCCTCTTCCCTCCTTCTTCTTCTAACAGCAACGAACTCTAGAAATATATCCTGTGTACCTCACTGTGCAGTATGAAAACTGTAAGGTGCCTGATAGGAATCTGCATAACTAACACACCCTGCTTCGTTGGCCTCTACTTGCTGAAGGAGAATCCAAGACCACGATAAGCTGCCTGTAGTGAAGTCCCAAATGGCACTTCTGATGAAATAAAAAATATGTCTGTTCTACAGTTCAGTGCACTGATGTGTGAAGTGAGACCCATCAGAAAACCAAAGGGTGCTAGGAGGGCTGTGGGACCTTCCATCCTGGGCGAAGCCCGTTTCCATTGTTGTATTATAACAGATCCATTTCACACCCCAGGTGAAACGTCTGTTGATATCACTGTCTAACTGTTTCAAAATTCAGGTCCCTCGGTCTGTACAAATAATAGTCGTGTAAAGCCGATGGTTGGAACCTCCAAAGGGAAGGAAGGGAGCCTAGTAGCCCTGTCTTCCGACCGCCCCACCAAAGAAAAATTTCGGTCTTTCTGCTCTGTGTGGTACTATGCAGCTGCTTTTGCAGAAGTCACGGATTTCCTGTGGAATAAAGATGGTCCCCAAAGTAGGCAGAAATGAAATATATATATATTTTAGTAATTTATATAGATGTCAGCAATTAGGCAGGTCAAGTTGTAGTTTCATTTCCACTGTTAAAATAAAGCTTACATAGTTTCTTCCTTTAAAAGCCTGTGTTGTCCTTTAACAGAGATTTTTAAACACTAGGGTATTGAATGTGAAACACCAGTTTTCATTGTTCACCTCCAAACCAAAAATTGTGTGTTGCCAAAACCAAACCCGGCTTCACGGATATGGTGTCTATTACAGGAAAACATGTACTTTGAGCTTCTTGTTTTTATTCTGTTATGAAATATCTTCAGGGTTTTAAACACTAATCACAAACTGAATGACTTGACTTCAAAAGCAACAAACTTAAAAGGCCTTCATTTTATGACTACTCCTCATCCTCAGCCTGGTGTGAGAAGTAGCTCTGTCGAAGCAGAATATCAGCATTTTTACCTGTAAGCACATGCAGGCGGCTTCCTTGGTTTTCCGTGAGTTGTGTTCAGACTTCAGCAGGGGAGCGGATGGATTGCAGGAGAGCAGAATTGGACCACTATGCCTGAAACGACATTTTACTAAAAGTCTCCAAAACGTTTTTAAGACTACTAAGGCCTTTTGTGTAATTTCTTTAAATGTGTATTTCTTAAAAATTCAAATTTGTAATAAAACTATTTGTATAAAAATTAAGCTTTTATTAATTTGTTGCTAGTTTTGCCACAGAAACATCAAAGGAAAAGTTACTGCACAAGCCACTAATAAATTTGTAAGCTTTGCAAATTTAGATCATATTTATTTTGTAGTTCTTCCAGATGAGAGTCTCAGACTGGGTGTAATTTACAGAAATTACTGCAAAGAAAAAAAATATGGTCTTCTTCATCCCTCCCCCCTTCCCTCCCATCTGTCCATCCAGGCAGCCCTCATCCATCCATCCATCCATCCATCCATCCATCCACCCACCCATCCACCCATCCACCCATCCATCCATCCATCCACCTATCCATCAATCCACCCATCCATTTGTCCATCCTTCCATCCATCTATCCAGCCATCCATTCATCCAGCCATCCAGCCATCCTTCCATCCATTCATCTTTCCATCCATCCATCCTTTCATCCATCCTTCCATCTATCCATTCATCCACCTATCCATTCATCCATCCATCCATCCATCCTTCCATCCATCCACCTCTTCGTCATTCATATACTGTGTGCTTTCCATTTTCCAGATACCAGGTGAGGTACAGGATAAATGAAAATGAATATCAAGCCCTTAAGAAATTTTCTGTTAAAAAAATTATTGCGGAAGAAACCTGTCACTTGTCAGGTGTGTCAAATGAGGTTATAGATTTGAAAACTATAGTTTTACAATAGGCAGGGGGTGGGGTTGATGGTTGGGTTACAAATGGGGATCACGAGAGTTGCCTTGAAGACGATTAAGTGAGAGAGAAGATTAAGTGAGAAACGTGCACAAGGAGCCGCGGGCCCGGGGAATCGTTCATGCATCCAGGCCGCGGGCGGTGTCAGCACACAGACCCTCCTCAGAAGAGTGCAAGCGGGTCCTTTCCCCTCTCTCCTCATCTTCCTGTCACACCTTCCTCTCAATCATTCTGAGGATACATCTGTATTCGGCCTCCTTTTGACTTGCATGAGAAGTTTCCCTAAACTTAATTTGTACAATGCAAAAAAAAAAAAAAAAAGCATTTAGTTTGATTAGATCTGAGATGATAGCTCTGCAGTATTAAAAGGTGTCCCCCAGGGTCACTTTTGAGTACATGGGATCTTGTTAAAATCATACTCCAGAGTTCTTGTCCTCTTCAGCGTTCCAGACTTAAGATGTTTACCAGTCGTGTCATAAGAAGTGCCCTGCCCTTTGCATCATTTTAGTTACCTTTGTCTGATTCCCCTCAGCCTCCCTGTTGGTTTGATAGAAGGAAATGACGCACACTGAGAAGGTAATAATCAGGCATTTATTCAGCATGCCCTTGCTTCTTCAGGCACTCTTCTGACCCCTCTGGAGGAGACGTAGTAAAACCCATGTCTCCTTACAAGGTAAGATGTATACACAGGAAATACGTAATAATTAGGGCTCTGAAGGAGACCAAGTTTGCAGTGATCTTCAAGATTTCAAGTCTGCCCTTCTCCCACTTCCAAACCACACCCCGCTCGCACCAGAGACGTGAGACTGTTCCCTTTAAGACATCGAGAGAAATGTTTCACCAGCCTATTTTTTCTGAAACTGAATTTTCCTGTCTACGCCCCACTGTTCACGATGCTGCTTGAAAGAGCTTTCTCCTCCTGCCACTAGCGAAGGCCTCTCCCCGCTTTGAAATGATACAGAAACAGCCTTAGTTCCATCTACAGCCTCGGCATTACCCGGCAGGTCGCCCGCCTCCCAGCCAGCCCTTCTCAGAACAGGTCGTGGAGTGACGCTGACTCCGGGACCTTTTCCTCTGGGCTGTCCTTACACCTCTACACCGGCCCTGGCGAGGTGGGATGGAGAGGGCCAGCCGCCCGAGCTCCCCACCCGACCCGCAGCCTCTGGGCCACCCATCTCAAGGTCACAGTTTCCCTGGTACTCAGGGCATCTCACATTTGTTTGTAACAGATTTGTTTAAAGCTTAACATTTGTTCCCCAAGTTGAAAATGCAGCCCTTGGGACAGGGAAACAATTTCCTAGCACAGTCTGGAGAAAAGTTTGCTTTAGCAGCTGGCGAACGCTGGAGAGACCGGCTTCCCTGCAGGGGACCAGCTCCTGTGCGCAGGGGGACGGGTCACCCCAATGCAGAGCTCTCCTGGGTTTGCTGGCAGCCTGTGTCTCCCCTGCATCGCCTGCAGGAGGGCGCCTCTCCCCTCGTGTGGCGGTGCCTAGAGAGGTTGGTTCTGGACGCTCTGAACCATCCCCAGCCTCTGAGTGGGGAGTGTTTCCTCTCATTAACGCCCCACTTGTACTTCCTGAGCAAGCGCCTGCGTGAGCTCCCCTGTCCCCATTTACCCTCCAGAAATAGCTGCGCCCGTTCTGGGGGCTCTGCGTCCCGACTGCACAGCATGTGCGGCTCCCCCTCCACCCCCTGGGCAACCGGGAGCTGGGCTGAGTCACGGTGAAACTGAGTCATTCGGCCACGATCAGGAAGTGCCTTTTTTAGACTTCCAGCTTCAAGCGGAGCAGGTGACTTCTGAAACTCAGTTCCGTAGTTTATCGTCCTTTCCCCGTGGATGCACCCCGCTTACTTTGGGCAGAAACGTTTCCCACCGTGATTTACTTGATTCGCTGCTTGGGACAAGCTTCGCACACTCTGCCCTGGGGATATTTATTTCTTTGATACAAATGAGAGAATTCTGCAGAATTTTTGGAAACTGGCTTTGCTAGCCGATTCAGGGTGACAGTGTGTATTTATCAACCAGACCTCTTGCAACTGAGCAGAAGTTCCCAGGACAAACGGCAGAGGGCACCCTGCCTCTCACTGCAATGCCCCACCTCCCGGGGTGGGGTGCTGGGCTAAAATTTCCGGGAGCCCCCTCCCTTTTCATTCAGTGTTTCACGAGGTTACCCTGGAGCAAATCACCAGGTACTAATTAGAATCCGTGGTCAGGCTCGTGCTTTTTTAAAAATTTGAGTAGGGAGAAAAGTGAATGGAGAATAATTCTAAATATACAAAATGAACTCTTTCACCAGCGTCTGTGAATATACATTGTTATGGTGAAAATAGACCGAAAACGCACATTTTCAAAGGATTACGAATGGATGTTGGTTGCACTGTTGTCGGATGGTTTCCTCTTGAGAAGCCGTCCTTGGTCCTCAGAGAAATCCTGTCCACATTGCCGGTGTCTTTCACCCCGTCATGGTCGAGGGCCGTCTCTCTGCCTCTGCCCAGCATAGGGATGACGGGGCCTGGCTCCCGCTGCAACGGGCAAGGGTTCCTGGAATCCTTAATGAAGGTGCGGGTGTGAGGAAGAGAAGCATCGCTTCCAGGGGCAGTCTGGCAGATGGCGCCTCCCCAGAGCCTTCCCAAGCCTTTGCGGGATGCTGAGTGGGTGGGATTCTTCCCCTGCCCTCACTAGGAACTGGAGGCCCAAACTGGAGAATAGAGAGGCGGCCAGTGTCACAGATGCTGAAGACAGCTGCCGACCCCTGGGGGCAGATCCCATCCAGCTGAAACAGCCTGGATCCCTCAACTACCGCTCTCCCCCCGCCCCCCCCGCACCTGCACCCCACCCAGGGAGAAGGAAAAGGAGAATGAGGGGGGAGGGCGGGCCATCAGCCTGGACGGCAGGCTTTCCCTTCCCCTGGGAGAGGAGGAGGTGCCTGCCGAGACCCTGCCCCGGAGCCAGGAGACCGGGGAGCTTTCCGACGGGGTGGACCCCTCTCAGAGAAGAGCAGGCATCTCCCGCTCCCAGCACCCTGGGACCGGGGCCTCGGAGCCCGGGAAGGAGCAGAGTGACGCGGGGCAGCAGGACACCACCTGCGCCCACAGGTTTCTGCGCCTGGAGCTGTGAGCTTTGCTGAGGGGCCTGGGGAAGGGAGCTGGCTGCAGCTCTTCTGGCCCTTTCCAAAGGGCGCCACCTCTGGGAAGGGGCGCCAGCCCTGAGAAGCTGTGACACACCCGTGAGGAGAAAGAAACAGCCGGAGCGGAAGAGGACAGGCCGGAGCTGGCTCTCCAGGGCGGAGGGTCCGACGGAGGGAGCTACGGAAACTCGTCCACAGGCCCCTGGAGAGCCAGCCCAGGGACCCCAGGAGGCTGAGAGCAGACGCAGGGCACAGCCTGTGCTGCCACAACTCAGCAGAAGGCTGCCGCCGTCCCCTCCCTGGGGGGCCAGGACCCCAAGCTCAGGGGGAGAAGGAAGACCCAGCTGCTGTTCAAGTGCCCCCAGACCAGCTCGGGTTTGCTGGTCTGTCTGTTTTACATGCTCTGGACCCTTTGGGGGTCCAGTGAGGCCCCTGGAACACTTCTCAGCAAGAGAATGTTCATTTAGAAATGCATACAGTAAAATAATACTTAACATTATAAAGAAACTGATTATAATGAATGCAGTTGTCAAAATAGTAAAAAAAAAATTGATATAGTAATGCACATACTTCTTTATTATTACATTAAATAAATGCCGTAGAGGCAGGTGTAATTACATCTTAAAGTACTGATGAACATGAATGATGTTTCATAATATCTGAAATGGTTGTAATATAAGAGGATAATATCTGCTTTTTCTATTGGTGACTAAGTTGCAGATACTACTCATACTACCCTGGTTTGTGGATTTAGTTGTAACTGAAAGAAATGCTGCACTTCAGCAGAGGCTGGTGAAAATAAACGTGTGCTTTTTTCCCACCTGCATTCGTGGGTTCTCAGTTCCATGGAGCCCCATCTCGGGATGGTTGGAAGAAAGCTTGGCCGCCCGGCAGCGGGCCCGGGGCAGATGGGCTGCCGAGGGGCTGCAGGATGGCTTTTCTCCACTCAGGACGGGACTCCCCTTGTTACTGAGGGACCCCGGAAGGTCCACATCTGCCTAGGTCACCGATCAGGGGTAGGACAAGTGACCTCACCTGAGCACGCTTTGGACCAATGGGGGGAAACTGAAAACGTCTCATGTACATTTGCAACTGAGTTCACTTTGAAATACTGGATTTATATTTCATTGCGTTCATTTTTGTTTGTGGTCAGCAGTAAATGTACAGGCTTGGAAACGAGACTGCCTGGGTTTGAATTCTGAATGACCTTGGACAACTACTTACTCACTCTGCCCTCTGTTTCCTCCTCTGGAGAACTTCCTGGGGTTGTGGGTACGTTGGCTGACCTGTGTGAAGTGCTTAGAGCAGCATGTGACGTGCATTAGATGCTCGGGGACCTGAGTGACAGCCCCTGGTCCCTCCTCCATGCCCTCTGGGGCTGCACACAGAGCTCACCTCCCATCCACCTGTGGGTTTAAAGAAGAAGCAACTGGACCCCCAAACCTCCCAGCGTGCTTGGCGATCCACTTCTCACCACTTGGCGGCTGCAAGCAAGCCGGTTATAAATAGAAGGCTGTGAGTGCATCCTCTGAGCCCTGCGTGGTCCCCGATGGCTCATGTGACACGGTGTCCCAGGACAGCCAGCCCTCGTCAAGACAAAATAATTTCCTAAATAGGCCAGCAGCTATTAGTGCTCTAGTAAGTTCTGCAGAGCAAGTCATGCCTTAATCAGGCCGTATCCGGGAGCTGGGGGTGATAGAATCCAAACGTAATCAACACAGACACTGTCCATTTTAAACCCCCTGAGAGTCCAGCTTTAGAACGTAAGGTTTATGGGACAAATAACAATAAGCCTTCATGGCCTTTCCATTTTCCCAATTGTCTTAGATGGAATTATACTAAAGAAAGTCTCTCTTAAAACGCAAAGACCCCCTCCACCTGCTGGTCTGTTCACACTTTCTAAGGCATTCGTGCAGGAGCACAGAAGTTGCCAAAGCCGGAGACAGAACCCTTACCTCATGCTTTATCTTGTTCTGTTTTACTTTATTTCAATGATAGCTCCTCTCATCCCACTTTTGTCCTTTCCAAATGGGACAGTTCTATTTAATTGAACACAATTATATGGGGAAAGAATCTTATTGCTACTAACAAACTGATAACTAGACAATTTCAAATAATCCATTTTTCAATCCTATTTGAACTCATTTTCACAGTGAGGCCCATCCTGACAGATCTCCCAAATCACCATGACAACTTCTGACATCTCCCAGAACCTCCCCACACCTCGTACCTCCCAGGGAAAGTCAAGAACGGAAGTCTAGTTTTGGTGTTTCATTCTCCCATTCAGGCTCTGGGTTGTGCTCTATCACCAAGGAAACCAGAGAATGGCTGCTGTGTCAGCTAGCTTTGGCTGAGTAACAAACCACCCCAAACATGACTTGGACCAGTTTGTTGGCTGACAAGTCTGTGGTGGGCAGTTTGGGCCGGGCTCCTCGGGTGGGTCTGTGCAGGGCTCAGTCAGGCGTCTGCAGCCGGCCTATGGCTGGTGGTGCTGACTGGGGACGGAGGTGTGTGTTACTCGCCTTCCTGAAGGCTGGCCTTGACTCACTCACATGGTTGAATCAGAGCTCCCAAGAGCAGCCAGAGAGAGAAGCCCAGTACCCAGGCTCTTAGCAAGCCTCCACTGATGCCCCATTGGCTGATTGTTATGGGGAAATGTTTGTGTCTCCCCAAAATCCAAGTGCTGAAACCTCAACCCCAGTGTGATGGTATCAGGAGGTGGGGCCTTTGGAAGGTGATTAGGACGTGCGGGTGGAGCCACCACAACTGGGATCAGTGCCCTTATAGAAGAGTCTGCAGCAGCTCCCTCACCCCTTCCGTCCTGGGAGGACACAGTGAGAAGGCTGCCGGCTGTGAACCAGGCAGGGCCTCACCAGACACCGAACCTGTCAGCACCTGGATCTCGGACCTCCACCTCCAGAACTGCGAGAAATAAATGTCTGTTGTTTTTAAGCTGGTCTCTGGTATTTTGTGATAGCAGCCCAGACAGGCTTAGACCCTGGTGTTACCTCGGCCAAAGAAAATCACAGGGCCGACCCCAGATTCATGGTCTGGGCAATGGACTCTACCTCCTCCCGGGAGGGGGCGCAAAGTCACAGAGCAGAGGGCGTGAAAGAATTCGTGGCCCTGTTCCTTAACTGCCGTAATATCCTTATGTAATAAATTGTTTAGGATTGACCATGTAATCCTAACAGGGAAATACGATCAGATAATCCTAATCCTTTACAATATTATTGACACTTTAAATACTTGTTTAAATTTCTAGACATAAGAGTGAAATTGTAATTCCCAAGAGTTTTCCCCAATATTTAGAATTCTTTCCTTGGCTTGTTTTCTCCTCAGTCATTCCTCTACGTCACTGATCAGTTGTTGAACCTTTTGGAAATACCCAGAAGAGAAGCAAAGCCATCTCATGGAACACTGAGAAAGTAGCCTTCTCATCTCTCAAGGCTCCCGGCAGAGGATCCCTTAAACGTGAAATGGGTGTATTTTTCATCGTAGGTGAGGGTGTGTGTGTCCCTCACACCAGTATTTGCTTAAACGGCGATCTTGTGTATGAGCTTCGCAACGAGGCCGGAAGGAGCCCCACACAAGGGGTCTCAGCGCCCAGGCCTTCTCTCCCGCACTGCACTTCTTCTCTCTCTGGGTCTCGGTGAGGCAGACGCCCTGTGCTCCGGGCTGCCCGAGGGGGTGACGTGAGGGGTCAGGATGCTCGAGGGGTCCCCACCGCAGTGGATGGAGGATGCACTGCAGGGCAGGATGGGGGTGTAAGTGGGGTTCCCTCCTCCCCACCCCCTCTGCTCCTGTTTGTGTGGTGACAGCCTGCCTGCTGTGAGAGGGACAGGCTCCTGAGCTCTCTGTCCACCGAGGCCCGAGGGGGCCACTCCTTCCCTTGCTGCTTCCAGGCCCCGGTCCCCACCTGACCCATGAGCCGGCGTCTGGAGAAGCGATGATGAGCTGCTTGCTTTGGTGTCTTCCTTCCAGCAGATGCGTGGTTAACCTTCTTTTGTGGTTTCCAGGAGTCCTGTGGTTACTGAGTAATACGCAGGGTGATGAACTGTGGACTTTTCCTGAGATGCTCAAAATTCCAGAAGTAAGTGAAAAATCCCCACTGTGCTTCTGGAGTGCCCTCGGCTTACTAAGCCAGGGCCTCGTTCCACAGATGATAAGGGGAGTTTTAGAAATGCGTCCCCTGCAGGATTCCTTTGTTTGCCCCTGTGGGCCCACCTGCAGCCTCCCACCTGCTCTGTTCCCCGGGCGGCAGACACACACCCTCCGGGCCCTGGCTTCTGCTAGTGGGCCAATGCAGGCCAGGCAGGAGATGGGAGGGCAGGGGGAGAAGGAGGGCCAGTGTCTCCTCAGCCCCACAAGGGAGCAGTGGGGGCTGCATTTCTCTCTAAAGGTCGCAGCTGCTGCCGCAGCCTTCTCATACCCTAGGGCTGCTCTAGGACTGTGGGCACCGCCCCCTTCCCTGTCTTCCCAGTGCTCAGGCCGGTGACCCCATCTATTGCACTAAATGTTACTGCTCCCCCAAACCCTGCCCCCACCACGGCAAGCAGTCCCTTTGTAAACCTTCCTTTAGGTCATCAGTCTGCCTGCATCTCCCGGGACCACCAAAGACTGAAATGAAGACCGGAGGGCATCAGAAACAGCAACAACTGGGTAATTTTAAAAGGCCACAAAACACTGGGTATCCCCTGCTGAGGGCTGAGCCGTGTCCCTGCTCAAATTCCTAGGCCAAAGCCCCTACCCCAATGTGATTGTGCTGGACATGGGCCTATAAGGAGGTATTAGGATTAAATGAGGTCAAGGTGGGGCCTGACCCGACGGGATTGGTGCCTTATAAGAGGAAGAGAGAGCACTCTCTGTGTGCACACTGAGCCCAGGGAGAGGCCTGTAAGCACAGGGAGAAGGTGGCCGTCTGCAGGCCGGGAGGAGAGCCCTCACCAGAACCCAACTGTGCCGGCCCCTGGCCTCGCACTTCCAGCCTCCGAACCTGAGAAATCAACGTCTGTCATTTAAGCTGCTGAGACTGTGGTCCTTTGTTACAGCAGCTGGAGCTGAGTCACCTCCAATTCTGTACAGGTGCACAAGGAAGGGGGCACAGATTTGATACTGAGGTTCTATAGGAAATTAAGTATAGAATTTATTACAGATTTTCCACTAAGTTCACCCTGTACTAATAATTTTTAAGTGTCTCTCTGTACCCCCAGTTTTAAATCATCTTCAGCGGAGTGTGTGTGTGTGTGTGTGTGTGTGTGTGCACACTTTATACTTTTGGAATATCCTTTAACAAGTTGTTTTTGCTTATATACTTAACCACCTGTTTCGTGGCTGGGATTTGGTTAAGATTAGGCATGGATGGGCCAAAGTTGACTTCAGCCTGGTCCTGTTTGGTTGAGAAAATGGTAGAGTAGAAATGTATCTCATGTATGAACGTGTCCAGCCTGAACACATAACGTGCAAGCAGAAACAAGCAAATGCAATACGCCTTTTGAAGTAGCACCAAGGGGAGTGGGGGGGTGATGGGGGACAGAGCTGTTCACTCTCACTGAGGTGCTCCTCCCTGGAGGTGCTCCTGGGATGCAGAAGCACACCTGTAGGATGCAGCCGTGTTGTCCCACGTGTGTGTTGGTGGGAGGGGGAGGAGGACAGAGGGAGAACAGTCTGCATCACGGTGACCGTTTGGGGACATGGAAATGAGAATGGCAGAGACCACGCTCCCAGGGTAGCTCAGGGCCAAGCAAGGGAATTCCAGATCCTGCTGGGACTCAGACTGCTCAGAAGATGGGCAGGTCTGCAGAGCCGGAAATGCCAACTGCGCCAGCCCGCTCCGTCAAAGCCCAGAAGGAAGGCAGCCAGGACGCTCAGAGGGCAGAGGATGTTGTAGAAGGAAATGCTGAAGGGGCAGCAGAAGCAGACGCACCTCCCCCCTGCAACCACCCCAGCCCAAGAGCGCCCAGGGCGCCGCCAGGAAAGTATACTTAAGAGCCGGTTCATGTCTAGAGCCTGGAGACCCAAGCCTTCCATGATATTGATGCCATGTATCTGCCTGTGTTGGTTTCCTGGGGCTTCTGGGACACAGCACAGCAACTGGGCACCTTAGAACAGCAGGAATTTACATTCTCACCGCTCTGGAGGCCAGAGGTCTGAAATCAAGGTGTTGGTGTCAATAGGGCTGTGCTCCATCTGGGACTCTTCTGGAGGAATCCTTCTTGACCTCTCGTCGCACTTGCGGGGCTGGCTGCCCGCCCTTCGCCCGTAGGTGCCTCACTCGGATCCCTGCCTCCGTTGTCCCATGATGCTCTTCTGTTCTTGTAAAGGTTCCAGCCCTTGGATTAGGGCCACCCTACTGCAGGGTGACCTCATGTCAACTAATTACATCTGCGACAGCCCTGTTTCCAAATAAGGGTGCATTCTGAGGTACCGGGGGTTAGGGCTTCAACGTATAATTTTGGGGGGATACAATTCAAGCCATACTGATGCCCAAGGAAAACGATTTCATTTTAGCAAGTGGTCTTTAGCGTTCTCTATTTGGCGGGTCTTTCGCACAAGATTTCTAACAGTAGCTCATGTTATAGGTTGAGTTTATTTTTCACTGTAATGATTTTTAAAATGTCAAAGCTTTGGCCCAACGACATGGATGATTTTGTTTTTACTGTTGGGAAGGACTTTATGCTGCTTTCAAATGTTGGCAAGTGTATTTTTAAAAAAAACACTGGACAGGAAACAGATCTGATACATGCATTCGCTTGCGGGCAGTCCTGTATCGGAGGCAGGTTACTGCTGGAAAACCACACTAGTTTTGGAGACAACTTTGTATTGAACACCACACAAGTTTAAGTTACAATTATACTAGTCTCTGCTATAGATTTTCCAAAACAACCTTGCTGCTCATCAGAACTGGAAACCCTCCAAATAATGGTTCCATTTATTATTTACAATTTGACAGCATAGCAATTGCCTTTCATTTGCCTTTAAGTGAAAGGTCAAGAGTTTTGATTTAACCCTGGGGTTGCGTTGCAGGCAACACACCCACAGAGGCCAGATTGAAAGTTGAAAAATAAAAAATATAAAAGTTCTATGTTGTGACCGCTTGAGACCAGAGTTATTCTTGTTTGTTGAAGTTAAACATCCTATTTTTTCAGTGGGAGGGAAATAGTTCCATCGAGACCTTGCCTATACTTTTTTATTGTTTTAGAAATGAGGTCTATGATTTGGGGTGGTTTAGTTTTTAAGGAGAGGGCCCTTCCCTCAGACCGGCTGCTTCTATTTATAGCTGGCGCTGGGGATGGCCAGTGTCCAGAAAAGAAGAGGTAATTCCATCCTGATTCCTTGAGGAGGGTGAGAATGAGGTCCAGGAAAGCTTGGGACTCTCGCCTGGAAAATGCTACCAGGAGGGCTATCTGCTTGTCTGTCCTCTGAAGAATGGACATCAGGGGAGGTTCCTCGGCCCTTCTTGGTATGTTTGTCCCTGAGAAGCATCTGGTTGAATGAAGCCTGCTTCCCCATCCTGTTTTTTAAAAGCCACCTGAATGAGAAAAGCTACCACTCACTCCTCAAACCCAAACTTTAACCCTCTGTGGAAATAATATTTACGGAGTTGTTGACTGAGGACAAGTTGTGATTTTCCTTGTGAGCAGACTTGGTTAGTCTCAACAAGTAGCCTAGATTTCTTTCCGCTCTGTCTTGAGTGATGATTGTGAATAACTCAGCCTTCGTGTTGGGAAGGGAAGCTCTCAGATTCACAATGTACGCCATGGCGAGCATTACCGAGTTCCCACTAGGTGACAGGTACGTAATATGTGTTTTGTCTACACCATCTCATTTAAGCTTGACAACAACTGAACCAGGTCGATGGTGGCCTCTGTGTCACCTTTACAGAGAGGCAAAGAGGTGGTCCAGAGAGCGCCCAGCAAACCACGTGCTGAGGGCCGACCACCCATCTCTTTGCGTTAGGTCTGACATTTTCCGGCTCAGGTGAAGACTCTGCCCGATTCCTTGGACTTCCCGGGGAGACAGACAGGGTACAGTATTAAGACTACAACTTCCCTCTGTGCAAACAGTCCTCCTTCTCTTTTTAGGAAGCCGGTTGTCTACCCAAGAAAGACCCCTGTGACCCCAGGAGCCATTCAAAGTGAGCTCACCCTCCATATTCGGGAGGGTCAACCCTCACCAGGATTGGTGGCCACTTCAGGGGACCCACAAGTCCTTGGCTACTGTTTCAGCATCTCTGCTCCCTTCCACTTCCAGGACTGGGAAATAACCCTGAGTGGGGTGGCCCGCCTTCTCCTGTATTTGCAACTACGAATACATTGAGAAGACCCCCCCAGAGGGGCAGGGGGTGCTGGGGAAGCCCGGGGCTTATGTCATCCCTTCCACACTGCACAGGGCACAGCTGCTCCTGGGAAGTTTCCCTGAAGTGTGTTTATGGTTTAACCATTGCTCATGGGATTCAGAAAGACAGGCTCTGGGGGCTGAGGCAGGAGGTGCCCTTCCTTCCACAGTTTAATCGCCCCTAAGAAGGATCAGATAATTGTGTTCCTTTGAAAGATCCATGAGAATATGCTGAAATGTCCCAGCAAAACAAGACAGAGTCTCTGTGAGGTTTCTATTCTCATCTGGCTCTGTTGATGGCAACTGAGTGCTCGGGGAGGAGGCGGCTGACGCGGAGGGGGCTTTAGGGAACCTGAGCCTTGTTCCCTCCGTGAGACGTTCCTGACTTGTTCCAATTAAACAGAGAATGTGCCTGTCCACCAGCCTGGCCTGCCGCCCCTCCGCCACGATGCTCGTTGACGGCACTAGAAAATCCCAAGGGGGCCTCAAACCAAGGGGCTGGCGGCCTCCAGGAACGTGGACACACAATTCATTGCCACCCCGTTACAGCTGGGAGATGGCAATTCTAAAAGGCTGGGGTGGTTTTCTATGGAGAGTTTTAAAGGCTTAATCACTTTCATGAAGTCAGATGTAACCATTTCTGTCTGTCCTTATGGCCTATTTGTTCAAACAAGTAGGTAGATGCTTTTGTGAGGAAAGGAAAAAAGAGAAAAAAGAAAATGCACTCTCATTATCCACTTTCTTGGTGGTTTCTGTGCTTACTTGACAAAATTACTGGGGAGGACACAGAATCGAGATTTTCTGGTGTGACTGTGGCTTCCTGCTGAATTCCGATGTTCCTGTTTGCATCTCCAAAGGAGAAGAGATGTCTTTTTGTGCCTGGGAGTCCAGGGTGTCGGGGTCAGGTGTCCGGGTGTAAGGAAGACTTCGGCATGGGCTCTGCACTGCTCAGGGCAGCGTCAGGTGTCAAGTGCGCCCTCAAGGGAGCCGGGACACACCTGTGTGCACACAAGGAACCTTGCACGTGAGTGAGTTCATCAGCCCCGTATCTCAGGGTGTTAGGAACTCAGGTAATGGTGCCAAGACAGGCGTTCCAGGGCCAAAGCAGCGGTTCTGTAAGTGGTTTGAAGGGCAGAATCTAGGTTCTAGGGAGGCTCAGCCGGCGGGCTGGCGTTGCCTCAGTGAGGAAGGCGTCTGCAGGAGGTCACGTTCCCGCGGTTATCCAGGGCACCCTCCCCTTTATTCCCTCTGTCATGAGGCTGATTTCATCCCTGCCCCCAAGTCCTCACTCCCTCCCTGGACTCAACGCATCCCCGGGGACCATGCAGGACCCCCCCCCCACCCCCACTTCAGTGTGTGGGCCTCCTTGGTGGCGGTATTGGTCCCGCTCTGCATCAAGGACGTGAGGGGCACCTCGTGCTTCTGCTTGCCTCTCCTGCTCTCCTGACTGTGCCAGGAGGAGAGGTGACTCAGGGAGCTGCCCATCAGGGATGATGAACACATGGGTCAGACTGAACCCGGCCCAGCTGACCCACGATGGAGTAGAACCTCTCAGGCCCCTGTGGGCCATGAGCAAGAAAAACGAGGTCATAGAAGCCTCTGAGATTTTTAGAATCCTTTTATTACGCAGCACAAACTGACTGATACAGGGTTTTCTGTGCACAGAGAGGAGTTCTGGGTGAGCCTGTTCTGTACGGGGTGGGTGAGTCAGGACAGTAAGGTGGGAATTCAGTTCTCAGGGGCGGGGCCCTTAGCACAGGGTCTCTGGCTGCAGAGACTGGCCCTCAAGTTCGAGTGCTCCCCAGAGAAGGCGAGGAGCCGGGGCTCCAGCTCCTGGCTCTTCATTTTCTTCTCTGAGGCTGCTGAAAATAAGCGCACACACACACACACACACACACACACACACACACACACTCGTGCCTCATTGTTCCTTTCAGAAGGAGCCAGTGTGAGCGTCACGTACTGTCGTTTGGGTGGTAGGTGCTCTATTAACATTCATCATCTGGGCGGCAGCTCAGCAGCCCTCCCCGTCCCCACATGGCTTTCCTTTTCAATTATCCCCATCAGAGCTCCCTCTTTGAAGTGGGGACTTAAAAGCAAATTGACAGCATCATTTGGGCAATTTGCCCAGCTACTGTGAAAGGTTTCAGCAGATCAGCTCGGCCCCTGGACCAGGAGAGTGGACGGCCCTGCTCCCGGGCACCCAGTGATTCATCTGTACTCAGAGACGCTTCCAGAAATGGGGGTGGCCCGGGAACCACACAGCTCAGACGTGAGGCCTTTGTCAGACACGCAGTCTCCACACAATCAGCCTCCTCCGTTGCAACAAAAGGCGTTTTCCTGGGGCTTCCCTGGTGGCGCAGTGGTTGAGAGTCTGCCTGCTAATGCAGGGGACACGGGTTCGAGCCCTGGTCTGGGAAGATCCCACATGCCGCGGAGCAGCTGGGCCTGTGAGCCACAACTACTGAGCCTGCGCGTCTGGAGCCTGTGATCCGCAACAAGAGAGGCTGCGACAGTGAGAGGCCTGTGCACCGCGGTGAAGAGTGGCCCCCGCTCGCCGCAACTAGAGAAAGCCCTTGCACAGAAATGAAGACCCAACACAGCCAAAAAATAAATTAAATAAATAAATTAAAAAGAAATTAAAAAAAAAAAAGGCGTTTTGCTGAATTATGGGAGGTGAAGTCTGCTCCATGGAAAACCATGAGGCAGGATGGTTTTCCCAGGTTCCGGTGATCACCGACCTCACCAACTTCTGCACACGGGAACCAGGCGACAAATTCTGAATTTCCCGGGAAATTTTTGTCCATCGCAGGTCCTGGCAGGCCCAGATGGGTCTCCTTGATGCTCTGTTGTGGGTGTCACCACCTTGGAAGGCCACCATGCTGCGGCCACCATTCTGAGCAAAGAGATGCTGCCCAGAGGACATGGGTTTCTATCCTTTTAAGCCTGATTCTGAGGCCGGAGAACATGCACGGGGGGTTTGATACATAGACGCCACACAAAGAAAACTCACAGAGGAGTTGTTTCAAGACAGTTTTGGCAAGTCCCTTTCTTGGAACTCACAAAGCAAGGCGCCCTCTCGGACAGACAGAGTCAGGAAAGACTCACGACGGGCTGGGTGAGGCGTCACCCTGATGCCACCAGAAACAAACCATGTCACTGATAAGTGTCCCACCCACAGGAAAAGAGCCACCAGCTTCCACTGGGGACACCGGGAGAGCATTCTCCCCCTTCCTTTGTTTCCGCGTCCCTCCTGGCTGCCCGCTCCTGCACAAGCCCCCTGTACGACGTCTGCTGAGGGGGGAGAGGGCAGACAGGTGGACCGCTGTGCATGAGAGGGGGGGGGTTCCTTGTCTCAGCTGGGCATTCATGGGCCCCACCAGCAACTTCTGGTCGAGGAGGGATCTGGTGAAGCTGAAGAGGCGCTGTCGACCTTAAAACAGCTGCCCTTTGTCAGAGATTCTAAATAGCAACCAGCGTAGGCTGTATCCACAAAAGGTCTCCCACCAGGCACCAGCCCGAGGTCCTGAGGCCTCCACGAGCCAAAGCCTCCTTAGAAGGCCTCCAACGCTGGGCTGTTTGTCCCCCGCATTTACAGACCCTTTCCTGGCAGAGCTCTTGCAGTTTCTACTGAAGCATTTTTTTCTCTAAGACCTAACCGTGTGACTGTGGGCTATGCCAGGGTGTGTGTCCAAGGCCAGACTCCCTGCAGAGTCCTTGTGACCACCAAGTTCACCCTTGCCTTTCAGTTTCCTTAGAAAATTTGGTCTCCCAGGAGTCTCAGCAGCCTGGGGGGACACATGTCCTGGTGGCCTTCCTGCCCCTAGCTGGGCGCCCGAGCCTCTCTCCCTCGTGACTTACTGGTTCCCCTGAGTCTCTGCTTTATACTGGCCATTGGATTCAAAACAGTAGTTCAGTTTCTTTTCAACTTTTGTGCAGAAAATTTGAATCCTTGCCCACCAGTTGCGTGATGGAAGGTTTCTTGTCCAATGCCTCTCCCAATCTATATGTTCTTGAAAATTAGCATTACAGGTAGTAAAGCAGTAACTTAATGACTCAGTTTCACAGACTCTTGTCTAAAACAGCTGCACAGACCTTCCGCTCCCTGATTATGTTCTATTATTATGGCTTGAATAGTGTCGCCCCAAAAAGATATGTTCACATCCTAAATCTGGTTACCTGTGACTGTGACCTTATCTGGAATAGGGTCATTGCAGGCGTAATGAGATAAGCTGAGGTCATAATAGAGTCGGGTGGGTACTAACCTAATACAACTGGTGTCCTTGGAAGAAGAAACACCACGTGAGGACAGAGTCACGCGGGGAGAACGCCACGGGACCATGAGGCGGAGGGTGGCGAGATGCGTCTATAAGGCAAGGAGCACCACGACCACTAGAGGCTGGAAGAGGGGGGAAGGCTCCCACCTAGAGCCTTGGAGGGCTCAGTGCCCCGCTGACACCTTGATTTCAGACTCCGGGACGCCAGAACCAGGGTAGAATCAAGTTCTGTGGTTTGAAGCCCCCGTTGGTGTAACTTTGTTCTGGCAGCCCTGGGACACTCCCATGTGGGTTATTGAACACGCCCGCCCTGCCTGGCAGACTGTTGTCCTCTGTGATCCACAAATGCTTGGGGACACAGAACAGTTTCCAAGGAGCCCAGTCTGGCGGCAACATGCCGGGGAGAAATAGCCTTTCTGAGATGGGTTTCTGCTAATTTTCACAAAAACAACCTCAAACGTCACCTAGAATGTTCCAGAGGAGCTGACCGAGTGTGGATCTCCCAAACACCACACCGCCCCGTGTCTCCTCGATGCCACCTTCTCTGGGGATCACTCGTCCTCAAAGCACAGTAAACCCCCTTGGTGGAGGGTCCCACTGCACCAGGGATCGGGGGGAAGGTGGGGCACCACGGCAGCCTGTGGATGAGGCCTTGGAGTGACGGGGAGCTGGGTCTGAACACCTGCTCTGTGTTAACTCGCTGTGAGCTTGGGGCCATCTCTCAGCCTTTCCAGGCCTCAGTATGTTCCCCTGTGAAATGGGCATTCTAATCTAATCTAAACTAATCTAACCATGGAGGAAGTGGCATAACACAGACTGCTGGGCCCCCTGCCTGGTACACAACAAGTGCTCCGTGGACACTGCTCTTCCTAACACGATCCCCAGGGAAGGAGCAGAGCTACAGAGTGCGCCATCTTTACGGAGGTTGCGTGGTTCACATGAGAGCTAGAGAAACTTGTTCAGCCTGTATTAAAAAAACTACTTAGTAAGTTTCTGAAAAAGTAACATATTCACATGGTTTAAAAATATATAAAAAGAGAAACACTGAGGGACCTCTCTCCTGCTCCATTTTCCCCCCTCCTCCTCATGCCCCCTCCCCATCACCCCAGGAAAAGTCCATCACTACTCGCTTATATGCTTCCGGTGTTTATGAATGCAGAGAAAAGAAAAGAAAAACCATGTTTATAGTTTTCTTTCTTTTTTAAAACAAGAGCTTTCATAGTGTGCGCACTTCTGAGCGTGGCTTCTTTTACTATTAGTTTACTCCCTTGGCGATCCCGAAGCATCACTCCACGGAGACCTCTCCGCTCTTCCTTACAGCTGCACACATCGTTATACGGAGACATCATACTCATTTTAACTAGTCCCCTATTTATGGACTTTTGGGTGGTTTTTCTAACGCTTTACTGTTACCAAAAATCCTGCCGTAAATAACCCTGGCAAGTATATCTGCAAAGTAACTTCCTAGAAATTGATTTCTGGGTCACAGAGCATCCGTGTTCGAAATTCCGCCCGATGGTGTGAATCTTCCCTTCACGAGGGTCCAGACTGAAGTTCCCGCCAGCGATGCTCACGATGATGTCTCAGCCTCCAACTGAACGTACGATTAAGCTTTCTAGAAATGTCTATAGGTGAAAAATGCCCGTTTTTGTGTCTCTCATTATGAGGTTATGAGTGAGGTTGAGCACCTTTTAATACATTAAAGGACGCTTTGATTTATTTTTTTCTTGAAACAATGGTTTGTGTCATTTGTGTAACTATCTATGGGGTGCTTAGTTTTTGTTTTATTCAGGTGATTTTTTGAGAAGTTCTGGGATAAAAATTGCAAATATTTTTATTAGTTTAGCTTTGTCTTTGATTTTTCTTATGGTGTAAAATTTTTAAATTTAACCTTGGTGTGTAGAAGTTTTAACGTAAATTCAAATTAAATTAAACTCACCAGCCATATCACACTGCGGCACTCCCCAGGCGTGTCATGCTGTGATACGCCCCAGTTGCCTTCGCACTGCGGTACTTACCATGCACATCACTTTTCCTCCTTCTTTAAACTATGAACTTTCTGAGGAGGGGGTCAGTCTTATCTTTTGTTTTAAAAAAATTCCTTGACTCCAGTTTCGTGTTCATAGACTGCTCTAAATACATGTGTGCTAGTTGAGGGAATGCGTGAACACACACGTGCGTGCACACACACACACACACACAGAGGTGACTTTTCCTAGCCAGGGAGGAAATAGGGGAGTAGAGTACAAAGGGATTAATTCAGTGCACACAAACTTTCCTTATTTAAAAAAATCCAGGTAATCTTGATAAAATTTGCTCCATCTTCCCCTGTGTTTTTGTCCCTGTTTTGCAAGCCCTTTGTCTACCAAGGGTCTCAGTAAACAATACTTCCCACGGCCAGTGCCTGCATTAGCTTCCCATGGTTGCTGTGACAAATCACCACAGACTTAGTGGCTGAGAGCAACACAGGGTTAGTATCTTACAGCCCTGCAGGTCAGAAGTCAGACCTGGGTCTCCCCGGGCTGAGGTCCAGGTCCAGGCAGGGCTGGTTCCTCCCTGGAGGCGCCCGTGGGGAATGCGTGTCCTTGCTCTTTCCAGCCTCTAGAGGCCGCCACGCTCCCTGGCTTGTAACCCCATCCTCTATCTTCTCAGCAATGTCCATTGGGTTCTTCTGTTTTTGTTTTTTTACATCTCATCACTCTGGTTCTGTCTCTGTGGTCACAGCTCCTTCCTACTCTCTCCTCTTGTCTCCTTCCTCCACTTTTAAAAACCCTTATGATTACACTGAGCCCCTCCAGATAACCCTATAATAATCTCCCTATTTTAAGTTCAACTGATTAGTCATCTTAATTGCATTTTTCAACCTTAATAGCCCTTTGGGAGGGAAGGGAACACAGTGATGGGTTCCTGGAACTAGGACGTGGACGTTGTCATCCTGGCTCGCTGCTTTTGGAAAAGCAAGGGAACACGGTGTCACAATGTGCCAACATCTTCGTACAGCATGCTTCAGCACTGCTGGGCATCGCAGGTGGGACCTGGCACCGGGCACGGCTTACGCACCGGTGTGTGATGTGAAATGGATGGTAAAACCATCCTCCACTGTGCTATGACTTTACCCTCATTTCTACAGAATCACGGAGAACAGGGACATATGAGAGTCTTCACTAAGTTTCAGTGGGGGCAGGCTGGGGCGGGTTGGGAGAGTTGGGTGTAGCCTAGAGAGCTGTTCTCAAAACGTTCAACACAGTACACCTATTCGCACATCTCCATTTTCCAGAAGAAAAGGATTTCCCTGATAATAACAAAGTGTTGTTGTGTTTGTCTTTGTTTCTGTGGGGCGAGCGATGAAATATTCAACTATTTTCACAGTGAGGCCAGTGGATACAGCCTGTAAGAACTAAATTCATCCTGCCCAGGTAGGAAAATTATATGCTAAAAATATTTTTAATGCGACTTCAAACCACTAACCACTGTAGAGTTAAAAAAGTCCCCACAAATAAATTTATAATTAAGTGAAATGTGACCATTTAAAAGCAAAAATAGAGGCAGTTGAACCACTCATAATAGGGCCTTGTTTCTGAAAAATGGTGGAATCCTTACCATTTGCCTAAACTCTAAAGCAAGTCAAACATGACATGACACCCAGAATTTTTACTTAAATGCTGAAGCAGCATCTTCAGGACACTCTAGAAATGTGGGAACTTTAATTAGTGAATTTCCATTGAAGTAACTCTTCACTTCTTCTCATTAGATTACTGGTGATTTGTCCTCGGTCTTAATGCAAGAGAGTATCTACATACATATGCACCATTTGCCCATAATGACTAAAGAAAGGATTAGTTCTCAGCTTTTCAGGAAGGCATTCTTTGCCTATAGGTGAGCTGTGGACATATTTTGAGAATCACTACTTTATAAGTTGGAAAGGAATCTTTGCTGATCAAACCGTGAAACTACAGGTTTTAGGTGATGGGTGAGACCTGAGACCCTACCTGCCTTAAGAGCTCTGAGCTGTGGTCCACAAAAGAGCATGTTTTCAGCTGGCAAAACATCTGATGATGTCAGAAAAATACATAAAGACAAAATGAAACAGATAAAAGTCTTTCATTAAAAATTTCCCTATTTTTTTCTTAAATCTTTTGTGCTTGCCCCCTCTTTTCCAATTACACACCGCAAAATAAAAAAACAGAATAGAAAACAAACATGCAAGGAAAAACAGTCGACTTTATTGTCACAAACGTGTGTTCAGGCAGTGAACAGTATACACCAGCAAATGTATGTAGGCATGTTTTACGCTAATACAAATTAATCGTCATATAAAGGAAGGAACTGTTTCAGTTCTCCATGGGATTCTATAAAGAAGGAAACCTTCTTGAATTCCAAATATTCTGCCGTTTGCACAAAATTGAAAATTTGGATCAGACCCAGTTGCTTTTCTTTGATTGCATTTGTAGGACTTCTAATGGGTGATCTGAAGGTAACATCTACTTAAATGCTAAAAATTTCAGTCAACTCCCTTGGGTATGAAGCAGCTTAGTTCATCATTAGTCAAATCAAGGTTTTAGAATGCTTTCCTTCTGTTGGTCAGCCTTGGCCGTGTACCTTTCTGATACTGGTTATGCCCTACGGAACACAGGACACACCTGTTCCTCACTGTTTACTTGGACATCCTTCAAGTACCTTTTTAAAAAAATTGAAGTATAGTTGATTTACAATGTTGCATTAATTTCTGCTGTACAGCACAGTGCCTCAGTTATACATATATATTCTTTTTTTATATTCGTTTCCCTTATGACTTATCACAGGGTATTGAATATAGTTCCCTGTGCTCTACAGTAAGACCTTGTTGTTTATCCATCCTCTATATAGTAATTTGCATCTGCTAATCCCAAACTCCCACTCCATCCCTCCCCCCACACCCCTTCCACAAGTCTGTTCTCCAGGATATACTTCAAGTCTCTGTGGACAGCGCAAACGTCTTCCTTCTGATTGCTTTTCTTCAGGTCAAATAGAGGCCGCTGTGAGTGAAGCAAAGGGGAGAGTCCGGTTATGACCTGAGCAAGCCCCTTACTCTGTCCCGGTCTCAGTTTATTTGCTAAAGAAGAAATAGTCCTGCCGTGCCAGCCTGCATGGTGGGATGCACTTGAAGGGATAATGGACATAAAAACATGTACTGCTTTTAAACAGAGAAATGGGAGCCGCTACCTGAACTATCCCGGGTCCGTTAACCTTCCCTGATGGCACCTAGAACCAAACGCGTGACTCTGGATACAGTCCCGCCAGCTCAGAATAGAGTGAGCCCGTCACTTCCTACAACCTGGATGCCACACCCAGGACACCCTGTATCTATGTTTTTATTGAGAAATGGCAGGAACTTTATGCAGTTGGAATCACCCCTTTACACAGCAGGTAGAAGATGTTATCTAAGAGGTGGAACATCTCTAGATGTTCCATCAATCCACACACAATTGCTGAAACATCCATCAATCCACACACAACTGCTGAAGACTGAGTATAAGCCGACGTGCATGTGTGGAGGACAAAATGGGTAGAAGACCCAGCCCTGCTCTCAAGGGTTTATGGGACAGTTGGGAGATCAGACAAGCACATAAAATAACTGGATAACAATAGGAGACACTCCCTAAGGAAGGATAAATCATCCCACAGCTGGTGGGGCTTCAGAGACTCAGGACGTGAGCTTGGACCAGAGAATGTCCAAGGGAAGGTAAGCCTGGTGGGGGCAGTAGGGGGTGACCGAGCTGGAAGACAAAAAGGGTGCAAGTCGCCAGGAGAGTTGAGACGAGCACATTTGAGGACAAGGGAACAAACACCCTGGATCAGAACAAACATCGCTGGGAGAGTTTATATCAGATCTTTACAGAAGCTCATAATTGCAGGATGTTGAGTGTCTGGAGGACTGAGCTACCACGGAGGAAGGGAAACTGCCATTCCCAAACACCTCTCAGAGGTGCTTTCAGAGACTGACCGTTCTTTATTCTTTTCATTATTCAGTTCCCCAACATAATTCCGCCGCCCCCAGGGGACAGATGCTGGGGACAGGATTATAAATGTGTGTCCCTGTAGGAGCCCCCCATCTGGCTGGAAAGAAAAGCACACACACTCTGATGCTACCATCCGGTGCTCTGGACCGCACTGGAGGTGTGTCCAGAGAGGTCTGGGAAAGTTGATAAGGGAGCAATTCCTTGTGCCAGACAAGGGCTCTGAGGAGGGTTCCGGTAGCCCGTGGCCCTGCAGCTGGGTGAGGACGAGGATAGTATTCCCCAGAGAGACGAGGAAGAAGGGCCTGCTGGCCAAGAAAGCTGCCCCTGGAGTGCACGGAAGTGCCAGGGTGCACAGCACGTGGGGCAGTGGCAGACACGTCGTGAGGCTGCAGGGCAGTTTTCACGGTCAGAGGGTGCATGCGAGTCACATGGGCACTTTCTCCAGGAGGCTGGCGGGACCCCTGCTCTGGATGTTTGAACTGGAGCATCCTGGGCATGTGGATTTGGAAAAACTCCCCAGGTGCCTCTGATGTGAGCCCTTGGTTGAAAAGCAAGGGATGGGGTCGAAGGTCTGGAAGGGGGACAGAATAGAAATAGCCTGTGTGGTGGGTTTAAAATACATCCACAGGTTCTTTGAAGCGCTTCCCTTAAGGAGGTGGAGTTTAATTACCCTCCCCTCGAGTGTGGGCTGGACTCCGGGATTTGTTTCTGACATAGAGGAGCAGGCGGGAGTGATGGTGTGTGATTTGGGAGACAAGGTCATGAAAAGGCCCTGTGGTTCCTCTCTGCTCTTTCTCTGGGACACTCATTCTGGGGGAAGCCAGACGTATGTTGTGAAGACACTCAGACAACCCTGCGGAGAGACCCACGTGACGGGAACTGAAGCCTCCAGCCAACAGCCGTGGGAATGACATTAAAAAGGGCCCTCCAGCTCCCTTGAGCCGTGAGCCAGAAACACCCCTATTAATCTTACCTTTTATTTTCTGTATTTCCTGATGTTTTGACATCTGGGGTCTTGCTGACACTGGAGACACTGCCCTTCCCGGGGCCGGCTGATTCCTAGAGACAGCAAATGTCTTAGTCCGTTTCGGCTACTATAACGGAATATAGACTGGGCGGCTTATAAACAACAGAAATGTATGTCTCACAGCTCTGGAGGCTGGAAGTCCAAGATCAAGGTGCCGGCAGATCCTGTGTCTGGTGAGGGCCTCCTGCTGCTTCCCTGCATGGCCCCGTGTGGAGTGGCATTGGTGGCAGCGTGTGGCGTGCCCCTCCTCTTGGGATCTGAGAGTGTAACAAACTATCTTTTCATTGGTGGTTGCCTCCTGATCTGTTGGTCTCACCAAACCTGAATAAAAACAAACCTACTTTCTAAACCACACCTTGCTAAAATCTTATTGAATTCCTGGGCCCATGGAAACCATGAGATAACAAATGCTTGTGGTTTGAAGCAGTAAGTTTTGTGATTTGTTTCACAGCAGTTGATAACTAATACAGCCTGAGAAGGCCTATAGATTTGGAAATTAGGGAGATACCATAGTTTTTTAAGAAGGAAAGCAACATGTTCAATTTTGACTAGCAAAGGCACGTCTGGGAGGAGTTGGGATGGCAGGAGGGGAGGGGCCATAGACAGAGAGACGTCCGCCTAGACCCTCCACTCTTCTGGTCCTTGTGGCATGTCTGACCCTTCCATCTGTTAACATGACATCCCAGACCCTACAGTCTTAGACTGTAACTTTGAAAAGGACATAAGGAGGGTTTGACTTATTTTATTTGCTCTTTTCCAAAGCATTCTGTTTCATCACTGCCATCCTAAGAAGACCTCGTATTGACAAGGGTCCCTCCCTCACAGTATTTTCCCATCTGTTTGAAGAGTCCAAACACCTGGTGACTTTTCCCTTCCTTGTGGTTTTTGCCTTATTTAGTTTAGTGACATCAGACGCCCCCACCCCAGTGTCAGAGCTAAGAGCTCGGGGCTGGGGACGCTCAGTGTGTGGAAAAGGTAGCGATTAGCGAAGCAAGGCCTGGCAGGGGCCCTGGACTGGGGCTTGTTGTGCTTGGAAAGTGCAGGCTGGTGGCTGGCCTCGCAGCCTTCCTCATGTGTCTGACAGGCTTCATCCATCATGGGGGACAGGGCTGGGGTCCACTGGTTGTCTCCACCAAAGAAGGAAGGGCGGGGGGCTGGCCCTGAGCGCAGGCCTGAGCTGAGGAACAAGGATGCTTTCATGGTGGCCACGGAGCCCCCTCTGGGAATCCGAATCACTCAGCAATAGTCCTGCTATGTGTTCGGATCACGGTGTAACCCTGCATACTGTTAATGATTTCCTAAAACCTGTCCTGTGGCATACAAGAAAAAAAACCTGAACAGACTGTTTTTAAACAAAGAATAATAGTAATAAGCCATCAAACGATGTTGTAAGCACTGTCTGAGGAGGCATGGAGACGTATGCTTTCAGAATTAATTAGATTTAAAAATGATACAATGCAATTTTCTTGGAATTGGAGCAAAGTAGAAAGTGGATTAGTGACCCCAGAGGTTGGGGGACTTGTCTGCAGGCAGAGCCCTGGGACCCCGAGGGGACCCCCTGTGGGGAAGGCACTTAGCGCGTTTCCTTATTCCCGTAAAAGGCTCCAGTAATTTCCACGCATATCTGTGGAGAGTGAGGACGTCACACGGCAGCTTCAGACAAAGCAGCGCAGTGAAGCTTCACTGACATTCAGAGAATTTGCTGGATTCTTGATGACAAGTGACGCTGCTGGAGGGGAGCTGAGCTCCGGGCGGGTCAGTGGGGACGCCCACGGCAAAGGGGGCGGGGCTCGGTCCTCGCCCTCTGATGCCCGGACCCATCAGGGCCCCGCTCACAGCAGGGGGCTGGGCACCCTGGTTTGGGGATGAATGTCACAGAGGGGGCGTCCGAGGGTGGGCTTGGGCTCTCAGCTCCCACCGACCCCTGCCTGCTGCGACGTGTCCTTCCTTGTCCCAGCCCAGAGACCAAACACTCAGGACCAGAGTCAGCTGACCGTCCACCAGGTCAGAGGGAGATGCTCTCAGGAGGCTGTCCTTCTGCACGACAGGCACTAGGTGGCAGCACACTCCGAGTCAAGCAGGGCACCGTCCCCGCCAAACACAGGCCCTTTCCCAGGAGGACGGCTCTGCAGAGGAGCGGGCAGGTCACTGCCCCCCTGGGCGCTCAGGCCTTCTGCCCCGCGCCCCCGCCGTCCACGGCCCGCCCCGCCGCACGCTCGCACACATGCACACAAGTACACACGCACACGTACACACATGCACACAAGTACACACCACACAACGCTCACACCTGTACGCATGTACCCACACACCCTCACACATACGCACAACACACACACGTGTACATGCGCACTCTCACACCCTCACATACACACATGTACACACACACGCACATGCACACAAGTACACACGCACACGTACACACATGCACACAAGTACACACCACACAACGCTCACACCTGTACGCATGTACCCACACACCCTCACACGTACGCACACATACGCACAACACACGCGCACATGCGCACTCTCACACCCTCACATACACAAACACCTACACACGTGCACGTGCACACACAAGCACGCTCACCGTCGGGATCCGGAAGCTTGTGTGCCCACAGATTCCCGTGTTGGAATCCTCGCCCCCGCGTGATGGCATTTGGAGGCGGGGCCTTCGGGAGGAGAGTAAAATGAGACGGGCCGTGAGGGTCCAGCCCCTGCCCCGTGATGGGACTCACGTTCTTACCAAAGCGACCCCGGAGGGCTCCCCGCCCCTGCAGACTCCAAGCTGTGAGCGATGGAGTCTGGCTTGTGAGCCCCCAGACGCGCCAGCGGACTCGGGCACACCCACGTGCAGACTCACAGACTCACAGCACACACACGTGCAGGCACACACGCTCTCTCACGTGTGCGCACACACACGCACACACACCCCGGGTCTGGCCCGGCCCTGAGGTGCCCCGCGCTCTCTCTGAAGGTCAGTGGGTGGCAGCTCTGGGCTGCCCGGGCCCCGGGTCAGTGCCAACTGTGGCTTCACGTCTCGTGACCGACCCGCCCGGGCCGCAGGGCACCAGCCTGTCAGAGCCACGTGGGGTGCTGACCGCGGTGCCTGCCCCGCGCCACGCGCCAGCCCTGGATTAGGGGACCCTGTCACTGAGACCCACTGCCCTGCCCCCGGCCGTGACCCTGACACTCACGGGAAGGGGGGCACCCTCCTTGGTGACTCACCGGCATCCACAGAGAGTCACTGCGGTGCCAGACATGCCAACAACTCAATCAGGGCGTGTGGCACCACCGTTGACCCTGCAGTGTCCGCAGCGGGTGCGCAGGGCCCAGTGACACAGGAGCTGCCCGGCCCCGGCACCTCCAGCTGCCTCTGGGAAGGCTGAGGACCTGTGGTACAGTGACCCCTCGGCGCAGGCTGGGAGCCAGCCTGGGGACACAGACGCATAGGAAGCCCTGGTGAATCTGGGCCGTTCTTGGGTGGACGGGAGGGTCAGGGCCCTGCGACGGGAGAAAGGCCTCGGGGCCAGACTGGCGGGGCCACCTCTGCGCAGAGCCGCAGAATGTTCTGGGCCTCAGTGTCCTTGTTCGGAAAACGAGGCTGATAGCACGTCTCAGTTTCCTGGGGCCGCTGAAACACGGCCACCAAGGGGGCAGCTTAAAACCGGAGAAGTTCATTGTCCTGTGGTTCTGGAGGGGCGAAGCCTGAAATCGAGGTGTCTGCAGGCCCGTGCCCCGCGGGGGGTGCCGGGGGCGACTTCCCCGCCTCTCTCAGCCGCTGAGGGCGCGGGCAACCTCGGCGTTTCTCAGCCAGCAGTGGCATCGCTCCAGCCTCTGCTGCTGTCATCACTCGGCCTTGTCTCCGTGTCTGTGTCCACGCGTCCCTCTCCTAATAAGGCCACCAGTCACTGGACCAGAGTCCTTTCTAATCCAGTATGACTTCGACTGAGGTTGATGACCTCTGCAAAGACCCTACTTCCATATAAGGTCACAGTCACCGGAACCAGGTTTGGAGTCTGAGCATTGCTTTTTGGGGGATACAATTGAACCAATAACACTTAACCTGGCAAGATTGTGAGGCCTAGAGATGATGCATTACTGAAGATTACTATTATTTTTTTTATAGGTTGATTTTTTTTTTTTTTTGGTCGAGCCTCATGGCTTGAGGGATCTTAGTTCCCTGACCAGGGATTGAACCCACGCCCTCGGCAGTGAAAGTGTGGAGTCTTAACCACTGGACCGCCAGGGAATTCCCCTGCATCACTGAAGATTATTATTCAGCCTGTTATTGAACAATGCTTTTGTTCAATAATAATGCAATAAATGATACAAATGAAAGAAATCCTATCTGGGGGGCTGCCCAGCAGGTTGCACCCTGGGGTCCCGAGGACATTCCTGAGCTGGCTGGAAGTCCCCTTCAGAGCAGCCCCACTCCCTCAGCTGATTTCCCGTTGCCCAGGCATGGAGTCTGATTTGGGGTCCAGCTCAGCTCCAGTTTATCAGAGACCCTCCGAGGTCTGGCATTCCATCGGGAGGGCTTGAAGGGGTGTAAGTGGGGTCACTCTGCTTCCCCCATAGAGGTCAGCTGCCCGTCTCTGGGAGCTGACCCAGGGCCCAGTTCCCACTGCAGCCCCTTGTCTCAGGGCACCCAGCATCTTACTCTCCAAGAATGTGGTCAGGAATCCAGCCTAGCCTCTCTGCACCCCAAGATGCAAAGACTGTCCTCAGAGTCAGTGCGGCCTCCTGGAGGCACCCCGTCCCCTCACGCTGGAGTCTCATCATCGGGCAAAGTCGAGGCCATGTGATCCCGGCTCCCTCCCGACGTCAGGCGCCGGGGTAAGTCTCCTCCTGCCCCACGCGGACACCCAGCTGCGCTGTAAGCTCCAGAGCATTTTTGAACAAAGGCTGCTCTTTTCAACCTCAACCCTCAATCCTCTCCCTGGGGTGACCACCCCACAGACCACCTGGCACCCCCATGCTTTCCTCTTGACCTGGCATCTTTAATGTAGGTGTCACTTCTGTGATGTGCTTGCCAAATACTATTGCTGTGGTGGAGAGAGATCAGCCCCAATCACGGAACAAGAGTGGTAAGTCCACTGACCAACAGGAACATCATGTGTCAACAATTAATGCTGTTTTC
Source organism: Balaenoptera physalus (assembly GCF_965194825.1). NCBI lineage: Eukaryota > Metazoa > Chordata > Mammalia > Artiodactyla > Balaenopteridae > Balaenoptera > Balaenoptera physalus. The sequence goes on from NC_138899.1 coordinate 2,787,088, forward strand.
TCATAAAAGCCAGCCTTGCAGATAGAAAGAGTGAGAAGGGCTGGTAATGAATGGAGAAGTACTTGCCCTAAAGCTCACGATCCCAGGACCTGAATCTGCCAGTAAACAGGGCCTCTGAGGACAGACTGCTGAGTTTGGAGCCTTGGTTCCATCACCACCAGCTTCATGGCAATAGGCAAGTGAGTTCCCCCATACAGGCCTCAGTTTAGTCATCTATAAAATGGTAACACCAGTAGCACCTGTCTTAGAAGTTGGTACCCAGAGGTAATCTCTGTAAAATTTCTTACCATGTCACCTGGCGTATAGAAGCACTTAATAACTATTAGCCACTTATTATGAATCATCTCACTCAATAACAGAAATAAAGGAAGCCCATGGAACAGAGTGATGGAAAAGCCTGGAACTCGGGTTTAGAAAGGATTCTCTTTCACTTTCTAGCTGAGTTTCCTCAGAAAAAGTCATCCAACCTCTTCCAACTTCAGTCACTACATCTCTAAAATGGGGTAACAATGACAGTCCCTCTCTCACAGGGTGCCATGAGGTTCCCATGAGCGAAAATATGATTCCAATGCCGGTGATAAGCAATTCAAGGTCTGGTGTATTCCTAAGGCACAGAGTGAATGAAACCATGCATGTGGAAGTCCTTCCAAGTTTGTCAAGCTTTACACCATGGAAGGCACCACGGCGATTGCCACCTGGAGAAACTGAGCAGAAATCACACAAGTGACTCCACAGTCAGGTCTTGGAAAGGACCAGAGCCTGGCCTGGAGCCCAGGACTCAGCACCTGCATTCCAGGGACCCGTTCTTCTCGTTAAGTGTCAGTATGAGCAGCTGTGACCTTTTACATGGAGCTGCTTTGGGTTGACATTCTCTGACCCCCACTGGTGAGTGTTTAAGAGGCAAACGCCCCAGCGGCTCTGGGTCCCGGGAGACAGGACTCATGTCTCCCCACAGCCCCTCGGCTCCGGTCCTTCAGTTTAAAACACAGCATCTACCAGATGCAAACAAGCCGTTACACCGTGGAGTCTAATCTCGTAGTGACCGCATGCCTGGCCAGCCCCGAGAGAGCTTTTAATGTAAAGTTGAAGAGGGCACTAAGTGAAGTTTTCCTGCCATATAGTAGGGAAAGGTCATCCTAAAATAACAGGGTAACTGTGTGTCAGGGCAAGACTTTGGTGGTGGTGATGGTTGGCATTATCTGTCTTGGGCATCACTAAAATGATGGGAGGGAAAATGCCCAGAGGACGTGCTACACGCCCCTGGAAGCCATACGGCATCGAGGCTGCCCTCTGAGAAGGGGCAGGTGCGGGTAGGGAGGCTTGGGATGCAAGAGTTCTGGGTGCGGTGCAGTGGGTGGGGGGCTAGCCGGCCCCTCTGAGGGACCTGTCTGCCCGCTCACCCTGGCAGGGACAGTCCAGGGAAGCCTGAGATGCAAGTTATGGTCCCAGCACATTCAGAAAAGAGAGGGTACCAACTCTGGCTCCCAGAGGTCAGACAATGTCTCCCTTCTCTCGAAAGCAAGTGGATGGTTTGATTCAGTGGTTCGTAAAGTGTGGTCTTCAGACCAGCAGCAACAGTGTCACTGGGGACCTTGTTATGGACACAGATTCTAGGGCCCCAGACCAGATCTCCCAGACCAGCAATTCCGAGGAGCTGAGAGCCAGCAACCCACGTGTAACGAGGCCGCCACGTGGCGGGGATGCCCGCTCAAGTGTGAGCACGCCTGGTTTATTTATTGATAAATATCAGCCTGAAGATGTAAGTACTTATTCAAAACTATAAGGGGTTAAAAATAAACTTGTTTTTTTATCCAACAAGTTCCTTCCTAAGAATTGATTTTCATTTCTGGAAATTATTTCACGGACACACTCATGCATGTGTGCAATGGTATGGGCATGAGTGCTATACAAGATGGAAACCCCGTAGGTAGGGTGGTCCAGTGGAGCTCTGGTGAACTCAGTGAGGACACACCCACGGAGAATGTCTAAGCTTTCTCATGATGAGGTGGATCTACATACGCTGTAAAGACACCTGAGTCATGCTGGTAAAGGGGAAATCTCCCGCACAACAGTGTATTATAGGATGCAGTCCCATTGTGTCTGTTGATGGAGGTAACATGTACACACAAACACACTAATTAGTTTGTGTCTGGAAAATACACAACATAAGCCTGTATGAATTTCATAATTTTAGAACTAGCCAGTGAAAAGAAATGAGGCAGAGCGAGAGCAGAAATTGCTCTGGGCACTGCCCTTTCTCTTCTGACCCCCTCTTCTGGACTGTTATTACTCTCCGCAGCAGACTACCACATAAGCTCATTTCCTCGTGTCTGTCTTCCATGGAAACCGAGATAAAAGGTTTCATGATGCTTGAAGATATGAAGCAGCCTCATAACTTTTATTTCCAGACTAAATAGTTTAATCTCATTGTCTGATTTCTCCTCAGAAAACCTTAGTCATCTTTGAGGTTCTTCTGTGGAACCGTCTAGAGTTGGGCTGATTTGGAGATGTCAGGATAAGGCAAAATTAATTTTGCCAGATAATTTAATTTTATTAGGGTAGTTGTGAGTCCACAGCTAATCATGTTTGCAACGCTGTTGGTCATCACTGGCTGAGAGTGATATTCAGCTGATCGTTAAAAGAGAATTAAATTTTAAGATGTGACATGAATGAAAGAATGTGAGAAATTAAGTAGATGAATAGACAGACAGAGATAGATAGATAGATAGATGGATGGTAGAGATAGATGGACAGATAGATAGATAGATGGATAGATAGATAAATAGATAGATAGATAAATGAATAAATGGATAGATAGATAGATAGATAGATGGATGGATGGTAGAGATAGATGGACAGATAGATAGATAGATGGATAGATAGATAAATAGATAGATAGATGAATAGATGGATGGATGGATAGATGGATGGATGGATGGATAGATAGATAGGTGGACAGATAGACAGAGAGATGGATAGATAGACAGATAGATAGATAGATAGATAGATAGATAGATAGATAGATAGATAAATAGATAGATAGATGAATAGATGGATGGATGGATAGATGGATGGATGGATGGATGGATAGATAGATGGACGGACAGATAGAGAGATGGATAGATAGATAGATGGTAGAGATAGATGGATAGATAGATAGATAGATAGATGGTAGAGATAAATAGATGATAGATAGATGGATGAACAGACAGACAGAGAAATGGATAGACAGATAGGTAGATAGATAGGTAGGTAGATAGATAGATAGATAGATAGTAGAGATAGATGGATAGATAGATGGACGAACAGAGAGATGGATAGACAGATAGATAGGTAGGTAGATAGATAGATAGATAGACAGACAGACAGATGAGAGAGAGATGTGAAGATCATCAGTGATCAGCCCTTGACCCCGGAACGTGCTCAGCCGCTCTGACACAAAGCAGCTGTGTGCAGGGGGACGTCCCAGCCTCCTCGCACGGGGGCCTGGAGACCAAGGCTCCCTGGGGTGGGGGTGGGGCCCACACGATGAGACATTAAGGCCACCTGTTAATTGTGGCGTGTTGGGTCTGCAAAGCACCCACAAGGGCAGCTGCCTCCGCAAAGGAGCCCCGATTCCCCAGCTTTCTGGGTCCTGCCAGGAGACCCAGAGCAGAGGAACTTCTCTAGGAGGAGGAATCTATCAAAACCATAACCCAAACCACTCTTCTCTGCTCTGGCTGGAAGATGACAGGCCGAGGGGCAAGGGCACCGGCCTGCGTGGACTCCTGCGTCCCCTGACGGCGCGTGCGGGAGAGGCGGGGCTCAGGCTCGGGGTCGAGCACACGTGACCTAGGGTATCAGGGCAGCGTTGCTCCTCGGCTCTTAGTGACGGTGATGGTTTTAGTCCTTCTCAACTTCTCCCATCACAAACGGTACATTTTCTCATTTTACTTGGGGGAAAGAGCCACGTGGAAATGAGTTAGTTTCCCTGGAAATCCCCGAAGTTTTCACCTGGATCCCGACTGTTCAACAGGGAGCTGGGCAGGTGTTTCAACTTCACGGCATCTGAATGGGGTTCTTTACCTTAAACTTGGTAAATCCAAGAAGGAAGGAATTGTGAGGCATCGGGTACCAGTGAGGGAGGACGTACGGTGGCACACGGCTGGCTCGTCCCCTGCTCTGGGCACACAGAGAGGCCAGGTGTCATCCAGGTGCAAGCCCCCTGCCCGGCGGCTGGTGACATTTTCTAGTCCCTGGCGGCTGCGGTGAGGTCCTGTTCTTGGAGCTGCCTCGTTCCTCCTCACAGGAAAGCACAAATGACACCTGATAACCCCACAGCACAAGTAGCCACTTCAGTCATGGTCAGGCAGGTGTCCTGAGTGGGGAGAGCCAGGGGGTGAGACCCACTGTGCTGAGTGAACAGGCAGTCAAGTTTCCTGTGGAGGGTCCACGAAGTGTCTCATCCACGAGTACCCGATCAAGAGCCTCAGTCAAAACGTCGTCCAGGATGGAGCGCCTTTGGTTACGTTACTCCTGGCGGCCATGGAAGAGGTTGCACGTCTCCATGCCACGCTCTGGTCACCTGGAGGTGACCTGAATGGGAATTCCACACTGCTGACATCCCGTCAGCAGCCAGGGGAGTCTGCGTGGTGGGTTACAACCTACTGAGACCCCAACCAAAGGGGAAAAAACTGAGGCTCTGCTGCCCTCCACAGACAGAAAACCAAAGAGTGAGACAAGAGTATAAATTCGTTTAAGTGATGGTTCCCTCAAAAGTCTGGTGAATGGGTCCTTCTCTGACAAGTGGCATTGGTTTGGTGATGTACTGATGACACTTCCTGCCCCAAGAGTCTGATTCCCCCCATTCATTTCTGCAGAGGCAATGCTTCTATGACCCTAATATTGCAAATGCTGTTTATAGTATTTTAGTTTTAACATAGTCTTTTAGATAAAGTGTAAATGATGTATCAAAGGTTACAGAGTAGAATGTAAATATTATACCCTAATATAAACCTCATTAAGCAGCAAAGCAATTATCCAGTTGACATTGCCTAAAGCATCAGTTAAATGTGTTGTTTAAAAAATTATAATAGAAAGCACCAAAGAAATGAAAGATAAAAATGCATACTTTCAAAACCATATGAATGCATTATTTTTATAGTTAAATAAAGGCAATTAATTTTGAATGTTCTATAGTGGAGAAGTGTAATTCAACATATAAGGCATCTCTTTTATAGTAAAAAAAAAAGCCCTGATTTTTAAAAAATGAAACAAAATGCATCAGAAACCACTTTAGCTTTGCAATATTTTGTAGAAAAGAGTTGCTGATAAATCTCAAAACAGGTTGAAGAAAGTAGTAAAAAAAATGAAACGTATAGTTGGAGATTTTTTATTTATTGAAAAAATATCATTAGGATGACAGGACTAATCTATCTCATCAAATAATCACAATTTTTGGAACTCTTGGGAATTAATGTGTAGGGTTTTCAAAGTAATATCTTCAAATCATGCCAGTTCACAATGAAATAGATGTGATGCTAAGGACAAACTGTTACAAGACCTCAGAATGGAATTAGCATTTTATCAGATTATTCAATACACCGACATGAATGCAATAAGGCACCAAATTGTTTGATGAAAGAGCTCTTGTCAATTTGTGTAAGATGCTTACAGAAAATGTCAAAATCGGTCTTCATTAATGAGGCATTCTTGTTTTTGGTTTGTTTTCAATGTAGAGGAGACAACCGTGGCCCATCAAGTTATAAGAGCCTATTTGCAGCAAATGCAGGTTGATGTCAGTAACACGGTTTGCCAGACCCAGAACGGCCCAGGAAATTTGGAAATTCTAATGGGGCTGTCACATTAGAAAGCTCACCAGTGCAAGGAGGAGGACCCAAAGCTCTCTACGACATCAGCAGGTTCGCCGAGTGCCTGACCAGAACACAGATTAGTGACCCAAATGCTCAACGCTTGATGACACTTAATTGTTGGATGGCTGTGAAATGCACCGTGATTTCTAAAAGCAGAGTCGCATTCACTGAGCAGTTTCAAATGCCTCGTGAGTAAGCATATTTTTGCAAAGAAACAAAATCTCCACTCCAGGTGATGAGTGTTTTTGATGGCAGAGATTACACTGTAGTTGTACGGCTTCTGCATTTACAACGGATTCTTCCTAAAGTCTATTTTAAAACATTCTGTGCCCTAATCATGATTCCTGTTGATATAAATATGCCTTGGCAGTAGAAATGGCATTCTGATAGCACGTTCGCATTGGTATATCTTGGGCATTTCCATTCTATGGAACTTCAGAATTATGGCAAGTAATTGCATTGTAGTAACCGTAAGAGAATTCCACCCTGACCTCTGGACAGGTCATGAACTTGACCATTACCTGGGAAACGAGGAGGGCTTTCTTCATGTGTCCATTTTTCATGTCATAAGTCTGTTCAAGGAGGCTGGATTTGAAAGATACTTCTCAGAGAGAACAGGCAGATTTTACAGACTTATTAGAAATGTTTATTTTAGGAGAGAGAGGGGTCTGGCTTGACAGCAAGCTTTTTGTGTCTGGTATGTTGCTGTATGATGGTGATATTATCAGCCAAGACTGAGAATACAAAAGCTAGAATAAATTTTTGAGTGAGGAGTAGAGAAAAAGCCCCATTTGGACCTATAATGTCAGACCCTGAAAGATGTCAGGGTACATGTATAGCAAAAGGACATGTGACGTTTCAGTGTGGAGATCCAGGGAGAACATGGGCTGAAGATCAAGTGCCATCGCCATGTCAACGGTAGTTGAAACATGGTGGATGGAATCACCAAGGGAAATAAATGTCCAAGACTGAGTAGGACCAAGTGATGACTTCCTGAAACCATTGGGTCAGTCATTGGTGAAAGAGCCTGAAGAGAGAGAAGGAGAAGAAGCACAATATGAAAGTGACAGAAGGGCTTGTGCCATGGAAGTTAGGAGGCCGAGGTTTCAAGAAGTGGGATCGTGCCTGGGAATGCTGAGAGGGTTGCTGGCCAGTGTGAAATCCTGCAGCAGGAACGCACCAGTGCAGGCTCTTGGATTCTGCAAGAAGGGAGCCACGGGTTTCCTTCCTGGCTCTTGTCAATTTAAAGTTCTCTGAACAGGCACTACTCCTAACCCTTCGTGTTAAAAATAGAGCAATTGTGGGATTAGATATGTTCCTCCCAGAGTATAGATCATTGACAATTTGACAGTTTCCTTGATAATGAAAGAAAACACGTGCTCATTTTAGACTGGTGAGGGGGGACATAAGTAGAAATTTTATAGTGGCTGCACTAGGCAGAATAATGTCCCCCCTAGATGTCTACACCTGAAACCTTGGAACCTGTGAGCACGTTACCCTGCGTGGCAAAGGGACCCTGCAGGTGTGACTAACATCAGGATCTGAGATGGGGAGATCATTCTGGATTAGCTGGGTGGACACAAAGTGATCACAGGATTCCTTAAAATCTGAGAACCTTTCCCACGGGCAGAGAACCAGAGAGATGGCGAGTGAGAGGGATTTGGCTGCTGTGAAGAGAGGATGGGGCAGGAGCCAAGGAATGCGGTGGCTTCTAGAAACTGGATAAGGCCAGGAAGCAGGTTCTCCCCTAGAGCTTCCAGAAGGAACACAGTCCTGCCTTGATTTTAGCCCAGGAAGACCCACCTTCAACTTCTGAGTTCCAGAACTGTAACATAATAAATTTGTATTGTCTAACAAATTACCACGTTTGTTACAACAGCAGTACAAATCTACTAAGGGGCTTTTTAAACACACAGTGTGCTGACATTTGTAGTCTGAAAGTTTATGTTTGAATACATATGTGAAGAAGTTGTGTATATTCTTAAGCTTGGAAGGCCCTGTTGAATCACACATAGCTGTCTATATACAACACAAAATATGGTCTCAGAGATGGAAAAAAAGAGAAATCATTGCTCAAAAGGAGGAGTTCTTATTTTTCCCAAGCAAACCTAGCACTCTGCTCCCAAGGAGAGGAAAACAGAACCTGCCCTAATTTCGGGCCACCTGTGTCACAGTCTGATCATGTGACACTGAAAGTATTCCGGTTCCCGAGCTAAAAATAGATGGATGACACTGTGTTCTATTAATGAGTACACGGTCTTATCAGAAGACTCTGGGCTTTGATCTGGAGTTCAATGGCTTAAAGTCTTTATAATTAGTCTTTCTTGGGAACTCTGGACTGACTTTCTTAGTCTTTATTTTTTTCCTGTCGAATGATCAGTATGTACCATTTATTATGCACAGATGGTTGTTGTTTCTTGAAAAGAAACATTTTTTTTTTCTCAAAAGTCTTAAATGGGGTCATTCTTGTCCCTGTCTTATTTCAAACACTAACCATTGCGATCACTGCCCACAAGGAACTAGACCAGATTGTTTTCTTCATGGGGGTCAGATCAATTTTCTCCTTCCCAGACAGTTCCCATTCACAGGAGGGTGACAGCCCATAGTTCACGTTCAGGTCTGTTGTTTGGACTTGGGAAAAAATTTCCCCAGACAAACAAGATAGTAAAAGATGATTTGGCCCCAAGGCTGTTTTTTCAAGTGTATTTGAATGGTCCCAATATAAGTGCTAGGATAGAGGGTATTCCATGCAGGAGGAGAGAGATGGGTGAGGTGAACCTTTCTCCTATTTCTGGACAAGTATGCAGCCAACGTGTTGAAAAGGCAAGTTCATTTTCTTCCTCCGCTTAACTCCCATTTGCCACTGTTTTGCCCCCATAAGAAATCCAGACTCTCAAGCCTTTTGCTGTGACATAAGACCCAGGCTTTCCGACAGCCCCTCCTCAGGGTTCCCTGAGGGACGTTCTCCAAATCAACAGCTCTTTCAGGAGGAGTCTCTCAGGACTGCCGTCTTCCCTGACTCCCTGATTTCCCAGCTGCTATGGTCTGAGTGAGTCTCCCCCCAGATTCATAGGTTGAAAATCTAACGCCCAGGGTGATGGTGTTAGGAGATGGGGGGCCTTTGGGAGGGGATTGGGTCATGAGGGTTCAGCCCTCATGAAGGGATTTGAATCCTTAGAAGAGAGACCCCAGGGAGCTCCCTGCCCTTCCACCATACGGGGGCCCAGAAGGCAGAGGTCTAACCCAGAAGAGGCCCTCCCAGACCCCAACCATGCCGGCACCCTGATCTAAGATTTCCAGCCTCCAGAACTGCGAGAAATAAATCTCTGTTGTTTATAAGCCCCCCAGCCTGGGAATACTCTAGGGAGTTTGATTGGATGGAGCCTGTGTGGTTCCCCAAACTGATCTCCTTGTTAGCGAGCCTAGTGTGCTTTACAGGAGACAGACAGCCCGTGCTGGTTACACTGGTTACACACCAGCTCAGGGCCCCCGAGTCCCGGCCATGCGCTCCCCTCATCATGGGCTACTGTGTTCTACTCCATGGCTCTGTGGACCTGGCCACAGCTGACCATTTCACGGATGGAGACCTGTGCCAGTGAGGCCCTCGGTGGCCTGGCGTATACGCAGGAGAGAAGCCCGATGGGATGACAGTAGAACAGTGTAGGCGGCGGACGGGCAGCCCTGCTGTATGTCTTCTATCCCGGAATGAATGATTAAGAGTATCCTTTTCACACTCAGAAGTGTCCCCATCCAGACCAAGGTCAGCCCGCCTGCACTGCCCCGTGTCTGGCTGGACCCTGAGCTTTGACGCTCAGCCGGGCAGAGGGAGGAATCAGCCTTGGAAGGGGCCCCAGTGGGGGGGCTGGAGAAGCGGCAGGACCATGGGGAGTGTCTCCAGCAGGAACCCCCTGGGTCCTCTTCTCCGGGGTGGTCTCCAGCGAGATGAATCTGCTCATGGATTCAACCAGTGTTTATTGAATCTGTCGTATGTGGCAGACAGACCCTGCCGAAGCAGGAGACCCTGCGGCAAGTGGGCGAGGTGAGGTCTAATGACCAGTGAGCGGACGGCCCCCCAGTGTGGCGGGCGGTCTGGGAGGAGGGTCAGGGAAGGGGGTCCTTCCCCTGCACCAGTGGACTCGGGAAAGGCTTTCCAGGAAAGTGCACCTGCAGCGAGCCCAGAATGGGGTGGAGAGAGCAAATCACATGGAAGAAAAGGGGTAGAGCAGAGGGGGTGGATGCCTGGCCTGGAGGCGAGAGGTGAGGAAAGCGGAAGGGCACGTGTGGCTACTGGGTCACCGGGGGCACCCAAGGTACGGTCCCCAGACCAGCGCATCGGCACCCCGGGGACTTGTAAGAAATGCAGATTCTCAGGCCCCCGCCCCGACCTCCTGAAGCAGAGACTCCAGGGCGGGGCCGTGTGAGCCGTGTCACAGCCAGGCTCCAGGGGACTCGGACGCCCGCTCACGTTCCAGGCCCAGCTGCAGCCTCTCAGGGCCAGTGCAGCTCCCGCGGGAGCCCCGGCTCTGGGGGAGCCGAGCACCTCCTTGGGCTTCCTCCCAGGGAACCCCCTGCTGCCTGGGAAGGCCACCTCCCGCCACCCCCCCAACCCCGGGCACACCTGGAACACTCCCTGGCTCTGGGGCCTCTCGTGAGGATACTCATGGCCTTGGACTCGGGAACCTCAGATTTTTCTACCCTCTCTGGGACATCTTCCCATCTACACTTGGCTGGATGACAGTGAGAACTCGTCTTTATAGGCTTGTAGCCTGAGTAGAAGGGAAGGAAGAAAAGAATGTGGTCCCGCTTGATCTGCACGACCATCTCTTCCAAGATGCTGGCCTCTTGACCCTTGTCTCTGACTTTCCACTGGGAAGAGGAACCACAAGATACCTGGAAAAGAATATGTATATATTCATATATATCTGCATCACGTAGCTGCACACCAGAAACTAACACAACATTGTAAATTAACTATACTTCAATAAAAAAATAAACAAATGTGGGGGATGTAATATGGAATGTTTCCCATACTTACTTGATCTCCAAGCACTTTTTATTGGAGAGCATCTCAAGGTTTGGGGGGGCCACACTTCCGGAGCACAGGAGTAGAGGCAGGAAGTTGCATGGTTGGGGGGTTAGGGGCTGCCACCTGGATGAAAGTAACTGTTCATGGTCCTGAACCTTTGCTGTGGGTGACTACAGGGTCGGCTCTTATGAAACGTGGATACTGAAGGCTTCTGCAGATTCTTTCAGAAGGGAAGAGGTGCTGGAAGAGGACGGAGGGATAGGCAATGAGGAGTAGCCAAGTCCACTGGGCAGGCGAAGCCCCAAGAGTTTGCAGGAAGAGAGAAAGAAAGAGATACCTTGCACCACTGTGTTAGCAGAGTTTCAGTTACTAAGAAAGCAATCACCAAGGACCACGATCAAAGCTTGAAGGACTAAAGCAGAGGAAGAGATTAACACGGGCGGTGGTCGAGATAGACCAAGTGACCATGTGAATAGATAAGCTTGCTCTGCACTCAGAGTTGCTGAGTGATAACAAAAGTGCTCATGGCTTTTAGGAGTATTTTTTTAACGCTGTGAAAAATTTGCCAATTTAATGTAGCGGGACGCGTCTTTCCTTATCGTAAAAACTGAACAATATTTTTCCACGCTGTGGGGAGTTGTGAAAGGATTGTCACATCTCCTCTCTCCTGGGCTCCAGACCAGGAGGCACCCATGCTGCCAGCCCCCAACTTCATGGGGAATCAGGAGGTGTTTTGGCTTCGGTGAACCCGTTTCTTTGACATGGGGCACGCTCGATGGTCTTTCCTTTCTGATCTGTGTCTTCCCAGGCAAATACAATTTCAAATGTCAAAGCAATTACGCTTCATTTCACACTCTGTACCTCTGCCAAACAGAAAAACATATTTTCATTTTCCCAAATCACTGGAGAAATAAATAAGTCCCCAAGTCCTTTTTAAGCCCATAATTAAAACTACTTTATGAGATATCTGCAACTTTAAAAAGAAGTGTTACTCCTGTATCCTACTGCTTGTTAACGATGTTCTCATCCTGGGGGCAGGAGTCGGGGAGGTAAAGAGGGCCATTGCAGAGTCCCTTTTCTGGAGATGTTTCTCCCTTGGGATAGGACAGTGGCCATTTTAATGAGCTCCACACGGAACATTCTCTGGGCTCTTCGATCTCCAGTAAAACTTTGCAAGCCAGTCATAGCTGATGGATACTGCCAAAATAATGTTTCATATTTTTAATTGCCTAAATAATTTATAATTGATTTCTTATAAGAGGTGAGTTGAGTCATCAGTGGAGATACTTTTCCTATCTTCCATTTCCTCTGCTTTAAACTCTATTTTGAAAAGAAGAAATGGAAAAGTGGACAAATGGAGGGAAGATAAATAAATTAATGAATTAATCCAAGTTTGGAAGTAGGGGGTGATTGCGGAGTGAGCTCTGGCTACAAGCAGGAAACGCAAGAGAAGACAGCTATCTGAAAGAGATGCTGCTCTCCTATTCCTATGAAGAACCAGAGCCACCACTTGAACGCTTCGTATTTCTTAAGAAGTGCAGTGTCATGGGCTAGCTAGCTTAGGAACAGACCTTCACGTCTAGCAGCAGTGAACTAGCTTCTCATCACAGAAATCGACAAGACAGCTGCTCGACTTGTCTGGATATACTTTGCACAGGAGAAAATTCGGCTTTGCCTTCTAACCTGGCTTTGGATAAAAGATGTGCATTTGACAAAATGAAAGAAATGTGAAGAGTATGCAATTTTTTAAAAGGGGGAATGGTAATGTCAAATTTAAGGTAAGGTGGTAAAATCTTGGTTATTTATTGTCAGTTAATAACTGACAGACACCTTTTCGCAGTAGTAGAGAGCTCTAACGTAAATTGGGAAGTAAAGCTTTGCTGATGTGGCGGAACACAGCACGTTAGAGAAATACTACACTTTAGCTTTATAGCATAGTTAAGTAGTTAAATCCCATTTAACAAGGGATTCTCCTAAAATTATCATGTCAAATGGGCTCTTTCACCCTATATCTTTTCCAAGCCAAGTCACTTTTCTAAATTCAGAATGTTAAAATATATCAGTATACAAGGACTATCTTACTGTTTGAGTTTAGTTTTTCTAATTTTTAAGTAAGTTAGTTTCTTATTGTAAAATAATGTATGCATGCTTGTGGGCAAAATTCCAAGTGTTCCTGAACGCCACAAAGTAAAAAGTGAAATTTCCCCTTTCTGTAACCCCTGTGGACATTTTTTGGTGCATCCTTCCAGAAATTTTTACTCAAATGTCATTAAACTATGCATTCTTTTCTGCAATTTGCCTCCCCCAGCTCCATTTAATGTCACTTAGACTGTTCACCATGTCTCATCCTTTTAAAAGACTGAGTGATATTCTTTGGGAGGATATTCTGTAATAAATCTAACAGACATATATTCATGAGCACTTAGCCTGTTTCAAATTGTTTCCCCAGTTTCAAAGAACGCCGCAGGAACATCGTGGAGTGTGGATACACGTACTTGTTCGTGTAGCTGATGTAGTTTTGGAAGTAGAATTGCTAGGACAAAGGGATGTGCGTTTTCTGTAGTTGAGTGCTGCTGTGAATTGCCCAACAGAGGGACTGCAGCCAGTTCTTCCAAAGTATTAAGGTGTTTGTTTATTTCCAGCTTTACTGAAGATTTCATTTATCAAGCTATTTATTTTTTCAATCTGGTAGACTGAAATTATAGATTGAAATTCAATTATAGATTGAAATTCCTCTCATTGCAATTTAAAGTTCCTTTATGATGTTGAGAATCTTTACATATTTTATTGTCAGTCTATATCTTTAACTTTACCTATTTTTGTGTAAAGTGATTTAAGTTTTCTCTGTTGATTTGTAAGAGGTATTTGTGTAGGAAGGAAATTAAACCTTGGTATGTTTTCTATGTTACAAATTTATGTTTCCAAAATGGTGTTTTTAATTTGTTTATGGGATTTTTAAACATACATTAGTTTAAATTTGGGGGTTTTTGTTCTTTTATTTTTTGGTGTTTGTGTAAACTTACAATGTACTAATCATTTCTTTCCTGACTTGTGGGAGATACTATATTTTTAAAGCTAGTTTAATTCTGTTCTCCCACCTCTTTTTTCCCTGTTATATTGGTCATATTTTGTTACTTGCAAAAAAAGACCCCCAACAAGCACATTGCTCATTTTTTTCTTTTTCTTTTTGCTCTCACCCTGGATAGTTTAAGGAGTGCAGTGGCCCTGTTGTGAGTGGTGGGGTGTGGCTGACGTGGGCTTTCCGCTTGCTAAGGACGTCATTACCGCGGTGGGATCCTCCAATTAATACTATCGCAGACCAGAGAGGCTGGGCAGTGTAGTTAGGGGCTGGAGGAAGGTTGCAACTCAGGGACCCAGTGAGATCCCTCAATTTCAGGTTGGCTTCTTGTTTACAGCTCACATATAATTTCACATTTTTATGTATTCTTTCTAGGTGAATAGTGATACTGTATCAACCTTAAAAATAGTTACGGTGAGGAATAGATTCTCATTCTTGCTGTGCTGCAGTCCCAGTCTCCCTGTCATCAGAAGGCAGCAAAACAGCAGTTTTGTTTTTGATGATGTTTCCCAGGAGACTGGCGTGGGGGGGGTGTGGTCAACTGCAACTCTGGTTATTTGGTTCTGTGTCCCTTTAGATGACTGAAATTCTTCCCTTCCTCCCTTGCTTTTTAAGATGAATTTAGATGCAGGAATAAACCTTGTTTGACACCAAATCAAGAAAAGCGTAAGAAGCTTTGGATGAAATGTTGTTATGGAAAAAGCTATGGGCAGTCCTGAACGTGACTTTCCAGGCAGTAACTGGGCCTATAAACACCAGACAAAGACCTGCATCTTGTCAATTTCAAAAGTGGAAGCTTGTTTTAATTCGAGTTGCTTTGATGACCAGCAAGGTTAAGTGCTTTTTTATATGTTAATGGCCTTTTGTGTTTCTTGCCGGGAAACTTAAAGCCAGTCCCTTTAACACTTGTTTATACGGGCTGTTGCCTGGGCAATGCTCTACCTTCTGCCTGATGGGTGCTGCAGCACGCATCCTTTGGGCACAGGAGAGAAAGAGCTGGTTGCAGACTCAGAAGGCAAGGGCTCAGGTCCCTACGACGCGGTTACATCTGTATGATGTTGGGGACATCTTCACAGATACGACAGCTGTCATGTCACACACCAGGGTTACGTTCTTCCAGGTTTTGTCTAGGAACAAAGGCAATCGCAGACTTGGAAGTGTTGTTGAACTTTTAAAGCATGTATTGATGCTACAAAAATCCTATAGCCAGAAAACATTATCCATTTCCCCCTGTTGAGAATAATGATCATGTCGAATAGGCAGAATCCCTTGCAAGATCTTTTCTATTCTCTTGCACACTCAGAATCCAAGTCTCTATTCCTGAACCAGCCTCTATGCTGACCTAGACTCCACTTTATCTAAAGGAAGCGTCTTAGGACTTTACCCTGAGTCCTAGTGTTTTCTCATGATGAAGCTTAAGATTTCCCCATGCCCGTGAGGAATCTTCCTAAATGGATTTTCTCTGAGTTCTCTTAGTTTGCAGGCCTCACAATTTTAGCAAATGCTATCAATTGCATGAAAACTGACTTTTGTTTCCTGGTATTTCCTAAGATGGTCCTTGGATTTATTTTATTAGGTGCCACCCCTCTTTGCTACTTCTGTAGGTTGTAAGATTACTGTGATGGTTAATTTCATGTATCAATTTGGCTAGGGGATAGTAGTCAGTTATTTGATCAAGCACTAACCTAGGGATTGCTGTGAAGGTCTGTTGTAGATGTGCTGTACGGCTACAGTCCGCTGACTTTTAGCAAAGGAGCTCGGCCTCCATAATGTGGGGGGGCCTCATCTCAACAGTTAAAGGCCCTCAGGGCAAACACCAAGGTTTCCCCAGGAGAAGAAATTCTGCCTCTGTACTGTGGCATTAACTCCTGCCTGCTGGCTGCGCTGTGAATTTCAGATTCCAGCTTCCCACAGTCACATGAGCAATTCCTTAAACTCTCTCTGTCACCTATCATCTATCTATCTATCTATCTATCTATCTATCTATCTATCTATCTATCTATCTATCTACCTACCTACCTACCTACCTATCATCTATTTATCTATCTCTATCTACTTATCTATCTATCTACCCACCTATCATCTACCTATTTATCTATCTCTATCTGTCTATCTATCTATCTATCTATCTATCTATCTATCTATCTATCTATCTATCTACCTACCTACCTACATATCATCTATTTATCTATCTCTATCTACCTATCTATCTATCTATCTACCTACCTATCATCTACCTATTTATCTATCTCTATCTGTCTACCTATCTATCTATCATCTATGTATCTATCTATGTATCTAATCTATCTACCGTCTATCTCTCAGGTCCTGTTTTCCTGGAGAAGCTGAATGACACAGACACGGACGAGGATCAGTGGCTACAGGCACCCGAAGTCTGGCCCAGGCGTGAGGGTTCTGGAACGGCTTCCAGTGTTGATTCTAGAACATGTTTGGTATTTCTTGCTCATATTGACTAGCAGACTGACCTGCTTAGGAGAAGTACCCTAACTGCATAATTCCTCACTGTTGAAAATCTCAGAGAACAAAGAGCCACCAGTATATTAACCACTCTTGAATGTAAATTAAAGCTGATATTGGAAGAGAAAAATGGCCTGAATATACAGGAGGGACAAGTATGATAGCTCACAACTCTAACAAATTCCTTCTGTGCTAAATTCTAGTGATCCAGGGTCTAGGTTTCCAGCCCAGAATTTCAGCACGGAGGGACACTTGCATGAACCACTTGATTCTATCACTGCCACATAAATGATAATTTGCTCCGTGGTCAATACCTTCTTGCAAACCACTGGCTGAGTTTCCCAGTGGAGGAGAGGGTTGTGCAGAGGTAATGGTCTTTGCAATGTCTATTACTTGATTACCAGATGATGTTGAGCACTTTTAATAAACTTATTGGTCATCCCTGAATTGTTCAAGCTTTTTGCCCATTTTTATTAATTTTTGTTTGTTGTTTGTCTTTTTATCATTGAGTTTTAGAATTCTTTATTCTAGATACAAGTCCTTGGTCAAGTATATTTACTACCAATATTTTCTCCTTCTATGCAGCCTGCCTGATCATTTTCTTAAGTGTGTTTGCAAATCCACTAAAATGACTCTTTTTAAAAAAAATCCCTGAGGGCTTCCCTGGTGGCGCAGTGGTTGAGAATCTGCCTGCTAATGCAGGGGACACGGGTTCGAGCCCTGGTCTGGGAAGATCCCACATGCCACGGAGCAACTAGGCCCGTGAGCCACAGCTACTGAGCGTGCACGTCTGGAGCCTGTGCTCCGCAACAAGAGAGGCCGCGATAGTGAGAGGCCCACGCACCGCGATGAAGAGTGGCCCCCGCTTGCCACAACTAGAGAAAGCCCTCGCACAGAAATGAAGACCCAACACAGCCAAAAAAAAAAAAAAAAAAAAAAAATCCCTGAAAACAAATAATATTGGTAAGGATGTGGGAGCAACAGGAATCTGGTGTTTCACTCTCCCCCGACTAGACCATAACTGCTTTGAAAGTACAGGGCATGTCTTATTCCTATTGGCAAGCCCAGCATGTCATTAAAAAAACTTTCTCAGTGATCGTTGAGTAAGAGAAGGTGAGGCTCTGCAGGGCATTGCTGGAACCTCGGGTGAGAATCACAAAAGACTTACTCATTATTATTTAACATGAGTTGTTCTAACATAGCTTCATGGAGAGGATCGAAGGTTCACGTTTATTGATGCGCAGATGGGTTTGCTGGGAGAGGAGTGGCCACTTCAGGGCCATAGACTGGAGTTTAGCAGGAAGGCGATCACAGGTGTGCAGAAGGAGAGGGGAGGCCACCATCTCGGCTCAGGTCGGGAGCAGGGGACCAGATTTCACCAGGAGCCATGGAGGCACATTGATATTGACAGTTCTCTGTTTCCAGCAGAACTTTTTGGAGGCCCAATTTTTTTAATCTTTTGTGGTTTTGTGTACTTCTGTCTACATGGTTGTTTCTAAAGCTTGTATTTATAGACTCGTGTGTGTGTGTGTTATTTTTAAACCTCTTACAAGACCACAAGTCTAAAGCACTCCAACACTTTTCAAAACTAAACTGCTTTGCATGATTGCTGTGGAGAGCCTGTAGAAACGACCCTTGATTGAATCCCTGAATCCTTTAGGTTGTTCTGGCAAACAGTCGATAACCAATGTCCCTTGCATTGGGTAAATCCCGTGAAGTTGCAAATATACTTAGCTGTCATCAAGGTCCAAGAGTGGGGGACTTTTCCTTTGAAAGAACAAAAGTAAGTTTTGTACTGAGAAATCCAAGCTCTTCCCTCTGCGACTGGAATTCAGTGGGTGCCCGGGTGAGACAGATCCAGGTGCTGGGCGGGGATCGGCTGCCTCTGGGGAAGGATGGCAGTGAAGGAAGGGCTGGTACAAGAGAAGGTGGGAAAACCTGAGGGAAAACTGGGCAGTTCTCAGTGTGTCCTTGCGCTACCATCCTTGTGGGCCTCTAGTACGTTTCTAGGAAGTTTGCACTAATTCCGAGTGTGACTGTTTTCCGGAAACACAGTTGACCCTCCTCTTCCTCCCCATACATCCTCCGCAGTTCCGGGAAACAGGAGGGATGGGGAGGGGGGTTAGCGCAGGGACACGGAGGCGGGTCTTCTCTTCCCATCTGTGCAGGTTTCAGGGCTGCAGATTATGTTTAAATTTTTTCTTGTGCTTAAATTTATTGACTCCTCCAAAGGTGCCATAAATAAAATGTATCCTGCGTCGGCATGGCAGGATTCTGAAGAGGCATTTATGGATTCCTAGAAAGTAGAGGCGAAAACTGTGCACGGAACGGCATCCCGTAAATGTAAAAGTAACACAGACCGGTGCACTCGGAGGGTTGAAGGAGAAGCATCAGGACGGCACGGAGATTGGTCAAGGGGCTGAGGGTCCTCTGACAGCTCCCTCGGCCTGTGAGGCCACTCTGCTCTCCAGCGGCTCTCATGCGGGTTCCCAGCGACATGGACTAAAAAACCTCAACGCGGCTCCCTGATCCTGAAACTCACGATCACGAAGGCCCTCCTTACCAAGAAAACCAGTGATTGTTAATCCTTCCTACAATCACATTTTCGGGTTGGGAGACGCAGGCTGGAATGCTTTGGGAATACTTGCCGAGTGTCCCTGCAGAGCTGGTCAGGTTTCAGATGTCTGTTTGCCCTCTTTCCTTAGGGGACCCAAAAACTCCTGGAGAAACTGAGCGTAGTATTTGGTATAAGTAACAAATAAATCGCCTCTTCAATTACTGTAAATCCCAGGCAGTGATGTGAGGCTGGTGATGACGACTGTTCAGCCCAAAACTCTGGGCAAGCAGTGGCCCTGCCACCCGGTGGCTACACGACTTAGTGTGGCCTCAAATGCCACGTTCTTTCAACATCCTGTTAATCTGCAAAGAGATGGAGGAGGCTAGTCTGTGTTTCTAGGCGCTCCTTTGTCTGAATGTCCCCTCAAAGTCATAGAGGTCCAGCTGAGAATTTTTTTTTTTAAGTTTTATTTATTTATTGATTGATTGCTTGATTACTATGTTGGGCCTTCGTTTCTGTGCGAGGACTTTCTCTAGTTGCGGCGAGCGGGGGCCACTCTTCATCGCGGTGCGCGGGCCTCTCACTGTCGCAGCCTCTCTTGTTGTGGAGCACGAGCTCCAGACGCGCAGGCTCAGTAGTTGTGGCTCACGGGCCCAGTTGCTCCGTGGCATGTGGGATCTTCCCAGACCAGGGCTCGAACCCGTGTCCCCTGCATTAGCAGGCAGATTCTCAACCACTGCGCCACCAGGGAAGCCCCCAGCTGAGAATTTTAAGTAAATCTGTTTTCAGTTAGATTTCATCCAATATCAACAGTTCTATTTAGTTCTTTTTTAAAATTGAAGTATAGTTGATTGATAATGTTAAATTCCCTAGGGGTAGCGAATGCTGTTGGAGAGTTTTCTCCTGGGAGGGATGGAAGTGGAGAGATGAGGAGGGTGATTGGTTGGATGAAAACACAAGGGCAATTTCAGAATCCTCTTCTCAGCTGCGTTTGATGGTAACTCTTGCTTCTGCACCAACTGGGCCACCAGTTTAGTTAGAGGTGAGAACTGAAGAATCCTTAGATGTCTGTGATTGGCTTCTAAGAAGTCCCTAGACTGTTACATCTGTCACTGCATTTTCTGAAGACTAGACATCTTTAAAGGAACTGCTCCATTAGATTGAACAACAAGGATTGACCAGGAGGGATGGGAGCATAGGACACAGAGAAAGTTTTAGTGTTATTTTTCTTAATCAGACAAAAGGAAAACGTGTGTGATCACCGTGCTTAGAAATAGATTTGTTTTAAAAAATTCGTGTTAAGTAAAAATGAATGAGATAGCTCTATTTCTGTTTTTTAGGCAAGGAGTCCTAAGATATTTTTCCCTCAGGAAGGAAGTGGAATTCATTCTTCCTAAAGATCACTTCCCAGTGCTGGTCAGCAGAACGGGAGTCATACAATTTTGCTCCCAATCTACTGATGCCCGGGGGCAAATATGGAGGCCGAGGCTGAGTTTTCATTTACGTATGTTTTCTACTATTCGTCACCGATCTACTTCGGGGGGATTTTGTGACCATTTACAATTCATAGAAGATGTCTCTAGCAGTCCGTTTCTCCTCCGTAGCTAATGGGACTTGTCACCCTTTGGAAGTTGAAGTTGTGTGTGTGTGTGTGTGTTTTCAAGGGCAATGGGCTGGCTATTCCAGAACGTTCCTGAGGAGCTGAGCTACTGGGAGAAGAGGCCAGGCCTCGCACTGATATCGGGGCGGCAGGGCCCTTCAGGCTCCAACCGCCCCAAGTGCAAGGTTTGGAAGGCTCACACGGCTGCCATGCTCTCTTGACCAGGCTGAGGAACGCGGAGGCCGCTTCTCCTTTAAGGGGTGAACAGCCCCACGCGCTAAGGAGAAACGTTTCTGGAGATGCTGTGAACCTAGGGGGATGGATTCAACCAGCAGCCTCAACCTGACCTACTGCCAGGCCCCGGGCACCGGCCTCGTGGAGAACAGGGTCTCCATCCCTGTGGAAGCAGAGGTGCCGTCCAGCAGCCCAGGGCCGGGGGCAGGTGAGCTTCCCAGGGCCACCGAGTCTGGGCCCGGCTCTGTCCCCTGCTGGCAACCCCTGCAGCCCTCCCTCTGTACACAGCAGACGTGGAGGACTCAGTGCAGCCCCAGGGGCACTGAGTGAGGGACCCACAGGGAGCAGCCGGTCCCAGGAGGGCGGTTCCTCTGCCAGTCTGGGAAGCAGAGTCTGAAGGGTCTTTTCCAGGCTGAGCTGGGTGGCAGATGAAAGCTTTCTTTGGCAGGCAGGGGCTTTAAGATCCCAGATCTCTTCCCTTGGGCTGGAGAGCTCTGGGGAGACGTTACATCCTCAATCTTCGGGCTGCCCCGTGTAAGGCAGGAAGTCACCCACCACTCTGGGTGTCCTGCTGTCCGAGAAGCGGTTCCCGGGTCAGGTGGGAGAGTTGGACTGCTCATGTTCAACTCCTGTCTCTAGAACTCAGCGTGGGGACAGTAAAACGCCTGATTCATGGCTTGATCGTGAAGGTTCAGGGAGTTATTTCAGGTGAAATTGCAGGACACTGGACTTGACACACAGCAAGCTCGTCACAAAAGCTGGACCCGGGGGGACCGAGGCCGAGGATGGCAAGACGGCGATTTGGGGCTTCTCCATACGCGTCCTGCCTCAGCCTCAAAATCTGCACAAGATGGGGCCGGTCACAGCCCCTCCTGGACCCTTAGCTCCCTCCTCTTTTAAAAAAAAATAGTAGTAGGATTGAGCTAATAGAACAGAAATGTTCTAGGAAGGAGTGACTTTCCATGATTCTATAAACAAGAATATTAAGGAAAGGGTAGATTCTGCTTCTCAGCACTGATCCCTCCCTGCACTGCCCCACTGAGACGTCTGCAGATTTGAAGAACTTTTCAACAAGGACACGGGAGACACACATGTATCTGTATTTATGTACATGAGTAGCTACCAGTGGTGTAGAGTTTGAATTTTTAAAAAACTCTGAAATCTTGCGAAACTCTAGAACTGTAGAGGATTTTGGATGTCATTAGGTTGTCTCCCTTTTTCTCAGACTTAGAAAAGCAGCAGCAAGTCGCCAGAAGCTGTCTGCTCGCTGAGCTAGCCTTTGTTCTATTTGGGGAAGTTTGCAGCTCTTTTGTTGGACAGAAGGCGGGTCAGCTTATTTTGTTAACTTGGCTTGAAAATTTTTAGATGGCCCTTGACTCACCCAGTGTCTCAAGGAAGGAGCATCGTGGTGGGGTCGGTGGTGGAGTTGCCCTTTTCCTAATTTTAAATCTAGAGAATGTGTTTGTCCACAGCAAGCCTCCGCTGGCCCTGAGTCATCTAGCGAGGGCCCAGAATGATGGTGGAGAATTATCACCCCGGGGAGTGTGTGTGTGCTTGTGTGTGAGTGTGTGTGTGCACGTGGGCTAGGGATGGATTTGGAGCCGTTTTAGGTGAAAGAGAAATGCTGTCCAGCTTTACCAGCTTAGCTATTTGAATTTCCCTTTCTCATCAAACAAGGTACACTTCCTGCCAACTTCATTTCAGGCAAGTATATTCCAGGAGGGGAGTTGGATGTACTCCGGCTCCATTTGCCCCCTTGGAAAGTTCGCCCTTCTATTATTTTTAAGTTTATTATTATTTCCTTTAACTAAGATATTACTTTCTTTAAAAAAAGAGATTTATTTTATTTTATTTTTTTAACATCTTTACTGGAGTATAATTGCTTTACTATGTGTTAGTTTCTGCTGTATAACAGAGTGAATCAGCTATACGTATACATATATCCGCATATCCCCTCTCTCTTACATCTCCCTCCCACCCTCCCTATCCCACCCCTCTAGGTGGTCACAAAGCACTGAGCTGTCTCCCTGTGCTATGCAGCTGCTTCCCACTAGCTAGCTATTTTACATTTGGTAGTGTATATATGTCCATGCCACTCTCTCACTTCGGCCCAGCTTACCCTTCCCCCTCCCCATGTCCTCAAGTCCATTCTCTACATCTAGGTCTTTATTCCTGTCCTGCCCCTAGGTTCATCAGAACCATTTTTTTTTTTAGATTCCATATATATGTGTTAGCATATGGTATTTGTTTTTCTCTTTATGTCTTACTTCACTCTGTATGACAGACTCTAGGTCCATCCACCTCACTACAAATAACTCAATTTCATTTCTTTTTATGGCTGAGTAATATTCCATTGTATGTATGTGCCACATCTTCTTTATCCATTCATCTGTCGATGGACACTTAGGTTGCTTCCATGTCCTGGCTATTGTAAATAGTGTTGCAATAAACATTGTGGTACATGTCTCTTTTTGAATTACGGTTTTCTCAGGGTATATGCCCAGTAGTGGGATTGCTGGGTCATATGGTAGGTCTATTTTTAGTATTTTAAGGAACCTCCATACTGTTCTCCATAGTGGCTGTATCAATTTACATTCCCACCAACAGTGCAAGAAGGTTCCCTTTTCTCCACACCCTCTCCAGCATTTACTGTTTGTAGATTTTTTGATGATGGCCATTCTGAGCAGTGTGAGATGATACCTTTGTAGTTTTGATATGCATTTCTCTAATGATTAGTGATGTTGAGCATCCTTTCACGTGTTTGTTGGCAATCTGTATATCTTCTTGGGAGAAATGTCTATTTAGGTCTTCTGCCCATTTTTGGATTGGGTTGTTTGGTATTTTTTGATATTGAGCTGCATGAGAAAAAAGTGATTTAGAACAGTGTGCGTGCGTATGAGGTTAGAGGTGCTTTAAAAACCCATCTGTCGGTTTTATTTACGTGTTATTTAGAAAAATCATTCTGGGTCTACTCTGAAAAAAGGCTCCAGATGGATGTTGCAGTTGTCCTTAGGTAACAGTTCTCATCTCATGTTCTTCAGGTCACTCTGACCAGGACGTTATCATTTTCACTCTGTTACCTGAATAGTCCGATTGCCTGGAAACTTCTTGGGGCTCCGGGAGTCCAGGAAACAGAGGCCAAGAACACACTGTGGTCAGACTCCAGAGGCCAGAGCTGGGGAGGGCTTGCCTCCTCGGGCGGGTCTTGGAATCTGCTGTGTGTGGGTCAGCGGGAGGAGACCTGGAAGGAAACCTCGTCTTGGTTGGCACAATTTCAATTCCCAGCAGGAATTAGATCCGCCGTCTGTCACTCTGCTCGTGGAGCTATAAGTCATGCTCCCAGGCTCCCAGGTTCTCTCTCCATTGCAGAGCTGGGGCCCTCTTGGCCTCGCCTCTCTTCTTGCTCTCGTGTGAATGCCTGCTTCCGAGGAAGACTCTGGGCATCCCTCAGGCACTGCTGTTAGTTTCTTGAGTTTTTGCATCTGATCAATTTCCTCCCCCTCTGTTTCCACCATGTCCCACCGAGTGGATATTCTAGCGTAAACATGGACATTCCCTTCCAAAGCAGCACACTTTGGAGAAAGCCAACATGCCAAACCAGACGGATGCCAGGACAACAGCACGACGACCCGAGATATAGGGTTGCCTTATCTTTAGAGCCTTGGAAATTGTGCTTTAAGTCGAATTTAATGACGAGACAGTTAATTGACCAACATGAATTCCCCCTGCATAGAATCAGAGATTTAGATTGAAACTGAGCGAAGTAAATAAAACTGTTTATCTGAAGGCTCTCTCTACTCAAGATCCTTTGAACTTTATAAAACGTGGTAAATATTTGCACTTGACTTTGTAAGAATAAAGCTTGATGAGAGAAGGGTTTGAAGTGAAATTCTGCCACTGTTTATGCAATATTTGATTTAAATTCAATTCCTAGAAACCTCAGATGAATGTGCTTCACGTATCAAAGTACTGAGTTTAATTTATTGTGGCTTGAAATACGCAACTAGCTTACGTGTGAATGAATATATATACGGAGAAAAAAAATCTGTCCCCTTAAGAGCAAAGGACACCATTTATCAAATTTCTTGGCATGTGGAATATTAATAGCGCCAAGTGCCAATGTCAAACTGTTTGACTTGAAATCACAAAACCGGAGTATCTTGCTATTTTTAGAAAAGGTTCTAACTTCTTTTAATCTTGAATACCAGCAGTTCTCAGACTCTAGCTGTTTAATTTTCCTTTCCTTTCTTTTTATTTCTTTCTAAACAATCTCTTTTTCTTGACATAACGTGACACTTAGCAAGCTAAGTTCTCTTTATCTACGTATAATGAATAAAGAAAGTGAATAATTATCCAGAGAATATTTTTGGATTTAGACTTTCCTTGGGGGAAGCAATAAATCGAGTATGTATTTGTGTTTTATTTTGTTTAACCTCAAAATAGATTTGCAACAATGAATGGTAGGTGAATACATTCCGGGTCAGGGAAACATGGTGGAGGGCTGTTCTTGAGAAGTTAGATTTGTTGGGAATTGTTAGATTTGTTGGTGGGGAGGCTTCCTGCCGCCTGCCATGTGAAGCTTGGGTCTTGGCAAGGTCCCCCGTCATGCTGGCACTGGCCTTGAGGGGCGTCCCGTCCTGTTCCCTGCTGCTTCGATCTGTTGAAAGATGTTTTAAGTGTCCTCCGAGACAGGCTGCCATTCATTCCAACACTGATCATATTCTCTAAAAGTGGTGAGTTAGATTTTAATGTTGGCACGGTTCCATTTTGGAATTTTGATATCTAGTGCTGGGTTATTGGAATTTTCTACCTCAGTTTACTTATTGTCTGTCTTTTAGGGGAAAAAGGATATGAAGTGAGTAGGTTTCTATTGCAAGAAGGGCTTTTCCCTTTCTTGATGACATCACCCGAAGGCCAACCTTTGGCTTTAGAAAACAAGCCATAAACTGTCCATGAAGTAATTAAAATTCTCCCTTCTTCTCATTTCATGTACATTTTTGCAGGAGATTGTCATCAATAATTTTGAAATCTCATTTTAGGCGTTTTACCTTTCAGACTCTGAATCTGCATGATTTTATCCAGGCAATTTTTAGTTTTGAGGTAGATTTACCCCAGGGACACACTTTTGCAATAGGATTTAATGATTGGCAATGACGAGCAATAGAGAAAACAGCAGGTTCATGTCTTTTCCCTTTCTTTTCTTTAATTTCTGGTGAAGGGAAAAAAAATACACCCCTCCATCGAACCTGCCCCTCTTGCATCTTCCCTCCCCCAATCCCCACCACGCACCCTGCCTTCCCTTGGGACCTCGACTGTGAGATGGGTTTGATTTCCACACAAAGGAAGATATATTACTTTAATGTCTTTGTGATTTAGTTGCATGTAATCGTACTTGGGGCGCCAGGCAGTGTATTCTCTCCTGTCCGGAGGTACTGTAATCTCCTCTGAAGCAAAAGGAAATGTACGTGTCTGGGGAACAAAGCAGCCATCATCATCTTCTTACATCTTATCTTTCTGAGTTAAAAGTTTGGCATCCGTGATAAAATAAGATCAAACAGGGCTTCCCTGGTGGCGCAGTGGTTAAGAATCCACCTGCCAATACAGGGGGCAAGGGTTCAATCCCTGGTCCAGGAAGATCCCACATGCCTCAGAGCAACCAAGCCTGTGCGCCACAACTAGTGAGCCTGCGCTCTGGAGCCCGTGAGCCACAACTACTGAGCCCACGTGCTGCAACTACTGAAGCCCGCATGCCTAGAGCCCATGCTCCACAACAAGAGAAGCCACTGCAATGAGAAGCCCGCGCACCGCAATGAAGAGTAGCCCCTGCTCGCCGCAACTAGAGAAAGCTCGCACGCAGCAATGAAGACCCAACACAGCCAAAAATAACATAAATAAAATAAATTAATTTATATATAAAAAAATGAAACGCTCAGGACAAGAGACACTGAACCCCAAGAATGTAGGAAGCACAGACGTGCTTACTTAGACGTTGGACAAACTAGTGTAGTTGTCTCCTTGAACTATAATTTTTGATTCATTTGAGATTAAAAAACACACGGGCAGGTGGCGGGGAGCAGTGGAGGCTGAGGTCGTTCAGTGGCCCTTCTGAAGACCATTCTCCTGGCAGGTCTCATGCCTCGCCCCTTGTGTTGCAGGCGTAATAAGTAAGCTTGCGTGGTTGCCCACAGCTCCAGCTGGTAATAGAAGTTTTGCAAAGTTGTCGATTTTCTGGCAAATATGTTGTTGATAATTTAACGTAAACGGGTAAGCTGGTTTTATCTTTATGCTTGAGGTGATGGAAGGCTCTGGGTCTAGACGGGTCGTGGATAGACGTGCGTGCGCATGTGATAAATTGTACAGAACCAAGTACACACACGAACAAGTAAAGTTGGGGAAATATGAGTAAGATCAGTGGATCATGTCAATGTCAATATCCTGGCTGTGATTTTGTGCTATAGTTTTGAAAGATGTTACCAGTGGGGGAAGGGTACGGGGCTCTGTCCCCATTATTTGTAACAACTGCAAGCGAATCTACGGTTATTTCAATAACATTTTTGATTAAAAAAACCAAGTTAGCCTGATCTCCTGAATACAGTTTCCAAATATATAAATGTTAGCCCAGCAATGGGGGACAATATCATGGCATCAAACAGAAAAGTGAAAACAGTGCCCTTGATTATTTTAACTGTGGATAATGTTTTCCAGACTGTTCCACCAATAGGCATAAAAATTGATTAACACACCCCAGTTAGGCTGAAAGTTGGTATCCCATGGACGTCCTGGGACAGACAAAGGAAGAGATTTGAAATTTTAGAACTGTGCCACTGAGGCCATTTCATTTTTGTCTCTCTGACTATAAACATAATTCTATTTATGTTTAGAAAATTGGAAAAATAAAATAAGGCACAAAGAAGGGAAAAAAAGCTATAACTCCTAGGCTCAGAGGTACAAATCTGATACCCACCCCGTGGACACCAATAGAGCATCAGGCTGGGGTCCATGCTGGTCAGCCAGGCATCCTTTCTAACAGCCAAGCCCTACTTGATGAAGCCAGCTATGAAATATTCTGAAAATCACTCATGGGTTGTAGTATTTGAATTAAGCATGTATTTGATGGTTAGGCAAGTTGCTTTGGAGTTTTCACTACGACAAACCATGCTGTGATAGAAATCTTTTTGCATAATACCTTTTCTGAATTTTGGGTTATTTCCTTAGCATAGATTCCCAGAAGTAGAATTCACGAGTGCAAATGTATGACTTTTTCAGGCTGTTCATATATATTGCCAAACTGCATTGCAAGAGGGCTTCAATCTTCAGATATTCACAACTCTATGCATTCCCAACAGAAGGCAATCTCTCTCTCTTAACTTTTCTGATGTTACAGATAAAAGTCAGTACTTATCTCTATATTTTAATGTGCAGTGAGGGCAAACATTTTCCTACATGTTTGTCACCCATGTGTATTTTTCCTCTTTTGTGAATTGCTTGCTTACATACTTGGTCTGCTTAATGCGACAGGGACCAAATTGTGCAACCTTGATAGTAGTTGTCATGAATATAGAACTACTCATGGTTTTCTTTGTTGAACATTTCAGGACTTTGTAGTAGCTTAAACATGTAAGATGTTCTGGGCCATTCGTTATTTTTTCACAATGCTTAATTCTTATCCTTATTGCTACTTCCATTTTGAGACGAGAATCCAGTGCAAAGGAGGGTGAAGGTTGATTTGAAGACCAAAGTATTGGAATGAGGGAACAGGGATGTGTATAACGTTATCCAAACTGGAGCTTCAACCTACTAATTGGAGGAAAAGTGTTGAAGAGAATAAACATTACCTTTTGAATCGCCCAGGCTCATCTCCCTGTATCCCGCTTAGTTCTAACACCCTGGGGTCCCCAGGCTCTACTCTCTCACCTCTGGCTTTGGAAGTAAGTTCTTCGATACGGTGTTACCACTAAGATGTGGGATTTTAAAGCATAACTCTTTCTTTTTTAAAGAAATTTTGCATGTTAATAGATTCATATCCTTCAGATAAATTGTAGAAACACTGAATGTCAACTCTGAGGCAGCAGCCAGGAAACAAAGCAGGATTTTGAGGTTGTTCCCCTATTTCTGAGTCAACTATCAAGTCCTGTCACTTTTCAAAATGACTTTTAAATATAATGATTGAACTCAAGTGGGGAATAATGCCCTGAGAACCGAAGGACGATTCTACACATTGAAGCTTCAACTATGGACACATTAATGTACTGTGGCTCACCAAATACCAGGAAAAAGAAACTTTTTAACCAGATTTATCTACGTCTGAATCATGTCTCTATTTTGGGGCCAAAAATAAATTGAACAAATGTTTATTTTTTCCATATAAATAGGGACATTTGGAAAACTGTGGTTTTAACTCTGGATTCATAAAAGTTTATGGTTCACTCATGATTGCGTTTGGGCCTCAGCTTCGAAGACTGCCCAAGCATTTTCCCTGGCACATCCAGAAAGTACAATGGATGAACTTCCACCAGTTGGAAGGAATGGTGGAAAATATGTTACATACGATTTCTAAAAAGATGATCTTTCTACTTTGATTTTCCCCATGGAGTAAATTGATGGAAAGAACGATGTCTTTTGCTTCCTGGCTTCTTCCTGAATGTCCTTCAAGTCTGCACAGAGGTGTCACTTCCTCTGCAGGGCCCTTCCCAGCCCCTGGGATGCCAAGGTTGGCTATGGCTATGCCAGGGATCAGGGCACCCTGGCTGTCTGGACGGCAGCTTGCAGGAACCAGTGTGGTGTAGGTTTGGGGGTGCATGTCTGTTGCTCCACCTGCTGTCTCCCCACTGTCTCCGGGGCTGTGTCTTCTTCTCTGATCCATCCCTGGAGCTCTGAACTCTGCTTGCATCCACAAGATAAATATTTCACCAGTGAAGCAGTGAGTGAACAAAGGGTCCTCCTTCCCCTCTAGTGCTGGTATCTGGCTGCCGGGGCCCCAACCCCAGCAAAACCCTGCTCAGCCTGGCTGGGAAAGCAGTGCCTGAGGCCAGACCTTCCCAGTCAGAGGGTACAGCTTACTCCAGTGATGCGGTGCTCCTTGTCGTCTTTCTCACTCAGAACACGTCCTGCTTCCTCTGGGGGAGCCCACCTGTTAACACTGCATGCCTGCCTCCACCCGACGGAAACTTTTATTTTAAAAATTTGTATTTTGGGTAGGGGAATACTTTCCATTTTTTGTCTAGCAGGACAAATCCTGGAGTGCGTCACAAGGAGGGTTGGGTGGGAAGAACTCTCAGTCCCTTTGTCTCACTCAACACCACGTTTCTATCATAGTGGATGTGTCAGGTGTGATGTTTTCACTTACATCATCATCCTTATTTTTCTAGAGGACCACCCCCTAGTGCAAAGAGATCCATGCTTATGGTAACAACAACACACACACTCTTCCGGGTGAAATCTGTTTGTTTGGACACTTGGAGTGTCTTTGTGGTGATCAAGCAATATTTCCAATGGTGAGTTTTCTAGCCAATGATATAAATGTACAACTGGTTGTTTTTCTTCATTGTTTAAGCCATATTCTTTCTGAATCCTCAATAGCTAGCAAGGTTTTCTTGTCATTCCTGAGTGATATTGGGCAACTACTTCTTGCATAAAGAGGCACGAAGGTGATTTTTTTTTTTTTTTTTCTGATGGTGTGGAGGACCGGTGGAATCAATATCCACAGAATATCCATTTAGCCTGTGAAGCGGAGGTGAATTTTTCTTTTCCTCTTTCGGAGACCATGGAGACTGTAAAAATGAAGTTTTGCTATTTCTCTCTGGACAGTATCAAAAGGTATTAAATCCACTGGCTTTACCTTAGAAGTGGGGATGGGACTGTCATGTAGCCATGCTAGAGAGTCTTCCAGCACAAGACACTTTTTGTCTGATTGTTAATTGATTTATTTAACAGCAGCATTTCAATTGTCTTTGCCTTTCACATAAACCTTATTCCAGGAAGTCAAGGAGTTATTGGGATATGCAGATTGATGTAGGCCTCCTGAGATGAAAAGCTGTAGAGACATTTCTGGACTCTTCACGCCTTCCTGGATTTTCATTTCCACCTGGTCTAACTTGGCTTCAGCCTTAGTTACTTCCTTCTAGAGCAAGTGTGATGGTGATGAGTTCTCCCAGCTTTTGTTTGCTTGAAAATGTCTTATTTTTGAAAAATATTTTCATTGACATATAGTTCCAGGTTGACACTTTTTTCTTCCGTACTTTATATTGTCATCCTATTGATTTTTGGCCTCTGTCTGGTTTTTCTTGATGAGACGTCTGTCATCAGTACATCACTGTGTCCCTGTAGACAACGTGTCTCTCCTCTCTGGCTGACTTTAAGATTGTCTTTTATCTCCAGCCCTGTGGTTATGTACCCAAGTGTGATTTTTTTTCCTACTAAATTTTTTAAAATGTTGGCCATTATTTTCTCAAATAGTTTTTTACCCCAATCTCTCTCTCTTCTCCTTCTTGATTCTAGTTCCATGTATGTTACACTGTGTGATATTGTCCCAGAGGCCACTAAGACTCTTGTTTGGTTACAAAACATATTTCTCCTGGTTTCAGAATGGATAATTTCTATTAATTTTTCTTCAAGTTTACTTATTTTTCTTCTGCAGTATCTGATCTGTTGTTTAGCCCATCAGCGGATTTTTCATTTCAAATATTGTGTTTTCAGTTCTAGAATTTGCAGTTTTACAGCTTCCGTTTCTCTGATGAGATTCTCCAAAGTTCTGTTATTATAATCATATTTTCCTTTAAGTTTTTGAACATCCTTACAATCGTTATTTTAAAGTCCTTCTCTCTGAGTCATCTCAGGGGTCTGTTTACACTGACTTCTTTTTCTGTTTATTATAAGTCAGATGTGACTGCTTCTTTCCAGGTCTAGAAGCTTTGGATTGGATGACAGAAATCGTGGCTAGTCCCTTGCAGGGAACCTGGATGGTGTTTGCCATTTACACTATTTTTATTTAATTCTCATACTCACCCTCTGAGGTCACTATAATTGTTCCAGTTTACGGATGAGCAAACTGAAGCTTGACAAGGAGCTGCCCGATAGCACGCGGCTGAGTGGTGAAGCTGCCACTCAACGTGAGAATTTCTGCTCTGTACTGTCAGCTCCATTTGCCCAATTACAGGTGCTTTGGTCAGGCCATTCTTGGTTATGCCCTGCCAGAATTTCTGTGTGTGTTGAGCTTCTGCTTTCTCTGAGAGGCCCGGGCCTGTGTGGTCCTCTGCTGTCCAGCAAGAATGGGCAGGATGCAGACCCCATTCCCCACTGTTTCTGAAAACCGCTTGCAGCACAATCAGCCTTGTCAAGCCTTTCCCTGCTCTGCCATATAAGGCTGCCAGCTTTCCAGGGCAGTTCAATAATCCCCAGGGTCTTGCTGCAGGGGCAGCGATTAGCAGAGGTGTTTACATGTCTGAAAATGTACCAGGCTATAAATAGAAGCTATTTTCCCAGCCTCCTGCGATCCTGGGCTTGTTCTTTCCTTTCATTTTCTTCTCCATTTGTCAGCTTTAATAAAGAGGAAAAAGAGTAAAAGGGGGAAAATAACCCACTCACGACACAATGTCAGATAGACAGAAAGAGCATTCACTTAGCTTCTCAGAAATCTGTGGCAAAGCTCCTGGCTTTCAGAAAAGGAAGCTGACTGCAAACAAAACACAGCTCTTCTGAGAAACCCAGTGAGAAATGAATCCAGTACTGTGAGGAAGCAAGTCCCTGGCATCAGTGGTGTGTGCCCCCGACAGTCCTGAGCTTTTTCTCGTAGATTCTGGAGCCAGCACCCAACACACCTTCGTGGCTTCCTAGATCTGTTCTGTTCCTTGGCGTCCTAGAGTCTTGGTTGAGGAGACTGTCTTTGTGCAGACTGGGACCCGGGAGCTGCAAACACTGTGGGGTTTTGCTCTCTCTTTTCTGTGCAAGTTTTCCTGGGGAGGGTGCATGGAGGCCGTTCCCTGAGTGGATGTGGAATCCATTCCCGATGGGGAGCAATGCACCAGAGACCCCCAGGGCATGGGACCCGCAATGTGGGGCAGAGCACTCAACACTAATAACAGCTTACATTTCCTGTAGCCCAGAGCCAGGTGCTAAGATAAGAGCTTGCCAGGCATTATGTCCTTTTTCCTGACAACAAACCCATGAAAAAGAACTAGTACTTTATCAATTTTATACATGAAGAAATTGAAGCAAGAGGAATTAAGTAACTTTAAGGTCACACACCAGGAAACATCATAGCCAGGTTTCCAAGGTAGATAGCGTGTAGGCCACGCTTAACTGCCCTGCAATGTCATCTTCCATTGCTCGTCCTCAGGGCTGACCTTCTCCAAAGGGACACTGGAAAAAGCCAGGGCTAAGAAAGCCTATGGTGAGAGCTCTAGAGGCCTGGTCCTCAGCAGTTTCCAAAATGCATCATTGCTTAGAAAGGAACAAAGGGCTGAGAATCCAGAAAGAAGACATAAATACTGATTTTAAAGTCATTTGTGGATGTACCTAAATGCCCTTGTGTTCACAGCCTCTCTCTCTCCACCCAACAGTTGGAGGGCTGCTGATGAGTGAGGAAAACAAAAAGAAATAAAAGAGGAAATATTTGAATCTGGTTTCCAAGGTCACCCGTACTGGTTAGGCTTAAGGGCCCGTCTCCCTCCCTCTCTCCCTGGGGCCCCTGAGGCTCCTCAATCCTTCCATCTGTTTACACACACATCCACACATGATGCCTCGTCAGAGGGTCTTCCCTGTCTCAGACTGCTGGGTGGGAGTGGAATGCAGACCTCCAGCATTCTAGAACCTTCCTCCACTGCCCCCCACCGCCTCCACTCCCAAGGGCTGGGGCCAGCACTGCTTGGATCTCAGCTTTCTTCAAGCAGCTCCTACTTCCAAAACCCACACCTGAGTGAAAGTGTGGGTCTTTGGGTGCTTCCCAACTGACCGAGAGGCACAGAGTTATTACTGACACCTCTTAGACCAGGGGGGCAGTTGGGGGGGGCACAGAGCACAAAGGGGAGGGGCAATGCCCATAACAGAGAAGAACAGATGTAAGCTACTTGCTCGCTCAATTTCCTTGCCACAAGTGTTTACCCTACATGCAAGTGCTCCATCAATCCAGAAGAATGTATCAGGTTAAGGTCCAGCCTTATAGCCCCACTTGCCTCCAATGATCATGTTTCTGTTTCCTCTGCCTCTTGTTTCTTCTTGCTCTGAGCACACAATGGTCTCTCAGCTCTAAGTCCTGCTTCCTCAAAACAACCTTCATCCTGTGTCTGGGGAGTTTTTAAATAACGCAAATATCATTCCCTCACTTCCACTTAAAATATTTCAATGTCTCCTCCTTGTCTACAGGATGAAGTCCAGACCCCCTGCCTGCTCTTTGAACCCTGGCTCCCTTGCCAACTGAAGTCCCCCATCATCCTGATTTGCATCTGATGTTCTCCCCATCATTTTCTGTCTTTACAGAAGCTCTTCCTTCGTGTCTTTCCCTTTGATGTTCAGCGAGTGAATGTCTGCTCGTCCTTCAAAACCAAGCTGAGCACCAGCTCCTCCAAGAAGGTTTTCCTTACTTCCTCAGAGGGAGTTTATTTCTTCATCTTTTGTGGCTGGGATTCGTCCTAGTTCTTCTCATGGCACTTATTACACAACATTGCAGTAATGCATGTACATCTCTGCTTCTATTTACTATAAACTCCTTGAGGGCAGAAGTCATCTGTTCATTCATATTTATTTCCCTGGTGCCTGGCACAAGTGTGGAAACCTCCAAATTCTCAATGGATTGTGTGTTGTGTTACTGGTGGCTTCTTGAATGGGGGCGTGCTGGAGATGGTGGGGGAGGAAAGACCTTTCTTCCCAGAGTTGGACAAACAGAAGGAATGAGAAGGAAGGGATTATCTTTCTCATCCCAAGATTTCTTTTTAGAAGAAAATTATCCTTTAACATCTTCAGTAAATAAAGTCATCAGGAAAGAACGATTTAAAAAAATCTCTGACTGGGTTCTAGTGTGAGACTGAAGTGACAGTCAGAAAGGAAAACTGGCCTGGGAAAGCAGAAAATAATAAGAGTTGGCAGACATTGGACATCAGGTGTATGTCCGATTGGTAATACGAGCTTTACAGGCACCATCCCACTCAATGCTTGTTCCCTAAAGACAGTTATTACTCCTTACCATCACTATCTTCATCATCATCATCACCAACATCACCATCATCATCATGACCTTCCTCATCACCATCATCACCACGACCAGCGCCACCACCACCACCATCAGCTTCTTCATCACCATCACCATCATCACCACCATCATCACCATCATCACCACGACCAGCGTCACCACCACCACCATCAGCTTCTTCATCACCATCACCATCATCACCACCATCATCGCCTTCATCATCATCTCCATCATCATCATCATCATAATTAAAGGGGTTAATGGTCTGAATTGCTTGATCACCACCATAGGTGCCATATTCATTAAATTCTCTAAAGGCATAAATAAAAATACGATGCAAAGAAAATCCCCAAATGAATGCTCAGAGAAAAGGCTGTCTGTCCACTGTGTGCAAAGCATTTTAGACAAATGCAAAAGAAAAGAAAGACACAGTGTGTCATTTGGGGAGAAATTGAGAGTTGAGTGCACTCATTTGACTGGAACAAAAGCTCAGGACCCGCAAATAGTGTGGGACCTAAAATGCCAAGCTTAGGCTCAAATTCTACCCTGTTTCAATACCTATTGATCCTTGGTGGTCCAGTGGTTAGGATTTGGCGCCTGCAATAGCTATTGAAGATGACATAATCAAAGTCATATTTTTAAAGAATTGGTATCAACCAATAGGACACCATGGGATTGAGGACATTTTGGGGACAGGCATAGCGATGGTGTCAGTGTGGTGTCAATCAGGAAGCAAGGGGGATACAGTGAGAAGAGCCCAAGGCATGGAATCCAGGTGGCCTCCTCCCCTCTCACAGTGAGACTGTGGCCAAGGCTCTCCAACTTCCCCAGGCTTTGGTTTCTAATCTACAACGTTAGGGTATTGGGTTGCAGCCTTAGCAACCCCTACGGACCTTCCAAATTAGCAGTCTGTATTTTTGTGATTCCAGCGATAGGGGTCCATTGAAAGATGAAGGAGGACTCAGCAGTGATTTGGAGATGCTGAGCCCTAGCGAATGAGGAGATGGAGATCGTGTCTGATGGAAGCAGAGGAGTTCTGTAGGGGACCCATATGCAATTGTTCTAAAGCCATGGCACTGTAGGAAATCAAATAAGCAGTTCTGAAATGGCAAACATTGGGCTGGCCTCACTTCCAAAGGCTTCTTAGAGGTAGATCCTTAACTGAACTTGGAAGGAAAGGAGGAGGAGGATTCATTGGTGAAACAATGGAGGAATAAAGCAATCCAGATGGCCTTACATCTGTGCATGAGGCTCTCGCCTACTTGTGTTTTCGCTTGTTCGTCTGTCTCCAGGGGGCTGCCTCCAATGAAGGGGGAGCGGTACTAGAGAAAGGAAATGAAAGAAAATAATGAGGAAGGGGGCTGCTTCTGAGGCTGGGGACGGGGAGGTTGGGGGATTGCTGCAGTAATTCCTATGTGAGACGGCAAGAGCCTGGCTGAGAAGGGGGAGGAAGAAATAGATCCAAGAGCCACAAGTTGTCGCATCCAGGTCAGGAGATGCGTGTTCATGCTGTGGTCGCTCAGTGTGTGTGATGCTGGGCGCAGGGCAGGGGTTGGGTCCAAGCTGATGATGTTGAGACGTCGTTAGAGCTTTCAGCCCCTTCCTTTGTATACGAGAGTAGTGGCTGATGCTGAGAAAGTGCTTAGTGGCCAGTATGATGACTGCCACATAGATAATGATGTGGCACCAGCCCAGAAACCACCACACATGGTGCTCAACGTAACCGCAATCCCCTGGGGTTCCTGCATCTCCTGGGCCCCATCCATAATTGATGGAATATCTGAGCAGTTGGGGGTTTTGTTTGTTTATTTGTTTTGTTTGGGATATTTGCCCAAATCGCCTGACTTATGCGCTGTGAATATAAGTAAGAGAAATAATGTAATTTGACTCTCTGAGTTGAGCTGCATTATCTTGTCACCATCTACACAATAGAAGTGATCCTTTATGTTTTCCCTAAACTTTGCTACAAGACTCCTTTGACAATACTGGACTAAAGTCCTGGGGAAAGATCACCAACTTCTAATTTTCAAGGATCTAAAAGAACTTTTGCTGACATTGGCTAATGAATCAGCCCTGGACATTGAGAAGGTAAGGGGGAAAGCCACAGGGTTATGTCATTTTCTTCGGAAGGAAAAAAGCTCCTGGTCACGTGCTAGATAATGCAAACATTTCAAGGTAGGGATGTGAGCAGAGCAGAGGCATTTGGAACCTCAGGAATGAGACAGTAGAAAAGTGCGGTGTTTTTGCTCCTTGTCTCTAAATTTTCAGGTAAATTCTTCTCTGAAGAAGGATTATAAGCAGCACATGACCACCAGCAGCTCAGACTCGGCCCAAAGGCTTTGGGAGAGCCGTCCCTCTAGAGCCAGCGTCCAGCATTTCCAGTTAAGATGGATGAATTCACTTAGGACGGGTCACCAACTTTAGCTACCTACACCCTGTGTTTTAAGCCTGGCATGCTTTCACTCAGCACAGAGATTTCTGGCAGTTACGTGCCTCTACTCAAACTTAATAATTGTCTTCATATTTTCTTCTAATAATTCTTGCAAGTGAAAACCGCAGATGGATCTTAACTTTAAAAATAACGTCTTTCTGAGTGAAGTAAGTCAGACACGGACAAATATCATATGGTATCACTTATATGTGGAATCTTAAAAAAAGGGTACAAATGAACTTATTTACAAAACAGAAGTAGAGTCACCGAGGTAGAAAACAAACTTATGGTTACCAGGGGATAAGGGGAAGGGAGGGATAAATTGGGAGATTGAGTTTGACATATATACACTACTATATATAAAGTAGATAACTAATAAGAACCTGCCATATAGCACAGGGAACTCCACTCAATACTCTGTAATGACCTATATGGGAAAAGAATCTAAAGAAAAAGAGTGGATATATGTATATGTATAACTGATTCACTGTGCTGTACACCTGAAACTAACACAACATTTGTAAATCAACTATACTCCAATAAAAATTTAAAAAATAGAAATAATAAGAAGGAGAGTGAATAGAATACAAAATAACAGATTCACAGAGGAAGAAAAGATGCTTGAATTCATCAGTAAGCAAAGAAATTGAAATGAAAGGACAACGAAGTACGTTTATTCCCATGGAATTGGGTTGGGGTGAATGACGTACAATGGTGGTCGCGGCTAATGGGCACTCATGCACAGCTGGTCAGTGTTAATATTCGTAAAAACTTTCTGGGAAGCAAACTCTTAGTAAGAACCTAAAGTCTACATAAAAGTTGCATACCCTGACACCTGGCAATTCCATTTTGAAGATTTTATACTTAGCAACTCTGTTCCATCAAATAGAAACTTATTTTTGTCCTCCCTCTCTATTTTTTTTTTTTGCTGCACCACTCGGCATGTGGAACTTCCATGACCCAGAATTGAACCTGTGCCCCCTGCATTGGAAGCACAGAGTCTTAACCACTGGACTACCACGGAAGTCCAGAAACTTATTTTTGTCCTATAACATGAAATTTGGAGGTAAGCAGCCCAGGGCTAGGCTTCTGGTGCCATGATGCCATCAGGGTCCTGTCTTCTTCCTCTTTTCACAGAACCCTCCTTAGTGGGTGGTTTTCAGGTCTGGTCAAAAAAGGCTGCCTATCTCCACTCATTGCATCTGCTTCCCAGGCAAGAAAATAGGAGTGGATAAAGCAAATTCAAAAGACCATGAAGATGATGGGAGCCACATCTACACCCCTTCAAAGGGCCATCCCAGAAGTTACCACTCAGCACTTTCTGCTCACACTGTATAGACTATACTTTGTCATATGGGAGAAGAAATAAATAGCCAGGGATATTTCCACATCAACAAAATCAGAATCATATTAGCAAAGAAGGAGAAAAAAAATAGATGTTGAGTGGACAAGTAATAGTATGTTTGAAAAGAATTACTGAAGACTGCATATACATTTTATATATACATTATATAACATATAATGATATATATAACATCTATCATGTAGATGATAGATAGATAGATAGATAGATAGATAGATTAATAGATAGATGATAGATGGATGGATGAAATAGGAAGCAACCAAAAGATCTAAAATTAAGAGTTTGGCTCAGAGAAATGTAACAAATCCATACAATGGAATACTATGCAATCACTGAACAACAGGCCAGAGAAGGATATTTCAACCTTGGCAAAACTTCATGAGGCATTGCTAAATGAAAACTGGACTTGACACAGTATTTATGGAAAGATATCATCGAGGGAGGGAAAAGTTGACATGTGCATGTGAACACAGAAAATGTACCAAAATGTTGATGGTGATTATAATGGTGGGGTATGGAATTATGAGTAAAGTGTCTTTTTGCGTTTTTATGAGTTTTCCAAGGTTTCTGCACTGAACAGATACTACTTCTGTAATCTATAAATAAAAAGTTATAAAAAAAATAAATGGATGAGTTTAATTTTTCCTGATGGAGTCCCAAGGAAATGAGTCGCTTCATGGACTTGAGCCAAAGCAACAGAAAACTGGTTTCTGCATTCGGATAGTTTATACTCCAGGAGTTCAGGACTTATTTGTGGTAAGCAATAGCATGGCTTCCTGCCAGATGTTCTCAACCAACCACATTGGCTCTCAGGGCAGGTCAACAGATGAAAATTAACGTGCTCTGGTCTGTTTTTCATTTAGCTTTACTTTCATAATTACATTAATTTTTAAAACACTTGTCTAAAATTTTAAAAAAGTACTATGCATTGATCTTAAATTTCATTGTTCCCCAAGAAATGACAGTGGCTTTTTTTTTTTTTTTTTGGTAACTTTTCATTTGGAAATTTTTCAATTTTTCAATTGTAATTAAAACTGCAAAAAAGTTGCATTTCTTGGGAGAAAATCCTCTTTACTAAAATGAGCAAGCTCTTGATTCCTGTGCAGAGAATACAGCACAGAGTGTGCTGTAAGTGTGATGTATGCGTCTATGTTTACATGACGCATATCCTAATAAGGGCGTCCTATAGCCCCATGGCCAGCTGGAGTCATTCTGTTTAAATTGTTTCAAGTGCTACTGACGTCACGTTGAAAGGGACCACCTCACGCGGGATCTAACAGGTGCTGCTGAGCCTGTGTTCACTCACTGTCAGACACAGCCCTCCCAGTGAGCAGACAGCCTTGGGACCAAAACAAGAGGTCCTGTTCTCCATCCCGAGTGCCTGGGCCAGTTCCCCCAGTAAATAGAACAGCAGGTTGAAACCTCACGCTGGGAAACCCAAGTTTTCTGCTTAGGTTTTTCAATGTGGAATATTTCTATATCCT
The DNA here is from genome assembly GCF_965194825.1 of Balaenoptera physalus. Taxonomy (NCBI): domain Eukaryota; kingdom Metazoa; phylum Chordata; class Mammalia; order Artiodactyla; family Balaenopteridae; genus Balaenoptera; species Balaenoptera physalus. Next base: position 2,827,374 of record NC_138899.1, read on the forward strand.
AGGTTTAGGAAGCAAGGTAAAAGGGCGAATCTTTCTCAGTAAAATGCCTGTAAACTATGCAGGGCTATTTTCATATTTTATTTTTCAACGACAGCATATATCTCCCTATTTCATTTCCCATTGTCTTCCTGGGACACAGAAGAGAAAGTGACTGTATGACATATGGGAAGAAAGGGGTTGGTTGAGGCCCAAATAAGACAGCCCTTTGTATCCAGACAGCCTTTCATTAGCTGAGAGAGGCATGAAACAGAGGCAGAAAAATCTTATTTCAAGGGAGACTGGGATAGAACACTGGCTTTGGAGTTCAAGATGCATTCATTCATTCAGTAAACGACTATTCAGCAGTTCCAGTGTGCCAAACACAGTCCCAGGATTTGGGGATACAAACAAGCTAAAGCCAGGCTCCCAGCCATCCCCAACATGTCGAGCTCAGATGTAGCAGGAGAAGCAGAAACAAAATAAGATGATTTCACATTAACAAGTGTGAGGAGGAAGGGCAGGCTCTGGTGCAGAGGAGAGAGACGTTGGACCATGCGGTGAGCGTAGCTGCTGCAGGCAGGCTGGGCAGGGATGATCTCTGTGAGAAAGTGACCTTTAGGCTGAGAAGTTTACGACCAGGCGTGTCCAGGCATGGAAAGATCTGGAGGAGGAACTCCCCAGGCAGAGGGAAGAACAAAGTGAAGGGTATGAGGGGAGGAAGAGACTGACCTGCTCGAAGGACAGAAAGAGTATGAGATAATTTGTAGGCACCTTTTGGCAACAATAGATGAGATTCAGAGAAAATAATAAAAGGAGACCCTGAAGTATTGGCCTGGAGGAAAGGGTGTTGGAAGGGAAGATCCAAGTCCACTGTGTCCTTGGTAGGTTCTGGAATAAAAGTGCACTGAAATAGTCCACAAAATAACTATTTTAACAGTAAGTATAATTTACAAGCTAGTTATTAAAGAATTGACACAGCACTTTTACACATTACTTTACTAAATAAATTCAAACCCTTGATCATTCATTCATCTAGTAATCCAAAAAATGTATTATTTTATTTTGTTGGATCAAATTTGCCAAAGTCATGAAGCAGGTTCCCATCTCACTCAGGTGCCTGACCGCTGAGTAGAGCTGCCCCTTCCCCAGGCCGTTGTTGTACAGGTGTGTGCTCAGCCCAACTTGTTAGCTCTTTCAACATGTGTTACTGCTACTCCGAGTTTTCAAAACCTATCTGCTGATAGTGGATGAACCGCCTTTTAACTTTTCTCAAGCCTTCTAGATTTATCTCCTAAGTTTGTTGTGAAGATAAATGAGATCATAGGTGGGGCCACCTATGCTCACTTTTATCTTCTTTAATCCTCCATGAGATTCTGGCACTGCGTGAATGAAAACAGGGTACTACTTCCAAAAAGTTGCAGATTCTCCATTGGAGTGTAGCCCTGATGGGAAACCACACAGCTTCAACTTGTTATTAATATCATGTCTGAAGAGTGAACATTGCCAAGGGCAGACCTCAAAGGGGCCAAAAGATGGTGCCCCTTGGGGGCTACCCATAGGGCTGGCTATTGCTCCATCAGGAATCAAGAAATGCAACATCCCTTCAGGCACTATTCATGTGTTTGTGATTGTCATCTTCCGTTAAGCTCTCCCAAACATCCAAGTAGACAAGAAACAATCCTCTTACTTGAATACAGTGATGATAATGAGGATTAGGTTTTATTTCAGTCCATCAACAGATGAAGGGATAAAGAAGATGTGGCACATATATACAATGTAATATTACTCAGCCATAAAAAGGAACAAAATCGGGTCATTTGTAGAAACGTGGATGGACCTACCAAGTGGGTACCAAGTGGGAAGGGGGTGGGTGGGATGAATTGGGAGACAGGGATTGACATCTATACGCTATTGATACTATGTATAAAATAGATAACTAAAGAGAACCTACTGTATAGCACAGGGAACTCTACTCAGTGTTCTGTGGTGACCTAAATGGGAAGGAAATCCAAATAAGAGGGGCTATATGTGTACGTATAGCTGATTCACTTTGCCATACAGTAGAAATTAACACAACATTGTAAAGCGACTATACTTCAATAAAATTTTTTAAAAAATAAATGAAAGGAGGGAGTAAGTACTCTTACTCAGTGCCGAGCCCTACAGAAAGTTATTTATGGGAAGGAAAAACCTCAAGAAGACACTTGGGGGAAAAGGGATAATACTGTCTAACCAGGGGAAGGAAAGTTGTAACAAGATTAGGTTTCTCCCTCTTTAAAATTCTCTGTTTTACACAGATGGAATGCTTTATGTTGTAAATAAAGCTATATTCAATCCCTCAAACATGTGTCCCCAGGCCATTATTGTGGGGTCATGTTTTTCATAGATTCTACTGAGATGTGTTCATTTTGCACCAAAAATATAAAATAGAGGGAGAGAATTTCATGGCCTCCAAACATCAGAATTGGTTACTGTGTGGAGAATAAAGGGGGCTGAGCCAAAGTTTTCGGGTCATGACCAAGAACCTGGGAGGAGGATATAGTGACAACTTGCTCTTGACTTGCCCAATCACTTCAACCCTAGGAGGGATTTTAAACACTTCCTGCACTATCATCATTTAGTGACTTATACTGTGGATTAAAATTATCTTTCCCCAGCTTCTCCCTACTCTTTAGGGGCCACCATGGACTAGAGACTCAGGAGAAACCATCTACAGAGCGAGTGTTGTTGATGGAGATGAAGGTACTTTCATCCCCAGGGGCAGTCAGCGCCTCTGAATGTGCTTCGGATATGCCTGGAACAATGTGGTCTATTGGTGGAACCGCTTGCAGAGAGAGAGAAAGAGATGACTGATGCTTTAGCCTGCAGTTTCCTGGAGAACTCCAATGCCAGCCCATCAACAAGGATAAGAGTGTTTTAAACTATTGGCTATTAGTCTTAGAGAAGCGAGCTTCTTCATGATCCCAAAACACCTGGTGTATACGTTAAAACTCAGTGCTCCTGTGACCTTTTGATATATTTTGATTGTTATTCATGGCTTCTTGGTGTTTTAACTGCCTTTTTATTTTCAATGTCAGGGCAATGTCATGGGCCTCATCATGTTTGTGAGTTTCCAGTCTTTACTGATCAGAGGAGATTGACCCAAACCACCCCTATCCTAGGCAAGTACACGCCCTCCAAATCACTCCTATCACATATCCTCTTTTAAGCTGGTACTGTAACACATTTAATTGGTTTTATTCCCATTACTAAATGCTGTGAAAATACCAGTGTTTCATTTTTAAAGCAAATAAACATTACCAGCTACCTCATGAGGACTACCCTCCAAATGATATCCCTCAGAGTACAAGATGTTTTTAACAATAGTTTATTTCACTACCTCCCTCATGTATTAATATCTTATTACTTAGAAAAAAACCCTGCTCCTTCTAATGTCTCTTCAAATGGCTTGTTTCCTGAACATGGAGAATAAAATTAGGACAGTCTGTCTTCACAATATTTTCTGGACCAAAGCAATTCAAGATGAATACAGGCTTTTGAAGAGAGTAAACCATTGTACATCAATTCCATTTCCATTGATTTAAGTATGCGTGCTCGTTATGAGGAAGAATGCAGTTATTTCAACCTTGGAATCTTTTGCAAAACAGATCAGCATCAAGTGTGTAAAATAACATCCATTGTGAATAGAGATTGAGAAAAAGTACCTATTTCTTTTTACTTGAAGGACTGGACCAGACTCTCCTTTTGACGGTCCTGTGTGGGCTCCCAGTGAACCGGGGTCACGATGCCTTCTTACCACTTGCCTGCTGCCTTGTTAAGCAATGTGGTTTTTGCTGTTGTGGAAAAGGTTCCTGAGTGATTTCAAAGGCATATCCTCCCACTTGCGGTGGGAGCTGCACACTCTTTCTTTTCACTCATAGGCAACCTGCTCGGAGGCTCCTAAAAATGCTTCTGTGAGGATGGTGGTGTCTGGCTGCCTTACAGAGAGATGCTCTCCATCGTAGGTGTGTAGCCAGAGGCCCTATCCTCATGCCTGGACATCTGTGGCCTCAGAGCAAGAGCTGAATGAGTGTGTTGTTACTCTCGTTTTGATGGATGAACTCAATAAATCAGGGTAGTTTGAGCATTCTTAAGGGATAGCAGGAAAAGGCTTAGGAAAAATGGAAATAAATGACTACTTTTCAAAGGCAAGAGATTTATAGCTCTGGACATACCAGAAATCATATCAGGAAAACATTCCAAATCCTTTAGTGAACCTGGCCCTCTTCCAAGGGGCATGTCCTCGGCCAGGCCAGTGTCGGTCCTTTGGTGAGCAGCTCATACTGACTGTGTTCTCAGTTTTCACGATTGAGGTAGGTGGAAGCCCTTCCCAAAACATGGAAATGAACAGAACAGAATTCCTGTAAGCATTATGAATTCGCTTTGTGAGGACCGGTGACTGTCACCAGACAGTCTCCATCACCAAGGAGTGGAAAATGGTGGTTCCAGATTCTATGATGTAGATCTTTGAAGCTCAAAAACCTCTTTCCAATATTCCTACTTCCTAAAAAAGTGAAACTCGCCCTGTGAGCCTCTCTTAATGATATGACCGTTATAGCTCAACACCAATTATGTCCTCATATTATAAGACTGACAAATTTATCTTTAAAATGTCCCAAGTTCATATGATGATGTAGCTACAAGATTTTTTTTAATCAAAAAAGAATCCATCAGCTTTCCCTTCAGTAATTCGTAAGCTGATTTTCATGGCTCTGTCTTCATAGTGACTGATAAAGTGCTACCATGTTTAAGATCCCTCGATTTTATGTCCATCCCAAGGTCCACATATATTCATTCTTTTCTTTCTCCACTAAGGTGATGTGTCTATGGATAATGACCTATTTAAACAAGGGTACCAGAATGTAAAAAGAGTAAAGACCTCTAGTTGGAACCAGAGGCATATTCTCTTGATCCTTAGGACAAATATTAGTCAAGTGGTAGAATGTGAGCTGATGGCAGTGGCAGAAATGAGTGATGGCCAAAGGCATCCATGTTAAGAAGCAGCTTTCTCTCCACTTCATCTCAAGCCCTATCACTCTGAACAACATTCCAATTCCAGAAGTCCTCAGAGGTCACTCTGGTACTGGGTTGACATCTAAGTAATAAAGTGGAGATCACACACAATAACTTAACAATGGAAATAACTGGCACGTAGCTTTTTGATCTATAGCACTTAAGGAGAGGCTGAAATACAAATTCTCATGAGGCCATGGAGAAATTCCCAATTAGATGATGTTGACGGATGGGCTGTATATATGGTGCATATACCTTCTCGGGATTTCTAGAGCTTTATTTCCTTATTCGAGGGCTAGGACTAGCTACTTCTTCTATTATCAGAGATTATAAGTGACTAAGCCCAGCACCAGATTCTTACTAAGAAAGATTTCTATCAGTTGTTTATAACGTTGAATACAGACAAACCTGATTGATCATGGGATTTTACGACAGATCATTAACTGAGTGTGCAAAAGATTCTGAAGCAATGCCTCTTCTCAGCACATAGGAATGAAATGCATTTTAAAAATTCAAAATATTACCTGTATCAGGCATAAAGAGAAGCAGCAAATCAGTCTGAAATTCCATGAGTAATGAGCCCTAGAATAAGAATATGCTTTTAAAACAGACTGCTTAGAAGAACAAAATGTTACAGGATAATGTAACCCTGGTAATTTTTCATTGGAACTTTCCACCCACGACTTCTGAAAGGAAAAAGTACTCTTGAGTCTGTGCTACCCAATGTGCTTTTACTCTTTCCTTAATAGTAGCTGGCATATTAGCTGTTGAGCAGAACGTCCTGGGACTTCTCACTATGCCTTCATTATTCCTTTTTTATTCTGTAAAGTGGCATTCCTTGTTAGTTCTGAAGTGGAAAATGCAGGTATTATAACTCACCATATTCGTTCAGAAGAAGTAAAACTGAAAAGAAATTAAACTATTTTTTTTCTATGTCTGAAAAGATTTGCTAGAATAATTCAACTCTCAACTCCTCTATCATATGTAATTGGGATAATTTTATAACCAGTTATTAATATAATAGAAAAACTTAAATTAATGTGATAAAAGTTGATGTCATCTGTTTTGAACTGTTAGAATTGTTATTAGAAATTTAGAATAAATTGAGAATTCTTTAAAAGAATTCTTAGCCACTAGGCTATGTTCCCCTTATTTATCTACTGTTTGGAAGGACCCACGTTCCTATACCACCGAACCCTAATAATGCTTGTTGAATAAAGAGAGAAGGCATTGAGAACCACACTGGTGTGACCTCACTGAATTTCAAGCACAGAGATTATGGTGAACTCACCAAGAAGAGAGCAGAGAAGGCAGCATGGACTTTCTTAGGACACTGTCTCTGTGGAGTTCCAGAATAACAATGCCTTCAAGCTTGTATCTTACGAAGTTGAATAACTCATCTTGTGGATGACAGGGGCCCCCCTGTTTCTCTACTCTTCATTCCTAGCTTACTAATAGGAGAAAAGCAAACAACAGAAAAGCAGCTGGTATGATATTTAAACTTTTGCCTGCTCCATTTTTTGTAGGAAGTCAAAATTCATGACAAAATCAAATATTTGGATCAGTTCAGTATTTAGATGACTATCACTCATTACTCCTTTCCTCTGAGGGCTACAGGCAAGTCTTGTTGGCAATACCAATAAAGATAATAATCTTATGAAAGGTAATCCTGAAAATCAGCAGATTGGTTCTCCCTTGCTTAGCTATGCATCCAGGTATTTTAAAAGTAAAACATGGTAGAATCATCTTCAAATCAAGGCCTTGCCTCTTACTGACTGTAACTGAGCAAACTACTGATACTTTACTTACCTGAACTTTAGTTAATTCATCTGTACGACTGACATAACTCCTGCTTTGTAGCGTAACGTGAAGCGCCTGGAGTCCCTGGAAGTTAGTAGATACGCAACAAATTGGACTTAATATCATATGGGTCCAAATAGATGGACCAAATACTCAGACAGGTTTCCTCCAAAAATATCACTGCTATCTATCTATTCTCCACATTCATTTGCTAATTCCTAAATTCTCTGATACACTGTGTACTCCTTATCACTATAAACTCAATAGTAGTTTAATTTTAGAAATTTTAGAAAAAGTGAAAATAAATTGAGTTTCTATGAAAATCATAACAACCATTGATCTAATCACGGGGTCACGTTCCCATCAAACTCCTTTCTATCTCTTCTCCCAAACCCTTGTATAAAAGGGGCAACTATTCAACAGGTGTTCCAACAAGTGCTAATTTTCAAATACCTCTCATTGTGTGAATCCCACACTCACAGCAATCTTGCGTTAAACCATTTGTTTTATGCTTAATCCCATTAACACATGCAGTTCATGTGTTACCAGAGCCTTCATGTATTTAATAATAATTATTTGGTCCATGCATGTTATTTTAAAATTCAAGAGGCATAATCGTTATGCATGACTTGAAAGCAAAATCATTGCCTGAATATAAGACGTTTAGGAGTACTTGCAGCTACAGGCACTAAGCCCCCTTGTGGAGTAGACACAGTCGAGATATTTTACAGTGATTTGAGGTTCACCCAAACTCATATCCATGGACCCCATGAATCTAACTGAGACTTGGTGCTGGGAGTCTTCAGGGTTTTGAGAAGAGTGGGAGGTGGAGTTTGAATGGGATATCCATTCTGTCTTACCCAGATGGCATTGGAAAATGGATGGAAGGAGACAGAAAGTGGGAAGCATGGTGGACGGCATGTAGCCATGCTTTGGAAAAGGCTTGAGTCTGCTTGTCTGGACTGTGCGTGTGACACAGTCAGGGGCACAAAGACATGGATTTGCTCAAAAACGAGGAAAAGCATGTCATCCCCTTGGCTAGACCAGACATAATCCTTAACCCTGAGTCTTTCTGGCAGAGAGAAAGTCTCCTTCAGGTGCTGCCAGCATGGAGCCGTTGAGTCAGCCCATGTTATGGAGCGTGTCCAAGGTGATTACAATAGAAACCATTATGGCTGGGGTTGGCCATGCTGTTCTCATTTTTAGGGTCTATTAGTTGTTCCATTATACAACCCAATTTACTTCAGACATTTCAACTGCTTTTTAACTAAAGCTTGGTAAAAATTTTCCTGGTAGTAAAAACTCCCTTGTGTTTTAAAGTGACTCTTAGTGCTAGGGGGGTTGAATGGGAGAAAGTTAGGGGGCGGTGTAGGGCACAGGATTTCCTTTGACATTTAAGTGACGGTAGCTGACAGTCTGTTTTGTACTCATCAGTGGATCTTAAGATATTTTCATATGAATGTGCAAGATTTATTTGTGTCAGCAAGTTACCCAGTGGGCCAGCATATAACACCAAAATCCAAATCTCAAAGGATGTTCTCATGTTCTCTTGAAGATACGGTGCTTTCTTATATTAATAGATCAACTCGTAGGTCAAATCAGCTTATTAAGTTGTAGCATAAATCTGAATGGTTGACCTATTTATCAGGGCAGGACAGATAACCATCCAAATGTTGAAGCCAGAAATTCTCTTTTGGGCGATGGCTGGATTATTTTGACCATATATGTTAGCTAAAATCATAGGGAAGGGTTAGAAACCTTGGACCAGCCAGGGTCCAGTTTACCTGATTGTTCTCTCTACAGAGTGTCCCTCCTTATAGGACATCTCCCCCTCTTCCCCGCATCACACACAGCCTCGCTGCAGCCCACCTCTGTCCGGGACCCAGACCAGGGCGAGGGGAGTGAGCTGTGTAGGAGTGAGATTTCAGGAGGTGCTCGCTCACCTCAGGTCTGGTTCCGAGACCAGGCAACTGATGCTCACGCTGTGTCTGGCTGTGACTTCATGCCACATTCACGACCACCAGGACTGTATTTTGTCACTGGCACTGTCTTAAGCAGCCACTCTTCCTGGAACCGTCCTATTTTCACACTTAATCCTACAGAAGCCATGAAGTGGCTCTTATTACCCTTGACATTCAGATGAAGCTCAGAGGGGTTGAGAAAATTGCTCTAAGTTTCACAGCAGATGGTGAGGGACCCGGGGCTTGAATCTGGCATGAGGTCAGCCTCTTCATGTCCTGGTTCTGATGGCTGGTGCTCTGGGACAGAGGCTCTTCCTGTCACCCTATTCCCACGTCCATTCCTAGGCCTGGAGTCTCATATTCCTTTGTCACAAATGCCTTCTGTGAGTTCCCTGGCGATGCACCCCACTCTCTGACAAGCGATCCTGCTTTCAGCTACCTGATGGAGCTTCCAGGATCACTTACTCTTGGTCTGGTGGTTGAAGGTGGGTGCCTCTGGACTCCTAGTTTCACCACTTAATGGCTTGTAACCTGAAGAAGCTACTTAACTACTCTGCACCTTGCTTTTCTCATGTGCAAAGTGGAGATCTTGTGCCTCGGAGGCTGTTGGGATGATTCAATGAGGTGTGATCTGGAAGTCCCTTAGAACAGCACCTGACCATTGGCAGTGTTCAGTCAATTATTATGATGCTTTCTAAGGTTGGAGATTTCCCTTCCTCTTGGAAGACTTCCAAGGTGCCAGTTGCCAGAGCTTACTGTCTGCAGGACCACTTTCTGGACTATACTTCCCTGGCACATAGAGGTGGGCTTGTTTCCGGGTCCCCCCTAAACTCTGTAAGCCACTGCAATGAGCAGGGCCCTACCTTGACTCAGTAGATAGGCTGCCTTCACTAGAAGCTGGCTGAGGTACAGTACAAGAGATACAGTGATGGGAGAGGGCCTGAAATACACCCGCAAGCAGAATGACCTGGTCACAGTCTTACAGGCTGTGAGCCAGAGCTGCCTTAACCTCAAACTCCCTCCGAGTGGGAACCTGCACCATTTGTCCATCCCCAAGGCTGAGAAGTACAGCTGCCATTGGTGAAAGACATTACTGGCCCTGGAGATAGTGAGAAGCATAGATTTTGGCTTAGACAGATTGAGATTGAGAGAGAGAGAGAGGGAGAGAGAGAGAGAGAGTTGACAGAATTGGCTCACATCGGTGTGGGTCTGGCAGATGCACAATCTGCAAGGTGGGCTGCAGGCTGGAGAGCCAGGGAAGAGCCGATGCTGCAGTTCATGTCTGAAGGTCAGCCTGCTGGCAAAAGTCCCTCTTTGGGGATATCAGTTTCCTTTTAAGGCCTTTAACTGCCGGAGGCCCACCCATTTTTTTTTTTTTTAATTTTTATTTATTTATTTATATTTTTGGCTGTGTTGGGTCTTCGTTTCTGTGCGAGGGCTTTCTCCAGTTGCGGCAAACGGGGGCCACTCTTCATCGCGGTGCGCGGGCCTCTCACTATCGCAGCCTCTCTTGTTGCGGAGCACAGGCTCCAGACGCGCAGGCTCAGTAGTTGTGGCTCACGGGCCCAGTTGCTCCGCTGCATGTGGGATCTTCCCAGACCAGGGCTCGAACCCATGTCCCCTGCATTGGCAGGCGGATTCTCAACCACTGCGCCACCAGGGAAGCCCTACATGTTAATCTTATGTAAAAAATACTTTCACAGTAATATCCAGACTTCTTTGGCCAAATACCTGGGTACCAAGACTTGGCCAAGTTGATATGTAAAATTGATCATCACACTGGGCCTTTGAAACGGACTGGATGTCGCACACACTTTCATCCTTCACCTGGGACCACTGTGCCCTCACATTCCTGATATGAGTTATCTCAGGCCAAAATCACTGTCCAGTCTTACGCTGTCATGGCAATTAAGAAAGTATCCTCTTTTGGTGACCACGGGGCTTTTCAGGTGGGCGGGTAACATGCTCATGAAAATGGCAGATGTATCTTTGTAGAATATTCTCCAGATATGGGGTGAGTCCTTCTGTGACTCTTATCAACAGTAGAATCACACACACGCACACGCATGCACACACCAATGCTGCTTCTGGTATTCAAACACAGAACGTTCGGATTAGGAAACTTTGTTCTGGAGGGAAAATGAGAGGAATTTTTGAGTTACACCCCTGGAACCTCACTTCCCTGTGGCAGATACATAAAGAAGGGACAGTTTGCTATTATTGGCTCTCTGATTGAGGACACTCGAAGATGGCGTTATATAGGGGACTGACACCCTGCATTTTGCCGCACAGTCACAAGAGAACACTAGCTTATTAATAACATAATGAATTATTATGATGGCAGAGAGCACTTTGGTGCTTATGATATGCTTCTGAGATTCTATGGATGTTGGAAGGAACAAAAATATTATGCTTTAGTGCTCCAAGTTGTACATGCAGTACACATTGTAATTGTTTGGGAAACTGCTCTGTCGTACTTTTAGGGGAATGACATCAATGGACAAACATTATTTTTTATGCCAAGTAGGTAGTAAAATGGTGCAGAGGCTGAGCGATCTGAGCGAGCAGGGAACTGAACCGCCTGGACCTCCTTGTTGTCATTTCTGAGTACTTCGTTTTCCCTCGTGGGACTTGCAGCTATTTTGAAAGAATGTGGATGTAGAAGTCACAGCTTACAAATGCAAACTTCAGCTCTGAAATCAAAAGCTTTCTGTCACGCCTGAGAGAAAGGAAAACTTAAAGGGGTTTAAACTCTGCTGAATGAGACCTGTGACTCTGGGAGGACGGTTGTTTTTCTGCGAAGTCCAGGCATTGCTTTTTTCAAGGTTCCCATCCTGGGAGCGGGGTCTGGGGCCTCCAGCGCGGAACCCCTCTGCGTCGCGGAACCCCTCTGCGTGGGGTGACAGCCCCTGGTCCACACTGTCCAAGGCTCTCTCTGAAGTGACACCTCCCCAGCTCCCTGGCTCCAACCCTGGGCTCCAAGTCTGGCCTCATGCTGCTCCCAGGCGTACCCCTCCCTCCAGGGATTCTCCCAGAATCCCTTGCCTCTCGAGTCTACATTTCAGATGTTCCCATGCTCTTTGCCTGTAAGACCCTCACTCTTTTATCATTTTGGACCAACTTCTCCACTTTTTTTTTTTCTTCGAACCCGTATCCCCTGCACTGGCAGGCGGATTCTTTTTTTTTTTTTAATTAATTTATTTATTTATTTTTGTATGTGTTGGGTCTTCGTTTCTGTGCAAGGGCTTTCTCTAGTTGTGGCGAGCGGGGGCCACTCCTCATCGCGGTGCGCGGGCCTCTCACTGTCGCGGCCTCTCTTGTTGCGGAGCACAGGCTCCAGACGCGCAGGCTCAGTAGTTATGGCTCACGGGCCTAGTTGCTCCGTGGCATGTGGGATCTTCGAACCCGTGTCCCCTGCATTGGCAGGTGGATTCTCAACCACTGTGCCACCAGGGAAGCCCCTAACTTCTCCACTTTTACTCTAGAATTTATGCTGCTTCTCTTCCCCAGCAGCCATCTCTTCTACTAAACATTGAGGAGTTTGATGTCGCACAATGCTTGACAACTTGCTCTAAGACCCGACTGATCTCAAAGGCTTCAGATCCTTCTAACCGTTGGCAGTCAAGAGGACAGTATAGCTGTCTTCTCCCGTATCCCAAAACAGCAACAGAAGCCAGGGCTGAGACCCCTTGAGGGCTTATCTGACTTAATTACCATGGAATGTTCTGTGAAAAGGGCAACAATGTGTGTTTCTCTTGTAGCAGTTCATAGCACACACATAGGGTGACTCATATTTGGGGAATTTGGGAATAGCATATTTTATAACAACACTGAAACCAAAGTCATTTAGATTCTCCCTATGTGATGTTCCTTTCTTTAGTTATTTGGGTAATTTCAGCGGATGTAGGGTGTTAGTCAACATCCTCTCTTTAGGGGAAACAGATATTTTTAAGATCCAGAGGGTTAAAGCTAAGCTTGGGGGGAAAGGAGCTGAAGTGTAGATTGGAAAAATAAATGAGCCTCCTTCTCTCAGTGTGTATGGACAAAGAGAGAAGGCAGGTTTTGTGTGAACATCAACACACTTCCAACCGATTGCAATGGAATACAGACTGGAGTTAGGAGCAACCCTGCCAGAATCGCTTTGGCTCTTATTAGTTTAGTACGTGATGGTTGAATGTCCAACTGCTAGCACCTGCATCTCCTTGCCTCAGGGCTTTTTCTAGCTGCTAAAACTTGCTCTGTCCACAGTAGGTCAGAAGTACTGGGGCACCTCACCCCTGGTTCAGCCTTAAATCAATGACTGTCCGGAGCTGGAGTATATATACCTCCACTCTCTCACCCCTAGGATGGGACAACCCGTCTACACTGGTTCCCAGCTTCAGAAGGTACTCGAATCAATGTATCAGGGCTGTGATCCCTGTTCTGTCACTGATAGTGAACTTGGCGAGACAGTACATACACCGAGCTTCCTCGTCTGCCAAGTAATTATACTCCAGCCGAGCTACCCCACAGCAGCAGTGTAATGCATCTCTGCCGATCCTAAGTCTAGCGGGACCACTCTGCCGTCATCCCTTCCATGTGCTGCTGCCTCATGGGGGACGCGTGTACCAAAATAAACTCCTGCCGTTGCTGCATGGCAAGTGTTCAGAGGAAAGCAGTGGGGCCTTTGTTGGCATCATTGTTTTAAACGAAATAATATTCCATTTGACTTTTTGATGAAAATAAATCCATTTTATGTCACTTGGTCCTACTGCTGCCTGCATAGGCTCTCCTGTGTCTGAATTGCTCTCTCCTCCACTTACAGGTGGTTTCCCTTCCTTTTCCTTCCTCGATTCATGCTGCTATCTTCCAACTCCTTGAGAGCCACGGGGCTCTGCACACAGTTGACTGAAATGAGCTGAGTGCCTGCTTGTTACCCATCGCGGGGACGACCTGATGGGACCCTGACCTTCATTTCAGGTGAACAGCTGACTGGGTACCAGGCTGGAGAGAGCTCTGGGCTCCATGCTCTTTGGAACTGAGTGCCTGGGGCAGCCCTGAGGGGTCTGCTGGGTACTTAGAACTCCTGGGTGTCTCTCCTGCAAATCCTCCTCCAAAATAGCCTTTTCTGAACAGCGTTTCCTCTCAGCTCCTCCAGTGACTTTCCTTCAGGGACAAGCTTTAGAATATGTGCCAGTGCGTGTGTGTGTCCCAGCTTCACACCGTTTGCAGACACAGAATGGCCCATATACTTACGATTCAGTCCAACAGCCTCCTGTCAAATGACTCAACTCTTCCCAAACTCACTGGGATGTTCCAGGCCAATTTGCCCTGTTTGCTTCTCACCTCCTGCAGTACAGCAGCCTGGATACTTGGACTGATGTTCCTCCCCTGCAGTACACTGGAGAAATCTTTGAGAAATCAGAGCTCTCCACCCCAGTCCGTCCCTGACTATCAATTTCATGTCAGAGCCACTGAAGCCAGTCACTGTGATGGCAGGCCCTCCGATCAGATGCCCTCTGTGTTGGATGCTGTAACATCCTTTGACAAACATGTCCAGTTATCCATTCACAGCCTCTGGAGGTGGCGAACAGGGATTCTCACCCACGACAATGGTGAGAGTAGCCTAACAAGCTGTGGAAAGTGACAGTGCCTGGCCAGCCGAAGCTCTTGTGACTTCCTCTTGCAAAGTGGTGTTGATTCACTTCTTCCACAGTCACCAGGAATTAGTGTAATTGGACTCACGTATTTGCAAACTTTGCATCCGTTTTTCCTTGCAGAGATTGGTGAATATACCAAAGAATCCTTTTAAAATATATTTGGGGGAGAGAAAGAGAATAAATGTGATGAAATTTGGGCTGCACTGAAGAGTTCAGGACCTGATCAATGTTGCTCTAAAACACCTCGAATTAGTATTTACTTACTGCAGATGGAAGATGTCTGCACTTCTTACTAAGAACAGGGTTGAAGTTTAGTGTTTGCCACAGATCTCATCTGAAAAAGGAGCAGGAGAGGAACAAACATTTTCCCTTCCTGCTGTCATCTTTGGATATGCTCACTGCTTCCCAAACAGCTAGATGGAGCTCTTTCCTCTTTGATTAACCGGAAGCCATTTTGGGAAATGGTCAAGTAGGAGGACTATCTGTCCTGGAATTACTCAGGGAACGTATCTTCCGGGAGACAGGGCCACTGATGGGAGAAGACGGGGTGGAAGGAAGGTGGACCGGCGTTATCTAATAGGTGATTTGTTGGGAAGAAGCTCTCGGCAGGCTAGTGCACAAAAATGATGCAGGATGGAAAACCACCCCAGTGTGTGACATGGCCAATTGCATTACTCAAGGTGATGGCTTGAGCGGGTATCTTGGAGTGAGTCGAGCAGAGTGGGCATGATATTTGCTTGATAAACCCTGGGGCGAGTCATTCCACCAAGCGGACTTTTCTCTAAGTGGTTAAGTAAACCTTGCATGCTTTTCCCCCCAAGGGTATTTCAGCATTCAGGAAAAAAAAGACTGTTGGAAACTTTAGACTCCGATAGGAGATGGCAAACACAAACTTTGCTGTTTGTTTTTAAAGAGAGAAGCACAGATTTCAATCTTGTCTCCACTCAGCCATAAGATTCTTGGAGACTAACATATCCCAACATTCTGTAAACTGACTTAATGTTGTGTCTTAGGCAGTAAATACATTTTGTTTTGGGGTATGATGGACAGAGGCTTTTGTGTTAAGAAAAAGCTCATATTGAAGTTCAAACATGGCGTGATGAAGTGGGATAACGTTTTCCAACATTTTATTATAAACATTTTCAAACATGCAGCAAAGTTGAAAGAGTTTTAGTTAACACTTGTATAGACACTGCCTAGATTCTACCATTAACATTAGACTATACTTGCTTTGTCATTTATCTACTATCTGTCTATCATCTGTCTATCTCACCTCCATTCATTAAATCAATTTAGATTTTAGTACACTTCCCCCTACATGCGTCAACATATGTATCATTAAGTAGAGTTCAATATTTATTAACTGATTTTTCTTTTTATGTAAAATTTACAGTCATTGACATGCACAAGTTTTAAGTGTACACATGCCAAGTTTTGGGACATCATTACACCTATGTTAACCATGTGGCATGAGAAACTTCCCCAACCAGGGATCGAATCCATGGTCCCTGCCGTGGAAGGGCGGAGTCTTAAACACTGGACTGCCAGGGCAGTCCCTGTGTTACCTAACCTTTATCAAGCCATAGAACATTACCCCAGAAGTTCTCTCATGCTTCTTCCAAGTTAATTCCAACCTTCCTCACCCCCAGAGGCAACTATTACTCTGATTTTTTTTTCAAGTGAGAGAATTTGGTGGACACATATTTCTCTTCTGGCAAACGAATACAAAAAAACCCATATTAAATATACCATAGAATACCATTCATAAATTATATCTACTGCCTATGTTTTAGGAAAACATAGAAAAATAAACTTTGGCAAAGAATGTCAAGACCCTCTGCCCCACAGTAACCTTAAGGGATTTGACATTCACCCCCCTATGAGTTCCACTAAGGCAGGCACCCCAAGGTGTTCTCCTGGAGCTCCAGAGTATAATGGAAGCTTAAGTTGCTGTGATTTTTTTTAAATAAGAGCTTTAAAATACCTATACAATATGAAGTTTTTTATTTTCCTATTCAAGTCATTCAAACAGACCTATACCTTTTATAACACGATTTTGCATTTATAACCAAAGTGACTTTCTCCCAGAGTACAAGGTTTGAAGGAAGGTGCTTCAAAGGACGACGGCATTCCCCCCACCTCTGTGCACAACAGCCATCTTACAGTTTTAAAGTTTTGCAAATTAGCTGAAAGTGATATGTTTGACCAGCTCAGAAGTCAATTCATAAATTTCCTTTTTACGTGAATCACAAGAGCCTGAGCTCAATGGCAAGGATCCCAGGATGTGGACAAGAAAAGTGGGGGACAAGCTTCAGTGACATGTCGGGGAAGCGTGCAGAATTAGTCCCAGTTCACTGGGTGGGTTTGAGAAAAAAATGCTTGTGTTATGCATGTAGTACTATGCAAGGCATTTCTAGAGTAATTAGACCCTAACATTCGACTCTGAAGCATAGAAGAGAGAATATGAAGTCATTTTGTACCCTGAGGCCTCTAACAAGTTTCACGTAAAAATTAGAGACCCAGAAAAAAATCTCTTTTCTTCTTCAGTTGTACATGACCCTCCAGGAACGAGCTCCAAAGTTGCGAGACATGGGTCGTGACAAGGACGTCTCCTCTGTCCAGCCAGATGCCACTAGTGCCAGCTCCTCAGATGAAGGGTTTCGCAGGAAAAGGAGCCAAAGGCCACCAGTCCGGGTAATGACCTCATTTGTTAAAAGCAGTTAATCCATTTTTTATTCTGCCTTGTAGACAAAGAAATAAATAAGTAATTTATTGTAAACAATTTCCAGTTGGATTTTTCCAGATCTGGAAAGAGTTTTTCTCTGGTTCCGGTCAGTTATCCCCTTATTTGTAGATTTCTGAATGCCTGCACAGTTTTGAAGGTTCAATGACCAGGATAGACTTCATTGCACGGTCATTTCACCGATGCCAGAGCTGAGGCTGGGAGACACGTCTGTCCCAGGGCATCTTCCCTTGAGTTAGCCAGGCCTGCCTGCCCTTCTTGCTGGACTGGCATTCTCCCAGTGGATTCTGTTTGCTCCCAGGTCTGTCCCCTTCGGTATCCTGAGTTTGTTTTCATTCTCAGATAAGCTCCCCTCCCCTGGACCAGAGGATCACCTTTCTCTGTAGAGTGCCTTAAGTCGCAGCGAGACTAGACACTTTCTTTCTAAGCTTTCTCCCGGGAAGCCTCTCACAGAGCAAGGACATCTCTCCCTGCAGACACAAACGACGCATCTCATCGTATAATACAGAAAAGCTCCTTTACATCCATGCTATTCATTATGAATTTTCTCCCTGCGTCTGATTTTGACCTCTAAGAGAAGTATATAATTACCCTGAAATAATATGGATTAAGAGAATTGTCAATAATATTAATAACCACTGAGAAAATTGCTTTCCTGTTTGTCTTATCCCTACCCAGGTGGGCGGGTTGCATATTTACAGAAGATAACCACGCTAAAGAAAAGTAAACTTAGGAGCGAGACCAACTCCTACTGAATTAACTAATTTAACAAATACTTATTGAATGTCATCCATATCCCAAGACCCGAATGGGTGCTGAAAAAGTAAAGAAATAAGACCTCTTCTCTACCTCTCAAACTAATGGGAGAGCAAGATAAGTACAGAACTTTCCTTAAAAATCGGCCAATGTGATTGATAAAATAGATTTAAAAGCCAAGTGCTGTGGACCAGGATTTTAAATGGAGGCGGCATCTCATTTTGACTGAGGTGATCGGAAATGGTGACACAGAGATATTGAGGGCAGCTGGACCCAGACCTTGAAGAACAGGTAGAGGTTTGCTGAAGAGTGAAGAAAGTTCCAGGGCATTCCTGCAAAAGGAAACAATAGATGCCGAAAATAGAAGTAAGAGGATACAGCATATACTTGGAAACGTGTTGGAGACAGGAGAATAGATGGCTTGGAATCAGATGGTCCTAAATTCTGTCTGTGGTCTGCCAATTATGAGAGGGTTGTCACCTAACCATCTTAGGTTTGGTTCCTTAAGTGGGAACGGAGTAATCCTAATATTGATACTTCACAGGGCTGGGAGGATGAAATGAACCAGGGGATCGAGGCACATGGTGAATGTGTGTCATTGGGGTGGGAGATAGCTTACAGGACGGGAGGGCTGTAGGGGAGTTCATCTGTCGTGGTAGGTCAGACCCCGATGGAGAAGGACCTTCTGTCTTAGCCTAAGGAGAGTGGGGACTTGGGGATAAGCCATGGGGAGGCTTCAGCATTTTCTTAATCAATTAGGGGAAATTGACTAATGTGATCTGTGTTTTAAGTAGTTAACACCATTTGCCACATGGAAGATGGCCCAGTGATGGAGGAGACTGAGAAATAGGGAGAGCATTGGGGCAGCTCTCGCAATTATCTGTGTAAGAAAAGTCAGAAACCCTAAATTAAAATTTTTTTCCATACAAACCTGGTGCACGCATAGCGGAGAAATTTGGAAATTAGAAAAAAGAAAAGGGGGAAAATATCAGCCATGGTCCTGCCACCTACAGGCAAATAGAGTCATAAATACCTTGGTGTACTCTGTGCAAGGCTATTTTTGTATAAGTTTTGTTTGCGCTACATAATTCTGCTCATACTAAATCCTGCTTACAAAACCCTCCAACACTTTATCGTGTGCACGGTTCTACATTCGTATACACTTCTCTTAATCCTCGTTTTAAAAGATTAGTTATTATGAATCTGTAATGAACATTTTTGTGCCTTAAATGTTTTCCATATTTAACAGCTTTCTCGTAGGATGGATTCCAAGAAGTGGGATTAACTGATGAAACTATACTTACACTTGAGAAGTTTGGGGAAATTTGCATGCTTTCATAGATATAAAAGGATGCCATATATTAATTGATAAGTAGTAAACAATTATTATTATTTTAAAATGTTTCTTAGTTTTAAGAAAATGACATTACTGTTTTGTTCTAATTTGAATTTCTTTGGAAAGATTTTTCTTGTACCCTCTCTTGAATATTTCTTATATTATTTGAGTAATACTAGGTAGTGATGATATGTCAAGCAGTATAGTATTAAGACCTAGGGTACTGGGATCTTCCAGTTCATGCGTTATGCCTCTTACCCATCCAGGGACTCTGTCTCCACATTGCAAAATAAGGACTCCTGTATCCATTCTCACAAGGACTGTGTTATAGAATCCTGACGGTCTGCTCCCCAGTATTTGCTGCAACATGATTTCTTTCTGCCCATAATTCACCAAGCCTGGATCTTCTGATAAATTTCATAGAAAGAACATCAGTCACTGTCTTGAGATTTAAATTTCAGGGGCAGTACCAACAAGTGAGCTAGACCATGGCTGGTTATATTACAGAATGCTGCCTGTGTCCCTCCCAAAGCTGCACTTTGGAGGGCTTTTTAATAGAATCTCACCTTCATGGGTGGGATTGCCAATGAAACCCACTGAAGAAACCCTCTTGCCTGAAATAAATCTGACAGTGAAATTATACTGAAATATGCAGAACATGTCATACACTGACTCTCAAATTCTCCAGCCACCTTTGAAAGCAAAAAAGTGGCTCCAAAAGCAGCCCGGTCTTGCTCACAGAGTGAATCTCGGTCAGTATTGGTTGAAGGAGTGAAGGGCAAACTTCTTTAAGTCACCCATTGCTATTTGAAAGAGGACTTGCAATTTTTATTTAACCATGCTGATAGTTTACGAGAAAAGAGGCAAATTAAGACAATGTTACTCAGCTTGTCGAATGTAAAGAAAGGTGTGTGTTTTCAACAGTATAAATGCCAATAGTTAGTCGACGGAAGTGACCAGAAAGGGCAAGCTGGGAGAGAGCTCCTTCAGAGTCAATGGGAAATTCACAGAATCCCCCCACCACTTGTTAATCTGTTCTAGTAAGCCATCACCTTCTATTTGGTGGGTTCTCTCTCCTTGTGGTGTTCTTAGCAATGCCACAAACCAGGCACTGGCACCAAAGCTGATGGACTTTGAACGGCTGAAAAGAGGAAGAAACAGTTATAAAAGCAAACCAAAGTTTATAGTTTTCCCATCTTAAGGGTTTTCGGAGCCCCAGCTGTTCCGGGTTGGAGTCTCCATCTGTATTTGCTCCATGAGTTGGGGAGAGAGTCAATGGAACGTCCTCCGTGACTGGTGAGCTAGGCCCCTCTGCAGAAGCTAGTAGGGCTTCCGTCTTGGGATCCTTCGGCCCGTGGTGACGGGTGGAGGGAGGGAGAGAAGCAGGAGATGGACCGGTTGCTCTGAAATGGAAAACATCTTTCACACTGGCCGCCTCGCCCACCCTGTGGGTGAAAAGATCCAGAGTGTGTCCTAGCATAGTCGCCTGAGATGTGCTTCCAACTTGAAGGTCAGACCTTCAAAATTAACATGGGGTGGGGAGTACGTCTGTGGGACGAAACAGCTTTGTCCTGGGATTTGAGGTGACAGTTCTAAGACGCTTGTGACTTCTGCAGGATGGGGCAGTAATGCCACAAGCATGAGGTGCTATAATATTTCAGAGAAAATGAAGGAAGGAGTTTCACAAGGTCAGAGAATCGGGCTAATCTGGAGTTTGCGCAATGGACGTTTTTTGTTTGTTTGTTTTTGTTCTTAAAGTTAATAAATTATTTTATGTTAAGTTAAACAGTTTTTTTCTTCAAGCAATACATGTTCATGGTAAAAAAAAAAAAAAAAATACAGATAAGCGGAAATGCCCACACCTGGATTTGATCCCAATAGCTGGAGACGCACACTGCAGCTACTTTTCTTTCTTTCTTCCTTTCTTCCTTTCTTCCTTCCTTCCTTCCTTCCTTCCTTCCTTCCTTCCTTCCTTCCTTCCTTCCTTCCTTCCTTTCTTCCTTTCTTTCTTTCTTTCTTTCTTTCTTTCTTTCTTTCTTTCTTTCTTTCTTTCTTCTTTCCTTCCTTCTCTCTCTCTTTCTTTTGTCTCTCTCTCTCTCTCTCTCTCTCTCTATTAAACTGTTCGAAGGTATTCATATACACTGTAATCAACTTTATTATTTGCTTTTGCACTGAAAAACATAACTTCAAAATGTGTTCATGGCTTTTTATATTTTCTACCATGTAATTTTTAGTGGCTGTGGAGCCGTCCATGGTACAGATATCAATAATTTAATTATGCCACAACTGCTGGGCATTCAGGCTAACTCCAGGATTATAAACAGAACTTGAAAAAACACATTTAAAACTCTGTGACCATTAGTCTCTGTTCACATTTTTAAGTCAAATTTCTGAGATACAGGGGAATTGCTGAGTTATTAGTGTGCCTACTTTTAATGTGTTAACATCTAACACTCTCCTAAATGTTAGAAGATCAGCTTCAATTTCTTTTTAAAATAACATTTTCTTTCTGAATAAATATTTTCAGTTGCTTGTCAATCAGAAAATTGCTTTTCTAACTTTGTCTATAGGATAAGATCACTCACATAATTCTTAGAAATGGTAGCAACAACCACAAAGGTAAGTTAAGAAAAAGAAGAAACTAAGAAAAGATAAAAAAGCAAACTAAGGCTTATGGGCCAGATCGATAACCCCCAGGGGGGCATGAAGACCCTCACTTACCCAAAACGACTACTTTCCACCCAGAGCGCTGACCACTTTTATATCTTCCTGTTAGTCCTTATTATATTTGGGGCCTATAATTCAGTTACTTGTATACTTTTCATAACTAGATCACAAGTTCCCAGATGACACATCATGGCCATTTTCATCTTTATTTTGCCTATAGACTGAAGGCACTGAAATACTTGCTGAATGGATAAATGCTTTATTATCTTGATTCACTCTACTTCTCAAAATGTGAGTTTCAGCGTTTGCCAAAGAGGTACACATATAAGTTGACATCCCTGGATATTCCTGGGCTGGATAGGCACACTCGTGGGCAGGAAACGTAAACCACTTGCACAAAACAAAGGGACATATATGATCCTCATCAAAGGAAACCCAAGCCTTTTTTATACTGAGGTTCAATTAGTCTCAATTCAACTGAGGTGCTGAGGAAGTGAACACAGTAATCCTTCTTTCTCAGTTGAGTTTTAGGTTAATTTGTCATTTGACTGTATTTACAGAAGTGCCTTCTGTGCCTTTCTGTTCCTTTTTGGAGCCTATTTAGGGTATTCGGAGGCTTGTGACAAACATTTCTTCTTATTTGTCCTGCTTGTTTGTCTGTGTTCAAGTATAGAGTTTGTTTCTTTCTAATGATTATAAATACTTGAGCAGAAATACGTAGAAAGAATAACCAGAGTCTGGGATCTTGCCCACTTCCCCTAAATTGGGATGTTGTCCTCTTATGAACTGAGTGGTACAAATTGTAAAACACTGGGAAAGTATCAATATTTCTTAAATAACATATTATGGGTGCGCTCCAACATGAATGTTATCTATGAGAATTTGTTCTGAAAAAATATGGTATTCCGTGCAGGATGAAGTTGACTTAGACCACTGAATGCATAAAATGGATTTGAAATCAGGTCTGTCGTAGACACAGCCCTTATTTAAGGAAATTGTCAGAATGAAGTTCAAAAATCGCGTGGTTAAATGATTTTTATGATTTAAAAAAAAAACCATGTTGAAGTTTTGACAAGCTTTTGGCCTATTCCCACGATTCTCCATCTGGGCACTCATAATGATTTCTTACTTCGTGTAGCATTTGCTCTCAGACATCATTCCCTTACACAGAGCCCTGTGGGTTGAGAGGAATAGAAAAGCACGTTGTGTGTGTGGTTTTTCCGGTTTTTTTTTTTTGCTGTCAAAAGTATTGTGAGAGCAAGTGTGCGGTCTCCCTAGGTGTGTAATTAAAGAGGTCAGTAACATTAAAACATGTTTCTCCACACGCTGTTTACATATCTTTATCCGTATAGACTGACGCAGTTCTTTCTCTGTGTCCTGTTTGGGACCGTGGTATTGTCTCGTTCATAGAATATTCGGGTTTGTTGAACACCTTTTATTGAATGCTTAATGGGTGTTAGCTACTGTGGAAAGGGCTATAATATACAATTTTATTTAATCTTTATAACGACCCTCTGAGGCAGGCTTAGAAGAATTCTTATCAGAAGGGGAAATAGAGGCCCAGAAAAAGTTAAGTGACAGGTGTGAGATTTTGGTTCATTTGCCTCAACTTCTTAAGTCACAGTTTCTTTCATTTGTGAAACCACGGTAATGGCAATGACTCTTGGGGAAGTTGGTGTGTCATGTAAACGAGGTCGTGGATGGTGGCACGGGCAGAGGCACCAGCAGACGTCACGGGCTAAGTTTTTAGCCTTTATTTGTAGTAGAGTAATCCTGATTTTTCTCAAAAAACCACGTGTGTAACTCAGATTCTGCTGAGCACATCTAACCTCCTGGGGACTGACCAAGAGGAAAGTTCACACCTGTCACCAGCTCACGGCCCTGCCTTTTGTTTGATCAAATACTGTTTAAAATCTAAGTGGAATTGTATTTGACTAGCTTTTTGAAATATAATTACATTGTAATTTTGGCACCAGATTTATGTAGTGTAATTTAGTTATTGAAGTGAGTGTGTGTGTGTGTGTGTTTGTGTGTGCGTGCACATACTGATTTATTAGCTTTGGGTTGGAGCTTAGGGATGTAGAGCTTGAAAAGGCTCCCCAAGTGATTTCTGAAATACACATCTGATTCCGAATTGCTCCTTTACCAAATGGATCTAAATTAAAGAGTATTGAATAAAGACACAAATCAGTCTTACCTACTGGATCATTGTGGTTTCACACTCTGATTTCAGGAGCTTGTGGTCCCAGCACGGAAAGTGGTAATCCCAGCAATCCTGGGAATATCTTTTTTTTTTTTTTTTAATTATTTATTTATTATTTATTTATTATTTTAATTTTTGGCTGTGTTGGGGCTCCGCCCCTGCGTGAGGGCTCCCTCCAGTTGCGGCGAGTGGGGGCCACTCTTCATCGCGGTGCGCGGGCCTCTCACCATCGCGGCCTCTCTTGTTGCGGAGCACAGGCTCCAGACGCGCAGACTCAGTAGTTGTGGCTCACGGGCCTAGTTGCTCCGCGGCATGTGGGATCTTCCCAGACCAGGACTCGAACCCGTGACCCCTGCATTGGCAGGCAGATTCTCAACCACTGCGCCACCAGGGAAGCCCCTGGGAATATCTTAAAGCATAACAACATCTCATCTGGTGGGAAATGATTTAGGGGCAGCTTTACTGGAAGGCAGAGCAGAATCGAATGATTTTCAGGTATAAAGTTGATGTCTGACTCAGGTCCAGCCTGGTCTTCTTTTGATCAAGGATGACTGCACACATCGTTAATCAGGGTTTTACCCTTAGCATCCTGTGATCTTTCTCTATCGGACAGAGCACACCCCCCTTCCTTCCGCCTGTGGATTGCCCTACCTTTTCGTTACACTGTCAAAAATTAGCGATTCGCCAAGCACTCCCTCCTCACTCTGGTGCATAAGTGCTAAGTGTGGGTTTAGATTGACTGAGAATTTTCACTACCTTTTAGCAGGGCATGAAGTGCTTTAGCAATGTTAATATTTAAGCTCTGCAATTCTGTAGACTGTGCTAAAAGGGAAAAATAGTAACATAGCCTGAATGTCTTTCCAGAGTTCAGCGTTTCCTCACTTCAGGTCCACGCCAAGGTTTGTGAGCCTGAAATGCAGATAGGTAGGCCAAAACAAGATGAATCGGTGAATATCGAATATAAAAGTAGCATCCATTAGGAAGTCTGAAGCGATAACTAACTGTGAGGTTTCGGACCCACAGATAAATGGTGGGAGAGGAGTTTAATCTTGAACATTCTATGAGTTGGGGAACTTGGACCCATATTGAGAGAAGCTCCTCCGTGATTTCAAATTCCCCTAGGATGGTCACCACCAAGGAACATCTCCATTATCTTGCAGGCTTGAGACCTATCATGCCATCTCAGGCCGTAAGACATCCAATTTGGGATTGAGATAACCACATCTTCTGTTGAAATACCAAATGTCTGAGACGGATGGGCAGTTCCAGGGTTACCCAGTCCCAGAAGTCTGCATGGACCACTGATGCAGGGTACCATGAAATGAGCTTTGGATGTGACATTTAACTTTTCTTGATGCCATTAGAAATCGGGATATGGCTACCCCAGCCAGCCATTTCATCAAAATGTCCAGGAAATACTCAATATCATTTGGAATAGAGACTGGGCATAATTTCCTCACAGTGACAGACCATGCTTTTTTACCTGCTGAAAATTATAGTTCTGGGGGCTGGAAGTATGAGCCTGGGGGGCTAGCATCGTCAGAGAACAAGCTCTCTGGGGTCTTTCCTTATAAGGGCACTAATCCCATCAAGAGAACCCTCTCCCCCCCCCCTTTTAACCTTATATAATTACCTCCCAGAGACTCTGTCTCCAAATACCATCACATTGGGCTTTAGGGCTTCAGTGTAAGGATTTTGAGGACATAATTCAGGCCACAGCAGTGGCTCACCTGGCATCCAGGAGTGTCTCTGCCCCAGCGAAGCAAATGCTCAGGTCTTACTTCTGCTAGCTGGTGCCAGTCTCTCCTCAGATTGCAGGTTAGTTGTTTGCCCTGTAACCCTGGCTCTCTGATAGGCTCAAGAGAAGTCCAGACTTTTCCATTTGCCATGTTTCTCTCTCCCTGTGAGGCTGAGACCAACATTTGTTCCAACTTCCCACATCTTTGAGTTGAAACTGGATGCCCTCCCACATGTACCTTAAATTTCTGACTGTTTTAGTTTTTGGTATTCTCAATCTACTCCACAAACTCAGACTTCCAATTCTCCATTCCAGCAAGGAAAGCAAATAAAACAGTTTTAAAAGTTAAAAAGCAAATCGAAAAGGAAGGAAACCAAATGTCAAAAGATCTGGTATAAAGAAAAAGAAGCTACGACATCTATAGTATAACATAAACTACTTTTTTGCAAAGAAGTTCAAAACAATTTCTATTTACTGTCATCTTTGTTTGCATGAACAAAGAATATGCTCCACGTAGAAGTGAACAGACGTGAATTAACCTAAGTTCCCTGTCACAGAGAAACTGCCAATGACTCAGTCAAGCTTTCCCTGAAATGAGATAATTTAGCAAATATTTTTCTTGAAATTCTGTACAAAATAATTTTATTACCCTGCATTGGATGCTCATACTATGTTACCTGAATAGGATGACAGTTTTATACGATATTGTATCATAAGATGTGCTGGAATTAGCCCCTGCTCTCCATTAACTGCCTTCTCACTCAATCCCTTAGCATTTTATCCTGTGGCTGAAATGTTAGGTCTGCATTTTCAAGGTTTTGCAGAACAGCTTCTGACATTTTGCATTTACTGAATTTTGCAAAACTGGTTTAGAAAAATAAAATCAAAAAGTCAAAAAGAACCTTGAAGATTCAGATGGGCCCATTCTAGAATGGCACAGAAGCACGTCACTGAAACAGAGGCATGATTGGCTGCAGAGCGGCGGCTGGAGGGCCCTGTCTGGTGGTGGTCCAGGCCGAGCCTTCCAAGCTGCCGAGGAGAAACCCAGGCGCCTGGCCCTCCACGGCTTCGCGGTTAATAGAGCGACTCAGGCATTTTGCCTGGTTAGCTATCCAGGCCTGTCCTGATAGCTGCTCCTTTTTAGAAAGAAGTATTTTCTGCTTATATTCTCCACACATCATTCCCAGAATTGTTCCTGTGAGAATGGCCATAAATCTCTCTAAGATTTTTTTACATGCTCAAAAGAAATTGGGTCCCATTTTCCATCTTAATGACAATGGGACTAGAATCAGAAGAGATTCTAGGTTGCAAAGTCACTTCCTTAGAGCAAAAGAGTTTATGCCAGGTAAGGGTAAAATTATGCTAAGTTGCTTTATAAGATTGTGTTCCCCCCAAATTCATATGTGGAAGCCCTAACCCCCAGGGCCTCAGAAGGTGCCCTTATTTGGAAAGTGGGCTTGCTGCAGACGTAATTGCTAGTTAAGAAGGGGTCCTGCTGGAGCAGGACGGGCCCCTAATCCAATGTGATGCCGTCCTTACAAAAAGGGGAAATTTGGACCCAGACACGCATAGGGAGAGCATTGTCTAAAGATGGGGGCAGAGATGGCGTGATGTTTCTAGAAGCCAAGGAACCACCCGACGCTGGGGGAGAGGCCCGGGCAGGTCTTCCCTCCTGGCCTCAGAAGCAACCCACCTGCGGACACCTTTCTCTCGGCCTTCCGGCCTCCAGACTCTGAGACTATACATTTTTGTTGTTTAAACAGCCCAGTCTGTTGTTTGTTAGGGCCACCCTGGCAAACTAATATGCCTGCATACTTTCTTGGGGTTGAATTTGTAATTTATAGAATTTATAAAGGGACTAAAGAAGTCCAATGTCTTGTGGGTTTAGAAATATGTATGGCACTAAGTCAATCAATCCTACTGACGGCTATACTTAAGTCTTTGGTGCCTTTTACAACTTTGGCCTAATTTCTGCTCGGCCCCCAGCCAGTGGATGTTTGCTAATTTGCACAGCTGAACTAAGTTGAAATGGGAATGCTGCCTGCATATTTCCACCCCAGAAGGTAGACACCAGCCAGGGACAGGACATACACCAAACAATCCCATACTCCAAAGCCCTGATGTCGAGGAATAAAATCTCAAGGACTCAGAGTTTCACAGCCTTGTTTTTTATTGACAGAGCACAGGAGATCCTGGCTTCTACACTACAAGTATCATCTTCGTTCATTTCCCAGTTTTTAGAACTTCAGGATACCTACGAGATTTAGGGCATCCTGCCCCCCTGCACCATGCGTGATCCTGGAAGTGGGGCATTTTCATCACAACCCTAAAATTATCATCTTAATTCATTTCCTGGTATGTATATCTGTAGAATTTTTAATTACATTCAGTTCATCCCCCTCACCTCCCATCTCTCTAAACCCCGGGGAAAGAAAAACAAAGCACATTTCACTTTTGCTGAAAATATTATCCGGAAGGAGATACCATGAAGACACTTGCAAATCGAGAAAGATTTCCTTCGGGTTCTGTGCTGTTTTCCCCGACCCCAACGTCCCTGAGAGGGATTTGGTTTGTTTATTTGCCTGGTTGTTTTTGTAACCTTGATGCTCCTGGGAACATCCAAGATTTAAGCATCTTAGAGGTTTCATGCCTTTCACCTGTTTGGACCACATTTCTTTGCCCTGAGACACCGCGCTCTCTGCAGCTCGTGGTTCTAGGGCTGAACTCATGACAGCGTCAGTCCTGGTGGGACTTAGAAGGGCTGACCATCGAGAAATAGCTGTGCAGTCAGCCTCCGCGTGTGTGTGTGTTTGTGTGCGTGTGCACGTGTGTGCGTGTTGTTGCAAAAGTCTGAGCTGTCTCTATTGCTTCCTCTGAAATTACATATCAGAGGTCTTCGCTCATTTTGCTGATAAAAAGAAAGGACCAAAGTGATAGATAGAAATTTTCGAGTGAAGTTGAAGAGAGAGATGACTTTAGGGTCACAGTCTGCCTGACACATGAGAAATTGGGATGCGGAGACGAGGTGGGGGGCTCTGGGCACCCTGGGAGGAAAAGGGGGTGCTGTGTGCTGGGGATGGAGTTAACAGTGTCCTGAACTGGCCCCTTTTCGCTGCCAGGCCTCCAGGCTCGGACCACAGACTTGGCCCTGAGCCCTGCTGGTTCCTTGCTCAGTGCTGGACGTGAAGACAGAAGATGAGTCCCAGGTCCCCATCCTGCTCGACTTTGGACAAGGTCACTGTTGGCCTTGGATGGGTCACTTCTCAACTCGTGCAGCTTTGGTTTCCTATTTTATAAAATAAATCTTGGTGGTTCTTCAACTTTTTTAGAAAACCATGGAAACTGTTTTTCAAATAAAATTAGATCTAAAAACCTAACATGTAAAAGCAGAATAAAACGGATGTGCTCCCTGCTGCTGGCACCCCTTGCTCTCCCTCCTGGCCCCCTCCGGACCCTTACCCATCACAGCCCCTGGGGCAGCTCCTCCCATTACTTCCGGGAAGCAGGGAAAGGCTTGAGAAGCACTGCTCTACGGGACTTTACACTCAAAAGGCCCTGCAGGAAACACTTTGAGAAAGCAAAGCACCGCCTTCTAGATTCCCCCATGCGGGGCACCGTGACACGCTGCCCAGGCCCCGCCAACGATGTGGGCTGCCCCAGCTGTAGGGGTGCCAGTGGCAGACGGCCTGGGGTGTCACCCTCCCGGGTGGTGGGTGGCCCACAGCCATCCGATGACCAATGGCAACAGGGTTAGGAGGTCTGGCTGTGTCCACTCCAGTCTGTGTTGGGGTCAGCTGCCAGGGACCCACCTCTTTCTCAAATTCTGAATTTTTTTCTTGGATATCGGCTTTTGCTGAGAAAATAAATGGATTTTTTGAAAAATAAAAACAGGATTTTCCTTATACATATAAGATGCTGTCTAGGAGCCTGAGATTTCCTCTGTCTGTTCCTGTGACGATGGCTTGGCCTCTGGGACGGCGTGCGGCTGGGTTGTTTTCCTGGCGGAGAAGAAAATGCTGGAAGAAGCTCAGGCTGGGAGGTGGAGGGCTCCAAGGCCCACCTCTCCAGCCTGCGTCACCTCCCAAAGAGTGACTTCTGAGACTAATACATGTCATAGACTCCTCTTGCGGGGGCAAAGCTTCCAGAAGCAAGAGAATAATGTATTTAGCCAGCACGTCATTGAAGGGCCTCAACGCTGCTTCTCCTGCTGCTATTAAGAGTGGATCCTGCCACACTGACGGGAGGGGCGGAGAGAGAAGGACGCACCCCACCCCCACCCCCAGGGCACTCAGGCAGGAAGGAGGTTGCACCTGCTTGATTGCACCTGCTTGGACACTTTGACCAAGAACTTCAGTTGTTCAGCCCACAGTCAAGGGTCCTGGGGTGACATCAAGCCTTCTGTCCACCTGTTACTATTGCTATTGTGAGCTGAGGGGCCATTAAGGTATAAAACTCTGCAGAAGGGTACTTACACTGTTGAATCACACCCATCAGATAAAAAGAGGGTCACACATCACGTATGCTTGGGTCTGCTGGGCCCGCCAGAGCAAAGTACCACAGACCGAGGGACTGGTACAACG
Organism: Balaenoptera physalus; assembly: GCF_965194825.1. Lineage (NCBI taxonomy): Eukaryota > Metazoa > Chordata > Mammalia > Artiodactyla > Balaenopteridae > Balaenoptera > Balaenoptera physalus. Next base: position 2,857,828 of record NC_138899.1, read on the forward strand.
GAAGTGCGTTTGCTCGCAGTTTGGGTGGAGGACGTCCCAGATGAAGGTGTCAGCCCCTTGAGGGCCTCTCTCCCTGGATGGTGGAGGTTCCTCTTCTGCAGTGTCCTCACAAGGCCATCCCTCTGTGTGTGCCTGTGTCCTGATCTCTTCTTGCTTTTATTATTGGAGTATAGTTGAGTTACAATGTTGTGTTAATTTCAGGTGTACAGCACAGTGATTCAGTTATATATATATATTCTTTTTCAGATTCTTTTCCCTTATAGGTTATCACAAAACACTGAGTAGAGTTCCCTGTGCTGTACAGTAAGACCTTGAGGATTATCTATCTTGTATATAGTAGTGTGTACATGTTAATCCCAACCTCCTAGTTTATCCCTCCCTCCCTTTCCTCTTTGGTAATCACAAGTTTGTTTACGATGTCTGCGGGTCTATTTCTGTTTTGTAAATAGGTTCATTTGCATCTTTTTTTAGATTCTATATATAAGCGATATCACATGATATTTGTCTCTGTCTGGCTTACTTCGCTTAGTATGATCATCTCTAGGTCCATCCATCTTTCTGCAAACAGCTCAACATCAAAAAAAAAAACAAAAAACAACACAACCAAAAATAGGCTGAAGATCTAAACAGACATTTCTCCAAAGAAGACACACAGATGGCCAACAGGCACATGAAAAAAATGCTCAACATCGTTAATTATTAGAGAAATGCAAATCAAAACTACAATGGGGTATCACTTCACTCTGGTCAGAATGGCCATCATCAAAAAGTCTACAAATAATAAACGCTGGAGAGGGTGTGGAGAGAAGGGAACCCTCTTACACTGTTGGTGGGAATGTAAATTGGTGCAGCCAGTATGGAGAACAGTATGGAGGGTCCTTAAAAAACTAACAATAGAGGTACCATATGATCCAGCAGTCCCACTCATGGGCGTGTATCTGGAGAAAACTCTTAGTTAAAAAAGATACATTCACCCTAATGTTCATAGCAGCACTATTTACAATAGCCAAGATACGGAAGCAACCAAAATGTCCATTGACAGATGAATGGATAAAGAAGATGTGATATGTATATACAATGGAATATTACTCAGCCATAAAAAGACTGATCTCTTCTTATCAGGACACCAGTCACACTGGATCAGAGGCACCCTAACCGCCTCATTGTACCTGAATTGCCTCTTTAAAGGCTCTATCTCTAAATATGGTCAAATTCTGAGGTACTTGGGGCTCTGAATTCAATATATGAATTTAAACAGGACACAATTCAACCCATGACAGTCCACCAGAGTAAGAGGCTAATAACCAAAACAAAGAGTGGGGACCCAAGGGGAAGCCCGGCTGTCACAGGGGCTGGGATGATTCTCCAAAGCCACCTTGAGGCATCACGAGTCTCCACCAGGAAGGGAGGTGGGTCACTTTGCTCCCTTTGCTCCCTTTGCTTCTTAAACTGAAAGATGCTGCTGGCTTGTGTGGATTCACAGACATGGCACATGCGTTCATATGTACAGACCAGCCTGTGGCCCGTGAAGCGCAGAGGCTCAGGTGTGTCCCCTTGCGGTGGGGACAACCGAGGAGTGATATTCATTCCTGGGCAGACATTGGTGTTGGAGGAACACTGACGGGTCAGCTGTGCCCATGGCCGTGAGCTGTCTCATTGGGCCGTAGTGGAGACCAGGTTGCTGGAAACCAACGCTGCTCAAGGCTTTTAGAGAGAGAGAAGAGGAAGCGTTGGATTGCAGTGAAGACACTGTTTGGAGGCTCAGCAAAAACTCCGAATCAGATTCTCAGGCCGGAGGAGAGACTGTCCAGGAAAACCTGGGGACAGACCCTGGGGAACCACTGAAAGCAATGTAAGGGCTTTGCCGAGGGCAGCTGAAGCCAAAACGGTGAACTGGGGGCTCGGAGATCATAGAGTTCTGTTTCCTTGGAAACCTGGAGGACATCAAGGAGCAAAAGTGACCCTAAGGCTGGGACTGAAGGTGGACACAGCAGCCTGGATGGGGCTGAATGTCCTTGAGGAGTCCTGTGCGCTTGACACCTGCGCCAGCACGGGCATCTGGGAGGTGGCGGCCTGGGCTTTACCTGGTGTTGTTCCCACTCCTGCGTGGCTGCTTCGTGTTTCCCTGGAGGAAGGCATAGTATGAGGGTTCTGGAAGAAAAAGAGAGGGAGAGTATAGCAGCAGAAGGACCCTGAACTTGCCAAAGACAGTGTCTAGGCCCCAGCACGAGACTGTCCACATCACTCTAGGAGCCGTGCTCAGTGCTGGGCTTCTTGAAGGGAAGCTGGTAACACTCGGGTAGTATCACAGAGGGCACAGTCTAGAAAGTGCTTTTCTGACCCAAGGTCAGAAGAGTCATCCTGAGGTGGGATGTGGCTCTCAGCACTGGACAGGGCGGTGGGGCAGGGGTGTGGAGGCAAACGGGGTGGAAACTCCCCATTTAAGCTAAAACCCTGGCATCTCAGGGAGGATGCGGTGCATGCTGTATTTATATTTGGAAAGCAAAACATGTACATACTGTTTTCATAATGCAAAAATAGAAAGCAAAGCGCAATAAAATCTTTGTTTTATGTATGGTGCAATTTATCATGCTTCGCATACGTACTCAGAGTTTTCTCTTTTAAAGAAGAGTACTTTTTTATTCAAAGATAATGCTGATTTCTTTTCCTTCAACGAAGGAAAAGAAAGGTGGGGGACACAAATTCGTAATATTTTTAAAAGCAGAGCATGCATTTTAAAAGTTGCAAAAACACTTATGGAGAAGTTTTCAGTTTTCTCTTCCAGGGTTCCCTCATTGGCCCTATTCATTAATCAGTGACTTGGATGGAAATATTTAATAACAATGACGAATATGCATAGCATTTCACGGGTTATAAGGCACACTTCCTCCACATAAAGCAGGCTTATTTACTGTGTGAATAGCACAAAACTTGTGAGGGGGGTTTGAACCAGGACCCCCAAAGATCTTGATATGTTGAAATGTGGAGCAATTCTAGAACTGCAGAGAATTCAATTGTGATAAGTGCATTTGCTAGCAAAAATCCCAGTTGTATTTCAGGTATGGGAAAATCATGGCTTAACTAAAGTTTATGTGAAAAAGAACTTAGAGGTTTTAGCAGACACAATATTAAGTATGTTAGTGCTGTGGTGGGGTTGCCGAAAGAACTTGAGTGGCATTAATAAAGGTTTTAACTCTAGACCAAGGAGGTGCTCATCTTAATATTGACCAGAGAGGTTGTGTCTAGAGATAAGAGATGGTATACACACCATGAGATTTAAGACTGTGGGTTCCAGAGTCTGTTTGCCTGGGTTCAAATCCCTCCTCTACTCCTTCCTGGCGATGCGAGGATCTTGAGTAGGTTATTCAAGCTCCCTGTGCCTCAGTTTCCCCTCTGGCAAATGGGGATGAGAGCAGCAACTACCTTTTGAGATGCTTTGAGGATAAATGGCACAACCTTAGTCTGCTCAGGCCGCCATGACAAAGCCACAGATTGGGTAGCTGGAACCACAGAAGGCTGACAGTCCCCGATCAAAGTGCTGGTCAGTTTCGTTCCTGGTGAGACCTCACTTCCTGGCGTGGAGACAGACAACCACCTTCTCACCTGGCAGAGAGCTGGTGTCTCTTCTTGTAAGGACACTAACACTATTGGATCAGGGCCCCACCCTTATGACCTCATTTAACATTAACCTCCTCCTAAGGTCCCATCTCCAAATACAGTCAACTTGGAGGGTAGGGCTTCCACATATGAGGGACAATCACTCAGTCCAGATCAGGGATCATAGGCTCAAAGCAAATCTGAAACCTTTAGAATAGAATCTCACACATGGTCCGTACCCATCAAATGAAAGTTACTATTATCTCGATTTTGTTATTTGAATCCAGGCACTATTTTAATGGGGGCATAAACAAACTCGATTAGGACCCATTTCACATGAGGAATGTTCAAAGGATGTGAAATATTTAACTAAAAAGATAAGACTTTGGGGAGATTGCTAGCTGTCTTCAAATATTCATGGGCTGTCAGACTGATGAGCTGTGAGGTTTGTCCCAGCTGACTGCAAGTGTTAGAGGGGGAAATTACAGAAAGACATGTAGGCTCAGGGCAAGGAACGCTTTTGGAGGAGCTGTCTGCAGTTCAGTGTCAATTGATACTTTTTTTTTTTTGGAGAGGACAATTTAGTGATCAGAATCTAAAGTCCTAAGAACCAGCAATTGCCTTTTTTTTTTTTTTTTTTTTTAAACGGCTCTGATGTCCTGCTAGCCATCTTTTTTTTTTTTTTTTTAATTTATTTTATTTATGGCTGTGTTGGGTCTTCGTTTCTGTGCGAGGGCTTTCTCCAGTTGTGGCAAGCGGGGGCCACTCTTCATCGCGGTGCACGGGCCTCTTGCTATTGCGGCCTCTCTTGTTGAGGAGTACAGGCTCCAGACACGCAGGCTCAGCAATTGTGGCTCACGGGCCCAGCCGCTCCGCGGCATGTGGGATCTTCCCAGACCAGGGCTCGAACCCGTGTCCCCTGCATTGGCAGGCGGATTCTCAACCACTGCGCCACCAGGGAAGCCCCACAATTGCCTTTTTTACCCAGCAATTTTATTTGGAGAACTTTTTTGACAGGAGAGAGTCAAGTGTACGAATGTGTACACAAAAATTATTCCACCATTATTTGTGATAGCAAAATCTTAGAAGCAGCCCAACTTACCCCAAATAGGGGATTGAGTAAATGAACCAGTGTACGCCTAGAAAAGAGAACATTATGCAAGAATGTAAAGTGATTGTATGTTCCTAGATATATTTTGAAAAGTGAGGAAAGTATTTAAAATAATTCTATGTTCCTCAAGGTGTTCATGAAGAGTTGATAAGTGAGAAGGGCAGGACCCAGAAGAGGATGTTGAGAGTAATCTAATTTTTAGAAAGTTAAAAAAAAAGAAGATGGTAACATGGGTGTATAAGTAGGCACGTGTACTGTGGGAAGATAGCCAGGAGACAAGATAATGGGACTGGGGTGCTGTGTCTTTTCCTTTTCTGCATCGTCTAGTTTTTCTTTAGATGTTTTTCATGGATGACTTATGTAAAAGTAAATGTATACTTTAAAATGAAGATGGCACCTGGGGATCCAAGGATCTGATACATTTTTAGAAGTTAAATGGTGACCTGATTTCAGGGGAATTATGATCCGGTTTTGTAGTGAGAAGGGACAGGAGCAGCAGCAGCTGTGTTGTGCAGCAGAGGCAGCTTTGCCCCCCAGGTCGCTCCTTATGCTGGCAACAACTGCAGTTGCCATGGCTCCCAATCCTCTGAGGATCCTTGACTTTAAAGTTATTACTTGTGGTTAGGATATCTTGGGTCAGTAGTCCCCCCTCTGCACTGTCTAATAGAGCAGCTACTAGCCACATGAGGCTATTTAAATTAAATTTTAAATGAAATAAAGTGAAATGTTTAGTTTTTCAGCTGCACTAGCCACATCTCCAGTGTTCCTTGGCCATGTGCAGCTGGGGGTTACCATGTCGGGCAGCGCATGTAGAATGTTTCCATCATGGCAGAAGGCTCTGTTGGACAGGTTGCCTTCCGCCAACACAGGAGGTGGGATGTATTGCTGAAAGAGCAGGGCTTTGTTCGCAGACTGGCTTGGCTTTGAGACCCAGCTCTGCCACTTACTGGGGGACTAGACATCAAGCTCACTGAGGATAGTTTCACCCTAGTGCTTGCATGGAGAGGCCACTCTATCAATATTTGTTTATAAATAAATGGAAACTGTATGTAAAGATCCGGTACCTGGTAGTACTCCCTTAAGGTGGCCATTATGTGGTGGGTGTATTTGAAGGAGCAGGGAGGCCCCAGCACCCTTCTTTTCCCAGTATAGATTAGGTAATTGATTATGAAACTTTCCAGCACGCTCTAATACATATCTTGAGGATAAGTTTACTCACTAGACACAGACATTCATGATGTTGCTAAATGCATGCTGCCACGAGCAATTTGAAAAGAACCCATCTATCAATGAGCATGAGAAGTATTCTAACAGGGAAGTCAAATTATCTAATCCCTTTCTGTATTACACGAATGATCGATTCTGTCTGCTTAGTAGGGCGAGCTGGGTATGCGTGTCTACCAAGTGAGTAATCATCGCCAATGGCTTGTCACATCTTCAGAATCCCGACTCTGCAGCAGATATGCACGGTGTCAGAGAGAAGAGCACGTGATTAGCTGAAATAAGATGCTGGATGTCCCAGGATCTGCCTGGGAAACTTGTAGGTTTCCTGGCAGTGCAGCAGTGGACAGATTCAATTATTCCATCCTTTTGCTGCTCCTCTTTGCATCTGGCACATCTCTTGTTTTAGGTTTGAATCTCTCATTTGAATTCTGCTGGGGCTACTTGTTTCGTCCAGATATATCCCTGCTTCATCTGTGTATCTGTCACCCCTTCCCATATCCATTTTAATGATCCCATTTCTGCCACGTTTTTTTGGCACCAGGGTTCTTTGTAACGGGGCCCGGAGAATATTCCGTTTCTCCTGCTTAAATATGTTAGATTTTTTTCTGGGCCTATTGGGTTTTTAAAATTTCTTTCTGTTTATTACTTTTCTCGTCAGTGACATTACTATGACTCGAGTTGCTCTCGTATGTGTGCGCGTGCGTACGTGCCTTTAATTACTTGCCAATGAACATACGGGAGGATGAAAGAGATCATCGGGAAAAGCATGGCCGACGTTCCAGAACCTGATTTCAGTCCAAGGCCTTACTTCCTGATTTCAGCCTCAGACCTGGCATGTCGAAACATAGCGTTCCCATTTGGGTTGCCTTTTTAGAGCAGCTCTGGAAAATAGCCATTGGGTTGTGGGTAACGCTCATCAAAACTGCCGGGGAAAAGAAGGTCGCTGAATCCATCCTTTCTTGATGGCCTCTGGCCACCAGCATCGTTCACGGGGCTGCTCTGCCAGCCACCCGGAGAGACGCTGTCCTGGCCTCACCTCCCCAGATAAATTGAACTGAATCCTTTGTCTCCGTGACAGTGTGTTCCTTCTTCCTCTGTCACACGTCACATCTAAGCATCTTAATGTATATTTTCTCCAAGGGGACAGATGTCTTGCCACAGTTAAATTGTTCACTTTTTTAGATGGTACATAGCGTGTTGCCGATCCCGGGTCGTTCGGAGAGTGTGTTTGTTTGGAGGTCGTTTGCAGGCCGTGTCTCCAGTCATGCTTACTGGGAAACCATCACCCTGTCCACCTGTCAGAGGTAGAATTTGCTCTCCCTTCATCATCATTTCTAGAGTATTAATGAAAAAAGACAGAAGAGAAAGATTCTATGTAAATGTTGGCCTTATAGTTTCTTATGGGCAAAGCGTATTTTATTATTTTCAACTTCAAACATTTGTCTGATCCAGAAATGTGCCCCTGCAATTATTTTTGTTGTCATATGATTAATCACCCACACATAATATTTATTGATATTCATTTATAATGTTAATGTTTATTCATCAGTCATGAGGCCCCTCTGAAAGCTGGTGATGGATCTGAACTGCCAGATGCTCTGGTTTCCACGTGGCCGTTACTGTCTGGGGCTGGACGCTGCCTGTTTGCTGAGATTTTATTTCAAGAGCGTGTTCTACAGATGCCTCGGTCCTTCAAGAATCTAAGTCTTACTTTTCAGCATTAGGTTTCTTTTTCACTTTGAATGAAAATAAAAAAGAAAGACTATTTCTAACTGACCTTTGGAAATCACAGTGCTCCATGGCTGAAGTGTTGGAATGCATGGTTTGGGGGAGCTCTGGGGAGATGATATTTGAGGCTGTGGAAATGGAACAACGATCTTCATCAACTTGCAGACTATCCACTCTGCGTTTATCTGCATCGTAATCTTTAAAACGTTCAAATTCCCCAGAGTCCTAGATGAGTGTAGAACAAAGAGGTAGAATAGATCACCATTGCTGGTCAAAATGACAAGAATAGACCAACAAAACAACATAATCTGAAGCTGTCAGGTCAATGGCATTCTATGGAAATGACCTCCTATGAGTTGGAATGGCCACCAGTGAGACCTGGGGGTGGAGAAGACCAAGAACTGAGGGATCCTTAACTCCAGGCTGGGTCCTCCATCTCCCACATCCTGGCTTTGTGAGAACTTATGCCCAGGCCTCCTCTAAGGCTGCTGTTCCTCATCTGAAAAGTGGGGATAAAAAATACTGCCCTCCTCAAAGGGCTGCTGGTAGGATTAAATGACACTGTTCAGATAGAGCACTAGACCCCAATTATTATTAGTATTATTATTAGTGTAAATTCTCCCAAGAATGAATCACATAATACCACTCTCTCTTAGACTGGTCATACCTACAGTTATATTCCAAAACCTCCATTGAAATAAGATCCCTGTACTAAAGCTGTTTCCTTTAGAATTGCCACTCCAATTCTGCTTTAAATGCATCAGTTTCTGGATGTCCCTTTCTGTAGGGCAGTGGTTCTCAACCGCAGACGTCTTCACCCTTCCCTCCCCAGGGACACTTGGCAATGTCTGGAGACATTTTGGCTGTCACATTGGAGGCAAGGGGATTCCTGACACCTAGTAGGCGGTGTCCAGGGAGGCTGCTAAACATCCCACAATGCACAGGGCAGCCCCCATGACGACTATTATCTGACCTAATATGTCAGCGGTTCCGGGTTGAGAAACCCTGTTGTAGGGCAATCTGCGTCCAAGAACCGTTTTCTTCTTGTCCTTTCCCCCTTGACATAACTAAAAGCATACATGGGTTATCCTGGAAATTTGTCATTTTGTAATCTGAAAACAAACAAACAAAATTGCATCTTGAATATCTAAATCACACAAACAGAACCGGTCTTTCAAACTTTTTACTTAGGACTTTAAAAATATATTGATTTTAAAATCGTGCACCAGGGAAAGCCATTCCTTTTAATTACTTTATTGAGAAACACAAACAAGAACTTTAAGCCCAGAATGCTGTGTGGATTAACTGTGTAGTAATAAGTTCAGTTCCTTCAGATAATCAGTGGTTCATTTTCTAAGTATCCAAAATAATTTCAAATCAAAGCGTTCTAAAAAAAGGGAGTGTCACACAATGAAGAAACAATAAGGAAATACATGTATTTCAGAGCCAGTGAAGTAGAAACTGTCATTTTCTAATTTTCCCCCATGCATACATATTTAAAAATCTACAGCCCTTTCCTTAATTTTTCAGAGGTCATATTCCCAATGTGTAAATACAGGGCTTGACCCAGACGACCTCTGAGGTCCCTTCAGCACTGAAATCCTGGGATTACATAATATTTCACCACCCTGGAAATGGCACAGATTTGTACAGGCATCACCAACCTCACTTTATTCTTGATTTTCCTCCTAAAACAAAGTGTTTTCCCCTCTTGACTGGTTATGTCTTTCCCCTTGATCTCTGCTAGACTCTGCTGTCTTTAATACATCCCAGGAATCAGATGTTTTAATGCACTTTCCTTTCAAAACGGGCTGCTTTCATCTCTGATCAAATACAGGATGACATGGACGGGGGACGTGCATTTCTCAGCTGGTTGGCACTGCTGCAGAACGACTCTTAGAATTTTATAGCTCTGTGATGTGAAATGTCAGACGTGTCAGCGGGGCCAGTATAAGCCCTTGGATTTGTGTTCTGATGGTTCCTCAAATGCTCAGGAAAGCTGGTCATGGGTCATGGAGACCTATCCTGGGCTCCTGGGCACAGAAGAGGGACATTAGCTCTTTGTCGGATGCTGCATTAGCTCTCGAAATTGGAGACTATCTAGAGAACAAGCGTCAGTAAATTTTAAAATGCACCCTCCTGTCTGGAATTGTTTTCTCGAGTAGCACAAGGGACCCTGAAATCTCAGCCTGGGTGTGGGTTCTGCTACTGCCCAGCTCTTCTGGCTGCTTCCTTCCTCAGTGCTGGGACGTGGATCCCAAAGTCAGTGGTAATTGACGTGAAATCACCAGCGCAGTGGATCTCTTGGTTTATGAGCACGACCTGTTTTGTGCTTACATACATTTCGGTCGTATTTTCAGAATAATTAATTAGACATTTCAGCTTGGCCTTGTTCCCTTTAAAAAGAGTAGTTTTAGTGCCCTCATTTGAAAGTCATACCAAATACTTACACTTCACTTCACGTTCAGCTTCTGGTCACTTCCCTTTTCACGCCACAGCTCTCTATAGAGGAGAAATGGGCTGTGTTCCCACGGAGGGGGGGTCCCTGCTGGTCCCTCCCTCACCATGTGGCACCCTGGCTGAGACTCTGCTGCCCCACCTCGCCCTGCCCCTCCCTCTCCCCATCACCCACCTCTAATGTGTATCTTCCTCCTCTGTGGTTCCCCCCAGCCCACCGAGTTTCAGATCCAGTATGGAGGAGAACTTCTGCCCAGGGGAGGAATCCCTGCACCCGCCCACCCCTGCCAACACGATGTTCCCCAAGCTTCATCATGTGTCCTAAGTGCCCACTTAGCACTCAGCGTAGACAAAGAACACATCAGACTAATTGAATCCACGTGCCAAATCTGTTGGCTGTGATAACTCGGAGTCTCACCTTCTTTCTGATTGAAGAGGCCCGATAGCTACATTATAAAATCCATCTGCAGCCAGACACCTCTTCGTATTTTTGTCTGAATCCATGTATCGTGTCTCTCTTGTAGCCATTGTAAGCTGCAGTCAGCGATACCATTTGCAAGGTGCTTTTATGGGAGATATTAATTATATCGAGGGTGTCTGGTGTTAAGGGGAAACAACGCCAATGAGAAAATGAAAACAAACAAATAAATAATCCCGGTGGGAGTGATCGTCTCATGTGGAGGAAACACCTTCAGTGACCCAGAAAAGCTGATCAGTGCAAGAAAACCTGATGGCAGAGAAAAATTTACTACTAATCCACACGTGTGACGTTTGGAGGGACCACACTGGAAAAGATGGAGCTAGAAATCTACACATTGATAAGAAAGGATGATGGTCACTTCAGAATAAGACTTTAAGGGATGGTGAGTGCCTGTGCGTCCCTACGCTTATTGAGGAGACAGCAGAGATGGTGCAGTCGAAGCTCTGCTCTTTCAATTATTGAACTCTACTTCCCATCAGCTTCAAAGGAGACAACGTCTCCCTTCATTCCCAGACAGTCATCTGTTTGTGTCAATTTGTTCTATTTTAATCCAGGATGAAAAACTGACTGTTGGAGCCCAGTCTCGCCAGATCTTTACCGGCAAATGGGGGAAGGAAGTGTGTGTCGATTTCCTGGCTATTTCAGACAACACCTTTTTCTTGCTCCTAAATTATTTGGGCAGTTTGGAGCAGAGGAGCTTTTTATCTTCTCTTCTGAATCATCCAGATAAGGGTCCCAGCTGCCTGCTTTCCTGGCTACGGGGGCCTGGTCTTCCAGTGGGTGATACAGAACATAGATGAATGCAAAGCACCACTTCACCCTTGAAGAGCTCAGACTAGAGGTAGGATCTATGTGATTTTACTTGAAAACATGTTTCTTTAAAGCTGGGAGGAGAAAGCCAATTTCATTTCTGTCCATCTTTTAAGGTCTGGTCTCTGTAATTCTCTTCCCTCCTCTCTCTAGTCCTATAATGAGGGTTACCCCGTGGGGGTGATGGGATTCTATGGTCTGCAGCACCCCCAGAACTGCAACACACAAGCCTCCATCCAGCACTTAGCTGGGAGGGTGATGAAGTATTTCATTCTTCCTTCATAATATCCTCTTGCCTATTTTTGAGGATAGACTGAGTTTAAAGGATTTGCGACACTCAGTTCTCTTAAAGCCAGTGTGGAGAGAGCGCAAAGGAAAGCGACAGAAGGTGAGGAAATACCCTCTATTTCGTCACTGCTCCGATGCTGGGATGGGCTGCTAGAACCACTGTGTGTGTGAAGGTGATGTTACCCAAGGCCATTTTTCACCTTTGAAAGTATTTTATACTGTCCTTAGGCACCCAGATTTCTTGCAGTATTACTGAAGCCTCTGGTTATCAAATGGATGCCTACAGACATTCTTTACTTTTAGGGCATGAGAGCCGTCAGTAAGGTTTCATTCAAGAAGGGCAATATTTGGAAATTATCTTCTGGAGACATCAGTAGGATATTGTATGTGGAATTAAACTTAGTGTGATGGACACTTACGCTCTGTGGAATGTAGGGAAGAGTGAATTTTTGAAGCATTGGAAGCACTTGTGTCTTACATATTCAGAGCAGATGATAAATGGGACTCAGTATAGTGTATTGATATATTGCCCTTTTCTGCATTGATCAGGGTTGAGTGACCATCTTAAACATTAAAAAAAAAACTTTATTACTTGTGCTTGTATGTAAGGAATGGTGATATTAAAAAAAGAAAAAAAAGTACGTACATATTTTACTGAGTTCCATTGTGTTAAGCCGAAAATAAAGCTACCATATTTCCTTTCCGTGTTGTTAAATGTGGTGCCCACTTTTTTTTTTTAGCCATTCAGTGAAAAGTGTTTTGAGAAGCTGGGCTTTCATTCTTTGGTGCTGCTACATTGACTGGAAATGGGAAATATCAGTATTTGCTCTTCTTGTTTAGAAATTAGTCTATTGCCGCTTTGGAGTCTAGTGAACTACGAAGCTTGTATTGAAAACAAAGCCAAAGTGTCAAAGTAGATAATTGGAAATAAAGGAGACCAAGGACATTTTTGTTTCATGAAGAATTTTCTCAGGGCTGACTTCCAAGACTGTGACTTTTCAAATATGCTCGTGGATGTTGAAGAAGAAGCAGAATTCTATAATGTTCAAGAAGGTTAAATGTGGTCCATGGAACTTCAGCTCAAAATAAAAGCAAACATTTTTAACCACACACACTGTCCTACAAGTGACAGACTTCCTTGAGAGATGGTGGTGCCCACCTTTTAAAGGACTTGCTGAGTGGAAACTGGACGGTGGAAAGAATGATGATTGGAGCAGAGGCCCAGTGGGCGGGTGCAGCGCTGATGAGATGGAAAGAACGGAGGCAATTGTTTCAAGGGCAATTATTCCTCTTCAAACGGTTGTTCCTTCCTTCCCCAACCCTGGACTGTGCGTCTGGGGTTGGGATTGGGTGAGCGGCCCGAGGGAAGGATCTGGGTTGTGATTAGACAGAGGCACTCTGTGCTCTGACACCAAAAGCATCACGTATTCATCATCACACCAGTCGAGTTCCCTCCTTAGAGTATGGAGTTAGCTTCCTGGGGCTGCCATAACAAAGGACCACAAACCGGAAAGCTTAAAAAGTCCGAATTGTATTCTCTCACGGTTCCGGAGGCCAGAAGTCCAAGATCAAGGTGTTGGCAGAGCTGAGCTCCCTCTAGACTCTGGGTCGGGTCCTTCTTCACCTCTTGCAGCTGCTGAGGTAGCCGGCCATCCTTGGTGTTTCTAGGCTTGTAAGTGCATCACCCCAACCTCTGCCTCTGTCTGCATGTGGCCTGCTCTCTTTCTGTGTTTCTGTGTTCTTTTCGTAAGGACACCAGTCTTATTGAATTGGGACCCACCCTGCTCCAGTACAACTTCTTAACCAATTACATCTGCAACGACCTTATTTCCAAATGAGGTCACTTTCCCAGGCACTGGTGGTTAGAACTTCAACCTGTGTTTTGGGGGGACAAGATTCAACCCACCATGAGTAACTTTGTGTAAAGACAGACCAAGGTGATCACAGAAACACTGTCCCCTTTGACTTGGGTATTTGAAGCACACACACAGAACATCCAGGCCCTGGGATGGAGAAGAGCCTGGCAGTGAGGACTGAGCACCTATGGGGACCAAGTGGTGAGACGGATCTGAGAGGCACCATGGCATTTGTGTCCACGGAGGGCCATTTGGAACATGCGACCAGAGTGAAGAGACTGTGACATGTTCTGTGGTTTTCTCTGTGCTGTGACTTTTCCTTCCCCAGGAGAAATGAGTACTCATCTCTTCGAGGTGCCAGGAAGACTGGAAGGATGGGATGGAAATTCTCCTCTCTTCCCCACCCCTCTCTGCACTACTCCCCAGGATTGGACTGCAAATCCAGGAAAAAAGCATCACATGAAACAGAGCCCTATGGGATGGAAGTATTTTGTTGTATTGATACCTCCTAACATTTAATGAGACTTTTTAAAGATGTAGACTCTTCTAACTTTTTACTATTACAAAGAAAATACTATAATAAATGGCCATATACATACATTACTTTGGATTGTGTGAGTATATTTGTAGGAAAAATTTCTGAAAGAGTTGCAGGGAATATGCTTTTATAATTTTGGTAAATATTAGACCAGGATTGTCCTTGTTCACACTGCCACTGGTGATGCACAAGAGTAGCTCTTTGTCTCAGCATGGGGTGACATCAAAGCTTTACATCTTTGCTAATCTTATAGGCAAAAAACTATGGTTTCTCAACGTAAATTTAATACGTTTTTCTTTTTATGCACAGAGTTTGTTTTTCGACCACTTTAACAACAATCACTCTTTTTCTGTAAACTCTCTGTTCATATCTTTTTTCCCATTTCTCTGTGTGCTCTTGATCTTATTGATTTGTGAGAGCTTTTTATATATTTATGAAATTACCCCTTAATGATACAAATAGCAAACATTTATTTCAAAAGTGTCATTTGTCCTTAAATTTCATATGTAGTTCAGTGGAGTATCTATGTATATACAAATTTTAAAAAATTGTAGTAGGTTCAATTAATCAACTGTTTCATTTTATGTTTGAGTCATGGTTTAGGTAGATCTTCCCACTCAAAAGTTATAGAAAAAAAAATCTTCCATTGTTCTATTCTAATTATTTTTTGATTGATATTTTGGTTTTGTCTTCTGTTATTTTGGAATTTATCTTTTTTTTATAGTTGTGATGGTTAATTTTATGTGTCAACTTGGGTAGGTGAGAATATCCAGTCATTCAATCCAACACTAATCTAGGTGTTTCTGTGAAGGCCTTTTGTAGGTGTGGTTAATGTCTACCATCACAGATTAAAGGACAGGAGATTCCTTTTCATCATGTGGGTGGGTCTCATCCCATCAGTTTAAAGCCTTAAAAGCAAACACAGAGGTTTCCCAGAGAAGAAAAAATTCTGTTCAAGACTGTAGCATTTACTCCTGTCTGGGCTTCCTGGTTGTCAACCTGCCCTGCAGATTATGGTCATATGCCTGGAGATGTATCTATATATCTGGACACAGCTTCACTGGGTCTTTGCTCAGACTCTCACAACCCCCCAAGCTGAAATCAAGGTATCGGACAGGCTGCAGTCTCCTGTGAGGCGAAGGGGCCTCTCCCAAGCTAATTAGTTGTTGGCAGAATTCAGTTCTAGGCAGCTGTAGGACAGAGACCCTCAGCTCCTAGCAACACTCACAATTCCTTGTGTGACCTCTCAGGACATGAGTACCTACCGTGCAGCTAAGCAAGGAGAGTCCCTGGCCCCCATGCACTGGAGGATGGCACCCGACAAACATGGTGGGATCACAGAGTGACGGCCCATCGCTCTGCACAGCTCCATAAAGTCAGAACCATGTCACAGGCACTCCCCACACTCAGGGGAGGGAGTGATACAAGGGTGTGAACCAGAAGGCAGGGTCACTAGCATCACCATGGGTATGCACACCACAGCCCCTCAAAATCCTTATGATTATGTGAAGAGAAAGCAATGTTTCCTCTCTCTACCCTGAGGCTGTGCATTTAACCATGAAGCTCCACTCCTACTTTTGCCCATACGGGAACTAATAACAGGGAAGTGATTGGATAACTGAAGGCTTTTAATTTCAGTCTGATGTTGATATCACAGTCATTTAAATGTTACCTCGAGTTGTAACAACTTTGTCTCACTTTTTTCATTGTAAGCTTCTGGCAAATAAAAAATAGGTTTAGTTGAGCTGGTTCTTGTACAACTCATGACACAGGACATGTGGACAGTTAATCATCCATGATAACATTGATGAGGAATTCATCTATTTAGAGAGATGCACAGAAGGTTTCAATGATAGAGGATTAACTTTCAGAATCATTGAAATTTCTTCTTCTCCACTCAAAACACCTGCCATTTTGGATTTAAATTATATGGTTGGAAGAGGAAAATAGGATTGCATTTCAGATATGTGTGCAGCAAAGGAAAGGGGGGCGGGGACCAAGAGCAACAAGAGGTGGGAGATGACCAGGAGTAGGAAGAGGAGAACAGAGACTGAAGCCAAGTCCCCCTAAAACTGAGTTCCTCTGCTGAGTTTATGATGAACCTCTCTACCCCAAACTTTACTCCCTTTCTTTTCCTGAACCAGGTCCCCTCAAGATTGAGGAGCGTCAAAGAAAAAGGGGGATTGAAACTGTATATACACTGCTGTGTCCCTATCCTTTGAAGTAAAAGGCTTTGGCTTTATTTTATTTATTTATTTATTTATTCATTTATTTATTTATTTATTTATTAAAGGTTTTAGCTTTAGTCTCTCAGGCCTTCCTTGGGTCTCAGAAGGCTGGCTCAAGAGTTAATGATACAAATGAACTTAGTTACAAAACAGAAACAGACTCACAGACTTTGAAAACAAAGTTATGGTTACCAAAGGGGAAACATGGGGCGGGGCAGGGATAAATTAGGAGTTTGGGATTATCATACACACAGTATTATATATAAAATGAATAATCCACAAGGACCTGCTATATAGCACAGGGAACTCTACTCAATATTCTGCAATAACCTATATGGGAAAAGAATCTGAAAAAGAATGGGTATATGTATATGCATAACTGAATCACTTAGCTGTACACCTGAAACTAACACAACATTGTAAATCAACTATATTCCAATATGAAATAAAAATTAAATTAAAAAAAGAGTTAATGATGGGAAATGTGAAGATGTAGAAACAAAGAATAGCTGTTGGGCGGGGAAACTGGTAACAATTTAGACTATAAATCTGCCACATGGCAGAATTGCTGTACTCCCATTCTCTGAAAGATAGAGATAAAGGCCTGACACACATTCCTAAGTTGTTTGTACAGGAATCAGACTCCCACCAGATGAAAACTGCTGACCACAAGCACCTAGATCCTAGACTAGTTGAAACCAGAAGGTTGATGATACTTGAAACGTCACCTTGATGCCAAACAATCTGAGAATTGTGCATGAGCTGATGAGGCACCCTGCAGCCCCCTCCCTCACACAGCCTTTAAAACCCCCTCCCTGAAAGCCATTGGGGAGTTTGTGTCTTTTGAGCATGAGCTGCCCATTCTCCTTGCTTGGCACCTGCAATAAAGGCTGTACTTTTCTTCACCACAACCCGGTGTCAGTAGATTGGCTTTACTGCACATGGATGAATGGACCCAAGTTTGGTTTGGTAACAGGACTCGAGGTGCCGAGCTCCACTGGGGCCACAGGGTGGGGCCCACCCGAGGCAGCTGTGTTTACACAGCGTGCTGACAGCAGAAGAGTCAAAGTTTTGAGCCTTGGAAGAGTTTAGAACTGGAAACATCACTGTGAACATCACAGGCATGTGGATGACAGTGAACTTCTGCAAGGGTCTACGATTGTCTGCAGAAGGCATAGACGAGGTGGGAAGCGGTTTGCCCCGGTGGGTGCTCAGGAGAACCCCAAAGGGGAAGGGACCTGCAGAGAGGAATCCCAGAAGGAGCAGAAGAACATTCAGGGAAGGAATGAGGAAAAGGTGGGTCTGAAGGAGACTGGGTTCTCCAGTGGAAGGGAATCTCAAGTACCCAGGATTGAAGGCGGTGGACACCACCAGACAGATAAGGGTGGAAAACCAGCCCTTGGATTTGGGACTAATGAAGTCATTGGTCATTGGGCTTCCAATGATGTGCAGCAGATTCCAGGGTCTGAAGAGGGAAAGAGAAGTGGGCGAGTGGGAAGAAAACACGGAGTTTTCATGCATGTGGCTGGTGGAGAAGGCGAGATGGCTATAGATAAAGCATAGATGCCAAGTCCATGGCTTTCCTTTGTTCCTCTTATTTTATTTTGTTTTTTAGGATGAGAGGCAGCTCATAGATTGGGGAAAAAAGAGAGAAAAAAAGAACAATTGATGCTAAAGGGGAGAGATGGGAAAGGTGATGAACCAACATCTCTGAGGACACAGGAGACTGAAATTGTTGTCCTTGCACCTGAGAAGGGTCGGAGCTTCTGAGAGAGAAGAGGGGGAGGGGAGTGACGTGGGAAGAAGGGGTCTGATGAGGAGGGGGAACAAAGGGGGAGATTGAGAGAGGGAGGAAGGAAAGAAGGAAGGAAGGGGATGCCACAAAATTTTGTGGGCAGCATGAGGACGTTGTAACCGCCCACCCAGATTGCCCCCCTTTTCCTCACCAGCCTAGAAGACGAATCAGGGTCTGGTTGGAATTTGCCAGGTTGAATGAACGTTTTCAGCAATCATTTCAGGCAGACAGGGAACTGAGCAGCCAGGAGTAAAGGGATTATTAAATATGGTTAGGGTCAAGGTGAGGTTGGAGACCAGCAATCATTAATGGCCCCAACCTGCTCATTTTCTGAGTTTTCTCCAGGGAGAGGCTTGTCTCTAACCTGAGCTCAAGGTTTGCTGGTCAGATGTTGCAGAGGGCGTCGAGGGCACAGACGTTGTTGGGAGGCAGAAAGAAAACTGGAAGATAAGTCCAAGGGCAGGTGCCATGTGAGTGGGACATGACGCCGGGGGTCCTGCAGTGTACAATTTTAGAGTGAGAGCCTTTTCCGGGGATGACACCTGTGATGTGACAGTGTGTGTCTGACTCTGCCACCTCCACCAGGAAGCCTTCCCTGATACAAGAGTCAGAGAGCTCTCATCTCTCACTCTTCTGAGTTGGTCACCACTTTGTTCTCCTCTTAAGCACACCTTCCTGCGCTAAGTGTGTTAGATTACAGAAAGGCCCTCAGTTCTCCACCCCTCCCTATTTCCAAGATTTTTGCCAATTCACCTTGCAGACCCCTCCCACTCTTACTCTCAGTTGACCGTGTGACTTCCCTTGGCCAATAGGATGCCAGCAGCCACTGACATTCAGCTGAGTCCTGAAAAGCCTTTGAACAGCTGGAGCTGCCCTGGCCCTGGCTGCCGTTCCCTGACCCGAGAACATGTCCGAGCTGGCTTTCCAGGGAAGTCAAAGCATGTGGAGCAGAGATGAGTGACCATCATCTTCCTGGTTGAGGCTGCCCTAGGCCAGCCAATGTCTAGCTGACCCCCAGACGTGTGGTAAGTACAGCCAAGGTCAGAAGAACGCTCTAGACTGACCCCACATGAGCCATGAGTGTGCCCAGCACAGACCAGCCCAGACAAGCCTGGATCCGTTGAACCCCACAGAAGCGTGAGCAAAATAAACATCTATTTTTATAGTTCACTGTTTTTGTGGTTGTTTGTTACTGGACATTGTTGGTAGATAACTGATAACTGCTACACTAGTGGGTTAACTCTCTCGATATGGTAGAAACTCATCAAGGGCAGGGCTGTGTGCCCTACACACGGGACAAATGTTGAAAAATAAATGAATATGTTCAGGTAACATCTGAGAGCACAGGGAACACACCGCCTTGCTCTATAGCCCTATTCAGCCTAATCAGATCGGTGTTACACAGTCTGAAATCCTGATTTATAAATTAGTTAATTAAGTTAGTTCTCGCTGACCACCAAAGTAGCAAACGTAGAATTTAATAAAGCAACTTTGGATACTGAATTGCCCAGAATCGAAGGTGGAAATTGTCTGCTTAATGGTGAGTCAATACCCCCTTTTGTTACAGGAGTTCCAAGGGTTTGAAGATAAATCTCAATTTGATTAAAGGCTTATTTTTCCATGAAACCAAGAGAATAAGGCATAGAAAGAGGATAGAATTTTCAAAACACAACATGCATGCTTCATGTTACAAACGCATATGTATTTCTGTTCAGCATTACAGAAGTATTCTTGTGTTTGCCAAATTTGCTACATGCCTCTCTATTTGAAATGCCAGAGAAAGGTGGTTTTAATAAAGGTTTTCTAATGTAATAGAACAAGCAGTAATAACATCCTGTTTGAAATCTCTGGGAAAAAAAGTTTCTTTTTGAAATGTTTTTTCAGGAATTGTTTTCAAGAAACCAGAAGAGGAAAGATCAGTGTCAGGGCCCTGAAATTGGTCCTCCGTAGAATTTCATAGCTCTCCCTTTCATCTCACTGATTGATGATATTATTAGGGCTCAGAATTACTCTATAATCAAATGAAATATCCAGAAAGCTAAGAGCAAAGGGAAGCCTTTGAATGTGGTCACAAAGGGAAGTCAGTTTTCCATTCCTGTCATCAATTAAAGTAGCGAAAGTGTACATATGAAATCTATATGCGTACGTGTGGAGTTGGTGGAATAGCCTTGGTACCACGAGAAGAAGGTGGATGGCTCTTTCTTGTAGGAGGACAAGTAATCCTTTAAGTGAAAACAGTTACATAACAGCAAAGAAATGTGACGCTGACCTGTTTGCTCTGAGGGAGGCAGCCCTGGCATGCGGTTAGCCATGACCTAAGTGACACATCATAATACTCTGGGCGTCTCAGGCTGTGTGTCAGCCCAGGAATTCATCTGTACCTGTATTTTGATGCCAGTCAAGGGGGTTGAAGCAGCTGAATTTTATTTTTTATTTGCTTCTGGATGCTGTTGGTTTTCCTTCACGTTGACCTGGATGGGCTGTAATTGTATCTGCTCTGTAGACCTACTTTCCTAGGCGAACACTCTGCTGCAGTCAGCTGTTGGTTCCTAGAAAGGAATTCAGGTACAAACAGGACTGTCTTCTGCCAGGTGTGCGAGGTACTAACAACGAGGCTGTGTGTGAGTCCTGGGAGGGGGGACAGACAGAGAGAAAAACCCTCGGCCTTAACCGACTCCACTGAGAGAGGCCTTCCTTTGCAGGCAGAGGCCGGCAACCTCGGATGGCAATCGGGCGCTTGTTTGGTAGCTTGTGGAATTGTGGCAAAGTGGGACAGGCCCCAGGGGCACATCTCCAAACTGGGGTCTGTGCTGCCACCACCTCGGGTTACGAGAGAAATTGCTTTCCTCCAGAGTCTGCACACAGCCTCCCCCTAATTTCTCTTCTTCCACTGACGCCTCGCCATCCCCCAGAGCAGTAGACGAGGCAATAACAAAATCCACCTCCTACTGGGCACGTACTTCATTCTTTCAACACTTGTTCTAAGGAATTTCTATCAGGCCCATTTGAAAGATAAGATAACTGAGGCTTCGGGAGGTGGCCTCTCGCCCAGGTTACACAGTGAGGATGACCACCTTCCAGGTTGGCCTGAATCCAAAGTTATGTGATGTCCAGATGGTCAGTTGTAGGCGTCAACTTGGCTCGGCCGTGGTGCCCAGTTGTTTGGTCAAACACTATTCTAGATGTTACCCTGAGGGTGCTTTGTGCATGTGGCTGACATCTCTGATAAGTTAACTTGAGGAAAACAGATTACTCTCCACTATGTAGGTGGGCCGCATCTAATCAGCTGAAGGCCTTAAGAGCAAACACTGAGGTTTCCCAAAGAAGAAGGAATTGGTAAATAATATAGCTCCCAGCATAGATAGATACAGAAGTAGATATTTGCACGTGTGTGTATATATGTATATATGTATATATATATGTATATATGTATATATACATATGTATTGCATATATTGGTTTTGTCTCTTTGGAGACCCTAACACGGGCATCCATCCCTCCTTATGTCCCACACGTAATACATCCAGGCTTTTCCACATTGTGACTGTAATATGAGAAAGTGGCAGAGTACAAATTATATGACATCGGGAGGCTGTAAATTCTGGGGTTCATGACATAGCACTGTATCTCATTAGTCCCCTTAACCCTGTAAGAGTTAAACAGTAGCTCTAGCCCCAGCCACCAGGGTGTCTCTCCCATGCAAGGCCTCTTACTGACGTTTATGCCCCATGACCATCATCCAGCCTAATTAACCCACCTCTTAACACAGCTGGACCTGGGCTGAGTCTCTCCACTTGGATCCTTGCATGATTGGACATTCTTCTAGGTGATGCCTTGACTCTCAGCCATTGTATCAAATGGATTCTCCAGAGAAACAGAATTAATAGGAGAAATGTAGATATAGATGTAGCTATTGCCAGAGCTAGAGATTATATATAGATGTAGATAGAGATACATAGATAGATATAGACATGCAGATAGATACAGACACATAGACAGACATATGTAGATACAGATAGATATAGCTAGAGATTTATTTTAAGGAATCGGCCTGCTTGATTGCGAGGGCCAGTGAGCTCGAAATCCACGGGGCAAACAGCAGGCTCCAAACTCGAGCAGGAAATGAGTCTGTATCTTGAAGCAGAATTCCTTCTTTTCGGGGCAACCTCAGTGTTTGCTCTTAGGGCCTTCAGTCGACTGGGTGATGCCCACCAGCATTATCTGCTGATAACGTGGATGTTAACAAAGTCAGTTGATTGTAGATGTTCACCGCATCTGCAAAGTATCTCCGCAGCAACACCTGGTGGAGTGTTTGATGAAATAGCAGAGAACCGGAGCCTGGCCAGGGCGACACAGGAGACTGACATCACAGCACGGACTTAGGATCCCGGCCACCGGGCACTCTTGGGGCTCCTTTCTGGGGAAACTCTGAGGAATCTGCCCCATTGTGCAGGGCCACTTAGGCCCTTACTAAGTTGCCTGGATTCAGCTGACTGTCTCTAGGGGGACCGCGTAACTTACTGCCCAAACTGGAATGCTCTGAGAATCAGAAGGATGCTCTTGACCATTCCACCAGGACTAATTTAGGCCGTGTGGTCCTGCCTGCACATCTTCCTCAGCACAGCCTACGTGAGCCCTTGTAGCTCCTCCTCCAGAGTTTACTCTTAAGGCTATTATGACATTTTACATCGCACCCTGTACACACTTCACGATCGCACGTCCATCCACTCTGCTACGAACTCTGGGATTTACTAGCCTATCCTACTCCATTGAGAAAAGTCTTGCTGGCCCACTAAATTGATATCGTGATCCAGTGACGCACTGCAGATGGCAGTTTCAAAGTCTTGCTACAGTGCAGTGTTTACCCCCAGCCCTGGCTGCATTGTCCCGGCATCTCTGACCCTAAGCATAGCCTCCTGTCTCGACCTTGTCCCCTTCTGATGAACAGGGACACACACATTCATTCCCAGATTCCTATCCTGCGTCCCCCCCGTCCATTAGACCTCACTGCCCAAGACTGGTCTGTGTCAGGGCCTCCCATGAAGTGACACATACCCAAGGATTCTTAAATCCAAAATCATTCTTTTTTTATTTTAATAAAGAAGATTTCAAAAGTGACATAGTTGTAGAAAATTTGGAAAATACAGACCTGGCCCCGATTCTTACGCCTTTATCCACACCTGCTGCTGTTGGAACTTGAAGGCTGCTCTATGGGGAGGATACTCTGTCCACCCCTTAGCACTGGGTTTAACCATGTGACTTGCTTCGGCCAATGGGGAGTTAGAAGATGCAATGCCAGCAGCGGCCTGAGAGGGCCTTTGGGCTGGTGCCTGGTCTTTCTCTTCTCAGCCATCACCATCAGAAGCCACCAGGCAGCTTACTGGCCCAGGAGGGGGAAGAGGAGGGGTGTGGGCAGAACTCCAGGTGACTATACAGCTCTGAAACCCGCAGCTGGCTGAGCCCCAGACCCAGGGAGCCCTGCCAAGGTCAAAGGAAACATCTCCCCTAAACATCCCAGCATGGACCACAAATTAAATAAAGGCTTAGGTTTAAGCCACTGAGTTTTGGGGAGGCTTGTTACACAGCATTATTGTGGCAATAGGTGACTGTTTCCAGAGAAAAGGCTGTATATCCACATTTTAAATGAGCCCCCAGACAATCCTAATGTGAGTGGTTTGTTGGCTAAAATCTGATTAAGTCTAAGTGCTACTATGAGGATAGTAGCCTTTTGATGCCGCGCTCCTAAAGATTTTTTTCTTTTTTCCTTTTCTTTAAACCAAGAATGGATATTGTAATTTTTTCTGATGCCTTTTTTGGGGCATTTTGTAGATGATCACATGTTTTTTTTAAAAAAATCTGTTAATGGGATATATTGTATTAAAATATCTTTGTGCTTCTTGAATAATTTTACTTGATCATGAACTATTATCATTTTAATATAAACTTGGTCTGAAATTGCTAGTATTTTCTTTATAATTTTAATAAGCCTATTCATAGCCTGTCATTTTCTTTTTTGTGCCACTTTTGTCAGGTTTGGGGATCAGAATTGTGCTGGCTTTGTGAATTGAACTGGAAGTTTCCTGTAATTTCCTCTGCGCTGGAGCAGTTTACATAGCATGATAATTATCTGTTCCTTGAAAGTTGGAAAAAGTTTAGCCCCAAAAATATGGGCTTGGCACCTTTTTTTGGGAGTAATGTTTTGATAATCCTTCAATTTTCTTCTGTGATCATTATACATTTAGATGGTATATTTCATCTTCAGAAGGTTTTGGAAAATTACAGTTCCCTAAAAAAGCCATCTATTTCTGCAAGATTTCCAAATATGTTATCATAGAATTAACCATCTTAATTACAGCAGGGTTAACCATATTATTAATTTAATCTTCTATCTAGCTAGTTCCTCATTCTTTATTTTGTGTATGTGTATTTTCTCATTTTTCTAGAAGAGATTGCCAGATGTTTGGCGTTTTAATTAGCTTTTTCCCCCCTCAGAGTATAAGCTCTTTGTATGTGTATATCAAATCTGGTTTTATTCTATCTTTGCCACAATTTTCTTTTTTAAAAATTACTTCCTTCCTCCTACTTTGTTTTTCTTATATTAACTTCCTGGACTGAATGCTTTATTTTATTTTCATTTCTCCTTGTTTAATAATAAAAGCTTTTATGGATATAAATCTGTCTTTGAACACAACTTAATTTTATATCCCTGTGGTCAGAGTATTTGGCATGCACAATTTCTGCCCTTTGAAATTCAGCAAGGTTTTATATGTGGTCTCATGCATACTCAGTTTTTGTAAATATTCTGTACAACCCCTAGAAAGAATATGTTTTTCTATAGGGAACAAAATTAGAAATGTACTATTTCACTTACATTTACAATGACATCACTCAGGCACTCTAAAGATTGATTTTATTTTCTCATTCTTGATCTGTTCAAGACTGAAGAAGTTTTCTGATAGTAAAAATATTTACTTTATTGAGTAAAAATACATTAAAAAAATTTATACACAGGCAAACTTTTGAAAACTTCCCTCCATCTTTTCTTTCTCCATTCCCTCCATCCCTTCACCAAAAACAAAATAAAATAACTACCATAGGAGTCAGCATTTTTACTTTCTGTATATCCTTTCAGAATTTATTTATGGAAATCAAGGAAATGCAAATATACATCCTTATTTGTTTCACATTTATGCTGAAATCTTTTAAAGCAAACCACAGACATCATGACACAACACCATAAAATACTTTAGAATCCATCTCAAAAATTAAGAAATCTTCCTATATAGTCAATATAGCATTACCCCAACTAAAAATTAGTAATAATTTTTAATATCTTCTAGTACTGAGCACATAAGCAAATTTTCCGAATTTGTTCTGTCCACATCGGCATGTTTGCTTTACTTCCGGTTATTTCATCTTGAAAGTCTTTTGTCTTTCCAGCGTTTTAGAGTATTTTTTGAAGTATTCAGAAAAGTGAAAAGAGACGCTATCAGTTACTGTAGACACGAACCAGGAAGGCCCAGGGAAATGGGGACATGTTTGCACAACTAAATCTAATAGTGGCAAATATGGTCTCTCTCTCTCCCTCTTTACAATGACTTCATTTATATTTATTAAAGTAGTGTTTTCCAAATAGTTTCAGTGCCTATGATTCTGGATGCTCTCATTGTTTCACGTTTGGCCAGTGGTCACCCCTTCGGCCCGGCTCCCGCATCCTCAGCAACCCTCCCTTAATCCTTGAGCTCTTTCTTGATCTCTGGTGTGACAGTGTCAGAAGATGGTTGCGTTGTGTGCCCCAGTCCTGGGAGCAGCCCTGGTGGCTTTTATTTGGGAATATGTCTTAGACACCAGGATCTCTGGGCCCGGGTGTTCACTGTCCCTAGAAGTCAGTGCTTCTAGGCTCTTTCAGTGAACAGTTTAAACGGTATTGGAATGGCCTGCATGTGAAAGTTTAGGTAGCATTCCCCTGCAAACCATACAGACTTGATTTTTTAGGGATGGAATTCGTCTTTGTTTCTTCTGTGGATCTTGCTCTGTTTGGACTTCTCAGCAAATTATCCAACTTAAAAAATTTTTAGAAATATATTTGCATAGAGTGGGGACTTCCCTGGTGGTCCAGTGGTTGAGACTTCGCCTTCCAATGCAGGGGGTGCAGGTTCGATCCCTGGTTGGGGAGCTAAGATCCCACATGCCTCGTGGCCAAAAAAACGAAAACAGAAAACAGAAGCAATATTGTAACAAATTCAATAAAGACTTTAAAAAGAATAGTCCACATCAAAAAATCTTAAAAGTATATATATTTGCATAGATTGACAAATAGTTTCTTTTGATTAAAATAAGTTCTCTGTTTAAGGATTTTCTTCTCAGTCATTTTTAATTTTGTATTTATGCTTTCATCACCTCTTCTTCCTTTTCCTCCCCTGGCTGGGCTAGACTCAGGTTCATCAACATCACTGAAATTACAGGGAACTGCTTTTGTTTTTTTCACTTGTCCTACCCTTATTCTATTGTATACTTTTATGTGGGTTCCTTCAATATATTTTAATCTTTTGTTAACTCCTTGACTTGGATGCTTAATTTGTTTATTTTACTGTTTTATTTCTGTTGATGTAATTTTTGAGATGATAACATTTCTTACTTTGGTGGCATGTCAGAGATTGTTGTGTATTTTCCTTTGCATGCAATAAAATTCGTTTTTCACGTACAGTTCTACGAGTTCTGACAAGCACATGGAGTCATGTACCCCCAATGGCACATCCATCCCCCAATCCCTTTGTGCAGCTCTTCACACTCACTCACACCCTTACCCAACCCCCGACTGGCAGTAACTGACTTGTTTTCCATCCCTATAGTTTTGCTTTCTCCAGAGTGTCATACAAATGGAAACTTACAATATGTAGCCTCTTGCTGCTGGCTTCTTTCACTTAGCAAAGTGAATTTAAGATTTGTTCATATTGTTAGAAGCATCGGAGAGTTCATTGTTTCATGCTGAGCAGCCTTCCTTTGTATGGATGTACTACTGTTTGTTTAACCACTTATCCTTTGAAGAATATCTACATTGTTTCCACTTGTGAATAAAGCTGCTATATATATTTGTGTGCCAGATTTTACACACACATAAACTTTTTTTTAAAAAAAATGCTTTCTGAGTTATCTTATAGATCATAATGTTCACCTGATTAAAGTGTACAAGTCAATGGTTTTTAGTGTACCTACAGAGTTGCGGCATTTCTTTTATATGTTGCTGCACTTAATTTGTTAATATTTTGCTGAAGATTTTTATACTGATGTTCATGAGGGATATTGGTCTGTGATTTTCTTTTCTTATTATGCCTTTGATCCTTTTGGTGTCAGAATAAAGCTTGCCTCATAAAATGAGCTAAGGGGTGTTCTTTTCTATTTTCCAGAGGGATTGTGTAGAATTTGCATTATTTCATTTTTAAATATTTGGTAGAATTCATTGTTGAAACTATCTTGGCCCAGGATATTCTTTACCAGAAGCTTTTGACTATACATCTAATTTCTGTAATAGACATAAGACACACTATGTTATCTATTTCTTCTTGAGTGAGTTTTTGTAGTCTTTAAAGGAGTTGGTCTATGTCATGTAACTTGTGACATTTATGGACAGAGTTGTTTATAGTGCTCCCTTATCATCTACCTAAAGTCTGTAGGGTCTGTAATAATATAATCTCTTTCTTTTCTGATATTGATAATGTGTCTTCTCTCTGTTACCTTGATCAGTCTGTCCAGAAGCTTGTCAATTTAATTGATCTTTTCAAAAATGCCATCTTTTGTTTTCAATGATTTTTCTCTATTTTTATGGTTTTATTTCAATGATTTCTGCTTTTTATTATTTTTTTCCTTCTGCTAGCTTTGAGTTTAATTTTCTCTTCTTTTTCTTATTTCTTAAGGTAGCAGCAAAGATAGTTGTTTTGGGATATTTTCTAATATAAACATTTCGTGCTACATATTTCTTTCTAAGCTATAATTTAGCTGCATTCCACAAATTTTCATATATTGCATTTTCCTTTATATTTTTTCCAAAATGTTTTCTAATTTCTCTTGAGACTTCCTCCATAACCAAGGGTCTAAAAATATGATGCTAAATTTCCTAATATTTGGAAAATTTTAAAGTATCTTTCTGTTACTGATTTATAGTTACATATGGCCAGAGAAATTACTTTGTATAAATCAAATGTTTTAATTTTGTTAAGGTTTGTTTTATGTCCCAGAATATGGCCTATTTTGATGAACGTCCTATGTGCACTTGAAACGAATTTTCATTTTGTTTGTTAAATGGAGAGTCTATGATGTCAGTGAGGTAAAGTTGTTCAGTGATGCTCTTCGGGTTTTTAAGTTCTTTGCTGATTTTCTATCTTCTTGTTTGATCAATCACTACAAAGAGGAGTGTTGACATCTCAAAGGACAATAGTGGATTTGTCCATTTATTTTCAGGTTTTGCATCATATCATCCAGAGTTTTGCTGTTAGATGCATACCCATGTAGGGTTATTATTTCTTTTTGATTTATTGACCTTTTGTAATTTTGAAATATCTATGTTTATCCTCAGTAATTTTCGTTGTTCTGAAGTCCACTTTTTCTGGTATTACTATAGCCATTTCGGTTTTTTTGATTAATGTTTACTTGGTATATTATTTTACTATCTTTTCACTTCTAATTTATCTATATCATTATAGTTGAGGCAGGTTTCTTGTGAATAGCATATCATTAGTGTTTTTTTTAAAATTCAATCTGTCAATTTCTTTTAATTGGCACTATTGTAGGCCATTTATATTTAATGTAATTATTGAAATGGCTAGATTTAGGTGTCTGGTTTTATTGCTCATATTGTTCCATATTTGACATCTGGGAATTTTCGAATAGGCTACTGTGTTTCTGACACATCTCCATCATTTTGGGGGCACTTCCTTAGTTTCTGCCAGAACCACAAGATGTTCCAGGCTTGTCTTATACTTTCCTTGCCCAACCATGGAACAGCTCTTTATTTAAAGAGCTCTTGTTATCACCAGAAAATGATATTTAGGAACCAAGATATCGGTGCTGACTGTGCTCATTGTTACTTCAGTTCATTAATTGTTTCTAGGCCTTCTTCATGGACAGATCAAAAAAATATGTATATGTATACAAATGTACCTATATACATCTATACCTATTTCAATATCTATCTATCTGTGTGTGTGTGTGTGTGTGTTTTATTCATTAGTTCATGCCTTTGATTCCAATTCAACATGCTGGGGTTCATTTTAGCATCGCCTCCAGTTCATTTGTAACTTATTATTCTGACAGTGAGAGCCCTGGTTGTCATTACCTGAGTATATTTACTTAGTTTTTCAGTCTTGGAACACACAAAAACTAGTTTCAGAATTTCTATCTCACACTCTTGTGAAAAACAAATTTACTAACTAGAGTATATTTATATACTGTTCTATTTGCCTCAATCTTAAAGTCCCTCACATTTTAATTAATATATATTATTTATTAAATTAAATATATATATTAATATATTAGCACTGCTTATAGCCAATTCTCTGGTGTTTGTCAGTCATCCATCTACTATGGATCTGCTCCATTGAGGTGTGCTTTCTTATTACTGCAGCCCAGTCTTCTTAATTGGGAGAAGAATTTATTTTGGATAATATGAAATAGACCTTTGCTAGAAATAATGAACTAACATGGTTCAAGTTCCAGAAGGCATTGCTCCAGTGGCCCTTCCAAACTCAGCACCTTTCTCTGCCAGCTTCATGTTCATCATGGAAAGTGCTATCCAAAGACCATTTTGCCGAACTGGAAGCAATTGAATAAATATAGATGTAGTGAGAGGGAAGGGATCAAAATGGTCCTAGGCACCTTAGAAAGAAGTTCTTTGTAACGGAGAAGTTCTTCCCTACTAGGTATGCGAGGGAGGGAGAGAAAGAGTAGGAATTGCTTCATTTCCTTGTGCATGATCAACTTATTATAAGTATGTCCTCATTTAACTTTGGATTATTAGAAATTACACCTTTGGTCTGGCAGAACTTGATATTTCTGTATCCCATTTCTTTTGAAATCTTTTGTTTGTTTGTTTCTTTGTATTTAAGAGAATCTGAAGACATTTGAGGACCGTTTCTCCTAAACATAGCTTTGGTCATAATATTCATGGAGACATTTTGTTTTTAGAGAGCCACCATCTTCCTCTGATGCTAGAAAGTTCCAGTTTGGTTTCTAATTTGTACTCTTCTGAATAGTCTAGAATATATACAACCTTACAGTTTCAATCTCTTTTTGGAGGAGGAAGATTATTTTGCTACTGCATTTTAGGGAATTTTAGAGCTACACCAGTTAACATGGAAGTGGGGCTGGCTTACGTTATTGGAGTCACCTACCAGTTATTACTGGTCTTGTTAAATTTAAGGTACTAATTGAATATCTAAGAATAAGGGCTTTTAACACTCCCATAAGCATTTAATACTGAAAACTTTGTGTCATTTGTTTTATGGGTGCTTTCCATGAAATTAGAATATATTTCTACTCAGTTTCATAACTTCAATATCCCGATATTATCCATAGATGTGTTTAAGTGAAATAGACATTAGCCTGCCTTTCAATTTAACCTTCTCTTTTAAGACAAAAACAGAACCGAATGCAGATGACGTTATTAATTTAGCTTAAGAGATGGTGACTATATGAAGTAGGATTTAAACAAACATCAATGCAAATTTGGTGAACTTTAATAATTACTTTTAATGACTTTTATTCTAACCTGAAATTTGTTTCTCAACTTGAGAAGAGTAAATTTTTCTAATGTGTTATTTTAATATGTCCTCGGAACCATTTATTAGGAAAATTTTCAAGCATTCAGAAACCCTGCAAGAATTTTACAGTGAACACGTGTGTACCCAATACCAAGACGCAACCATTAACATTTTAATGTACCTTATCTCACGTCTATTGAGCTATCTATTCATCGATATTTTTTAAAAATTATTTATTTTATTTATTTATTTTTGTCTGCGTTGGGTCTTCTCTGCTGCACGCGGGCTTTCTCTAGTTGCGGTGAGTGGGGTCTCCTCTTCATTGCAGAGCACAGGCTTCTCATTGCAGTGGCTTCTCCTGTTGTGGAGCACGAGCTCTAGGGCATGCGGGCTTCAGTAGTTGTGGCATGTGGGCTCGGTAGTTGTGATGCGCAGGCTCAGTAGTTGTGGCGCACAGGCTTAGCTGCTCTGCGGCATGTGGGATCTTCCCAGACCAGGGCTCGAACCTGTGTCCCCTGCATTGGCAGGCGGATTCTTAACCACTGCACCACCAGGGAAGTCCCTCATCGATATTTTTTTAATGAATTCTTAACTTGAAGTCAGACTCAATATTGAATGATCCTCGGCTTTCAGGTAAACTTGAGGTCAGTATCCCTCGAATCACATTTGCCCTCAGCTTCCAACCTGAGCCAGGTGGCTGCCCCAGCCTTGCTCATTCCGCATCACAGTGCAGCAGCACTGGACCTGGGACAGCCACGAACAGAGAGAAGTCTTCACCATGGGAGCCAGAGGTGACCAGGTCCTGCAGTGGAGCCGGCGTGGGGCAGTGGCCAGCAATATTGCTGGTGCTTATTCAAGCAGCACCTCAGAAGCTGCCCAGATGCCTGACAGCTGCGACTCCACCACAGCTCACCCCCATACACCCCAAGAGTCTGCGAGGGCCACGCCAGCTCTGTGTTGTGGCTCTGCAACAGGGTGGGGGTGGTGGAGGCCCGGGGGAAAGGGACTTGCACCCAAGGCTGCATCTGAGCAGAGCCACGGATGCCGGCACAGACAGCATATTGGAGGAAGCTTGGACCTCTGTCTGCAGTTGGCATGAGCCAAGAGCCCACATGGACCCCACTGCTTCGGCACACTCCCCTCTGGGGCAAGGGTCCCAGTGCGGGAGAAGGGAAAACACACACTTAAAGGGAACAGAGCCAGCGTGAGCCTGGCCCTCAGGGCTTCTGCTTCAGCAACTTGGGATCAGACGCCACTCCCAATATGGTGGTGATGGCCACCGAGCAGAGGGGAAGCCCCGGATCACACCTGGCTCCAGTTCTAGCCCCTCCATCTCCAGCCCCACCTCCTACCAGAGTGAGAGCTGCCAGACCACCCTGAGGAAGGACATGACTTATGCTCACAACAGATCCAGCTCTCCCCCCAAAGGCTCTGGGCACATGCGGTCTGTGTAGGGACATGTCCACATAAGGGCACACCTTCAAGACTGCAACAGGTAACTGTTTCACCTAAAGTCACAGAGACAGAGAAAGTTAAGCAAAATGAGAAGGCAGAGGAACTGCTCTCAATTGAAAGAGCAAGAGAAAACCCTTAAAAAAAATAAATAATGAAAATAAATAAATAATGAAACAGAAAAAAACAATTACCTGATACAGAAGTCAAGGCATTGGTAATAAAATGTTAAGTGAATTAGGGAAAAGAATAGATGTACAGAGTGAAAATTTTAACAAGGAGCTATGAAAAAGACCTAATCAGAATGGAAGAATTCAAGAGCGGGGCACAAGGACGTGACCGCCTAGCAGCCTTCTTGGAAGTTCCACTCCAGGCGGCAGTGTCAGTGGACTGTTCCTCCAGGTTGTCACTGCTGTCACCAGAAAGATGATCAGAAATCCTTCTCGGGTGACCTGGAAAACAAGAAAATGAGGGAAATTTACAGGGTGTGTTTGATCATGGCAAGCTGAAAAGGCACACTCTTTTTGACATTTCAATGGAGAGAATTCGCATTGACCTCACAGTGGTAATTATTTCTCTCCTAAGAAGTTGGACGCATCGATGCTCTCAGATTACACTGCTGCAAATGTCAGGCTGAAGCCTGTAATTCTTTCCTCAGTCCGTTTTCCTGGTACCTGGATGAGACTGATCAGCCTTTTTAATTCCCGGGATTTCCCTTCGGTTTCCTTTAAAAATAGAAATATCACAGGCTACACATTACTCACTTTCCAGTTGTCCTTTTGAGAGGCTCTGACGCCTAGATCTGAGATTGCTGTTTGGGTTGTTAAGAGTCAGTAGAAACTAACTTCTAGTATGAGTGGCCTGAGCGCACAGTCGGGGAACTTGTTTCCTGGGTACAAATATGCCGGTGAGAGGAGATCGGCCTTGAGGTTTGTGTTAACCTTCCCCTCGTAACCACACAACAACGTTCTCGCTTCCTGTTTCCTTCCAGGCCACCAGAGAACCATTCAGCTGCCCAGATCCTGATTACCTTATGATTAGGACCCAAAGCATGTTATCTGGTTTTCTAATCCTTCCAGATAATTTCCTAGATGTTGAAACAATTTTGAATTAAAGTGAGAGCATTATTCATTGATATCTTGGTCCGACGATGCCCCATGGCGTCATTTTTTCCATTAATGGGACAGATCAAGCTTCCAATTCCTAGCAATGGGCCCCTGACTGTGCAAAGTGACTTAAGGATGTTAAGACTGTCCCTGTTCCAAGAAGTATCTCCTCTGTTCACCTAAGACTCTTCCCCAGAGGTGTGTTTCTTTGAGTTACAGAGGCCTTTATTCACTATCATGTAATAACCTATAATGGAAAAGAATCTGAAAAAGAATAGATATACATATGTGTGTGTACATATATATATATAAAGCTGAATCACTTTGCTATGCATCTGCAACATTGTAAATCAACTATACTTTGATTTTTTTTAATGCACATTTAATAAGAAGGCTAGGTCCGTCACCTGCAGTGGTTAACAGCTTTTCAGG
Organism: Balaenoptera physalus; assembly: GCF_965194825.1. NCBI lineage: Eukaryota > Metazoa > Chordata > Mammalia > Artiodactyla > Balaenopteridae > Balaenoptera > Balaenoptera physalus. Next base: position 2,891,686 of record NC_138899.1, read on the forward strand.
TGTTAGTTGGATGTCCTCTGAAGACCAGCTCGCCATGCTGGGGGTGGGCCGTGTGGGTGGGAGAGCCCCTGCCAGGGTCAGGCAGACAAACCTGAACGCTGAAAGGAAAAGGGATTTGGCATCGGTGGCATCAAGGGTCTGTCACCTGAAATGTCACATGCTACAGGTGTACAAATCTAATATCTGAAGCCCATAGGGAAAACAAGTATGTCTTTATCAAAGTCCACAGCAGGGTGCATTGTATGACACACACGGCACATCTGGAAGCATCTCGGATTCTTTTTTCCAAGCCCCCTTCCTCATGGTGCCCTTAGGATGAGCCCAGCTCACTAGGGGATAAGAGAACACGTGACTTCACCTTTCTCATCTTTTCCCCGCACTGAATATTATGCTAATTAGCTAACTGACTACTCTCATTAAGCACACTGTGTACCAGCCCCTATACCAAATCCAAGGGGAAGAATTTCTATTTTCTCCTTTAAATCAACCTGAGGGCACGAAGCAAACTTAAATCGATTCATCTCATTCGTGTTTATCACATTATGTCACACGAAAATTCTGGCAAAATGTGAAAATAATGGGTCTATGATCTTGGTGCATCTGAATGTGATTGACTTGGGAAAACTAGCTCAAAGTAACTTATGCTTAAAAAGTGGGATAGCGTGTCTGCTCATTAAATGTGCATTCTTTCCATTTGAAATATATAAAGCATGAATTATGCCCTCAAAAGAAAATAAGTGAGAGATCATCTCGTTCCTGCTGATGCAGGGCTGGTTTTAGAAAGGGGGTCAGGACAATAATCTCAGAAAGGGTGGGCTCCTTTGATGTGACTCTGAGGGTGTGGGGTGGTGTCACTGCCCCATACAGAGATGGGTGTCTCATCCCATCAGGGTGGGGGCCCAGGTCCCCTCTCAGGCACATCTCCTGTCCCTCAGGGCTGTTGGTGTGGCAGCTCCCTTGAGAAGCTTTCTTGAGAGATGCTGGTTGGTTCAGTAATTGAGCCTAAGTGACATCTGCTTGGAGCATCTTTCTCCACCCTCTGTTCACTCTCTCTGTAAACCAGGCTTCTACGTACATGTAGCAACAGTTGTCTCTCAGCATCTAATCCAGGGCTTCGTATAGAGAACTTTTCTCTCCTTGGCACTGACTAGCTGGCGGAACAACGCAGCACGGCCACGGACAATTGTGTTTCTCTTTCCCGCCCTGTGTCATGGTCCTTATGTAGGAGACAAACTATTGAAAGTGTAGGCAAGTAATTTCTTACACAATTGACTTATATTTTAAGTACAAGTGAGGAACTCACATTTTAAAGGAGGATCTTGGGGGAAGCCCTTGGAATTCAAATTTGCTTTTCTCTGGTTTCATGATAAGAAGTTTAATATATTTAATTCAGTGACTTCGGGGTATAACTGACAGACAGCTCTTTCTTCTTACATATTATGCAAATATAATATTAATTACAAGTCGAGACTTGGGATGTGTGGGGGGATGAGATAGGAAGCAGATGAACACAACTCCCAAATTTGCCCCTGGAGCCTGGCCGGGAGAAAGACCAGCACCTTAGCTTGGTGATTCCCAAGTTCCCTAACACAGCGATACAAATACTGCCCGAGTGAGGTCCAGTTCTTCCACGAACTAGGTGATGAGCAAAACGGGAGGCATCTTGAGTGGTAGAGAAGCTTATGTTTAACGCTTCTTTGGAGGGACCTGCACACGTGGGCAGTGGAGTTGGTGGGAACCGCTCCGGTTTGTGTCACAGGTGTTGGTGGCACCGGCCCTGAGAAGTTGGACGTGACCGCATTGATATTCCCAATCCATATCAGGAATGCAAATTCTGTTCCTTCTGGGGTGTTTTAAAGATCACACTTCTAAATCAAAAAGCCATCTGCACCAGTGCCTTTGGAATAATTGGGTTGGTTTAGAATCCATTTATGAACTTTGAAGCCATGACGTGGCCATCACGGCCAATGTTATGATATGATGTTCACGGAGAATCGTCCCTCAGCTGGGACTCACCCTAGTTTCCTGGGTGTCACCAGCTCTAAAACACATGGAGATGTGGGCTTCTGACTGCTGCAGATCATAAATATGCTAATTGCGAACAGCAAGTGACCACAGAACACGTATCTAAAAAAGATATACGGGCATATAAAAATAAAGCTAATGGCACCATCAGTACTAGCAGAATGTGTTAAAATTGAGGTTAGCACACAGTGTCCAAGGCGGCTGAGGGAACAGAGACTCTGAAGAGCCTGATTTGTGATTCTGAGCCTGAGTGGCAAGGGTGCACTTTGCGAAAATGCAGACGCAGGCGTTGGCACCACCGGGAGGGTGTCCCTGCCAGATGGGATGCCGGGTCAGCTGCAGGGTGGTGAAAGCAGCGGCTTTGGGGATGCTGTGTGGGGTGACTCCAGGGGAAGATGAGGTTAGCTCAGCTCCTGGTGGCCCAGGGGGAGGATTCCTTCTTGGCAAGCCTTGGGGAGCTGCTGGGCAGAGCCAAGCCTGGACTTTGGATGTCCCAGCGAGCTCCTCTGAAGGGGCCGGGCCCTCAGAGGAGGCAGCTCTGAGCGGTTGGCTATGCCCGATTTCTCCTCCATATGCACTGCTTTGGGGAGTGGAGACACGTTTTCCCTGTGGCTTTTTATTATATTTGCATTTTCCATTACAAAATAAAATATCTTTTAAAGAAGGGCCTCTGAACAGAGGAACGACCACTGAACAGAGATGTCGAAAGCCACAAAGGTTCCTGATTGTAATCAGTGGACAGAACATAGGTTAAAACATAGATCTACAGTGTTACAGTCATTTGTTTGTGCAATGTTTTTATATAGAATGATTTCCCTGAAAATTGGTGTAAGAAACAGAAATTAAAGAGACGAAACCCAAAAGATCTCAAGCCCTTAAGAGGAAATCGGGCGTCCAGAAAACCTACTCTGCCCACATGCACAAAGCACCAGTTTAGCACGTGCATCTGCAGCACGGCTGGTTAGCTGTCTCGGACACAGAAAGGCACATCGTTGGGGTGACTCGGGGTGGACGTGGGATGCTTACAGAACTGGGTGGAGATGGCCTTCTCCAGTTGCTTTTGTCCCACTGGCCCTGGCGGAACTTGAGCCACAAGGCCATCAGGGACCTGCATTGCTAGCAAGGTCCCACCCCTGTCGCGCCAGGCAACGCTTTCACAGGTTCCTGATTTGTTTCTCAGCATTTGAGTCTGCGATGTCTGTTCCTCCTTCCTCTCACTTCACGGCAGCTTCCCAGCTGCTAGTGGCTCCTTCTCCATCTCGCTCTTTGGTCTCCCTCCTAACTTGCTGTGACCTGATGTGGCTTCAGATCCTGCTACTGACGGCTTTATTCTCATGTCACTTTCATGTCCAACCTCCCAAGGGGGGTGGTTCCGACTGGCCCGGTCCATCTTCCCAGGCCAGACACATTCACAGGTGGCTGATCAGCCTTGCTCACCCACGGACTCATTCCTTGGTTCCACAGGGGTGGTGACTGCAGTGGTGTCCACAGAGAGGGCAGGCGCATTCGCTGGCGGGTCCAGCACGACAGGACAAGAGAGGGCTCAGTGAGCAGGGAGAGTGAGCGTGCTGGGGTCTCCACAGGAAGCTGCCCCAAGGAGGTGAGTTTTGAAGACAGAAAAGATCAAGGGTGTATTCCAACTGTACTTCAATTTAAAAAAAAAGTAGATGAAAAAACAAAACAAAAACAACAAAAAAGATCAAGGAGTCCACAGAACGCATTTCCAGGTGAGATGAGAAGGGGTGGGTTATGCAAGGGCAACTTGAGATGAATTTGACCAGAGGACATTGGCATTTTGAAAGGCTTTCTCACCTGATCAAGTTAATTGCTTGTGCTCAATTTCAGAAATGACGCACCCAGGCCCAGCTGGTAGGTTGCATCTGAACCACGGTGCCAAGCTGAGGGGCAAGTGCCCAGAGCTGTTGACCCAGAGGGGCTGTCTCCTCTGCTTTGGGGAAAGTGCCGTATGGATTTGCTGCACGCAGCTCCATAAACAAAATTGACCATATCCCATCGTCCCGTCTTACCAAGGAAACCAACCTTTGCATGTAACTCCTGAACTTTCCAGAATTTCTCCCCACCGCCACATGCCAAGTAACTAAAATCCACTTGAAGGCAAGCTCCCTTCTGTGCTTGTTTATCCCCTCTGAGCAAGGAACCAAAAAAACAAGAACAAAAACAAAAAACCACAAGTTGACAAAAGCATGGAGAAGTCAAATATTTTAATGGTATCCATGTTTTTTAAATCATTGAGAGTCAGACCCTCTCCTTCCACAGTCTGCAAAATATTTTGGAATGACCTCAAATTTCACGGAAGGAAAGCCCTTATAGCTTCCTCATGAGGGCGTGAATTCTTTAAGGGTGGTTGCTCTGTCTTACTTCCTCTGGGCTCCCCAGAGCTTATTCTAAGCTCCACCCTGCACACGGCAGAAACGTGATGAACACGGAAGGGTTCTCCTACAGAACACGCAGGGTTTCTCTGCGTGATGGTGTAGTGTACTGATACCCTTCCAGGGTAAGAGCACTGCTCATCCTGATCCTGGGACCTGGGATATGGCTGAAGTTTGGGACCCAAGGTTGTCTCGTCTTTGCAAGAGTGAAGCCCACTGCAGATTTGGGAACCAATATTTATACTGCAAATTGCAGCTACTGTTTCTGGAGCTGGTGATAAAAGCAGAACATCTGACCCTAGAATCAGGACTCCTGGGGTCACCCCAAGCAAGAAAGCACGGGGCTCAGATGATCAGACAACACAAGTCTTCTGGTTCTTTTGAGAAAGACATTATCAGTTATCACGTTTATCACTGCCATTATTTGTATGTATCAATATGCTATTGGCTGAGTGTAGGAAAATCTGGCCATATTTACCAGTTTTATATAAGGAAGTATCAAAGTCAAAAGCAAGTAGTGGGTGGTGGTGCCCACAGACCTGCCTCGTGGAGCCTGCAGAGGACATTCCAGGGTGTCTGCTTCTCTGGGTTCCATGTTTTGCTCTGAGCCTGAGGAAGACTGCTTCAACCTCAGGGCCTGGAAAGGCATTTTTGGACTTACTGCCTCACCCCAGACTTTCTTGGTGAGACATTCTTTGATCCCCAAGGCAGATGGAGCTGCTCTTTCTCCACATGTGTCTAGAACCCTGTTCACGGCATAGAGTAGTTCCCTAGGCCTGCTCTAGCAAAGCACCACAGACTGGGGGGCTTAGACAACAGAACTTATTAGCCATGGAGGCTGGGAGGCTGGAGACCAAGGTGTCTGCTGGGCTGGTTCTTAGGCTGTGAGGGAAGGAACCACTCCAGGCCTCTCCCCTGGGCCGTCTTCTCCCTGTCTTTTCACACCATCTTCCTCTCTGTGTGTCTCCATGTCCAAATTTCCCTTTTCTAAGGACACCAATTACATTGGGCTAGAGCCCACCCTAATAACCTCTTTTCAACTTGATTTCCTCTGTAAAGACCCTATCTCCAAATAAGGTCACATTCCAGTGCTGGAGGCTAGGACTTCAAATGAACTTGGAAGGAACACAATTCAGTAATTCTCCACTCTGAACACCTTATATTTTATACACCGTTCTTTGCTCCTCTCCCCTCAGTAGACCATGAACTCAAAGGCAGAGCCTGGGATCTGGTCTCTGTGTCTTCAGCACTGTGGTTGGAATCTTTAAAGCACTCAGAAAACATGTTTAAGTGAATGAATCAATAAAAAGTAGGTGCTCTGATGACTGTTGTTGAATGAATGAGCTGTTAGCAAATTTATGCTAAGGTGCAATTGACTGATATGAAACCCTTTCTGAAAGAGGGTTTTGTTTGGGTGAGGAGCTGTTGCTCAGGGGAGAGCAAGGCCTGTGGGCTTCTGACAAAGGGGGAAAGGAAGCAATTGATAGCAGCAAAGACCAGGACAGAAAGGGGGTCCCAGGACAAGAAATGCTGATTTTCTATTTCTCCTGGGGCCTGCCCTGCATTTGGGACTTTTAAGAATTTAAAATCTTAATCTTATTACAAAAAATAAAATAAAATAAAATCTGACCTTGTATTGTAGGTAGGAAGTGATTTGGTAACCAGGTTAGACTCCCTTGGTCAAGGCAAGGTTAGAAGCACCGTTTTCTTTTTTCCTGATTTGTTCATTCAGTCATGTTCTCTAAACACTAGGCTATTAATGGCCCAGCAAAGATTTTGGGATGACACCCACTGTCCCTATTACCTTTTCAGCTGGCTTGTCAAAATTTCATCTTTTTTCTATCTAATAGTCATAAAGGACTATTGCATCCATGAGTGGATGAGGCTGCATAGAAAAGAGGAAAAGACATTTTAAGGGAAATTCTTAACTCGAAAGTTAAAAGACTTCAGAGCAAGCACACATATGCTAATGGCATGCAAATTACACACAAATCATATGCAAATCTATCTCTCATCTATCCAACTCTCTTTCTGCTTTGATGTGGCCCTTGGGAAGCATCCTCCTGGAGATCATTAATCTAAAGGGTTGATTTAACAGCTTTCTCATTCTTTAACCTTTTGTTATCTAATTGCCTTCATTAGCTGGGATAATGCATAAACACATCCTAGAATTTCATAAATAAGAGGCCATAATTTCCACAATGGGATTTTTATTTGGTGAGTAGAAAAAAAATATATATATATATATAAAATATATACAACCCCCCCCCCACACACACATACACATACACACACACAAAAGCTCCATTTTGAAAGATGTTATAGAAATTAGAATGCAAATAGAAGATATATTTATAATAGTTATCCCTTTCAAATTAATTACATGGATGGAAATGCCATCTTTATGGCATCCTTAAGAATTGTCCTTTGAAATTTATTACTCTATGTCTTGGTAAAGCAAAGCAATCACATTTAGGTACCAAATATGTCTGACAAAAGCTGTCCTGATAGAGAGTGAAATCATACTAACTCTCTTATGGGAGTTGCTGGATGTCAGGCAACTTGTCCATAAATATTCCCTAAGTATTTCTCAATGGTGGCCAAGACCAGGAATATGAAAATATGAAAAAGTACTCAGTGGCAGATTTTCTTCATCACTCCCTGGTCATGGTCTGGCCGCATGATGTAGACAGCAAAGGGTAGCAGAGTGGTGGACTCTGCTTAGAGACTTGATATCCTCAAAGGTCTTATTAACGTTGAATTGCATCTAAAGGAGATGAAGGGGAAAGTTTTACGATGAAGCAACACTCACATTTGTGGGCATATCTGCAAATACTGTTACTTTCCTTTGCGCGTTATTTATCAACGTATTTTCTCACGTACAGATTTACCTAAAAGCTCAACATCTTATCTCAAGAGAAGAAAAGAGAATATCCCCAAAGCAGTAGTGCCCTTTCAAAGTGGAGCTGCCATCCCAGGCACTGGGCTGATCTGTAGACAGACAGAGGTAACTGGGCATAAACAAACAAATCCCAAACTTACTTATTTTGCTTAGGCTCATACAATGCAGATTCAAACCCAAGACAATTTAGCTCCAGAGTCTAAGCTTTTAATCACTAGGTTAGGCTGCCTTGTTTTTTAGTAGGCTCACATGATTCTCTAAAAACTTCAAAAATTTGCTAGTCAAATGTAAGAGTGACTCCAAGGATTAGGTACTGGAGGAGGTCCAAAGCAAATTAGTTACCTTCCGAATTGGGAGGAAAACATACATCCAAAAGTGCATTAAGAAATAGAAAAAATTTTTTGCTTATAATCTCAGGGTAGGAAGTGATGGACTAATCTGGTTATCATCTGAGCTGTAGGGGAGTTGAGTTCTGTTCTGCTGGAGATATGAGTGTGCATTACAGATGAAGTGCAGGCCAATTATTCCCAGGGACCAGACTGAAGATTTCAGCTGAAGCAGAATGGAAAATGCCTGAGGTTTTGAAAACTGTAGCCAGGGAAGAAGGTAAGGTGGAAGGCAGCCAGACAAAAATCAAAGAGGTCCACAGCTACCTCTCCCGCGAAGCAACCTGTGATCTGCGATGCTGCTGAAAGCACAGGATCCGGAAGGGAAACGAGACAGTTGTCAGTGGGTGGGTCTGCAGCTAGTTTTCAAAATGGGTACGTGCTCCTTCTCGGAGAAGAGCTTTCGGGGCAGTCATGAAAATCCTTTATGTCAAGCCCACCTTGATTACCTACAGTGCCCTGGGTGGGGGGAGATGGGGCTTCTTCTAACTCAGAGGGGGGCTTCAAAACCCCTTAATCTGTCATTCGGCACCTTCTCCAGCCTGCCTTCCTCTTTCTCCTCCGCCTGCCTTTCAGCTCTACCTCATGCTCAAATACGTGCATAATTTTTATTACGTATTCTCTAGCAGCTATCAGTCTTCCTAAGAGGACTCAGTTTTAGCCAGTTGTGAGTCTAGGTAAGCAGGAACTGTCACAGAAAGAGCTGTTAATTTCAAGTATAACAAGTGTGGTCCAGAAAGATGGGCTGGAATTGGTTGACAATCTAGAATCTGGCTGAGTGCCCTGGAATACAGAAGATGGGGTGTTTTATAGGGACTTTAGACCAACCTCCTTTCATCAGCAACACACTGATGGTTAATATTGAGCTTGTGGTTAACTAAGATTCTTAGCTGCAAACCCCTGTGTGGTTACAGCTCATATCTATTCAGGGGGTCAGAACTTTTCACTTCCAGGAAGGAATCTGTGGCTGTCCTTAAGGGAAGATGCTGTATCGTTTTTCGTCACCAGAATACGGCACCTGCTACTATCTGACGCTTCAGATGTGTTCAATCAATGTTGAGTGATCAATCAATGAGTTCACTGTATTCTCCAGTTAATTTCTTTCTGTGGTTTGGTGCACCCCTCCACCTTTAACTTTCCTTTAAAAAAACTTTGTACTTTGGAAGAATTTTAGATTTACAGAAAAGCTGCACAGACAATACAGAGTTCCCCTATATCCCTGACCCCGTTCCCTTCATCGTAAACATCTTATGTTGCCCTGGTCTGTTAGTCAAGCTAAGAAACTGACACCAGTGCATTTAGTATTAACTAAACTCTAAGTTTTATTTGGACAGCACCTGTTTTTCCATTAATGTTCTTTCTGTCCCAGGATCCCATCAAGGGGACCCCACTGCATTTAGTTCTCATGTTTCCCCTGTCTCGTCTGACCTGTGACAGTCTTCATCTTTCCTTGATTGTCATGACCTTCACAGTTTAGCGGGTACTGGCCAGGTGTCCTGTAGAATTTCCCAAATCTGTGGTTGCACTATGTTTATTGCACGATTAGACTGGCGTTTGGGGGTTTAAAATATCCTTTTTAAGACATGCAATTCATTTAGCTTTTTCTGGCTTTGTGTTCTTTGCAGATAATGGTTGAGCCTTTTTTCTATGTCATCATCTAAGTTGCCAATAAAGCTAGGTAAGTGTGGTTAAGGACAAGCATCTCTACCAGCTGAAACCCTATTTTATGAATGAGGTGGGTTTTGATATATTTCCTTACTAGTGTCTGGCTATTGCAGTTTTCCTTTTAATGGTCCATCCTGAAGTTGTTTTGTTTTGTTTTTTACTGGGATAGGTATCAAATTTACCTTCTTGGACATTCTCCTGTCTTTGCAGACGTGTAATGTGGTTGTGCCCATGAGATCGTATGTACACGACGTTGGGTTGGCGCACATGCGTTAACACATGTTAAGTCACATATCTGAGTTACTGAATCAGTACATGGTGAAAACTCTGTTGATAGAGTTTGTCAGGATTTCAGCCAGGCATGTAACAAGGTGTCTCACATGCTATGGACAAAACAGAGGGACACAGACCATCAGAGCAGAATGAGGCGACTTTGCTTCTGGTGGAGTGACCATCCCCGAGTGTTGGTTAATGAGCTGGGATGACCCGGGGGATTCTCTAGGAGGGCTTTGGAAGGGGTTCCATTCTGAACTACACTAGTAGCCACAACTTGTAAAAATGCAAAAGGTGGGTAAGAAAAGGAGTGTATGACCCAAATCTGGCAGATTTTCCAGATTTACCTATCTAACTCCTTAGGTGAAAGTCATAACACATCAAAATGATCTTGACTACAGAAGTTTTCTAGGCCAAACTAACTAGAAAGAATAATGTAAACTTACATACCAATATCCAATTTTTCATGAGTGTTTTAGTTTTCTGTGGCTCCCATAACAAAATAACGCAAGCTCAGTGGCTTAAAGGGCAGAAATGTATTGTCCCCCAGTTCTCAAAGACAGAGAGCTGAGATCAGCCGGGCTAGTTCCGCCAGAGAGCCCCGAGGGAGAATCTGTCCCACGCTCTCTCCCAGCTCCTGGTGGTTTGCTGGCGGGCTTTGGTATTTGTTGGTGTGTAGAAGCATCACCCTATCTCTGCTTCCATCTTCCCTGTGTGGTGTCTGTGTCCAAGTTTCCCTTTTTATAAGGATACAGTCACATTGAATTAGATACTCATTCTACTCCACCATGATGTCATCTTAACTACCTACATCTGTTATAAGCAAATAAGGTCACATTCTGAGGTCCTGGGGGTTAGGATTTCAATATATGACTTTTGAGGGCACACAATTCAACCCATAACAAAAATTAGTGGTTTATAGCAAAACTTGGTGGCTTAAATCACACAAGATTTATTGTGCTCACAAATCGCTTAGGTCTGGAGGTCACACAGAGCTCAGTGGGAATGGTTTGTCTCTGCTCCATGATGTCTGGGGTCTCACCTGGGAAGACTCCTGGTGACGCCCTGGCTGGAAATCATCTAAAGGCTTGATGGCTCACACGTCTGGTGCCTGGGCTGGGATGCCTCAAAGACTAGGACTGCAGACCTAAGCACCTCCCTGAGACCCTTCCATGCGGTTGGGCTCCCACCCAACATGGCTGCCTCCAGGTCATCAAACTCCCACCTGCCAGATCCAGGCTCCCCAGGTAAGAGCTCCAGTGAGTAACGCAGAAGGTGTGTTGCCTTTCATGGTCCAGCACTGGAAGTTACAGAGCATTACTTCCTCACACTCCTGGCATAAAACCATTGCAGGCTACCAGATTCACGGGAAGAGGAATTCAATTATACTTGTTGATGGGGGAGTGGCAGAGTCATATTGTGGAAAGACAGGTGGTACAGGAGTTACTGAGGGGGCATTTGGGGGAAGTACAGTCGACCACAAACAGTCCTCCTCCCCACAGAGTTAGGGCTGGTTGGTTGTGAGGTAATCTTATATGGCCTGCCTTTTGGGATTTCTTTCTTTCTTTTTCCCTTCCTCCCTTCCTCCCTTCCTTCCTTCCTTTCTTTCTTCCTTCCTTCCTGTTTCTCTCTCTCTCTTTGTCTCTTTCTTTCTTTCTCTCTGTTTTTCCTTTTTATCTGAATTCCTTTGGTGTATTCCCCATTCTTTCTTGATTCAATTTTTCCATAGGGGAAAAAAAAAATCTATTTAAAAATTCATCCTATGACATACAAGAATACTAATTCAAAGTTTCTGTTCTGTGGGACCCAGAATAAATCATACCAGACCCTGGTGAGACTTACAAAAAAGGTTTCGAAAGTAAGAGAAAGCCAAAGCAAAAGGAAAGTCCTGGCGTACATGCAACAATTCAGTGTCTGTGCTCAAAGCAAGCCACTGCAAATAGCTTTTTGTTTCAAAGAAGATTGCACAAATCCTCACGTAAAAATCAGTACATAGTGTTTTCACCTCAGGGAGAGAAGATACAGGGCATATTATCTGTTAGAGTAGAAACTGAAGACAAGCCTTTTCTGTCTTGAGATTGTGAGGCTAGCATTAAGCAACAATAATTCAAATTCTTCCCAGGCCTCAAAGAGCCCTGGCTCACTCTCACCATCTTGACACCACGAGAAATTCCAGGTATGCTTTTCATCATCAACGAAACAGGGTTATAGCTTTTCCAAGCTGTTCATGACAGGCTTTCATCCCCTCATCCCTGCCTTCTCAGTTCATATGTGGTGAGAATGGCTGTTCATATTCTCCTGCTGATTGTCCGTGGTGGCTGCTAGAAACTTGCTTCCAGAAAGTTCACCTTCTTCCAGGACAGTTAGCTCTCTGATGGCTCAGGAATGTCCTCTCCCCACTGACCCGAACCCACCTCATCCTACATGCAGAAGGGTGACCTGGTCGTCATTATGGGTTCGGTTGAGAATGGTCTCCCGGACGTGTCCTCCGCAGCCCCATCCTCCGTCAGAACCCAGGCCCCACACAGCCCCAGAGAAGGATGCACACACGTGCTGCTATGACAGACGCTACTGGCCAGTCACCGTCACAGCCTCTGTGACATGTAGGGTGTTCCTGCTGCAGTTAGAATCGACGTTTAGATAAAAACACATCCATTGCTTCCTTGGGGCTTGTTTCTCTGTCTTCTTGAATTAAAGGTTAAGTTTACTTCTATTTCTTTAATTCTTAATAATGAAAATACTTTAGGGTGAGATGTTTGCCTCTCAGGGCAGCTACTTAGTGGTCTCAATGTTTTATTATAAAACAATAGTTACCAGATGATCCAGCAATCCCACTCCTGGGCATGTATCCAGAAAACAGGAAAAGTCTAATTTGAAAAGATACATGTACCCCAATGCTCATAACAGCTCTCTTCACAATAGCCAGGACATGGAGGCAACCTAAGTGTCCATCGACAGATGAATGGATAAAGAAGATGTGGAACATCTGCACAATGGAATGCTACTCAGTATTTTAATAATTCTTCTGAGGCTTGTTTCTGTTATTTCCCCCCATTTTTCCCACTACAAGCATCACTCTTGCATGTATCTCTCATTGGGATCACACTGGGGAGTTTCTTCAAGGAGGGCACGTAGATGTGACATAGAGAAACTATTGGAAATGCACATTTCTAACTTCAACAAACGTTGCCCAATTGCCCTCAAGGTAGCAATTCACACTCAGAGGTTGGAGTTTTAACTGTAATCTTTTATTAATCATATCTGGTTTGCAAATGTTCAGAGTATATGGCTTATGTTGTGGAATCCTACAGAAACAATAAATATTATTGTATTACCTTTTATTTGAATCTAACAGATCTTCAAGTTTTTATTTTCTTTTTTTTAAATTGAAGTATAGTTGATTTACAATGCTGTGTTAGTTTTAGGTGTACAGCAAAGTGATTCAGTTATATATATATATATATATATATATATATATATATATATATTCTTTTTCAGATTGTTTTCCCTTATAGATTATTACAGGACATCGAGTATAGTTCCCTGTGCTATACAGTAGGTTCTTGTTGTTTATCTACTCTATATACAGTAGTGTGTGTACATTAATTCCAACCTCCTAACTTATCCCTCCTCCCAGATCTTATTTTAAGTTTTTGATACCCTATTTTTGATACATAAAGGTTCATAGTTCTTTTTATTTTCCATTTGGATTATCCCCTTTATCAACATTTCATAATGTCAGTCTCATTTAATTTTTTTCTTGTATACCCTAAAATTGTGTTAAATTATACCATTGCTCGGCTTTTTTGTTTGTATTTGCTTAATTTTTGGCCCGTTGTTTTATTTCTCCCATCTTCAATATTACATGGTATATTATACACTCTCTTGTCTTCTAATGTGTCACTTGGCTTTTAAGAAATCAAAGAGTAATTTGATATTTGGTTCTCTTAAGATAACTAGTTTATGGCCTGCATGCTTGTGGCAATTTTCCTTATGATTGCAATAAAAATTCAATATTTCCAGATGTTTATTTCCCTTAATTTTTCTTTGTGTGCTTCAATCTGTATTTCCTGTATTTTCATCAATTACATTTCCACTCTCTACTCTGCATAAAAGCGGTGTCTGTTATTCTTCATTGTGTCACCCTTTTCTTCTGCATTCTGGAAGAGATCTTCAAGCTTGCCGCACATTTCAGATTTATTCCTGCAATATCAATTCCCACTACTTACTCTTCCCTATGCCAATTTACTTGCTTTATTGCACTTCTCGAATTATTTAATTTTTAAATTTTCTCACCCATGTCCCCTTTGTTGCTAGTTTCATGGACTTTTCCTTTGGCTTCCTGGAGACCTTAGTTGAATCCCATTAAGGTTGTTAAACAATCTAGAAAGCATTGTTCTGGGTGTTAAGTCAATTTTCAGAGGTGTTTCCTAACCCTGACAGTTTAGGGGATGACTTCACATCCCTCACCTGTGGGGTTATTCCCACGCTTTCCATGTGCGTGCATATGTGTATATATTCATCCTGAAGAGAGATCAGTCAGACCCAACACTGGCCAAACGGCAGGTGGACCTTGTGCCAGCACCCAGCGTCCCGGTGCCCCGTGTAGTGAGAGATGGAAGTTGATGCAGACAGCCTGGAGCTCTCTATCGATGTCGGCCGAGCTTCCATGTGGTCTGCATAGAGCACCTACTCAGCACCGCAGTTAGTCCTTGGATACCCTGAACCAACAGAACGCACACAGGTCTCTCCAGGCTTGGCCACCAAGGCTCTTTTCCTCCTTCAGAAATACCATCTCATCGGAAATGCTCTGTCCAGAATTTCCTGTGTCTCCCTGACCTCTGTGTTCCTTCATTTTTCTTATTTTTATGCAGACATGTTAAGAGTGTGAAAAATGGTGATTTTGGTGTTGTTTTGGTGTCAAGGGAGCTGTACTGGACAGTCAAGGTCAAAACAACCCGCATTTATAGCAGAGGCTTGACTGCCAGCTTTCCTGGTCCTCGAATGGGGAGCAGGGAGTTGAGGGGGAGAAATGTCTGCTTATTTCTGCCTGTCTGGCAGTCTGCTCTGTTTGAGGCAGGAAAGAGAACATGTGTAAGATGCTTATTTCAGTGTCTCGGATTAGTGCCCTGTGGATAAACTTTTCTTTCTCAAATATGTGTAATAAGTGTGGTTATGCTTTGCCATCTTTTGCTTTGTCTTGGAGGGCTGTTTCAGAGGCTACTGGCTAGAATTCATGCTCGATAACATGCATCCTAGTAGATTTTCTGGGAATCCCATTTCTCTATTATAAATGATTTTCATTAGCTATACACTTAAACATTGTTGGGTGTCGAATAGTTATCAAACGGCATCAATTCCATTGAACAGTGAACTCATCAGGGGATCACTAACTCGTGGTTGGTCCTCAATTATGTGGGTGGGCTGACTGAATTTAAGGAAGGAAGGAAGGAAGGGGGGGAGAGAAGGAGGGAGAGATGAAGGAAGGAGGTGGGGAGGGGAGCCAGGGAGGAAGGTCTGAGTTCCTGATTCCAAAATCTGCGAGATAATTAGAAACATGCATGAAATGAAATAGAGCATTTTCTACCTGCAGATCAATGGAAGTAAAAGTCCTAATTAAAGGGAAAATGCAACATTCAAATAAACAAAGTACATTTTGTTTTATGTGCATATAATGCTAACATTTTATAGTTAAAAGCCATAGCCAGAATACAAATTCTATCCGGACAGTTTTGTTGATATTTTTGTTATAAATTTAGAAGCATAGGATATACCAGGCTTTTTATAAACGTCACAGCTTTTAAGTCACTGGAAAGCTGGCAAAAATCCATAGTTCTTCCGTATTTCAGTAATAATTCCCAGGCTGTTCTTTTGTGTATTTCCTTCTCTTGCCAAGTGCCTCCACCAAACAATTCATTTATTTCTCATTAACTTCAGCCCTTCTCTGAGTTACTTCATCCATAGCCTTAAAAGAATGCAGTTAGACTTGCCAAGTATTTTTGCATGTTTCTGCTTTACTTATAGTTTATCTACTTGTTTCTGTAGTCTTTGATTCCAGACTTATTAACTGACACAAGAAAGAATGCGTTGGAACCTTCACCTACTTACTGTTAATAGATGTTCTCTGAATAGTGTCTCTTTGGAGAGTCGTCCTGTCCTTACAGAATTTTCCTCCGATAGGTCATTGAGAAGTCTTCCTGACATTGAAATTTATTTGCGATTTTCCCTTCAGGAAAATTGTCTTCCCAGGTAAATCATGCCTTTGTGCCAATGAATCAAACAGTCTGGAGCACGGTTATCTGTGATTCAGTTACATTTGATTTTTGTGAAAGCGGCTCAGTTTTACCACAAGCCTGCCATGCCCTCAAATTCCCATCAACATGGAGGATTACCAAAGATGATGTCTCGGTAGGAAATCCTGTGACTTTTCACAAGGTACACGCTGAAAATCAGTATTTTCTGTCTGCAAAATAATAATAATAATAATAATAATAATTACCTTTAAACTTAACAATGTGTAAATTTTTTGTCAGAATTTCTGCTCACAGAGGAATGTGACCTGATAGTTTCTTATGTCAACCTGAGGATCTGAGTAAGTCATGGCCCCAAGAGTGTTTGGAAGACATAGGTCTAAATACCATCCTAATTAAGATTGTTAGACAAAGATTAATCAGTTTGCCACGGATTGACAGGGCACCTGGAACATGATTGTTCATTATAAAGAAAAAAAACCACATTCCACCACACTTAGATGAAATGCTAATTCTGGAGTTTGTAAGACCTGACAAAGCCTAAACAAGCTAATAATATTTTGAGAAAGATTTTAATACCATGTTGATGAATAAGAACAACGGGAAAGCATTTTCAATTATGCATGACACACTCTTGTCCTTTGTACTATAAATAAGAGAGTCAGGGTCAGTCACTCACATTGTTGCAGGCTGGGATTATTTACCGTCTGAGGTCACTAAAGCTTATTCTGGATCACAGGTTAATGACCCAACGTTTTTTTCTAGAAGGAATGAACTGTGTGTGAATGTGTGTGTTAATTATGTCAGTTGCTAATTCAGTTCCTCTGTTCACTACGTCTGGGTCTATTTTGAGCAAATGATATCAATGAAGTTGATAGAACAGGCACACGGCATCGCCCATGATGCCTGCACGTGAGTGGCCACTTGGGGTTTTCTATACCAAGCAAAGAAGTCTGGCTTTAGTAATGAGAAATGCATAATGGCAAAAGGTAAGAGAAAGGAACCCAAATATTAGGCACCAATAACCTAGAAAGAGGCAAAGGAAGGGTGCTGTGAGAGAAAAGCCATAGGGGATTACTAAATTCAGAAAAATATGGCGCTATCGTGGAAGGTCACAAAAAGTAAGTCAGCTCTAATTTAATGTTAAGTTCTATTTGAGCCTAAGGATGGATAATCCCTCTGCCTGGAGATGGAAAAATGTAACAAAGGGGGATTGTCAATGCTGGGATTCCCCTATAAAGCCTTTCCCATTCTTAATAATTATTAAGGAACATGAAAACTTTCAGAATGGTGTAATGGCTGGTGACATGACATTCTTGTAAACTTCCCTTCTTTCCAAATTATTTGCAAGGCAAAATGTACTTCCTCGGATGGGGCAATCTCCTGAAATGTTGGCACATTGAAATTGAGGTTCACCTTGAACATCAACTTGATTGTCTGAAGTGTCATAAACTTTACTGGCATTATTTCATCATTTAAACCTTCCAGCAACAGACAAGTCCCATTATTTTCTCTATGAAAAGTGCTACCCCTTGAAAAAAGTGCCAGGTCCAGTTTCACTGCTGAGTTCCTTCCAAACTTCAAGGATAGAGTCAGTGCTATTTAAACCATTACAGAGCTTTAAAAAGACTTCTTTTTTATAAGTTCAACAAAACTACAGTATCAAAATGTGATGAAAATACCGCCTGGTACACACACACACACACACACATATACACACACAACTCAGACTAATCTAAGTGCTTACATTTATGTGGATACAAAAAATCCCTACTTAAAACAATAGCAAATAGAATTAAGGAGCATGTAAAATATGATTCTCCATGACCAAGTGTGATAAGCCAGGATACAAAGAAAGCTTTCAATTAAAATAGATATAATATACATGTGGGGGGGGATAAAGAAGAGTTTATTATTAGGGAAATTCTCTCCAAGACTTGAGCATTTAATTACTCGGCAAAGACCCTGAAGGTGGAGGTAATGTTACAAGTTTAACTCTTGAAATCTTTTTTTTTTTTAATGTATTTTTGTATGCTTAGTGAAAGAAGCCAGTCACAAAAAATTTATTTTTGTGTCCACTTATTTCATATTAATGTATAACACAATGTTTCAACCTCAATATTAAGAAGATAAGCAGAGACACCTTACAAAAGAAGATGTACAGATGGCCAACAGGCACATGAAAAGATGCTCAACATTGCTAGTTATCAGGGAAATGCAAATTAAAACCACCGTGAGACACCAACACACACACACCCATTAGGATGTCTGAAATCCTAGTTTCCTCACCTCTGTTTGCAATCTTTTCCTCCATTTATCCCAGATAACCACCAATCTTGTTTCTGTCACTAGAGAATAGCTTACCTTTGATAGAATTTTGTACAAATGTCCACTACTTAATCCTTCATGTCTGGTTTCTCTTACTCAGCAAAATGATTTTGAGGTTCATCTACATTGTTGCATGCATCCCTAGTTTATTCCTTTTTATTGGTGAGTAGTATCTCATTGTATGGATATATCAAAACCTGTTCATCTTGCTGATGGGCATTTGGGATGTTTCCTGTTCAGGTGTAATGCAAATAAAATTGCTGTGAACATTTGTGTACAAGTATTTGTGGGGCGTATGTTTTTATTTCTGTTGGGTAAACATCTAGGAATGGAATAGCTGGGTTACATGATAGATGTATATTTTTACTTCTAAAGAAAGTGTTAAAGAGTTTTCCAAAGTGTTGGATTGAATTGAAGTCAACTGAAATGCTTCCCACGAAACAACACTCAATCTCTCTTGAACTCACCCCATAAAATTTTTATCCCCAATACCCTGTTTAAAAATTTCTTGCAGTCAGATGGATGCTTTACAGTATAAATTGGGTCACATCGCTCCCCTGCTCAGCAACCTGCCATGGCTTTCCATGAATGTGGAACCACATGGACTCTGAACCCTAACTGAGGAACAGGGTCCCACGAGAGCTGGGCCAGGCTGCCCCCTGGACCTCCCGTCTCATCCGTGCCCGAGACCCACCTTGCTCCACCCTGGCTCTGTTTCTGCTTCTGGAATAAGCCAAGCTCGTCCGGCTTCTGGGAATTTGCACCTAGCCCTCTCCTTTCCTGGAATGCTCTTTATTCAAGCATCTCATGAAGCACCATTTTTGTTCTCTCCAATATCTGATCTCTTCAATAGAAACTTCTCTAAACATCTTATCTCCATGACGACGCAGTCTCACTCTGTCTCTCCTCACTTCTCTTTCCTTCAAGGCACTCTGTCCACATGAAAGGACCCATGTGTAGCTGACTGGTCCATCTCTCACTAGGACATAGACGTGCAGGGCTGGGGACTTCCTCTGTCAGATGGTCTAGGGGATGCTGCCTTTACAAGTCACCGGAGAATCAGTGTCGGACACCATGAACTTTTGTGTGGGGCTCACGGTGAGTCCACTGTGGGCCTGGGTGGTTTCAGAGCCACAGGTTGTGTGCTTGGAGACCTCACTCAGGCTGAGAGGTGCCCTACCGTCTCCTGGCTATACCATCTTGGACACATGGGCAAGGCACTGCAGGAAATCAAGTGGAGAATTACGCACTAGATCTTAAATACCTCCCCAGAACTGACACCAGCTACTTGTGTCCCTACTCTACTTTCACAACGCCACACAGCCACTCCCAGCTCTGAGGCTGTGTGGGCCTGAGGAGCAGGGGGAATGAGGGGGAGGGGGCAGCGGATGTGCCCACCACTGCCTTTCTACTCTTTCGACCCAGAGCACCTAGAACTTGGCCACCAGGGCATGGCTTACAGTTGACCCTCGGTAGATGCTTATTCAATGAGATGAAATATGTCCAGATCTTGGTTTTTCTTGCCAGGGAGGCACAGTCCTAAGAAAACCCAAAAGAGCTCTGTGCCATCAGCCCTACCTCCCTTCTTCTGGTACCTTTTATTAGACAAGAGTCTCTTGTACTTCACTTTCTCTCCCATTAGAAATGATGTGTTTGGTAAGGCACTGACACAGATGTGTGAATTAACTTACTATATCATCCTGCCACGAAGAATTGCTATTACACACGGTGGTTCCAGTCTGGGAAGGGTATTTTTTTCTAAAGGATATCTTTCTGGTGCTTTCCAACTACAAGACAGCAGTGACCACCTACTTCTAAAAGGATTGTTTTCTCTGATACTTTCTATCTTGTTAGTTCTCATCACTAATTGTGTTACCTACTGATATTGTGCAATTTATCCTCAGCCCAACATGATGGACTAAAGTTAGCAAAAAAGCAACCCTGTCTTTGAGTGTTCCTTCATTTTTGTTGGTATCGAGGTCTTGTCTGTGCATAGAATGATGTACTCAGCGTGTTGGAGCTCTGAGGAATCGTCCATCTTGACTTCGAGAGGAGCAAAGCAGAAGCCTGGGAGGTTGGAGGAGTTACCCAGTTACACAGCTAGTTAAGGGAGGATTAGGCATGAGAACTTGAAGTCCCCACTTCCAGCCAAGAGCCAAACTGTACAAGAAAAAAAAAAATTTATGTTTACTAAGGAGTTGGTTCTTTAAAAAT
The DNA here is from genome assembly GCF_965194825.1 of Balaenoptera physalus. Classification (NCBI taxonomy): domain Eukaryota; kingdom Metazoa; phylum Chordata; class Mammalia; order Artiodactyla; family Balaenopteridae; genus Balaenoptera; species Balaenoptera physalus. Next base: position 2,912,120 of record NC_138899.1, read on the forward strand.
TCTTGAAGGTGAGAATTAAAACATGGTTCAAAAGGATACATGCACCCCAATGTTTACAATAGCCAAGTGCTGTTTACAATAGCCAAGACAGGGAAGGAACCTAAGTGTCCATCACCAGATGGTTGGATAAAGAAGATGTGGTACTTATATACCATGGAATATTACTCAGCCATTAAAAAGAATGAAATAATGCCATTTGCAGCAACATGGATGGACCTAGAGATTATCATACTAAGTGAAGTAAGTCAGACAGAGAAAGACAAATATCATATGATATCACTTATATGTAGAGTCTAAAAAGATGATATACACAAACTTATTTACAATACAGAAACAGACACAGAGACTTAGAAAATGAAGTTATGGTTACCAGGGGGGAAGGGTGGTGGGAGGGATAAATCAGGAGCTTGGGATTAACATATATACACTATTATATATAAGATAAATAACCAACAAGGACCTACTGTACAGCACAGGGAACTCACTCAATACTCTATAATAACCTAAATGGGAAAAGAATTTGAAAAAGTATAGATACATGTATATGTATAACTGAATCACTTTGCTGTACACCCAAAACTAACACAACATTGTTAACCAACTCTACTCCAATACAAAATAAAAATTTAAAAAAAAAATCTATCTTACTTTGAATATGTCAGTAGGAACGCACTATCTTCTCATCAGAAAGAACTTACTACTTAATTCCCAGTGTGCCCTTAGATCATTATTATTGAGTCTGGATTTATAAAACACAAACAAACAAGCCCTTGAGGTTTCCATGAAATTTCATCCTGTATTTCTGGGAAATGACACGGAAATCCTTCATCATTGAGAGGAACTAAGTGAGATATAAATTCAACTTTTTCTAGCAATTGTGTGTAATCTATAGATGTCAAACCCTCAGAATTGATGTCATATTTACTCTGTAGGAAAATTAAATTTTTACTAGCTCTCCTTGAGCAGAAATCCTGGAGCCTATGTATTTTGGAACAATTAGAGAAAGAACTGAAAAATGAGAGGGGAAATCTTTTTTTTTTCCCCCCAAAGACCATTAAAATCTCGATGGTGCTGTCTGCTTAAGCAACACATTCCAGACGAAGGGAACGGGGTGTAAAGGTTAAGGGCACAGACTCTGGAACCAGACTGTACGTGCCAATCCCACTGCCTCTTACTAGCTGTGAGGCCTTTACCAGCAGTGCTGTGTCTGTGTAAACTAGGGATGCTAAAAATAATAGTACCTGCCTTATAGGATTGTTGGGAGGTTAGATGAAATGCTACAGAAGCATGAGTTATTTTGACTTGCTCTGTGTTGATCTGCATCACTCACCTCTTTTTTTAATATATATATATTTTTTTATTGAAGTATAGTTGATTTACGTTTCAGGGGTACAGCAAAGTGATCCAGTTACACGTACATAAACATATCTATTCTTTTTCAAATTCTTTTCCATTGTAGTTCATTATAAGATATTGAATATAGTTCCCCGTGTATACAGTAGGTCCTGTTGGTTATTTTAATATAATACTGTGTATCTCTTAATCCTAAACTCCTAATTTATCCCTCCTGCCCAGCTGACACCAGCAGTGGCGCTGTTGTCATATCCTCATTCTCTGATGGAACAGAAGGGCCATCCTCCCAATAAATACTGTCGGGCATCCACAGCCACCGTTGCACAGAGGGATCTTAGATTTGAAGGTAATGCACATAATTACCTGACTAATATTAACTAATTACAGAGGTCGTGGGGGTCACCCCAAGCCTAAATTAGCAAAATTCAGGTGGTGTCTCTTGTGGTTCCTTGAACGCCCTGGCAACCCATAGGGTCACACAGGACAAAGGCTTTGGAGACGTCTTCGACTCCTCCCCCTCCCAACCCGACATCCAATAGTCCAGTTGATATGATACACGTGCACCTGCCCAGGTGCTCTGGCTCTCGGAGAGCTCAGGGAAGGCCTTGTCCCTGCTGGGTTAGCCAAGGCCTGGAGTTTGGAAAAGATCCCCAGGTGGTTCCGACATACTCTGGTTTAGGAGCTGCTGGTATTACTAGGTAGCTATTGTTGATGTAACATAATCATCATGATGACATGCATTATGATATATAATAATATATTTTAATGTATCATAAAATGCATTTAATATACATGATATAATTTAGCCGTGTCTAGAGAGCTAGGAAGAGTTTAACACAGATTTTTCTTGGCAATATACATTTATGAAGGTAATTATGTGATTTTTATGAGTCTGGATTAATTATCAGATTATCTCTATTCTCTCTGAGAGAAGGATCAAGGCTGAGTAAACCACACTGAGGGAAGGATCAAGGCTGAGTAAACCACACTGAGGGAAGGAAAGGGTCAGAGAGCCGATGGCCCAGGGGACCTCTGGATGGCTGTCCCCTTGGGGCAGCGTTGGACTCATCTCCTAGGACTCAGTGGTCCTCCGGGTCTGGGAACAGGGGAACTGGCCGAACTGAGGGGGAACATGGGACCCCAGGATGTCCCTTCCATCCTACTTACCCCTCAGTCCTATAAAACGAGGTGGCACCGGTGTTGATGTCATATCTTCATCAAGCAACACCTGAAACTCTTTGCTCAAGTGACTAAAACACGTGGTTTATACCAAAGGGTGAGCAAGGCACGATGTAGCTCCTCCCAGCTGAGCTGTGACCAGGCTTAACTTCACGTCCTGGAAAATGTGACTTCCCTTTCTTTCCTATCATCCCCTTAGTATGCACTTTATGTCTTTTTATGAACAGAAAGTTTTCCACATTTTTTTTGGTCATCAAGCTAGTTTTTTGAGTTGAGTCATTTCATTAGAAAAGAACTCACACTATGTACTCTTCTTTAATAGGGGAGAATATGAATAATTATAATTGTAAGAAGGAACACTTGTTTTGTTTACACAACTGTATTTTCCAGACAGAAAACATCGCCATGTATAGAATCAATTGAATTACTTAGCTACAGTTTTCGCATTGTCTATATTTGATATATTTGTTACACATTTGTCAACCACATTACGTAGGTTGGCAAGGAAGCTGTCGCTATTTTGAAATTCTAACCATGGTAATTGTAAAATCACAGAGAAACTGATGAGCATTCAACCACGAGTTGATAAAATGTTTGTGTTGAAAAATAGATATGCAAAAAAGTGAGATGCTGGCATCATTAAACCCACAGCTAAACTTCTGATAGTATTGGGAGGAAAAGTCACATTTTCATGCGTTTTGTCTAATGAGACACACAGGTGGGCGAGGACAGGTCCAGACAGGTCCGTGCTCCACAAAGCATGGCCCACAGGAGGGACCGTAAGTCCTCTTGTGCATGTGGAGAGGTCCCCGCCTCTTGCTTCCCAAGACCCTGATAAGTAGGAGGATGTGTAGGCTGAGATCCTTTAAAAAAAAAAAAACTAACTAAATATCTATTTGGAACAACATGAACTGGAAATAGTGTTGGGAGAGCACACTCTATAAATAGCACCTCTATTCTGGCTCCCATCACATCCTATCTGTGACATTTGAGAGCCTCTTAAGGGACAGAGCGCTGCCTTGGCCGCCTTGGACGGGTTCTTATCCTCAAGCAAGGCTGACAGGAGCGTCTGGGGCAGCCCAGTGGTGCCTCCATAAATACCAGCATCATGGAGTAAGGCCACCCTTCCCCTTCCGAACTTTCTCCCCATAAACTCCTCTCGCGGTGCCGACACAATCCTCAGCCCAGTCTCTCCCGTGTTCCCACGGTAACCTCTGTGCCCCTTCAATACAACATCAAACTCACGGTGTTAAAATTGTCCCTTTATCTGCATCCTTTGAGGGTGGGAACTTGGTCTTGCTTCTCCCGATGCTGCTGGATCTGACCGTGGTACCTGGTGCACGAGGAGTGGGTAACCTGTGTCTCTTTCCACGCCCTGCTTCTCGGCGTGAGACCCACGATGCATTGGCATCACCAGGAAACACAGAGGTAGAACCTCAAGCCCCACTTGGACCTGCAGGATCGGTCTGCATCCAGCCAGATCCCCAGGGATGTGTGTCCATGCTCAGGTTTGAGATGTGTTCCTCCTAAAGCCGTGGAGAGGTGATGGGGTTCTACCAGTTTCAGGACAGTCTTTGCTTCCTAAACAAATTTTACATAATGAGAGTCCCAGGGAGAAGTGGGGAACTCACGCCACTCTGATTCCTACATTTGAGGCCACCTAACCATGAGTTCAGACATCAGGACCCCTGATGTTCAGGTGGCTATTCCTGGAACATCACTGAACTGTTTTGTTTCAAAGAAAGAACACTATAGTCTGAATACCACTTGCACGTTTGTCCCATTTTCAGCGGAATATTGCACCCCGAGAATGAAAGACAAAAACTGAGTGTCATGAAATACAGCCTATTCCTTCCTCTAAAGATAAAGCAAAATAAAACAACACTCTTATCTTAGCTTCCAAACGAATTTTACCTGAAACTTAACCCATTTGCTGATCTGTGATCTGCTGAGTTGTTTGTATTCTGCATCATTCTACCCTGGAACTGGGTTGCCTTACACACACACACACACACACACACACACACACACACACACATTAAAATAAAAATGAAGGATTATGCCATTTTGAGCTGACCTTGACCATGGGTGATCTCCCTTTATACGGTATCACTTTAGAATTATTCACTAATTCTGCTGCATCTGTTTTTTAAATTTGAGCTGGGTTTAAAGTTAACCTCCTAGGGACCTGAGCTGTGTGTCTGTGATCTGTTTTCCCTGGAGGGACTCCCATCCTGGGACCAGGCAGGTCTTGCTGGCCTCCTGGTGTGGAATTCTCTGTGCGCCCTTGCTGTGTCTAAATGCCACCCCTGGAACATTCGGGCTGAGCTTTCCTCTCCCCCAGCCCTTCACTTAGAGAGGAGAGGTCACTTGGGTTGAACTATGGACCCAACTCCTCAGCCTTGTGGTCCTGGATCGTTCTAAAGCACAAGCTGTGTCCAGCAAGTGAACCCACGTGGAATCGGCCTGCTCCCCTCCAGGTATGGCCCCCTGAGCCCTCCTACTACATCTGCCCAAGGAGGACCTTGCCGGGGTGACATGTGGAGCAGCTGATGACACTCTGGTCCATTGTCCGTGGAAGCAACACCAAGAGAAAGAGCTGCAGTGCTTTTGAAACAGCAACCGGTGTGAGGTCCTGGATGGGCCAGTTTGGCCTCTGGCGACTGAGCCCCTGGGCCCCCCTCAGCCCTTGCTGCGGTCTGCACGGCATCTCCACCACAGGAAGTGCTGAGTGCATGTCTTTTGGGATTAAAATTCTCTGAAATATTTCATCTGGGGAGGCGGCATTTTAACCTTATGCCTGGCATACCTAATTGCTTCATTGACCTTGAGCTACAGTGCATAAACAGTTTTTACGTAAAATAGTATTTTGAGCCTTGACTTCAAAAGTGAGTGCAGGTGAAGAGGAGATCCTTGTTTAATTAAGAACAAGACCAGAAAGAACAGACCTTAAAGCACTGGAAACACTGATGCAAAGATTATTATTATTATTTTTCTGAGAATCAGCACTTTAAAATAGAAGGAAGGTGATTTATTTGAATTTTATTGAATTCAAAAATTGAACTTTATTTAAAATTGAATTTTATTTTAATATACCTAAAGGTACATGCTTAGTAAGCATGGCAGCTGCCTTTGGCCGAGATGGGCAGACGCTACGTGTGTGTCTCTGCTGAGGCTGCCAGCTGCCCTTGGTCAGGGAGCCAGCAAACCCGTCACTCTTTCTTGGGGAGAATAATGTGAAAGAGCCCCTGGTCCGACTTCACTCATTTTGGGTCATATTTTCAACCTCCAAACTTCCATACAGTGAGATGTTGATATGCCTCCATTGAGAGGTGGGTCTCCGTGTTCCTTCCCTATGCTTGTGTGACCTCAAGCAATAGAATCGGTGAAGGTGAGGCTGCACCTCTTCTAAGGCTGGGTAAGAAGAGGCAATATGGCCCGTTCCCCTCCTCACCCCCTCTCTGTGTGATTGCCCTGGAAATCCAGCCATCATGTTGTGAGGAAGCCCAGACCACCTGGGGACTCCAGGTGTGGGTATTCCAGACACCTGCCCCAGCATCCACTACCTTCCCCATGAACTTGAGTCCTCTGATGATTCCGGCCCCTTGCGCTGGAGTGTCCGGATGAGCTCCAGACTTCATGGGGCAGAGGTGTGCCAGCCCCAGTGTGCCCTGCCTGAATTCTGGGGATAATAAATGATTATTGCTGTATTAAATCACGACATTTGGAGTAACTTCTTATGCAGTGATAGATGACTAAAACAGGTTTTAAAAATCCCTTCCTGCAGTATGCAAATTACAAGAAAATATAATTGGTGTGTAATTAAATGTGGAATACATACAATTTACTAGTGGGTAAATGGCATGGCCTTAATTATGGTCACAGAGATTAGAAAAAACTATGGAATGGTTATTTGCACACCAGTTTTGTTATTTAACTAATACCAGTTCTAAAAATATATATATATTTAAACAATTACCAAAATTTAACATAATTTTGGGGAGCATTTGTATCATTGATAATTTTGTTACATGTAAAATAAAAGTGAATATATATCCATGTGAAATATACCTGTTAACCAGGTTATTGCCAACCAGATAATGATCTAATATAATAATATACATGTGTTATAAATAATAACATAACATCACATTCATTGTAAAATCTGACTCATAGAGATTTCTAACATACATGTAAATTTAAGCCACAGATTATAGTCAATAATTGATTTCTAACATGGCCAGTTCAGATTAACTTTGCAAAAAAGTCAACCAAAATGCAGGGCTATTTATTGAGGAATCATTCTGAGATTCCGTGGATCCGAGGTCTCACATACTTCTTGTATTCACAAGTACTTTTTCAGGGAAATCTAATCCTCAAAATTAAATTTTATGTAGTTTTATAGGCAAAGTATTTCTACTTCTTCTAAAATGATCCCGTGGATGAAACGTGTAAGCATCAATCAGAATACATTTCAAGACCCAAGTATGACTGTGCTACTGATTTCTTGCATCAAAATCTCCCACCCTGCTTACCTCACCTACATGACACAGGGCTTATTCAGCTACCACGTGGATAACAACCTCTAGCCCACACTTAGGTTTAGATTTTTAAAAATTAGAATGCATGCCCTGGTTGCTCTTAAAAATTCTGTTTGGAACATTTCAATATATCCTTTCTTATCCTGGAATGAAAATAGCAAAGTAGCCATGGCGTCTGCTCGACCAGCATCAGAGTCAGAGGGCAGGACGGTGCTCCTGCTGTCCCAGGCTGACCAACCCCACTCAGAGACGCCGAGATGGGCTTCCCTGAGGTCAGGCGATGGGTCACCCGGCGCCCAAAGAAGACTATTCGCCTGTCATCAGTCAGCTGGGCAACTTGTGTCTGGCCCCCTGAATCTCACAGACATTCCTTTTACACCTGGAAAATAAAAAGCGATGGCATTAATGAGAAGATGTATTCCTAACAAGAAAAAGACCTGTTGACCCTCTGCCAGTCCTTAAACGCTTGGGGTGGAGAGGGGACCAGAAACTCACAGAGGGCCCAGCCTGCCCTAAGTCCCAGCTCCCATATGGGCACATCCACTCTGCACCCCATCTCCCGAGGCAGGCACCCCAGAGTCCCCTTGCCTGGGGGACAGTGGGGCAGGCACTTGCTTGGGGAACAGTGGGGCAGGCACTGTAGCTGGAGCAGTGAGAGTCTGTGAGCTCAAAAATGACAAAACAGCTCTTAAATAGTGACACTGTGATTGGAGACCCAATTGTTCATTTTCTGCTGGCAAATCCTGGGGCGTGTCCCAAAGTGGAAACAGCCGTCCTCATCTGCACGGTCCTCCCCTCCTTCCTTCCTCCCCTCCTTCCTCTCCCTCCCTGTTTCCTTCTCCTTTGCTTCCGTTTCTCTTTTTTCTTCTCTTTTTAGACAAAGTACTCTGTGTCTCCATTAAATCCATTCCAAAAGTGTTATTTTGAAGAGTCCTATGCATTAATTCAGCCCCGGGTTCTAACTAGGGCAGACAGTCCTATGTCTTTGACTCGTGTGAACACAAACCCATCTCTCATGCTTGGACACCTGTCCAAACCCTGCCAGAAACCAGGGACAGTCAGGCCTGTTTTGGTTTTCTCTTATCGGTGGATTAGTATCCAAAAGGACCGGTATGGTCGGCTCTTAAGTTTCTTGGATTTTTGAGATGTTTTTCATACCAGTTAAAAAGATTATTTTATCAGTGACCTTTGTAGACTAACTCTGTAGTAAACAGGAAAATATTCAGCCACTGTGAATTATGTAATACTTTGAAATTGTCTAGACAGTCTTAGAAGGACAGCAGATGGAGCAAATTCTTAGAAATGGAAGCAATTCAGCAACAGAGTTCTCCACCAAGATGATCTCCATCCCTCTCCTCTTACAATCTTTCCGTCCGTCTCCTCTGCCTTTTTGCTCCTCAATCCTTTGGCCCCAAGACACAGAAGGATTTATTTGGAGTTAGTTGGGTCTACCCTTTCTGCTGATTAAGTAACAGGGTGTAATGTCAGCTATGGGCCCATCCGTCATATTTCTTCAGTCTCCTTGCTGCCTGGAACAGTTTTAATAGGTGAAGAGTCAAGGGTTTTCCATGGCTAGGAGAATCCCTAACTGCCGAAGGTACGGCTGCGGGGCTTTATCTACGTGGGGGAGAGATTTGAAAGGAAGGATGATGGATAGATCCTTTTGGATCATACTGTTGTTTAAACACAACCCTCAGCTTCAAGCGCTTTACTCCTCCCGGTACAGAAAACAGTGTGTTTATAAGTCTGTCTTAACTTACAGCCTACTTACATGGTGGGAGGGAGATGAGAAGATAAGAAAAAGACCCAATAATCTGGTCATCACTTACTGAGAAATCAGGTGACTGTCTGATGAAGAATAAATGTGAAACTATTGTCAGAAGAACTTTCTTCCCGAATGAAAACAAAATAAATCAGAGCTCTGTGTCAAGGTCCGTTAGAGGCTACAAGAAAATCTAAAATGGGGCTGCGACCTATGCAAAGCTTACAGATTCACTTGGGAGCAAAGTGACATGCAGATGAAGACGGTAACTAGACCATGTATCATCGGGTCCCCTCAAAGGACCCCAGTGACAGGCTGATGGAAAAGATCAAGTTCCCGTTGTCTCGGGGACTCAGATATGGGTGGAGAGGCTGATGGCAGTGAGCTGGCCCTGGAAGGAGGTGAGCCCCAGACAGATAGGGGAAGGGCGCATCCCTGAAGATGGGGAATGGCACTGAGCAGGGCAGAGCTGGCATGGAGAGGAAGCAGCGGGAGGCCAGGCTGGGTCTGGAGTCCACGCAGAGCCCGGAAAGGGGTCCGGAGCATCACTGAGGTCCCGAGAGCGCCACACAGCCATCAGGTGTGTGTGCCCTGCAGGACACCTGCCCTGGCAGCTCTCTCGTACACCAGTTCAGCAGGGTGGGAGCCGGGCCACGTCCCCTTCCTGTCCTGTTCCATAGAGGCCTGGAGGGCAGTGTCTGCCCCCAACACACAGCAGATCAGGAGACAGGGATTTGTGTGCAAATAGTCTATGTGGAAACACGACAGAAGAGGGGGGTCAGCCAACAAAGAATGGGTATTCCAAGGGCGTGAAGGCACTTCCCCCCGTGGCCACCGCGAGGCGTGGATCAGAGACACAGAGATGGTGACCCCAGGCAGGCCGGCTGGCGTGATCACACACCCACCCCGAGTGCTGGCTCCTCTGCGGTCAGGCTGTCCCAGGGCGTGAGGCCTTTGGGAGGTGGATGCTGGTAGCAGGTGTTCTAGTGGGAAGGCTTCACTCCAGCCATGCCCCCCAGCTCGGTGTCTGGCGTGTGACGGATGACGAAGGTGTGGGCCGAACTTTCCCCCCCGATGAAAACAGAACAAAGCAAAGTCACATCACCATTTCTATAGAGCTTCCTTTTGGACTTATTTTTTAGTGACCTTGGATCCCTGGGGCCTCTGACCTATTGCCACCTTCGGGCACCACGGTTTATCTGAGCCTGGGGTCAGGGGTTGGAGGTGGGCCCCTCCCTGGGTGCCACCACCCCTCCACCCGGGGGTGTCTGAGTTGGGGCAGGGTGCTGGGGGAGGGCCAGGGCTGCCCTGTTAGGACTTTTCAATGCTCCCCATGAAGACAAAAAGAGAAGACTAATACCGAAAGACACTCGGAGAAGAAGGTTAGGGAGAGAATTGGCGGACATTACTGGAAAACTGAGTCTTTGAGTACCACTTTTTTTGGAACTGTAACAACTTATTACTTCCAGGGAAGGTTACCTTTGGCCTCCGCCTGCTCTCTCCACTGGGAAGAAAATCGATGATTTCTGGTAACATACCAGGATGGATGTTGACAAACCATGAGAAATGGAGAGTGTCCCTAAACAGAGACCTGCTTCCCCCATTTCTGTGTCCCCTTTAGAAGGATGTGGTGATTCAATTAGTGGATTCAATTAAAATGGACCGAGAACCCCAGACACCGCAGGATCAGGTGTCTTGTACTTTCCAGCCTGCTCACCTTTCATTGACTGGAAATAACCTCCTTTGGGCTGTTGCAACAGAAACCTTAGCAGGGTCTTCATGGGATGATTTGAAAGAACAAGCATGACCAGCTTTTCCCATAAGACTTAAAAAATACCCTCCCCTCAGCAGTGCCCGCCCTGATCTGTTGAGCAACCCCCCTCACTTTGAATCCCCTCTTGCCTTGTGATCACAGAGGGGCTGAGTAGAGCATGTCACATTTAGAGACAAGTCAGCTGGTCACTAGGAAATCAAGTCACCAGATGTCCACTCACCTCTGCGGAGGTCACGAGTGCTGCGCGAATCTTCCGGTGAGAAAAGACTTTTATGTGGAAGAGAAGCAGAGACAAAAGAGGATGAAGGGGTCGTGGGACGAGTTACCATTCTCTCTGGTTACCATTTAGGCAGATGTGTGTGTCAGGGACGTGACAGCGTTCACCTAGGAAGGCTTCTAATTGACATATTCAACTAAGAGGGAACAAATTTACACTGCTGAGCTCAGAATAAAAATGAAGAGAAAATATGCATACATGTTTCTGATGTCCTGTATTTAGCCAGTTCTAAATATAACTGCAAGGAATAAAACTGCAAAGTGTTTTATCATTTAAAATGTATATCAAAGAATGAAATTTTGCCATTTGCGACAAGATGGATGGAACTGGAGGGTATTATACTTAGCAAAATAAGTCAGACTGAGGAAGGCAGATGTATGTTTTCACTTATATGTGGAATCTAAAAATAACCAAATAAATATAACAAAACAGAAAGAGACAAATACACAGAACAAACTAGTGGTTACCAGTAGGGAGCAGGGTGAGGAGAGGGGCAAAATAGGTGAAGGGGATTAAGAGGTACAGACTACTAGGTATAAAATAAATGTTACGAGAATATAACGTACAGCACAGGGAACATAGTCAATATTTTATAATAACTTTGTATGGAGTGTAATTTATAAAAATATCGAATTACTGTGTTGTACACCCGAAACTAATATAATCATGTATGTCAACTAGACTTCAGTAAGAAAAAATATATGTCACATACAGGATTGCTGCCTTCATGTTTTACATTACTAACCAGCAAAAACACCTGGTAGGTTGTTTTCACTTTTTTCCCACCTCTATGGAAATAGGAAGAATGTGGATTCACCTCTTCTTCCTGATGCCTGAGGCCGAGGGCGCGTGTGCCATCACGGTATGGCGATCAACAGTATCTGCTTTGTGCAGAAAGAACCTTTGAATTTGAGTTACAAATTTTTTTTTTATTGGAGTATAATTGCTTTACAATGTTGTGTTAGTTCCTGCTGTACAATGAAGTGAATCAGCTATATGGATACATCTATCCCCTCCCTCTTGAAGCTCCCTCCCCCCCATCCCACCCATCTAGGTCATCACAGAGCACCGAGAGGTGAGCTCCCTGTGCTATACAGCAGGTTCCCACTAGCTATCTATTCTACACATGGTAGTGTATTTATGTCAAACCTAATTTCCCAATTCATCCCACCTTCTCCTTCCCCCGCTGTGTCCACACGTCTGTTCTCTGTGTCTGCGTTTCTATTCCTGACCTGCAGCTTTTGCACAGCAAAGGAAACCATAAACAAGATGAAAAGACAACCCTCAGAATGGGAGAAAATATTTGCAAACGAAGCAAAGGACAAAGGATTAATCTCCAAAATTGACAAGCAGCTCATGCAGCTCAATATCAAAAACACAAACAGCCCAATGAAAAAATGGGCAGAAGACCTAAATAGACACTTCTCCAAAGAAGACATACAGATGGCCAAGAGATACCTAAAAAGATGCTCAACATCACTAATCATTAGAGAAATGCAAATCAAAACTTCAGTGAGGTATCGCCTCACACCAGTCAGTACGGCCATCATCAAAAAATCCCAAAATAGTAAATGCTGGAAAGGGTGTGGAGAAAGGGGAACCCTCCTGCACTGTTGGTGGGAATGTAAATTGATAAAACCACTATGGAGAATGGTATGGAGGTTCCTTAAAAAACTAAAAATAGAACTACCATACGACCCAGCAATCCCACTGCTGGGCATATACCAGGAGAAAACCATAATTCAAAAAGTCACATGTACCCCAATGTTTATAGCGGCACTATTTACAATAGCCAGGACATGGTAGCAACCTAAATGTCCATCGACAGATGAATGGATGAGCTACAAAATTTAAAAGATCCCTCTCCCCTGCCGCCCTCTAAGCTGTGTCACACACTTGCCGCAGCTGCGGTGCCCGGGCTTCATTCTAGCCTTTATCCAGGGCTCACAGGTGCTGAGAAGACAGGACAGGGGAACACAGTTGGTGCTCCAGAGGCCTGGGGTCCGCCAGAGGGGACCAGCGGCTTCCCGGGACCCCCTCCTCCAACCTTGCCTGGTCAGGCCCTGCTTCACTCGTAGGACCCATTTGAGCCTTCCTTTCTTCTTGGAAGCCCTTCCTTCCTGGCTCCCCTGAGTGGCGGCTGGGTCCTTCTCCTCACTGTTCTCAGGACACGCACATCTCAAGTTGTGTTCTTGTACTTGCCCTTGATCTGTCTGAACTCCTATCCCACCTTCACAAGTGGGAGCTGTGCTGTCCCAGGCCTGGCCACAGAGCAGAAAACCCAGATGTACTTTATGACAGAATGGAGGAAATCGGTGCATACAACCCATGGTGACAAGCTGTGATGGGGTGTGCGTGCCTCAGAGGGGTCCAGGGCCAAAGCATCACACAGAGTTCTGTGGATGAATAAGAGTTTGCCCAACAAAGAGCAGGGAACAGCCTCGCAGGCAGAGAACCAATGCAGGCAGAGGCGCCAGCTGTGAAACAGTGTCCCTGGGACTCGAGAACAGGTCCCCACGGTGTGCTGGACGGCCCCCGGGAGAGAGGGGAAGGTGAGGCCAGAGGGCAGACGGGTAGGTGGCAAGGGCATCACAGAGATAACTGGGGGCGATGGGAGGAGTCCTAGTTCTAAGGCCATCACTGACGAGTGGAGAGACTGTCAAATTACATGACCCAACGGTTCTAACATGAGTGTCACGAAGTAGCTCCACCCAGACTCTGCTGGAGAAACTCTCTAAACCAACTTTCCTAGGTCCGGGCCCCAAAGTTCTGTCCTGGAGGTTTGGGTGGGCTTCCTGTCTTTTCAACAAAGGCCAACACGGCAGTTAGAGCACACAGGCACTCTTGTGAGAATTTGTGCTGAGTGGGGTAGGGGAGTTGACTGGGAGTGTGGGATTAGCAGATGCAAACTATTATAAATAGGATGGATAAACAACAAGGTCCTACTGTAGAGCACAGGGAACTGTATTCAGTATCCTGGAATAAACCATCATGGAAAAGAATATGAAAAAGAATACATGAATATGTATAACTGACTCACTTTGCTGCACCGCAGAAATTAACACAACAGTGTAAATCAACTCTACCTCAATAAAATAAATTTAAAGAAAAGAATCTGTGCCATTATTAACTTGTGTAACCGTCGTAACAACCCCGTGAGGGGGTTCCGTGTGATCTGGTGTAGGACTGAGGAGATGCGGCCCAGAGGTGAAGTGCCAGCTCTGGCACCAACCCTGGGGCACCTTGAGGTCGTGCTGACCAGTAGCCGGGTTTGGAGAGAGAAAGGGTTCCCTGTCCCTTCCTCCCGGACAACCATCTTCTGGGGTGGCTGCACCCCGGGGCGAGGGACACAGATGAGAAGACCAGTGCGTCCCCCGAGAGATGCCGGCACTGTCTCCACGACAGATGGACGCTGTTGCTGTATCATTTTTATTAATAATCGTAGCTACACGACTGACGGTTATCATTCCATCCTTCACGCGAGGACTTCCTCGGTAAACAGTCCGCGCCTTTATACTCAGTCCCCCCCCCCCCACCCCTTCCTTTGACACTCTGGTCAATTCCTCTCAGATTCCGGGTCTGTTTCCAGTCTGGTTTCTGCAGTTTCTCAGAGCTTCCCGTTTATCCTCTGGGAGCCCAGGAAGGGCCTGCTGGGGCTGGGGGAGAAGGGCGGCGCCTTTGTGAGCGCAGCCCCTCCTCCCGGGCCGGGCCCCGGCATCTGCTCTCCTTTGTATGCGAGCCGCACCCGAGGATGCCCGGCTGCCTTTTGTCTGGGCCGCGGGCCGCCCTCGTTGCCTGGCAACAAGCGGGTGCCTGCAACTCGAGAAACCACTCTCTCTTCTCTTCCCGTCATGGGTGCGCTCAGCCAGAAAGATGACAGCGCGACTCCGGAGTCCACGTCCTCTCCTCCCGGCTGGTCCTCGCCTCCTGGACCGGGTTCTGCAGATGGTTTCCTCACAGCTGATGCCTGATTATGTTTCGAGGGACTGTTCTGTGTTGTTCCCAGTAACGCGGCCTTTCTCTCTCCGTTGGGAAGGAGGCTGCTGGGTCTGTGTCTGCCTCCGGGCAGGAGGAGAGAGAGTTTTGGAAGGAATGGTGTTTTCCTCGGCCTCTCGGTAACCAGGCGGCCAGGCCAGGTGTCTGCTCCGTGTCCTGCCGTGAACCTGCCTGGCAGATATGCGAACGCTGTTAGCCCGGCCCTCGTTCTGCGTCTCCTGTGCAGCTCCTCCAGGCTGGGATTTTCTTAGAAATGATGATGGCAGCTAGTTCTTTTCCTCGTGCGTCTTAGACAGACAGTCACAGAACAGCCAATCCAGCTGGTTGACATGAATCAGCATGAAGTCATTACCCCGTTGCTCCCATCTTATTGTTTTTTTTGTTTGTTTTTTTTTTAACGTTTCGAGGCAATCAAGGTACTTTGAAGCCGGATGACCTAAGGTCAACTTCTCTCTCAGAATTTTATGAGCCATGTGATCTTGGGGAAGTAATAACAGTAAAATCCTTCTAATAACTAAGCTGCGTGTGTCGAGCCCTTTCTCCGTGCCAAGAATCGTGCTAAGCGCGGAGCAGGAATTGTCACATTTGCATCTCACGGCCACCCCGGGCAGGTGAGTCACTCACCTTATCTGCCCAATGTGGTTTCAATGGAGGATAATTAAGCTGCCTTACTAAACCCAGAGATAGTCCTGGGCATCAAAACAAGTGGCCTCCATGGGAGGACTTTGCTCCCTGCAACCCTGCAAAGCAGCACAGAGACGCGAATGCTGCTGGCCTGGCTTCTGTCTGAACACGGTCCTGACTCAAGGTTTGTTGTGCAGGCTCGCAGGGGTGTTTTGTCCAGAGCAGGGCAAAGTCAGTACTGCTCATCTCAGCATACGCTCCTTAGCGGGGGTACCAGCAGCCCCTGTGTCCGTGAGGATGGCAGCCAGTCAGGGGCAAGAGCTTCGTTCTTACCACCCACGACCCCTGCATCCAGATCAGCAGCAGACTCTAATCAGAAATTCCATTGCCTACAACTCTCGTAGCATTAATTCTAACAATGTTTGCTTAATTTTTAATAAAAGCTGACATTTCTCTGTATAAGTAAGTCTGAAACAGCAAACGAAACTAGTTGTAATTACTCCCAGTGACACCGTTTCCTCCACTGCATAATTTTTGGTTAAGGACCAACAATTCTGCTTAAAAAGGATGTTGGACCACTTTCCATGTTTTAGTCATACATCTGGAGCTCACTTATTGTGGCTTCATTTTCTTTATTGTCCCAGGTTATGTGTTAAATACAAAATATATAGGTACTTTGAACTGAACTATAAAAATTTGCCACTAGGTATTGGAATAAAATTGTATTTTCCGAGAACAAGCTTTGATCAAAAGGCAGGATTTTATTAAAGGACTGCAAATATTTTATGGCCCTTCTTATATGCTTGCTGGAGTGTGTGTGTCTCTGTGTGTGTGTATGTAGACACAAATAGTGTTATTGGTTGAATTATGTTTCCCCCAAATTCATATTTTGAAATCCTAACCCCCAGTACCTCAGAATGTGACTTATTTGGAAATAGGGTCTTTGCAGATGTAGTCAAATTAAGATGAGGTCATTAGGGTGTGCTTTAGTTCAATCTGACTATGACTTATGAAAAGGGGAAATTTGGACACAGAAGCACATACACTGAGAATGTCATGTGAAGATGAAGGCGGGGACCAGGGTGATGTATCTACAAGCCAAGGACTGTCAAAGATCAACCGCCAGCCACCAGAAACTTGGGGAGAGGAACAGATTTTCTCTCACAGCCTCAGAGGGAACCAACCCCACCCACACCTCGATCTCAGACTTCTGGCCTCCAGACTGTGAGACAATAAGTTTCTATTGTTTAGGCACCTCAGTCTGTGTATTTTGTTATGGCAGCTCCAGCAAACCAATATAAATTTATAGATGATGGATGGATGGATGGCTAGATAGATGATTGACAGATAGATGATAATTAGATGATAGCTTTAGCAACCTGCTTTGTATCCACAATCCTTTTCTTGTCTGTTTATATATATCTATATACATTTTTATTGAAGTGAAATATACATTCAGACCAGTGCACATATAGTAAGTGTACAAACTGGTAACTTTCTTAAAGTGGACACACCCGTGAATCACCATCCAGAATAAGAAACAGAACATGACTGGCACCCCAAGAGGCCCCTCTCCCAGCCACAACTCACCACCTGCCCAAAGGTACTGCTACCCTTATTTCTATCAACACAGATTAGTTTGCTGATCTTGAAATTTGTAAACATAGAATTATATAACATGTACTATTGTTTATCTGACATTTTTCCTTAGTACTATGTTATGCAATTCGTCCATTCTGTTGGGTGTAGCGACATTTCATTTGTTTTCATTGCTAGACGGTATTCCCTTGTACGAATACATCACAATTTATTTGTCATTTTACTACTGAAGGTCATAATATTTGTTTGCAGTTTGGGACTACCACAAATAATATTGCTGGAAATATTTTCGTTTAAGACTTTGGTGCACATTTGTATGCATTTTGGGTGAACATCTGCTAAGGAGTAGAAATGCTGAATTGTAAAGTGTGCATATGTCGAGTTGTAGAAAATACTACCATTTTCTACGAGAGTTTCAGTTCTGTGGGCTCACCAACACTCATTGCAAATGTTTTCTTTCTTTCTCTCCCTTTTTCCTTCTTCTTGCTTGCTTTCTTCTGTTCTCTCACTCTCTGTCTCTACTTCTTTCCTTGTCATTTTTCTTTTCTATTTTTCATGACTGTTGCAATTCTGGTGAATATGTATTGTTACTTAATTTTATTTTCATTTCCCTGCTGAGTTTGAGCATCTTCTCATATTCTCATATGCTTATTGGCTACTTGGATAGACTCTTCTGTGAAGTACCATTTCAAGTCCAGCCTTCTTTTTTTTTTATAGTATTCTTTTTTTTTCTTATAGATAAGCAGGAATTCTTCATTTATTCTGACAACTCTCTTGTTAGATATATGTATTGCAAAATCTTCAGTGGTGACTTTGGAGTTTGCATTTCCAAGTTCTTACTAGTATATTTTCATGAACAGATGTTCTTAATTTTAATGAAGGAGAGTTTATCTTTTCCCCCCTTTCTGGGTAGCACATTTTGCATTCTATTTTTTAAAATTTTGCCTACTCCAAGGTCATAAAGAACTTTACATTTTATGTTTACATCTACAACCCACCTGGAATTTATTTTGTGTATATTATGAGGTACGAGTCACAATGTATTTGTAAAACATGGACACTCCATTAATTCTGTAGCATTTATTGAAAAGATCACCCTTTCCCCACTATATTACTGTGTCACCTTAAACTTATATTAGGTGATGCATATGAATGGACCTTTTTCCAGGTTTTCTTTTAGTTTACCTGTTTATCCTTGTGACAGTAGTACACTATTTCAAAAACTGTGTGATAAAAGCCTTGATGTCTTCTAGGACACGTTTTCCAATTTTGTTATTCTTTTTTGAGATTATCTTGGATATTCACATTTTTGAAACAATTGATGGTATTTTGACTGAGGTTGTGTTGAGTCTATAGATCAAATCACTGATGACTTTCAGTCTCTCCTTCCATGAACATAGTATATCCTTTTACTTATTTAGGTATTCTTTGATTTATTTCTATAAAATTTTCAGCTTAATTACTTTTGTTAGATTAATTCCTAGTTGCTGTCTTTTTGATGTTATTATATTTTATATGATATCCTATTTGTTTATTGCTGGTATATAGAAATAAAATAGATTTTTGTATGTGAACTCATCAGTGAAATTGCTAAATTGACAAGTTCATTTTAGTAGCTAGTCTGTGGACCCTTTTGGATTTTCTGTATGTATTATCATGTTGTCTGTGAATAAATACATTTTTATTTCTTCTTTTCAAATCCTCATACATTTTCTTTCCTTAAAATGTTGGCTAGGAACTCAAAAAGAACTATTCAGTAGAAGTGGTGATGGCAGGCATGCTTTCTCATTACTAATCTTGGGGAGAAATATTTCAGTACATTACAATGAAAAAAGATGTTTTATATAGGTTATGCTGTAGATCACCTTTATCAGATGAAAGAAATTTCTTTTTATTCCTAGTGATTTTAAATACGTGCATGTTGAATTTTATCAAACAATTTATTTGTATCTGTTAGAATGATCTGCTTTTTCTTAATATAGGGAATTACAATGATCAATTCTTGAATCTTAATCTTAAATCTTGAATCTTAAATCAACCTTGTGTTCCAAGAATACATCAGCTTGGTTTGATGGATTACATATGTCATATATTGACTGACTCAGTTTTCTAGTATTTTGTTCAGGGTTTTTGCATCTATATGAAAGTGATAGCTTATAGTTTTCTTTTTTTGTAATGCCCTCATCAAATTTGTCATTATGATTATGCTGATTTCATAAAAAGTTGAGAAGTACTCCCTATATCTCTATGACCTGAAATAGTCTGTATAAGGTTAGTGTTTTTTCTTCCTTAAAAGTTTGGAAATTTTTACCAGTGAAGCCATGTGGCCTGGATATCTGTATGGGGGTGGGGAATAAAGGTTTTTTTGTTTTTTTTTTTTAATTTTTATTTATTTATTTATGGCTGTGTTGGGTCTTCGTTTCTGTGCGAGGGCTTTCTCCAGTTGCGGCAAGTGGGGGCCACTCTTCATCGCGGTGCGCGGGCCTCTCACTATCGCGGCCTCTCTTGTTGCGGAGCACAGGCCCCAGACGCGCAGGCTCAGTAATTGTGGCTCACGGGCTCAGCTGCTCCGCGGCATGTGGGATCCTCCCAGACCAGGGCTCGAACCCGTGTCCCCTGCATTAACAGGCAGACTCCCAACCACTGCGCCACCAGGGAAGCCCAAGGTTTTTAATTAATAAATTTATTTGTAAGATATAGGGCTCCTCAAATTTTCTATTTATTTTTGTCTTCATTTTGGTAAGCTGCGTTCTTTTAGGAATTTACCCTTTTTATATAAAATTTCAAATTTACTGGTATAAGGGTTATATATAATATCCCTTACCATCTTTTCAATGTCTGTAAAGTCTATTGTGATTTTCCTTTTTTAGTGATATTCTTAATTCTGGTAGTATTTGTCTTCTCTCTTTCTCTCTCTCATTCTATAAATCTTGTCAGGAACGTAACAATTTTACTACTCCTATAAGAAAACCATTTTTGACTTATCTGTCATCTCTATTGTATATCTGGGTTTTATTCATTAATTTCTACTCTTATCTCTATTATTTCTATTCCCTTTGTGTTTAATGGGTTTGGGTTTTCAAACTCCTTGATCATTTACAGGGATTATTTAATATTTAGCCTTTCTTCTTTCGTAATATATAATTTTGAGGTTATAAATTTCCTTCTAAGTACAGTTTTCACTTCACCTCACAAGTTTTATTATGTTGTATTTTTATTTTCATTATGATTTAGTAAAAAATATTTTCTAACTCCCTTTGAGACTGCTTGTTTAACTCATAGATTTTCTTTAAGTGTATTACTTAATTCCCAGTATTTGGCAGTTCCTGGCTATATTTTTTCTATTAATTTCTAGGTTGTTTCCAATGTGGCCGCATAACACAATCTTTACCATTTCAATGTTTTGAAATTTTCTGAGACATGTTTTATGGCCAAGCATATTTTCAGTTTCAGTAAGTGTTTATGGACTCTTACAAAAAAATCGTATCCCTCTTTTGTTGGTTGGTGACTGCTAATTTAATTTTGGGTGCAACTAAGAACACTTGTGGTCCTTGATTCACTCCATTGGCTTCCTGGAGAAGAAGGAAAAGAACTTTCAAGTTCTGAACACTTATGTAGCCATCAGCAAAAGGACAAGCTCTATTAGTGGGACATGTTATCAGTCAAGCCAAGTGACAGCCTATCTGTGAACAGTAAATTTGCTGTTCATCTGATGCCCTCAAATCCCTGGGGGGTCTAGAATGGAGGTAGACCTGCTCTTCTTTGTAGAGGAGTGCAGAAGTGTTTTAGGTACTGTAAAGGTTTACTCTCCTTTCTGCGGTCCTAAGTCCTCCCATTCATCCTTTCTCTCTCTCCCAGTGCCTTCACTCTCTTCAGTCAGGCTCTCATTGGTCCTTCGCAGAAAGGACTGCCAAGCTCAATGCCAACAGACTCTTAACTGGTCTTGTTGCCTCTAATCTCACCTCTGCAAATATGATTGCTTGTAAAGTCCAATCACCCACGTCACTCCTTCAAGTGGCTTCATAGGACCTACATAATAAAGTCCAAACATGTTAACGTGACATCTGAGGCCCCGTGACCAAGCCCTAGCCTTGTATCCTGCCTCATCACCCCATACATTGTGTGCACAGCCACCAAATGTTTAGCACAGCCCCTCACCGTCATGATTTTATGCTGGGCCATCAGCATGGAACACTTGCCGCTCCTCACCAAACACTATTTATTCTTTTTGTTTCAGCTCCCTCTTAGCATCTTCTCTGAAAGCTTTCCTAAAGCCCTTCATGGCCCCAAAGTTTGTCCCTTCTCTGAGATCCTAACCTATTTCTCCATTTCTCTTCTGTGCATAGTGTCCTGTGTCCTTCCCTGCCTGACTCACTGGAATGCCAGCTCCTGAAATATGCAACCCTTGTTGAAAGCATTTTTCGGTCACCTCGTCAGTATTTTACATGGATCCCTGCAGACACGCTCAATAAATGAATGTGGAATGGAATCCCCTAGAGCCTGTTATTGCCCATAGTAACTTGTAAAGTATGTGTACTTCTTAGAACCAGTTTTTCAAGTGAAATGAGTCATCTGAAGGTCAGACTATATCAGTGTGATATTCTGTAAGGAAGTCTAAAGCAGGAAGCATTAAGAAAGCAGTAGCTCAGAGTTGGGGATAAACAAGATTAAGTAGAAAGGGAAGTATGGGTTGCCTTCCAACTTAGAAGACTAGAATTTCCACTTTCTGCGTATTAAAAATAAATCTACTATCTGAAATCAAAGGATGTGGTCAGTGAGTGTTCCCTCCCCCCACCCCTTGGAGAGCTTTGCCTCTTGACGGTCAGTGTTTCAGAGTTTGCCTCTATAATCCGGAGTTCAAATATATCAGCTGCAACTTGAGATGCTTGAAATGGGACTTGTTGAATTGGCTGAGAAATATAACCAAGAAGGAGTTTAGATGGTTCTCCCGATTATATTTCACATCCTTACCCCTTTTGGGAAAGAAGGGGAGAAAACTATTCTATGACATACCATAATGCATTGGGCTTCTCATCAACGCAACACCCAGGCTGGAAACCTTGACGCAAGTGTCTGATCTACACTTCTTTCATTTGCTTCTTTCTCTGCCAACAACTGCTATTATTTCTTCCCCCAAAATTGACCACAGGTCAGACATTGCCTTTCCATCACATCCCCTCTAACCAGCTCTTGCCTCCATTGTTTCCTGCTGATTCTCAGGCCATTTCTCCTCTTGCAATCACCTTGCATGTGTCTACAGTTATCTTCCTTAATCAAGGTGTAATCAGGGCACTCTGTTCCGAAGGGATCATAATGGATCCATACCACCTGGACAACCATATTTCATTTCCTCTGCCTAACTGTCAAGTCCATCCATTACTTGGGCTCACCTTATTATCCAATCCCGTCTCCTTCCTCTTTCCAAAATGTAAAATCTAGTTCAGGGGTCATATGACATGATGGTTAAAAGTATGAATTTGGCTCCATCACTTACAGGTTGTGACACGGAAATAACCTCTACGTGCCTCAGTTTCCTCACAGGTAAAGGGGGTGTAACCATATCACCTCACAAACTTATGGTGAAAATTGAGTGTATATATAAAATGTGTCAAATGGTAACACACCTAGTCAAAGCTATAAATATGAAGTAGATGATGCTTACTGCAATTAAGTGGATCTACTTACTTTTACCAGCCCTGTGTTTGCTCTTTTCTCTCTGTTTCCACAGAATTATCTGAACTCTGTAGCCTTTCAAGACTGTGACCACATCCCAGGTCACTCACAAAGATTAAGTTGTCCTCTTCACTACACTCTTCCATCTTGTTAGATCAGTTCTTCACAGACCAACATGCTACCAGATTCTTTTGTGAAGGGTCATTTTATGTGTCAACTCGACAGGAGGTGGGGTGCCCGGATTATGGTTCTTTCTGGGTGGGTCTGAGGAGCGCATTTCTAGATGAGATTAGCATTTGAATTGGTGACTCAGTAAAGCAGCTTGCCCTCCCCTAGTTGGAGGGGACAGGGCATCATCCAATCCATTGAGGGCCTCAATAGAACAAAAGGTGCAGGACGGAGGAATTTGCTCCCTTTCTTGCCTGCCCGCCTGTGTGTGCTGGGGGATATCCGTCTCCAGCCCTCAGACTGGGATTTCTGCTCCCCTGGTTCTCAAGCCTTTTGACCTGGACTGAATTACACCTGGGGTCTCCTGGGGTCTCCAGCTTGCAGATGGCAGACGGTGGGACTTCTCAACTGCCACAATTACTTGGCCAATTCCTCACAATAAATCTCTATCTATTATCTATCTATCTATCTATCTAGCTATCTATCTAGCTATCTATCTAGCTATCTATCTAGCTATCATCTATCTATCCATCCACCCATCCTGCTGGTTCCTCTGGAGAACCCTGACTAATAAGGCTTTAAGTAGGTTACGTTGATCTTCCCTAGCTAAATTTTAATTTTAATTTATTCATTTATTAATCCATTTTCTCAACAAATATTTATTGATACCATGTTACTAGCTTTACAACCTTCTGTTCAATAAATGAATCCTTGGTTTACCTGTGATCTGTACCTTTATATCATGATAATAAGCTCACAGTCTAGAGGAGACTTATCATTTTAGGATTATGTCATCAGCGCTTACATTTAATTACATCCTGGAAATGTCTGCATTCGCATTTTTTCACTTCTGGTAAAATTTCCTGTAGGTATTTCTTTATATATATATTACATAAGTAATAAGTATATGTAATATACTTATAGAAAAATTCCACTCATATATAAATTCCATTCATGTATGAATTGCATATATCTTTCTCTCTATATATATCTATATCTCATATATTTCAGGCCACCCCACATATTCTTACCTGTGAAAAATGTTGATTGCTTAATACCTTAGAGTTTTCACTCTACAATAAGGGGTTTGTCTTCAAAGAAGCTTTGGAAATGACGCAAACCGGAAGCCCCTCTGTGAGATTTACAATGAAAATGGGTATATCAAAGGCTCTAAGCAAGTCTTCAGTAAAGAAATGATTAATTT
Organism: Balaenoptera physalus; assembly: GCF_965194825.1. NCBI lineage: Eukaryota > Metazoa > Chordata > Mammalia > Artiodactyla > Balaenopteridae > Balaenoptera > Balaenoptera physalus. The sequence goes on from NC_138899.1 coordinate 2,936,270, forward strand.
TGTTTAATTCAGCATTTTCACACTTACGTGGCTCTACACGATTTTTCCTAAGAAATGCAGTGCTAGGAGTTATTACAACTAAATTTTTATCTTCCAACAAGGAGTTATCATGTGATTTTGTGGAACTGAATGTACCCACAATAGATCTGAAAAGATCAAATATTAAATAAATCACTATGCTGCCATGGCAATTATACTATTTGTGTAAATGGATGTATGTATATATGAAAGTTAATTATTGATTAAGCTTATTATCTAAAATTCCTAATATTCTGTTTATTCATTACCTAGCTGATAGAAGTTAAAAACCACAATGGCATGTTAAGACACATTCCTATAATATTCAAGTTTAGCTTTTTTATTATCTGTCTTTTCCTGAAGATATTAGGAGCCTATCTGATTTGGCTATAACTGAATTTGAATAGTTAATATCCAACCCAAATTATCCATCATTCCCCTGTTTTAGTGCTGCTTTTATTTCACTTTGAATTCTCATGGTAAGTAAAGAGTCCATTCCTTAATTTTTAGCCAATCAAAAGAATGTATAGGCTTTTACCATAAATTAGTATACTAAAATGGCTTTTCAGACGTGTGGACATTTGGAAAGACCAATTTTTTTCCTTAGGAAATAATACATCCTTCTGTGGTAGACAGAGTAATGGGCCCCAAAGATGTCTCCGTCTGTCTCCAGAAGATGGTCGTAAGTTATGCTGCAGATGCAATAAAGTTGCAGATCAGCTGACCTTGAGATGGGGACAGTCCTGGATCACCCAGGTGGGCCCAGTGTGATCGTGAGGGATTCAGGGTCAGAGAGATGCCCTGTGAGCCAGGCTCCACTGGCCGTTGCTGGCCTTGGGGATGACAGGGGCCACAAGCCGACGAGAGCAGCCCTGCCAGCATCTTGATTTTAGCCCAGTGAGACCCATCTTGGACTTCTCACCTGCAGAGCACTAAGATAAGAAATGTAAATTTACCACCAGGTGTGTAGTCAGAAACTAACATGATCCCCGGTGGCTTGTGGGAAGGGAAGTTGAAGGAAGCCGTTCTCCTGAAAGTTAGGGTTGGTTCAGGCTAGTTAGAGGCAGAGAAAAACTACCTCGGTCCTTGAGGCAGACACAGGGCTTGATCTAGGTCTTTAGCCCTACAGACCCCTCCCCAGCGGCTCACGGGGGATCCAGGCATCCCTCCCCATGGGCTCTGGCCCCGGTTCCCAGCGTCCGTCTGGCAGGTGGGGAGGAGCCAGCTTTAGTGGAGACTCAGGTGGCCCCCGAAGCCCCCAACTCCTCATCCTGCCCGGAAGCCCCTCCCTGCTGTAGCTAAGAGGCCGCCCACCTGTTTTTGTGAGCTCACCTCTGCCTTTCACCTGCTGGGAACCTCTTAGGTAGCTCGGTCCATTTCCCTGAGCCTCCCTGTTCCCACAGCCCGTCTCAGGATGCGAGCCTGGGGCCAGCCTTCCATCCTTCTGCAGGTCCCACCTGATGCCAAACACCCGACCGGGGAAGCCTGGGTCTGCCGGTTCCGGCTGTGCATCCTGCCCGGCGCTGCCCCCTAACTTCAGGGCCAGGACGTGCGGTCCAACCTGATGCCCCCCAGGCTCATCCGTTCAGACTCCCAGCTCTCCCTCACCCCACAAGCCTAACTCCAAACCTACCACCTCGAGATCCAAATGGCTTTTTCTCTGTCAGAAAGCGTGACCCTCACACTCTGACCTCTTTCACTGCCAGAAAGGTGACCTCCCAGCTGATCTCCACACACCCATCTCTCCCTCGCTCCCCCGAAGACCCTGTCACAACTGTGCTCTGGATTTTCTTACCCTCACTCCGCCTCTACCAGTCATGTCCTCTGGGACTTTGCTGGGTCTCTTGATTTTTCTTTTTAAAGAGGATAATTATTTCTTTTTTTTTAAACTATTTTTTATTGTGGTAAAATATATATAACATGAAATTTTAACCATGTTGACTATACAGTTCAGTGGCATGAAGTACACTCACATTGCTGTGCAACCATCCATTTCCGGGACCCTTTTTATCTTGTAAAACCGAACCTCTGTCCCTTTAAACTGTAACTCCCTACTCACCCCTCCTCCAGCCCCTGGCAACCACCATTCTACTTTCTGTCTCTATGAATACGAGGACTCTGGGGACCTCACCTAAGTGGAATCATACCGTACTTGTTCTTTTGTGTCTGCCTTACTTGATTTAGCATAAGGTTTTCAAGGTCCATCTATGTTGTAGCATCTCAGAACTTCATTCCTTTTTATGACTGAATAATATTTCACTGTATGGCTGGACCACATTTTGTTTATCTGTTCACCTGCTGATGGACACTTGCGCTGCTTCCATCTTATGCTCAGGGTGAGTAAGGCTGCTACAAACATGGGTGGACGGGGATCTCTTTGAGTCCCTGCTTTCACCTCCTTTGGGACATCCCTCTGATGGGGGAACTGGATAGTATGGTAATTCTCTGTTTCACTTTCTGGGGAGCAGCCGGACCGTTTGCCGCAGTGGCTGGACCATTTACATTCCCACGAGAAATGTCTGAAGGCTCCAATTTCTCTGCATCATCGTCAACACCTGTATGTTCTGTTTTCTTGATGGTACTCATCCTCGTGGGCTGGTCTCTAGGTCTTTAATCACTTCCTCTTCCCTGGCTGCTTTCCTTCTAGTGGCAAACATGCAGGCTTGCCCTTGGTCTTAGAGCAAACCTTCCTTGGACAAGACTTCACATCCACGTACCCCGTTCCCTGCTTTCAACCTCACATTCTCAAGTCACTGGCCTTTAGTTTGTTGTTTAATCCAACCCCACATGCTTCTCAAACCCTCTGCTCTACTGGAACTTCCTTCTGGCTCCTTTTCTCAACCCCCAGCCAGTGCACGTCTCTGGGTCCCTGCTGCTCAGGGGCTGGTGGCAGAAACATCACGGGGAGCCCATGAGAAATGTAGACTCAGCCCCCAGACGTGTAGGATCAGACCTGCATTTGTGCAGATCCCAGGTCGTGTTCTGTGCTCATCCAAGTCTGAACAGACGGCTCCCACCGACACCCATCCTCTTCTCCGGGTGTCTCCAGCGCTGGCCCTCCGGACCCACGTCTGCCTCCCTGGACGTTGGTTCTCGTGTCTTTGTTTGTTTACTTCCTCGCCCCTCCCTGTACTTTGATCCCCCAGGGCTCTCTTCTTAAACCCCTTCTTTTGAAACTCAACCCATTCTTCTAGCATGTCCTCATTTGTCCACGTGGCTCCCGTGGTCACTTACACATCCTTGAACCTGGACTGTGTGTAGCTCAGAGCTCTCCCTCGAACTCCAGGCTGTAACTGTATCTGCCAAGCGGAGCTTGGCCTCCCAGCCCCGCCAGGCACACAGCCCCCAGCCCAGCAGAATCCAGCTCAGCCCCAGGGTCCGCTCTGCTTTTGAAGGAGGTATCATCATCTCCGCAATCACCCTCAGGTCAACTCTGATTCTTACTCGTTTCCTCATTCCTGTTAGTAACCAAAGCCTGTCAATTCTATTTAATAGCCAGATGGTGTCAGAACTACCCAGTGAGCCCCCAGACCTCCTCCCTCTCTGAGAGCCACGTTGCATCATTTCAGAGGGCTCCCTCTGTGACCCACTCTCCCTCCCTCTGAGGTACCAGTGCAGTGCAGGTCCTCGTCTGCTGTCACCTCTGCAGTGGCCTTAACTGGATTCTTGTCCCTAGTCTCAGTCCACTGTGACCTGTTTTCTTTCAAAAAATATGTAGTCCTATAATTCCCTTAATTAAAAAAATGCAACGCCTCCCTATTCCCTATAGACCAAGGTCCAAATTTCTACAAAAGACTTTCATATTCCTTCCCAATCTGTTTAAAGCCTATCGTTCTTCTTAACCTCATCCCCCTGGTCTACGTTCTATATCAGTGACTCCCAACCCTGGCTATAATTAGAATCACCTGCGGAGATTTAAGACACCAAAGCATCAATGCCCAAGACCTGCCATGCATCAGAGACTCAGGAAATGAGGTCCCCGCCCTGGTGGTATGAAAAGTAGAATAGGAGTAGACAAGAGCCCTTGAACTTCAAGGGCACACCACTTGCCATGGTCTCTAGCAGGTGGCACCTTAAGTCCCTACCCTAGCAAAGAACCATCTCTATTTGTGGGGAAACTGAAAGTGAGAGAACATTCTTTCCCTTGCAAAAGCAGCCCTTCCTGTAATATCCATAATGGATTACACTTTCATTCCAACTTAGCAAAGATGAAAGTGAATGTAAGAAGTTCAGTAAAATATGGTCTTCTAGGAATTAAGACTTGCCAGGGGATGCATTAACTTAATTGGTCTCTATTGATAGAATGAAGGCAAGTAACAGAGTGGCCTCCATATGTATCATAAAAGGATATTTGTTGTCTAGATTTAGGAGAAAATCATAAAGTGATGCGTGTGTATTCGTGTGTGTGCATGTGCATGTGTGTGCAAGCACGAGCATACTCGTGTGTGTGTGTGTGTGTGAATGTATGGGTGCAGTTGTATGGCTGTGTGGTCTTAAATGCTCTCTTGCATACTTACTTTGCCTCTGAAGCCTGACTTCACTGATTTTTCAACTAGGCACTTTACGAATCCTCAGTGTGAGTGAGACTTCACTGATATTCTGAATAGTGATGAAAACCATTTAAAAAATCCCAAACAAGTTAAGAGGCAGAAAATGTTCTGCGCCATATTTAAGCAGCTCTTTAATTTGCCAAGATGCCATATTGAATTTTCCAACCTATTCTCTACATAGAGACTCTTTCAAATAATAAAATATATTATATTGAGTATTATTGTTTTGATAGATTACCATTGCCCCCAAAACACTAGCAGCTGGCTGAAAAATATTTCTTAGCCTTTTATTCCAAAGCTATGCTATTTCAAAACTTTTAAAAACGATTCTTTTGGAAGAGGTGGTGGCGTTTCTGAGTTATGTTGAATTTCCACCTACTGCCCACTAAACACAGTACGACTAGGACAGCACAACAGACATAACAGGAAGAGCATCTGCAACAAAACTAGGTGATAAGACCCCCGACATGGCCTTCAGAATGCCAGAGAGGGACCCATGACAGCCACAAGACTTGAGGGGAGTCATAACTGGCTTGGCAGGAGGCGGGGCGAGGCAGCAGGCAGCCCATGGATGTGGGGACAGCAGAGCAAACAGAGCCTGCGACTCACTGGAAAGCACGGGAGTCAGTTTCCAGCTGTGGAAACAGGAGAAGCTTTGCAAACTCTGACTTGTGGGTGAGTGCAAGGGTCCCCCCTCGAAATGACCAGCCAGGCTCCCTTCCAGGACAGACTCCAACGTACAGAAGCTGCTGGGGATACAGTCAGAAGTGAGCAGGACGGAGCCAGTCGGGGAGGGGGCGATGGGACTAGGGAGCACAGCCAGGAAGTCTCTGCAGGGACCAGCCACACCCTGATCCCCTGATCGTTTGTGAAAACCACTGAAGGGGGCGCTCGAGAGCCAGGAAGCTAGAAAAGATCCTCGAACCCCTCTCCTTCCTCCTGAAAACAGAAGAACTCACCTCCGGTGAAAATGAGCCACAGAAAAGGATCGCAGGATAATTCCACACGATGTTATCCTCAGACAAAGCAGAGTAAGGAAGAGAATGACATTCCTACAGCCAAAGCCTGCAAGACACACCCATCCACAAAACCTGCGAGAAACAAAACCCATGATACTTCAACGTGAACCGAATGAGGTGACGGAAATAACAGAAGACAGTAAAGAATGACATAACTCAGAATTAGTGCATCTTGGGAAGGTGGTGCCAGTAGGAAGGGATGAAGAGAAAAAATCATTTTAGAAAGGAGATCTAAATTAGGAGAAATAGTGCCTTCATAGAAGGTGAAAAGAAGGGAATGTTTTAAAATCCAAAAGAAGGAATTCAAGAAAAAGTGGAAAAATTTAGACCATAGGCAAAGAAGTTTCAGAATAAGTATAACAGAATTTCCTAAAGAAGAAAACAATGACATAAAGGGTAAAAACTAAACTTTAATCACTCTTCCCTGAAGTAAAAAGGAAAGCCTAAACTACGTACTGAAATGGGACCCTGCATTCCTGGGCGGGGTGAACCGCCCTGGGCAGGGCAGGTGGGTTATGTGAAAGGAAGCCTGACTCTGCATGTGTTTGGTTTCTGTTTTTGAGAACAATGTTAGGATTCGGAAACGCCAATGTGGAGAAGAAACCAGTGAAGAGAACGAAAATTTCAAAACTCTTTAGTTAGTATTGAAATGTAGAGGTATAGTATTACTGTGGTTTCTGTACTTGGGAAAACTCACTTTCTGTAGGCAATGAATTTATCCAGACACTCCATGCAGAAAAGGAATCACTGCAGTAAGTGGATATTGTCCACTGAGCATATGGTCGCCCCAAAAGTGTTACCCAAAGACCCATCTGGGGAGGAAACGCACCAGCAAAGTAAGATGAGCTTCGCTCTCACGGCTGTAAATTAAGACGCTCCGAGGGCAACCCCTGCGGAGGGGTAAGGTCATTTTCCCCCTTAATTAAAAGAAAACAAAACTGTGTGGGCTGAAGCCTTGACTTATACAATTGACATGTACTTCCTGTTTGGAAATGTCATTGGATTCAGGGAATCAATAACGTTCACACCTGCCTTCCTTTCCTGGGACAGCTATTTTGATATTCTCGTAATGAACTCTTATCATTTCATGGCCACGGCCACATTCACTCTGGCACTTGTGATGTTCCCTTAACCTTTAAAAATAAGAAGTTAATAGGACCATGGGACCCAATAGGATGAAGAATTGCAAATTGTCTTCAGACATGAAAAACAAAGAAAGAGGATGTCTGAAAAGTTCATTCTAGGCATCTCTAAAAACAGCTAAATGCTCTGGCACCAAAGCTGGTCACTTAGTCAGCTCTTTCTGTGTAAAACTAAACAAGAAATGCATTGGTAAGGATAACTTGATAGATTCTCTTAAAAGCAATGAAAGTTGATAGAAAAAATCGTTTTCCACCTTTTAGATCAGAAAATAGACAAGTCTGAACTATTTGATGAAGGTTTTAAGTATGGAATTCCCCAAGAAAGGGACTTAACAAAGGAAATAAATGTTTTCTTATCCTGGAAATAAAAAGGGGAAGAAATAGACAAGAGTTATTTATTTTATTACCTAGTAAGTAAGCAAAGTTTAAAGTCCTATGGGTGATTTTCTAGAAAGGGTATTATAAGAAGAGGATTTCCAGAGAGGGTGTTACAAAGAAACCAAATGAGCAAATATTTGGGGCAGATGGTGTGTAAAGCACTCCCATGCCTTGGAACTCCACAGAACATAGTAGTTTCTTCAGAAATAATAAAATGCGCTGCACTAAAGTCGCATACGTGCATAAACCTTTGGTCAAATATCAGCTGACCCAGGATCTCCCTGCTCAGGAATGTGCAGCTGGCCGGGGAAGATGGGTGGACAGAGGGTGGACCGGAGGCAGGGACAGGGCAGGTGAGCTTGCCCAGCAGATCCAAGGTGATCGGAGGGCCTGCCTCTTCCTGTGGTTCCCACGGGGGATCCTGAGCCCCACCTGCCAGCCTGCTCTCCACCCTGGGCTTCCCTTGCCCTGTCTTGGGTTTCATGGCCGTCAGTCACCCGGGGTGGGCACCCAGCCACCAATGCTTTCTCTCGGGCACCACACATAATTCACATCCTTCCCAAATATGGGAAAGACTGGATTCTTTCCGAAGCACGGGATGGGGAACCACACTCAGGCTAGAATTTGCACGTGTTTTGAGATCTGTTTTGTTTTCCTGTGAGTTATCTGAGTAACACTCACTAAAAGCATTGCATTCAAACGGCTTTTACAGAACAAAGTATTGCATATTTTGAAATGAAAACGTGACAGGAGATGGCCAGTGGCTCAGTGTTGGCAGGTCAGGCAGGGAAGCTTGGTATCACCCAGCAGGCGTCTGGCCGGTGTGCCTCGTCCAGGACTCAGGCCGGACACCTCGGTGCTGGAGATTCCATCAAGGACTCAGTGTGTCTGCCTAACTTTAGGTCTAGCAGAGTTGGGGAGATGAGTGGTGAATGAAACACATCGAATGACTTGTACCCTGGAGCATTTTTGCAGAATGCAATGCAGCAGTTGGAGGCCGTGTTCCAGGCCGTCCTGTGAGAGGGCAGTGGGGACCTGGCCTACGGCTCTATTTTTAATAAGTGAGGTCACGGAGTATTTATATGTACCCTTGGGGCAGCCCTACCACCAAAAGAGGGACGTACAAGCTTACACTTTAGTGACCCCGCTGTTCACCAACTTCCAGTTTCATTACATTTAAGCATTTTATTACTTTGGTACAAGGCAGTAGAGAAGAGAAACAAAAGAGAAAAACCTAATGGATGAAGAAAGCATTTTCTTTTTACCTCCCTCCAAATTGTCATTTTCTTCATTTCAAAAGAGAAGACAGATCAACAGACTTTGTCCATTCAGTCAAGGGAATATTATTTGGTGATTGATTAAGAGAAATGAGCTATCAATCCACAAACTGGCGCACTGGCATGGAGGGATTTTTTTTTTTCTTTTTTTGCCCAGAGTTCTCATGTTTACTTCTTTTTTTTAAAAAAAAAAATTTTATTGAAGTATAGTTGATTTACAACATCATGTAAGTGTCAGGTGTACAGCACAGCAATTCAGTTTCATATATATATGAATATATATTCTTTTTCAGATTCTTTTCTCTTATAAGTTATTACATAATATTAAGTATAGTTCCCTGTGCTATACAGTAGGTCCCTGTTGGTTATCTATTTCATATGTAGTAGTGTGTACATGTTAATTCCGTGGAGGAATCTTAAATGCATGGTACTAAGTGAAAGAAGCCAGTCTGAAAAGGCTACACACTGTATGATTCCAACTACAGGACATCCTGGAAGGGGCAAAACTATGGAGACAGTAAAAGAGATGAGTGGCTCCCAGGGGTTTGGTTGGAGGAGGCATGAAGGTGTGGAGCACAGACTTTTAGGGCAGTGAAACTGTCCTGCGTGATACTATACGGTGGATACATATCACTATACATTTGTCTAAACCCATAGGATGTACAACACAATGAGTGAACCCTAAGGTAAACCATGGACTTTAGTTAATAATAAAGTATCAGCATTGGCTCGTCCATTGTCACAAATGGACCACATCAATGCAAGATGTTATTAACAGGGGAAACTGCCCCGGGTGTGAGTGGTTAGTTATGGGAACTCTGTATTTTCCAGTCAATTTTTCTATAAATCTAAAACTGTACTAAAAATACAGTCTATTTATGTTTTTTCTTAAAGTGAAGACATACACTGGAATTTCTTAGCATCTCTGCAGTGTGTTCTACAGGGAAGCTTGAGACCACGTGCTTCTTCCCCTTCACTTTCTCGGCGTGTCCCTGCCTCGCTACCCTAAAAATCCTCTCCAGGGAGACAGGAGTGTAGAGAAGTGGATGCCAATTCTGTTCCCATGACTCCTCTCTTGGCCCTCTGTCCACAGGGAATCTGAGTGCCAGGCTGGCACCCAAGCACACTTCGGAAGCTTCAAGCCCCGACTCCACTAGGAGTTCAGTGACTGGAGTGAAAAACCAACAGTTTCTGCCCAATTCCCAATGTCGAGTGGAGCAGGGGCTGTTTATCTTTTCCTCGAGATGACTCGTCCCAGGATGAGAGCGAATCACAGGCGTTTGGTAACAGTGTTTCCCACGTTCTCCGTGGCCGTGGGGTCCTGCCGAGGGGTGCCTGGGCTGTGCCCCTCAGCCAGCGCCCCAGCGGGCGGAGCCTAGGGCTGGCACTGGCCGGTCCCTAGGCCACGGGCCGTCCTCTAGGGGCCAAACTCTGTACCAGGCAGGGGACGGACGTAGTGGGGAACAGACCTACCCCCGAGAGACTTGGCAGAAAGGATGAGTCCAGCAACATGGCAAGTGCTACGCAGAAAAAGCGTTCTGCCAGAGGGGTGTCTAGGGCCACGCCTGAAGGATCGGCAGGAACTAGCCAGAAGGGAAGGGAGGCTCTCCCCGCTCCAGACAATGCCCGGCCGGCCCGCAGACGCCCTCCTGCAGCGCTCAAGATGCCAAGTGGCTCTCTCCCACTGCACCCGTTCCCCAGCTCAGCTTGGACGTCCCAGCAGCGCCCGGGGGCGCAGCGGGCAAGGACCCTGCGTCACACTCTGGTAGTGCTTATGTCACGCCAGGGATCTTCCATGGATTATTCTTCAAGGGACCGTTTCCAAAGACCTTTGGGGCAGTTACGTTGCAGGGTAGGCCTGTGGACCAGTATAACCGTTCATAATAACATCTAACAGTTCTAACTCATCTCATCACATAGTATCACAGCCAGGAGGGATCTCTGAAAACCTTCATCCTTTCTAAAGCTGAGGAACGGAAGCCCTGAGGGCTAAGTCTGGTTAGGGCTTTCCCTACTCCACAGAGCTATTTCTTGGAAGCAAGGTGAGAAGAACAGAGGAATCTTGGGGAGCTGTCACCTCATTTGGGTGCCTCCGACCTAAGCAATGTTGTATTTATCACATCAAGGGCACAAATCCTCTGTTCTGAGATAAACCCATAGATTGCCATGTACATACACAACCCCGACGGTTCTCAGGATCTGCCCCCATTCCTGCATTCCTGAGTTACCTGGCAAGGAGCACAGGTGCGGAGACTTTGCGGGGTGCGTGACATCCCCCCGTTTCCCAGAAGAGAGCCTCCAGATCAGTGGTCCCCACTGCAGCCCTAGATATGTAGTCAGTGGCTTTGCCACGTGGCTGGAGTGGAAACAAAGCTGAGAAAGAGTACGTGTCATCGATGCTGGGGGTGAGCTGATGGTTGACAACATCTCCAAGCAAAAGTGTCTGTAGAGGGCAGGTCTAAACAGCGTCTCCAAGACAAAAAAACCACCACCAACACCAACAAAAAAAATACCCTGTCATATTAAAATACAAGCTTTCCAATTTCAAACTTTTCAATCAGTTTCAAAATTGTGAAGAAGAGAAGCTCTATTTTGCTGTGTGTCTGCGTGTGCCGGTCTTGGTGTCACTGAGGTAATATTCTGTCTGTAAACTGCGCGGGCTCTTGTTGCTGAAGGTGTTTTACCTGTGCTGGTTCTATAGCAACATTCAGAAAGAAATCCCACAGCGTGGGGAGCTGCAGGGCTGGCGTCTCACACGCCTGTGACTCCCGGGGCCGCAGGGGCCCCGGCCAGTCGCGCCTCTCAAGTTACAGCTGCAGAGTGGCTGTAGCTCTGACGTCACCACCCAGATCAGCAGGGACTTTTCTCAGAGTAAAGAGTGAAGCGAATGGAACATGCAGTTGTTCCAAGTGAGAAGGGTTTAGACCAGATTTGCAAACAGGTGTGTGTGCAACCCAGATCGGCCCTCAGGTGTCAGCTGAGTCCCATTCTCCGCCTCCGTGAGCCCTTCCTGAATGGTGACTGTGAACGTTTTGGGGGAGGCCGGGGGCCAAGAGGATGGCTGAGCCGCAGGGAAGGTGGCGAGGGGATCCTGACCACGACTCAGGATTGGTGCTGTCCCCCGTCCTCCTCTGGGACTCAGATGGGTGCTGGCCATCCTTCTGCTTGTTCAGCTGTGCAGCTCATTCTGTGCATTGGTTCAGATCATGCCTCTGGGAGAACACCCCTACCCCGAAAGCCCCCTGCGAGCCCCAAACCCTTCATCCAGGATGGCGATGTCACCCGGGGTCTGTCTCCTGCCTGTCCCACCACACCTGAGTCCTGGAGAGCAGAGGTCAGCCCTGCAACTCTGTGTCCCCAAGCCCGGCAAGGTGCCTGCCACGTCCCAGCTATGCATCAAGCATGGATAAACCACAAGGTCCTGCTGTGTAGCACAGAAAACTATATTCAATATCCTGTGATAATGGAAAAGAATATTAAAAAAAGAATGTATATATATCTACAACAAATCACTTTGCTGTACAGCAGAAATTAACACAACATTGTTTTTTTTCTATTTTTTTTTTTTATTGGAGTAAAATTGCTTTACAACGTTGTGTTAGTTTCTGCTGTACAATGAAGTGAATCAGCTATATGGATACCTATATCCCCTCCCTCTGGAACCTTCCTACCACCCTCCCCCCCATCTAGGTCTAGAAAAATGGTACAGATGAACCTATTTGTAGGGCAGGAATAGAGACATAGACGTAGAGAATGGATGTGTGGACACGGGGGGGAAGGGGAGGGTGGGACGAATTGGGAGATTAGGTTTGACATAAATACACTACCCTGTGTAAAATAGAAAGCTAGTGGGGACCTGCTGTATAGCACAGGGAGCTCAGCTCGGTGCTCTGTGAACACTACATTGTAAATCAACTATACTCCAATTAAAAAAAAAAAGTATTTGAGATGAACAAGAGCCTGGGAGTCATTCAACAGGATGGGAATGCTGATCGCCAGCTTGTGGCCCCCATCCCTGCTCTCACCACCCCCCGCCCCAGCTAAGCACCAGTTCCTGGACCACAGGAAGTAGACCTCCCACATCATGGTGGCTTTCTTGTCTCCACGCTTAGGCTAATCATGCCTGCACACTCTTCCTGTTTTCTCTGAAATGGCTCTTGTCTTCCATAATTATATATATTTTAAAGTACTTCCTGTGCCTTTGTTCTATTGGTTTGCTTAGTTATAAAAAGAGGCTGCTTTTTTTGAGATTGAGTTATATATTAGCCTATTGTACTATCAAGTTACATAACAGATATTATTTGAAACTTAACAGAAATATTGCATGTCATCCCTGCCCCAGATTTCATGATATATCAAAGACTGGTTGCTCAGGTTAATTGATCCACAGTGTAGTTAATCCATTCAAGACAAGGGCACTAATTTTTCCTTTGATTGCTCATGGTTTCATGAAAATGTCTTTTATTTTAGTGTCTGCCCTGCTAAACACGGATATGTTATGCTACAGCCACTAAGGGAAGATATTGTAGAAGAATATTTAATGGCAATAGAAAAAGCTGGCCTTACATCAAATATTAAATAAGAAAGTGTGTTAGAATCTCTATTACATTATGATCCCAAATGTGAAAAAATTGGTAATCATCTCTGGTTGGTAGGCATACGGATGATTTTCATTTTCTTCTGTATGTTTCTCTGGATTGGGGAGTTTTCTGTGATGGACAGAAATTTCCTTGTAACAAGGGGGAGAAAAGTTTTAAAACTCTTTGGCATTTTGGAAACTTAAGCTCTTCATTTCCTTGACTATCTAGAGAATGAGGAGCCCTTAATTCACAGAAAGACCAGAAGATTCTTGCTACTCTCCAGGGGTATTGGAAATCTCCACTGCAACTCTGGGTTTATGGCAGGTGGGAGGTCATCAGTAATAAAGGTTGCAAAGCGCTGGATTTGGGAAGGACAAAAGCATTCTAAACTAATAAGTCATCAACAAGCAGGAGAAGCCATATACATCGTCAACCCATGGGCCCAGAAGGGGTGTCATTTGGGGAACTCATATATTTGGGTACATCTAGGAGATCAGCCCTCTAGGAACAATCACTGGGTCTTATCATGGAATAGCATGCCTTCCGCGGTGACCCTATGTAACAGCACCTAGGGTTGCCCAAGGAAGGGCAGCACCAAACGATACAGCTGATCAGTGGAACAGGATGACGCAAGACTGAAGTCAGACAGACTCGTCCCATCACATCTGCCAGCTCGAGATGCTTTTAGAAATAACATTTTCTAAAAGGAAAAAAGAACATTTCCATGTGTCTACTCCATAAACCGGGCATTTTACATACAGCTTTCTGTTTAATGTCTGTAAAATAAATCACATCTTCATTATACAGATGAGAACACTGAGACCCAGGGAGGTCTGGCCCAAGAGCCAGGAAGCAGCAAGAGTTAAAACCCTCACCTGGGTCTCCAGATCCCATCCAATCCCACACTTCCCCACCATCTGGCGCCCCATCAGCAATGAGATAAGTCGGCCGCACCCCCTTGAACGAGCCCCTGTCTCCCAGCTTCAGTTTCTGCCTATAACATGAGGTGACTGAGTTAAGTAGATTTTGAGGTCTCTTTAGCCCTTGCATTTTATGCTTCTTGAATGATTTTACTCATATACTAGAGTGACAGCTTAACACAGTTTTTAATGAAACGCTACATTCCTTTTGGCATTAACTTCACATGGTCCCATGAGCAAAGCACAGCAAAGTAAAGACCGGTTATAGGTTCAGATGATAGAGGATTCCGGAAAGGCCAGGATTAGAATTGCATTTCCAGAGGCCTGTGCTCCCCTCCCTGAACAAGACCAAAATGTTGGTGAAATTGAAACACTGCCCGTAGTTTGAAAATGAGTTTCTGAGGAGTACATTTAATTATGCATTTATAGCGCGCTCTCTCTCCCCTTCCAAGTTTCACACGATATGTACCGTTTGGGATACACACGTTAACTTTTCATCATGTTGGAATTCTAATTTCCTCAAAGTCTTTGAAACAAGATGCCAAAATGGCAAATGGAATTCCTTCCATCTTTACTTCAATACTAAACTATGATTGAAATAAACGTGTCCGAGTGGAAAGACGGGCGGCGCCGGGGGAGGCGGGGCGCCGGGGGAGGCAGGGCGCCGGAAACGTGCTTCCCCGGGTCTAGGGGGAGCCCCAGCTGGGTTGCTTCCCCGCGCCCCTCGGCTCCTCGCTTCTCTCCGGTCTGAACCCCGCCTCCTCCAGAACCCCGACTCCCCAGGAGGGCCATGAGGGGCGGGAGCGAGCGCTGCTTTCGCTTTCCCTTCCCCGGGCCCAGTCCTGACTCCGCGGGCCGCGCTAGACCCCCGCCCCGGCCATGGCCACGCTCAGGGTCCTGCCCCAAGCCCAAGCCAAGGTGGCTGTGTTCCGTGAAGACCTATGTACTAAGACAGAGAACCCGCTCGGGAGCTATTTCCCCAAGAAGATTTCTGAGTTGGATGCATTTTTAAAGGAGCCAGCTCTCAGTGAAGCCGACCTGAGCAATCTGAAGGCCCCCTGGACATCCCAGGGCCTGGTCCAGTCAAGGAGAAAGAGAAGCAGCAGGGGAAGAAACAGCAGGAGAAGGAAGACAAGCATGAAAAGAAGAAAGAGGGAGATGAAGACAGAGGTCCTCTTTGTGGCCCAGTGAACTGCAATGAGAAGATCGTGGTCCTCCTGCAGCGCCTGAAGCCTGAGATCAAGGATGTCGCTGAGAAGCTCAGCCTGGTCACCACCTGGCTGCAGCTGCAGATACCTCGGATTGAGGATGGGAACGGTGTTGGAGTGGCTGTCCAGGAGAAGGTGTTTGAGCTGACGACCACCCTTCACAGCAAGCCGGAAGGCTTCCACACTCAAATCTCCAAATATTTCTCTGAGCGCTCTGATGCCATGACCAAAGCAGCTAAGCAGCCCCACGTGGGTGATTATCGGCGATGGGTGCACCAGCTGGATGACGCAGAGTACTGGGATGTCCGGCTGATGGTCATGGAGATCCGCAAGGCTTATACTGTGTTCTACAACATCATAGTTCCTGAAGAACTTCGAGAAGCTCAAGAAGCCCAGGGGAGAAACAAAGGGAATGATCTATTGGCCTCCACTCATATTCTGTGATGGGTCCAGCAGAGACCTTCCTGACTTTTACAGGGGACTCCAGACTTTTCCAACCTTCTGTCTGTTGAGATTTCTCCCTCACCTTGCCTCCCAGGCACAATAAATATAGTCATACCATTGCGCAACAAAAAAAAAAAAAAAAAAAAAGAAAGAAAGAAACGTGTCCAAGCACATAAGAACAAATATTTTCAGTACCTTGTAAGGGTCTGAGTTTGTAAGGTGACTGCAAATCAAAGCCGGTTAACAAACGCAGCACTTCAGACAATGAGCCAAGGGAGCTGTGGCGGGTCTTTTATTGTTCAGGTTACACTTGGACTCAGGTTTGTCTGCTTGTAATCATTAACATCTAGAAAGAAGAGTACTTTTTTTTTTTAAACATCTTTATAGGAGTATAATTGCTTTACAATGGTGTGTTAGTTTCTGC
This sequence comes from Balaenoptera physalus, assembly GCF_965194825.1. Lineage (NCBI taxonomy): Eukaryota > Metazoa > Chordata > Mammalia > Artiodactyla > Balaenopteridae > Balaenoptera > Balaenoptera physalus. Next base: position 2,952,230 of record NC_138899.1, read on the forward strand.
TTTATAACAAAGTGAATCAGCTATACGTATACATCTATCCCCATATCCCCTCCCTCTTGTGTCTCCCTCCCACCCCTCTAGGTGGTCACAAAGCACCGAGCTGACCTCCCTGTGCTATGCGGCTGCTTCCCACGAGCTATCTATTTTACATTTGGTAGTGTATATATGTCCATGCCACTCTCTCACTTCGTCCCAGCTTACCCTTCCCCCTCCCTGTGTCCTCAAGTCCATTCTCTACGTCTGCATCTTTATTCCTGTCCTGCCCCTAAGAAGAGTACATTTGAATGCAAAAAATGTTAGAATTTCACGTGTTTTTTATCCAATGGTCAAAGTGGGAAATTAAGTCCATAATTTTTTATGAATGTTTTTATGTCCGTGAAGGCGTACAACTTAACTAATGGCTGAGAATTGTTGAGACAAAGAGGTTATCTGGATAAAGACTATGAAGACGGGTATTTAGACTTCCTTTGCGTTCAAAGGTGTGCACGGCGTCCCTGGTGGCTGAAGTCTCTGATGGCAGCTGGTGACCAGATGATTAGGCCAGAGGACCAAGGAGGCCTCAGCGTCTGAGCTCAGAAGGGGGCAGGCGGTTCTGCTATCAGGCAGCCATTGGGTTTTTACTGGTTCTGACATGGATTTGGAGGCATGTGACCACAGACATGTTACTTACATTCTGAGTCTCTGCCTCTGCGAAGGCAGATGAGGAGCTCTGCTTCTTTGTGAGATGGTGGTGAGGATGGCAGGAGACTGTGCAGGTGGCAGCCCAGGTGACGGGCCAACTCAGGGCCGGGTACAGGCCGGGTATCCATTGAAAGCCGGCATCCATGAGGAGGAGGAGGAGCGTGGATGGGGTTCCCTCTCCCGGGGAGTCGAGGAGGGGCTGGGGAGGGCCGCCTTACACGGAAGGCCACGCTGCTCAGCGGGAGAGCTGGGGAGGGCGTCAGCCACCACGGCGCTTCTTCCCTCCTGGGATTGTCTAGCAACATGGCCTTTTCTCTCTCTTTTTCAAGCATCAGTCATTGGACGGCTCTTGCCAACTGGTCATTCTCACCTCGAAAGTAACTCTCACTTGCGTTTTCTCTTGGGGACTGTTCTTGGTTCTTGTGTTTGCAGGAGCCCCAAATTCATGGACATGTATCTCCATCTGCCGCTGGTCCCAGGTGCCATCTCTGCGTTGGTCTGCACAGGGGTCAAGTGTGGGCTGGCAAAGCTTGACAGCGAGAGTGGCCTGGCGCTGTGGTTAGCGCAGACCTTGTGACCTGAGGGAGCTGAGAAGCTGGTTGACCAGAAAGCCCCGCAGGAGAACAGGGCAGGGGGTAGACCTCGGAGAGCGGCGTGCTCCGATGACAAGCTAGGGGGCCTGGTGAGTCTCACGGCCACTGTCACCGAACTGCAATGTCATCGCTTTTCTCCCAAATTTGGTCACAGTCTTCCCTGATTGGATGGTTAATCTTTGATAGACAGCAAGCAACTCTGAATAATCTTGTCATTTATAAATACGAAATAACACCATAGAATACCAAAGACACTCTTTATCATTTTGGGGAGGAAAAAAGATAAATATAACTTTTAAAAATATTCCTTAATAGCCTCAGAGTGGAACAGAGTGCAAGGCCCACCATCCGTAGAAGAGTTTTGTCTTCGGCTTAGAAAGTGGATGGAAAGAATTTTGGTAAAGATACACAATCTTACAATGTTAATGAGGCAGGTTTGCAAAATTCCACTTTTAAACAGATGTTCATTAATCTGTAGGCAGCCATAAAATAAGAATTTATGAGTTTAAAAAGTTAATTATTTTAGAGCATCCAAAGCTGTCACCCTTAACCTATTTCTTTCTGTGGACCAGCAAAAGCACACATAGACAATTTGTTTTCCTGACCATTTGGACCATAATTTTACTTTCAGTGAAAGACCATGTCTGAATTAAAGGCTTACTCGGAAAAAATAAAGCTTTCCTATATATACTTTTTAAGGATGGTTCCTTTACTGATTTTCCTGGCTATTAATACTTCCCCATTGATTTAGGCCATGGGTGAGGGTGTTATTTAGAATCTGAAATATTACACAAGAGTTTCAAAGGAAATATAATTATATGATCCATTATCCAGGGAGTGGGCCAGAGTTTTAATCTCATAACATCAAAGATATAATTTTTAATATTATGGATGCCTGGGATTCTGTTAAACTATAACATTCAGAGGCTTGTTTCTGTTGCATCAACAAACGAGGAAATGAAGCTGCAAGAGGAGGTGCTAGTTGCTTCACCTGAGATTTTTTTTTTTAAATAAAGAGACAGACGACGGTGTGTACAGTGCTGTTGGGTGAACAGGCACAGATGGAACAGAGCGAGAGCTCCGTCCTGGAGGAGGGGAGCCGTGGAGGGCGCATGACGTCACCCGAGAATCTGTTCATTTTACAGAAAGACAGCTACGTCTCCTTATCCATCAACCATGGTGTTTCCTCATTCCACTCTGGGCCAACGGGGGGGATTTTTCCAAAAAATCAAGTCTTGGATACTTCCTGACTGTTTGTTCAAGCAGTTCATATTTTGTCTCCAGTGATTTGAAGCTCAATGTTTATGGAGGGAGCTTTACCTTCCTTGTGAGAGGGAGCTGGAATGCTGCTCAGAGCAGAGTCTGTGGTCTGGGGGAAGGGGGCAGGGCCAGACCGTTGTCTTTGGCTGGAATCCTGTTCCCTCCAGAAATCACAAACAGCACGTGGGAGAGACCGAGTGATGAGCAGCTGCAATATCTACTGGGAAAATCTTTAAGATCCTAGAGAACCTCAATATTGCAGCTGTGAGCCCTAGCTGAGGGCAAAGTAGATTCACAGGATCATAAAGAGATCGTCTGATCTGTTGGTTTTCAAAATATTTCTCATCAACATGTCCTATTCTTAAACAAAGTCATAGGCAGGTCTCTAATACCACAAAATAAATAGTAAGATAAAGGAGAAGCTGCTCTAGTGAGGGCAGGGGTCGGGGGGGGGGGGAGCGCAGAGTCGTTTGTTCTAGATGGTTCTAGGTGGTTCTAGATCAAAACAGAAACCCTCAAGAACAAGGGAACTGATGAGCCTTATGTGGCTGTTAGCAACTCAGCTCAATGGACGCAGAAGTGCTACCAGAACTTAGTTCCTTGGAAAAACACAGTGGGGTGATGTTCTTTCCAGCACAGAGTGTGCCAACAAGAAATACGTATTTCAGTAAGAGGTATATTGTTTAAGAAGCAGAGAGATTTACATTTCAGTTTAGAAAAATTTCCATTAAGTGGTCTAACGAATACACCAGGTGTTAAAGGTGTATTCACCTTTACTTATCTAGACAACTTATTCTCATGAGGGGAAACTTCATTTAGTGGTGCTGGACAAACAGGTGGTTTGGTACATATGCAGATAACAATACAAGTAATTTGGTCTTGTGTTTTACGTTAGTACGCACACCTTTCGGGGCCTGGGGACCCAAAACAACTACATGCATCATTAACCAATCTCCTCCCCTCCAGCACCGTCACCTGCCTCTCCTGGTGGTACCCTGGAATCTTCTCTTAATCAAGGTACTATTATCCACGTCAACACTCTTCCCACCATTTCTCTCAGGGTAACACTGTCTGACTGTGTCGATCAAAAAGAGCCTGTTGTAGGCTCTTCTCTTTCTCTTACAGGGTAAGTATGCAGGACGTGTTTAGTCACGGGGCTGTAGCTTATCAGAAGCAGGTGCCGTGCCGTATGAAAACTATTGTATCCACGAAGACGAGCAGTTTCTGGGCCCCCTCCTTGCCTCTACCCTCCACCTCTGTTCCTGCCACAGCCCTTTGTGTGACAGAAAGGAGCGGCAGTGGGAGATCTGTCTAGCGAGGGAATAGTCCTATACAGAAATCTACACAGGTGATGGCATGGCACCTAGCACATTGCGGCAACGTACATTTCCTGGTTTGGATATTGCAGTGTGGTTATGTGATATCTAACCATAGAGGAAACTGGCCTGTGGGTATCAGAGGCCTCTCGGCATAATTTTTGTAACCCCTTGTTAACCTACAATTAAAGTACAGTAAGTCCCCTACACACAAACCTTCAAGTTGTGAACTTTCAAAGATGCGAACTTGCGTTCGCATGTCCAATCACGTAAGTTAGTTCACGTGTATGGCGTACGTTGTCACGTCCGTGCATCCTCTACAAGTGGTTGTGCTTTTGTGTACTGTACTGTACAGTACTGTAGAGAGTACAGTAGTACAATATCTTTATTTCTAGCCGAGGCTGTCCGGAAGCAAGCGTAAAACTAGTGGTGATGTAGCTGGTACTGCTACCAGCCCCTGGATGCCAGCTCTTGGACTGTACTACTGTACTTTTCAAGGTACTGTACTGTAAGTTGAAAAATGGTTTCTTTATTTTTAGTGTTTTTTTTAATGTATTGCTTGTGTGAAAAGTATTATAAACCTATTACAGTACAGTACTCTAGAGCCGATTGTGTTAGGTACCTAGGCTAACTTTACTGGACTTACAAACGTGCTCTTGGAACGGAACCCGTTCATATGTAGGGGACTTCCTGTACAAAGAAGGAGCCCCAGAATCTCTTTCCTAGTTGGTACTTGCCCCTTCTCCCCATCTTTCTGGGTATCCCACCTCCACGACCCCGGCTGGCTGGCAGCAGTCACCCAAGCTCTGGGGGAACGAGATGAGGGAAGAGCACGGAGCCTGGAAAAGCTGAGAGGTCCCCACTCCTTCTCCCCCTCTGCTGGGTCCCAGATCCATGCACATCAGCCCTAGGACCAGGATGCCTATAATTTTAAGGCATCTTTTGCTGTTTTGCATTCAGTAACGGCATCCACAGCTCTGTGTGACAGATCTCTTGAGATGGATATTTTTCTTTTTTAACCAAGATTACTTTCGAGAACAAACTCACAGTTTTTCGACTTTTATTAAAGTACATGGCTTTCTAGGTACTTTTCAGTGTCTCACGCAGATCCCTGTTGTGATAACAGAGCTAATCAGAGGACGCTCTTTGGGCTCCTGTGGGGCTGAGGGCGGGAGTCTGGGACTCCTCCTCTGTCCCTTTGATTGGAGGTGTAGGAAATCTAGGTACTTTTCCCCACTGGCACTAAAGTCCTGTGTAAAATGAGTAATATCACAGGATACCGGGAAAACCCAACAAGAAATTTTCAAGTATTTTCCCAAATATTCCTTTGAAAACCTTTTATGCACCATTGTCACATTTATTATAAGACATACGCCTGTGGCATAAAATGTATACACGGAGCTTTTCCCTCTGAGATACACAAATCGTAAATCTGAGCAATGGAACAGGATTAAAGCATCTTCAATTGTGCAGTGAAGATGTTGCATTTTTGACATGGTGGCATAGCCACCGTTCTTTTTTAAAAAAATTTATTTTATTAAAGTATAGTTGATATACAATGTTGTGTTAATTTCTACTGTACAGCAAATTGTTATACATATATATATTGTGTGTATATATATATATATTTATACCTTTTTTCATATTCTTTTCCATTATGTTTTATCACAGGGTATTGAATATAGTTCCCTGTGCTCTGCAGTAGCACCTTGTTGTTTATCCATTCTATACGTAATAGTTTGCATCTACTAATCCCAAACTCCCAATCCATTATTCCTCTACCCGGGAAGAATGGATTGGGAGTTTCTTCCCCAACCCGGGTGGGGCAACCCCTTGGCCACCAAAAATTCTATTCTCTATGTCTGTGAGTCTGTTTCTGTTTCGTAGATAAGTTCACTTGTGCTATATTGTGCCACTGCTAATTTCTAACTGTGTCATTGTTGTAATGATCGTCAGATCTGCTCTTAAAAAGGTTCAGTTGTTAAAATTTTTTTCGGAAAACAGTATTTAATAATTCGCAAACACTGACTGCAAACGAAGCATATGTAAAATTTTCTCAGGGCTTTGAGTGAATTATTATTAAAGAAGTGAAAGCAAAGGGAAATAGCTAATCCCGGTCTTTGAAGTCCGTTTGGAACTTAATTGACCATTAGGCCACCAACTATCTTGGCAGCCCACCATTCAATAAAGAGGGACTCAGCCTTACATTAGGGATGAGAGCAGAGCAATTTATCAGAAGCTACACACCATTTACATTGCTTTCCGTGGAGATTTCTTGGGGAAAGTGCAGAGCACACAGTTTTAAGTAATTTATGAGCTTTTTAGTAGTGTTATAGCAATTGACTTCTGACAATAATGAAACTGTTGACAAGTATGTGTGAGATTTGTTTGACTTGGGCCGTGATTGTACCTCATCTCCTGCCTTAGAAGCTCAGGCTGCAATGAATGAAGTCACGGGGGGGAAATTTTTTGAAAAAAATAAGTAATGCTGATAAACATAAACGTCTCCAGTGTGTAACCAGACTAAAACAATAATACCGCCTTATATCCAAACAAAATCAATTTGTAAAATTGCATTGCTCTTCTGAAAAATCTCATTTGATCTATAGGGACCCAACTGGCAAAATATCAATTTAGCAATTAACTTTCAGGCTTGAAAAAGTATTACTCTCACATTAGCCCTATGATATGCTTATAACCAAGAAATATGATCAAAACCATTTTTTCAAGTTTTGATCTGAAAACGGACATAACCCTGGTCCCACTGGTGGGCTCTCCATGGTAGGGACACTGGATAGATTCCCACCAGCTTCTCTGTTTCGAGAGGTTGAACAAGATACCAGAAAAGAGGGATTCTGACTTCTCTTTTGATGAGCTCCATGGCCTTGAGTATAGCATTCAGCCTGTCTGGACTGCGGGTCCCAGTTCATGATTCTAGACTGTCATGTAGAATTGTGATTTTCAAGCTTTGTGCACATGAGGACCATTTGTGTAACATTAACAACTATACAGACCACCATACAAATAGTAGGTTTACCTTCATTCTCCGCCGATGAAAAGAAGAAAATATATGTATATATATTTATTTAATTTCCTCAGTCTATAAAATCATAAGAGCTATTATTCTTAGCTAGTAAGCATTGTGCTAATTATGTACTTGACATTATAAGTGAACATTATTAGTATACTGATTTTACAAGTGAGGCACTGAGGCCTTGAGAGATTAATTAACTTGCTCAAGGTCACAGAGCCGGAAAGATGTGGAATATCGAACCCTCTCAAATTACCCCAGACCCTAAACGTCCACGTTCCAGACCTCGTGTTGGGTACCGCGGGGGGAAATGACGATAGGTTTCGTCGTTCTATTATGATGCTCGAGTCTAAGGAAATTCTTCCTCACCAGTCCCCCGAGCGTCAGTTGAGAAGACCACATCTGCTTGTTTATTTCACAAGCGTTGATTTACTCTGTTAGAAGCAATGATGTATCTGGATCTACACACAAAGCAGTGAATAAATAATTAGCTGTGTTGGCGACCCTGTCATTGGCTAATAATGGGCTCATACTTGATTCCCTATGACTGTAGGACATCCCAGGTAAGAAATGTAGGAGGCAACGTACTTTTTTTTGGAGAAGCTGACTTCAGATGAATAAACAAAATGATGACTTGAAATGTCTTTTCATGGACGCTACTGTATTATTTATCAAATGGTGTAAACGCCTACCTTTAAGGAGGTTTCCAAGGCAAACAATGTGTGAGTCTTGTTAAGTGCCCTAATATTTAACAAGAAATTCCCTGCCTAGATTTTCAGGTATGGCCCTATCGTCTGTGAGGATACTCACTGTTACATAATTCAGCACCTCTGAAATAATTTTGAATGTCTCTGCTAGAAGAACCTTATTTTCCACTGTAAACATTGGACAGATATAAGACCCTGATTTTGAACTTATACCAAAGGGACACCAACTGACCGCTGATAATGTTTGTGTCATAGATCCAGCTCTGTTCTCTCCATCCAAATCAAACCTCTTAAGCAGCTTGGTGCTTGATTAATCCCACGTGTGATTCAGGAAGACTGTTTTAACTATAGGACTCACTTGGGGCGCAGGGTGAGGGCATCCCCACGACTTCACACACAAGTGAATCAAGTACACATATTTGATTTCATTGTTATGTTAGGTTGGCATTTTTTCTAATCTAGCAGCATCTTTCTAAGGCTGCACTCCATAGGGTGTATTCATAGGGTGTTCTAGATTGAAATGTACATTCACACACATTATCATCACGGTGAATAATGCTAAATCGTTCCAAATTAGAATATCTTAATGTATTTATATAAATCTCGTTATGAAAGTTATTTGCATATGGAACGTTATTTAAAAGAAATTGTCATTCCTAATTATTTTTTAACCACATCCTTTATTTATTAACTTGAATCTTTACTTCAAATAGTCCACAAGAGACAACATTCCCAACAGGAATCCACTGATGCTGGAGCTATTTTCCTGTGAAACCATTTTGCAGATGCCAACTGTTCTCCTTTTTCCAAATTCTATTCGCTATTTGAAGTTTGACCAACAATATTTATATTATATTTGTATTATTAAATGAGCTGCAGAAATTTTCTTAACAATGTTTTGAATAAATAGGAATATTGTCCCAATGATACTTAGACTGAAAAATAAATAAATGCTTCAAGAAAGTATTTTGAGATGCAGGAATATTTGATGCATTTTCAGTAGGTACCAACAACAGGACACGCTGTGTTGACTTCACTAACTGAAGTGACAACTACAACAATAAACCCTCCACCTTATGTGTTGTTTCTAGTCACAAAAAAGCATACTTTAAAAAAAATTTGTTTATTGACTTATAGTTGCTGTACAATATTATATAAGGTACAGGTATATAATATAGTGATTCACAATTTTTAAAGGTTCTACTCCATTTATAGTTATTATAAAATAGTCCGTGAGTTGTACAATACGTCTTTGTAGCTTATTTTATACATAATAGTTTGTACCTCTTACTCGCCTACCCCTGTTTGCCCCTCCCCTTTCCCTACAAAAAGAGTACTTTGGAAACTTTTCAATAGCCCCCCAGTTTTCGTACAAATCTTCTTAACAAAATCTATCAACTCTTTTGCTTTTGACCAAAATAATATATTCCAGCTTGGCCTCTCAACATTTGTTTTATATTAATTTTTTTTACTGGCGTATTTAGTTGCTATGCCTAATTTGTGGCTCATTACATCATTTTGAACAAAAATCGAAACCACTTATTTTTTTTTCCAAGGGGGTGTATGCTCCAAAATATTTGACAGACTCTAAAAAAAATGTTTGGGAGGAATTGTCATGTACGCTGATAAATTACGCAGTTAAGGAAGACTCACCAGGTTCCAGACAATTAGTACATCAGTGAGCATCCCAGATGTGGACTTTATACTCTAATAGTGGGAAATGCAGTACAATCAGTAGAAATAATAAATAAACATAGTCTTTGCATGTTACAAATGGACCTTTGTTATGAAAAATAAAGTAGAAGAGGGGAGAGAGACTTAAGGTGACACGTGGGCAAAGCCTTGAAGGAGACGGGGGATGGGAGGACATCCAGGGCCAACTCAAGGCACCACGTGCTGGAGGTCCTCGCCTTCCGTTGGAAAGAACTTGACTTTTTCCTCCCAGAATGAAACAGGGAGCCAAGTATCAACTGAGAGAAAGCCCTCTGTGCAGAGGGAACAGAAAGGCACAGCCTTTACATGGTGGGTTAAATTGTGTCCCCCAAAGAGATGTCAAAGCCCTAACCCCCAGTACCTATGAATGGGACCTTTGTTGGAAATAGAATCTTTGCAGATGTGATCAGGTGAAGATGAAGTCATCAGGGTGTGATCCGTGACCGTTCGAGAAGAGACACACCTGCAGGGAGAAGGCCATGGGAAGCAGAGGCAGAGATTGGACCACTGCATCTTCACCCCAGGATCCAAGGCCACCCCCAGCAGCTGGAAGAGGCAAGGAAGGTCCTCCCCTTGAGGCTTCGGAGGGGGCTTGGTCCTGCCAACACCTTGATTTCAGACTTCCAGCCTTCGAAGTGTGAGAGAGGATACGTTTCTGTTGTTTTAAATCCCCCAGTGCGTAGTATGTTGTCACAACAGCTCTGGGAAACTCACACATCAGCTGAGAGTGCGGATGGGGCAGGAGGGGGTGGAGTCTGAGGAGGGAGGACCAGGGGCAGGGAGAGTGGAAGGGACGCTGGATCTGGAGATGCAGGGGCTGCTCAGCGTCCTGGGTTCATTTGATGCTTGTGTTTGTGAGTTTCCCGGACGACCCGTCAGTGGGTTCCGTTTTCTCTCACAGAGAGAGAATTGTGTTAGGTACAGGTGGGCTTGTTACAGCGGGTGAGAGGCATGGCAGCAGAGGGTATTTGCCAGGGAGTGACATAAATAAGTTGACCTTGGAATTGAAGTTGGGTATCTATCGAGGGAAGCGAGGGCTTGAGGGCCGGCTGAGAAATCATGCAGAAGTGGGGAAAGCAGTGAATTCTGGCTCCCACTAAAGTTGGTTTTCATTTTCCAATTGCTGGAGTAGTTAATTCATATATAATTCCTGTCCAATGAATTGACAAACTGAAATAATACAGCCCTAAGGTTGTATTGCTTACAAAATCAGGGCTCTGGGTTTAAACATGGTTGAAGAACGTAATTTTTTAGAACAAGAAGGAGCCTCAGCAAGCATCTAACCAGACACCCACATGTTTTTAGATGGGAAATACTTAGGGTAAGTGCTCTGCCCGTAATTACATAGCTATTAAATCGTAGAAGCAGGAGCAGAATTGAGGTGGTTGGTCGGTCTTAGTGCTGCGACCGCAACTACAACTTACTTGACATAAATGTCCATCAACTCTGGCATGCTGGAAACGACTTTGAAATACATTTTTTTAATGCGTCTGTTAACGTGTCTATTAATGGTTATTTAGAACAGTTTGCTTTACGGAACACATTTTAAGAATCAAACAATATTAGAATAAAAAGTAACTGTATTATTATATCTGTTCTATTTTAACTTACTTGCTTTTCCCACTAAATTACACTATTTTTTAAAAAAAACCCTACAATTATTTTTGTGTCTTTTAGCAACCTAAGCAAATGCAGTCACCTGGCGATTACTCGGAGGGGCGACGGGTATCGGGAAAAGGAACTGTAGCCTGGGTAGCAATTTGCATTAGAATGTATGCTAGATGCTGGGTGAGAATTTACAGACGATGCATTCCCTCGTATTCCCTTGGTTGTCATACATTGAAAGAAAATATTAGTCATATGTGGGAAAATCTGCACTACTGGCCACTCGAATGCACGCTTTTGTGTTTCAGTAAAGCTCCTTGGATGGAGTGGGGTGTAATTTCCAGCATGACTGACTGTGTCTGTTATTGGCCTTCAGTCCACTGCTTTCTCAGCAATTTATGTGTTTTGAAAATGTTCATGCAACCTCAGTAGTTTCTTTTCCTTCCACTCAGCATCTCAAACTACAGACACCAAGGAACAAAGACTAGAGAGGAGGTGGAACCTCATTTCTGCTCCACTGAGGATGCCAGCCAAGTGGAGGCTGAAACGTAGAAGTCCTTCCATCACTTCTGAAGGAGAGTCAAGAGCCCTGTGGTCTGTTCTCCCACGATTGCTCCTGGGCTACCTCTGCTGTTCCTGACCTCTCCAGTTCCTTATTCTATCAGCCCCAACACTTCTCTTTCCACTGAGAACATTCCCTCGCCCATCCCACGTGACTCCAGCTAGAGGGTTAACTCTGAGACTCCCGTCTCCAACCACAAAATTGGCACCTGGCTGAGCCTGGTGACCCTGGTGTCCCATTTGCCCTTCGCAGTGATGGGTTCAAGGCGTAGAGGCAACTCCCAGGTAGGACAAGTCTGAGTCCTTCTGTGACAACTGATACTAGATGCTGGGAGAGAGGGGTTCTTTCTGCCTTCGGAGCACTAGCTGTAAAGAAATGGCCATCTTTCCAACCATGGGGAGAGAGCCTGCTTGCTGGCGGGGACAACGGAGTCAACAAGGAAAATTAAATGTTAGAAATAAGTCGAGAAGGGAGAGGGGAGGGAGAGACAGAGAGAGAGAGGTCAGGTTATATTATACCATCTAAGCTTTAAGCTCCAGGTCCAAATGTGCATTCCGTCTGGATTGCGTGCTGTAGGTCAGGAAGCCTTTTCTAATTAAGTCAGTGCAACCAGTGGGCACCAGGAACTTCAAACATCTTCTACATCTTTTCCTCTTTCTGCCTCCAAAAATACTCAAGCCGGTCCCATGACTTTTCTGTCACCCTCAGTCATCGGCACCCTCATTTTCTCAGACATTACAAATGCCACTCCCATACAAATCAAAACCGTACTCTTTCTTCCTGGTCAAAGAGCTCTTCTTTCCAGCTCAGGGATTCCCTGAAATGCAGGGACCAGCCGTGAGAGAGGAAAGCTGGCATTTGTCCTTCCATTCTTGGTGTCATGACTTTCCCCTTGGTACGATGACTTCTGCAGAAGGGAAGGGAGAGCGTCCTGCTTGAACAGTGTCATGGTCTGAGTGTTTAATCCTCGTTTGCAAATGTCTAGACGTTGGGCGTTTCTATATTCTGGAGTCAGGAGCCCCACCCTGACCCTGTCTTTTCCCCGTCATCTTCTTGGGAGAAGTCTTTGAGCTGGGCTCCATCCAGCTCGGTGACATTTCCTTGTCCCCAGCTGGTCCCTGGGAAAACCTGGCACCCTTGCCCCTCCCCACTCCCCAATTCGGGAAGAGCTTGTTTCTCCCCCTGCTGCCTGGCTTTTTGTCTTGTCACTGGGGGCTACTTCAGCCTTCCTGCTTCTCCAAGTAAGATTAGGTCAACAGTCTCTTCCTTCAAATATGCCCACCAATTCCAGGGGTGCCTGGGGGCTCCTGGAGGTGCACTTCTTGATCACTTCTTGATCCAGTGCAGGTCTTGTGAGGTTCTAGAGGGTGTCTCCTCTTCTTGAAAGTACATCCTTGTTGCTCAAAGATTCTGCTGGACTTCCCTCAGTTGACTCGGGAGCACAAATGCCATAAAATCCAAACTAGACCAACAAGTCCCGTCAAGGAGAGCAAGCTCGGCCATCAGTCTCCTTGACTCTCTCCTCTTCTTCCACCTTGGCTGGCGGTGGGTGATGGGCGAAGGATCTCAGAAGGACATTCTGCAGGTGCAGTGGCTTTTCCCATTAATAATGAGGACAATCCTGTCCCACTGTCCTGAACCTCTGAGGCACGAGGAAAATTTAATGTAGTATCCCACGACAGCTATTTCAACTTAGGTTGACTTTATTGCAAGCAAAGGAGTCCTGACTTGCACACCTCCTATTTCTCATTCATTCCTGAGGCCTTGGGGTCTCCTGTTTATAGAAACTCGCTTCTCCCCTGGAAGGCCCCTATAAATGTCAGGTTTATTACTGCTGTTTCAATTCCTTCTCCTCCAGCTGGCATCCCCTAGGAAATCCCCTCTGCTTATATAGAGGTCCCAAATATTCTCTTTCTCGCTCCTTGGCAACAAGTGCTGGATGAAGGCATAAATAGACAAGTCAGCACAGGGATCGATGTGCTGCCGTCATCCTGATGTGTCAGGTCAGTATCTTTCCATGTGAAAGTTCATGACCAATGTTCGCTACTGCCAATAGTCAGACCGTTTTCCACCCCTACACCGAACAATGTGCATCTGTCTCTGTAGAGACATGTCCAACCTAGAGAGGTAAACCCTACCAAATGCTATAAAAGACAATGAAGACTCTTAAAGAAAGGGCAGTGAGTTGCCATCAGCTTGCAAACAACGAGAAGGCAACAGGTGCACCGCCTGGGCAAGCCCGTGGAACATGGGTACCACGATGCACGAAACGAAGGCGGGGCTTAGTCAACTGCTAAAAGCCAGTGAATTTGTTACAGCAACCAGGTCAATAGGCTGAACGATGCCAGCCTCCCCAGAAGCCCTGGCTGTGTCCTCATTCCCATCACGGGCTCGCACCCCTTCCAAATCACCACTCTCCTGGTTTTGACACTAATCGCTCCTTCACACTTCTTTATTGCTGTACTTAAACTTGATTAAATTTTAAGTCCACACATCAACTCCCACCAACCAATTCTTTTTCTTACTGTTCATCTGTTGAAGAATGTGTACCATTTGTCCTGTTGTGTTTCCCAAGGACTAGATCTTGCTGATTGCCATATATCATGAACAAACCACACAGCAATAATTACATAAAGCTTTACTGATCTAAAAGTATTATATTTGCCACCAAAAATGATTCTTTGTATATTTTTGTTCTAAAAATCATAATGATGCCACAATTTAGATGTACTGCCTACTTTTACAATTAAATATTAAATCCTTTTGGGAGATCATGATACACAAGAGGGAGGAGATATGGGGATATATGTATACGTATAGCTGATTCACTTTGTTATAAAGCAGAAACTAACACACCATTGTAAAGCAATTATACTCCAATAAAGATGTTAAAAAATGCATTTATTTCAGGAATAGCTTTTGCAAAGATGTAATTGATAACATTAAAAATCAGAATATGAGTTTTCCATACTTACCTGTAAAGTACAGAAGTGCATTGTTGAGATGTTAAGGCATTTCGGGACAAAGGACACTTCCATGTTTCCTTAGCTTAGAGCTTGCCTCTTTGCTTAGAAGACTCTTTCATCCTTTTGACAAAAGAAAGGTCCCCTACTCCCTAGGGCCAGTTATCCTGTGCCTGCCGTGTGTGGCTGGATTCAGAGGTTCGCTCAGATCTGGGTTCAATTCCTTTGGCAAGACCACACTGGGATGTATCCTCAGAAGGTACTTTATGTCTGTTTCTTTGCCCTTTTCGATGCCTCGATCCATAGATTCACTGGAGATTGGTAAATAGTTGCATTCAAATTTTATCATTTTGTTTTCATTTATTAGCTAGAATTAGTTTATAAGAAGAGCTTTCCCCTCATCTAATCTTTAGTTAAACGTCTATAGTTGATGGAGGACAAGCATAAAAAGTGCTTGATCCTTTCCTTTTATTTACTGGGGTTTCAAAATAATGGGCTCATTATTCATGCCTCTCAAGAAGTGACCAATTTGGTTTTGTAAAATATCATTATAATCACAAGGATTTAAGCCAATGTGATATATGTCAATCTTTGCCATTTCTACCCTTATTAAAACTCAAATTGCACCCTTTTGACCAGGGGGAAATTTGTCAAGCTGGCTCCCTAGTTCTTTTGAAATAAGCCTAGTAGTCTTGTATTGCTTAGTAATTATCTGGAATTACAACGTGTTTTAGGCTAATTGTAGTAGTTTCTTAGGGCTCCGTAGCAAAGTACCATAAACTGATTGTTTAAAGCAACAGAAAGGTATTCTTCCAGTTCTGGAGACCAGAAGTCTGAAATCGAGGTATTAGTAGGGACGTGCTCTCAATGAAAGCACTAGGGGAAATCTGTTCCACACCTTCCTCTTGGTTTCTGTTGCTGGCGATCCTTGCTCTTCTGGCTTGTAGCAGACCTGACACTCCAGTCTCTGCCTCTGTCGTCAGGTGGTTTCTCCCTGTGTGTCTTCACACCATCCTCCCTCTGCACGTGTCCATCTCTGTGTCTCTTCTCTTCTCTAAGGACACAAGGCCTATTGGATTAGCCCACCTATTCCACCATCACCTAGGCTGTGTTATGAAAGGGAGATACACATGTCCCTCTGCTCTCACCCTCCATTGTCTGAAGGTTGCCGCGTGGGATGCTAATGTCCCGGGACTTTCATGGAGCGTAAGCCTGAGTGCTGAGAAGACGTTTCCTTGTGTCTTTAGTATCACAAAAGCCCAAGGAAAGAGCAAGAGAGGAGTGGCATGCATTTGAGTTGAGGTGCCGTCAGCATGAGGCAAGCTGCAGCCTCACTGAACTGCCAGCCAACACTGTGGCCAGAATCAGAGAGGAGCCTGGAAGGATGGGAGGCTTTGCACAGATGCATCCGAAACAGGGGCCTGGCCTGGGCTCAGCATCAATCCAGAAGTAAGTGGTGCAGAATTGGTGAGGCAGTTCTGCCATCGTCAACACACGTCTTTTACCTCTGGGTCCAAAGTGGTTCCAGAAGTGCAGAAGCTAAGAAGCACATGCCCACTCCCTGGGAGGACACATCCAGAATATATCACCCATCATGTCCCAGCAGCTGGAACTCCGTGAGTCACGCACGTCGGGCTCCAGAGGAGAGGGGGAAGCTCTTAGCGTGCTCAGCTGGTGGTCTTGTGCTTCTCCAAGATCTCCATGAAAGGAAGCACAACGGGAGAACGCACATCCCGACGCAGATGTCAGGACCTACTCTGGAAGGAAGTCTGGGAAGGAACGATGGCAGCAAACAGGAGCAACCCAGCAGCCGACAGAGACGCCTCGTGGAGGGCTTGGGAAGGGCAGCCGGGACAGTCATGCTAAGGCAGGGACCACCCACGGGAGTGCCAAGGTGCCAGCGCTGCTGGGTTCCCTTTCTTTTCTTTAGCTGATGTGGTTTCAGTGCAAAGGAGCTGGTGTCCTTGCTTTTCTCCATTCAGCCCAACCTTCCGTCTGGTTGAGTCCCCTCCTCCTCCCTCTTGGCCAGAACTCCTTTGGGGCTCTACCTGGATCTCATGGTAACTTTTTCCAATTCTGCCAAATGGTCGGAGGAAAAATACATAACAACAGTTCCAAAGATTTACAGACAAAGAACAATAGTTTACAAACATTTATACCTGGGCCAAGTTTTCATAAATTTGCAGCCAGGTACTTCCAGGAACCCTCTTAGCGTCACGCTGGAAGCACCACGCTGAGCCCAGGGCTCGGGGCCAGGGCACATTCGGGAATGCATTGTGGGATTGTTCACGTCCAGGTTTGCATTTGGACTCAAGACACCAGACAGGCTTCCCTGGAGCGCCTCTTGCCAGGGGCTGCTTGGACGTATCCAAACAGCAAACGGCCTGTGGATCAGAGGTTCTGAGAGGCTGGCTAAGTTCTGGGGTCCCCTGGGGCTTCTGTGTGTCACTCTGCTGGCTGAAGGGTGTACAGGTCATTCTCTGCAACTCGGAGCATTCTTCAAACCAAACTCAGTTCCTTAAAGAATCTGAGGGCTAGAGGTGGTCTCAGGCTGGCCGGCCACTGTTCCTTTCCTTACCGTCTCCCTCCTGATCTTCCTCACCCAAAGCTTCTCCACCAGGAAGGGGGGCGGGGGGTGGACCCGGGACCCTAACCTGGGTTCGTGGTACATAAGCAAAGCTCAATCGCTCAATCGCTGTACCGTTACTATTACGGCTGTTTCCTATCCTGAGGGCAGGACCCATGGGGCTGCTTCACCGTCCCTCCTGACACACAGCTCAGCGCACCGCGCACAGCAGGTCCCCAGTGACCTTTCCGCTTAGCTAATGGTGGGAATGCGAAAAAGTAAGTTACTGGTAACGCTCCTCGCTCCTCACCAGCTGGCTGTGTGGGTGGTGAGCCCACCTGTGGCCTTGGGCATCACACAGCTTCGGGGGGGTGGGGTGGCGTGGCCCGCAGAGCTCGGCTGCCAGCCCCGAATCTCAGCTCTGCCCCTCACTAGCCACGTGATTTTAGGTTAAGCACCACTCTGTGCCTCAGTTTCATCATCTATAAAATGGGAATAATGACACCTGCAGTATTTAGGACCATTCTTGCTGTACCTTCTACTTCCCTGACTCCGCTTTGTGTCCTTTCTCTTTCGGTCCTCAGTAGCCAGGGCTCCTGCGTGCAGAACCATAACAAGTGCTCAGTGAACCGAACGGACCGCGGTCCGCGTCCGCTGTCAGCGTCTGCTGCGTCTGCAGCCCCTCGGGGATAGTGACCATCAGACACTGGTGGCGATACTCACAGGCCGTATCTGGCTCTTCCAAACGCTCTGAGCTTGGCAGCCCGTGGGCAGGGAGTGCAAGTGGCTGAAGGGACCAGGTAATTGCAGTGAGGAAATGGAATGGTACGTAGCCATAAAAAAAAATCATGTTTTAAGAAATCGGTGGCATTTAAACATTTTAAAGCAGTGTGGTTTCCATTGTGCATAATAACATATCGGCATGTAAAAAGACGGCCAGAATGTCCTCAAAGTGTAAAAAATGGCTGTTTCCGGTGCACACTTACGGCTCATTTTAATTCTCCTCTATTCACTTCCCTATAGTCAAAAATTTTTCTACGCTAAGCAATTATTCCTTCAATAATCAGGATATAGATGTAGCGTGTTACACGGCAACTGAAATCATTGCCAACCTCTTCAAACCCATGTTACGACACTGAGGGTAGATGGGTGGCACGTGAAACCGTGCGTGTGCTGTGGGAAATCAACGGGGAAGAGGGATGTATGTTTGTTCTGCAATAACTATGTGGTTGAAGGTTAAAAGTCTCTTTGGGCAATCAAATTAGAGCATTCCCTCAGACACTGTTAATGCAGGATCGTGGATGGTAAAGCCTTCTGTTCGAGTGCATCCCAGGTGATTCAAGGTCAGGGCCCAGCACCTCCAGCACAAACCCCTAAGAGAAGCTTGTCAGTTTATCAGAACCTTTTTTTCTTTTGATCTGGTGGGATTAGGGCACTACCTGGTTCTCTTCTCCTTAATTTGGGAACGTCAGCATTTTGCGTTTTAGCCTTGCCTTCCCTTTTTTCTTAATTTTCTCTATCCATTTCTGCTCTCCTTCTGTTTTTTGTTTTTGAAATAAGAACGTCTTTTGGAAGAAAGATTATGCTTTGGTTTGTTTGTTTATCGCAGTAGGATAACCATGGCGTTACTTGAACCCTCTCGGTAGAGGTGAAATGCTTTTCTTTAATCACGGCGGATTCTTCTAGGTGAAATTCACATAACAAAAAATAACTATGTTAAAATACATAATTCAGTGACATTTAGTACTTTCTCACGGGAGATTTCTTTGAAACAAAATGAAAGACTTTATTATTTAGAGCAGTTTTAGGTTTACGACAAAATTGAGAGGAAGGTTTAGAGATTTCCTGCTGCACCCCTCCACCCATTCACAGCCTTCCTCATTATCACCTCACTCACCAGAATGATGCATTTTTCACCACCAATGAACATATATTGACAGATCATATTCACCCAAAGTCCATAGATTACCTTAGGTTAACTCTGGGTGTTCTCTATTCTATGGGCTTGGATAAAGATGTAATGACACAGAACAATCATTACATCATACAGAGTGTTTATTTTCACTGACCTAAAAACCCTCTCTCCTCTGCTTACTCATCTCTCCCCTTCCCCCAGAAACCACTGATTTATTTATTTTTATTGTCTCCATAGTTCTGCCTTTTCCAGGATTTCATAGAGTTGGAATCATACAGTAAATAGCTTTTTCAGATTGCCTTCCTTCACTCAGTAACATGCATCTAATGTGCTTTTATATCTTTCATGACTTGATAGCTCAGTTTTTAAAAGAACCGGTGAGTATACCACAGTTTGTTTATCCATTTACCTATGACTGTGAATCTTGGTTGCTTCCAGTTTTGGCAGTTAGGACTAAAGCTGCTGTAGCCATTTGTGTTCACATTTTATATGGACATGAGTTTTCAACTGCTTTGAAAAAATACCAGGAAGCATGATTCCTGGATTGCGTGGTAAGATTATGTTTCGTTTTGTAAGACATTGCCAAACCACCTTCCAACCAGCCCGGTTTTCCTCCCTCACCTCCCAAACTCCTCCGTAGGTTCTTTCAAGTTTCCGTTTGACTCTAAACCTGAGTCTGTCTTATCTGAACCCTCCTTCCATCCTGAGGACGCCCGCTGCCCTGTGCTCCCCGAGGATGCTGCTTTTTCTCCACTTCAGCTTCCCTCGGAGTGCTGCTGTGTCCTGCTTGGTCCCCACTGCTCCTGCCAGGACAGTACTTTCAACCCGTAATGGAAGTACTTCCCTTGTTCAATTTCATCCTCAGGGACCCTGCTCATCTTTCATGCCTTCTCTGGGCTTCCTTCCAAACTCCTCATCTCCACAAACAACCCCCATGAGGAAACTGCTCCTGTCCAGATCCACAGTGGCTTCCGAGTCAGCAGACCCACCGCCCTGGGTCACCCAGCATCCTTATCCTGCAAGGCTCTCCTCCGCTCACTCTCGTGATTCCTCGCCTGCTGTTTTCTCCTGCTTCAGAGGCTGCTTCTTCTGAGCGTGTTCTGAGGGCTCCTCTTCCTGTCATTGACTTTGAAATGTGACAGTGTCCTGGATGCTCTCATCTCTCTCACGACGATTTTAGCCCATCCCACAGATTTAAATGCCACTCAATGCCTGTGACTCCCAAACGGATACTCCGGTCCAAACTTCTGTGACGGTCTACCCAGCATCTTCCCTTGGATCCTGACGGGAGGTCCAAACCCCCCGGCATCTCAAGTCAACCTCCGTCCCCAGCCCTCTCTCCATGGCCAGTCTCCCCACCGCAGGAAAGGACGCTGCCAAACACCAAGTTCCCATGCAAGACGTTCCCGGAGCCATTCTTTGTTGTTGTTGTTGTTGTTTTAATTTGATTTTTATTTTATATTGGAGTAGAGTTGATTTACAAAGTTGTGTTAGTTTCAGGGGTACAGCAAAGTGATTCAGCTATACAGGTACGTATATCCATTCTTCTTCAGATTCTTTTCCCATATAGGTTATTGCAGAATATTGAGTAGAGCTCTCTGTGCTATACAGTAGGTCCTTGTTGATTATCTATTTTATATAGAGTAGAGTGTATCTGTTAATCTCAAACCTCTGATATATCCCTCCCCCCACCTTTCCCATTTGGTAACCATTAAGTTTGTTTTCAAAGTCTGTTTCTGTTTTGTAAGTAAGTTCATTTGTATCTTTTTTTTTTTTTTTTTTAGATTCTACATATAAGTGATATCATATGATATTTGTCTGTCTTTGTCTGTCTTACTTCACTTTGTATGATCATCTCCAGGTCCATCCGTGTTGCTGCAAATGGCACTACTTCATTCTTTTTTATGACTGCGTAATATTCCATTGTATATATGTGCTGCATCTTCTTTATCCACTCCTCTGTTGATGGACACTTAGGTTGCTGCCATGTCCTGACTATTGTAAATAGTGCTACAGTGAACATTGGGGCACATGTATCCTTTCGAATTAGAGTTTTCTCTGAATATATGCCCAGGAGTGGGATTGCCGGATTATACGGTAGCTCTACCGTTAGCTTTTTGAGGACCCTCCATGCTATTCTCCATAGCGGCTGCACCAGTTTGCATTCTCGCCAGCAGTGCAGGAGGGTCCCTTCTCTCAGGAGCTGTTCTTGCTCCTTCCCTTCCTCCCTCACAGACATACCATCAGCAAGGTCTACCGAGCCACTAACCATTAAAATACATTACTTTTACACCTTTGAATATTTAACAGATTCTTGTGTTATATTTTCTCTCCTTATACTGCATCTTCAGATATTATGGTCCGTACGAATAAAGCTGCCTCATTTATGCCTCAGTTGCAGAGTATTGCATCCGTACATGATTTGACCAGTTCCAAATTGTTGGCATTCAACTTGCTTCCAAACTTTTGCTATTCCAGACAAGACTGGAATGAAGGTCTTCCAATACATATTATCTCACACATGCATATCAGGTTCTGTTCTCAGCAATAATGCAATAAATACCCTTGTAAAGCAATCATTTCCAAAATGTACAAGTGATTCTCAGAAGTGAAATTGTCAGTCAAGGAGAGTGGGCATTTGTCGCTTTGATAGATTCAGTCAAATTGCCTTGCATGGACGCTGCTTCAGTCTATACCGCCAGCAGCCTTGTATGGGAACCTTTCCTGACATTCTGGCCAACACACTGTGTTATCAAACTTCTCGACTGGTGCCAATCTGATAGGTGAACGATTGTACCACTCTGTGGTTTTAATTTGCATTTATCTTATTATGAGAAAGGTTAAGCCAGCTTTTATTGGATTAAGACTTTCTTGCATTTATTTTCATCATTGTGAGCTTTGTGTTCAGATCTTTCATCCATTTTTATATTGTGTTTGTGGTCTCTTTATTGTTGCCTTACAGGAGACTTGAAGGTATGAAATAAACACAAAATTAGCACTTCATCTGTGATATTGGCTGTGATTTCTTCCCAGTTTGCTGTCTGTACTTTGATTTTGTTTTTACTGTATTTTTCTCCTCAGAATTCTGTTTCAGAAAGTTAAATTTATCAATATTTCTTTCCTTTTCTCCTAAGTTTTATGGTTTCATGTTTTAAGATGCAGATCTTTGATTCACCTGACATTTTAGTGGAAGGAGACAGGGATGCAACTGTAACGTGTCTTCAGATATATTTTCCGGTTATGCCAACATCATTTATCAAATAGTCTATCTTCTCCAGAAACGAAATAAAATGCCAACTTGAGAATACACCAACTTCCCCTGTGAAGCTGGATGCATTTCTGTACTGAATGCCTCTGGCCCTTGGCTTTGGCTATGTACATACAGGCTCTCTGTCCCCCCAGATGGAGCCCCCCGAAAGGCAGGATCTCAGGCTGAGATTTCATTGTGCTTTCCTTATGAGCTGAGCACTTAGCCTGTCACTGTGACATGCTCACTGGCAGAGGACGTGGGCTTCTGGGGTCAGAGACTTGTGCCACAGAAAAGAGCAAGACCTGCTTCTGTCCCTCACACCCTCCCCAAGCATCATGGGGGTGATATGGAGAGTCCCAGTGGATGTCCCTGCAGCGGGGGCTAGGCTGTCACAGCTGGTTCACCGGGCTTGGGAAATCCACCTCTTTTGTAGCAGGAAATAAGCAAGCCTGCTCTTTGTCCTGGAGGAAGCCATCTATCACCTTATCTCTTAGGGTGACTGCTGCAAATGCAGTCCCTGGAAATGGCTTGAGTAAAGGGGAGCCAGGGACCTGCACATCTCACTTACCCAGCAAGAGGTATGGGGACCAGAGACACCTGTGGAAGGCTGCCCCTCCCAACAGGCACAGCTGGGGGGCTGCTGTGGGTTTGCATTTTGGTGCCAACAGGACCACACAGACTTTAGCTCAAAGTAGATGCTTAAGACATTGATACATTTGATAGAATCAAATATTTTATTGGGTTAGTATGAGCTTATCATCAGATAACGTAACTGCGAACCATCTATTAGTATTCCCCACGAAGCAGAGAGTTCCTCCTACTGTAGACCTTCAGGATCGGTTGTCTAAAATATTAGCTTTAAAAAAATTTAACCTAAAAATAGTCTAAATACAATTACTAATGTTTGGCTAGTTAAAACTAATTTCCATGAAATGAAAGTCAGAGACATTTTTTTTTTTTTTTTTTAAACAATTTTCATTCCCTGCGGAGTTTTCAGCTTGGGAAGCAAGCACAGGGTTTAAGCACACTTAATCTCTTTTAAATGGATGTGCCTTGTTTGTAAAATGGGCACTTTGTTATTATCACTAAAATGTTTTAATTATGCATGGTTATGTTGGAAATTGTAGTCCAATCACAACTGGGAACAGCATCCAGAAAGCAAACTTGGGAAGACAACACGGGTTTTCCCCTCCTATAGAAATTAGCTGGAGATTGCAAACAGCACTGAGAAGAGAGTAAAGTGAACTTGCTTAAGAATCTAAAGGGGAAAAAAAAACAAAAAGAAAAAGAACCAGTGGGAAACAGCAGTGAGACACAGTAGCGAACAGCTTAATTACAGTTAGGAAACATTTTGAAGTGAATGACAGGAACTTCAATACCATTAAAAGTGGGGTTGTTACTCTAACTGAACATGGAATGAGGATAGAAGAGCCATGGACATGCTCCTGTGAGACCAGGTGGAAGGTCTTTGATGGCTCAGGATCACCTGCCAATCGATTTAAATGTGAACTGCTCAACACCGCACATCAAGAAAATAAAATAAAATAAAAAGCCATTTAAAACAGAGATTAATGTTAAAGTTGCCTCAATTTACCTTTTACTTGTTCTCATGTATCCTCTTTCTTTCTTGTAATTGCAAACAGAATTTTAACCAGAAGATAGTTCCATGTAACCAAGATGAAGTTCAGCTTTTGTTTTCTTATTATATCTTCATATCACCTTTTCCTGGAATTTTCCTAAATGTTATCTAATGTGATATGAGACACTTCGTGAAACTTCCTGGGCTTAAAGATGAAAATCACTTTCTCTACCATATATTATTAATTAGAAGAGGTTAAAATAGCAACATTAGGAACCAAAATACAGCATTAAGAAAATTAAGAAAAATGCCAGATGACGGTTGTAATAACATATAACAATTTTTTTTTCCGAATTATGTGTGACAATATTGTAACGAAAGAAATTTCTCAAATGTAAATCATTTATTATTTAGATAGAAAACCAAAGGGGCAAAAACCTATGTTCTAGATAATTCCTAAAATGTTTGATGCTTTAACGAATACTTAACATGTGTTTAATAATTTGATATTTCCTGATTTTCATATTTTAAATTGAGAAAGATATAAATTCACCTGCATAATAAAGGATAATCCTACTTTTCTATCATTCTATAACTGAAAAATAATGTAACTTTAAACCATGTTGCTCATTGGCAATCTGCATATTAATTTCCTTTTAAACTGATACCATGAGGGATACAGTTGCCATTTTGAAACTGGAATCCACTTTTAGTGTGTAGAAGTTTTAAAATCAGGGACACACTTGCCAAAATAAAAACAGAATAACAAAGTCTCAAAATACCAATATATTTCATTTTCTGTGTGCTGTTTAACAGCAGTGAAAAATATGGCTTTTTAATCCTTACTACTAACTACCTAAAAAGACATTCTTATAGTATCAAATGTCAGTTCAAGAAATTTTCAATATGTAATTCTAATTTTTTTCTCTCTTCTAGCAAGACGATAGGCTGACTTTTTAACGAAGAACTAGCAACGTGAAAATGCAGGCCGATGTGTGCACTCCCAGCAGGGATTCTTAGAATGTGTTTATCTGAACTGAAATCTCCATTTAACATTTAACAGTCAGCGGGGAATGGCGATAGTGGCATCTGCTTTAATTTCACAAGTTGTTGCTCTAATTATTTTCTTGTGAACCTCAGGAATCCCTCTTGCCTCAAGTTACTTCAGTTTCGTTAATATCGTTTGTGTTCTAAGTGTGTTAAACAAGGCAAAAAGTATCATACACATACAAATAGCTCATCATTCTTAAACATTGTATGTGGGCTCATAGTTCAGGTTACTAAAGGTAACCCAGAACGGGAATTAAAGACCTAGCTCGATGCTCACTTGTGTCAGAATCATATGTTTATAATATTGGCATTATGGGAGAATGATGTTTTTTATTATATTACATTGATACCTATTATAATAATATATTAATATGTTATTAATTATTATAATATAGCTATAACTATAATAACTATAATAATTATAACAATATATGTATAATATAATAATATATATTACATTATTTGATTTGATACTCACAGAGTGGTGGGAATCAAATGCTGTAACATGTAAATACACTGATAAACCACTCTAATTAGTTGTTATTATTATTATTATTGCTATTGGGTTTTTTTTTTCCCCTTTCATCCAGGATAAAGGTACCTGAAGAACAAATCTGGGGACTTCCCTGGTGGCGCAGTGGTTAAGAATCCACTTGCCACTTCAGGGGACACGGGTTCGATCCCCGGTCCAGGAAGATCCCACATGCCGCCGAGCAACTAAGCCCGTGCGCCACAACTACTGAGCCTGTGCTCTAGAGCCCACGTGCCACAACTACTGAGCCCGTGTGCCACAACTACCGAAGCCAGCGCACCTAGAGCCCGTGCTCCGCAACAAGAGAAGCCACCGCAATGAGACGCCCGCGCACAGCAACGAAGAGTAGCCCCTGCTCACCGCAACTAGAGAAAGCCTGCAAGCAGCAATGAAGACCCAACATAGACAAAAAAAAAAAAAAAGAACAAATTTGGTAGCAAATAAATCCCATCTTCTGATCCCTTCACCTTATTTGGGTAACTTAGCTCAAATACCATCACTAACTTGACTATCTCTGTCATTGGCATTGCCTAAAAACTGAGACTAGAGCAATTATGAAAGATGGTATAATTTATACATTTAGCTTTGATAAATAAGCCATGAGTTCATAAGTTCAAATTAATCAAAAAGAGTCACGGTTGATACTTCACTGCCATTTGTCATTTATAGCTTTTAAAATGTTGTTATTTATAGTTTTTAAAATATATTTTCTTTCCTTCATACTTTTTCAAATTTTACTTTTCACTATCTCTCAAGATGACTTTGGCTTATTCTAAAAAAAAAAAAAAAAAATTGAGACTGATAGGTCAGTTTAGTGGAGAAAAACAACCAAAAGTTTGTATCCCTATTGTAACCCTTAGGTTTGCTCCAGGAAATGTTCCAGAATAATCTTGTTTAGATTCTTGTTTTTAAATTGTTGGCTAAGTAGTTTTCTAAAATCTTAAATGGACATTGGTATACATTTTTTATACAATAGCTGTTCTTGGTAACTAAAGATGCAAATTGAGATTTAAAGAATATTAGAAAATGTGACCATGTTAGCTTGATACCCAATCCAAAAAAAAAAAAATCTTAAACTTACTAATATGCTCATCCCTCATTTGTCATCTGACCTTGCCCTTAGTTCACTTGTTGATGTTTCTTTGTTTTATCTCAAATAGTTTCTATTGATTTATTTAAAGATTTGTGCAGAGCAAGTGTAGGTGAGGTTGCAACCAGCTTTCTACAAAAGCAGGCACCACTCTGGCTGTGACAACTCGCTTGGGAGCTGGTCCTGCCTTGGGAAGAAGCGTTGCCAGTTGGTGGCAGCATTCACAAGAGCGGGTCACATTTCCTCTCTTATCTTTAGGTTGGATTTCAAAACAACTCTAGAAAACAGACTGAAAGGCAAGCCTAGAAACAGCACGTGAACGACTGCAGAAAAGTGGAAGGTTTCTGACTACAGCCCAAAACACCAGAGCATTTGGCGAAAAGCGGGGCAGCCGTGTCCTATTTGTGTCCTGAGCAGTTTGCAAAAACAGGGCGAAAGCTTGTTCCCAGAACTAACAGTGGGATCAATGAACTCGGGTTGATCTTTCCCCTTCCTTAACATTTGCGCTCTCTTCAAGGGCACTCCCAGCGGGCCTCACTGCTCATCCCCCCTCCCTTCCCAGAAAATATAGCTGTGTCATTTTAAAGCCCCCTCCCCTTTTTTTTAATGTCATCTGCTCATGAACTACACATTGAGAAGCAGACACTTTTGTTCTGCTCTGACAGGAAAAGACAAACAAACACAATAAACAACATTTTAACTCTGCAGCCAGAACATTGCAAAGCATCAATTTAGTCAAGCAAAATGTGAGTATATTGTATTTCAGGGCCAAGAATTCCAAGGGAGAGGGATGTTTTAAGAAGGAACAGGTTTTTTGTTTGTTTGTTTTTTTAATGATTCAGTAATTTTATATAGCCATTAATGTGAAATTTTTATTTCAATCATGGAAAGTCTTTAGGGAAAAAAAAAGTTCTGTTTGGTTTTGTTTTTAATTTAGAAATACATTCTCGAAATTTAAACACAACAAAATTCAGGGGTTAATGAATAAGAATTTTAAGTCACTGACAGCAGTCACTATGTAATTGGTTGTTTATGTGTTAATATTTCTTCAACACAATTCTATTTAAAATGAAAATGTTTTTAATATTGGATTAGCTATCCTGGTGCCTACTACATAAATGAGCATTTTTCTAAACAGTATTAATTCAATTCATACACTTTTCAGAATAATTCTTAAGTGTTAGTTTGCTCTAGCATATATGTGCATGAGAAATCATTTATTTTAGAAAATCCCTCTTCCCCAAATGAATATTTAAGGAAAGGACTATTTAAAATATATCAGGATTTTTAATGAGCGAAAGAGATACTGAAGTGGAAAGCCTTTACAACTTCCGAGAAACCAATACAATCTATGAACAAATCCTGCTTTTTCAAACATTTGCAAAGCCACCCGTTGACAGTGAATGATCCAAACAGCAGTTACATTACTTCATGTAAATCATTCTGTTGCACAGCACTGGAATGTTACAAAATCCTTGTGAAATTTCAGTTGAAACATATTAGCAAATATATTTGTGAGAGAAAAAAACTAGCTGCTAAAGTGTAGGAAGTCCCTATATGAATCCTAGATGAGGAAAAGTCTGCCCTCAGGGTTCATTCATCACAGAAAGGGAAATGTATTAAATGAGCAACTGTCATACATTATTTAACACAGCAAAACTGATGAAATGTTGCCACTCTTTTTAAAGGCTACAATGTAAACCTCTGATGTTAAAATCTCTATTCCTAAAATACATTTTTTAATTAATTAATTAATTTTTACACTGTATATCTTAATTTGTTCTTTTTAACATCTTTATTGGAGTATAATTGCTTTACAATGGTGTGTTAGTTCCTGCTTTATAACAAAGTGAATCGGCTGTACATATACATATATCCCCATATCCCCTCCCTCTTGCGTCTCCCTCCCACCCGCCCTATCCCACCCCTCTAGGTGGTCACATAGCACCGAGCTGATCTCCCTGTGCTATGTGGTTAAAATACATTTTAAAACTGGTCATATAATATTCCACTTAGTGATCTGCTTACTCAGTTAGATAAGAGTTCATCCAGACCGAAAATACTGTCAAACAGCTACAGGGTTAAGAATTTTAAAAACCAAAAAAACAAAAAAAAACCCTCTCATGTTATCTACTTTTCTCCTGCTACAGATGCTTCCTTATATGAAACAGAGAAGAAAATTAATGATGGTCAGTATTATTGTTACTGTTATTTGTGTTACGGATTTATGATACGTTTTTAATGTCTACACTTTTGTGAAATTGACTACTTTATGAAAGGTAATTAAATTATTCCAGAAAGGACTTTTGGTTTGAGTAAAAGAATCCTTGTGTAAGATTCTATGTTAAAAAACAAAACAAAACAACAAAACCAACCAAACAAAAATCCCTCCTTGTTTAAAGATATGGCCATTTTGTTATCCATGAAAGGAAAGAGAATTTCCGATGAAAGCTTTCGGACCATGAGAAAAAATTTCATCCAGGCTCTTGCTGGCAACAGGCCACACAGCAGCACCCAGCCCTGCGTGGAGAGCAGGTTGGCAGATGTTATTAGCTGACTTTTGCTGGAAAAGTATGGGAGAGCAGTTGGAAAATCACAAGGTGTCACACAAGCTTTAAATAAATAAATAGCTTATTTGGCAATGGAAAGGGAGAAACACAACCAGTTCCTTCGTTGAGGAAGAAGACTGGGATTCTTCTAATTACAGAGTTCCTTTCTGTTGGTTTCATGGACTGACTTCTTAATGAGAATGGAAACTGTGCTCCCACACTTGTAGTGAGAGGTTCTAGGACTTCAGAATGACAAGTAGTTTTGCTGTAGCTTTGTGATCTTACAGTATGAGAACGCCACTGAGAGAGGAGGTCATTCTTCACCCTGCCTTGTCTGCCCCTAATCAGTGACTGAGGCAGTACTACATGCGGAAAGTGTCAACTGCCAAAGGAGAGCTTCTGACACCTTTACTTGAAACTGGCATTGAACATCGGAATCGCTCTAAGGGGAAAAAACAAACAAATCCAAGATGGTCTTGTTAACATCTGAAGGGCACAGCAAAGAAGTGTTCAATGAATATTTGAAAACTTAATTTTGTATGAAAAGTCAAAATCAAAAAGAAAAGATACTTTCTCAGAAGAAATTATTACGGCATGATGCTGAAAACAGGTTGCCCCACAATCATACTATGCCCGTTAGGGTTACTGAACATACAGGCGGTGCTGCTTGCTGTAAATCATCACAAAGCCAATAAAATCGGGCCACATTTTCTTCAAGCTCCCAGATAAGAACCCCTTCATCTCTCTCTCTTTTTTTGTTTTTCTTTTTTGAGTTCCTAAGAATTTTATTTTTCAAAGGGTCAAGGAAGAAGAAAACATGAATGGATATTAACTACTTAACTGATCGCTCAGCAACGTGTTACCATAAAAGGGGCAGCAAGATCTAAAAAGAATAAAAAACCGAAGCATAATGTCCATAAGGGTGGTGCCCCCAACACATACACAATCATACACACACACACACACACACAAATGTATATACACACCCATGCCCACACATAGAAATACACATGCACACTTAAAAGGGCACTCCCAGAGGTATTACTTTTTAAAGCATGGTTTAAAATGACGGATCAACTTTACATACAGCTCTTTGAGGCAAATTCTATGATGATTTTTGTGTCATTGATTATTCTCATGTTTGTTACTCATCAATAATCATAATGTGTATACACAACAAACAAAACTATTAAGATCTTTCTGTAAGTAGGGATCTCTTGGCCCATAAAATTGACTAGCAGAATTTTTAGGTCACAGTTTTTACAAACATGTTAAAAAATATATCACCCTTTCAAATATTACAATCTTGTTATTTTTCTTAAATTTAAGACTTTATTACATTTAAAATAAAGACTTTTATAAAGTACAGAGGACATTCAAAGGCAAACTTCCAGGACTTAATAAAAAAATAACCAAGATTACTGTTCCAAATTATTTCGTGAAGACACACAATTGAAAAAACCAAAAAACGAAAAAACAAAGACAACGGCTTGCTTTTAGCCTTCTTGGTTTCTGCAGGATCCGGAGCCTGCTCTGATCTGAACTCCGGGACTCCCACCCTCACCAGTAGCCCTCACTGTCATTTAGGAGACGCGATTGTATGGTGGGTTCTTATTTGTGATCGACTTGGAAAGTCACAGAAGGCACACAGATGTAAAAATTCGAAGCATCCATGGGCGCCTTCCACGCGGCGGCCGCTGCCGGCTAAGGGCGCGCGGGTCTGGAACCGCCCACTCCCGCGCCTCCGCGCGTGGGGCGGAGGGTCTGGCAGGAGGAGGGCACCCGCTGCGGGGACCCGGCTCCCAGGGCTGTGTGCTCGCTGGAGCGCGCCCTCTTCCCGGCACTCAGGAAACTGCAGTTCTCTACGCCTGCTCGTCCTCCTTCTCTTTCTCCTATTACATCCAACAGACGATTTCAACTTCCCGAGATCCTGACAAGTGAATGGCGCTGATGACGCCCCGGAAAGAGCCCACGACCCGGTGCGAGGGAAGGGCGCCCCTGAGCGGGTGGGACCCCGGGAGCACCCCGGTTCTCCTTCCAGGAAGGGGCACGAAATTGCTATGGATCCAGAACTCACTGGTGCCTAACGTGATGCTCGTAAACAAGCCGCGGGCCGGGCACCCGGGAACCACCCAGGCGCAAACCCGCCCAGCCGGGCGGGCGCGCGTCCACCCCAAGCCGGGCCGCCGGATCCGCAAGCCAAAGTGTGTGCTGGGGGGAGGGGGGTTCCGAGAGGGCGGCCAAGTTCACTGCCCCTATCTTGGCCCCCGCTAGTGGGGCGGCGGCGAAGCGATGCGGGGCCCGAGTGCGGTGCCACCGTCCCCTCCCACGCACCGAACCCTGGCGGGCGGTGTCGGCCCTTGATCTCCGCCGGCCCCCGCCCCCTGCAGTCCCAATTCCTCCCCCCCCACCCCGCCCACCCCAGTCCCCTCCCCGGCGGAAGCTCCCAGCCCAATTAATTGAGTCAAAGGCGGGAGGGCAGGGCCCTCCGCGCGGCGGCCGCCGGCCCCCGCCCCTCCCGCGCGCCCCTTTTCCCGCCCTGGGTGGCATCTCCTCCGCCGGCATCCACAACGAACCTCTGATTAATGAGGCCCGGGCCGGCCCCCACCCGACCCGGGCCCTGGCCTCCGCGGGAGGGGGAGGGGACGGCGGGAAACGCGGCCCCGGGAGAAAGGGGGGCGGGGCGGGCCGCGCGGCCCGCCCCGCCCCCCCCGCGCCCCGAGCCTATTGGCCGCGCCAGCCGTCTGTCGGGGAACGCGGCGCCAATGCGGGCGGCGGGGCGGGGCGGGCCGCGCCGTGTGTGCCTGCGTAACGCCGAGTCACATGTTGTTTTGCTCTTCTTAGTTCAGTCACTCGGTGCGCGATGTGTTACTCACTGTGCGGCGGGGACCGCGACGAGCCCGGGTCGCCGTTGGCAGCACCAGCAGCAGCAGCCCCGGCGGCGGCGGCGGCGCGGACCCCGAGTACCGGGGCACACCCCGGCACCCCGGAGCGCGGCGCGGCGGCGGGACCCTTGCGGCCGGGCGCGCCTTAGGCTCGGCCCCGCGGCTCGGGGACCCCCGACTCTCGGCCCAGCCCGCGAGCCCCCAGGCGCCGCCCGAGAGCCCGGGAGGCAGCGGCCGCCGCCGCCGCCCGCGCCGGGCATCCTCTGGGGCCCCGGATCGCGGAGGGCGCTGCGCCACCGCGCGGTGCCGGCCCCCCGCCTTCCCCGCGGCGGGCCTCCCCGAACCTTCCCCACCTCCTGGGCCCGAGGGACGCGGGCTCCGGCGGGCGAGCAGGGGGGAGGGAGCCGCCCGCGCCCCCTCCGCTCCCCCCGGCCCCTCCACGCCGGGCCGGGCGGCGCGGCCTGAAGCGCCGGTGATGGCGAGCCCGCCGATGCACGGGCGCCCCGGGCCGGCGGGCGGCGACGGCCCCAACCTCAACCTCAACCACAATAACAACAACAACAACAGCGGCGTGCGCAAGTGCGGCTACCTGCGCAAGCAGAAGCACGGCCACAAGCGCTTCTTCGTGCTGCGCGGACCCGGCGCGGGCGGCGACGAGGCGGCGGCGGCGGCGGCGACAGCGGGCGGGGGGCCGGCGCCGCAGCCGCCGCGGCTCGAGTACTACGAGAGCGAGAAGAAGTGGCGGAGCAAAGCGGGCGCCCCGAAGCGGGTCATCGCGCTCGACTGCTGCCTGAACATCAACAAGCGCGCCGACGCCAAGCACAAGTACCTGATCGCCCTCTACACCAAGGACGAGTACTTTGCAGTGGCGGCCGAGAACGAGCAGGAGCAGGAGGGCTGGTACCGCGCGCTCACCGACCTGGTCAGCGAGGGCCGAGCGAGCGCCGGCGACGCGCCCCCCGCCGCCGCCGCCGCCCCCTCCGCGTCCTGCAGCGCCTCCCTGCCCGGCGCCCTGGGCGGCTCGGCCGGCGCCGCCGCCGCCGCCGCGGCCGATGACAGCTACGGGCTGGTGGCGCCTGCCACGGCCGCCTACCGTGAGGTGTGGCAGGTGAACCTGAAGCCCAAGGGCCTGGGCCAGAGCAAGAACCTGACGGGCGTGTACCGCCTGTGCCTGTCGGCGCGCACCATCGGCTTCGTGAAGCTCAACTGCGAGCAGCCGTCGGTGACGCTGCAGCTCATGAACATCCGCCGCTGCGGCCACTCGGACAGCTTCTTCTTCATCGAGGTGGGCCGCTCGGCCGTCACGGGCCCCGGTGAGCTGTGGATGCAGGCAGACGACTCGGTGGTGGCGCAGAACATCCACGAGACCATCCTGGAGGCCATGAAGGCGCTCAAGGAGCTCTTCGAGTTCCGGCCGCGCAGCAAGAGCCAGTCGTCCGGCTCGTCGGCCACGCACCCCATCAGCGTCCCCGGCGCGCGTCGCCACCACCACCTGGTCAATCTGCCCCCCAGCCAGACGGGCCTGGTGCGCCGCTCGCGCACCGACAGCTTGGCCGCCACACCGCCGGCCGCCAAGTGCAGCTCGTGCCGGGTGCGCACGGCCAGCGAGGGCGACGGCGGCGTGGCGGCGGGGGCCGGGGCGGCGGGCGGCAGGCCGGTGTCGGTGGCGGGGAGCCCGCTGAGCCCGGGGCCGGTGCGCGCGCCCCTGAGCCGCTCGCACACCCTGAGCGGCGGCTGCGGCGGCCGCGCGAGCAAGGTGACGCTGGCGCCGGCAGGGGGCGCCCTGCAGCACAGCCGCTCCATGTCCATGCCCGTGGCGCACTCGCCCCCGGCGGCCGCCACCAGCCCCGGCAGCCTGTCGTCCAGCAGCGGGCACGGCTCGGGCTCCTACCCGCCGCCCCCGGGCCCGCACCCGCACATGCAGCACCCCCTGCACCCCCAGCGACCCTCCAGCGGCAGCGCCTCGGCCTCGGGCTCCCCCAGCGACCCTGGTTTCATGTCCCTGGACGAGTACGGCTCGAGCCCTGGGGACCTGAGAGCCTTCTGCAGTCTCAGGAGCAACACGCCCGAGTCCATCGCCGAGACGCCCCCGGCCAGGGACGGCAGCGCGGGCGAGCTGTACGGGTACATGACCATGGACCGGCCCCTGAGCCACTGCGGCCGACCCTACCGCAGAGTCTCCGGGGACGGGGCCCAGGACTTGGACAGGGGCCTGAGGAAGAGGACCTACTCCCTGACCACGCCTGCCCGGCAGCGGCCAGTGCCCCAGCCCTCCTCCGCGTCCCTGGATGAGTACACCCTGATGCGGGCCACCTTCTCCGGCAGCTCAGGCCGCCTCTGCCCGTCGTGCCCCGCGTCCTCCCCCAAAGTGGCCTACCACCCCTACCCCGAGGACTACGGCGACATCGAGATCGGGTCGCACAGGAGCTCCAGCAGTAACCTGGGCACGGACGACGGCTACATGCCCATGACCCCCGGCGTGGCCCTCACGGGCGGCGGCGGCGGGAGCTGCAAGAGCGACGACTACATGCCCATGAGCCCCACCAGCGTGTCCGCCCCGAAGCAGATCCTGCAGCCGCGCGCCGCCGTCGCGGCCTTGCCCCCCGCGGCAGCCGCGGGGCCCACGCCCGCGTCGGCCGCCAGCAGGGCCTTCCCGGGGAGCGGGGGCGGCTACAAGACCAGCTCCCCGGCCGAGAGCTCCCCCGAGGACAGCGGGTACATGCGCATGTGGTGCGGCGGCTCCAAGCTGGCGGTGGAGAGCGCCGCCGACGGCAGGCTGCTTCCAAACGGGGACTACCTCAACATGTCCCCCGGCGACGCGGGCGCCTCGGGCACCCCGCCCGACTTCTTCTCGGCTGCCCTGCACGGCGGCGGCGGCGGCGGGGAGATGCTCCGGGGCGTCCCCGGCTACTGCTACAGCTCCCTGCCCCGCTCCTACAAGGCCCCCTACGCCTGCAACGGGGACGGCGACCAGTACGTGCTCATGAGCTCCCCCGTGGGGCGCATCCTGGAGGAGGAGCGGCTGGAGTCGACGGCCGGCCCGGGGTCCACGCAGCCAGCCGGCGCCTTCGCGGCCGGGGCCGGGGGCGGCGGCGGCCACCCGCAGCCACCCCACGCGGCGGTGCCTTCGCCCGCGAGGCCCGGTGGCGGTGGCAGCGGCCGCCCGGAGGGCTTCCTGGGCCAGCGCTGCCGGGCCGCGCGGCCCACGCGCCTGTCCCTGGAGGGGCTGCAGACCCTGCCCCGCATGCACGAGTACCCGCTGCCGCCCGAGCCCAAGAGCCCGGGCGAGTACATCAACATCGACTTCGGCGAGGCGGGCGCGCGCCTGTCGCCGCCCGCGCCCCCGCTGCTGGCCTCGGCCGCCTCGTCGTCGTCGCTGCTGTCCGCCGGCAGCCCGGCCTCGTCGCTGGGCTCGGGCACCCCGGGCACCAGCGGCGACAGCCGGCAGCGCTCCCCGCTCTCCGACTACATGAACCTCGACTTCAGCTCGCCCAAGTCACCCCAGCCAGGCGGCCAGGCCGGGGACCCCGTGGGCTCCCTGGACGCCCTCCTGTCCCCCGAGGCCTCTGCGTACCCGCCGCTGCCCCCGCGCCCCGCCGCCCCCTCCTCGGCCCTGCAGCCGCCGCCGCCGCCGCCCCCGCCCGGAGAGCTGTACCGCCTGCCTCCGGCACCGCCCTCCCAGGGCCCTGGCGCGGCCTCCTCTCCGTCCTCGGGGGCGGGCGACAGCGGCGACTACACCGAGATGGCCTTCGGCGTGGCTGCCACGCCGCCGCAACCGATCGCCGCGCCCCCGAAGCCCGACGGGGCCCGCGTGAGCAGCCTCGTGTCCGGCCTGAAGAGGCTGAGCCTCATGGACCAGGTGTCGGGGGTCGAGGCCTTCCTGCAGGCCAGCCAGCCCGCAGACCCGCACCGCGGCGCCAAGGTCATCCGCGCGGACCCGCAAGGGGGCCGCCGCCGCCACAGCTCGGAGACCTTCTCCTCGACCACCACTGTGACCCCCGTGTCCCCGTCCTTCGCCCACAACCCCAAGCGCCACAACTCGGCTTCGGTGGAGAACGTGTCTCTCAGGAAAAGCGGCGAAGGGGGCGGCGGCAGCGTCCTGGGTGGCGGCGACGAGCCCCCCACGTCCCCCCGCCAGTTGCCGCCGCCGCTCCCCCCGCAGGCGCGGCCCTGGACGCCGAGCCAGCCCGGGGGTTTGGTCGGCTGCCCCGGGGGCAGTGGCTCGCCGATGCGCCGGGAGACCTCTGCCGGCTTCCAGAACGGCCTCAACTACATCGCCATCGACGTGAGGGACGAGCCGGGGCTGTTGCCGCCCCCGCAGCCGCCGCAGCATCCTCAGACGGGAGATAAGAGCGCCTGGGGCCGGACCCGGAGCCTCGGGGGTCTCATCGGCGCGGTAGGGGCCGGCAGCACCGGCGGCGTGTGTGTGGGGCCCGGCCCTGGCGCCCTGCCCTCCGCCAGCACCTACGCCAGCCTCGACTTCTTGACGCATCACCTGAAAGAGGCGACGGTCGTGAAAGGTGAGGCCCCTGCGGCTGGTGGAAGAAGGGTGGGCACGCGAGGGCATCCGTGGCTAAAGCCTCTTCCCTTCTTTGGTACCTCGACCTAAATGCCCGAGTACGGGCGCAGGTTTCCTGTTCTGTTTCACTTTTGGCCCGATGTCAGCTCTCGAACCCCAGAGACCTTGCCAAGAGCACTCAGGTCATCTTTGAGTTGAATGCGAATCTTCGGACTCGGGAGACTTTTGATTTGTTTTCTTGGGCCCAGCCTCCCCGTCTTCCCATGAACACACCTGGCGGGTGCCCCCAGTTCAGCCACCCCCGGGGGGGAGGCGGCAGAGGGGGTCTTCTCCATCTGAGAGGTGGGAAACTTCTGCCGGGAGGGGACCTGAAGTTCCAGCAGCTCCCAGGCCGCAGCCCTCACCTTTCTCTTTGTTTTCCTGGAGCCGGGCCCGGCTGGCTCTTGCCGAGCCTCAGAGCTTATAAAAAACAGGCCCAAAAGTTGTTTAGGAAACGAACATCCATTTTGGTGACTGCTGCAGGGAACAGCGAACCATTTAAAGTTTACACGTAGCCTGTAGGAGCTTTTCCACCAGAGACGTTCCTTTTCTCCGAACGGGCTGAAATGATAACGCTGCTTAAACACAGCTCAGAAGCAGTGGTTCTCCAACTGGAGCCCACCTGGGAGTCACGTGGAGAGTTTGCTGAGACCCGGACGGCCGGGCTAGGTGAATCCCCGAGATTCCAGTGCCGTGGGTCTGAGGTGTGGCTCCCAGTGTGCTTTCCTAAGAAGCCCCCAGGTTGTGCTGGTGCTGCCGGTTTGGGGACCATGGCCGGGAGCACCTGCCCCAGTTAGACCGCCTGAGTGTGCTTGAGAAATGGCCTATGGGGGCAGCCCAGGCGCAGTGACGTGAAGCGACCAGTGGGCGGGGCCCAGGCCCCCTGGATTTTTCGGCCGCCCAGGCGATGTGAATCTGGGCTTCAGAGGAGACAGTGAAAGATGGCCATGCTGGTCTTCTCGGGAACCGTTGGATGGGATGGTGTCCAGAATTGTCCTTTGCAGTCTCATCACAGATCCAAAAGGAGAGAGGTGTGCTTGCCTTGCACCTGCAGGGGCGTCCTGACTGTCTCAGAGGTCCTGACTGTCTCAAACTTTGAATGATGAGGTGGAGGAGAGGTGGAGTGGGGGGGGCCGGTGGGTTCAAGAGAGTTTCTTCTTTAATTTTGTAGCCGCTTCTGTGCACGGTTGTCAGGAAGATAGAGGCTTTGTGGGAACCGCAAAGCACAGAGCAGTGAACACGGTTTAGATGCTGGCCTGAGGTCAGCAGTCTGCAAGGGTTACAGGGTGACGATTGAGGTAGCTTGGGGATCCGTACACCTTTTTTTCTAAAAGTAAACAGAGCCCTCTAATGCCATCTAAATCCAGCATGTGTTTTCTAGTATCCGTGGGATTTAAAGTTATAGCTGTAGAGTGGATACCCTGGAATTCCAATATAACAGAGGAAACGCTACCTGCTTTTTTATTAAAATTGTGGAACACAAGATAAAAAGAGTCACGGAGAACTCTCAGGATTGTGGTGCTTCAGCATCCAATGAAGCCCACTGGAGTTGTCAGGACATGTCCCATAAATGATGGCGCTCAGCGGAAGGTCACTTTGCTTGGAGTTAACTTAAGCCCTACAGGTGCATCTGAAAAATTGCTCGTGTGTCTGGGACTTGAAGGATGATTAGCTGCCGTCCAAGATGCAGACCAGATAAACACACCAGCGTAACTAGACTTGAGTGGAGGAGAAATCCGTACGCACAGGAATGGGTATAGGCCATCGTGAACACGAAAGTACATTTTGCTGAAATCTGATTCTAATCAGAAAAACAGCCTGAGAACACAACACCTCTTACTGCTGCTGGTGCAGTAGGCGGGAAAAACCTGGACTGGATTGAGGAGGGCCCTGGGAGGGGTTTCTTGCAGTCACGGGGCGAATGAGCTGGAGTGTGCACCTCCAGGCCTGGAAGGATTCAAGGCCTTTCCGATAAAGTAGATACTTTCAGAAACGTGATTCACGTCTAATATAATGCCCTTTTCAGATGAGGGAAAATGTTAAACCGCAAGAGATAAGTTTATGAGAGGCCTGATTTGGCCTGTTTTGTTTCAGATTTCCCACCAGTATAAAATTCCTTACAACCTATATAGGATTCAGGATTCTGAAATCAAAACAGCAGTTTGTATGTTCGGCGGTGGCTGAACAAGATGAGAGATGGCTTTGGATTGCTGGTTGTCCAGAGTCTCTGTGGGCGTTAACGTAAACACTCTCTTAAGAAGGAAAAAAGACTATTTTTAAGCAAAATGGATAACTACAATTGACCCATTGTGCCCAAACCACATTGTGTTTTTGAAAAAAGCACTACATGCTAAATGGATTTCTAGTAAACTAATTTGAGCACAGAGAACCTTAGGCTAGGGAAGACGAGCATCTCATCTTAATTAACGGGGAAACTAAATTGTGTTTTGTGGAGCCAGAAAGGGACCGTCGAGAAACCCAGAATGAACATCCACTTTTACTGAACTCATGTTGACGCGTAGACATTTGTTTGTGATGCTCATAAATAAAAAGTTCACAGGAGATAAGTGTTCTTTGAGAGCATGATTTATGGAAGGAAGACTTGCAAAGCATTTCTTTGAAGATAAAATGGAAAATGAACTTCTGAGTCATTGGGTTTGCTGCCCTGACTCTCGGAAGTGGCCATGTTTCCACATCCAGCTCCTTGGGTTCCGCGTGGAAAAACTTCACGAGTTACGCTGAAGTGGGACCATTCGGGGTCCCTTGGGGGTAGCGTTTGGTATTTGGAGAAGTGGTGACAAAGAGGTAAGGTTCCAGCAGTGTTTGATGGTTGTTTCCAATAGCATTGGGGATGGCGGTGGGGTTTCAATGGTGGAGCCAATTAAAAAGTTAGTACGCCTTAGATTGACACAGATGTGTGTGTGTGTATTTGTAGGTCCTGCAGAGCAGATGCAAATTTAGCTCTAAACTATGCATCTTACTTGGGAGCAGGGAGAGGGTTACCTACCCTGTGTTTTGTGGGTGTGTATGGGAAAAAATATAACCAATCTTTAGAGTATTGTTTGGGAACTGAAAGTATGCCACTGAACTTAACTGTGCTTTAACACCGCTTTTTAAAATGAACTTTATATATTTGGTTGTTAAGGTTATAGATCGGTGTATACCATAAACTGTGTTATTTTACTATTCCTCTTTGCTGGGGTTTTTGTTCTAAAATTGGTTTATGTGTAGGTACAAGGCAGATTAGATAAGAATTACCCCAAAAGCATCTGTATTTAAATTTGTTCCATAAAAGGACTGTTTATTCACCTCCCACAGTGAAAGAATCAGGGGATGAGAGAGCAACGCAATTGTTTCTGAAGCGACAACACAGTCACAATTCATGTTTAAAAGTATTGTCTGTTGAAGTCTTAAAGCAAGGGACTTGAATATTTTTAGAACTCCAAGGAGATGACTTGACAAACCACACACGCTTTATTTTTCCTGTCGTGCGTGCTTTTCCGCTTTGGTTGGCTCGCTCTTGTCATAATAAGGTAATCCGTGCCCTGTTCCCACCCCGTTCCCAGGAACAGACAACTAAGGTGCTAATGAAAACACACACAGGCTTTCCTGAATGAAAGTCACATGACTTGTTCTAGTTCCTTTATTGAAAGAGAAACCTTTACCAAAATAGTACTTCGGAGAAGGAAGCAGGGTGTGTGGAACACTAACCCAGGAATCAGGAAACCAGGTGTCTAGTTGCTGTTCTTCGTGAGTCAATGTGCGAGAGAGGAAAGCCATTTAATCCCTCTTTCTCACTTTCTCTGTCTGTAGAATGGGGTCCTTACAACCCTCTCCTCCTGTGCTCAGGGCCCCTGGGAGGCCCAGGAGGTTGTCAACATCCGGAGCGGTTCAGCTCCTCTAAAGAAACGTGTTTAATAAATCCAGCCATGCTACTGATGTTTCCTACCTTGAAACCATGAGCGTGTACAGGAAAGACACTTTTGTAAACGGGTGTTCTTAAATTAAAAACAAAACCCAGGATGCTCATAGTTGTCTGAACGTGGAGCCGGTACCTTCCTAAGAAATTCAGGCCTTTTCTGTTTTGGTGGCTGGTTTTACTCCAGTCTCCAAGAACCATTGTTTTTTCCCCCTCTTTGTTTCACTTGAGATTTTTCTTTTCATAGATAATTATCAATTGTCATGAAGTAGTGTTTTAAATTACATAGTAAAACAACAATTAAGGAAAAGAGCATTCTGATCCTGAAACTGTATCAGGACCGTACTTTCTAATGACCTTTTGCCACGTGGTTATAAGAGATAGTGTCAAGATGAAAATGCGTAACCGGAATATAGGCTTTTTAAAATTGACAGTGTTGCTTTTAATATGGGATGCCTTATGAGAAGAACAGAACCTTTAAACTTTTAGTTGCTGAATTGGCCATTGTTTGGCCTGGGGCTTCACTCTTCAGGGTTGATTTAGATCACTCCTGCCCTGTTTTGATTTGTCTGGTTGTCAAACTGGGTAGGAAAACCTCTAGCGTTTGATTCTTTTGTTCTTCCACAGGCCCACTAACCCCCAGAAGAGGCATTTTCATAGGTAATTAATGCTTTATTTTCTTTAGAACTCTTAGTATTAAAATGAATCTCATTCTGAAAAGAACTTGCGAAAGTTTCAGGACCAGCACAGGGATAATGGGTTTTCTGTTAAAATTCCCACTAATGCGTTTTCTGTAGAAGCAGAGTCCCAGGAGCCGGTTAACTTTTGGTATCAGATTTGGCAAGTGGAGAGGGTTTTTTGTTTTGTTTTTTTGGGTAGCACAGAATCAGGTGTTCCCATTTCACCTCAGAAACTTAAGGGAAAATGTACCTTGACTCCTTTATCTGCTTTGCCAAGTACACCAAGTTGGGGAAACTCAGAGGGAAGGGGACCTCCGTGCCCTTCCCCACAGCCCGGTCTTCACTTGGGGCTCCTGTAATAGGTGAATTCTCTGCAGACTTTATCTACTGCAGACATGAGCAGAATGCATGTTTCCGTACAAGTTGGGCAAGGCCTTTGAATGCTGGCATTCTCATCCGCCAAACGGAATTTTCTGAACCTCCAAGATCAGCGGTTATAAACATGTTATCGATCAGGTGGTAGGTTTTGTGAGAATAGCCACATTTCAATGGGAAGATTCTTTCTGTGTTAATTTCATTAGTTTGAACGTATTCTTCAAGGTGGCAGAGATTATTCTGAATCACTCAAGGTCGATTGTTGTAGACAGAGTTCAGTGGTAGATTTTTTTCTGAAGAGAACTGGTGAAGTCATCACTCAAGACCGAGGAAATGCTGAGGCTGATAATTGCTCCTGATTATTCCATTTCTTTCTAGATGGCTGCAGAGACTTACATTAACTGTGCGCTGAAATAACGGGCACAGAAGAAAGTGTGAATAGAGAGAGCTGGAGTCTATGTTGGACACTAGCATTTTGCTCTGTGGGTGCGAATAATACAAGATACTTCTGTGCTTGGCCGTCTCATTTAATTGAAATTCATTGCATCAGAACTGAATTCATTGCATTCTGCTGAAATGGAATTGGGTTAAGACTTACAGGCTGCACTTTTACAAATGATACAATGGTTAAGTTGGTGGCCCAGGATGTCTTTTCTATTGGACTAGGAAATATCAAATTTGTATCAAGTTGCTTTTACCTGTCCAGAGACTTTGTAAAAGTTGATCAGGCAAAAGTGTCTTCAGACTTGGCCCAGTTTTCTTATGCCATACGTGATATTTATGTCCAGAGACGAGATTTGCTTAGGTGCTTTTACTGAAATTTGGAATATTTGGTCAAATATTGTGATCCATAATATACCTTGAAGATGAGTGATTACATGTACAGCATTTTGTAAATACTGGGCTTTTTAGTATCAATTTTAAAGAGTACCAAATTTGGGGGAAATAAATAATTACTATTTGGGGGTGATGTGTGTGTGTGTGTAGTTTCATAATATCTCATCCACTTGTGCTCCAAGAGGCTGAATGTGGATATTATGTTCATAATTGAAGCTCCAATACTGAATAATAATGTGTTCTCTGATCGTGTTAAAACTTTATAACCTTAAGTATAACTATAGTTTTACTGTTACTTTAATCTATCCATATGGTATTCTTAGTACAACTGCTTGAGTGAGTTATTAGGGTATAGTACTAAATTCCAATCTTTCCAACGTGAAAAAAATAGGTGTTATGATAGAGTTCGTTATATTAGTGATTTTAATGATTACCTTAAAATCCATATGTATAGATCAAGAATGACTTACACTTTTGCATAGAATCAGTGCATAATCTTTAATGGTTATGAATGCAACATAGTGCTTTCTCTATGCAAATTCAAAAGTAGTTACTTAAATCCACCCATCTTTTGCCTCCAAATTATAAGTGTAACTAACAATCCCCACAACTTGGTGGACATGAATGATTTTGAAAGAATGCTACTAAAGTTGATGAGATGATGGAAACGTAACCATTATTCTGATCAATATTGAAAGATAATTGCATGCCCCTCTCCCCTTTCAATCAAAAGAAGTGTTTAAAATCCAAAAAGTATTTTTTTTTTCACTTTATAGCGTTAAGACATTTTCATACATAAAGTCTCACGTAATGCTCCAAAAGCCCTGTGTCATAGGCGGGCCGCCTGGATCTCCATTTTTGGAACGAGGAACGTGCAGCTTAGAGGGTGCCAGTGACTTGCCCGGGAATCCCTGAGACAGAAAAGGGTAGTGGTGGGTTGAACCACACGAAGATGCTGTTTTACCAGTGCTCTTTATTTTATATCCCATTTTATCCAAGTCCTACACACTGTCTACTTTGGAAGCTCATATACAATAGTGACCTTGGGATTTTACTGTAGATCGGCCTTAGGCAGCTTTCAAGTTAACAGTTGGGTTTTTATTTCACTTGGTGGCAGTTACTTAATTTCCCTCTCTTTTCTTCCACGCGTTATTCATTCAGAGTAAGATGGGGAGAGCTAAGCAGGAAGACTGGACAATAAAGGAAAGCTCCCTCATTTTTTAAAAATTTATTTTATTTTATTTTTAAATTTTTATTGTACAGTTGATTTAC
The DNA here is from genome assembly GCF_965194825.1 of Balaenoptera physalus. Classification (NCBI taxonomy): domain Eukaryota; kingdom Metazoa; phylum Chordata; class Mammalia; order Artiodactyla; family Balaenopteridae; genus Balaenoptera; species Balaenoptera physalus. Next base: position 2,995,718 of record NC_138899.1, read on the forward strand.
AAGGTTATGTTAGTTTCAGAAAGCTCCCTCTTTTTTTTGTTTCTGTTTTTTTTGATATGGACCATTTTTAAAGTCTTCATTGAATTTGTTACAATATTGCTTCTGTTTTGTGTGTTGGTTTTTTGGCCCCGCCGCGAGGCATGTGGGATCTTAGCTCCCTGACCAGGAATCGTACCCGCACCCCCTGCATTGGAAGGCAAAATCTTAACCACTGGACCACCAGGGAAGTCCCCCTCATTTTTCAAACTGGTTTCCACACCTGCCAGTTTGAAGAGTTCAGGATTCGACGTTGTTTTCAAAGCTCTCGTGATGTTGGTGAATTTTAGAGCTGAATCAAAATGTTGGTTGGTCGTCTCTTCTGGGGGTTCCCAGGCTCTCTTCCTGGACTTCCAGTGGTCTGCAGAGTTGGAAAACTTATATTCCTCCAGCTGTCTTTGTTTTAGTAAAGCAAACTGTATATTGTACTTGATAAGATACCACCCCCTGCAACACCAAATACTTGAAAACTCTCTCCACACAGAGTGGTGACGGAAAAAAAAATACAAGGTCGTTTTGAGGGAGAGGAGTTGAGAACCATCCTTCTAATGTAACTCATTTTAAGGTTGTGAAAACAGAGGCTGAGGGAGGTCGGGCGTCTTTTCCAAGGTCACTGATTTAATTAGTGGGTAGAGATGTTTGTAAATATTATCAGGAAAGAATAGGGTTTGCTCTGTCTCTGTGGGCCTTTGTGTGGAGATGAATACCTTTCTCCTAGGATATGGCCTGTTCCCTCTAGAATGATTTATTGTTTGTAGAAGTGCTATTTGTCTTTTTATTTTGGAGCCTTGCAGGAAATTGCTTCATGCGTATACTACAAGGTATGCCGGTGGACAGAACTAGAGAAAAGCAGACACTTGAATAAGGAAGAATGCTGTAAGTTTAGAGAAATAGGCTACTGATGCCCATGTGGGCAGTGTTTTCCGATGTGGCAGAAGGGTGAAGGCCTGGCAAGCATTAAAGATCATATGCTTACTTGTGTTAAAAAACAAAAACAAAAACAGAGAAGAGGAAGAAAGAACATTCTTGGGATAATTCAAATAGAAAGGCCTCTATGATCTGGGAAAAGGTAAGTCCTTTTTCTTTATCAGTGGGTCATCCTGGGCCACTGATCTGACATCTAATGGGGCTGTGTTTTCAGTCATTCCTTGAGGGGTCCTTAAGATGCATTTCTTCTCTAAGTGAAATATCCTGTACTCGTCATTGTGAATAAGGCCATTAGCAGTTTCCTAAGAAACTGTTTCATGATGAGTCATCACTATTTGATCATGAGTCTATTTGAAAACGAACAATTTTAGAATTTGCCTAAGGACCCATGAATAATCAGTGGTTGCTAGGTGGTGATCTTCTGGGGAGTGGATTATCTCACCAGTGCCCTTCTTGTTTTTAAGATCTTTTATTTTTTTCCGAGAAAAAACTTGTAACTTCATTGTTATGGGATGAGAAATGGTTTTTCAGAAGGCACTGCCTTCCTAAGATGTGATTCTAACCCCCCTTTGAAAGGCATAAAAGAAGATATAAACAGACATAACAGTTCACACAACAGCTATCCATGTTTGAAAAAACGTGGTCGGGAAATCTATAGCCTTGTGCTATGGGGAATGGTTCAGGGCTGTGTTTACACGAGCTGCCAGCCTCTCCAGCATCCGCAGAGAGAGCACTTCCTTCCTAGCAGACGGCGGCCTCAGGGCCACACGCCTGCCATGAGAAGCCACGCGCGCCAGTAATCCACCCGGCATCGCTGTCGGCCAGCGGCGCAGGATAACAAAACGGGAATGCTTGTCCCCCTATCAGGAATGAATGGAGTGACGAAACTGCTTCTCAGGATAAGAAGAAAGCAAAGTTCAGAGGACCCTGTCTTGGGGCATTGGCTCTGTGGAGCACTTACCCAGTTAGGTGGAAAGCGACGGAAATAAAGATGCTGATATGCTATATGGGGAGTGTTTGTAAATAAACCCGGTAGTCTTTCCCTGGATGAGGTCTGGATCCCTTCTTTGAAAACTTGTCTTCCCCGGAAGACCGGGGACGGACCTCTGGCTGCCCGGCCCCGTGCTGGTGATGGAAAGCAACTGAAAATAGAGGCTGAGGTCAGTGACCGTCTGATGCCCGTGGATCCCCAGGTCTGTCGTAGAAGCTGCCCCAACCCATCATGTGAGTGACGCAGCTGTTTTCTGCCCTGCCAGGCCCAGCTCAGGCCCCCTGTGGTCCCCTGCTTCTTTCTTCCTGTAGGGCTTCCGGAGCCCGAGGTGGGTGGGTGAATGGATGGATGGCTAGATGGATGGACGGATGGATGGAGGGAATTGTGAGGTGGGGGAGAAGTTTTGGAAACAGGCCAGGACGTTCTTACTAGGTTTAAAAACTGTGCATATAGTACTTTAGAAACTCCAGGCAGTAAGCAGGATTAAACAGGGCATGGACTTGAGGTTGTTGTGCACATTGATTTTGTTTGAAAATCAGAGATGCACGTACAGCCAGAGCTCCTGAACTACTCGGGCAACAAGAATTCCTAGAAGGGGAAAGTGGTCCGTTTCTTATACCACAGCCTGGATGCATTTTTTTTTTTTTTTTAATTTTATTTATTTATTTATTTATTTATTTATTTATGGTTGTGTTGGGTCTTCGTTTCTGTGCGAGGGCTTTCTCTAGTTGCGGCAAGCGGGGGCCACTCTTCATCGCGGTGCGCGAGCCTCTCACTATCGCGGCCTCTCTTGTTGCGGAGCACAGGCTCCAGACACGCAGGCTCAGTAGTTGTGGCTCACGGGCCCAGTTGCTCCGCGGCATGTGGGATCCTCCCAGACCAGGGCTCGAACCCGTGTCCCCTGCATTGGCAGGCAGACTCTCAACCACTGCGCCACCAGGGAAGCCCTGGATGCATTTTTTTAAAAGAGAATTTGCTACTGTGATTTGTGGTGGTGTCCTGCTTGTGTTTTATTCTTATGTGATGCAGGTAATTTAAAAAGTGTTTTCCAGCATGAAAGGGACCTAAAATAATACTTTTGGTAATTATGCAAATGAAACAAAACACATGCATGAGCTACTCATAAGCTCTTCCAGTTATATTTAGATCAAATTTTTTAAACAAATACTTTATCAAATAAGTTTGGTGACACTAATACAAAGAACTCTTCTTACTTCACCAATTAGACTTTTAAGAAACGCACAGTTCAGCTGAAAATATTTAGGTGCGTTTTCGCAAAATATCTTAGTTGCAAAACTGCAAAATCTGTATTTCTTCTTTCTCTAGGATATTATAAAGCCAGGAGTGGACATTTATCTCAGTCAGTTTCAGAAAACTCACTTTAACTGGTTGAATAAACAAAAAAAATTTAAACTTTTAATAATGAACGGTGTGGAAATATTCGATATGAAATATTGACCCACTTCTATAAATACAAACATTCATGAATTTTGAAACATTCTTTCGATTTTATTTATTTTGACAAATTTTTGAAATGAACATTTTCTTTTCAAGTTGAAAGTTTACAGTACCTTCCAAATATTGATAGAATGACATCTTGGTGCTGAGTGTCATAATCAAAATTGTAAACATGCGGTAGCACGGACAGGTCTTAATTCCGTTTTTTTTTTTTTTAAAGTATTTATTTATTTATTTATTTATGGCTGTGTTGGGTCTTCGTTTCTGTGCGAGGGCTTTCTCTAGTTGCGGCAAGCGGGGGCCACTCTTCATCGCAGTGCGCGGGCCTCTCACTATCGCGGCCTCTCCTGTTGCGGAGCACAGGTTCCAGATGCGCAGGCTCAGTAGTTGTGGCTCACGGGCCTAGTTGCTCCGCGGCATGTGGGATCTTCCCAGACCAGGGCTCGAACCTGTGTCCCCTGCATTGGCAGGCAGACTCTCAACCACTGCGCCACCAGGGAAGCCCAATTCTGTTTTACTTCTTACTGTTATTTGCGGTTTAGCTTGTGGGTAGTGCTGGTTTATGAGTAGACTTAGTTCTCAATGAAATAAGCACTGCAGTAAAATACCCAAGTTTCCCTGGCGTGGAGCATTTAACTCAGTTCCTAGAATAACTCTGGGTGATAAGCATGCATCTTCATGAGTCTGGAGTCCGTGCTGTTCGGCTGGAATGTTCAGAATTCATCTTTGAATTTATTCTTGAGCCGTTCTTGGCCAAAGACACAGGATAGGCTGTCCCTGCTGGGACTGCAGGTGTCCTTGCTGGAAAAGGCTGGTGGAGCCACTCAAACGTGTAGTGCCCCCAGCCCCCCCTAGACACTTGGGGTCCATCCAATGAAGTGGAATTTCCACATCCGTTTTCTTCTCTGAGAAACCACAGGTTTGATCTTGCTGGGCCCCGGCTCCGAGCTGTCAGCCTCTCTGAGCTCTGGGTAGCCTCGCCTCAGAACTCCCAGTATTTCTCTGTGTGCGCTGTCTTTGCTGTTGGCTTCGGATTCCAGAAGCTTCACTAGGTTAGTGGACTCCCTTTCCCATTCCTTCTGAGTCTTCCCCGCTCACCGTCAGCTCTTGCTGAAGAAGAATGCTCACCTGTGGTCTGTGCAATGGGAAGCTTCCCGAGAACTCAGCCCTGCTCTCCTCACCTTTCCCTGCGCATCCGTAGCTGCAAAGCTGAGGAAACTCACACGTAAGATGTGTTCAGGGCTACTGCCTGTCCGTGAGAAGTCAGCATTTCGATTTTAGTTAGTTTTTTCCCTCATAAATGATCCACAGACATTTCATGTGATCACATTTCTATTTATAGTGTAGGCTTCAAAATTGCTTAATTTTCAGACGTCCTACTAATTTTCAAGTAGAGCTCTGTTTTCTCAAGACACCCCTGAAACCACGTGCAGGCAGCTCTGAGCCTTTTTAAAAAGTGTGTGTTTTATCTGTTTTTCCCCGAAAAAGCTAACAAAGAAATGACAGGAACTTGCCTTAAGGGCTCCTTGGGAGGATAGAAAGGTGACCTGTGGGGCAGGAGACACAGAGGCAGGAAAGGTTAGATCTTCCTTCAGCTTTCAGATTTAACCAAATGGTTACGTTTTCTTATCTTTTCATTACAGAGATGCTAATTGTGACATGTTGCATACTTGAAAACTATTTCACCCATTTGAAAAATATTACAGTGCAGGCTAGAAAGAAAGAGGTTTGGCTTCCAAGCTAAAAAAAACAAACAAACAACCCAAAACCAAAAGTACCGAATCTTCAAGCCCACCTTTGAAACCAAGGAAATAAATGTAATGTTGTCATGTGTTCGGAGCGTGAAGTGGTGTAGGTGGTAACAAGTGCTCCAGAAAACAAAGCAGGGGAGAGAGAGGGAGAAGGTGGAGAGGAAGCAGGTCCTGTAGGGGGGAGAGTCCATATGAGCAAAGACAATGACTAACTGTGCAAAGGCCCTGGGGCAGAAAGTTGCTGGTGTGTCCCAGGATCAGAAGGAGACCCGCGTAGCTGACCAAGAGGGAGCAGGGAGAGAGTAGTAGGTGATGAGAAGGAGCTAACAATGAACCGTGACGTGTAGAGCCCGGTCAACCACTGTAAAGACTTTGTGCATGTTCAACAGCGAAGACGGAAAATACAGTTTCTTTGGAACAGCATGTGAAGTGTTTAAAAACTTTTCATATCATTTCTCCATAGCATCTTTTTTCACTTAGTGTGGTATATGTCAGCTCCTGACTTTCTTTCTCAAAAATATTATATAAAAGGTGAAAAGACCTAAAAGTTTCTGGGGGGGAAGGAAGATGCTGAGATGTCATTGCACTGGGGAAGGCAGAGGGAAATTGTCACAAGATAAACAGTGCCATCAAAGCACAAGTGTTTAGTCGTGGAATTACATGCTCAGTTACACAGACGTATTTGTAAAGCACCTTATAACATGTTTAGGTGGTGTTTCATCCTCAGAACCTCCAAGGAGGGAACGTTCTTGCTCTTACCCGTATTTTTTAAAGGAATCACCCGAGGGTGAAGGGGTCTAGCAGTGGACCTCAGGGAAGCCTCTGCCAGGCTGTAGGGAACGCTGCTCTGGTCCGCTCGCTGCCGCCTGGTGCTGTGTCTTCTCAGTACCCCCAGTGGCTTCCTTTGAAAAACTGGGTCAGTTACTCCCAACTCCCCCTCCCCAGGGCATCCATCCGCACTGTGTGCTTTCCAGTAAGGAGCCCGAAATTCAGGCTCTGCCACAAATTGATTTCCCTCATCAGCTGATTGGGAAACTAAAATGATAGAAAAGTCATTATTCCATGTATTTCATGGAGGATTGGGCCTCAACGTGAAAGCACCGATGGGGGTGAGCTTGGAGTTAAGGGGTGTAAGGCGTCCAGAAAAGCTAGTACCGCGTGTGGTATAAAGACCCTCCCCTCCTTCTAGCCTGTCTGTGGAGAAACCGCACCCTTAGTACGTGGACTTTGTGGCTATTTGTAGCTTATGTCACTTTAAGGACTTGACATGGGTTTAGGTCTACCTTTAGAACGTAGGCTCGGCTTTACTTAATTTTTCTGAGATACATAAAGAAGGCATGGCCTGCATGAAGTGTCTTAAAGAAGCTCATCCATTCGAACAAGAGAAAAATGACGATCTCATCCTAATTATTTATTTCGACTGTATTAGTAGTTATTCCTTCCCATAGGGGTTGCTATTACTTTGTCCAGACGGGAAGTGTGAAATTTGCATTTTCTCTGTCCAGTGTATATTTTAGGAAACACGCTTATGCTCGTGGGTCTCTTAAAGTCATTCTTCAGAATTTGATGTGCAAGGAATCAGGGCAGGAAGGGGCGGATGGCGGGAGGCTGCGTGTTCGCGTTGGGGGGAGGTTTGTGACCAACACCCAAGGTCTCAGCGGGGACACACGGGCCGGGGCGCTGTGCTTCCCCCTCTATGTCTGCCACCCTCGCCCTACAAGCAGATTGCTAGCGTAGACTTGTAAATAACTTGATTCACGCGTCGTCTTGTCAGATCTGTGCAAAATGTGTGAAGTATGGGCAAGTCAAATAAGGATCCAATTCAAGCTTATCTCCAAAGAATGACAATGGCTAAATATTAGTATTTCTTTATGTGAGCATATTGAAACAACCAATTTTTTTTTACACATTCCAAATCTTTTTATTATAAGTAATAAAATCATAGAAATACTGTACACTCATACTTTAGAATTAGACTTGATTTCTTTCACTTGAGTTTTATAATTGTTTCCCTCAAGTTTTTGGTTGTTGAAAGAGAATAAAATCAATGACAAAAATACTAGTGAATAGCACTTGCCCTCTCCTGCCCAAAAAAACCCCCCACAAAATCCAAAAAATACTAATACTGTCAAATAAGGATCCAATTCAAGCTTATCTCCAAAGAATGACAATGGCTAAATATTAATATTTCTTTATGTGAGCATATTGAAACAACCAATTTGTAAATATAGTAAAAGTTACAACGAAAGGGCAAGTTTACTCTGCTTCTTTACTCGCTGTTTAGGTCACTTTGAAGCCTACGCCCCATTCATGTTCAGTTTGATACAACGAGTAGATTTTGCAAAATGGCCAGCTGCCCTCTAAGGAGAATGGAGAAAATAAGTTATTTTATGTTAATTCATATAGACCGAGTGTCCCAAAATCATAAAGCTGCTAAATGTGAAAAGGCGGAAATGATCTCTCCGGACAGGACATCCCCGTCTGCGTGCGGCTCTTCTGGAGGGGAGAGGCCTGTGTGTGTGATGTATTGGGCGTCATTGTGGTCTATCAAGTGGTCGTCTGCTCAGTCTGGAGTTTGTGTTTTTGATTCCTAAAGAGGTGGTTGGGAAGGCATGTCTTCTTTAAATCCATTCTTAAAAGTCGTAGAGAAACCCTGCCCAGCTTTTGGAGTCTGGGAAGGTTTTTGTGTCAATCAGTGAGAAATGCCGTCTTTACACCCAGTGGATCGTTTCCCACCTTTCCAAGCCTTCAGCAGTTTGGGAAGCTGTCTTTGTGTCGCTGGGTATTTTGGTCCTGCCCTCTGCCTTCTCCCTGGAGACGAGGGAAGGATGGGACGGGTTTGTGATCAGGGGTGTCCCAGCAGCGTCCCCCTGTGTGTCACCGTCTGGACGGGACTTGGTGCCCTCCAGCCCCGGGCATGAAGGCTTCCCACCTGGGGGCAGCGGCAGGCACCTCCCTGCTCCGTGTCTGACAGCTGGTGGCCCTGGGCCCTCCAGGAGGGGCTGGGGGCCAAAGTTTCCAACCACAGGCTTCTGCAGATCTCCCGACGGCACTTTGAAAGTCCCGGGTCCGAGGTCCCTGGTGTGCGGGGTCCCTCCCAGCAAATGAGCAAGTACAATGTCTAGGTTAGGCTCTGACAAGTCTGCATAAGTTCTCTTCAGCAGGTGTCCCCAGCTGAGGCTCAAGTTGTGAAGGACATTAAAAACGTTTCAGCATTTGGGCTGAACGAGCGTGCAGGGCGGCTTCACCTAGCTGGCCCGGGCACTGCCTGCCGGGGAAGCTGGGGGTGGTCTGCAGCCTGGGGCACCGGGACCTGGGTCCGCCTGGCCCTGCTTCCCTGGGAAGGCGTGGCTGTCGGCTGCTGCTGTCCTACCTTATTTTTTAGCAAATGCACTTGATAAAGATGGTCTGTAACTTCTCACGTTCCACTTTTCATTCCTGAAATTTCAATCAGGGGCACTCCATTTGGATGTAAATCGTTCTCATCGGCCACAGAGGAATTTACAGAGGAATTTAAATGTCTCTCTGCATTTTGGGGCACGGCCGCGTGTGACCCCCGAGAGAATAGAGGTCCTGTGCCCCGTGGCCCCGCCTAGTTGGGGCCCCGCCGGCTTCCGGCATCTTGCTCGCGGGCCGTGCATGCGGAGAGGGAAGTGTGCATTCTTCGGTGATGCAGAGACACGCGCGCCCCGTGCACGAGGCGTGCAGAAAGCCCCCAGGCGGGGTGCTCTGGGCAGCGTCTGAGAACTGTTAGCTTTAAATGGCTCTGAGTTACCCCCCCCCAAAAAAACAATTCTGCTTCTGTTCTGCTTCTAGCCAATGAAAACAAGTTTATTCATTTTTTTTCCGAGAGCTCTTCGCCCTCGTGTTTGTGCATTCATGGTTTGTTTACCTACTGCTTGAAGTTGCAATTGCTGGTGATGTCATTCATGGGTGTAGTTTTGAATGGAGGAGAAGCCGTGATGGCAGATGGGTGTACTCAGAGATTCCCAGTGCGCAGGGCTGCCCGGCCTAGGGCTTTGTCATTCACAGCACAGCGTGTGCTTACACGTGTACATCATTTAAAGGTGCGGGAAGAAGGCAGAAGGATCGACCCCAAGGTGCACATCCTGCCAGCAGCACGTGCTTACTGTTTGTGGAAAAAACAATTTGTGTGTGTGTATATATATATATTATCTGTTTGTACCACTGAGTTACATGTTGTATGCATAAAATCTCTTTTGGTAGTTTCCCCGTGCCCAGTGAGAAATCTAGGGCAGAAGAATAATGTCCCCATTTTCCTAACAGGGAACATCCTGGTGGGTGCTGCCTGCTGGGCCTGGGGACCCCGACTCTGGTGAGGCCAGCGGCTCTCCACACTCGCATGTCCTTGAGCCGTGGGGACGGTTGCCCTGAGTCCTTCCTGAGCTCCCAGGAAGGCTCCTGAGGTGGCCGGTGGTAGGAATGGGTGTCCACCTGTGCCGGGGCAAAGGACGCGGCCCTCGGCCTCCTCTTTGCTGGGAGATCCTGCATCTCAATGTAAAGGCCAGGTGCCCATCTGCACAAGGTGTGTTCTTCCCCTCGAGCCAGGATGCTGGCATCCGTATTAGGGAGGTGGCATCCATGGGAGAGAATTTACTCACAGTCTGGAGGTTGAGGCTGCTCAGGCCCTGTGGGTCTGTGCCCAGCAAGGCAGCTCAGGTCACTGGCTGGGCTGGTGGTGGGTCACAATATGTTTCCCTCCGTTTTTTCTAATCCTTTCTTTTTTCTTTTTTTTCTGTAATAACAGACAAGCACTTCACAAATCCCGTTTTCAATACGTTTCCAAATTATTGCATTATCATTATGTAGAAACCAGAGTAAATTTCAGATTCCTGGAGGAACCTTTTTAACTATACTCATAAGTACGTTTCCTATTAGTGATATTCTAGAGGTGATTTGAGTTATAGTTGGCATAATTTCAGACTTCCAGAAAATGCTTATTTCAGTTTCAATAATAAAAACAAAAAAGGTATCAAATTATAAAACGAAGAAAACCCAGTAGCAACTCTTAAGTATTTAAATATTCGAAGGAAAGTATGGTTCATTTGAAATGCTACATAACAGGATATTTGGGGATGGATATATTTTGAACAAACTGTTATTCTACATTCCCTTAAATTTATAGCAAAACTATAATATTTAGATTTGAGAACCTCAGATAGACACAATATAAACATTTTTATAGTGTACAAAAATATACACCTGAGGGAGAATTACACCGTTCATAGGATATTTGCAATTTTAATGCAAGTTCCATCACTTGGTCCAAATATTGTTTCAGAGGGTAGGAACATAATGTTTATAGTCACATTCTCAAATGCCTCAAGCAAGAGGAGAGATTTGGGCCCTTTCTGAATTGCAGATCTAACGCATATAACTTTATTTATGTTCAAGTTGAAGGAGTAGTACTATAGGATATATTTAGTAATAATCAGATTTATTCGGTACTGTGGTATTATGCGTGGAATATCAAATGCAAGAGTAAGGAAAACTAATTCCTAAAGTGTGTGCTAGCTTCATAAATGATTTTATGACTTGCTTCCTCCTTCTCAGTAGGGTCTGTAACAGGATAGCAGGCTTTTAAGTCAATGGGATTGCATCTCTGAAGCACGTAAGCCTGCCGATAATTTTCAGAGGGGGTATCAATTTGTCTCCAGGTGTAACACGCAGATGGAAATATATGTTGTAACTTTCACAAATTTACCCTTCTTTCCCCTCCTTGTCTTCCTCGTGTCCTGGGACACAATGTCTCTGCCACCATCACTCAGCTCCACTGTTAAAGTGAGACACAGCCGTGTCCAAATGAGTGAACGTGGCTGTGTTCCAATAAAACTTTATTTCCAGAAACAGGCAAGGACCCGATTTGGCCGTACTTTGCTGACCTTTCTCTTAGAAGGCCATTCTCGTGTGAGATGACAAAGGTTTTCTTTTCTCCTGGGCCTCAGACAGTCCTAAAGTTCCGTGCTCCTGTAGAAGATTTTATTCTGCTTTTCTGCCTATGAGAAATGGCATAAACCACATGGGTTTTTATTTCTGGTTAGCTCGTCAGAGCTTCGTGAAGGACCTAACAGGCATGTGCTGTATGCTGGGGACCGAGGTGGTCCAGCCCCTTGACCAGCAGGAGAGATAGGTGCACGAAGCAGAAACGCACAGTTTGCAGGGTTCGGTGTCTTTGGGGAGTTTATAAACAGCTGATGTACCCTGTAAAGGTTTAAACTCCAAGACCCAAATGGAAGTTCCAGACCTCCTCTCACTCCTTCCCGAGTCCTCCCGTCTTTTATTTGCAAAAATGGGGGCTGCATTGTCGGCCCCCAGTGCAGCAGTGAGGAAAGTTCTGGGAGAAGTTAAGGATCCGCTTTTCCTGCTGATCAGCTCCAAAGCAGCGGGCAAGTCACCGAGGCTCCCTCATCTGGTTTTTACTTAGAAAAGGTATAACGTTTCATAATTTAAGAGAAGGGTTCACCAGCAATTTAGGGACATTTTTGCCTCTCGGGTGTTTGCGTTAGGGCATGATAATATTTCTCCGATGATGCTAGAAAACTCTTGCCATAAAAGGGTAGCTTATAGGATCCACACACCAGGCTTTTCAATAACAAACAGAAAAGGAATGAATACTTAAGTATTATGACATAAAGTTGGTGTAGGCTATTCACTATAAAGTTTATGCTGGTTGCTGTGGGTGAAACTTGGACAATGGGGGGAAATTTGAAGTGCGGTAACAGTCTAGGACACCTGATTGCTCTAGTCTTTGGTGATTAAGACAAGGTCTTATGTGAAGGATTAAACAAGAGCTAAAGAAGGAGAGATGCCTTTCATTAACCCCAGCCTCACGTGAAAACTTGGTTGTCTCATCCTGTTTCACGTTGTGTCATTAACATCAAGTTGCAACTTGATGCTGGGAAATGTCTTTAATAACAAGCATTCAGGATGAAATGATTTTAATTGTCAGTGGAAATGATGAGCTCAACTCCAAGAAGCTTCTAAATCTTTCACAAGTCGGGTTGGTGAAGTCACTTACTGAGGCCGTTTGTCCTGGGGACCCTGTGCTTCCATGTTTTCCTTTTAAGTTATTTTTTTTTTCCACTTGCAAAGTTCAAGTAACCGTTTTTCTTAGAATCCCTGGCTTGTTTGTTATCACACCCAACCTTACTTTTTTTTTTTTTTGTATATTCTAAGAGTGTTTTTGCTTCTAGTAAAGTGAGGAGATACTGAATTATCAGGTTGACTTTTCTAGGAATTTCTCATGTAACAGAAAAGTTTATTTTCTCCCGTCATTCTGTGTTTTAACATAAAAAGTCTCAATGGACCTGAAGGACATGTTTGGGCTCGCCAGAGGGTTTATTTTTTTTTTCAATCATAGTTGCTACTAGCAGTATAAATTTTAATCTTAAGAAGTATAATGTTTCATTTTTGTCATGCAAATAAGTGTCTGCACTGCTTCTTATTCAGATCTGCCTGAAAATATTAAGTCATTTGTACCTGCTACATGGGTTTGCTGTCTGTTTTGTCCATTGCTGCTCACCAAAGGCCCATGAGACGAGGCCCCGTTTCCTCCTGCTGTGCCATGGAGCCCCACGTGACTCTGTCTACATCCAAACCCAAATAATCATAAGAAATCATTAAAAAAAAGAGCCGTGAGTCAGAACATGCTCCCAGAATGCTGCTTGAGTTTATTTGCCAGAGCACATTTACCCGATTTATTTCTAAAACCTTCTTGACCCGATGCTCACTGCATTTTCCACTGAAGTGTTTGCAATCTTGGAGGCCAGCTCGGCGGTGGTGTGATGTGGCCCTGTTCTGACGTCCGAGCCTTCCGTGGCTAGGGAGCTTCCCCACTGGTCTCAAGGACAGAGTTTTTCAGTGATTGTTTTCTTTTTCTTTCTTTCCTTTTTTTTTTGTAAAATAGAGCAAACTGGAGGTGGGGCCTTTGCTGACAACACCCGTGCTCATTTGCATTCTGATTGGTCTTTTAAATGGAAGAGAAAGGGCGGAATTAGCGCTGGTCCCCAGGGAGTTAGGATAACTGCATAAGGGACTGCATCCCTCATATGAACGTCATTTGTCATATGTCGCAGAGCGAAAAGGAAAAGGATAGCTGGGCCGCATGACATGCCATATGGAACAACTTCGATCTTTGTGCTGAAAGTTTTTTTTCTTTTTTTAATCAAGTAACTCTAGATTGATGCTTTCCATGAATGAGTTTCTTTATGAAGCAGTGTCTAAGCTACAGACAGTACAGTGTGTAATTATACCACAAATGCAATGTGTATCAATAAATTTAAATTATTTTAGAAGCATTTCGTCTAGGAACAGATTCAGAACTGGTGTATATGTTACTCTGTAACTGTGTTCACCAGCAACACGTGTTTCTGGCCTTTATTTCTTCTTTGTGTCGCCCCTGTACCCTCACAGTTCAGAGAATGTCTCCCATCTTAATGATATTCACTGTGGAGGAATTGTGAAATTAATCATTGGTTCTTTGCCTCTAGTAGAATTAACATAGGTCATAAAATAAATAAAATTTTGCTGGAATCTCGTCGTTACGAAGCATACATATTTAACAGTTGAGGGTGATGGGCTAGTAGTGTTGGAAGATTTTTTTTTTTCTAGTTGGCTGAACCAGACTAATTTTCAGGGGGAGGGGTAATTTAACTTACTTTAAAAGTAACTAAATAAAAGGCAAAAGGGGGCTCACATTCCTAGGCCCCCGCTCCTGCCTCCATCCCCTTCTTCCCGGGATGCGGGATGCAGGATGGAGTGACAGCAGTGAGAGGCGGTTCATGGCTGGCTGGCCTGGCTTTGCTGGCTGGCCGCTCGCCTGGCCGCAGAGAGCCTGCTTGCTTGGCGCCCTTGAGCCCTGTATCCCAGGCACCATCCCCGAGTGGTCCCCTCCTGATGACCCTAGGTCAGGATTCTTGCCGGGGTGTGTGTGGGAGGATCTCCCCGTGAGCTGGGGGTGAACCCCAGAGGTTTCAGTGGCAGGTGACTTGGGTGGCATGGACTGAAGTTCCCGGGGCCGTGCGGAGGCGCTCTGCCTTGAGGCGTCCGTGCAAGGCCACTGTTATCTGACCCAGTAGGAGAGAGATTGCATCCACGTTGGGTCGATGTGTTGGCTCCAGGGCACATCTATACACTTAGATATGTGTTTGAAGCACTGCACAGCTCTCGCCCAGACGTCTGTCTCTGAGCTGGTGGCCGTCCTCTTTCTGGTCTCCTTGGCCTAAGGCTGCTCACGTCCTTCCCACGTGCCGTGAACGAATCCCTCTCCCTGTGATGGCACCTGTGTGTGTGAGTGTGCATGCGTGTGCACGCGCGTGTGTGGTCAGCCTCCCTCCCCAGTCATCCGTGGCTCTCCCTGGCCACGTGTGGGACCACATCCCTGGCCCTTCCCTTCCGTGGAAGCCTGGGGCTGCCCGGCCCACGGCTCAGCATCTTAGGGAACCACGTTCCTTACTGTCCCCACATCGAGTTGCATCACTGGGTGGCCGACAGCCTGACTCTCTCTTGTGCCCTTGGAAGAGCTTTCTTCTCCCTTTGCTGGTAACTGCAGTCGGGCATCCTTCACAAGCAGGTGTTTGCAGAGGGCAGCGCACCTTTGAAAGAGTTGCTTCCTTCCCTGCCCAGAAAACAGCTGTCATGTGACTCCCATTCTCTTCCTCATCATTCTCCCATGTGCCTCACAGAGGCCCTGCACCGGAGCAGAATTGGAAATAATGTTGAAAGGTCATTGTGTGAATAAATGCATGAATTTTTTCCTTGCTTCTTAGCAGCTCTTTCCTTTCATAATGCTAATGCTTAGAAATTAATAAGGTTTTGACAATTGTGTTGTTTGTACTTCAAAAAAATGAAGTTACACGTTCAACTTGATTAGAGCTCATGACGGTCTAATGATAGTTATTTCATAGCAATAAAGCATCCTTAAAAACAGAGCAAAAATGTCCATGGCCCTATGAGTTTGCAGTAAAGGAATGTAAGTTTTTCAGCAATAATTAACTCTGTGTGTTTGAGTTTGAGGGATTAAAGAATTTACTTGCTTAGCTGTTTTCAAGGTAATGGGGTTTTAGCGTTAACAGGAGACAATTAGGTACATTTAGCTAATCGTTAGTGTAAAAATACAATGAACTCTGAATAGAAACCTTCTGAAAGTGGACCCACAGGGTAGTACTACCTCTAGTGGGGCCGTCAGATTCTTCTCACAGTCAGGGCCTGAGAGACAAAATGCAAACTCACTTAGGGTGAGACTCAAGTGTAGGTGGATTTTAGCAAATGCCTGTATTTAAGGGACACGAACCTTCAGGCTCTCACCAGAGTCTCTTAGGACCAGAAATCACAATAATGAATAAAATAGCTGGAGACACATCTTCCCTTCGGAGGAACTTTGGGACCCTGTTCTCCATTAAGTTTCATGTGCTGAACAGTTTATTGTTAAATTTCTTAAAGGACGTAAGCTTTTTTAAAAATAATAAAGTGGCACTGCCTCAAAATGTCACATTGTAGGGAACTTTGGAGAAAGTCATGAAAAGCTACAGCGTTTATGTTGTGTGTAGACAGCACGTGTCTACACAGGCTCTTGTTTGGGTACTGCCTGGCTACAGGGCAGGTGCTCACGCTTGGCTGTGGGATACTGGAAATTTCTCTCTTGCTGGGATTAGTCCTCTGAACTCAAGATGAACAGAAAAGAAGTAGACACGCAAAAAAAAAGCAAATCCAGGAGTGTGGTGAGAGCCGAGCACAGAATTCCTGAGTGATTTTAGAGGAATATTCAGAGGTGCAGGTTAAGGAACTACAGCTGCAAAGGAAGACACTGTGGTGTTTACGGTGGGGCGTGACCCACCGGGCACGCATGTGACCGAGTAGTCACCAGCATGGGGAGTGATGAACAACTTGGCATTTTTGTTTAAAAGCCAAGAGGCTTAAAAGGAAAAAAAAGGCAGTGTGCTGTGAAATGTCAAGCTCTCCAGTTGGTGTGTCCTCTAAAGGGACAAACACATCCAGTAAAAATATGCTGAAAACACTGGGGACTGGGAAAAAGTTAAGGAGGTTTGATCTTTCAGCCCAGAAGGAGGGGAGCAGTTGAAGCTGTTGAGGGTCCTGCTGGCTCCGCCCAAGGGCAGAGGAAGGGGGTGTGTAACGGGGGCTTATTTTTGAATCTTGGGTCGTTTTAGCAACAGGGTAAAGCAGCCAGTGAGAAGGGTTTTCCGAGGGCGGAAGTGTGAACGTATTCCTTCTCCCACTTTCTTACCGTGACCCCCGTTTGCATTATCCGTGTAGCTGAGAACACGCGGTGACACGCGGCGTGGTTTTCATCCTCTCCGCAGCCCTGTGAGGAAGGCAGTGGTTTCTCCCCACTCTGTCCACACGCAGAACTGAGACCTGGGCATTTAAGGGGCCGTTGCCAGGTCGCTCAGCCTCTCTCCCAAAGGTAGAATCGTGAATGGTTTTCTTGCATTGAAAATGTGCACCTCACTTTACGGATCTCACAACTCACTGTAAACCCAGTCGCCCTGCTTCTGGGGAAACCGAAGGGGAGTTTACTCATTGCACTTGTCTCTGGAAAACGGAATGAGTAAAAGTTTGCTTCCCAAAGTGGATCATTGCCTGAAAGGGACACAGATGGTGAAGGTGGGTTAAGAGGGACCTTGTCTCCCGCAACAGGATGGCTCTGTGTGCCCAGCAGGCCCGCTGACTTCTTTCCTTCCTCTTTCAGAGTGAAGATCTGTCTGGCTTTATCCCCGTGACGGCACACATCAGAGAAAAACATGAAAAGAAGATGCTCCGCATTTTTTTAAAATCTGAAGCTGCTCACAATTTCCTTTTGAATCTGAGCGATTACCGTGTGTGGACGCATCTGGATTAGACGTGGAACCACCTCTCTATCCCTCGTTCCCACAGGGGGGCATTCATCCTTGTGCTGGTTGTGTTGTGTTTTGTTTTTCGACAAAATTAGCGGAAGGAGTGATTCACAAGAAAATTGGACGTTTTCATCGGCCTTTTCCGTTGTGGCCAGTGTCTTAATTTCTCCTTAACTTTCATTTTGGCAAAGCAGATATATCCCTCAGCATGCTAGGAGATTCTACCAATTCGCATTAAAGTGGTAAAATCTGGTATTTACTGGCATCCTCTCAAAACTACCACCGTCCTACCTCAGTTCCAGGTGAAGCCAGATCGGCGTGGTCAGGGGCCGGCAGGACCCCTGGGTACCTCTGCCCTGGGTCCCCAGCGCGGTCACCTGCCGTATCAAACAGGCCCGGTACACAGCTGCTTGCCAGATTACAACCCAGGTACCTGCGTGTTTACTCACAGACAGAGCCCAGTGTGGGACTGACGTTTCCCAACAGAGATGAAATTTGAGATTGGACTTTGAAGATGGATGGATAAATAATAATTATTATATGTAACTGAAGCAACCTACTTTGGAAAACCATCAACTGTATTGGGGGATGGGGGGTGGGAGGGGCAGGGTCTGGGAAGGGGGTGAGTATCTCTTTTTACCTTTAACAGACTTGTTTAATCTTCTCTCTGTAGATGTTTATGTAGGTACTTCAAATTGCAAACGCCTTTGATCCTATGTACAAGCTCAAACGTCTCTGCTATCCTTAATCTTGAGCTTGCATTTCTCTAACCAAAAATTCACATAGGCATGCTAGCGGTTCAAGACTGGTCAAGGGTTTGGCAGATTTCTTTTAAAATGTATTATCTTTACTATGATGCTATTGTGTGTCTGGCAACGAGGCTGCCCTGAACAACAGCAACACACACACACACAGACACAAAAAAAAAAAAAAAAAAGGAAAGGAACTGATAAAAGAGGCATTCTGGCCCCTGTGTTATTAATAGACAAAGAAGAAGAAAAACAATCTTACAGTACATGTCACTTGTGAAAAAAATTCCTGACAAGGCTACCCCTATTTTACATGTTTTCAGTGTGCTGAAAATATCAGTGTGGTGGCAGTTATCGCGGGTGTCAGGGAAAACTGCTGCCCTTGACCTGCAGGATGTCACGTCATCTCTCTGCTGCCTTGACACCTTGGGGGAGCTCTAGAGTCTCCCTCCCGTGGCTGGGTCCCCAGTGCCTCTTCTCTGAGAGTCCTGTAGATGTTACACGAATTCATTGGAGATACGAGTTGGGTTTTTTTTTTTTTTTGTGGGGGGGGGAGAAAAATATATATAAATATATAGATAGATATCACTATAGAATAATGCATTCATAAAATGAGGCTTTTCTAGAGGAAGACCAAAAAATTCAATGTCTTAAACATATATTTAATCGCAATGCAAAAGTCTTTCTCCTGCCATGCTGACCTTTTAGAACAGAGGATTGTACCGCAAGACAAAGTTGAATGTAAAGTGATCGCCCTGAGCATTTTCCAAGTTTCACTTTTCTAGAGAATCACACAGCACAACAGTGCATAAGCTATACAATGTTAGCTTGATGGTCATTTTCAGTGTGTAATATAGAGAGACTTTATTAAAATGTATAAAATGTCCTAAAGTTTTGGTTTAGTTTTGGGACTCGGGATGGATGGAGTTGCTATGGAAACCACCCCCCACCCCCCGTAGATAGGACTGAACATGGGCGCTGCTGATTGCAGTGTCTGACTCGTATTTAAGTAGCTCCCCATCCTTCGCGTGGTCCTGCCATGTTCCTCCTGCAACTTTAAACAAGCGAAGTAAAAAGTTGATAATATACTAAATTTTCTTCTATCCTGTACATTTCAAAAAAAAAAAAAAGGCATATGCAATATTTACATTTTTAATTTAGTTTACAGAATGGAACCAAAATGTATAAATGTTATGTTTGTTAAAACTTCACAATGTATATTGGGTCTTTGTACATTTTGCCTGACTTACCTTAAATTTAAAATATTTTTTGCTATATAAACTTTAACAGTTATTAAACAGTGTTTTCTTTTGGGGTACGTATTGTTTCTGGAGATCAAGATGTTAAATATATTTCTTGCTATTGTGATATGACAAAAGACTGACCTTCTCTTGCTGTCTTCCACTGTCCTTGCTGTATATAAGGGCCTATATGGCACTGCTGGAAACCAGACTCAATGGAACTAGACTAGTGCATTGTATTTAGTCTGTAATGATCATGGATGCTCTCCTTAATAGCCATATGCAATACAATAAAATACATTATTTATGAAATGAAGAAAGCCTGGAGAATGCTTTTTCCTGTGTGGATAATGAATTTGACATCAAGCCACTCTTCTGGTGTTTGTAGTCATTAAGTAAATAATTTGGTTCTTTAAAAACACTTTGTGACTGTGTGACCTCTTCATTTAATATTTGTATTCTGGAAACCGGAAAATACCCCACACATCACAACATTTATGAAAAGTCGATGTGTTAATAAAAGAAAGAATATTTTATTCACTTCACCAAACGTAGAATCATTGCCTGTGTGCTGGATGTTGTTCTCAGTGCTGTACAGGTACTCATTCCTTCATCGTCCCTCACACCCTTCGGTGGTGGCAATCATCCCATTTTGTAGATGAGGAGACTGAGGCACAAAATGGTTAAAGGACCTGCCGGAGGGCACAGAGCTCATTAGCAGCAGAACCAGGACTCGGACGCAGAAGCACAGCCCCGGAACCTGTGCCCGTGTCCTTGCTGCCATCCTGCTCCCGAGACACAGGCATGGGACAGATAACATCCAGAGCACGTGGCAGTCAAGTCAGCAGAGCCAAGAGGTGCAATTCAGGAGGTGAAAGATACGAAAATGGTGTCTGTTGGTTTTCATCAAGGACGGTTTCACCTCCTTGTTAGAAATCGTTTTTCTGTACCTCCGCTTTACCTGGGCATTATAGTAATGCAATAACATGGGTGTCGTCTCTTTTGAACAATTAAAATCAGAGCGATGGGGAAAAGGTGATTTTTAAATGATGGAGTTTAAGTCACAAGACTGGCGTGCATTGTGTGGCATCTGGGAACTTGTCGGTGACGTGCGGCCCGTGGGTGCCCAGACTGATTGTTCCTGGGGGCTCCTGTTAGGCACCGGGAAGAAGGCATGATCTGCAGGGTTTAAAATCTCTGAAATCTGCTATTTTAGTGACGAGAGGGCTGTCATTCTAAGGGAGTCATACAAGGCAGGAATTGGCGAGTGTATTTACCCAGAAAAGTTGATTGTAAATAAAGAAGTGAGGAGTTATTTCAAAGTCCTGTAGATGCTGGAACTATTCACCAGAAACCAATTTATAAACTTGGAGGAGAATGCTAGGTTCCAGGGCATCCCGCGCTGAAGGCTCAAGGCCCCCCCTGCACTCTTTTGGGAGAGTTTGATTCTGACCCATTAGTGGTCAGCTTGGAAGATGCACATTGGCTACTGGTGATCTCGTGATGCTGTTACCATCTTCAAGGGTCCGGCAGGATCATAGCTAGTCCCTCTTGAAGCCCCTGAGTCCCAGGGTAAAGATCACTTGGCAAGTTTGCAGGCTACTTGGGCAGGCGGTTCATTCCTTTGTGTGTCCAACCCTGAGCTCTACCAGTATCTGACTTATTTGTCATTTCCGCTCTTCAGTGCCGCCTGTTGAAAGACAAAGGGGGTCGTTGCTTCTTTAGATCTTGGTGATGCCGTTTCCATTGCCCTACATTTAAGATAGTGCACGTGATGGGTCACGGTGATCCAGAATTGCCAGGCTGTGTATTTTCTTCATCCACTGATACCATTGTTGTTAGCACATGATTGTGATCTTGGTTAGTATGACCATCAGTGATGTCTGCTGTACATGTCCACGCTGTCCAAAAAAATGAAAACACACAAGAGGCACGGTCCTTGTCCTCATGGAATGAACACTTGCGGGTGTGCTGAGGAGCGGAGATTGGCACCTCCCGTTACAATAATCGAAGACAAGGTTTTAATAAAGTTGCCGTCTCTCTCGCAGTGTTTTCACAGGCCACCTACCTTCACCACCCAGCGAGGCCAGAGGATGCCCAGAAGTGGTCACGCCCACAGCGACTTTGCAAGATTAGAGATTCGGTTTATAACTGTGTCCTGCGGGGTGTGCAGAAACAGGTTTTCCCCCAAAAAAGCGAGAGAGGCCAGTTAATTTGCGAGGGCACCGGACGACAAACCCCAGGGAAGGGTCTGTCTTTGCAAAGTTCTTTTATCCTTGCGGATGTGGTCATGCCCCTCTCAGACTCCTTGGGAGGGAGGAAGGGCAGCCCTGGGCTAAGACCCAGCCGGGCCCTCCCTGCAGGACCCCGTGGTAACAGAATCCTCTGGTGAACGAGCTCCTCTCCTGCCAGAAGCACCTGCTGGCAGAGTTCGGGAGATGCCGCCTGGCCATTTCCCTCCATCCTCTTCCCATCAGGGAGCTGAGCCCTAGTGGAGTTTATCCCAAACACCAAAGCCAGCCTGGGCTCTTCCTCTTCCTCTGGACCGTGGCCCTCCCTGGGAAAGGAGGGAGGAGAAGGGACGACCCCCACCCCCACCCCCACCCCCACCCAGCAGCCCTCCTGCTGCCCATTCCCAGCCCTAACGAGGCCCCAGCAGCCGCCAAGCTTTCCAGGATCTGCTGGAGATGTCAGCTCCTCCCTGGCAGGCAGCCACGGTTTTGTTTACTGCTCTCAAAGCAAACCCGCGCTCCTTCCTCCCGTCCCGTCTATTTTTTGAAAACACTCAGCTCTTGGCTCACAGACATCGCTTCCTCCTTTCATCTGCTGGGCCTGGACCAGGGACGTCCGGCCAGTGGCCAGAGCAGCCCTCCAAGGGCGGGACCACGGGTCCTGCAAAAACACAGAGGCCCGGGCATCCTCTTCTTCTCGCTCCCCTCCAAGTTACTTACTAAGCTGACTTTTGAAGCCTCACGTGAAGGGGAGTGTATCCAACTTGGGCCACGGGATGTAAAGTTGATAACACATCTGTCTCCAGCTCAGCCATGCCCTCAGCCAGACGGCAGCCCCCCGGGGTGGTCCTCCAGTGCTTGCCTAAATTCTGGAGTCGCGCTGCTAACGGCCCCTTCTGGCCTCCTCCAAAGGGTAACTGAACACGGCAGGAAGCTTTTCATCAAATACTTTTCCAGTAGGAAGCAAAGCTGTTCCGTTGCAAGGACAGCGAGTAAACCCCTCCCTCTGCTTAACCTTCCTCTGCACACAGATTCCCATCAGCCAAAAGGATGTTGCTTCCCTTCCACTAAACGTTTTCTCCTGACTACCTGGAGGCATACAGGCGTGGCTGAAAATATGCTCAATCCCGGAGTAAATATCTACACCTGAGGGCAGTGAACAGCCGTGCAAGACAGCTGGGCAGGGCACCGGTGCTCACAGTAACCTGAGCTATTTACCTGGTGACTCGGGAGGGATGCAGGGGCCAGGTGGCCGGCTTGTTGCAAAGGATGCCGGGGTGCTGATGGCCTAAGTTCTCTGGAAAGAGGGTTTCACACGTCCTCATTCTTTCTGGACTTCACGGTTTCATTACCCTGCTCGCTAAGCTCGTATCTTGGGGAAGAAAATAAGACTTTTCATTACATTCCTTTGCATTCAAGATCTGGTAGGAAGGTGAAACTTTTAGTGATGGAAAGGCACCAAAATGAACATGTAAGGAAATTGAAAATATAGGTTGAACTGGTTTTTGTGTCATTTTCTAGAAAATAACTTCTCATCTTTATTTGTTGCTATAGACGGAATGTGTGTGTCTCTTCCAGATTCCTTTGTTGAAACCTACGTCCCTGGGTGATGGTGTTGGGCAGTGGGGCCTTTGGGAGGTGAGGGGGTCATGGGTGGGATTAGGGCCCTTGTGAAAGAGGCCTGAGGTGGCCCCCTTCCACCACGTGGGTACAATGAGGAGTCTGGAACCCAGAAGAGGCCCTCACCAGACCCTGCCCAGGCTGGCACGTGGATCTCGGAATGCCGGCTTCCAGAACCGTGAGCAATAGATCTCTCCTGTGTTTAAGCTGCTCAGTGTATGGTAATTTTGTTACAGTAGCCCAAACGGACTGAGGCTTTTGTAAAGTACCCACCCACCTAGGATGTGAAAGTGGTTAAAATGATGATATACAATTCAAAGTCAAAGCCAGGAGACGGCAAGGAATGATGCGCTTGCTTTTCTTAGTCTCTGGCACTTGGACACCGCAGGGAGCCGTCTAGGGGCCCAGGATAGGGACCAAAGCCTGGGTCCGAGTCTCGCTCGGCATTGGACGAATGGCTTGGAGCCCTTCGGCAGTCATGGGTAGAGGGGAGACCTCCCAGCCCTGCTGTGCCCTCAGCATGGTGAACAAGCATGAAGGCTCTCCAGAGAGTGAGTGAAGCCTCGTGTCAGGAGGTGTTAAAGCCACATGGGCCACTCCTGTGACACCAGCCATCTGCCCTGCTTTGCTTTGTTTTTGTATTTTTTAAATTTTTCTTTTATACTGGAGTATACTTGATTAACAATGTTGTGTTAGTTTCAGGTGTACAGCAAAGTGATTCAGTTGTACATATACATGTATCTATCCTTTTTCAAATTCTTTTCCCATTTAGGTTATTACAGAGTATTGAGCAGAGTTCCCTGTGTTATACAATAGGTCCTTGTTGGTTATCTATTTTAAATAATCCCACTTTGCTTTGATTTGTATAATCAGTGGATAAGGATAGAATCCTCTATCGGAAAACTAGGATCCCATGATTTCCTTCATAATGTGATGCCTATAAATCCACTCCCAGGACACACAGCTATCCTTTGCTAATCATGTCTTTTTTGCTGCTACAGATGTTTCCCAGACAAACCACGTGTCCACCAGTTACTGCCCGTGGCACGTGCTTCTTCTGGAACCTCGTCTGTGACTCCTTCCCCTGGGCTTTCTTCCGTAGTATCATTGCTCTGTGGTCCAGGGCTGCTCTTAGCCAAGGGCCCTCCTGCAGTTTGAGGATGGAATCCCCACTTGCTTTTGACAAAGGGAAACACTGACCAGTAGATTGAGCATAAAAAGCCGAGGATCCTCTTGTACTGAAGTCTTTGTTGAGTTATTCAAGAAACGACTTCTCCAGACCTAAAGAGAGGATCTGGAGTGAATATGAAATCAGCTGTCTTGGAAAAATCTGAGGCTAAAATAAGTACTGTTTGATAAAATAATTGAACAACATTCTTGGGTTTGATGTCCCAAGGCGTGGTGTTAAGTAGTCGACAGAGAAACTGGTTCCTTATATTACAGGATAATCTATTTCATATCGTGTATCACCACCGTAGCCACAAAACTTTTGAGCGAAGCTAGGTTAAATAAATTTAAAATGATAAAACATATTACATGACTTAATGTTACAGTGTCTTCAATCATTTTCTCTTTTCTTATCACTTATAAAAAAAACACAATTAACAGAGAATGAAAAGGAGGTGGGATCAACAAGGATTCGGGGAAAAAGATTCTTCTGTGTGACACTGAGCCAACTCTCCTGCCTCTCTGGGCCTCATTTTCCTTACACGTGAATTACCTCAAAGGGGATTGAATTAGATTCATTCAGCAAATACCTCTACTAATCACCTACCTTGTGTCAGGCACAGGTCTTTCATAAAAGTTCATTAATTTTTTAATAAGTGACAAGCACGAAAATAAATCATATAAGAAACTCTGAAGATCCTTCCCCCAGTTCCCTAAACGACATTCTACATGACAGACCATCGTATCAACTGGCAACTCATTCGGCCTTATCAGGAGTTGAAAATGACCCATTGCCAAGACTTCACACTCCGAAGTTCCCTGCCTGACGACAGACACCACCGTAGCACCATTTTTCTTTGTCCCCTTCCTCTTCCCCAAGCTTCCTGCATAGATTTACTGCAAAAATGCTCCCACGTGTGTCCCTCTCCGGCCCCGTCCTGCATCTCCCCCCTGAGATGTGACCCCCGTCTCATCAGGAAAAGGATTCTGTTTCTCCACTCCTGCGTCAGGCCGGCCGTGACCTGCTGTGTCCAGGAGGATGCCGGCACAAGTGACAGGGACCGAACCTGGTCGTCCCCAAGGCTGGCAACTTCCGCTTGCCCCCCTGGAGCCTGGGGCTCGCCGTGGTGTTGGCTGACGGGGGACCACACACAGCAGATACCCGTCAGGCCGGTGGTCCCAAAGCCTTCTAAGAGCCCAGGCTAGACGAGAAGTCACCCAGCTGACTCAACCACTCCCAGCCCGCCCTTCGGAGCAAAGGGGAAGGTCTGCCTGCCACTGGGCTTCCCTGCTTGTTCGGTGACAGGAAGGTCTCCTCTTGAACTTGCCCCGCTTCCCCCGTGCCGTCCATGGTTACGACACTGCCCCTCACTTTTCTCTATGACACTGCCCCTCACTTTTTTCTATGTCCCCAGCCCATCCTCCCCACCACCCCGTGGTCTCAGGTGCACGTTTATCCTGAAGCAGGTGGGCAAGCATAAATAGAGTCAGGAGATCAGCCCGGAAAGGCCTGACAGATTTCACCTCCCCGGCCCCAGAGGACCCGGTGGTCAGGGCCTTCCCGACCTCGGGCCACGAGGACACCCCAGGTCAGATCTGCACTTTCCCAGCCCAGTTAGGGTCTGTAATTGACAGCTCCCCGCCCCTCCCGCTCTCCAGGACGCTGGCCGCCTGGGCTCCTCCCGACCCTTCCCCGTCCAGCCACCCCCAGGGGTCCTGGTTCTGCACGGGGCGGGGGACGACGGGGTGTCTACCACGCAAAGCCCCCCTCCCTCCTCCTCCTTCAAATCCTCCCCCCGCGTCACAGCCCCTCCCTCCCCTCCTTCTGCCTCATCCTCGTCAGTCAACTGTACAACCAGCACTTGATCCGATCCTGCAGGACATGGACATGGACATCATTCCTGTTTGAGTCTCTCTCTGTGTAATCGGGGTGGGCGGGCTGGTGCCAGACAGGCTTGTGAGAAAGTGTCAGTGACCCCCCCCCTTGGGCCTCATATGAAGAACAAAGACCAGCAGCCGCCCGTCGCTGAGCCCCCAGTTCTGCTTTGAAGAGTTGAGGAAGGCGTTCGAGAGAGAAACGATCAGTTATAGCTTGGAAGGAAGGCAGGGAGACAGTCTCCATTTTTTCCAGGTACAGAAGGGACGACCCACAGTGGCTCCGGCGGCCCTGCCAGCAGGTGACACGGGTGCTGACAGCCTCCCGGCCACCAGAGCCGTCAGTCACGGCTCCACCGAGCGGCCTCCCCTGTCCCAGCTGTGTGATGAAGTCACAGCCCCTTTTCTGCGGGGCTGTCGTGGGCCAGACCCTGTGGTCTCATTTCATCCTCAGAGCAACTCCCCTTGGAACACGAGGGGATGCTGGCAGGGGGGGCCTCGCGTACTGTGACCTCAGGAGCGTGGGCCCAGGGCTGATGCAGAGTCTTTCTGGTTCCACGCCTTCGCACGGCACCCACCCTCCCCCGGGGCTCTGGTCCCCGAGCTGTCCTCCACCTCCTCCTCCAGCCCTACCTGCATCCTCTGCCCTCTGACCCTCATCAACCCCAGCTTGCCTTCCGTAACCTCCCGGCTCTGCGTTTCCTTCCTCCGCGACCTCCTTCTTGGTGTCTGCTCCCATCTCTCAGTCCCAGAAGCCGCGACCTCGCATTGACAGCGGCCTGCGAGATGCCTTCGTCTGGTTTCCCTGACGGCGTCTTCAATCCGGCAGGTCCAAAAATGCATCATGGTCTTCCCCGGAAACCAGTTCCACGTCCTGCCCATTTTCTCTGAGTCAGTGAGGCTGAAACTTACCTCTGACAGCCCCCTGGGCCCTCCCCACATCCAGCCAGCTTCTGTTGTCGGGGCCTCACTCAGCTCCACCCCTTTTTCGCCATCCCCGCTGACAGGACCCTGCTTCTTGGGCCCGCTTCTCCGGACTCCCTGTTCCAGCCTGACTCCTGTCCAGCCCACCTCTGTGGCGTCAGCGATTCATCGTTCCGATGCTCAGCTCAGATTACATCACTGCTCAGCGCACAAGACCTCGACAGATCCCTCTTGTTACCCAGCAAGGTCTAAACTCTGGTCTTCAGGATTCCGGGCCCTTACGACTCAGCCCCATCTCCAGCGACTCATCCGGGCAACCCCGGTGTGGTCCAGGGGCGGCGGGGAGGAGTCAGGGGCCCTCCCTGCACATTTATGTCCCCCCGTCTTTGTGGATGCTACTTCCTTCTGTCCCCTAAGTCGGCCTGGTAAAAGCGTACCCATCCTCGAAGGCCTTTCTCCACTGCTGCCTCCTCCAGGAAGACTTCCCTGATTCCCTCAAACATACGACGGACCCATAGCACGGGAGTGGAGGTGGCGGCTCACGTTTGCCCCTGAATTGGGGTACCTGGTCACCCCTCTACTAAAGTGTACGTTCTTCGAGGGTAGGGATGGACGAATGTCCAGCCCACCCTGAACCTGGACTTTCACGGATGTAAATGTTTAGAAAACTGACTCAAAATAAGAGTATGGTGGTAACTGTGGTTTTATAACTCAGACATGGTCCTTTTAGAGATGTGAACATACTCCAGAAGAGTGGACGGGGGAGGTAAGCTCCGCGGGCGCTGAGGAGCGACCAGCTTGATGGGAGATTAACCCTAGCAAGGGGCTGGCCTCTCCCTGGTCAAGGTGTTTGCACCAGTGCTGCTGGATCTCAAAGAATGTCAAAGTTTGGGTCTTCAAAATCATTTGTGGACTTGTGGGTTGGTGTGAAAAGGCCGTTCTGTAGGGAGCTACCTTTGGATTTTGATGAATGACTTTTGCGGCCAGCTCGGCTCAGCCAGCTATGCTCTGCTCTCTATATTTTGGCAGGTCTGTTCTTGAATGATAGGATTATGTGTAACTCGGACAAACATATCGTTAAGTGTGTATCACTTCTTTTATGTGGACTCTCGGATTAAATAAATCTATTCATAGAAGAATCCTAGCTGTATCTTTAGAAGATCTAACCAATTGGTATTGGCATTTTGAGAAACCCTCTCCCTGAATTCTTTCATTCATTGAAAATTATGTTAAACCTCATAATATGCACAGTCATTTTTTTAAGATGTGGAGACATGGCGAGGAATAAAATAACAATTTGAGTCGTGGCGGGGTGTGAGGGGGCGGGTGGCGGGGGTGTGAGGGGGCGGGTAGCGGAGTCCAGCTTTCCCTCCCTGAGGCCAAGGTATCTTAATGGAAAAGGACATCATCCCCCAAACCCACATTTCTTGCCCCATCAGCAGCAAATACAAAGATTTCCTTACTCCAGTGAGTTGCATGTTTCACACTCTTATGCTATGTTTAAGGTTTGAAATCCTGACTTGGCGTCAGAGAGGCAAACACACAAACAAGGCGACTGAAGGAGATTTGTTTTAGTTCACACTTCCTCTCCCTCCGACTTCCTTGTACTTTTGCCCCATCTCTCTCTCTCTCCATCTTTCTCTCCATCTCTCTCCTCTCTCTCTCTCTCTCTCTCCCTCTCTCCTGCTCCAGTTTCCAGCTCTCTCTCCTCCTGCAGACGTTCCAATCATGCAGACTTGACCTAATGCTGCCTGGGACCCCCTGACCCAACTCTTCCCCCGCCGACACCTCTCCACGTGGTCCTCAGAAGAGCCCACTCCCCGACCTGGACCCTGGTTTCCTCCCGGACTGGCCCGCCGCCCCCCACCCCCGCTTCGCTCTCGCTGCCTTTCAGTTCATTCTTTATTAGGAAGCACTGTGACCCTGTTAAGAAAATAGGTCAGATGTGTCCCCACTTGACTCAGGGGAAAAGTCTCACTGTGTCCTGAAAACCTTCCTGGCTCTGTTCCCGGCTCCGCTGCCCCAGGCCGCCCCACACCGCATCTCCCCAAGTCACCAGGCAGGGTGTGGTACCCAGCTATGCGCCCCACTGCTCACCTCGGAGGGCAGCTCCCTGGCCTCCAGGACCTCCTGCTCCGGCCTGGTCCTCCGTCTGAGGGACGTGCTGAGCTGTGTCCTTCATGGTCCCTCTGGTCCTCAGCCGCCCTGAGTCCCAGCTGCCCCAGTGCAGCTCACTCTCCAAGCTCTCTGCTCACCTCCTACTTCCCTGCTGGGCTTCCTGGAGTTGCCTCCCAGATAAAGGAATTGAACCCACATCCTTGCGGGGGCTGGTTATTTTCTCAGTCAGTACTTCCCTGGCTACTATTTAAAATGAAAACTCCAGCGTTGCCTCAATACTTCCTATCCGCTGTCCCATCTGTTGCTTTTCCACGCTTGTCCCTCTGTCGTTCCATTTACTGACCTTGTGTGTTGTCCGTCTTTCCTGCCAGAACGTAAGTGACCTGGGCGGTGAGGTCTGCTTGGCTCACTCCTGCTAGCCAGACCCTAGAAGAAGAGTACCCTCCACACAGTAGGCATTCAATAAATCCTTTGTGAATCTTCTGTCCTGACAAAGTGGGACATTTCAAACAGGTGTAACGTTACAGGCTCTTGGAGCTGGAAGAAGCCTCAGATGGGCTTGAGCCCTACTTCTCAGTATGGAAATCCTGGGATGAACTTCCCGACTGGTAATGCATCACTTCTGTCCCCTTGAGTTATTCTTGGGATGGGGACTTGCAACTTCGCACCGCTGTTCCTCTGCTAGAGATCCCCTGCTCCATTCCACAGATGTTTCTAAAAGAACGCTGAGGCCCAGACGGACCTTATGCGGGAAGGAGGCTGGTCGCCCTGCAGCTCCAGGGGAGCTGTCTTCTCGTTGCTGGGTGGTTCGGGGTCCCGGATGGCATGTGAGGGAGGCTTAGGGCTCATGGAAGGGTTTCCCCAGCACTGCTGAGAACCTTCTGGAAGCAGCTCACTCAGTGAATGTAGGTAAGTCCTCAGGCAATCAGCCCAGGACTCCAAGAGGTGCCAGCCCGGGACGGAGCTAATGCAGGATGAACAAGCAGAAGAATGGAGACCTGACGCTGATGGCAGGCGAGGGGGAAACACAGGACTCCTGGCCCCTCCAGGCCTGAAGCAGGCCCTGCCTCTGGACTGATGGTCAGAGGAGCCGCTTATTTCCTTCTTAATTAAACTAGTTTGGTACAGGAGTTCTGCCACCCTAACTGATGCCCTCTCACTATGCAGGGGCGGGGCTGGAGGTGAGTGCGTGGTATACACTGTAGACACACTTCCAAGGAATAAGTCAACGGTGGTGGAATTTCTGCTGCTACAGCTCACGTTTGGTGTGGAGGTCACCTTTCCGTGGCACCCCTAAACCCTCATTACAATGAATCCTGACCTTCATTGATCTCTTTTGAATTTTATAAATG
Source organism: Balaenoptera physalus (assembly GCF_965194825.1). NCBI lineage: Eukaryota > Metazoa > Chordata > Mammalia > Artiodactyla > Balaenopteridae > Balaenoptera > Balaenoptera physalus. The sequence goes on from NC_138899.1 coordinate 3,026,031, forward strand.
AACGCTAAGTAGGGAAATAGAGAGAGTAGCTTTATTTTATTTTCAGTAAATTAACTGGATTTCCTTATTCATACTGCTATCTACTTCCACGTGTTACGTACATTTTGGAATAATCTTCTCTTTGGTATAGAAACTGAGTTGCCTTTTACAGATGACCAAGTAGCCCTACATTTTGCATTGTTGAGTTTAAATCACCTGACACTTGATTTTATAGGGAACAAAGTTCTCTAAAATCACAAAGAAATATGTAAACTTAACATAATCCAAGAAGTTCATGGATACAGTCCAAATTATAATTCAGAATTGAAAAGGATGTATTAGGCTGAACTATCCAAAACCTAAGGCAGTACTATGGTGACAGATATATGAACCACATGTATCTAACTAGAAAATCCTGGCATTATTGTATATCTGAAGCAGCATTATGAATCTTCAATTTAAAAAAAAATGATATTCGAAGATGCACATCGGGACACAGAGCCTGAGATTGGAGCAGGCGGATGGAAGCTGAGCTCTGTGGAACAATTTTGCATACTGAGGGCTCAGGTTTCCGTGGTTTTAAACTTTAAGCCACTGTGATTCCCTCAAAATATATGATCTAAAACAAGTCAGCTTATTCTTAAAATGTGAGTTGTTTGCACGTTTTTCCAAACACTGCTGGAATAGGAAACAAGAAAAAGAAAGGAATAGGCTCGTGAATAGGCAGTGTTTTTCCAAACACTGCTGGAATAGGAAACAAGAAAAAGAAAGGAATAGGCTCGTGAATAGGCAGTGTTTTTCCAAACACTGCTGGAATAGGAAACAAGAAAAAGAAAGGAATAGGCTCGTGAAAAGAAAAGAAAGGAATGGCTGGCGGGGAGGAAAGAGATGGAGGCCCTTCCAGCAATTTCTCCTGCAGCCCAGCTCCCTTAAATTGCACTGCACAGTCATCTTTGGGGGAAGTGACAGGTGACTTTTTAAAGGCCACATTGGAGTGTGTGTTCTTTAGCACAGTACCAGCCAGGGAGGACAGGGTCCGGTGCAGACTCGGGAGAGATTTAATCCTGGAACCCTGCACGACGGCGCCTGGGGCCGGGGCGGAGCCGGAGGAATGAAGGGCCTTTGCAGAACCCAGCCAGCCTGCAGGCATTCCAGATCCGGGGAAAACACTTTAATTAATATGTAAAACAGCAGTGGGAAGAAAAGCCAGGTTAATTTCCAAACCACATCACTCCGGGCAGCATTCTGGTTGTGAAACCCGGGGACCCTTACAGGGCCTGCTGTTAAAGGCACAGAGGTGCTTTTGTGAGTCTGTGAGCCGCTTCCGAGGTGCTCAGAGCCCTTTGATCTGCTCCCCACCGTGGCATTCCTCTCCTTATGCTTAACAGCATTGCCTTTGACTGGCAGGCTGTTGTTTTTAATCTGCAATGCACCCTCCCCTTGGTGAGGCCATCAGAGGGCCTCCCAGTGGATACGGGCAATTGTTTGGGACCAGCCTCAAAGCAGCGTTGATGGGGGGAGAGCGGCTGCCTTTCTTTCTCTTTCCGGCTGCTTCCTTTTCGCTGCTGCTGGCTACCTTTGGAACGTGTGAAGCAGGTCGTCTTTCTGGGCTCAGGAAACCCTACTTGCCTGGGGTGAGACTGTAGCTTCTTTCCTGGGCTGAGGTCTCCAACCCCGGGCAGAGTGTATCACATCCCACTGTGCTGAGCGTCACGTGGTCCCTCCAAGATGAGGTGCGTGAAGAAGCAGAGCTGACGAGACTTCCCTGGGTTGAACTGAAACAGCTTCCTTCCTGTTGGACCGATTAACCCAATTAAAGAACACGTGCAAAGCACGGAGCTGATCTCCCTGTGCTATGGGGCTGCTTCCCACTGGCTACCTGTTTTACCTTTGGGAGTGTATATATGTCCATGCCACTCTCTCACTTCATCCCAGCTTATCCTTCCCCCTCCCCGTGTCCTCAAGTCCATTCCTTACATCTGCGTCTTTATTCCTGTCCTGCCCCTAGATTCATCAGAACCATTTTTTTTTTCTTTAGATTCCATATATATGTGTTAGCACACGGTATTTGTTTTTCTCTTTCCGACTGACTTCACTCTGTATGACAGTCTCTCGATCCATCCACATCTCTACAGATGACCCAATTTCATTCCTTTTTATGGCTGAGTAATATTCCATTGTATACATGTGCCACATCTAGAGGGGTGGGATAGGGAGGGTGGGGGGAGATGTGGGAGGGAAGGGATATGGGGATATATGTATACGAATAGCAGTAATTAAATGTTTACAGCATTGTAAAGCAATCATACTCCAATAAAGATGTTTAAAAATAAATAAATACATCAAAAAACACACAAAAGGACATGTGCAGCTAAGACTTGCCGACCTGTGAACGCATGTGCCCTCTGACTCTGCCCTCTCCCTGGCGTGTCTGTAGGCTGCCCTCCTCCTAGGCTCCCTGGAGAGAAGCCACAAGTGTTAAGAGTGACGCCCTATTCCTACCTCTCATTACCCAGTAAAACACCCAGTCCTGCCCAATGGACAGCATGCATCTCCTAAATTAGATAAGGACGTCTTCTTGGGTCGCGGACATCTTTAAGAATGAAAACTCTCCCCAGGAAGAAAGGCAGACTTGCACACGTATGCAAAATCTGCCCACATTTTTACATTTTTTCACATGCCCCCTTCTAACCCAGTTGCGCCGTCTCCTGCAGATTCTGCCCCGCTGTCCCATTTCCTCTGTTACTGCTGCCATTGGCGCTCCGCCCGCCACCTGCCTCTCGCCTGGATTGCTACTCTCACCCCCCAGCGTTGGCACTGGTTTCTTTTCCATCCGCGATGCTGGCAGGTGTCTTGCCGTGTGCCCCGGGGCTTCCCGATGGCCTTCACGATAAAGCCCAAGCACCAGCTTGGCCTCACGGTCCCAGGAGTTCCTCCCTTGCTCTGGGGATGCCAAATGCCCCGGGTTTTCCTGCACTTGGTCATTCTGCCCTCCTGCTTCTCCTTCTGCTACAGCCTGTTGCCTCTTTGTCAGTCGCCTTCTCCAACTGGGTAGCTCCTATTTGTCTAAGGCGCAGGCCCTTCTCACTCCCTCTGGGAATTCCATACTCTGATGGACTCGTGAGCCTCCCAGGGGCACCCCGGGTGGACCTCTGTGCTCTACACGGTTCGGCATTGTCACTACCTCCTTACCTTAACCTTGGGCTTCTGCAGTCACAGTTTCTGTCGTCTGTGTCCTCATCTCTAAACCTCCCAGGGCAGGGGCAGCCCCGGATTTCTACAGGGAGGACCTGTGGGAAGGTGGCGATCTGAGGAGGGCACTTGTTTTGAAGCTGAATTTCATGGCAAATGCTATTTTCTAACTTATACCCGGTATCTATTTGAGGGAGTTTGAGGGCTTGGCGATTACACAGGGCAGGAGCTAAGGCCCCAAACCCTACTTTGCAACTGTTACCAGATTGGTTGACCAGACCCATGCTGGGGTCCTAGCCCGGGTGGGGACGTCCTGTCTCGGTTGAGGAGGTTCTTTTTCCGATCAGATTCACGCAGCCAATAACAAAACTGATGCTGAGACTGGAACAGCACCAGGTTTATTCAGTGGCCAAAGGATGGGGAAGTGGGAACCTAGTTTGCAAATCAACTTCTCAACGCAGTTCTGGTGGAGACACCAAATATATAAGAAGGTCGAGGTAAAAGGGAGGAATTTGGAAAAGAGTGGGAGGAATACATGAGCTATCTGGAAACAGGGTTGTGGCTTGGGCCCAGAATTGATGTAACCCTCCTTTTCAGTCCTTGTTTTGGCTTTTCCGGTTGTTGTCATGGCAACTGGCAACTGCGAGGAGCCGGTGGGTGTGTCATTTAGCTAATGCGTCGCAATGAGCCTGTAATGGGGCTCAAGGTCCACTGGAAGTCGAATCTTCCGCCATCTTGGGTCACGGTGGTTTGAACCAGTTCTTGTTTTTTTCTCTTTGTATCTTCCTCCTGAAACTTGGATAACAGTAATTGTTTTCTATTCAAGGGCGGGGCAGGGGTATGATTCTGGGGCGACAGCCTTGGTCACACGACTCTCGCCTTGGGAGTTGCTATGTCTCTGTGCACGGTCACATTGCCTGGCGTGGAAGGTGCTCGTTGAACATTTGTTGGATGAATAGATGGGTGACTCCGGAGGGACAGAGTGCAGACCTATGGGTGGAAAGCACGGAACCCAGGAGCCAGAAGGTAGGGGTTCCAGCCCAGCTCTGCCCGAGAGCCTCTCTCTCTCTCACACCTCTGCAGCCATGAGCCTCCCCGCTTTTACAAGAGGGTTGCGTCATAGGATACCTCACACCTCCTCACTTTTCCATTGCTTCGTACTCCTCCACTCAGTGTATAAGCATGCGGTGATCCATCCTCCTAGAACACGCCCTCCCCCAGGCTCCACGTCTGCCACCTGCCATCCACACCCTGTATCCCATCCACACCCTGTATCCCGGGGTGTACACCACACCCCCAGGACAACCGCCTGCAGCATCTACTCATTCCTTTTCCAGCTTAGTTTCCCTCCCGTCTCCATCCCCTGCTGAAACAACTCACCCGTCTTCTCCATGGGCAGATCCAAAGGACGCTCCTAAGCCCACAGCCCTGGACCTCTGGGAGGAGTTTTCAACCACTGGCCACATCCTGCTTCTCTAGGAACACCGTATGCAGTGGGCCACTGCCCATGAGAACTGTGCCCTCATCCACTGTTCTCCTTACTCTGATCTCCTGTGATATCTTTTTCGGCCATTCTTTCTCCAGGCATTTAGCAAAGGTGACGATGCATGTCATGTCCAAGTCTTCAAATTTTTCTTCAAAGATTTCATCGTCTGTCATTTTCCTCTTCTTTACTAGAGTTTTGCGTTGTTTTTATTGCGGTGTTCTCCAGTGGCCACATCTACGCTTCCAGCCCCCTCCTTTCTCTGTGGCCTGGACTCCTATGGCTAACTGCTTCCTGTGTAAATGACGGCCACTCAGATTCCATATCCCCAGCAGTGCTTTCCACTGTTCAGCACTCACGGCGTCAAATACGACTTCTGTCTGTGGAGCTTCAAATTTCCTCTTTCTTGTAGGCATCAGGGAGATACTAACAAACACAAAACAAAACTAAAACACCCCCCAAGGCACCTCTGTAGGGAAAAGCTTCTCATTAGAAAATAACTGTTCGCTTGCGATGTACAGAAAGACTTTAACTTTTTCATGAAAATAATTCAAAACTATCTTGGTTTTGTTTCTTTCATTTTAATCAAAGTCTAGGCAGAGAAAGGGCATTTATTAGCTCATGAAAGTAAAGACTCCGTGGTTGACCTAGAGCCGTGGTTTTCTAGGGGAACTTGCATCAGCCTCACCTGGAGGACCCCACCTCCAGACTTCCCAATTCACTGAGTCTGGGGTGGCTGAAATTTGCACTTGCAACAAGGTCCAAAGGGATGTTACTGCTGCTGCCCTGGGTATCCCACTCTGAGAACCGTTGGCCCAGAGATCCCGTCACTGCTGCATCCCAGGGATGAAATTCCTAGGAGTTTATTTCTCTCCTCACCTCTCCGTGTTGTATTCCAACTTCTGGGTTGAAGTCCTGACACAGTAAGCTCCCGGCGGTCCCAGGCCTACATTCCCTTCAGAGTTAGCAATTTCAAGAAGAGATTTTCCCAACATCGTACAAAGTTTCCTCCAGGTGATTCTGGTTCTGTATGGGCTGCATGCTCAGTCCCAGACCAGTCACTGGGGGACCCTGTGGGGTAGCCTGATTCTGCAGAGTCCGCCCTATGTGCCAGCTCTCCTGCCCACGCGCATTCAGAATCCTAGTGAAAGGAAGGACGTTAGGGTGGACGAAATGTTGTATGTATCGATGTGTATTGAGCTGGGCAACGTACTCAGTCTCACAGAGCCTCATTTCACTTACCCAGCTAACTGATTCAATAATACTACGTTCCAGGGTCATTGCGGGGATTATCACCTGCTTAAAATAGCCAGCACGTTGCCTGCCGCATAAAATATGTGGAATAAAAGATAGTTAGTTACTAAGGGACGATTGCTTCGTCCTGGACCCCTACCTCTCCCAGTAAAGGTGACTCCTTAGATGCCTGGGAACTGACAGAGTGCAGCCCCATTGAGGATAACCTCCCCCATCATTCGTCCTCACCCATCTCTTGCTCCTTGACCAGTGACCGCAGCCCTCCATCCATTCGTGTGAGGGCTGAGGGTCTCCACTGGAAAATGAGGCGTATGTTTAAGAAGCACTCACCTAATTAGCACCCTTCAAGATCTGCTTCCATTTGGTCAGAGATGCTGGGGCCCAAAGGGGCTCCTTCCTGCTGCTAAAGTTCATTTTTGTGTGGCTTTGCTATTTCTTCCTTGTTGAAGTTTTTCTCCAAGACTTCGGATATTCACAGGTCTGCAAGAAGGCTGTGAGGCTGAATTTTCCCTCCTGTTGGCGCTGATAATGTCAGCTCTGTAGCTCTTTCTTGCAGGTCCCTCCTCTGAGCTTCCACACGGAGAGCATCTCTGTGAGGCTTATATTAGGGCAATTAGGGTACTCCCTTGTTTGGGAGGCCTTTGCTTCTTGGTGTGGACTTCCTTCTATCACAGCAGCCTGAAGGATCATAATAATAATAACTTGTTTGCTGAGCACTTCTGTGCCGGCCTTGAAGCCTCACAGAGCCTGTGAGGTTGATATCCCATTTTACAGACGAGGAAGCCAAGGCTTTGTGAGATAAATGTCTCACTCGAGGCACAGGCATCGGGTCCCTTCAGACCTGGGCTGGGTTTTGCCCTCGCGGAACAGGGAATGTTCGGTTGATGTTGTTGTTCTCAATTGGATCACATATAAATTCTCTCTCCCTCCAATATTCAGTGAGGTTCCTGGCAGTCACTGAAGGCTCATGGCCTAATTGTTGCCATGGGTGATTTTCTCAAATCGCTGCTCTGGGCCCAGGGCCATCACACCGATTTACCATGCTGAAGAGATGCCTTTGTTAGTACAGAGGCAACCTCAGGTAATCCACCCTTTGATCCACCTCTGAGGCTAAGCACCAAATTAATTTTAGGAGTTGCATAAGGAAGGGCTGACCTTTCTGTTTTCTCTGGGAGTGGCAGCCAGCGGTGAGCTTGTGCGGTGGGCAGCTCTGCCTTTGTCCCTGCCCTCATCCCAGACTCGAGCCGTTTTGGGGTGGGTCGAGGGTACTGCACCAATGTCATGGGCAAGTGCCAAGGACTTAGAATGGCCGGAAGCTTAAAATACTGGGCTTCAAATCCCAAGGAGTCCTACTGTCCTGTCCTATATATCAGAAAGTTTAACACCCCACTTCCTTTCTTGGCAGATAGATTTACGTACTTGAGTTACATTTTAATGGTTTAAGAAAGTTAAAAATAATCAATTTGGGGGTCCCTACATGGTTTTATACACTTCCTGCAATTCTGCTTTTGTCTGATGTCAGGCTCGGAGCCAAGTGAATGAATGAATGAGTGGATGAATGAAGGCTCTGAACCTAAAGAAATCAAACACTTGAGAATAGAAATGATGATAAATGTGTAATTGAATTTCTATTTAAGGTCAATTAGAGCTTCTTAAAGGTTTGGGGCTAATTGGAAAACATTCACAATTTATGGAGAAAATAAATCACACATTTTGGTGTATCTGACACCACACATTACCTATCTGAGAAGATTTTAAATTGCTCTTCTGAAAAGGGAACCCTCCTACACTGCTGGTGGGAATGTAAATTTGTGCAGTCACTATGGAGAACAGTATGGAGGTTCCTTAAAACACTAAAAATAGAGCTACCATATGATCCAGCAATCCCACTACTGGGCATATACCCAGGGAAAACCATAATTCAAAAAGACACATGCACCCCAATGTTCATTGCAGCACTGTTTACAATAGCCAAGACATGGAAGCAACCTAAATGTCCATCGACAGATGAATGGATAAAGAAGATGTGGTACATATATACAATGGAATATTACTCAGCCATAAAAAGGAATGAAATAATGCCATTTGTGGCAACATGGATGGACCTGAAGATTATCGTACTAAGTGAAGTAAGTCAGACAGAGAAAGACAAATATCATATGATACCACTTATATGTAGAATCTAAAAAAACGATACAAGTGAATTTTATTTACAAAACAGAAACAGACTCGCAGACATAGAAAACAAAACTTACAGTTCCCAAAGGGGAAGAGGCGGAGGGATAAATTAGAAATTTGGGATTAACGGATACACACTACTATATAAAAAATAGATAAACAACAAGGACCTACTGTATAGCACAGGGAACCATATTCAATATCTTGTAATAAACCATAATGGAAAAGAATATATACATATGTATATATACACACATATATGTATTTATATATATATATAAAAATCACTGTGCTGTACACCAGAAACTAACACAACATTGTAAGTCAACTATACTTCGATTAATAAAATAAATAAAGAAACTTGAGAGTACAAATTTAGAGAATAAAATAAAATGGCTCTACTGTAACCTAGATCTGTCCTCTCTGTGACTGGGAGATTCAGGGCTCTACCTGGACCCGCATGAGTTATACTGGCACTCAAGTTGTTTCGCGGGACTACCTTTCTAACCAGCTTGTCTTTCCTTTTCCCCTGTTTTTTCTTTTTCTTTTTTGGGAAGAATTACCTGAGGAGGGGGGACTCCCAGCACATCTGACTGAGAGTTGAATTTAAGGGAGCCTAGAGGTGACACCTTCAGATTGAATTTTGCCTATTAATGGAAGTCCATAAACATCAAGGCTCACACAGCTCTTCTATGAATAAAATATTATACCTGGAGGCAGGAGGATGTGCTGTATTTTACTACCTTCATTAATCTGCAAGTTTGCTGTTCAAGGCAGAGAGGCTGCCCATCATGGTAGAGGGGAGACGCTCTGCCATTTTCACAGATCAAGAAAATGTTTTTTCTTTTGTAAAGGAGCATCTCTTTGCTCTGATAAACACCTCACTGCACTTGTCTGAGGATTTACAAAATTACTTAGTCATATCCAGCTTCAGGTCTTGGCTAAGTCCTTGAACCCTATCTTCAGGTGATGACCACCCAGCACTCAGTATCACTTTTTACTGATTACCTTTTACTCAGATCAGACGCGGTATTATTACAAAGACCCCTGTGTGGTCAACAGAGTAAAGACTGGATCCGCAGACATGGCCCCAGACCGGTCGCTGTGAACGAAGGGATGATGGGAAAATCTAAGCTGAAGTCCAGGTACTTGGGCAAGACAGTTACCGTGAACTCTGGAAAATTCGATACCTTAAATATTTTGGTATGGTCCAGTCAAACAGCGTTTGTGACCTAGTCTGACAGTTATTCAGGATGTGCAGTAGGGTGATTTTTCTTATAAACCATCTTATCAACCAAGCAGATTCTTCCATGGGGCGATCTGCTCTGTTCTGCAGCCCTCAGCAGTTCTTCCTTAGAACTGAAAAAAATAATCCTGCTCTGGAAAAAATTCAATGTACTTCTCTCATAGAGACATAGATTTAATACGTTACAGAACAGATGCCGTAGAAATCTCTACATTGATCACACTGATCATATCTCCATTTGGCTGAGAGATCTTAGGGTAAATAAAGCGTGGCTCCATGGAGGAGCCCTCAGATTACTTCAGTTATTGTTTTAATAACAAATTCAGCAGTTTGAGAAAGTAGAATAAGAAAAACCCACAGCACACTGAAATAGATTTCAGGAATCTTGCCTGTAGTGATGTCTCGTGGAGACTGTTTTCCTGGTGTTTCTGAAACTGTGGTTCTCTACTGGCAGTTTCGAAAATAAAAGCTTTGAATTTGGCTCCATTTGGGGTTCAGCAAATTAGCGCAGTTTGTTCTGGTTTGTGTTTGAGGTTCTGTTTGGTGCAAGTCCCAGGGTGGATGCCATGGTTGTGAACAGGGCCCACTTCATCTGAGCATGTAAATAACAGGAGAGGCTTGATGGGCAGCACACAGCTGTAAGTACCCCACCGCATCTGCATTCGCGTCCGTGACTCTGCGTTCCCACCTCGAGGGGAGAGCGGGCTTCTCTCTCTGGATATTCAGGCTGAGCCTAAGGAGAGAGAGCGAGGGTGTCAGTTAGGGGGTAAATACAGCCGTCCAGATGCTTGACCTCCGCCCCCAGCCCGGCACACCTGCCGAGGGGTCAGACACACACCTGTCAGTGCTTGTGTTTGCCATTGGGACGATGCGGAGGTTTCTAAAGGGGAGGGCACCGATTAGCATCACCGAATGCCTCTCTCCTGCCAGGCAGCGCGCTCAGCCCTTCTTCCACCCACGTGAACTTTGCAGTTACACCAGCTCTGCTGGAGGTCATATTGCCTGCATTTTCACGTTTGAGGAAAATCAGACTCAGAGGGGACTCAGATCTGAAAGTCCTACGGCAGCCAGTGACGAAGTCCATTCAAATGCTTTTCGGCTCCCAAGTGGTTCAGCTTTCGTTCTCGTGGCCTCCGTAAATACAGGTAGATGGTAGCGCGTAAATTGTAAACTTCAGCATTTTTACAGGCCAAACATCTGTGAAAACCACAGTAGTATGATTATAAAAATCTGATGTAAATCAAATATTTTAATATGGTACAACCAAAGCCAGCCACCTGTCTTATCTGAACATAGCCGTTGAATGGCCAAGCAAGGTTTTTGTCGAATATGATCGTAGCTAGTAAACCTGCTATTTTTTGGAAGTACTTGCCCTCATCCTTGCTGCAAGAATGGCCTTTTCTGAATGAAAAGATAGATGATGGAGCCACAGTCTAGTTTTTTGTTCACCAGAAGTGGGCCGACCCATGGGAGTAGGGAAGGCTATTCATGTAGTAGAGAAGGACCTTTGTACTCTATTGTGAGTTCATCACTAAGGAGATGCTGCTTATAAGCTTAATTCCTACATACTGGCCCATCTCTGGGAACTGTGCCTCCCAGCTTATGAGCGTTAGGCTAAGATACCTTTGTTTAGCTCACAGGAGACATCCTGACCAGGCCCACCTGTGAATGGCTGCAGGAAGGAAGCAATTAACATATCCCCTCCTAAGTCTGACCAGAACCAGGACTTTTACCCCTGACCCTTTTCGTAGAAAAGAAGCCTGAATTCTAACTCAGGGAAGGTGGGTCTTTGGGACAGTAGTCCCCCATCTTCTCAGTCTGCTGGCTTTCTGAATAAAGTCACTCTTCCTTGTCCCAACAGCTGGTCTCTTGACCTACTGGCCTGTCACGCGGCGAGCAGTACAACAGGAGGTGGGTAAGACACATCACTATTCATCCAATCAAGTAAACCCTAAGTTCAGGCAGGGACTCCATTACAATCTATGTACAGATTTATATGAATCTCTATTTTCATTTGCTGTGAGTTAGTTAAATCAAGCAGACAGAATATGCTGCCAAAGCAGAATATGAGTCAAACAAATAAGTGAAGTATTTACAGCAGCTGTGATCATTACTTTTAGTATAGAGTAAAGCTCTTGCAGCGTGGTTTGCGCTAGCGATTTTTTGGTTGTTTTTTTGTTTGTTTTTTTTTTTCATTTTTTTTTTAAACGAAGGAACAATATTTTTATTTTGTTTTTTGTATTTCGTGGTTTATACTCCTAGGTTTTCCTACTAAGTTTACTCACAATTCTAGCTCGCCTTCCTTGGCTATGTCTTCCTATATCGTTACAGTCACCCTTCAAATGAACAAAATGGTCCCTTTGAACCGTGGAATAGGTGAACGAACTTTTGGAATAAATACACACTCTTGCAACGCAGCCAGAAAAATCAAACAAATTGCAGCCAAATAAAAAGTGATTGGTTCAATGGAAGTACACCTGTCAAATCGAGGCTGCCGGCTGGGAAATTCTTACGCATTCTCCTAAGCGGCTGTTGTATAAAGTATTGAGGCTGTGTGCATCTGTAAGCAGCCATCACTCTGATATTTAAAGAGCTTTGTTCTTTTCTTTTTCCTTCCTGGAATGGAGACACAAGAGACCAGGGTTTACATATTGAAAACGAGAAACCAAATCAAACAGTGGCTTATTCTTTAAAGTAAGCAGAGCGAAGGCTTTCCACGGTAGATGTAACCAAGAGCTGCCTCTCTGCAGACAGAGGGGGGGTTAGGAAAACAAAAATCTCTTCCACTGAAATAATTATCTTGAATTAACTGAACTGCTTTTAATGTTTTTCGTTTGCACAGAATTTTAAAGGTAAATGATGCTGACAAATACTGATGAGAAAATGGGAAAGACTGGTTTATAGATTGGGGGTGGGGCTCTGAAAGACCTCCCCTCTCACTTTGCCGTCATGGACCCTACGTCTCCTTCAAAGCCCTGCTGGGACCCCTCCTCTTCAGGGAACCCCCTAAGCCCCCTGATCCTTTCCAACGTCTGACATCCACAAGGTCAGCAATCAGTGTATCCACGTGGTCACTTGGTTTAGCCTTTTCTCTTTAGCTGATGACTTGGGGACAAGGCAGGCTCCATTCAGGGTTCAGAGTTGAAAACTGAAATTTGATTAACTCTCCCTTTATGCATATCATCCCCGGCACACCGTCTGTGCTGCAGGCAGCAGGACAGCTTCGTGTCTGTCTCTGCCCTCCCAGCCCCCCGTGGATGTGGAAAGGAGGCCACGTGATTGCACTCTGGCTTTAAAAGTTTCTTCAGATATTGGAACAAAATCAGACATTGTCTCCAACAGGTGGTAAAATTCGATCCTTCAGCCAACCAGCTGAGGGTGACTGAGCTGTCTGCAGAATCGCCCCAGAGCCATGCCTGCTGCCAGTTTGCAGAGGACTTGACCTCTGCTCTGGGTTCTGTGTGTCCAGACGCCAGGGCTGGTCAGGGTCTGGGAGCGGATACGTTGCTGTTGTTTGGCTTCTCAGGTCTGACCCTGGTGCAGCCGCTCCGTGTCCTAACAAGGTCCAAGCTCTTCCAAAGAGGATCCGTTGTCCACAGTAGGCAGTGTCGCAATGGGAGCCGGATGTTTCCTGATGAGATCACTGGACCTTCAAAACCCCATGACCGGTCCTTTATCAAAGTCCTTAAACAGAATACGGTCAAGGAGTTCACGACCCTTTCTTAGCCCAGGTATTGCCAATTCAGCTGTTCATCCTAAAGACAAATTCTTGTTTTGGATTCCATCTACATTTATTATAAATATTGCACAAAGCACTAATTTTTTCCTTCTCCAAAAGCAATGGGATCTCTCTTTTACTAGTCTTTATGAAGTTCTGAGAACTGTTAAATACTCAAATCCCATTGTGTGTGTGAGACGAACTGTGAATTCTAAGTGTAGAACTAAACTCTAACTATAGGCTCAGTGTTTTACCCTGGTGATTAGCTCAGGGGCAGGGCATCTCCATTAAGTGGGAGCTGTGAGGCTGGACCACAGTATTCAGAAATAGATGTGGTATGAAGAATGACTACTAGTGTGTGAGTATAGATAGATAGTGTGTGAATGTGATACAGGGCATGTATGTGGTGTATATGCATAGTGATGTCTGTATTATATAAGTACATATGTGTGTATGTGTACACACACACACACACACACACACCCTAAATACATATTTCAGTCCTTTTGGATATGCTTTCTAGTTTTTTGCAAAATGCATATTTTATCACCCCAAGAAAATATTTGTCTCATAAAAGTGTACTGACATATTTAGGTTGGTAATTCAAACATGATTTTCCTTGAAAACAAAGCACGACCTGTCTTCAGTTTCACAGGGTTCTTTGAATCCTTTCCATACCCTTGAGAATTATACTTTAAGGAATTTCATCTTTTTGCCCTTTCTGTAATTCACCATCAACTGTGAATCAAGTTCCAAGAACAAATGAGGCTGTTTTGTCAAATCAGTAGGAGACTGATAATACCTTTTTGGGGGGCTTTTTTACTTTCTCTTCTTCCAAAGTTCTGCCCTTCTAGCACCTTTCATATTAATCAGTCAGACTCCCTGTGTCTGTTTATCTGCTTATCTGAGTTTGCTGTCACCCGGAAGAAGGCATATTTTGTTGGAAGTAGGAGTAGCCCACAGGCTACTTACAATCATATTTACAATCAGCCTGTTGAATTAGGTATTTAGATTTAGATTTTGTGTGTGTGTCCCATTGATTTTTATTTTTTTAAAATAAATTTATTTATTTATTTATTTTTGGCTGAGTTGGGTCTTCGTTGCTGCGTGTGGGCTTTCTCTAGTTGCGGCAAGCAGGGGCTACTCTTCGTTGCGGTGCGCGGGCTTCTCATTGCGGTGGCTTCTCTTGTTGCGGAGCACGGGCTCTAGGCGCATGGGCTTCAGTAGTTGTGGCACACGGGCTCAGTAGTTGTGGCTCGCGGGCTCTAGAGCGCAGGCTCAGTAGTTGTAGCGCACGGGCTTAGTTTCTCCGCGGCATGTGGGATCTTCCTGGACCAGGGCTCGAACCCGTGTCCCCTGCGTCGGCAGGTGGATTCTTAACCACTGCGCCACCAGGGAAGTCCCCCATTGCTTTTCATAAAGGACATTCTTATTTCTCATTTTTAAGTTATAATTCAACTCCAGTTGGCTAATAGGTATATATTAAATAATATTTTGACTTCTGAGGAAAATGAGTTTGGCCTTTGAAATAAAGCAATTTTCTCTTATACTAAAATCAAACAAACAAACCAACCCTCTAAGTATAACCTAAAATCCACTGAGTCTCTTATGCACCGAAGGCTATGTTGCCCCCATGCTCTCAACCTGGTGACAATGTAACCTAAGTCAAACAGGCCCGTGTCCTCTGAGTCACCCCTCAGGGTGGTTTCGTGGAAATTCTGAGGGCACTGTGCTCGGAGGGCTTTCCCGCCCCTGCTGCGGTGAGGAGAGCCCGGGCACCTCCTCTGGGATTTCCACTGCTGAGCCCTGGGCTTCCTGGGGCCATCCCGAAGGGTCCAGAATTGTGGAGCTTCACATAATTGCGGGAAGGAAAAAAAAACCTAACACGTTTGTGTGCGTATGATGGTGTGACGTGTAGGTTCTGAGCCAGGTGCTTTTACAGTTACCCGTAGATTCAACTTTGTGGACCCTCAGGTACTGAGAGGTGAAGTACAGAGCTGGGAAGTGGGAGAGGGGGAAGGGAGCCCGACTCAGCATCAAGCCTCCTTTTTTCTTCTTTTAATAAGAATTATTTTTTTTAATGCATTGTTATTTTTTGGCCGCACCGTGGCATGCAGGATCTTAGTTCCCTGATCAGGAATCGAACCCGTGCCCCCTGCAGTGGAAGCGTGGAGTCGTAACCACTGGACTGCCAGGGAAGTCCTCAAGCCTGCTTTGCTGCAACTTTCTTTCTGACCTTGGTTCCTCTGAGACAGACGTCTTTGCTTTGTCCTCCTATTGCCGTGGCCTTGGAACTGCAGGTTCTTTATGGGGCATTTTATTCGTGTCTGCGACTCATTCCCTCGGATGCTGGGATCTCTGTTAGTCCTGTTGGTTATAAATCCTTAATGGTACTTACATCCTGCCCACAATTCACCCACTTATTCGTTCGTTCATTTACCCAGTCACCTCCTTCTCAGTCAGCTATTACAAGATAGTGGGTAAGAATTCTCAAAGACATCATGTACTTCCCTGGAATGAATGACCTCTGCTCCAAAAATGATCATGATAATTACAGTAAAAATATCAATTATCATTATTGTTATTTGTAGCAACAGTGTTATGGATTGAACTGTGTCCCCTCCAAAGTCGTATTTTGAAGTCCTCATCTCAGAAGGCGACTGTGTTTGGAGATTGGATCTTTAACAAGAAAATCAAGGTAAAAGGAGGTCCAGGATGGACCCTAATCCAATATGACTGATGGTCTTAGAAAAATGGGAAATCTGGACACAGAGACAGACATGCACAGAGGGAAGATGATGTGAGAAGACACGGGAAGAAGACGGCTGCCTGCAAGCCGAGGAGAGAGCCCTGGAGCAGAGCCTCCCTCATGGCCTCAGAAGGAACCAACCCTGCCGACACCTCGATCTTGGACTTCCAGCCTCCAGACTGTGAGAGAATCCATTTCTGTTGTCTATGGTACTTTGTTATGGCAGCCCTGACAATGGAATAAAAACAGCACTAACTATTAGTTATTATTATGTATATTATATATCTATTATATATATGCCATGTACTGCATGCCTTTAAGGTGTAGAGCAAAATGCTTTCAATGCATCGTCACATATAAACCTCCCAGTGATCTTTATGCTTCCATAAAGATGGAAGATTTAGAGATGATGAAACTCGCCCAAGACCACCCAGCTTGGAGGTGGGACACGAGGGTGGAAACCACACCTCGTGCTCCAGAGCCGCTACCCTCAGCCTGGCTGCGTGAAGTCCTTCCGATCGGCTGGGTCTGAGCCCGAGGCATCCCCACCGTGCATGGCTCTTCTGTCTGAAATGTCAACATCCTTGTCAAAACAACGACGATTTTTTCAAATCAGTCTAATGTTCAGGGGGCATTAAACTAAGTAGGGTTCTTCATTCCTAGTCTCCAAACAGCAGGAGAATCTGTTAGAACGAAGAAGGCCATCACATCCGTAGGCCATCACCTCGGAGCTGACGAGCAGACAGGGTTGTTGATATCTCTGGCGACAGAGGGTTTGGGTCCTGAACAAAGCCAGTGGCTGCCACGTAGGATATACTTTTAAGGACTAGGTCACTGTTTACGACACACAAGTGACTGTTGCCTGGGAAGCAGCCTGGCTTCCCGTCCGTCGTGTGGACCTGGGGCGGCAGGCGGCCTATCTCTGAGGGTTCGTGTGGAGATGGAGGGTTTCAGTTTCCCTTCTGCCCGCACCCCTCACCCAGGAAGCTGAAGAAGACCTTCTCCTCTTGACAGGCCTAGAAATGGCCGTGGGGGCAGAAGGAGAGTGAGGCTTTGGCAATCAGACGCTGTAGATTGGGCGTCGTCCATTCTGACCAGGCTGTGTTAGCCACGTTCCTTTCAAATACATCCATTTGGGGTTGAACCGTGGCCTTTGTAACTGGATTTCTCCGACGTACCTTTTCAGATTGTTCAATATTTATTGCTTTCTCTAAGATTTACTGATCTTACACACCCAGGTTCTCATACAAAGATTGAGGGAAATCAGAGTAGATTTATAGTATTTATACGGCTAACTAATAGAACGTTCCCCTAAAATTGTTTAAAGTCCGAAATCTAATAGCAAGAGACTACCTCATTTTTGGTTGCCTCAATCAAATCAGATCAGTTGAATCACTGTTCCTGTCGGTTTTGTGGAATTCTTGTACTAACCAGGGGCTGTGTTGGTCCTCATTACACATTTCCCTCATCCGACGTGATATTTTGAATTTTTTACATAATGAGAAGTTGAGCCCTCCTCCCCTTTTTTCTAAAATATGCTGGTTTTACCAATTGGTCTACATTTAAATAATTATTCTTCCTTAGCAGTTAAGAGCCTAAACTGAGGACCTTCGGCAGAGAGAGGATGTGGATGGGACTGAGCTGCTTTAAGGGATGTAACACATGTCACCCACCTAACTGGTGACAGATGCTCTAACCATGAACCCCAGTTGCTCCCTCACTGGACTTGGCTCACATGGAATCAGACAATTCTGGATCAGAAAGGAACCATCTCGCCGTGGCCAAATGTCACATTCTATGGGGAGAAACCCATGAGACAGACATTGTGACTCGTCCAAGGTCACACACCTAGTATTTGACAACACTGAGATTATAAGCCAAGTCTCCTGATCATTAGTTGAATGTTTCTCAGCACGATTCCACTGTTACTAGTTATTTTGTAAATCAGACCCAGTTTGCACATGGCCACATGATACTGTCCTGAAAGGCGATGGCCGTATTCCCTCCCCTGTCTTTTCAAACCCACTGTCTGGTGCACAAAAGGAGCTCAGCTACATCTGCCACGTTAAAGCTTAAAGAACAAACCTGTTTTCCCTTCACGCTCACTTTCAAATGATTCTGATGCTCATCTAAGGATACTAATAGTTTTGACCCTTCCATTGCTCACGAATATGGTCACCTGAGTGTGAAAATAAGGAAAATGAATGAAAACTCACGTCTGTTTTGCTGCTCATTGTTAGTGATGGTGAAGAGTTTCATGGCAACAGAGACACAAATGGATGTGAAAGTGGAGTTAGGAGGCGACTTTTGGTTTCTTCTCTCTGTGCTGTACACACTGCCCATTATCACACCTGGAGAAATGGAGCTAATATTCACAAAATATGTATTTACAAAACCCGTGCTCAGCAACTTCTGGTAACACTTAAGGCCATTAGGGTCTACTGATGCAGTTACAGACCCAGTGAGGTCAATTGAACTTTGAAGAGCTTGCTCAGTGCTATTGCTTCTAGGAATTCTATAGGAAGAAGTGTGAAAAAAACGCAACAGATTATTTTCTCCACGTGGTATGGTTCCAAGGAAGCATTGCGACAAGCTTCTGCTGTAAATTGATCAATACAAGCAGATATTTGAAGGTAATGTATAAGTACTCTAGCCAGGGTACTAAGAAAAATTAAAAATAGATTATTTTTAGACATGGGATGTAATGTACAGTGTGGTGACTATAGTTAACAATACTGAATTACATATTTGAAAGTTGCTAAAAAAGTAAATATATATTTTTTAAAATTAATTAATTTATTTTATTTACTGATTTTTGGCTGCGTTGGGTCTTCGTTGCTGCGTGGGCTTTTTCTAGTTGTGGCGATCAGGGGCTCCTCTTCATTGTGGTGTGCGGGCTTCTCATTGCGGCGGCTTCTCTTGTAGTGGAGCACGGGCTCTAGGTCCACGGGCTCAGTAGTTGTGGCTCGTAGGCTCTAGAGCGCAGGCTCAGTAGTTATGGCGCACGGGCTTAGCTGCTCTGCAGCATGTGGGATCTTCCCGGACCAGGGCTTGAACCCGTGTCCCCTGCATTGGCAGGAGGATTCTTAACCACTGCGCCACCAGGGAAGCCCAAGAGTAAGTATTTCTAAAAATTTAGTTTATTGAAATATAGTCGATTTACAATGTTGTGTTAATTTCTGCTATACAGCAAAGTGATTCAGTTATAAATACATATATATGTATATACATATACATATTCTTTTTCATATTCCTTTCCATTATGGTTTATTACAGGATACTGAGTATAGTTCCCTGTGCTATACAGTAGGACCTTGTTGTTTATCCATCTTATATAATGAGTTTGCATCTGCTAATCCCAAACTCCCAATCCATCCCTCCCCCACTGCCTCCCCCTTGGCATCCATGAGTCTGTTCTCTATGTCTGTGAGTCTGTTTTGTAGATAGGTTCGTTTGTGTCATATTTCAGATTCCACATGTAAGTGACATCACATGGTATTTGTCTTTCTCTGTCTGACTTCATCCGCTCAGTATGACAATCTCTAGGTCCATCCATGTTGCTGCCAATGGCATTATTTCATTCTGCTAAAAGAGTAAATCTTAAAAGTACATCTGAAAAAGGAAAAAAAGAATAGATTCCTGAAGCAGAAATTTATTTTTCTAATCCTTCAGCAACATAGTTTTTGGTAGAGTATCTTAGTTGCATCGCTAGAAGAATCTAATGAGTTTTCAGGTTATAGATTTATCAGTACTTGCTATTCTGTTGACTATGTCTTTACCTTAAAGTGCATTTATAGTTTTTCTAAAGTCTGATCTCAAGTGTACAAACACCCCTCAGGGATCCTCTAAATATGTTTGAAGTAAAAAGTCAATGCTTTTCAATTGTACTAAGGGTTTATTTCGTTTGCCTTCCTGCCTGCCCTACTCAGGGAATTCGAATTGCTTCCAAGATAACCTGGGAGATTGTGCCGAAATAGCTTACATAGCAACACGTGAGCCATCGTTTATCTTTTTGGTCGAAGGACAGCACTCAGAGGTTAGGAGTCTGGTTTGTAGACCAGAACGCTCTTGAGTAGGAGAATCTGTCTGGTTATCAACTAAGCTTTCTTCCCCCCTTTGTCTCTGGCCTTCCCTCCGCTCCCAGGCACTTTGCCTAAATCCCATTCTTTCTCTCTGTGGGCTGTCGCTAATCTCTCCAAAAGTGTCAGCTGATAATTTAAGGTGTGACCACTCCCAGGAGTATTGCATTTCAAAAGAGTCCTCCAAGATAGAAAATACTTCAATTAAAGGAACAGGGAAAAGGGAGGACCCTTGTTATTTTTTAACTTACTTGTAAGTTGAGTTCCAGGCCATTTAACTCCATCTTTGGCTGGAGCCCCCTCTGAGGGCCTTTCTGCACGTAATTCCCTCCATCCCCGAGAGCCCAGGACTCTGAGAGGCACTTCCTGCCTTTCAAGCTTCACCTCACAATAATTTCAGCCTAAAATCCAGTTTGCTCACCTTGTCTCAGCTACAGATTGTGGCTGAGTGTGGTTCATTTCATCCCGAATAGAAACATGAAACTCTTCCGTTGTTAAAGGATGCCTCAGCGGCCTGTGAAGAAAGAATTGGTATTTCCAGGACCCTGTACCTGCTATAACTATTCACGCTTTATAAACATAGTAATATAGTTTAGGCCTTGCGTTTAAAATGCAATTACAAATTCGATTTCCTACTGTCCCAGATATCTGAACACACTGAAATATGAAGCATCCAGTGTGCCAGGGTTTACTCACTAAGGTTTTTGGCTGCTCAAGTCTGTATGAACAATTCATCTACTGTATATAACTATGTGTGTTAAGATGTATATAGGATGTGCCTATACTTTCAACTTATTCTCATGTAATGAGATTGATAACAATGATTTCTATGCTCAAGAGCAAACGTTTCTTTTTTTAAAAACTTTTTATTGAAGTATAGTTAATTTACAATGTTGTGTTAATTTCTGCTGTACAGCAAAGTGATTCAGTTATACATATATATTCTTTTTCATATTCTTTTCTTTTATAGTTGATCACAGGATATTGAATATAGTTCCTTGTGCTATCCAGTAGGACCTTGTTTATCCATCCTATATATGCTAGTAAGAGCAGACATTTCTGGAGTTCTTTCTATGCCCAGCCAACCCTTGACATTGGTTATACAACCAGGAATGTATACATAGAACTTTAGGTTCTGACGGTTTCTCTTATCACATTTCAATCTTTCTCCATTTTTCTCCTTCAAAAATAGCAAATGATAAAATGAAGACAGACAATCGTGCTCACAATTTAGGGAGGTAAGTTCAGTTTTAGATTCTTTTAGCCCTTAGGGTTACAACTGTCTACTTTCGGTTTGGATTGGTCAAGGATTATAGCCAATAAGATGAGAATATACCTTCTAAAGGGGCTTAGTCCTGTATGTTTAACATTCACACACATAGGTACTACGGACCTTCAGGCACAGATGGTCAACTTTATGGACCGCACTAGTGGTGAAGGGGTTCATGGCAGCTGGCTTTCCCAACCTGCACCTGCTTACGGGTTGCAGTGATCTGTGCCCATGTGGAAAGGTCTATTTTGGTATCCAAGCAAAAACAAAATCAGGAGTCTCGATTGATAAAATTTGGTGAGTGCTTCCTAGTCATTGAGTTTTCAAATACTCACATTGCTAGAAATCCTTTTAATCGCTTCTGAATAATAACGCTGTTTTTAAGTTTGGGGTTAAAAAATGGCTTTGTCCCTGAAACAACGTGGCAGCTCTCTGTTCAGCGGGCAGTTGTACAATAGGATAGAAAGTCCTACAGCTCTGTTTCCTCTTCTAGGGCGATAACTTCCCAAATTACCTACACTCTGTGCATCCAGACCCCTGCAGCCACCTGCTAGGAAACCACTCTAAAGATACCCTGGTCACCAGTTTTCATTGTTTCCTTCAGAATGTTGCTCAATAAGCCAATTTGGCATGAGATATTTATTTGTTAATGGATATTACTTTTTCACCCTTATGTAAAAAACATTTTCTAATGAGAAATTTTTTTTAATGGGCAGAAGTAGAGAGCAAGGTATAAGGAGTGGCCATGTATTTATCACCTAGTTTCAGCAGTTATAAACTCACGACCCATCTTGCTTCACGAATTTCCCTCCACCCAGGGTTAGAGTAGAAAAATGAAGTGCTTGAAAGAGGGGAGAATTAATGAATTAATCATCTTAGTGAGCAGTTATTGTGTGTGTGTGTGTTTCTCTGTGTGTGGGTGTGTGTGTGTGTGTGTGTGAGAGAGAGAGAGAGAAGGAGAGAGAAAGAGATTTGTAGGATTAGGGCTTTCTTAGTTCTTCCTCTTAAATGTATTTTAATATATAATATAGCTTGTGAACCCTTGTAATATTAGTATGGTAAGGTTGACTCCAGAAAATTTTACACCTATATTTTAATGTTAAACTTAATGACTTAATGTGTATATTTGAAACACATCAGATGCCCATGTGTCAACTGGAAAAATACAGTCAACTTTCTGGAAGTTCATATATCTAGATAGCTGTCTTTGTGTGGATAAAACATCTAGCTTATGTTTAAGACTGAATGAGGCCAAAATAGGTTCTGGTCCTGGATGAACAGAGAACCTAGGGTCTGCTCCCTGCAGGGTGACCTTAGGCCAGTCACTAAATCAATTGCTGTGGGCTACACTTTCCTATTCTTTCATTTTTAAATTAAATTTGTATTGAGTGATTACTTTCTGCCAGGCACCGTGGGGATACAGGGAAAATAAATCAGCCTTCTAGACACAAGGGGCTTCAATCTAGAGGAGCGGGAGTGGAGGCTGGATATTCTCTAAAGCCATTTCCAACTCTGATAGTATGTTTTTAGTGATTTCTTTTATGTTAATATTGTTTCCCAAAGCATCCAGTATTCCCTGTTACCTACAGGATCATGCTTTCAGTCTAACATTTGAGAATGACCACATTCTGACCCCAATCTGCCTTTCTAACTTACATTTCTCCTTCTCCCTTACTGAAGTCATTCTCTCCAGTTAACAATGATTTCTATTATTATTGTCGCCCTGACATTGGATCACCAAGGAGTCCCCTCTGCTTCCTGGGCCCTCACTGCTTCCCTCTGAGCACCCAGTTTCCACCTGTTCTCCAAGAGCAAGCACAATTCTCACCTCCTCTGTAGACCCTCCCACCCCAATTCTGGTGCTTTCCCAGGAACTGCAGCCCCTTCCTATTCAGTGCAGATGCCCATCTTCCGGTGTCCTCTCCCCCAGAGACTCCCTGGCCTGGTTCCCATGGCAACCACTACTTTGATCCTTCTCACCTCCCTTTCCCACCAGGAAGCAGGTGGATAGGAAGTAAGTTTGTGTACAGGAAGTAGTTGTAGACAGGAGTTAAGTTTGTGGACAGGAAGTAAGTTTGTGGACAGGAAGTAGCTTGTGAACAGGAAGTAAGTTTGTGGCCAGGAAGTAGCTTGTGAACAGGAAGTAAGTTTGTGGACAGGAAGTGAGTTTGTGAGCAGGAAGTTTGCCCCACTGGTCTCTGAATCCCAAGCCTAACCAACACAATGCTTGGTCCCAGGTGCACGATCAGTAAATGATTGATGGTGGATAAAAGTCCGTCTCTTTTCCTGTCTTGTAATATTCTTTTACCTGAGCGTGCATTTGGGGAAGATTGCGGAAAAGCTTTAATTCCTCCATGGCTCCCCAGGTGTGATTTACAGAGAAGATCTTCAATTAACAGGATTCCATTTTCAGTTTAGGAAACAGTTATATTTTCAGGTCTTTTTCAAGAGCTAATAATTTTTAAAAATTACTTAATCAATTGCTAAAGATTTTATGAATCACAGCAAAGGTATTCTTTGATAATTCTTAATTACATACAATTCCAAATGCTTAGATATTTGGAAACACCTGGGTGTCCTTAGTAGGTATACAAAATTTGTTTAATGATGTTTTCACAATCTCAGTGGAGAAACATTTCTCAAAAAATTAAATAAAATTATTTTCTTTTAATTCTGCTTCAACTGAAATAAAATCTTAAAACCTTCCAATGATGGTAATCCCTGGGTTCAGAACCCCTGAAAGGCATTTGAAACTGTTTCATGGATCCTGTTTTGTCTGAGCCTTAAACAGTGAGGTAGGAGGTTTCCAAGCTTAAGTATTCTCTCACAGTTAGCGATGAGGAAATTAGGTTTAACACCCATCTTTGTAGAGCTGCGTAGAGAGCAATAAACAAGCCACGGTCTGGTTCTTATTGGCCAAGATGTTAACCACGTAAACTGAAAGCTTGAAAGACCTCTGGAATATACATAACGAACAAGATGAAGCAAATATGACAACCAGGAAAAGACAGGGATTCTTGAAGCTGTGACTTTGCTGCATGCTGCCCATCAGAGTGGTCTAGAGCTGTGACTGGTTCCCACTCCCTGGGGTCGAATCCCGCCTGCCCTTCATTGCTGCTCTGGTCTCGGCGTGTTGCCTGACCTCTGGGGCTTCGGCCTCCTCCTCTGTGAAATGGGGCTGGCGTGAAGATTGATGTGCTTCAAAATCCACGAAGCTGTTACATCAGTCCTGGCACGTGTGCTTGTTTTTATTATTGCACAAATGAATTTTATAATAAGATAGGAACGGCATGAAGTATCTTGCTGGTCTGTGTCTTGTTCTTTATTTAGTTCATCCATTTATCCACAGATAAAACAAACCATTGTAATAGCTACTTCTCATTCGTGTGCTCATACGTATTACTTGAGTGCATGTTCTGTGAGAAGCAGCGTGCTACGTGCTGCATATCTATGGAAGGCCTGGAGAGCAAGTCTCCCTGCCTGGGCCCCGTAGGCTGCAGGAGGCCCACATGCTGTTTTCACGGAGCCATCCCGAGGGCCCCGGCAATGCAGGGCGCATTTCAGGGAGCTTTCTTTCTCTTCACGGGCCTGGCCAGCATTCACCTGCTGTGACATTCACCAGGCTGGCCTTGCTCCTTGGGAAGCAACGGAAGTAAGAAGATGCTCCCGGTCCTGCCCCCAAGGCCCCCAGGCTAAGAAGGGGCACCAAGGACCACTAGCACCACTCCTGTTATCTCCGCTCTTAGGGGATCTTGTACCTACGGATGCTCTGCTCCAAGCCCTCGTCCCATGAAGCATTCACACAGCCATTCTGAAATAAGCCTTGACTTTGTATCCGAAGTTTTGTATCATGACTCCCGCCTGCAAGGATTCCCACCCTTTTCTTTAATGACTGGATCCTGCTTTCTCTTTGGAACCGCAGCACTGTTTCTGTGAGTTCCCCCAAGAGGCAGTCTGCCCCACCCTCGACTGCCGGCCTCCCAGCCCCTGGGCTGCCTGAGACTTTCCACGCTGGCTGCAGAGTTATTTCCTCCTGTGACAAGTTGCGTGTCGCTTTGCATCAGGTTGCATCAGATGATGTCAGAACGTGGAAAAAACACAAAGTGTCCCCCCCGGACCTGGGTACTCAAAACAACAGACTTGGTGGAGATTTTGATGGGAGAACGTCTACCTCGGCTTTAAACCGTCATCCTTTACACCCATCATCTTTATCATATTTGTTTTTTTCTCATGGGCATTAAAAACTTGTTCTTTGTTCTTAAGTGTTTTCTGAGGCTTAAAACTCATTTTGTTTATAGAATAACATTCAAGGTTCAGTACACGACTTGATTTTGTGTTCATGCTTTTCCAAGGACAGATGATTAAAATACCATCCGCAGTACGGGGAGAACCTTGTGGAAAACTTCACCCCAGAACTAATATCCTACTGATGACTGTCCTGATTTGTTTAAGAAAATCACTTATTGTGGAATACATTCTGGGGATCAGATGCTTTGAAATAATAATTTATATACAAAAAATGTCTGTGGTTTTGTTTGTTTTTTTAAACAAAGGCAGCAATAGGACTTGAATTGTACTTATCAATACTTTTTTTTTAATCATGGTTTCTCCTGCTGGTCCTCTTTGTGTACATTTCAGAAAAGAGCCTTTGACTCACATTGATACTTCTTCGCTCGTGAGATCCTGGTCAACATTCCAAGGTAAGATTTTGGAGGGTAAGGAAATCCGGGGGAACAGGCTAAGGTCTTTGCTCAGAGCACGAGGTTCAGCTGTGCGGCCCTTTGGAGAGTCTGGAGACCTGCCCGCTGTAGATGTGGGGTTACGTCTATGGGAGCCTTTAGTGTGATAAACGCCCCTGAGCATCAGAAACAAACACACAAAAGGGTGGGAAAATAATTCACATGCCATGATCTGTCCCTCTAACTCACAGTTCTGAGGTAAGGGTAAATAAGAATTAGTCCAGTTTCCTTCCCCACTCATAATTTCTTCAGGGATGGCAAAACCAGGCCATCCTGAAACCTTGGGGCTGTGGTCGCCTGTGTGACTCTAGCTCACTCCCACAGGTCCACCTATTTGAGGGGCATCCCCAGTACGGAAGACCAGGAATGGGTGGGATTGGGGATTCAATCAAATGCTCTGTTCTCCCAAGATAATCTAGAGTTTTCCACCATGTTTGGGGACATTTTTTCAACTGCATTTCAGACCCAGGGGTAGCTGGTGCCATTGCTGATGGGAAAGTCATGGAGGGCAAGGAGAATAATTGTGTGGCTAGTGACCCTTGTTTTGCGCGCTTTGGTTCTGAGCATGTCCGGGAATTTAACTCCCCACTAGGAGTGGTGCCGGGTAGAGAAATAAGGTTTAGGGCAGGGAGTCTAGATGCACAAACGATTGATCCAGGCTTCACGGTTCTTGACTTCTTCTGTCTGTGCACGATGGGTGAATCCACTTAGGTCATAGAACAAACCCTGCCGAGGGTCAGATGTGTCATTTCCCTGTTCCGGGCCAGAGCTAAGTCATGCTTGTCCCGCTCTGTCCACTCCTGGCTTCCCTCTCCGGCCCCATCTGAACGTGGGGACCTGATCCTGCCCTGCCCAAAGCTCTGGCATCTTCCTGCTTGGCTCTTTCCACCCTCGGCATTCACCAGCCACATGGATTTGCTTCACTTCTTGAGCACACCATGCTCCTGCAGCCCCCATTTTTAAAAAAAATTTTCAAAAGTAATCTGTACTCCTTCTTAAAAAAAAAAAAAAAGGAGAGAAAGAAAGTATCAAATGTTGAAGATAAAAAGCCAATGTATTCTCCCAAATCCCACTTGCGTGCTCTTTTAAATGTTTATCTCTATCTACCTATCTATCTATCATCTATCCATCTATATATCTATCTACCTATCCATCTATCTACCTATCTGTCATCTATCTATCTATCTATCTATCTATCTATCTGTCATCTTCATCATCATCATCTCTATCTGTCCAGTCTATATGTGCATGTGTGTGTATTTAGCTTCAATAGGATAAGATTGTCCATTTGTTCTGCAACTTGTTTCTTTCACACAGTACATGTCCCTCCATGGCAGCACATCGTATTATCATCACGCAGCTTTATCCTCTTCATAACAAGGTGGTGGAACCTGTCGCAAAGGCAATGTGATCCATGTCACTCAGTCCACTTGAAGAAGAGTGAGCCGAGGCCAAGGTCTTCTGGATTCCTTTAAACTTCCTCGTGAGTTTTCTTAACTTCCCATAGCTGCCAATGGTTCATTCATACCACATGGCCCTCTTCTATTTTTTGTTGTGGGAGCTTTTAGAATGTTCCTTTTATCTTTGGTGTTCTTATATTTTATCAGAATGTGGATGTATTTCTTCTTCATCCTGTTCTGGCCTTGGTGGACCATTATCTAAGAAACTTCAGCCCTGGAAATGATGCTTCAATTATTTCTCTTATTGTTTCTTTCTTTCTCACGTTTCTGTCTCTAAGTCTCTATTAGTTTGACCCTCCTGGATATATCTTGCAAGACTGTTAAGTTTTCATTTATTCATTTGTCTCTTTATTTTTGCTTCTGGATCTGGGAGATCGCTTTGACTGTATCTGCTGACTGTCTGGTCTGCACAGTGGAGAAGGGCCCTGGTCTAGATAACCAGCTTGGTGTTTCCATCCATTTTTATTTTGCTGATCCTACGATCCTACTTTTAGTTCCAGGGTCTCTTCCTTTTCTGTGGGTGCTGTTCTCTTCTTCTCGTCTTCTTTTGCCCCTCCCCCTTCCTTCTCCTAATTGCAGCCAATTCTAATTTTATGGGTGCAACTTCCTCTCTAACCTTTCAAGATCAAATTGGATTTCTTTCATTATTATTATTATTTCTGTTTTCTCTCCAGTGAGCTGTTTTATTTGTTCATCATTATTGTTATCTTCCGTGCTGGTGTTTTCCTTCTGTCTCGTGGCCCTCGGTTTGCTGAATTTTTATGAATGGAGGCCTGGGCTGGTTCATGTGGGCGGTGATTGTGGGTTTCCTCTGCAGCCTGAACATCTGTTTCCTGAGCAGGCATTTTCCGTGACTGGCTAATTTCAGGCCCCATATAAGTGGGTGAGGCACCAACAGTAGGAAAAACAAGTGGGCATGCTGGGGCCCTCCCCTTCCCGGGCCAAGTGCCAAACCAGGGCATTGATAACAGAGCATAGAGATTTCCCTGCTTCCTCCGTTCTTGGCCCCTTCGTGTCTCAGTGATTTTTCATAGCAACTCCTAAGCCAAAAGCGGGTCCTAACTGCTCTTTGTATAAGTAGTTAGGTTCAAACAACTTATTAACTATTTATGTCCTAACAACTTAGTAGCTGTTTAAAAGATGAAAACAGATGCACACTGCTGTATATAAAATAGATATACAACAAGGACCTACTGTATGGCACAGGGAACTATATTCAGTATCTTGTAAGGACTAATAACAGAAAAAGAATCTGAGAAAGAATAGATATATATATGTATATATATAACTGAATCACTTTGCTGTACACCTGAAACACTGTAAATCAACTATACTTCAATTTAAAAAAAAGAAAACAAAACCCCCCAAATACAAGTAAATTAAAAGAGGAAACAGTATTTCTCTGCCATACGAAAGAACCCCCATACTTAGCGGTGGGCTGGATGTGCCTGACGGAATGGCACTGCCTCTCAAGCCCTGGGGTCGGATCGGACACCTCACCCTCCATTTTCTGGTCCACCTTGATTTTGTCATTCACTTGCTTTTCGTTATTTCAGCGGCTGTTGAAAAACTTCGCTTCTAAAAGATATGACGTCATGGGAAAGAATGCTCATTATTGCCTTTTCTAAGAAAGAATCGAGTGGCTTCATACGACTCCAAATGTCTATAGCTTCAGTTCTAGACTAGTTACCCTTTCGCCACGTGTTTGGATGCAATGTTCTTTCTTCCAACCTTGCTAAGCAAAATCCAATTCTTAAGAAATCTATAAATCAGGGAGCAAACTTGGCATGTCAGCAATGTTTTGTTTTTTTTTTTTTCACTTACTGAGATTTATCTGGGAAGAACGGAGTGCGCTGAGAATCTGAGGCTCTAATGTGTGACATTTAACCTTTCTGGATAGAATAATTTCAGTTGTATAATAGATCAGTTGTAAGGTTTGAAACACATATAAGGTTTTTTTTTTTAAAGCTATGTGGTAGTGTTCAAGCTATTGGGAGGCCTGGGTAAGTTATCCCAGTTTGTAGGAAATCCCATACACTTCAGAGTGTCTCCATACCCTGGTGGGGTAGCAAGTGGCAAGTATTTTGGGAAAGAAAATGGAAAAGTCAAGCCTGGGGCAAAATAGAATTTCCGTCATAATTATCTGAGAAATCTATCTGGGAGCCAAATTTGGGGCTTTTATGGGTAGTTCAAAAGTGCTGTTTGTGTTCTACGGAATGGGGAGCGGAAGGCAAATGAAATATCCAGGCAGGTTGGTGATTATTCACATAAAAAAACAGAAAAATGGAATCAATCCACTCATGCTGGCTCTGACTTATTTGGCTTGGGATAGATGAGGTTTTTCTCCCATAAGTGGACATAACAGAAACTGACGGGGAAATGTGTTGACTAAAATATATATTTATAGATATATTTTATGGAAGACGTTGAAAAATCCAACCATTCATTCCAACCTCCAGGCGTTTTGGTTGCCAGTGATAGCCTTACCGTGAATTAGCCATGATTCTCAAACAAGCCAAGTAGCATCCCTAGGACTCGGTTTCTTTAGCTGTGAAATGAGGCTGTGGACCGGGGGACACACAGATGACTTCCTGGCTCTGTGAACGTCTGGGTTGCTCATCCATCTATCATGTGATACTAAACCAGACACAGCATGTTGAATCCTCTCTTCTTTCCTCCTTTGCTTCTGGGATGTCATTTTCTCCTGGTGCTTTTCCTGTTCTGGTTGGCCATACATTCTCAGCTTCCTTTCTCTCTCTGCTCTTTTCAGATACTGTGATCCCCCTAGCTGCATTCCCAAACTGCTTGTTTCCCCCCTGCGACCCTGTATACAATTCATGAAAAGCAACTTCATCCGTACGTATGAATTCAACTAACAAATTGATACTCTTAGCCCAGGCCTCTTTCTGAGCTTCAGACTCATATATTCAACCCCCTATACACATCGTTGCTTCCATGTCCATAAATGTCTCTAACTCAGAATGTCCAGAGCTGAAATCATTATCTCTTGCCCTTAATTGATCTCTCGCAATAGAATACTAATTGATTTTTCCCCCTTCAATGTAACCCTCTCCAATCCGTCTTCCATCCTGTCAACAGAATGACCCTACTAAAACCCAAATCTAATCATGCTTCTCTTGTGATTAAAAATCTTTCGTTTCCCCATTGCATTCAAAATTCATTTACAACCTCTTTGCAGCTCTTCACAGCTCCGTCTTCACCTGCTTTTCAAGCCTTTGTTCTCTACCACTAAGACCTTTCAACCACACATCAATGGTGATTTTTTGGGGGGTTTGCAGTTCTATCAATTTTGACACATGTATGGATTCCCGTGACCACCACCATTGTCAGGACACAGAATGGCTCCATCATCCCCAAAACCTCCCTCGGGGCTATCCCTTTACAGTCATATCCAACCCCATCGCTCGCCCCTGGCAACCACGAGTCTATTCTTCACCATTATAGGTTTGTCTTTTCAATAACATCGTGCAAATGTAATACGACCTTTTGAGATTGGCTTCATTCACTCTCCACAATGCCTCTAAGATTCATCCAAGTTGTTGTGTGTAACAAGTGTGTTCCTTTTTATTGCTGGGGTGTATTCCATTGCCCCAAGATACCACGTTTTGCTCATTCATTCACCCATTGAGGGACTTCCTGATTGTTTCCAGTTTGGGGCAATTAGAAATAGAGCTGCTGTAAACATTCAAGTACAGGTTTTTGTGGGAACACACATTTTTATTTCTCTAGGGTAAATACCCAGAAGTAGGATCGTTGGGTCATATGATAAGGGTATGTTTAACTTTATAAGAACCTATAAAACTGTTTTCCAGAGTGGATGCCTATGATTTTTTTTAAAGACTCATAGTTAATTCTGGTGTTGTCTTAGTCTGTCCAGGCTGCTGTAACAAAGACCATGGACTAGTTGTTTATAAACAACACACATTTATTTCTCACAGTTCTAGAGGCTGGGGGTCCATGATCAGTGTGCCAGCAGATCTGGTGTCTGGTGGGGGGTCCCCTTCCTCGTTCATAGACGGCCATCTTCACCATGTGTCCTCACCTGGTGGAAGGGGTGAGGGAGCTCTCTGTAAAGACACTAATCCTATTCATGGGGGCTTCACCCTCATGACCTAATCACCTTCCCCAAGGGACCCCCATCTCCTTATACCATCACATTGGGGTTAAGTTTCAACATACAAGTTTTGGGGGACACACAAACACTCTACAGTTGTTTTGGAAACCATGGCTGTGTGTAATCACATGCATGTCGGTCTCCCCCATAAACTACAAGCTGCTTGAAAAAAGAGACTGTGTGTATTTATTCTTGTAATCTCTGTATCCCCCAGACCTAGCTGAGTGCCAGCATATACTTGTTTATTGGTGCAAAAATGGGGGCGACAAAGGGCGCCGACCAGCCTTCCTCCCCACAGTGGGGAAGTGATGACTGTGTCATAGTCAGTGATAATAACGCTTTTCTTGATTTGTTTTTTAGTTTTAAAACAAATAGCAGTTGAGAGAGTACCTTTCTATTTTAAAAAATGTTTTCCAAATCCAGTAAAATATTGAATGAACTGAGATCTGCATTTACCAAACAGAAATATTCCATCTTGCAGTCCGCCCTCTGTCCCACTGTTTTAAATTTTAACCATAAATAAAAGCTCGAAAAGGTCACCATGAAAGACAGAATTAAAATAACTCAAGTATGTTTCTTTGTTGTTATGGTCAGTGTACTATTACTTCTTACTTAGAATCTAAGATTTAAGTGCAAGAATATGTCTAAACACAGGGGCTGGAGAAGCAGCTGGAACAAGCTTGACCTGGTTCCTACCCTCAGGCTCCTCCCCACCAAGCGAAGACAGGAGCTGGGCCCTCCTTTGCAGGGGCCACTGTGTAACCTGGGGGTCTCTGGGTGAAGTTTCACGTAGAATCAATGTTTATTAAATGATAAAAATACAAGTGCATTCATGGGAGTTTACACATCCGTATTAGTTTCCTGTGGCTGCAGTAACAAATGAGCACAGGCTGGGTGGTTTAAAACAACAGGATTTTATTCTCTCACAGTTCAGGATGCCAGGAGTATGACATCAAGTTGGTGGCCAAGGTTGGTTCCTTCCAAGGTCGTGAGGGAGAATCTGGTCCCGGCCTCTCTCCCGGCCCTGCTAGTGGCCGGCGATATGTGGAGTTGCTTGGCTGCTAGGCACGTGGTTCCAATCTCTGCCTTCATCTTCACGTGGCCTTGTCCCTGTGTCTGTTTCCTTTCTGTTCTTATAAGGACATCTGTCATATTGGATTCAGGGCTCAGGGTACTTCAGTAGGACCTCATCTTAACTTGATTACATCTATAGAGATGCTCCTTCAGAATAAAGACTCTTTCACAGGTACCAGGGGTCAAGATGTGAACATAAGTCTTGGGGGGACACAGTTCAACACACACACACACACACACACAGCTCGACAGTGATAGCAATTATTAGATCTTAGATCAACGGCTGCTTTTATGTGTGTGGAGGAGGGTTTTATCACTGTGCTCACAATGATTAGCTTATGGCAATAATGAAAGCAGATCATTTTCATCTGGTTTTCTTGTCGTGGCCCTTGGGAGCCACCGACCCAAACCTCCTCAGCTGGCTTATGATGGGGCTTGAAATTCCTGGTAAAGTTTCTTCTGCCTTAAGGCCGTACTTTTCAAACAGAAGCAGAACACCATGAAGAGAAATGGTGGCCTATTTTTCTGGGGTCCTTGAGGCTCTGGAGTAAACACCGCTTTTCTTCCCGGAATATGAATTTTACTTGACAATAAGCAATTTTAATATTAACATAAATACAGTAGGAAGCAGGTTGTGAGTTTTACATATACTTTAAAAATTAAATAGGAGACCACAAAATAGACCATAATCCCAGGTGCCTGAAATTACTTTCCTGTGTCATGACATTAAACCAATAAACAAATTAAACTAAGACAGGGTGGAAAGGGGGGTCCATCTCAAAGCAGCGAGACATGTCGTGTTTTCCTCTGACTTAGAGGAAAAAAATAATTGGGAGAACAGAGTAAGCGCTGACAGCACGGAGGAAGAGGCACTGAACTTTTCTGTGTATTAATTTTCTGTCTTGATGGAAAATTTGTGAGCATTTATATCTTTGCAAAACAAACTATTACTTAGAGTTCAGGATTTATGTCAATATCCTTGATACTTCCATCCTCTGAGATACTGGACGTCACAGGGAGGTGGGAAAGAGGGCAGGGAGGAGGAGATGGGAGAAGGCCCCCCATGCTTCACCCGATGTCAACTCAGAGCCGCAAACCAGTGTTTTTCAAGGCTTGGGTCCTGACTATTTGCAGGTCATTAAACCACTTCAGTGGGTCATGACCTGCATTTAAAAAATAGATCTGTTTCGACTCCATGAGACTAGCATGGAGAATAACAGAGTGTGTGACTTACAGTATATACAGCATCTTGTGACTTTTCATCACACACGTGAACATACAGATACACTAGGTTGCCATACTTCATCACAAAGAGCTGTCACAGGAGAAGAAAGTCGTTCCCAGGAAGTTAACACTTTGGAGAGAACATGGGTGAGTTGCTAACATTTTTTTCTAAGTACGTGTAGGTGTGGCAATTGTGGAAAATAAGGAGGCAACCATATCTAGAAAGATTTTGCATTTAGATGACCTCCCAAGGGCTTCTTAAGTTTTCAAAAAGCCCCAACTAGGGGCTTCCCTGGTGGCGCAGTGGTTGAGAGTCTGCCTGCCAATGCAGGGCACACGGGTTCGAGCCCTGGTCTGGGAGGATCCCACATGCCGCGGAGCAAATGGGCCCGTGAGCCACAATTACTGAGCCTGCGCGTCTGGAGCCTGTGCTCCGCAACAAGAGAGGCCGCGACAGTGAGAGGCCCGCGCACCGCGATGAAGAGTGGCCCCCGCTCGCCGCAACTAGAGAAAGCCCTCGCACAGAAACGAAGACCCAACACAGCCAAAAATAAATAAATAAATAAATAAATAAATAAATAAATAAATAAATAAAAAGCCCCAACTAGAATTTAGGAATAGATACTGAGGGTGTTTTATACATATATATATATAAAAGTGTTAAATTCCAACCAGCTGGCCCATCTTTAAGAAACGCCTCTCCTCCAAGCAGAATACCAGCGCAGGAGCGTAGTGTGTGGACAGATGTTTCACGATTGCTGGTTCACGCCCAGCTCTCCTTTGAAGGGACAAACTCGAGGTCCGAGTGCGTCCCACTAAGATGCCCTGGCTGCGGTTGGCAGGTACCCTGAGGTCCCGTCCAGGTGAGAGTGACTTCAGGACAGGTGAAAACCAGCAAGTTCCAGCTCGTCCTTCCTTGCCCTCTTAGGATGGTGGGGTTTGGTCTCAACTTCCCTCTGTCCCTGACCCCTGGCCAGGGCAGATGGGTCACTGTGGGTGCAGAGGACTGGCAGGAGGGAGGGTGGGCCGTGCCCTGGAGGCCCGGCAGGCCCCCCGACCCCCTAGGTCTTCCCTCCGTAGCAGAGTGTCCCCTGTCCTTCCTCAGGGGGCGGTGCGCTGTGCCCAGGGCAGGCGGTGGCTTCCTCTGAGCGGGATGCGGGCCGGGACTCCTCGAGCATCAGAGACCTCGTTGCACTGGCAGGGCTGCGAGAAGCAGCGGACGACGGTCTGGCCGGTGGTCCAGGCGGTCAGTGCTGACGGCAGAGAAGAATCCAGGTGGAGAAACACCTTCACGGCCCCAAGAACTCAAACTCTGTGTAATGTTGAGGCAGGCGATGGTTGATCAAGAAGTGCCACTTGACAGACGATAGTAAAACCTCCTGCTTTTGCAGTCTGATGCGTTCTCCTTGGGAGGGTCTCTCTGGGGGCAGCTCAAGCGAAAACTAACGGAAACAGGAAACACTGCCGCCCGGGGTCACCGGTCTCCTGCCTCTGTGTCTCAGCCCTGAGCGGGCGTCTGCAGTCGGGCCGGGAAGCTTGCTGGTTGGCGCCAGGCCACAGAGCTGCCCCTGGCTGCTGGGTCCGGGGACCACGGCCCGCTGGTGGCGGCCGACTCTTAGGTGTCCACACAGCAGGCGAATCGCAGCCCAGGGGAAGAAATGTCTGGTCCCCAGCGTGGCGGCGGGATGTTGCGGCATCATGGACGCTTTGGTGGCATTCTCTCATAACATCGTCACCTAAGGACAAATAGATGCCGGCCGTGAGGTGGTACGGGGTCTGCTTTTCTAGAACGTCTGGGGAGAGGAGGGAGGCGTCTACACATTAATAGCAAATATTACACATAAATGACACACAGATGTGTTCCACCCTATACATTAGTGAAGCTCAAAGCATCCAGCAGCATTTTCATTAATATATTTTATTATTAAATATTGATGACCTTTTATTATATATTCATTATTAAATTTTGTTTTTTTCTTGTTAAAATATATCTGTATGAAAAGCTAGACTAATACAACGAACACTATGTCCTCACCACCCAGCATTGCTGTGTATTACTAGCATTTTACCATGTTTGCTTGGGATAGTTTTTAAAGAATTAACCTGTTAGATTCTATAGAAGCCCATCCTACTAATTACTAGCCCTTCTGAAATAGTTTATTTTATTTTTAAATTTTTATTGCAGTAGAGTTGATTTACAGTCTTGTGTTTGTTTCAGGTGTACCGCACAGTGAATCGGTTATACATATACATATATCCACTCTTCTTTAGATCCTTTTCCCATATAGGTTGAAATATTTTAAATGGTCCTTTCTTTTTTTTTTTTTGGTAAAGCAGCAAAGTTAAAGGCCTGACATTTCTGCCCAAGGGGTTTCTCTCTGAGGGTGAAATACAGGAGCTGCAAGGCCTGTTGGGTGTGAAATTCACATGCATGTGGATTTCAAACAAATGTCTTTTCTGTTTCAGCCCTATTTTTGGTTTTGTGACCGAGAAGATACATTTGTTAACACAAGGACAGTTCTTCCCTGGTAGCACCTGCTGTGCGGGGTTGTGGGGACCTGGCCATGACCTAGAACGCAGGGCCCTGTGGTCAGGTGGGAAAGGAAGGCTCTGACAGACCGCACCGGCCACTTGAATGTAAAGGTTATATGACCTCAGTCCCATGAGGGTTGTGGTTGTATTTTCTGCATTTCTGTGCAAAGGTAACTTTGTGGCCACCGGGCTCTTTCTGATTGGATGGGTGGATAAAGTCATCCATTCCATGCAGGGGTTTGCGTCCTACTATCTGTGTCATTTTGTTACACAACTAGCGCGCCGGCCCCTGTTCCCACCGCCGTGTTCACAGGCAGACTGAGGCTTGTCATGGGGCAGGGTGGGATTTCCCTCTGCCATCTGCAGCGAGGGAGGAAGTCCAGGCGGGGCAAGGTGTTCTGAAGTGAGCAGGTGGGACCAGCATGCCTATGGCACAGGTGAGTCTTTAGAGAAACGCCCCCGCCTCAGCATTTGGGTTTCTCCGTGGCTGGTTTTACTGCAAGTTGCACGGGGTTCTGACCCGGCACCGTGGAGCCCAGGCCTTTGCGGAGGACCCTGTGGCCCGGGCTCTGAGAACGGCTGCTGTTCCCACACCAAGTCCAAGTGGAGCTGGGACCCTGCCCTGCTCCCTCAGTGGTTTCCCTGTCGATGTCAACGAAATCTGGGTCAACTGAGGAAGCGCTCTGACAATTTTCAGGAAAATATCAAGATGACCTTGGCGGGAATCAGGAAACGTCCGCAAGCAGATGTGCTCGGTGGTCTCAGTGAATTTGCTGCAGGGCTCAGTCTTCTCTGCCCCCCGTGCAGTGAAAGTACATGAGTGGAAACCATAGAAAGAAGGCTTTGAGAACTTGTGTCCGACGTTGAGGATACAGGGGTGCCCGGTGGAGTTAAGATGGGGAGCCTGAAGACAGAAAAATTCAATCTTAAAGACTTTGACTTTATACTCATGCCATCAAAGAACTCAATTGGAGGCTCTTTCGATGTATAAACCTACAAAGGCTTTATGGACACATCGGTTCTAGCAGGGTTAAAGAGTAAATCCCACCCAGAGCCGGACACCTGCCAGCCTGCTTCCTGTAATGCTCTTGCCCCAGAGAGCCTCGTGCCTTGCCCTGAAATTTTCTTTCACTTTCCTGTTTAAATGTCACCTTATCTGAGGGACTTTCCCTGAGCACCTTAGGTAAAACCTCCTTCCCATCCCCTATGCCCTGCTTGTTTTTAATCATAGCCCTTACTACCACCTGTCATGTTGTATTACTAAAGGTGATTTAATTGTTTGTCTCCTGTTTACCCCTTCCAGAACGTCAGTTCCATGGAGCCGGAACTTGGTGTGTTTTATCTACTGCCATATTCCCAGCCCTCAAATAGTGTCTGGCGTAGGTAGAATAAGCGCCCATTAATTACTTGTTGAATAAACGAAAGAAAAAAATGAGGAAACAGAACTCTGGAAACTCTAAATCCTCTGATTCCAAAGTTTGCTTTTTTTGTGGGGGGGGGTGGTCGTCGAATTTTGTTCTCGCGTCTTGTCTAAATAGTTTTCACCTCTTTTCGACAGGGATGTAGAATGTCTCACAAAATGTACAGGGAATAAGATCAAAACAGATGATGAGGTCAGAGCCAAGTGAAAAAGAAGAGAACTTCGATCTTGTAGGAAGAAAACACCACTTCTAGAAA
This sequence comes from Balaenoptera physalus, assembly GCF_965194825.1. Classification (NCBI taxonomy): domain Eukaryota; kingdom Metazoa; phylum Chordata; class Mammalia; order Artiodactyla; family Balaenopteridae; genus Balaenoptera; species Balaenoptera physalus. The sequence goes on from NC_138899.1 coordinate 3,064,020, forward strand.
CCACTTTCTAATATATTCTAAGGCAGAACATCGCAAGTCAAAGACCTCTCAGGACAACAGTTCTCCATCTGTATTCTTGTGGAAAGCACGTGTTCTACGGGTTGAACCAAGGTTTCTACTGTTAAAATAAAACAAAGGCCTTTTCTCACGGCACACACAAGGTTGAGAAAACGGATAGAAATTTCTCAATTTAAAAAGTTTCCGCAGCTACTTTTTCTTAAATCTTTTGCACATTCTATGGCTTATCTGCCAGAAAACACGTAAACTGATACAGAAAAGAGTGAACAAGTACAAACCCTGAGCAGAATCCCTTGGAAATGGCTCAGGCATGTCGTTTGACAGCTGGGTTTTCATAGAGAGCTGTCTTTGTAGTTGTGAATGTGTTACGTACTTTCGATGTTGACATTCTTCTAAGCAGTAAGAAGGAAAAAATCCTAGTTTTGAAAATAGAGTTGAACATCAATATTTTCTTAGGCTCCGTAACTTTCTGGTGGTTCACTCCCTCAATAATTTTAAGAACCCCTGTTTAAATAAATGACTCTACTGGATAGTCAAAAACACGAATTGAGGCATTTTTTTTTTCCAAGACAATTTATGCCCAGAAATGTGTTAATTGAAAATAAGGAGGGGTCCATTTTACTTGATATTGTTATCTTTCTTTTTTCCTGGGTGATAAAGATGAGTTCTTTCCCCAAATTGCCCCAAATAACTGTTCAACACTTCGGTTGATGTCAGCCATTCTGCTAGAGTTGAAAATGTCAACCAGCACATTACCCTTTCAAGACAAAAGTCCAGATTTGCCCCAGAGCCTTTGGGCCAACATCTTTTATATTTGGCCTTGAAAGGCTCCATTTGCTCCAAGAGATTTGTAAGGAGCTGGTTGCAATCAATCAGCAAGTGGCAACTTTCAGGAGCAGAAACAGATGAATGCTGGAGCCCGAGGAGCCCTGTATCAGAGCCGCTGGGTCTGTGTCTGTCCCCATGGCCTCCCTCCCTGGGCATCCATCCTGAGCGATCCCAGTCTATTTAATCAGCGCTGGGCAGTCCAGCTGGCACTGGCGTCTTCTCCCGGTCCATTTTCGTGACCCTTCCCTTCCTTTTCGCCTGTTGCCCCGGGCTCTGTGTCCTGATCTTAATCTTCCCTTTTTTCAGACGGTTGCCTAACTGTCCCCTACGGCCCATCTGTGCAGGGCTGGCTCTGAGGGGCCGCTTGCTGCGGCCCCTCCTCACTTGCTGTCATTTCAGCTCCGGAGCTGCAGAAAATTCACGTTTCCCGAGTCCTGCAGTAAACATCACCTTTTCCCCAGTCGACCTGCTGGTGCGCACAAAACACACCCACCCCTTCCTGCTCAGATTACACACTTGGACTTGACCATGAGCCCAGTTCTTTTCACAACAGAGTAAATCCTCTGCCCCACGCTCAGCTCGACTTTCCAAGCGGGGGTGGGCACCCAGGCCGGGAGAGACAGTACCCAAGGCTTTTTATCCTCTGGACCACAGACAACCATACCACGTTTATTTCGATTAAGTGAAATTTAATGTGAGGAAAGGTCATTTCTCATGTGCCCCATTTTCAAAAATTTGTTGGTTCTCCATCTGACCACGCGCCCCCCTTTCCAAGCAGGCTGACTTAGATTTGACCAGTCCTGCAGATGTTCCAGGGGAGGTCCATGAACCCCGAGGGCTCAGCACTGGGGGCAGTTACAGGTTCGTCCCGGAGGGGTCCTGTTACACAGATGCGTTATCCTGCCTCTTGGAAATGAAAGTCCAGGGCTGGCATGTCCGCTAGGCTGTGAAACAACGCTAGGAAATATTTCTGACGTACAATAAACACAAATCAGAACTGAAAGCTGCTGGGTTGGGCATCAGTATTCTGGGAACGGAGTCAAATCATGTTACATTTTCACCGGACTTTATATAGTTTAAGGACTCTTCTTTGGTTTAAAAAGCAAAACTTTCAGACGGCATCATTCTTTCGGTGCTGACTTCCCCCACTTCCATCCCCAGACACCAGACCTGGACCACTTTCTGGAGCCGCCAGCCCGGAGGTGGTTTGCTTGCGCTCCTGACTCCCCTGCCCAGGTGACAAGCATCTTCTCTGCCGCGAGCCCATCTCTCTACCTCTCTGTTTCCCACTCTGCCCCCGGGCCTTCCTGGAAAAGCACGCAACTGTGTCGAGTGATGTCCAAACAGCTGGACGTCGGTGCTGCGGGGCTGGGGGAGGGTCGTCTTCTGGCCTCTGGAAAAAGCTGCCTTTCCCATGCTCTTCAGGGTCATTTTACACTTTAATGGTTTCCCTGCAATTCCCCAACCTGTCCCTCCCCTCAACTGAGCAGGTGACCTTGACTTAGACTTTCAAAGAAAACAGAAGTCAGCAGGACAAACCCTGGTCTTGCAGACCCCCTCCCCACCAACGACTCTATCTGTTCACACACCTCTTTGAAGTTCATGGCAGGGGAGGTCGTGCCTCTGTTATGGACTGGATGTTTGCATCGCCCCAAGTGCTAATGTTGAAACCCTACCCACCCCCAGTGCGCTGGCAGTAGGAATCGGGGCCTTTGGAGGGTGATTAGAATTAGATTAGGTCAAGGGTGGGGTCCCCATGATGGGATTGGGGTCTTTATAAGAAGAGGAAGAGACACCAGAGCTCTGTCTCCACCACAGAAGGACCCTGGGAGGCAGAAGCAGCTCTCTGCAAGCCGGGAAGGGTTTCCCACAGGAACCCAGCCACGCAGGCACCCTGATCGTGGATTTCCAGCCCACAGAGCTGCAAGGATCCAATTCCTGTCGTCTGAGCCACCCGGGCTATGGGGTTTTGTTACAGCAGCCTGAGCCGACTAAGACATCCTGTAACTCTTCCAGGAAATGCTCACCACTGCCTTCTTCTTCATCAGCTAATCAGTTGATGAAGTTCTGCTCTTCCCCTTTTCTGTTCTTTGTCCCATGTTCTCTACGCATAGTTTTCTATACTGAACACTTCATTATCCTCATCAGACTGATACTTAACCATTTCACGCTCATTCAACCAATTTATGGGGCGTGTCCTTTGTGTCAAAACCTAGGTTGGATCTTGGAGGATAGAGAAGAAAAAGCTACAGTCGCGGCATACCCATCATGCTCGGAAATTATGTTGCTGATTTATAGGATTGCTGATTAATAAGCATCAAAGTTCCAGAACTTGTGCCTTCACTGCTGTGTGCCTGGTGAGTGTGCCCAGTGAGTGCCTGGTATGTACTAGGGCTGAATAAATCGCTTTTGAATGAATGACTGAGGTTTCCTCCAGGGGCTGCCGTGCAGGAGACAAGAGAAACCGATCATTGCCCAGCTGTGCGTGTGAGGTGGTCTGACGGAGGTCTTCAGTGCGTGCTGTGCCGGGAAGTTCTCCCATCATTGGCTGTTGGGGAAGTTTTCCTTGAGCTGGGTCTTCAAGGATGAGAAGGAATGGGTCAGGTGCAGGGGGAGAGAGGGGGCGGGAACATTCTAGGCAGACAGACAAGACGAAGACTCAGCGCTGAGGGGCTGAGTTCAAGCTTGGTGTGTCCAGGGAGGTTCTAGCAGGAGAGAATTTCGGAGGGCAAGGTGGTCCAGGTGGGGCCTAGGGGGAGGGGAGGTGACCAAGGGGAGCTCCAGCTTTAGCCTATGACAATGAGGAGACCACGAGAGGTGTGTTCCCGTTGGCATTTATGGAGACCCTGTTGGTTGCAGTGAAGAGTTCATTGGGATGGGGCCGCACCGGAGGAGGGAAACCTTTCTAGGGACCCAGGTGAACACTAGGGGCGCTGAGTATTGGCGTTGATGGTGGGGTTGGGGAGCTGACCGCAGGTCCACGGGGACTTGAGGTTGGAGAGAGAGGAAACCTGCACGGGCTGGGGGGGAGGGGAGACATCTGTCATGTTCTCCTTGGTTTTGCAACAGGTTTACATCACAGACAATCAATTCTATGTTAGTTATCAATCTACCTTCCTCCAAAAATAGCGGCTGTGCTAGAGGAGGATAGGCAACCGGCTTTCCTAGGCGATGAGGAGCTCGTGGGAGGGCAGAAGCGGGAAGGAGCGGCCCTGCGCCACCAACCCCAGACTGCTGGGTTTTGGATCCTGGGCCCCGGCTGGCAGGGCTGAGGGCTGTTTCTCAGCCCGCTTGCATTGTCCTGCTTCTCCGTTGGCGTGTCTCCCAGATTCTGGCGGTGGGTGGACGGGCCGTCCTAGTTCTCTGTGCTGTGTTTTTCTCCTTTTCTGTGTTTTCGTAGGTATTCTAGTAGGAAATGGAAAGTGGCTGTGTCAGGCACTGTTTGAAAGACACCATTTCGGTCCTGAAGTACCTTTTGCTTGAAGTAACTGTTTTGGGGGAGAAAAAGGAACTTTTTGGAAGAAAGAAAGAGTACCTTTGAACTAGTTGGTTTTCAGAACTTTCCAGGCAGTGCGTGTGTGTGGCCAGGTGTAAAGAATGTGGAGTTCTGGAGAAGGCGTGGTTCTCCAGCCCCTGGTCCCCCATCCGCAAGTGAGACATCGAAGGAGCATTTAGGGTCTCCAGGGGCCCCGGGTGTGGCTCTGGATCCCACTGGGGGAGGGGAAGAGCTGTGGACACACTCCTGCCTCCAGACCTGGAGGCACAGGCTCCCCACTGTTTAACCTCTTTCATTATAAATGCACGTTTTCTAGTTAACTGCGTGCCATCCTGGCCCTTTATCTGCGCCCAGGATGATGTCTCCGCCTTCTCTTGACACCTTCTCTGCTTCAGACAGAGCTCCTCCTAGGGGCCGCCCAGGGGCAGCTTCATGCCTTTGCTCAGGTGTCCTCCTGCAGAATGTCCCCTCCATCTTCAAGTGCATCCCACGGGAATCCCCCTGGGAGTCAGACCTCTCTGTTGCAGAATCGTGTAACTTTCACCTCCATCTCTCACGGTTTTCTAGTCCTCATTCACGGATGTGTTTCTGCACCCCTTCTGGACTGTAAACTGCCGAGGACGTGGCCTTGTCTAGGTCCTATTTCAATACCCTGCTGCGTTCATCACCATATTCTGCCCACGGCAGGTGGCCAGTGTCACCCCCATGGAGATGGAAGGCTGACCCTCTGCTCCCATCTTGGCTTGAATGCTCATGTCACGCTGTCTGCATAGCAGTGCCCCCAGAAGGGACAAGCCACACAAAAAGCTTTCCTTAGTTTTCTTTTTAGTCTCTACCCAAAAACTTTGAAGTAAAAATGAGACCATTGAATGCTTAAAATTCATTCATTCAGTAAACAGATATTCATTGTGCGCCAACTCCGTTGTAGGTACACCAATGTATGTCTCCTCCGCCCATCCCAACGCACCCCCAGAAAATCTTTGCCTTCGTAAAGCTGATTTTCTAGAAAGGAAGACAGATGGTAACTGTAGACCTAATAAATGTTAGGATAAGATAAGTGCTGTAGAAACAAGACAAAGTAGAGCCAGGTGAGGGGGTAGGGAAGGCCCCAGTGGGTAGGGGGTCTGTACTATCAAACAGGGCGGCCAGGGTGAACCTTACTGAGACAACCTGGCAGTTAAGAGAGAGAAAGAGAGAGGACTTAGCCAAGTTGGCATCTAATGTTACAGTTGTTCAGGGTTTAACGGGAAAGAATTCTATGTGGAACATAATTTATAAATAAGGCTTGTGTGGGTTTTGAGCATAATATAACTGTGCTTTTTTCTTTAGCCCTACATGATAACACTTCTGGAGATAACAAAGAAATTAATTGAATAGTGTAGTGGAGTTTTTATTATAAATGGAAGATTCATAAATACTATAATAAAGGGCTTTGAATCTATCTTAATTTTCAAGCAAGGATTTGAGTAGCTCATATTTATCTAATACATGTATCTGGATGGATTCTCCTGTTCTGTCATCTTTCTCATCCGCTGTCTCATCCATCTGGATGTGGTTTTGCTATTCTAATTTCAATGATTTTTCTCTTTGACTTATCCTTCTAACTGCTGTTTGTCTTTGTGGTGACTAATTGCTGTGTTAGCAAACAGCATTTTTATTCATCGTACTGCATGCCACTGCAGTGAAAAGTATAAAAAGTTGATCTTCAAAACAATTAAGTTAAAAAATATGTAAAGCCATGACCCAAGATCCCTAGTTTTCATAGAAGTTTTTATTCAGATATTGTAGATTCACATGCAATCGTAAGAAATAATACAGAGACACCCCATATGCCCTTTGCCCAGATTCCTCTAATGGTGGCATTTTGCAAAACTGTAGTAAAATATCACAACCAGAGGTTGACATCAACAAAATCCACCAATTGTATTTGGATTTCCGCAATTTTGCTCGTACCTCTCTGTACAGGATACAAATGTACTATTTTACAAATATCTGTAGATATTCTCACGACCAACAGACTATAAACCGTATTCAAACATTGCTGAATTAACGGTAGCTTTTTGTTATATGTTTTCTCAAAGATTTTTTTTTCAAACAGAAAGATCCTCCTCCCCCAACTGGGTCTCACACCCACTCACACACACACATACACACTCACACCCCACACATATCGTACACATCATACACCCACTCGGATGCCCTCACACACACTCATATACACACACCACACACACACACATGCACACACACAGGTTGCCCAGCCCTGAGATGCAGACCTAGCAGGTCCAGGGCAGGACCTCATCGTCCGCGTTTCTATCGGGTGTTGCTGATTCTGTTGGCCCGGGGACCACCCTTGAGCAGGACTGTAGTGTGGGAGCCATAGACCCACGTGCTGCTGCTTACCATCTCCTTGCCTCCACGCCTTGAATAATTGAATTGCTCTCCTGAGTGTCACCAGGGACCACACCATTGTCCCATCTTCTCATGGCCTTTCCTTGCCCTGTTGCCCTTCCATCCCTGCCCTGTTGGCTCTCCCCTTCCGGAAAGCCCCTCACCCGCAGGCTCCTGACACCCTGGGGTCACCTGGCCCTTCATCCTCTCTTGCTTCCTCTGCCTCTTCTCCCCCTCCGACCCTGAGGGGTGGTTTTTCTCCTGGGGTCCTTCCTTGACCCTCATTTCTCGCTCTGCTCTCTCCTGGAGCCATCACACCCATCTCTAAGGCTTCAGCCTTCATTTCTAGGCAGGTGATGCCCCCATTCTGGTCCAGTCCCTCTGACAGCGGAACGCCTGTCCCTCCCTCTCAGCTACAAGGCATCCCTCCCTGCCTGAGCACCTGCTTTGACCTTTGACATGAACCACTCAAAACATGTGAGCTCACGCTCACCTTCAAATCAGCATCCCTCCCACCCGCTGTCCTTTCGTCTGCATGTCCACTTTGCACACTGTCTCCTAGAATCCCGGCCGTTTCCACCTCAACTTGTCTGGCCATCTGCCTCCCTCTGATCCTGTTGCCTTAGAGACCGGGAACCTCAGCTTCAGAGCAGTCACATCCCTGCTGTGGCCAGCAGACCATCAGCAGCAGCCAGGATTCAAGCCCAGGTTCTCTGTCTCCCAGCTACAGGCTCACCGTCGGGGTGAAAGCTTCTGGATTGGAAATCATAGTTCTTAGCATTTAAGGAGCTCTGGGGCCTACAACTTCATTGTATGTAAGTCTCAAATTTGAGCTATGAAAGGCTGTTCACCTTCATTTGTCAACTCAGCACACACGTGGCAGGCCTTTTCGTCTAGGTCCCGGAATCTAGGGGAGGGGGGGATGGGCCAGTCAGAGACCACCGAGATAGAGAGCAACCAACCAACCAAGGAATCTTCCCCCAGTCCTCACCGTGCTCCTCCTTTCAGTGAAGTAAGTCAGAAAGAGAAAAACAAATACAGTATGCTAACACATATATATGGAATCTAAGGAAAAAAAAAAGGTCATGAAGAACCTAGTGGCAAGATGGGAATAAAGACACAGACCTACTAGAGAATGAACTTGAGGATATGGGGGGGGAGGGGTGAGATGTGACAAAGAGAGAGAGTGGCATGGACATATATACACTACCAAATGTAAAATAGATAGCTAGTGGGAAGCAGCCGCATAGCACAGGGAGATCAGCTCGGTGCTTTGTGACCGCCTGGGGGGATGGGATGGGGAGGGTGGGAGGGAGGGAGATGCGGGAGGGAGGAGATATGGGGACGTGTGTATATGTGTAGCTGATTCACTTTGTTATAAAGCAGAAACTAACACACCATTGTGAAGCAATTATACTTCAATAAAGATGTTTAAAAAAAAAAAAAAAGTCTTATCAGGTGGGTACTCTCCCTGAGGATGGTCGGCAGGATGTGGAGGGAATTCATTTGCTTGTTTCCTTTGAGGCTGAGAGCTTTGAGGGTAAGCCTCTCCAAGAGGCACTTGAAGCGTCAACAGAACGATGCTTGGGGTGAGCTGCAATCAGAGAATGAGGGAAAGGGGGTCCAGAAGCAAAGAGCAGCCTAATCCTGGATCATAAGGGCAGGAAGGGGCAGACATCTGTGGCTCAGGTCTAGCAGAGTTGTGGCCCTTATGGATCTGTGCTTTTGTCTCTTTTTCCTGCCGCTGTCGAGTGGGGTCCGCGAGAAAGGGCAGAGCCATGGGGATGCCTGAGGATTGGCGAGAATGAGTCTCCCTTGTCTATGCATACTCTTATTCCTTTAGGTCCACTTCATGTCTTCAAGACCCATGGTGACAGGGACATCGTGCCATTTCCCCTGTATGTCTGTCCTTGGTGTCTAAGCAATTAAGAAACATAATTTCTTACTCAACACTTACTGATGTGGAAATTGGGGATGTGAGCCGGGGACTCTGTTGCCATCAGGCCATGGACATGTGCACAGAGAGTTAGCAAGTATACCTAGGTTGAGAAATCTGCTTGCCTACCAATCCAACCCAAGCTGGCAAGGCTGCGCTCTCCTATAGACAGCAGAAGACAAATCCCCTGACACGAGTTAACTGCAAACACAGTTCACTGCGTTGAGGATTAGTTATGAAATAGATGAACGTGCGTAGTTTCCAGGCCAAAGTTATTCAAACAACTAAGGTCTTGGCCAAGTTGTAGGTTCTTTCTACATGCTTCTTAGCTCCACTGCAGGTTCATTGAAACTGAAACTCAAAGGGACACGTGCCTTAGCCAGGAAACTGAGTAAAACCAGGTCCTCTAGAAAGTTTTATTGTAATGTTGGGTCCTCGTCCAAATCCCAGCGACCTTTGCCTCCAAAGAGATGATTGCATGAAAGTGATGCAATGTTGAGGCCTTGCTTGAAGGCATAATGGATAAGGGAAGTCATTTCTGTTCCCATCTGCCGCTGCCCCTCATTTATTTTATTTTATTTCTTTTGAGATATGATTCAGATATCGTAATATCTACCCCTTCAAAGTGTACAAGTCAATTGTCTTTAGTGTATTCACGAAGTTGAGCAACCGTCAACACTACCTCATTCAAGAAGATTTACATCACCCCAAAGGAAGTCCCGCCTCCATCTGCGGTCACTTCCCATTCTTCTCTACCCCCAGCTCCTGGCAACCACCCATCTACTTTCCATCTCTATTAACTTGGGCATTCTGGAAATTTCAAATAAATAGAATCATACACCATGCGGCCTTTCCTGCCTGGCTTCTTTCACTTAGATAATGTTTCAAGGCGTATCCGTGTGTATCAGTACTTCATTCTTTTTATGGTTGGGTAGTATTCCATTGTACAATAGACCACATTTTGTTTCTCTGGTTTTATAATAAGGCGATTATCTTTTAAATTACCGATGCAATATGTAGTTTTTTTCAAATGTATTTTTCCCAACACCGTAATGCCTGGGTTGTCCCCCTGCCCTTTCCCCAATGCTCCTGTGTTTCTTTGGTGATTTGTATACTTACTCAGTGGTGTTACTTTGCTGTGTTCTTGTCCTGCCTGGGTTCTGTCTGTTCTGTAGGCTTAGAAGTGGCTTTGACGGTGCCCTTGGCATAGGTGGCTGTTGGTCTATCCTTGCTATTTTCAGGTTTTCCCTGAGATGCGATCTCTGCACTGGGGAAACACAGGGTCTTCTGAACTCACCGATGGGGAAAGCATTTTCTAGCTCCAGGACATGGCAGCACATACTCTGCACCAAGAGGAGAGCCAGGCATGGCATGTGGGAGGGTGCGTGGGGTGGTGGAAAGAATCACTCTTTAGTTTCTGATAATCTTTCAAGCCATGGAACAGAGTCTCCACAGTGGTCCTAAAGAGTCTGTTTCCTCCCTTCCATCCCTGGCCTCACAAGTTCACAGTCATCCGATGATCTTAGGCTGAGTACCTGGCGGGGTCACGCCCAGAATAACCCGTGTAGGGTCGAGGGGCTCTGGCCTTGACATGACTGGGAACTCAACAGGACCGACTGGGTGCTGCATGGCAGCTGGGCACAGTCCATGGTGGGCCTGGTCGCGTTGGGTAAGAAGAGACGGTCCAGCCGAAGCCACCGCGTGTGCTCAGCTGGCCACATAGCCACGTCACCCACCAGTTGGAGGAAGTGTCACCGGAGACGGAGGTGAGGACCCTCCGTGGGTTTACAGAGGAGGAAATGCCCTCCCACCCTCCACCCCAGCGATGCTATGCTGTTCTCGCGGATGCAGCCCGGAGCTGGGAAGAGGGCAGCGGTTCCTCCCTCCTAGGCTTGTGTGTTTTCTACTCTTATCCAGCTCAGCCCACCCTATGCCACATGTCCTGCGAGAGTTTGCTGAATCATTTTTGAAGTTTGTCACAAAGATTTCTGACTCTGTACCGCGGTGTTCTTTGCAGCTCTATTTACAATAGCCAGGACATGGAAGCAACCTAAGTGTCCATCGACAGATGAATGGATAAGGAAGATGTGGCACATATATACAGTGGAATATTACTCGCCATAAAAAGCAATGAAATTGAGTTATTTGTAGTGAGGTGGATGGATCTAGAGACTGTCATACAGAGTGAAGTCAGTCAGAAAGAGAAGAAACAAATACCATACGCTAACACATATATATATGGAATCTTAAAAAAAAAAGATTCTGAAGAACCTCGGGGCAGGAGAGGAATAAAGACGCAGACGTAGAGAATGGACTTGAGGACATGGGGAGGGGGAAGGGTAAGCTGGGACGAAGTGAGAGAGTGGCATGGACATATATACACTAACAAATGTAAAATAGATAGCTAGTGAGAAGCAGCTGCATAGCACAGGGAGATCAGCTCGGTGCTTTGTGACCACCTAGAGGGGTGGGATAGGGAGGGTGGGAGGGAGACGCAAGAGGGAGGAGATATGGGGATGTCTGTATAGCAATTCATTTTGTTATAAAGCAGAAACTAGCACACCATTGTAAAGCAATTATACTCCAATAAAGATGTTAAAAAAAAAAAAAAAGATTACTGGCTCTGAGTGGAACATTTCCCCCCCACCCCTTTTTTTTTCTTTCTATAAGAACAGAAGTGGGAACTAAGCTTGTCTGTGAAGGTACCTGACAAAGAAATCCAGGAGCTCCAGGGTGGGACTGTCTTCTCTCAGTTGTCGAGAGCCAAGAGCCAAGAGCAGAGTTGGGCCCGTGGCTGTTATGAGGTCTAAATATTTGTTGGCTTGAGGTTTACAGGATTGGCTAAAACTGACTTCAGAGCAACACGGGAAGGGAGCATCGTCTTTGTTTTGGGGACCGTGGATCTGGGCTGCGTGGAGACACGCCCTGCTGAGCCTGTGAGGATGCTGCCAACCAGGGTCTGGCCCCGGGTGGCCTTGGGAAGGCTCTCGCTGGCACAGTTTAGGATGTGAACTTCCCCCTCAATTACTGGATTTCTTTTGTGATAATTGGCTCACGGAAGGTCGCAGGAGGTTGAGTCTGGCTTGACCCCAGCTGATGCCAGACACATACGTGGAGGCTTATACTTGCCTCAGAGCCTTGTCTCCTCGGGGGAGGGAAGGAGGATCAAATGTCCAGCCAAGCTGCTATTATCCAAACCTTCAACAAATCGTGGGATGGAGGAATAGTGCCAGCACCCCTACCCCCGGCAGGGCCGGGCAGGTGGCCACGGAACCAAGGTTGGCTCCCGTGCTCCGTGGCTTTTCACCTGGGCTCTGGGGCCGGGTGCCACGGAGCAGACCTAGAACATCTGAGTAAGACCCGATTGTAGGAGACGTTTTCTCAGACGTTTTCCTAAAGGCAGCATGGCCTGGACAAGTGGACACAATTCACCTGAGCCCTGACATTCTTGGAACCAACAGGAAGAGCAGCCCAGCTGCCTGTCTGAACCTCTGAGCTGGACGGAGCTCGGGACCCCTCTCTCTACCCCAAGCCCTGGAGGCTGTCCTGGGCAGACTGCGGCAGAGGCCCCCAAGGCTGCAGGGCACAGCAGGGGCTGCCCCAGGGCACAGCGGGCAGCAAACCCCGGGGAACATACGAGGCTCCTTCAGTAAATGTTAACTGGGCCCTTGCCACGTGAAGACAGGTTGATCATATGGTCTTTTTGCTACAGAAAGTGCTGTGGTTCCCTAAGAAATTGGCGACTCTACAGGGCTGTCATCTGCTGGGAAGGGGTGGAAAGGACTGAGCCGTTTTACCTTCTTCCTCACCCCCTGCCTTCCGCCCTTGTGACACCGCAGGGGAGCACGGGATGGGGAGTTGGTGGGCCAGGGCCTCAGGGTAACGGAGGGGGAAGGGTCTTCCATGGCTCACTGCAGATCTCCGGTATAATTAAAATGTGAATTACAGCCTTTCACGCGAAAGCGCTAGAAAACCGGCTCCAAATACTTCATCTCATACCAGTGAGGCCTAAGTTTACCTGACAGCTTGAAGGCATTTGGAAAAATATCCAAAGGGAAAAGGGAAGATTACGTCTCCAACCCGGGGAGGCTTGGCTAGCCAAGGATCTCTCAGAACGTACAAGTGTCTTTACGAGGAGCGTAACCTACCTTTGCGGCTACCTGCAACTCTGTGTTTTCAAGGAAGTATTCACTTAAAAAAAAAAGTGACTTGTTCTTTCTAAAGCAAATATCTGCAGGGGCATTTGTCACATGAGCATATCTCTGGTTGGAAACAATTATATGTTTGACTTGAATTTTTTGTAACCATTAGAAGCTGCTTTTTGATTCCCAAATATAAAAATCTAGGGTCAAAGTAAATACCTAGCCAATCAACACCAGCTAAGCCTTCCTCCCCCTGCACTCTCACCAAAAAACAAAACAAAACAAACTCAACAAAAACAGAAACAAAAAACCCCCCTCTCACAAGGCCATAGATTGTAGGGGCTTTTAATCGGGTTTCAGAAACTCCAGTCCAAACAGGAATCCCTGACACATTCCAGGCAGCTCTACCTCCAGGCACTTAGCAAAGGCGGGCACAGTCTTTTGAATTTGCTTAAAACTATTAAGAAGTAATTAAGTAGTTAAAGGGTCTTTTTCAGCCTGGCTGAGTTTGGGAGGTGGGTTCAAAGAAAGAAAACAGCACCCTAGCCAGCCTCGCCTTCCTCCTAGCTGACCTTGCACGCTAATAAATTCATCCTGTATTTTTCTGCTACTGCCAATTTATGGCCTACAGGAAACTAATCTCGTACAATAACTACCTTCCTGTACTTAGTTCCTAAATAGAGCCAAATGGATTTGGTGGCGGAAACGCTGGTCCGCGGCCCCTGGGAAACGGTGCTGAGCCCGCAGGAGCCCAGAGGCCGGCACTCAGCCATCACCGCAGATCCCACCGCGTCAGGATGTCCTTGTTTTGGTTGCACGCACTTGAGAACAGAAAATCAAAAGCAATCCTCCGTGCAGGGCCTCCCACAAGGATCTCAGCTTCCACCGGAGGGAGAGCTGTGCGTTTGAGACAGGCCAGAGAGACGAGGTCACGTGAATGTAGGGAACGAGACACACACAGGCCGGCAACCTGGCACTGAAGCCCTTAGATGCCCTCGGATGTGAAATAAGATTCACAATGGAGTGAATTGGGTGACGAGCTGGTGAAAGAACTGTGTTCTCCTTTTAAAGTCAAACACGTTATTAAGAGAAGGAATCGAGAGAGAGAGAGAGAGAGAGAGAGAGAGAGAGAGAGAGAGAGAGAGAGAGAGAGAAGCTGAATTCAAACGTAGTGACATTTAGTTAGTAGGAGTTTACAGCCAGGTTGAGTTGGGAGGGACGAACACGAGGGAATGCGGCCAAAAGGCAGGAGAGCCCGCGTGAGGCCTCAGAGCCACCAGTAACTGAGCTGTGAAAACTCAAGAGCTTGTCTTTGAAGAAACCCCAAATCTCCCAGTAGTTGGCAAGGTCCCCGCCCCTCAGGGCTCCTGCTTCCTGACTTCCATCCACGCAGATCTGACGCCTTCACGTGCACATCGCTTGGTGCCGTGTAGACAGGGCCCACGTCCTGTTAATTGAGAGTGTTGTTCTAGAATTGTAAGGAAGCCACTAATGCAGAGGGAAATGGAGCCTTCTATAAAGGCCAGAAAATATCACCCTGACCAGGTGAGGAAAGGAGGACAGTTATTTAAACTGCTGGGTCAGAGATTTCAACCCAGAGAGGTGGGACCCCATAGAGACGCACTGGGTGGGAACCTCTGGGGCCCAGCCTAGGGTCTCTATCTCCCTCTTCCACTGGGCCCTGACTGGTGAGCCTCAGGGGTTGGGAAGGACGGCCCTTGGCCATGAAACACGTCAGATCTAGTGAGTGACCTGTGGCCTCTGTTGATGACAGTGAGAATCTTGCGAAGATTACGGATCGTGAATGAAAAGTCAGGGAAATGCCAGTGTTCTGTATCGGGTGATACCATAAAAGATGAAAACAACCTTTGTTATGGTGATGAACCGGTGTTGTCATCCTCATTATTAAGGCCAGGGGCGCCCGGTGAGCCAAACGGTGGCTTCGAATTGTGGATGGGAACAGCGGAAGGTCTAGGGCGGGGAGGAAGGAACAGCACACGGATTATTGGAAGAGGCTAACAAGGAGATCCGAGAGCTGGCTTTGCTCCTAATTTATTTACTGGTCATCCCACCTCACGCTCCTAAAAGTACCAGGCGTGATAGCATGTACGCCTTGTGCTTTACAGCACTTTGTACACTATGTGTTCCTTTTATACCCCTCATCTGCTTTAAACATTTGGGCCTAAACACGCAGCAGAGGAGGCGTGAGTGTGCAAGGCCACTGTCCACGTCCCAGCGTGGCCAGAGTGGCTCCCATCTTTATCAAGGGAGAGAGAAGCACTGAGGTTTGGCCTCTTGCCTCCCGAGGGCCATGGCAGAGGGAAGATCTCTGAGCAGAACTGGGCTGAGGAGCCGAGATGCGTCCACCCAGACTCGCGGGGGCTGTGGAGGCCGTGCAGTGGGGTCCACCCCTTCTCACCCTAGCCTTTCGCGTCCTGTCCTAAGACACGCGCGAAGCCCCGTTCTCGGACGGAGGAGAGGGCTGTGTGTGCAGGACGGTCCTTGCAGATCCGATGGCTCGGCTCCTGGGAACACGGGGTCCCCGTCTCCTTCCCTTTGCAGCATGGTGAGTGCTCTACATGTGTAGGGGGACAAAGGGGTAGATGAGAGACCCCTGGGGCTGTCCCCAGGCCCCGGCCCTCCCCAGGCTCTCCCCTCCTCGGACCCCAGACGCCCTGCTCAGCTAGACGTGGAGGGGACAATCTCAGTCACAGGGAGGGAGGGGGACACAGCATCAACCCCACGATAAAACCAGATGGCCTGGCTGGTGACAGGAACAGGCTGGCCACGGGGCTCTGGCCGCTGCCCAGCCTCCCCCGCATGCCTGGGAGTGT
Organism: Balaenoptera physalus; assembly: GCF_965194825.1. Taxonomy (NCBI): domain Eukaryota; kingdom Metazoa; phylum Chordata; class Mammalia; order Artiodactyla; family Balaenopteridae; genus Balaenoptera; species Balaenoptera physalus. The sequence goes on from NC_138899.1 coordinate 3,079,665, forward strand.
CCCCTGTGCATCCCTTGGTGACAGTCACTGAGATGGTCCTAGAGGATTCGATGGCTCTGTGTTTAGCCTGAACGTCATCACTATTCAACCAGAGCAAGGATGCCCGACGCACAGCCCACACCGCGGGCCCCTCATCCTGGCCGTGCTGGGTGCGCGGTTCCACTTGCAAGACAAGATGTGACTTTACCCCCTCGAAGGTGACGATTCCGGAGAGTCATGCAAAGCACAGCAGGGACGTCGGCGAGGTGGGGAAAGAGGAGGAGGCTGTCGGCTCCCAGGAGGAGTGGAGAGAATTGTGCAGAAGCCCGGCGGCCGTGGAGCGTGGCCCCTGCAACCCTCCTCCCCTCCGTCAGGCTGCTGGTGTTGAAACGTGCTCACAGGACTTTCTACCAAGTTCTGCCGTGACAAAGCCTGTGTCTGTGAAAGCAGCCCGCAACACAGGTCTTGGGAGTCCGGGGCAGGCAGGCTCAGAGAGCAGCCAGTGAATGAGAAAGCTGGGTGTCCAGCTGCCTAATCAGAGGCTGTGACCCCGGGTGAGGCCCCAGCATTGCTGCCTTGGGGTCCTCATCTGTGAGAGCCAGAGAATACGTGCCCCCTCCTAGGACCACTGTGATGCTTATATAGCAGAATGACCATAGCCACGCTGTTCGTTTGTTTATATCTTAATTTTCCTTTGAGGTGTAATCGACACACAACACTCTGCGAGTTTCAGATGTGCAGCACAGTGAGGCCATCTTTGCACGTGTCATGAGATGCTGGCCGCTGTCGGTCTAGTTAGCAGGTCACAGGTGCCTTGTCCTTCAACCTTCCGGGCCTCAGGCTGCCTCCTCCCTCGGGGGCACTAATTATACTCACTTCTCAGGATGCTGGCGACGGTCACATGAGATGTTGGAGCCGAGGATTTAGCACCGAACATAACCAGCCTTTCTGGTTATTTTTAGTGTTGCCATTATCCCTGTCCTGAGATCCCCTGACCGCTTCTCATTGGAAGTTCATCTCACTGGCCTCCCGAAGCAGACCTTTCCTGACCCGCTCTGGCCGTCAGTCAGCCTCTCCCTTCCTCCTGGTTGGCAGCCCAGGGGTGTCATCTGTGGGTCTCACCGTCTTTTATTTAGGGCGCTGGCACACTGCAGGGGGTTTCGTCACCACCGTGCGCTGCGCTGGCAGCCCGGGGCATGCCTGTGTCATCACAGGTCACGCTCATGGGACCTGGGAACGCTCCATGCCAGCTGGGGGAGTGGGGGCAGTATGACCCTATGTGGTGTACAGGCTGCCAGGGGTCTGGGGACTTATTTTCATCCGAAGCTTTTTTAATCCTCCCTTTATGCATAAAGGAATCCCCTATAGAAAGTCTGAGTTTTTCAAGCAAAAACTACTTACAGAAAAGTTGAAAGTACCACCCAAATAATTTTTTTTCCTGAAGCTTTTGAGAACAAGTTGCCTCTGTGATGTCCTACGATCCCCGAGCATTGTAGTCTGTACCTTTTAAACATGTGAATATTCTCCACATGACCTCAACAGAGCCGGCAAAATCACACTTAACAGGGTACATCACCAGTCCCCAGACGGCACTCACGTTTGCCCTAAAAAGTGGTTGAAAACAAAAGGATCCGCTTCAGAACCTTGTGTTGCATTTCGTCGTCACGTTTCTTTCGTCTTCGCCACCCTGAAGGAGCTCCTGGACCTTTCTTCGACTCTGGTGACCTTGACTGTGAGGATTACAGGCGCTGTGGAGACTCTGGGGCTGCCTGATGCCTCCTCGTGATGCCGGCAGCGCCTCCAGATGCTGGCAGGGAGGACACGGGAGGGATGGTGACCGCCACTGACTGCCTGATGAGAGGGCGTCCGCTGGCATCTTCACTCCTCTTCCCCTTCGTGACTGATACGAGTCGGGTGGGATCCACCTTAAAACTGCATAACCTGCTCCTTGTCCAACATTTACTTGGTTCATTTCCATATTTGCCTCTCTTGGTATGAGCTCGTGGTTTCCATTTCACTCAGTGGGGTATCATCTGTTATTAGCATCACTTATCGTGATGCTCCAATGTGTCCAGATTTGGGGGAATCTGAGTACGGAGCCTACGTGCCATCACTCTTGAGACACGTCTTCACCATCAGCATGAAGACAGGTTGTAGATGGGCCTTGGCCCTTCCCTGCCCTGGCCTCTGAGGACCGCTGATTCCCCCGAGGGGAGAATGGGATTTGGAAGCGAGGTCTGGAGTGGGAGCTGGTGTCAGTGGACAAAGCTGACTGGCACGTGCACGCACCCACAGCTCCATCCACGTTTGCTTCTAGGCATACTTACTCATATTGAAGACCCTGAGTTCAAGCTGAGCATCACAGGCTTGGCGTTACCTCTCCTCCTGTGTTTGTAACTCCCTGATGGTAAGCCTCCCCGGCCACACTCTCCCGCCGCAGCCACCCCTCCCCTACACGGGTACCTCCAGCTTCTTTTTGGCCTCCCGCCAGACTGCACCCCGACACGGGCTTTCTCCCCACCTGTCAGTACCCTGTCTGGATTGTCCCCCGCCTGTAAGCTCTCCTGGTGCTGCCCCTCCCTCATGGACAGTCTCCTCCCTACGCAGACTCTGGCACTTGGCTCTGGTGGCCGGCCCCTCCAATTGTCCTCCTCATCCTTCCAGGAGCTGCCCCCCGCCCCAACTCAGGGCTACCCCCTCTTGGATACACCCTCCATCCTGCTCAGTACCCAGGACCCCAGTACCGGTGTGTGCCCCCCGTCCCGTCCCACTGGGGTCTGATGCCAAGGATGCACCAACCCCAAAGGCTGCCCTTGGTCCCAGTTCTCCCCCACCTCTCGCGCCAGTCCCCATCTCACGGGACTCTGGCACCATAGCTGCATCACAGCCCCGGGGACAGCCCTGCACCCGGCTCAGGCCCCGGTGAGCCTCACCAGATGCCATCTCGCCCCCCAGCTCCTCTGCGGCTCCTTCCACCCAGCGTGGACATCCACCTGGCTCCAACCCACCGAGTGGCTTTAGCATTGAACTGATGGAGAAGAGAAGGGTACGGAAGAAAAGAGGGAGACTCGGAAGAAAAGAGGGAAACTCCCAAAAATGTTTTGATAGTTTCAGCTCATTTCTAGAACAGTGTTAATAAAAACTCACCCTAAAAATTCACCTTGTTATGCCCTAGGGATTAATAGGCATGAAGCTTGGTAAGGATGAGACATCTCGTCACCCAGATCTGCCTGTCGGTCAGAAATGCCTCTGGTGGTGTAACTGGGGTGGGTGGGTGATGCCATGGGTCATGGATAGAAGCTCAGTGGCAGTGACCTCACCAGGAGCCTCCATGTTAAGAGTATATCCATCTGCAATCGGACGTACTCTTGTTGGAGGGACTCCCCTGGCTTCTTTCTAACCACTCCTGTTGACCCATTAGGTGTCTCTGGACGTCCACCCGGGCAGGTGAAGGCAGTGTGACAGCTCTTACCCCAGGGTGGTCAGGGCCCAGGGCGATGCTCTCAAGATTCTTCCCGTGGCCTTGAGAAACAACTTGTCTAGAGGCCGGACCCTCTGAGCTGGGTGCGCTCCCTCTGGCTCGGATTTTGCATCTGCTAAACACTTCAATATGCAGTAACTTGTTTAGTGAGTGCAGTGTTTACTCAGGAAATGCCAACCAGCTAGCAAAAAAGGTTCCTGAGCCCAGTACCTATTAGCAAAGGGGCCTCGTGCAGCCAGGGAGGGGAAACAACCGTGGGAAAGGGACGGCTCGCTCATGAGAGATTTGCTGAGGCATGGTTGCCTCTTTCTCTTCTCAAGTCACGTACGTTCTCGACTTTTCCCACCTCATCTGTAGATGCTGACAGTCATTTAAGAGGGTATTTTCAGGGAGAATTGCCCTTAGATAAAACATTTATTATGCGATAAAGTAAGCATGTTCAAATCAAGTGGAAAATGACATTTTCATTTAATAGATAATGCTAGGACATCAGCTGATATTTGTAAAACACAGCAAAGCAACAAATAAACAGACAAAACTTAGATTCTTACCTCAAAGAAACTACAAAAAAAAAATCCAGATGGATTAAAGAGTCAAATATAAAAAAGAAAAATATGAAGATTTAAACTAAAATACAGGTAGAAATATAACTAACCTCGGAAGGATGTTTTTCTAAGCGTGAATCAGTGGAAGAAACTACAGGAGGAATAGTCACAGATTTGACTCTGTAAAACTGAAATACAAAAGTTTAAATGAACAAAACCCAGGAGCAGGAGCGAAACGAAAAGACAAACACAGGGTAAATATTTACAACATTTTGGACAAATGGTTCATGGCCTCAATTTAGGCAGATCTTTTGCCAGTCAGTAAGAAAAAAGATAATGGTTCCCAAAGAGAAAATTTCCAAGGATAAGAACAACACAAATACAATAGGAAATGGCTTAAATGAACTTTGATCAACTACAGAAGGAGAGAAGGACATTCCAAATTGATATGTCAGTCCCGGTGTAAGGAGAGTCTCAATTTGACATAGTTTGTTGTGACATATTCTGGTGTTACTTACAAATGAGGCTGAGAAAAAGTTGCAAGGAAACGATATGAAAGAAAAACTCTCAGATTTTGTCAGGAGTTTTGCCAACCTCCTAGCAGGCAGGGTGTGGTAACACAAGAACACCACCAACAAATCTGAATTACATTTGGTTTCATGACCATACACAAGCTATTCTTGGGTAAAACGTATCATAAATTTTTCCAACTAGTTTGCTACCATAAGTGTTCACTCCCTATCAAATAATCCATCTAATAAAAAAAGAATAAAAATGACAGTAGCTAACATTTACTGAGTGCATTCCAGGCGCAGTGTAATATATACAGAATTTTATTCAATCATCACAATAAGGCTATGTCTTAGGCTTTACTATTATTATCCTCATTTTATAAATGAGGAAATGAAGCGTTGGTGCCCCAGATTTCATATATCAGTTAGTATCAACGACAAAATTCAAAGCTAAGTTCCAAGTGCGCCCAAATCAGCACCTAATGTTACTCATCATCATCTTCATCACCACCACCACCATCACCTTCTTCATCACCACCACCACCATCACCATCACCACCATCATCGCCATCATCTTCATCACCATCATCACCATCACCTTCATCACCATCATCATCATTACCTTCATCATCATCACCATCATCACCACCATCATCATCATCATCATCACCTTCATCATCATCATCACCAACATCACCATCATCACCACCATCATCATCATCCCCATCATCATCACCTGATTTCATCATCATCATCATGATCATCATGACCAACATCATCATCATCATGACCAACATCATCATTACCTTCATCATCATCATCACCTTCATCGCCTTCATCATCATCACCGTCACCACCACCACCACCATCATCATCATCATCACCTTCATCATCATCACCATCATCACCACCACCACCATCATCATCATCATCACCTTCATCATCATCATCATCACCATCACCAACATCATTACCTTCATCATCATCACCTTCATCCCCATCATCTTCATCACCATAATCATCCCCACCATCATCATCATCACCATCATCATCATCATCATCATCATCATCATCATCATCACCTGATTTCATCATCATCCTCATCACCTGATTTCATCATCATCATCATCATCATCATGACCAACATCATCATTACCTTCATCATCATCATCATCTTCACCATCATCATCACCACAATTCTGGACCTGGTTCACACTGCCCCTGTATCCCAAATGCCCCCCACCCCCTGATCTTTGATATCCCCCCACTTTGGCTGTTGAAAGATATTTTTCTCTGAAGGTGCATATCAAATGTTCCATCCCTACAAACCTTTTCTGTGGTTCCACATCCTCCATGCCAAGTGAATGATGTCTCCTTATTGGCCCTTGTATCAGTTCCCTAGGCCTGCTTAACAAAGTACCACAAACCGGGTAGCTTAAGACAACAGAAATGAATTCTCTCATAGTTCTGGAGGCCAGAAGTCCAGAATTAAGGTGTTAGCAGGGTTGGTTTCTTCTGGAGGATTCAGAGTGCGAGTTTGCTCCATGCCTATCTCCTAGCTTCTGCTGGCAATCCTTAGTGTTCCTTGGATCGTAGACAAACCGCTTGGTCTTGGCCACCATCACGTGGAATTCTCCCTGTGCCTCTGCTTTTTCTTCTTATAAGGGCCCCAGTCATTGGATCCACCCTAATCCTGTATGACCTCATCTCAATGTTACATCTGCAAAGACCCTTTTCCCAAATAAGGTCACATTCTGAGATTCTGGATAGACATGAATTTTGGGGGGACTCTATTCCACCTAGCACAGGTTCCACTCAAATGTGGGGAATTCCATTATATCAGACCCTGCCCTGGATCCAAATACCCATGACTAGACCCATGATGGTACATCAAGAAATGCTCACTAATCCAATGCAAAATGGAAAAAGATGACCAATCCTAGAGCTTTAGATAGAATGATTGATTGACTGATGGATGAGAGTAGCTTTTCTAACTATGCTCTCTTGGCAAGGACTGTTCTTTATTCTGAGATTACGTCCTTTTTTCCACATTAAAATTTTTTTTTAAATAAAAATATTTTAGTATTTATCAGGAAGGGGTAGAGGGAATTGTCCTCATTTTGAAAACTGTCCTTCACTGGCAGCTCTAAATCTCCCTCTTATTCTTCTTTTTCTTTCTGGGCCTGTGAAACCCGAGTCTGGGAGCCACAGCTTTGTAATAATTATTTATTTGTACGTCTTTCTCCCTTCACTTGATGAGAGCTCCTTGAAAGTGGGACTGGAATGCTATTTACTTTTATTTCTTCACTGTTCCACCTTTGTCTAGCTCATCATATTCACTGAAGGAAGGAATAGACGATCAGCAGGTATAGGAAGTGGGGAGGGGACGAGAGGACAGGCCCCCTCTGAGTAGGACCAGCAGATGCCGGGCTGTTGATCGGGGCACAGTGCAGCATGTGGATTTGATCCAGTTTCTCCAGAGCCAGCAGCTTGTGTCTGGCTGGTCATGGCTGGCTCTCTGGTGGGAACTTTCATCTTCAGTAAAGTGCTCAGGTGACACTGCCTGAGTGCTGCTCTCCACCACGTGGGCCACCACAGGGCATCCAGCAGGAGCAAAATCACGACTACGTGATGGTCATTTGTGCCAAAAAGGATTTTTCCTAAAAAGTTGAGATTTTTTTAAGTACCTTTTTTAAGAACCCTTTGGTTGTACAAATAACTCTCATGTGGCCCTGGTCACATTTAGGATGAATATTTCTCTCTTTCTTGACATTGAAAAGTAAGAGGGAAAAGAGAACGGGTGGAGGCTGAATTAGCCTACCTGGAGGGGTAGGTACACCACGGAACGGAAGTTCGACTGTGGATGGCGGGCCTCCGGGGGAGTGCAGGTCTGCAGCTGGGGGTGTATACCTGGAGGAGGGGAAATGCTTCTGTGTCGGTGAGTGGTGCATCTTTTCGGAGAAAGGTTTTCAGAAGAGAAAGATTTTCCTGTTTTTTAGCTTCTTTAACTTTTGAAACTTCCTCCTCTTTTTAGAGGCTCACTGGGAAATCTCAAACTCCTGTCCCGAGAGTGAGCCGTCTTCTGCCCTGTCTACCCCGAAGGCACTGGGATACAGTTTCTAAAACTCAAGATCATTCTTCTCATGAAAAAAACCACTTACATTCAATGTAGATAAAGCGCAAAATGTAGACAACCAAAAAGAAGGAAAAAACGACCCATAATTCCCCTGCCCAGAGATAATCAGTTAAAACTCTGCTGATTTGTATTCCAGAATTCTTGTTCACATTTTGCTTATTTTTCCAAAATGACAATCGTACTTGGCCTGATTTCCTTCTCACCACTTAACATTGTTTGAGGAATATCTTTTCTGTCAGCAAATAACTATGTCCACTCTTTCGGTGGCTCAGCAATGTTCAGTTGTCGAATATATCCTTATTTATTTAAGTGCTTCCATATGATTATATCTGACTGTTTTAATTAGCTCTGTAAGATCCCTCTTTTAAATCTTTGGTACACTCTTGACCTTTGTATTTGTGAGATATATATATGTTTATATCTGCTGACTCATTCAGTGACTATAAATATGTATGTGTGTGTGTTTGTGTGTGTGTGTATATATATATATATATATAATTTCAAAAATTTATAGTTTAGACCTGCCTGGAGGTCCAGCACTTGAAACACTGCATGGTATGGATGTGTGGAAGCCATGGAAAGCACACAACATTGTACACACTTCCTATGTTTGTATCAAATAACTCGGTTACATACTAAAATTGAGTGAATTCTGGGATACCTGCTCTTTCCAGACCCACCAAATACTATGCACACTACAGTCACGACCAGTGAAACTCAAAACTACAGCATAGACCTACTAGAGAATGGACTTGAGGACATGGGACACGGGGAGGGGGAAGGGTAAGCTGGGACAAAGTGAGAGAGTGGCATGGACATATATACGCTACCAAACGTAAAATAGCTAGCTAGTGGGAAGCAGCCGCATAGCACAGGGAGGTCAGCTCGGTGCTTTGTGACCACCTAGAGGGGTGGGATAGGGAGGGTGGGAGGGAGACGCAAGAGGGAGGGGATATGGGGATATATGTATACATATAGCTGATTCACTTTGTTATACAGCAGAAACTAACACAACATTGTAAAGCAATTATACTCCAATAAAGATGTTTAAAAAAAAGCCCAGAAAACAAAAAAAACTACAGCGCCCATTTGGGAACAAATAGGGTTGTTATTTGATATCTAAAATGGATTGATCTCTTGAAAAAAAAAGCTATGTATACTTATTGGTTTTCCCACCATTGTCTCTGGAATTTGACTCTTTTGACTATGCCCTGAAAAGGTTAAATGCTAAGGATGTTTCGGAGCCTGGTCTCCTGAGACAGGTGAGGGATATTCCTGAGCCTTGGCTGTCACTGTTTCAAAGCAGCAACGAGAAATTATGAGTTAGTCATCGAAACTGGATATGTTTATCTGCACCAGCATTCACCAGGGACAAATACCAGATCCACTCGTAATTTTTTCCTACTGTTGGAAGGCATTACCAAAATCAAAATTGAGCTGGTGTGAGTGAGTTTGGAGATTATACATATATATTTGTTTTAAAATGATGTTCTAAAATTATAGCTGAAGTGGATGGGCACTGGTCCCAGAGGACTGCATTCCCTCCTGTGACAGCAATTCTAGAGAGAAAATGTGTTTGCTCTGCTAAGATTTGCTTTTAGGATTTCCGAATTTGTAGATTGCAAGAGCCCATCCAAAAGATGAACAGTTTTTAATCCAGTCAATTCCAGTAAGCAAATATATACCATTACGTGTGGAGCATTCTTGATATTGTCAACTTAGACAGATGCACATCAATACAAAAAGAAAAGCTTTTGCTTACACTCTTTGATACAGGGTTTAAGACGAGAGAACAAAGAAAATGTACCAAGTTCTACCCCCATCCCCTGAATCTCCCGAGACTCTTTCCTCTGTCCAATTAAATAATTTCATCTTGACTATAAATGCTTTCATAGGGCTTGATTCTTTTAAAAATACAAACCAAGGCTCTGCATTGCAAATCTGAGACTCAGGACCCCGCAGAAAGGCAGCGTTTGGATTTTGATTGGGTGATGGCCTCCAGCATGGGCCGTGGTTCATAGGCTCGTCCAACCCTTGGATGGTGGGCTCCACGGCCACCTGAGGACATATTCGGTGACAAATGCTGTGCTTGTTCATTCATTCTGGTTGTCATGACAGCCAGCCAGACAGCCATTTTTTCTTTTAGGCATTTCTTACAAAGATGCGACAGTGGGAAGGAGGGGGCAGAGACAGAAGAAGGAAGATGTCAAGTAGGAAATGAACACTCAGGGGTTCAGTGAAACAGCGACAGGGAAGGGGTGCCATGTAATATAAGAGGCAGCTCATCTCACAGAGACACACTCTACGTTGTGGGTTCTTCTTAACTGTGGTTTTTACATGGGGCAGATTTTTCAGATCAAAACTAGCAGAGACAAGACCTTACGGCCAAAGGAGTTTTACCACTTTTGGCATCACCAGAGGACCGACGGACTTCTTGTCCTCTCGTCTGGTTTGGCAGAAGTCTCTCCAGATCCCCTTTAGCCCCCGTGGTTTAAAAGAAAATGCAGAAGAGAAGTTTTGAGTACATGGGAAGCAGCCATCTGATTTCTCCCCTTTGGGATTTTGGAGAAGTCCGTGTACCCTGGGTGACCGTGGAAGCATCCACGGTCACCTCCACTTCCTTCTTTTTGGTTTTGCGCCTTTCCCCGCCCTGTCCCACTGCGGATTCTTCTGTCTGATGCCCCGTTGGCTCTCTCCTCTCCCCACAAGGAGCTTGCAAGTTTTCTCGCTGATAAAACTTCCAGGCTGCTGATTCCTCCAGAGAAGTTCAGGTGGACGGCACAGTCTATATAAAGGCACTTGTTATTCATAAGGGCCAGGCCCTGCCCTAAGCATTTCATTCAATTTCTCAACTTTTTTCACAAAAACCACTATATGTATCCCCCTGTTATAAAGAGGAAAGTCCTAGAGAGGTCAAAATTTACCCCAATTACTTTTACGTGGGAGCAACCAAAATGCCAACCAAGACGGTCGACCCCAGACCTTCTGTCTTTTTTTAAAATAAATTTATTTATTTATTTATTTATTTTTGGCTGTGTTGGGTCTTCGTTTCTGTGCGAGGGCTTTCTCTAGTTGCTGCGAGCGGGGGCCACTCTTCATCGCGGTGCGCGGGCCTCTCACCATCGCGGCCTCTCTTGCTGCGGAGCACAGACTCCAGACGCGCAGGCTCAGTAATTGTGGCTCACGGGCCTAGTTGCTCTGCGGTATGTGGGATCTTCCCAGACCAGGGCTCGAACCTGTGTCCCCTGCATTGGCAGGCAGATTCTCAACCACTGCGCCACCAGGGAAGCCCGACCTTCTGTCTTAACCTGAACATTTCCCATGAGTGAGCAGGTCTTCGACCTGTTGTGAGAAGTTCGTTCCCAGAAACAAGCCTGAAGGCCCCAGGGCGCCTCTCAGGAACCGACCTGGGATCCAAGGGTGTCTAGGCTGCAGCCAGCAAGGGATTCTGCAAGTGCGCCTCGGAGAGGACTGCCTGGAAGGCTCATTATAGGAGGACTTCCGACGCTCAGATAATCCTAATGCAGCTTTGCACACTCGCTTTGGGAGGAGTTTGGTTCCCATCCATTTACTGACCATCCGTGGTTTTCTCCTGTATCCATCGCTGCTTTGGAAGGATCCATTGCGAAATCCCTCACTTGTCATCCGAAGGCATGTTATTGCTAAATTCAAGAGAAAGAGAAGGAAAAAAGGGAAATGAAGACAACCTTGGTTTAAAATTTAGCTCTTCCCCTGAAACTGGGAACAAGCGTGTTATTTATGTTGAAACTTCAGCCTGGCTTAGCTCACACAACACCATCTATCAAAATTCCTGGCTTGCAGAGTCATTCTGCCAGACTCAATTATGGAGTTAATTCCACCCTAACTGGAAACAGAGGTTTTGGTTCATTTCCTCTCCAACATCTCTGGGGACGCCTTTGATCCGATTCCAGGGCGTCCAAGTTCAAGCCAGTTTAGTCGGAATCAATGGGCATCTTCTGGCTCATCTTCTGTGAATGTAGAAACGCACACTCACACTCACACACACCCCACACCCACACACAGGTACACACACTCACACATGTGCATGCATGCCCCCCAAAAGCACACACATGCACACCCAACCACACTCAAACACAGGTGTGCACGTGCACACACACTCACACACACACACGCGCTCAGGCTCCCCTGGAACATCTGGTCACACATCTTTAAGAAGGTACGTTCTTCTTTCTCAACATTTGCAAGCCATATTATTTACCTCTTTGGTTTTTTCTCACAAGCTGTTTCTGTAGATTGCTGCCTTCATTCTCTCCCTGGTTGCAAAAGCTACATTTCGACAAGCAGGAAGCGACAAGAACAGAACACTGTGTCTTAAGGGAACTCACCGCAGACTTATCATCTGATCGCTATCATCAAATCGCTTCCTCAGACTGAAAGAATTCCTGCCAGTTCTGATACGCAACTGAATTGTGGTTGTAACTCCTCGTGCCGAGACCTTCAGGGGCAATCTGATGGAGTGCGCGTCATTCTGTATCTATACGGTTGCATGTAGAAAATATGTTTGCAGAAATATATACAGTGTAACTCCAATATTCTCATTCATTAGCTTCAAGATAACATTTGCACAGTTTTCTACTTTTTGTTCAACTAGATATGTTTGGTAAAACTGTATGAAAGTATCATTTTTTGTAGGTGACAGTAATTGAATACCATCAATTTTATATGCCTTATTATTAAAGATAAGCTTCCATGCGTTGGAAATGTCAGATGGAAGGAGAGCCTGACTTTTGACATTATTGTAAGACGTGTGACAATTAGCTTGAGACAAAGCATAAAACTTTAAAAAGTATTCAGTGAATTAAGCTGAATTAAAATAAGAATATATGCAAACTTTCTACACAAGGACACTTACGTTTAATGACAAGCCATTTATATGGCACAAGCAAGCATGTACTTTATTTTTCATTTATTTATTTTTTTGGCCGGGCCATGAGACGGGCGGAATCTTAGTTCCCTCACCAGCGATCGAACCCGTGACCCCTGCAGTGGAAACGCCAAGTCTTAACCACTGGACGGTCAGGGAATTCCCAAGCACGTACTTTAGTAGAATATACAAAAGTACAGTATATATTTTGAGCAGATATTCACATTTAGGGAAAGGGCGATATATTTAACTTTATCAGGTTCTTGAGATATTAATAAAATACGGCAATGTGGTCACACAAGGCAAAATATACTCCTGAACAGGAAAAGCTCTTTTGTAAGTTTCATATAGTATTTTCATCAGAGACCCAGAAAGACAGGTTAAATAAGAACCACAGAAAAAGCAGATGCATAGTACTATAATTTAACGGAAAAAACGGTAGTTTCATCTTTCTTGTGTGAAGATGAAGCATTTTGATTTTAAGTGTTACTCCATTACCAGATCGCATGTGAGTTTTTCTTATAACTGGGAAGGTGTGTAGCCTTTTTAACCCTACTTTTCAGCTAGCGGGTTGCTCCCAATGTCAAGTTGTCTGAGGAAACACCCAGAGCTCAGAGTTGGTTGTTGAGATGGGTCAGTGGCTAAAGGACACAGGTTACTGATCCCCTGGGACAGAGGGATGCTAGGACTCCGCTTCTAGAACTGTGGTGAACAAACCTTAGATCCACCTTCGTTATTTCATCTCTGAGAAGGAAAGTCAGATTGTCACTTAGCTGGGCATTTTCTGACACTAATTCTGCACATTCACATCCCGTGTCTTTGGGCTCCAGGTGGGGTGTTGACGGTCGTAGATTTGGGGTTCTGACCGCTTGAGTTCGAGGTCCTTGTTAGCTGTATGACTTGGGGTGAGTTATTTAGCCTGAAAATTAGTTTCCTCCTGTTGGAATCCTGACAATCTCTTACCCATAGGGCTGATGTGGGAGTTGAATGAGAAAACTCCTGTGGAGCTTTTAGCAGCGAGCGCATCACCTGTGGAGTACTCAGTCAGTGTTTTCTGGGGAACACTAACTGCCACCGAAGTACTTTCCATGCTGGGACTTTTAACCCCATATCTCAGGCCTTCGGCAATAAGGAAACACTTCGTTTCCGGCTTGGGAGCGAAAATCATGACTCCAACTTTATGACAGGAAATACAATCCAAACAATACGATTTTTTTTCCCCCAGACTCAAGTTTCCTCCTTGAGATCACCGTGGTAGCCTTTGCTGAATCTCAGCTGCCACTTACAACTCTGGTTTCCAAAGGCTGGACCCGTGAGAGAACCCTGTGCGTTCCAGTAATGCATATTTTTTGAATGTCAGAATTATCTCACCCAAATGATTCAAGCCGGGGCTCCAGCCCTCAGCTCTACCACTTTCTCTCCAGCGGACACATCCCTAATGAGGTCAAAGGGAGCATTTGGATGCCGGAACTCATCGGTCTGGCATAAGTGTCATAAATCTCAGAGTTGAAGGGCACATTCGATGTTATTATTCGAATCCCTTCACTTTGCAGGGGGTGAAACCACGACTGAGCAAGCGGAGGGAGGATACGTACGGTTATTTCCCTGCAACTTTGCAGAGTTTTACTACGACGGTCTGAACCTTACAGGAACAGGATGTGGTAACAAGCTTCTCTTAACAGCTGTAATCTCCTTACCCTGATGTGCCCTTACTGTGAGGGTGGACATTCACTGAGGAGAAAAGGGTGGAGGAGGCTTCCTTCTCTGTGCAATTGATCAAATAAAAAAATAAAACCCCAAGACGTGGCAGGGTCCCCGTATGCAGGCGCTGCTTGCCATTTTGTGCATCTTCTTGGCGTTTGCCTGACCGGCTCAAGGGCAGGTTGGAGCACTGCTGCTCTATTAGTTCCCTGTGCATGATTTCATACCCACTTTTGCCTTTTGAAGTGTCTGGCTTCCAGTCACCCAGAACCCCGTCTGCATGTGGCATGATCTTTCTGGCAGGAGTGTAAACAACTTCCCTCTGATGTGCTGTCACAAAGCAGCATATATCCAGCCTGGTCCCCCAGCCTCAGTCATTTGGATTTAGTCTAGGTTAATGCTTTCATGGTGCTGAGATCTGGAAGCCAGCCAACAGAGGAAACATACAACCCATGCAAACAGCAGACACTCAAAGATGGTTTTACCTCCTTCTCTCATCAAGACTTTAAGCAAGCATTCATTTCATACTTCTTTGTCTTTTTTAAACTTCCTCTGGGAAGGTTAAAAAGGAAAGGCCTTATTAGTGCTTAGCCTCTGAATTAGTTGTTACCTGCACATCCAGACCTCCGATTACACGCTCACAATGCACTTGCCATCTGTGTCAGGAAGATTTTTACAGGTTCCAACATTCAGCTTGGATAAAAGGACCAAAATCAGGGAAGCAAGCTGATGTTTATCCATACTTGCGTAAAAGAGGCTTTTTTGGTTTAAATGTTTATTGAATAAATGAGTGACTGACCCCCATAGCCACCTTGCTGCTGTGATTGGAAACAGACTTAATTCACGCTCTGCATGCTTATTTCAAATATCTATCTGCAGAGAATTTTTCTTTAAATACACATTTTTATCTTGGAATAACTTTAGATTTTCAGAAAAGTGGCATGCATAGTTCAGAGAACTTCCCTAATGTTAATATCCTATGCAACCATGGCGTGTTTGTTAAGACCCTGAAATTAACATTGCTGTAATACTTTTAACTCTAGACTTTATCAGCTTTCACCATTTTTTAAACTAATGTTCCTTTTCTCTTCCAGGATTTAATTCAGGATACCATATTATGTTTAGAAGAGGTTGGGTTTTGGGGGTTTTTTTTTCCTCCCTCATAAAATTAAATGAGCAAAACTTCCCCCTAAGAAAATAACAATTGATGAATTTTATTAGGGGTTGGCCGGATTATTCTACAAAGGGCCAGAGAGTAAGGGTTAGGCTTTGTATCCATGGGCCTTTGCCGTTGGAGTGCAAAAGCCATCACAGACTATAGGTGAACGAATGAGCATAGCTGTGTTCCAATAAATCTTTATTTGCAAAACATGAGGTGGCCGTATTTGAGTTTCAGGCAACAGTGAGCTCTGATTTAACATCCAGCCTGGTGTAATAGTCACTAAAACCGACCTTGTCTCATTGTCACCGAAGTGTTTAGGGTCCTCGTATGCCCTGGAGCGAGTGGGCCCTGTGCTGAAGGAGCTAAATAGACCCCTCTCTCCTGTGGTCCAGACGGAAGGTGGCAGAGTTCTCTTTACTGAAGGATTCTCTGTCTACTTTTATCTACACCCAGAAATCCTCTTCCATAATACCAACAGAACAATCATTATACAAATTTAAACGGCCAATTCATGATTATTGTCATGCCTTAAGGGTGTGAGTTAATACCTGCTTGGGCTGGGGGATGCTTTTGAACAAACTCTCTGGTGAATCTAGCTAATCAATTCCACTTAAGTGAAATTTATTTCTGTAAAATTCATTTACCTTTCATGTAGTTGTGTTTGGAGGTTACTTCTTTGAGAAGCGTGTTATTCATTCTGAGCTGTTAATCTTTCTTTTTTTTTTTTTGAATATATTCTTTGGAGCACTTTTATTCTTATTCTTTGGATCACTTTTAGGTTCACAGAAGAATTGAGCAGGAGGTACAGAGCGTCCCCATATGCCCCCTGCTTGCACAAATCCACAGATTCCCCCGCTGTGCCCACTGTGATGGCTCATTTTGTGTCAATTAGGCTGGGCCAGGGGTGCCCAGATCTTTGCTCGAACAGTATTCCGGGTGTGTCTGCGAGGGCATATTGGGTGGGATTACCATTTGAATTGGTAGACTGAGTAAAGCATGTTGCCCTCTCCCATGTGGGTGGGCCTCACCCAATCAGTTGAAGGCCTGAATAGAACAAAGGCTGACCTTTCCCAAGTAAGAGAGAATGCCTCCTGCCTGACTGGTTTTTAATTGGGACATTGGCTTTTCCTGGGTTTGAGCTTGCTGGCCTTTGGAGTGGAACTTACAGCAGCATCTGCTCTTCCGGGTCTCCAGTGTCGACTGCAGATTTTCATAATCATACCTCCATAAACATGGGACCCAATTCCTTATGATAAATCTCTTTATGCGTCCACATTCTATTGGTCTTGTTTCTCTGGAGAACGCTGACTAATACATCCACCATCAACAACCCCCACCAGAATGGTACATCTGATGGACCTACGTTGACACATCATCACCCGGAGTCCATACTTCACAGGTGGGTTCACTCCTGGTGTTGTATACTCTATGGGTTTGGACAAATGTATAATGACATAGAACCATTCACTCCCTTAAAAATCCTCTGTGCTTTATGTATTCATCCTTTCCTCTCTGCTTCCTTTCAACCCTGACAACCACTGATCTTTAAGCTTTTGCCTTTCTCCAGAATGTCATAATTGGAATCATGCAGTATATAGCATTTTCAGATTTTGCTTAGTAATACGCATTTAAGTTTCCTTCAAGTCTTTTTGTACCTTAATAATGCACTTCTTTTTAGAGCTGAATAATATTCCATTGTCTGGATCTACCAAGTTTATTTATTCATCCCCCTACTGAAGGACATCTTGGTTGCTTCCAAGTTTTGGCGATTATGAATAAAGCTGCTATAAACATCCATGTGCAGGTTTTTGTGTGGACATAAGTTTTCAACTCCTTTGGATAAATACCAAGGAGTGTGATAGCTGGATCATATGGTAAGAGTATGTTTAGTTTTGTAGGAAACTGACAAACTGTTTTCCAAAGTGTACCATTTTGTGTTTCCACCAGCAATGAATAAAAGTTCCTGTTGCCCCACATCCGCACGGGCATTTTGTTTTGTCTATATTCTGGATTTTGGTCATGCTAATAGGTATGTAGTGACATCTCATTATCGTCTTAATTTGCATTTCCCTAATGACATATGATGTTTATATATTTTCATATGCTTACTTGCTATCTTCATATATTCTTTGGTGAGGTGTCTGTTCAGATATTTTGCCTGTTTTTAAAGCTGGGTTGTTCATTTTCTTATTGTTGAGTTGTAAGAGTTCTTTGCATATTTTGGATACCATTCCTTGGTCAGAGGTGTCATTTGCAAATATTTCCCAGCAATCTTCTGTGGCTTGCCTCATCCTCTCGACAGTGTCCTTTGCAGAACAGTGGTTTTTAATTTTAATGAAGTCCAGCTTATCCATTGTTTCTTTCTTGGTACATGTTTTTAATGATGTCATCACCAAATCCAAACTCATCTAGATTTGCTCCTATGTTCTAGGAGTTTATGGTTTTGCATTTTACACTTATTTCTATCATCTATGTTGAGTTAATTTTTGTGAAGGGTGTAAGGTCTGTGTCTAGATTTATTTTTTTGCATGTGGATGTCTAGTTGTTTCAACACCAGTTGTTGAAGAGACTATCCTTTCTCTATTGATTTGCCTTTGCCTTTGGCTTTATTTGCATGGGTCTATTTCTGGGCTATGCATTCTGTTCATTGATCTGTTTTGTCTGTCCTTTTGCCAATACCGCACTGTCATAATTGCTGTAGTTCTATAGTAAATCTTGAAGTTGGGTAGTATTAGTCCCCTGACTTTTCTCTTCTTAAATATTGGGATGCTATTCTGGGTTTATTAACCTTTTAAAATTTTGTAAGATTTTGAGATATGGATTCTTCAGACCTATCTCTTTTTTGTGTGTTATAAGTAAAAATACATATGGCTTTTAATTAATACATATAAATTCCTTGGAAATCGTTACTTATTTTCTAGGCCCTAAGCCCTCCCTCTAATTTGAGCTTCCTTGGAATTCACCTAGAGCTTGATTTTGTTTCATTTTTCCTGTCAGGGAACCATGTGCACAACGCTGTTATTTGGTTGTTTTTAAAAAAAGTCTCTGTAAGCTTTTAACTCCACAGTTAGCGTCTGCAGGAGCCACAGTTTGGGGTCTACATAGCTGTGGAAAATGTATTTCTCAGAGTTACAAGGTGTGGTTTTTGGCATGTTCAGTAAAAAAACAAACAATAGTAAAAAGGAATTTCTAAGAACATTCTTTCACCTATGAGTAATCTCCTTTTATTTTGTGCTTGACCTGTCTAAAAGGAATTGATCCTCCTAGGAATACCCCCAGGTTTCACGAGACCCCGAGGAAACTGCAGTTTATGACAGAGCTAAAAAAAATTGGTGAGCGTTGATATTACAGAAGAAGGAATTGACAGCTTCGCTTTGTGATTGCAGACTGCCTGATTTCTCCTTCCCCTGCCTTGTCGGTGGAGTTTCTTGGGCCCAGGAATGTGATTGGGAAAATCAAGCAGACTAGAGAATGTCATTGTTAGTGGTTTAACACATCCTTGTCTAGAGGAGAGTTTGATAGAGTGATTGGTACAGTCATTATTGGAAAGAAAACTGGAGATTGTCCATTTGGGGATTAATGTTTCATTTTAAATCAGTGATTTTTAGCCTAGTTTTTTTTGAACACTTTGGGAATCTCCTGGCAGTTATGGATTGGGTCCCTAGAAAAATACACAGTTACACAAAATTTTGCTTACAGTTTTTAATAGATTCAAAGACCCTCTGCACCTCAGAATGTGAGCCCATCTTTTAAAATCTTACTTTTGAACCTACCTTTTGAAGGGTGTATATCATATATACCACGTAAGTTTTTCTAAGTTGTGTTTCCTGGATGGATACTCTGTTTACTATAACAGTTTTGTTTCAATGCTATAAACCAAGAGTGAGCCAACTGTGGCCCCTGGGTCTGATATGGGCACCCACCTGTTTTTGCAAATAAAGTTTTAGTGGAACATGACCCCGACCATTTGTGTATGCATTGTCTACTGCTGCTTTCATGCTACAAGAGCAAAGTGAATAGTTGGGAGCGAGGCTGCAGGGCCTGAAAAGCAGAAATTATTTACTATTTGGACCTTTTTGGAGAAACCTGGCTGACTCCTGCTACCAAGATTGAAATCTGGGAAAATGGAATTTATAGTTTTTCATTTAATTCACATTGATAATTAGCTACATTTGACACATTCTCCGAATCACAGGAGCTTAATATTCCTGTAGCAGGATGTTTAATGAGACGTTCCCTGTTATCTCAGAATCTGGGCCAAGCTTCCAAGCTGAGGCAATGATCGCTCATCCCCCAGGGTGAGAACAAGACCCCCCCAGCCTCACCCCTGCTCCACCAGAGACCTGCAGTGGCTCCACTCAACCTTCCCTACACTCCCAGCTCTTGAACACACTGTCTAGTAAATAAATGAGTAAAGCTCTAAAGGTCGCCATTGTTTCATATTAATGGGGTATCGTGCGTGTTTACCTTCCTCACTGATCTGCAGAGAGAATCCAATAAGAGTATGTACCGTAGCACCCAACCCTCACTCTTACCCAATGCTGCTGCTTCTACTTCTTGTATAAAAAGTAGAAACTCACTAGGGGAAAACGTAGGGTGGTTTTGAGGGCTGCATTCACTCTTTTCTTCAGCCAGCATTCATTGGGTGGCTTCCCTGTGCACTACTCTGAATGTGGCACCAGAAGTAGAAAGACACATCAGGCAGTGGGACGGTCGTGCAGCTGGTGGCCGAGCCTGGACCTCAGTTCCTGCCTGTAAGCCATCATCCCAGGACTCCATCTTTTCTGCTGACCAGGCATCAGGATGGGGGCAGCCCCGTAGGCTGGGTTTGCTCCAGTCAACAAATGAAGAGAAGTCCAAGCTTACAAGTTTTGTGCATTGAGGTCCGCTCTTCTTTGTCAGAATCAATTCACAAGAGTGTAAATATGTCTAAACGAGAGAGACCAGGTGAGAAGTGACTCTGCTTTGTCGGCCACCTTGCATCTTTACGGTGGAAGAGGATAGGGAATGCAGACCTTTCCCCGCCACCACTTTCCCCTCTGCAACACATGTGATGGAGGGTCCACCTTGCACAGCCCCGGGTCTGACCCCGCGGGGAGCAGCGCTGGGGACCCCACGTGCATCAGTGGGCAGGCGTCTGCTGGGAGGAGAGGTCCAGGGACGGCCTTCACCAGCCTCTCCTTCCAGAGCGTCGCTGGAGCCCCGGATCCCCTCTGAAGGCTGTTTCGCTCTGACCCTTCGTGTAGCTAAGGCTGCACTGGGTACTGGGCGAGATGGCACAGCCTCTCACACGTCACAGGACGAGGAGCTGCCAGAGCCGCATCCGCAACCTGCAAGAGATGGACGGTTTGGATTAATGCTCAAAGGCAGTGCACACACCTGCTCCGGGACATACGCTGATCATTCCAGCCAGCTGCTGGCTGCGCATCTGGCTCAAACGCTGGCGCCAAACAGCCTTCGGACGCCTCCACCAAAGGTAGATCGTACATCCCTGGGAAAATACTTTGTGTCTGGCGGGGCTACCTTCTCCACGGAAACAACTAAGTGGAGCTGCTTCTCCTGCCGAAGGCCAGGAAGGTTCCCATACTGAGGGGGTGTTGAGATGCTGTAGGTGTTTTGTTTGTGTTAAAAGTTAATATGTCATTTATTTAGAAGATGGTACTCAGAACACCTGAGACAGGTAAGTATTCCTTTACCAACCTATTAATAGTGAATTTCCTCTCCTGCTTATGATGTAAAATGCCTGATAGTACTTGTCACTTCGCACCCACTTCACATCACATTTCCTTCCTCCCTCCTCCCTCCCTCCATCCCCAACCCATGTCCAAGGGAAGGTGTGGCCACCAGCATCGCATTTGGAACCCTTCAGGTCTCCATGGGAAAAAGGTGACCTTTCCTTTCACAGGGAAACGCACCCTCATCTCAAAGTTTTAAGATCAGGAAGATCATATGTTAAGAATTGCTCACTGGAAATAGGAACAAGAATTTCAAAAGCTCTCCACGCACTTCTTAAAAATGGCACAGGGAAATCGTGGATTTGGTAGAGGATGCATTCCCAACAGGGCAATGTCGTTCCCAGCAGGTGAAAATTGATCCTTGATGGGCAAAATAACCCTTAGATATTACAACAGCTTGTGGGCCTTCAAATGACCACAGTACACGCAGTGTACAGTGTATCTGTGACATGAACAGGTCACGGGAAGGCGTTAGGTAAAACACGTCTAAAGAGCTCCTTAAGGGGTGGATAATAAAAATTTGAGGGACACCTATGCAAGGAGGTAGCGCCCAGGAAATATTGCAACTAGAATGAAGTCAGCAGGCAAAGTTGCAGTGTTCCCTCTTTTCTTCCAGGAACGGGCTAACCAGGGAACTGAGATACTTGGTGGCTTACATAACCTTCCTAGGATAGCCTCTCCGGCTGTCTCACTGGCACTGAACCCAGCTGGGGGAAGAGACAGAAAAGAGTCTACCTCTAAAGAGCTTACATTACAGTTGGGAAAAGGAGAGGAAATAACAAGTCAAATATCAATTTTTGAAAAGCAGAAGGACCTACTTGAATAAGTGACTGGGAAATCTTCTATAAAGAAGTACCCTTGAAGTTGAACCTGGGTGTTGAGAAGGAGCCCTGAGATGTGGGAGGGGAGAGGGTCCCAGGCTGAGGGGTTTGCCAGCATATTCGGGGGCGGGGATAGGGGATGCACACAGTGGGACCCAGAGGATGCCCAGGGTACCCGGAGGATGCAAGGAAAGTTTGAGTGTGACCCTGAGGCTGGGGAGTTGGGCTGATTTGAACGGTTCCCCAGAAATTCATGTCCTTCTGGAAGTGCGAACGTGGGCTTATTTGGAAATAGGGTCTTGCTGATGTGATCAAGTTAAGAGGATGTGGATTAGGATGTGCCCGAATCCAATGATTGCATCCTTATAAGAAGAGGGAAATTGGGACACAGACACATGAAAGGAAGGTGGCCACGTGACAATGAGGACCAAGGATGGCCAGCAACCCCCGGAAGCAGGAAGAAGCTAGGAAGGTTCCTTCTCTACAGGTTTCAAAGGGAGCCTGGCCCTGCCTTCACCTTGACTGTGGACGTCTAGCCTCCAGGACTGTGAAAGAATACACTCTGTCCTCGTGGCCGCCTAGTCTGTGGGACTCTGTGTGGTGGAGAAGGAGCAGCCCCCCAGGGCCCCGTGTGTCATGGGAAAGCTCTCCTGGTGGTGTGGTCGTGTGCTCTGATTTGCGTTTTGTGAAGGTCTCCCGCTGCTGGGCGGTGAGGGGCTGTGAGGAGAGTAGGAAGAGGCGAGGAGGCCTGGCAGCCGGCCACTGCCGCGTCCAGCTGGGAGGGCCAGGGGCTCCGTCCACATGGTGGCAGCGGGACAGATGTGCCATCGAGCCTACAAACGGGAGCGAGTGGGCTTGCTACGGGCTGGCAGACTGTCGGGGGACAGGCGTGAAGCCAGGAAAGGAGGCTGCCAAGGTCATCTGGGGAGGCCTGGGAGAGCTGCGGGTGGGAGCGGGGGGAGTAGAGAGAAGGGGATGGTGATGGCGGTGGAGACAGGTGAGCAGAAGGCAGGGGCTTCCTGGGTTTCTGGCTTTAGACCCTGCGTAGAGGGAGGTGCAGGTTACTGAGCCGAAAGGCTGGGGTGACCCCAGGATGGAGGAGAGAGAGAGAACGTTTTGCCCTCGACTTGTCAATTTCACATGTCTGGAAAAGTCCGCAAGGAGGTGTTGTCACTCCTACCTCACTCACTTCTCCATTTCCAATCTAATTTTTTTTTTTTTTTTTAGTTTACTTTAGTTACTTTAGATTAACATTGTTCTGTGGTCCAACTTGCTTATTTAGTGAGTTATACAGGTTTATTTACTGAGTTATACCCTGTTTTACCATGCTTTGCTTTAGTGCACTTCAAAGATATTGCTTTTGTTTTTTTTCAAATTGAGGCTTTGGGGCAACCCTGCATGGAGCAAACCTATTGGCACCAGTTTTCAAATAGCATTTGCTCACTTGGTGTCTCTGTGCCCCGTTTTGGTAATTCTTGCAATATTTCAAACTTCTTCATTATTATTATTGTACTTGTTATGGCACTCTGGGGTCAGCGACCTTTGATGGTACTACTACGCCTCGGGGAAGGCTCAGATGATGGTTAGCATTTGTTAGCAATAAAGTTTTTTTTAAATTAAAAAAAAACTTACATTTTTTTTTTTAGACATAATGTTATTGCACACCTAATAGACTACAGTCTAGTGTAAACATAACTTTAAAATGCCCTGGGAGACCAAAACATTCTTGTTTTATTGTGATGTTCGCTTTATGGCAATGGTCTGGAACCAAACACCCAGTATTTTGAGGTGTGCCTGGTTTCAGGTTTTGGTTTTCATGGCTGGGGAACATCTTTTTCTCATTCTTAGCCCTGGAGAAGACAAGCACATGGTGATATTCATGGAGACATAGCATTGGATGCAGACCTTCTAGCTTTGGGAGAGGTGGGACCTTTCCCCTCAGAAGATCCCCCCTAAGGTAAGTCAGCAAATCACTCAGTGAGACGGCCCAGCTGCAGAGGGCAGTGCTGATTAGACCTCCGGGTTCAGGCTGGCCAGGGTCCTGCTGGCGCCTCGGAATAGCGGCTTCCCTCCACCTCTGCCGGGGCCGGGTCTCACCCTCCTCCAGGCCCTGCCCTCCTACTCATGTTCACTGTTGCTGCTGGGGACCACTGGTCACCTGCTACTGGCCTGTCCTGGATGGGTCAGGGCCTGTATCCCACCAGCATCCCAATTCCTGGGTAGCTTTCCAAACAGGAAATGCAAATGGCTTCTTCTTTTCTTCACTGTGCATTTTTAGTGCGACGCATAGTTAATTTAATTTAATTTCTTAGTTTCTTATAGTTCTCTGTCACTAGGAACTTTGGGAAAATTTACCTGAGTCTTGTTTTGGGGGATATTTGAAGGATCTAACCTGCTGTACCCCAACACCCGCTGCCCTGAGATGTCAGTCCAGCCCCAGTACAAGCCTCACCTGGGAAACATCCCGTGCTCTGGGCCTTCAAAGGGAGCAAATAAGATGCACTGCTTTCTGTTGCAAAAGTCTTAACTTCAGCTTATAGCCTGACAGCGCATCAAAGATGTTTGCCATTTCATGCTTGTGTACCACTGTATCTCCGGACATCCAACACCTGACCACTCTTCTGGTCAAGACAGGATTTCAGTGAAGGACCTTATCACCAGGAGGACCCTTCCTGAGCTCTCCTGGTGCCTACAAATATGTATCAACTCTCTTGTCACAATCAATAGTCTTCTATGTAGAGACAATAAAGAAAATTTATAGTTCTTAATACATTGATTTTCTCCAGAAATTTACTGATCACATAAAATGAAGTCGAGCAAAACATGCTACATTTGACAATTATTTTTAATGTCTTTGTGCAATCTTCCTTTTTTTTTAAAAAAAAAGGGGGGCATATTTTAGTGCTAAAGCATTTTGCAAGTTGCCAGGCACCAGTTCGTATTTTGGTGTAACACAACGCAGAGGTTTTGACAGGACAATTGTCCTCCCGAGGCAATCATTTTCCATGTAGAGCAAACAGTCTGGGAATGCCAGAAATTAGGGGGCTTCTCATTTTTTGACCTAGAAGGGCTGATCCAGACTCGTTTATAGACCTGAGCTGGATGAGTTAACGTGAGTAGTAAATAGCATTCAGAAGCGTTTAGCCTGCTAGCAATTACATAAGCAAAACCACTGGATCAAAACAAACAAATAAAAATATTGTTTTGGTGTGTGTGGGACCGTACTGCACAACTTGAACTCCTTGCACTGACCCTATAATTAGTTGTGACTTCCAATGATGTGGAGGTACCTGGATGGGGTGGGAGGAAATGGTTACACCAACAGAAAAATTCTCATTTTTGCATGACCTGACTTGACCTCATTTCCCAGGAGGAGCTCATTTGGACAAACAAGGTCCACCATGTGCAAAATCTGAATTGGCAAATGCAGTGAAACTAACAAAAATGTAACAATCGATGGAGAAAGAAAGTCCAAATCAATTTCACAATATGAAGAGGTGAGAAGAAGCAAGTGGTTGTCAGTGTGAAAAACAACGAACTGGGGAAAAAAACATGGGACTCCAGGCCTCTCTCCTCAGCCTCGGTCAGACTGCGTGTCCCTTTTGAATGTGCCATGAGCACAGAAATACGAACGTGAAATACGGCGAATTGGTACCCTGTGTTTCTTCTGAACAGCACAGACTTTTTGTTAGGATGAGAATCAGTCTATGAAAAGAAATCAATCTGTCAATATGTTCTTGTTTTTCTCCACCGGCAAGGAACTCAGCTTATTTTTAAAAGCCAAAAGGAACACAGGCTGCCTTTTAGAATTAAATGCCCCCAGGAAGCTTAGCCTTTGGAGGTCACATTTTCTTAAAAGACAAGGAGAGCTCCTTAGCTTGCCTGGCCATGAGGAGGTGGAGAAAGCAAGCCTGCGTTGATGAGATGAGCTTCCTCTGGTACCTTGGAAACCGCACTGCTGCCCTCTGTGGAGGGCGGGTCAGGCAGGGAATCCACAGGGGCCCGCGTGGGTCGGAGAGACATAATTCTGCACCAGAAGAGATACCTTGGGGATGCAGGCCAACGGAGATCAGAGCATCTCCTTAGCTCTCTTTCAAAGAGCTCTGTGATTGATAAATAGACTACTTGAAAATTACCAAGACCCCCCTCCCCTGCCCCGAGAGTTTGGGGAGTAGAAACAGGACAGAAACTAACTCCCATGCAGCGGTTTATTGAGTAAAAAATGTAGTCTTCATCTGTCTTCTGTCTGTAATTCCCTCTCCCCATGAGCTCCTTTCCACCCTGGCCTTCTCATCTCGAAGGAAGGAAAAAAAGGATTTATATCAAGTTGTAGGGTATTCTTGCCAAACCTAGTAGATTCAATTGTTCAAAGCTCCTGGGTTTGTGTAAAGAAAAAGAAACAAACATGAAAAGCAAAACCCTAAAACCTCCAGCAAATTTGAAATACACAGTCAATGAGTGACAATATTTATCTTTTGGAAAAGACCTTTAAATAAAGACTCAGAGGAAAAACAAAAGAAAAATAATCGTTTGGTATATTTCCCCAACATATTGGCTTTTTAATTGTCAGTGTATGCATTTTTGCTTCCACCAAGAAATCTGCATCCCTGCTTCTTCCTGAAGATTGAGCATTACCAGGCAAGTCTGTTACTATGGCAAACGCTTTGATCGGAAGAGGAATGTAAATGAGAGGAACTCACAAAATGTACGGCGAAAACAGGAAGGCAGGAAAACGTTCTTCTTTCTTGGGTCCGAGCCTTTGAAAGGAGGCGGTGACGATGAAATATTTAACAATTACTTATTGGGTGAGCAACCTTATTGTAGGAACTGTAGGAGGTACAAGGCAAAAATGGGATCTGTTTCCTGGTCTCAAGAACCTTACATTCCATCCGGGAATGCTGATGTAATCACAACAGACAGATGATCCCCTGAATGTAATACACACGTGATGGACTGAGAAATAAATTATTTAGGCAACGGGTGCTACAGGAACCCAGATAAGGGAGCTACCTACGATGGGCAACGTTTGCTCAAGAAAGGCCTCCTTGGGGAAGGGGTGTGTAGACTTTGTTTTTTAATGGCGGATGGTGTTGGATGGGTCAGAGAGAGTAAGGGTTATGGAAAAGTTCAAATGTATGCTTGAGGGTTTAGGGGGTTGACTAAAATGGGAAAGCTGTGAAGGAAAAAGTGGGGATCCCAGATTTAAAAGCTAAATGAGTCCACATTCTGGGGGTTCCTTTTGACATGCTAAGGGACTTGGACATTATCCTATAGGAAAGGAGGAGATGCTCAAGATATTTGATGGGTTCTGGTTTCCCACTTCTTTCAAAATAATGACAACTGTTGAATGATGACCCTTGGGCCACCTTCCCCCGCTGGGGTCAGGCAGGGTGAGTCCTAATTCAGAAGTTCATCAGCTCACCATCCAGTTTTGCTCTAGTTTCTATTCTGAGGTTGGCAAACACTTCCCTGAAGTGTATTGTACTCTCTGTTTCCAGGCTACCCCTCACGTAGCTCAGCCTCTCCAGAGTTTAGGCTTTCCGCCAACGAGCCCCAATCTGTCCCTAAATCAACATTCAATGTCTGCTGCAGTATCTCCCCAAAGCTTGCTGCCCACCTGCTTGAACCTGCTGGTTTCTAGGGTTACAGGCTCATGCCGGGCTCACTGTCGTGGGCAGGGCCGGGCTTCTGGAGGAATGGCTTGCACACTTCACATACTCTTGACCTGTCTTCCAACAATCTTCTGG
Organism: Balaenoptera physalus; assembly: GCF_965194825.1. Lineage (NCBI taxonomy): Eukaryota > Metazoa > Chordata > Mammalia > Artiodactyla > Balaenopteridae > Balaenoptera > Balaenoptera physalus. The sequence continues at coordinate 3,107,390 of NC_138899.1, forward strand.
CTGCTGCTCAACTCTCCAGACTCACATTTCCAAGTGCTAGAAAGGTCCCAGCTCCATCACCCTTCCCTAGCTGGATGCTTAGACCTAGTGGATACACTGTCTCCAGCTGGAATGTTGGCTCAGTTCTTCCCCACCCAACCCATCTCCTAGCTAACCAGATGTGGGCAAGGAACAGGATCTACAAAGCAAATGCACTAAGAGCATTAAAATTGCCATTGTGTAAAATATATCAAAAGAGTTAAAAAAAAGGAAGAAAACTAGTTAAGAGTTTCAGTGTCCCATGAGGTGAAAAGATCTGGGCTAGGGAGGTGATACTAGACTAGAAAGGAAGGGTTAGATATGAGATAGATGGGAAAATGGACCAGGGTCGGTGACTTCTTGACACTAAGGAACAAACAAAGGGGAGTCCAAGGTGCCTGAAGAGTTTCTGGTGTGGGAGATGGAGAGGATGAGGGTGCCGTTAGCAGAAATAAGGAAACAGAAGGGACATTTACCATCCCTATTTAGGGATGGGTGGGTTGAATTTAAATACTCAAGTAAAAATGGAAATTTTCCTCAGTGTCTTAGAGGGAGAAACGTTGCTAGTGGGTGAATTTGGTAGTGAAGAAAAAAAAAAAGGAACAAACTGGTAAGAGATAAAGGAATTAGCTTAGGGAAATGTTCATATTTAAGAAGAAGTTAGAGAGAGGAAGAGGAAGAAAAGTCAATAAAGAGATAGAGAAGTGAGAGCCAAAGAGGTCACGATTGAACCAAGGTAATTCGGGGTCACAGAAGTCAAATAAATAGCTCAAAATTTCAAAAGAAATACACTAGTCATGTCACATGATCTTGAGGCGCCGTGGTGAATGGGGAATAAATACATAACTGGGAGAGAGGAATTCACGGCTCCTCATTGGTGCAATTTCTCTCTAGTGGTGGCAACAGAGCCAGACTCAGCTAGCCAGGAAGCCAATAATTATAAATAATTCTAGAAGTTTGCAGCTAGATTTGGGTATGAATAAGCAGTGATCGTTGAGAAATTTGGCAACAACAGGAATGAGGGCTTCTGCACACTGTGGGCGAAGCATTTACAGAGACTGAAAAGATGCAGAATAAAGAGGTAGTTGTTTAGAAAAGGGGAAGGAGATGGGGTGCAGTTCTCACGCCTCTCAGCCTGCTTTGTAAATAAGTTAGAGGCGAAATCACTTACCTGGGAGGGATACGGAGGACTGGGAACTTGAACTGAGGAACAATGATGGGGAGGGTCATTAATAGCTTATGAGTTAAGGAGAAAAGGCAAGTACAAGACATACAGGAAGTCACAGTGCAGTCGTAAGGGCCGATTAAAAGTAGAGAACATACAGTTTTAGTGAGTTCAAACAGCTTTGTGAGAACAAGGCAGTGCAGCCCAACAGCAGGGATGAAGGAAAGCAGTGAACTTGACCCAGAGGTGGACGCTGCCCTGGTAGGCATGGCTGAAGTTCAAGGGCGAAGGAAATCCAGGTTAGTGTAAGTTGAAGTTGTATCATGGAGTTTAGGGCTTCAGTATATGAGTCTGAGAGGGTCATGGTTCTGACCCTGGGCAAAGGGCAAAGTCCAGCTTCAGAGAATCCTACCGCAGTTGCTTCAGTGCATTCCTGAGTGAGGCCGGGGCATCCCCCTAGGAAAGGGGATGCTAGGACACAGTGACGTGGAGGGTGGACATGGCAAGAAAAAGCATCCCTCCTCCAGGGGAGAAGCAGCGACAGACTTGGGCGGGAGCAGGAATGAGGATGAAATGTCACCGGTACAACCCTGAACCTGGTTTATAACCTCAGGAGTAAATGATGACCGAGGATTTGTTTACACAGCAGAGGGGAGCTTGAGATCCGTGGATATTTACAACTTTCTGAATGTATAATTCCTTCAGGGACAGCAAAATAACCCACTATTTTCCAATGCTATTAAATATTGATAAGTAGGAGATGACCTCTCTTTAAAAGCGGAGATTTTTAAAAGGAGATTTCTGCGTCGTGGGCCACAGATTTGAGGGAATCCCTGACCAGTGAGAATGAGAATATTTAAAATAACACTCTTCCCTGGTCCAGCACTTTTTTCCTATTTATTCTAAAGGCCTAATCTTCCTATGCTTATGTCTTCATGCAGCTATGTTGAAATCAGTGGCATTTACCTGTTCAGCGCGATGAAGTGATAAATGTGGTTTGTGCCAGATTTCATTGCCACTACAGATGATAGCAAGGCTCCGTCCCTTGGCTTGAACTTGGACTGCAGCTTGGCTGATGCTGTGGTTTGGTCGTTCTTGCTACGGCTGCGGATCACTGCAGGATCGATTTGACTGGTATTGACCGTGAAGAGAGCTCCAGGGAACGGTTGGGCTGGACCAAAGTCTAGTTCAGGTGTTCAGTTGAGCTACAACCATTGTCTAAATGTATATTTTAAAATACACATTCCAAACAAAAAAGAACAACGCAGGAGAAAGCATCGTGAAGAAGATCTCTATGGTTTCTTTCTAAGCAAATCAAACGAGGCAGTAGAACATCAGCACTCTTGAGCAAGCGGGTGTTCCTTGAGTGAAGAACACAGTACTAAGACTCCTTCCTTCCTTCCTTCCTTCATTGTTGGAACAGGCATTTATTGACCCATCTTGACCATTTCCTCTCTCTTGAGTAAGCCACCCGAGCTGGTGTGAGGGATGGATGACCTGGCCCGTCTCACATCTCCCCTGTGTCCACCACCGTGGACTTCCTCTCACGGTCTTCACGGCTCTTAACTCAGGCTCCCCCTTGGCCACATCCCTTTAAGCTTTCTCCCATTCACCTTTGCCTTTCCCAGCTCTCATTCACTAACTCAGAATCATACTCCTTCCGCCCTCTTCATTGCCAGGTATCCCACCTACAATGGACCCCGGATTCTTGGAACCGAAGACCTGTGTCTTGTAGTCTATGCCCTCTAGAGACAAAAATATGCACTTACGCTGTGCAGACCACTGGCTTTCCAGGTTTCCCCTTCATATCGTCCGGCAAGCGAGTCTCCACAGCCACGCCTACACCATTCTCTGTTCCTTCACTCCGGTGCTGGGAACGTTATCGATCAAGTTACAGAAGCTCTTGGGAAAACCTGTTGGTAGCACATTATAAATGCAAAATGACAGTGTTAGCTTATGTGCTCTCTTTTCCTAACTAAACCAAGTCTTGATTAGCTAAGATCTTCTACTTTAGTAGTTAGATCACTTCCACTTTGGGCAGTGGGGGTAAAATGATAGCAATTCTATAGGGAACTTAGAGGCACGTATTATGGCATCATCAACAACGTTCTCCAGGATGCAAGTTCTGTGGTCTTGGGTATGAAAAATACATAAGGCCTGTGAATCACTCAAGTTCCAAAGCTGTGCAAAATTTCCAGTTTAAATCTACAAGGTCACAAACTTTTTAATCTTTCTAGAGAGTACTGCTTTACATTGCTAGTGTGCCCCTGAATTTGGTTGCTGCCATCAACCAGTCTCATGAGTAAGCGTTTGGTGACAACATAATACACATGAATGGGGGCCATCAGATAGCCCTACGTTGCAGAGAAACTTGGTAAAGCATCAATCAGAGGGTTCTGCACACGAAGACCCTCCTGTCTCTATGCTCTCCACACCACATCCCTGGTTCTCACACAAGGAGTAACCATATCCCTGTGCCAAAATGGAATTCTCAGGCACCAAGGGCAGTGTTATCAAGGAATTCTTGAGGGTCACCACACAGTTCTGGAAATTGGACCCTGAGGTCATCCCGGCCCCCAAAACAATCTTCTGCTCCATCAACTCACTTCCATCTGGGAAGAGAGCAGAGAGGAACCCAGACTGGGAACGTCAGAGCTTAGAGCCTAGCAGAGAGGTTGGAGATTAAACATGCCATGAAAATGTGATAAATGTAGCAAAGTGTAAACAATGCAATGGAAGTACCATCACTGAGGTCCCTAAATCAGCTGAAGGCGTCAGAGAAAGTCCTGGCTGGGAAGGGGTTTCTAAGTGGAGATCTGAGGGTGAGAAGAGGTCAGCAGGATGAAGTGGTGGGGAGCTGGCGGAGAGAGAGCAGGGGAGTGAAGAGCACATGCAAAGCCTCAGATCTGAAACTGGAGGAGGTTCAGTTTCAAGAAAGTAAAAAACTTCATTATTGCTTAAAGCACATAGAGACAAGGATAGCGAGAGATCACAGGCTAGGACAGTTGGGTGCAAGGTCATCTGAGAACTTGTAAGCCAGACCACAGATGTCAGATTTTAATCACACCAGGAAGCCCCTGGAGAGTTTTAAACAAGTCATATTTGTGTTTCAAAGGGGTAACTGCAGTCTGGGAAATTGATTGGAGGACCCAGGAGTGAATGTAGGTGGGGAGCAGCTGCAGAGACACAGGCCGTAGGTGAAAGTGGCGGTGGCTGGCTCCAGCTGGGACAGTGGTGCCGGCTAAAGAGACCACAGACTTGTGTTATGGTGCATGTGTCCAGTTGAGGTTGTGACCATGGATTTTCTGTGGTACCAAGGTACCCAGTTGTGGGACATCCTCTAGCATCATTCAGTATCTTCAGTACAGGTGCAGATAAGATGGAAATCTGGATTCACTTCCCCCTGATCATTTTCTAGGCAGATTTGATGGATTGAAACTGGAGCAAGGAGTTTAGCCTATTGGGAAGAGAGCAGCTGAAGTTATCGACAAGAGAATATAAGCTGGAAAGTGGGAACATGAACAGGGAGAGAGATGATGGTGAGGGGAGAAATGGAGCTGTAACTGGACTGGTAGGGTGGAGGAGGGTGAAGGGAAGTTGTTCTCAGGGACTGAAATGTCTCATTTTAGTGGCAGAGCAATTTCAGGGGGTAACAAGTAGAAATGAGTAGAGAAACCAAGTAGTCAAAATCCTGATGGCTTATCTGCACAGACACTGAATCTTATGGGGGCTGTGAGATTTGTTGGTGAGGAAGACTCTGACCCAGTTAGCAAGACCCTCAGCAAAACCCTTCAGAAGAGTCATGGAGGCAAGTCTCAGAGCTGGGGGATGTTCCCATGGCAACTACGTTCCAACCACTATCCTGGGGGCTTCAATAGACTCCAAAAAAGACAAATATAGTCCCACCCTCACAGGGCTTCTATTTTTGTGGGAAAAGATGGACAGTACTCAACATGCAAATAAAATAAGGAAAACAGGGGAAAGTGGCAGCACTTTCACAGAGAATTTGAATATAGTGATGTGATTGCAAGGGCCTGAAGAGGGACCAGTGAGTCTGAGATCTCGGTGACACAAAGGAGCTGGAGCGGGGTGAGGCTCCCATACAGAGAACTTCCCCCCCCCCCCCGGTGGGCTGGGCTGCCCTCCTTAAACCGTGGAAGGCTTGGATTGCTTCGATTTTCTCTTTGATGTAAGGATGTAAGCACATCCCTGACCAGGACTGCTGGATGCCTCATACTGGCCCAGCGCCCCTTGTTGGCCTGGGTCCCCCACGGGCCGATGATCCCAGCAGCTAGGCTGGATTTCACACCCAGTGGAAGAAGCGGGGCAAGGCCTCTCTCTCTGTATCATCGTCCGTTCAAATGGGGTAGACAACACCCTTGGAATAAAACCAGCCATTCCAACCTGCGTGTGTGTACAGACTGACCACTTACAGATATCTAAAAAGACCCTTTCTGGAAGTTAAAAATTGTGAAGGTGTAGATTTCATTTAGCATCCCCTTAAGAGTTATCTTTCTAAAAATGAAATCCAACTTTGTCCCATCCCTACTGATCATGGGATCAAGTCCCCACCCATGGTGTGACATCTAAAACTTCCAGGCTGGTCCCATCAATCGTCCAACCACTTCTCACTGTGCATCCTGAACCCCATATTTCACTTTTTTGTAGACCAAAAATAGTCAAGTGTTACCAATTTCATATTAGCAACCAAATGGTTGTCCCTTCTTGTCTATATTTTTTTCTTTAATAGAAATAATTTTATCTGGGCCAGTGGCTGCCGATTAGAAAGATTACATTTTGCAAGTGTGCTCAAATGACTAAGTTCTGGCCAATGAGATGCAAGCAGATGTATTGACCGACAGCCTTTAAGAATCTTACTTAAAAGATAGCTTGTTCATGTCCTTTGATATTTCTTTATAGTCCCTCTATCCTGCTGCCTGGAATGCATTTAAGATTGCTGGAGCTCTAGCAACTCTTTTGGAACATGAGGATAAGGGATCTACCCTAGACATTACGGAGTGGTAAGCTGGAAGTAGGGTGAGTCTCTAAGGTCTCTGGTGGCTAAGCTACCATATCAGCCCTGGACAGATAGAGAATTTTTATTTTTTTAAGTTAGTGTTATTTTCAGTGGAACCAACTCCTAACTGATGCATAATGAATTTGAATTATTTCTTTATTTGTTTGCTTTCTCCCTAGACTGAGTTTCTCAAAGGCAAGGGCTTTATTTTTAAATCTTTGTGTCCTCAAGCATCCATGAACAAGCACTGAGCATGGCATATATTCTATGCTCAATAATCTTTGTAGAGTAAAATATTTTGTTGTTGTTTTGAACAGAGTGATTCAGGAATAGCTCATGTGAATGAAAGACAATATTTAAGTATTCAATACTATTTAAGTTAAAGACAAACAGTCTCTCTCAAAGAATATCTGTAAGCAAAAAGAAGAATAGATGAAAATGCAAGCCGTAGACGTTCTTCACTTGAGACGATGTCAGTACATTTCAAAGCATAACAATATTTGCTTTGATTTTGTTAAGCTCACCTAATGCAATCCTCTCACTCTGAGACTCAGAAGACTGGGGCCAATGAATAATAAACAAGGTAAATGGTCAACAGACACTTTTGGTGAAAGATGGAGGAATAGGAATAACAATTGGCGAGACACGTGACTCCCTCCAATAATTGACTTTGATGGGCCTTACACGTAAGTAAAAGCTGCAGACCCAGCCTCAATGGGAATTTATAATGTCTGAGTTTAGGTAATGCCAGCAACCAGTCTTTCCAAAATTGAAAACGTTAGAAACGCTAAATCTTCCTTCTGTGAATTATGGCTTCCTGTAAACTGCCAGGAGCATTACAAACTCTGCACATAGCAGACTATAAAATTATTATAAATCAGAAATCAAGCACACAGCTCCTCAACAACCAAATATTATCGGACATTGTGGGCTGCACCCAGTTCAGTTCAGTCTACCCATCATGGGCTTAATAATGAGATTACAGCACCCCCGTTTTCATCCAATATGGAAAGTTTATTAGTTCAACTAAAACTATCAAAATCATCAATTTATAAATCTAAACACACGATTAGAGTGAAGGAGCCCTAGTAGATATTAGGGTCAATGTCTAAATCAACAATATGGTACAACCCCAGTGAAGTTGGATGTACAGTAGGGATCAGTTGTGCACCTGCAAATGAAATCACTTGCAATCAAATATAATTTAGTTCCACAAAAGACAGATGGCAGGCATAAAAGATCTAATTCCCCTCCTCTGATCAAGGAAGAGACAGGCGTTCAATTATTGTTCCATTCACCGGAAAACAACTTGCTAAAGAAAAGCTGTTTCCACTCGTTAAGAGACTGAAATGTAAAGGTGACAGTGTCAGAGTCACATGACAGAAATGGAAATGGATGGAGCGAGAGAACCTGAGATTCTGATTTGCTACGTTCTCCTTCCTGGCTGGCTGGGCTTGAGTTTGGGCGAGCCATTGGGCTTCTCCTGGGCTCAGTGTTTTCCTGTGTTAAATCAGACAATAATGGTAATAAAGCTACCAACTTGCAGCACCCCATTGGTTTCCTAGGGCTGCTGTAGCAAACTATCAATTCTGCAAGTTGGGCAGCTCAAAACAACAGAATTTTGTTGTCCCACAGTTCTGGAGGCTGCAAGTCCAGCATCAAAGTCTCAGCAGCCCCACGTCTCTCTGAATGCGTGAGGGGAGGGTGGAGTGTCCCCGCCTCACCGCGGCGTCCCCCAAAGTCCTTTGTGTTCCTGCTTCATAGGGCACTGCTCCAGATGGTGCCCCATCTTCACCTTGTCTGCCCTCTGTGTCCCTCTGCATTCTCTCTTCTTCTTATAGAGACACTTGGATTTAGGTCCAGTATGACGTCATCTTAATTTACCTAATTCCATCTGCAAAGACCCTATTTCCAAATAAGGTCACATCCTGAGGTTCTGGATGGATGTGAATTTGGGGAACACATCACATGGGTTGCCCTCAGGAATCCAGGTAGTCACCTGCGCATGAGCTGCAAGGACCTTTGCGATACTGGACATTTGTAGCTACCGATTTCTGCCCATTCTTTTGGCCTTGGCAGAGCTGACAGTTGGCAAAGGTCACCAGGACAAAGCAGTCAGTGGAACGGAGCTTCCCTCAGTGCCCTTCCTTCTTTCTGGAATCTCAGACCCTCCGGTTCTGGCTGCCTTGGTTGCTCTTTGAATGCTTTTACAGTGATGTTTGGTTTTTGTTTTGGTGCTTTAGTCAGCGTTTATGGTTGTTCATGGAAGGGTTGTGCGTTCCACAAGCTCCTCTCCTGGCTGGGAGCGGAGTCCTTATCTTTGCAGCCTGTCCTGACTGTCATCTGTCTTACTTGTAGTAGGAGATAAAGAGGTACGTCATTAAGTTTACATACTACATCTCCTCCAACTACCATAATCTCGGGACAATTTCTAATCTACTAGATCTGGCAAAATAGCACTGGCACCTTAAAAAGTTCTTTCATCATATTCCACTGTCTGGATGTGCCCCCTTGTCACAACCAACCCTGTGAAGCCATTAATGTAGATACTACATCCCCATTTCAAATACAGATAAATTATGATGCAGAAAGTTAAATCACTGTGCCAGGGCTTCTATTAATAAATGAAAGAACAAATCTGTACACCCACGCTTCCCAACTTCAAGCACCTTGCTGGGGGAGGGGCTGTTAAATGACATCATCAGATGGACATTTCCACAGATCTTAATACAAGTTTTATGTGAAATTAGATATTCACACATTTTTCTCCTGTAGCATTCTACGTCTGTATGTTTCCACTTAGTTTAGGAAGCACATAACAAATTAAATAATATTAGTCTATTTCGTTAACTTCCGGGAGCTCCGGCTTCCCTTGGGAATGATAATTTATTCCTCTCCATAATTCAGTTGATTTTTGAGCATTTTTCTCTTTTACGGTCTGGGTAACCCAAGTCTTCTGGGCTAATGTTTCTATCTTGAGCCTACCTTTCTTGTGATATTTGTGAATGTAATCACAGCAAATTGCCAGCCAGTCATGTGACCTTTCTGCCTCAGTTATTCAGTTTGCAAAATAGTGATAATTAAGCCTTTTTTAGAAAAGAAGAAGGAGAGGGAGGGAGGAAGGGAATACACCAAATATTCAATTTTATCAGAATATGAGGAAACTGTCATGTCATGTTAAATGTAAAAAAACTTTATATATACATGATGTTACTATGTGAAAACACTTATAGGAACTAACATTATGTTAAAAATGGTATGTACTCATCATATGAGTGCATTTTAAAGACAGGAAAAAAAGGTCTTTGATATTTAATGACACTTTTCTTGTTGTGATCAGAAAAGAATGGTAGTATTCAAAACTGGGTGGATGGACCTTGCGGTTCATGAATGTTGGGTGTGAGTAACATCTCACGTGATCTGCGCCATGGGCAGATTAAGCGGTCCAAACGGAGGATGAATAGAATCATTAACGCACATAATCAGGTAATATAGGAGAAAACCCAAACCACACTCCATTTTGGTTATAATATTTTTCTGAAGGATGAACTGGGACCTTGATTTACACACGTACTCAAATATTTATTAGTCACCTACTGCATACACAACGTAAGGCCTTTCCTTTCTGGTTTCTTCCTTAGCTTCATGCCTTGATTGATCAAATTCCCTTACCAGCAGACCACTGTTTCTCTGTTGTTACCTGTCTCCCAAGCTCCTTTATAACCCAAATGAAAAGTTGATAATGTTTTATTTACATTTTGACTTTTTAAAATCGTGTCTGTTTAATTTTACTGAAGGCACACATAGTTTTGTGGTGTACTTCTCCTTTAAATTTTATTTTTACTGATTGTCTCTCTGCAATGGAGATCCAAATAATACGCTGGCTTTTTTTTTTTTTCTTTTTTTAAGAGGGCTGCTTCCTTACTAATAACCAATGAGCTAGGTTTACCCCCCATTTTATCGATTTTGTATATTGAATTATGGAATGTGCTAGTAACAAAGACATAAAATGAATGAGAAACATAAAATCCATTGATGACAACGAGAAAGTTGGACTTTTGGTAGGCACACACTGGTTTTGGATTAACATGCAAATAGTAATCAGGAAAAATTACAGATTCTTATTGAATTCAATACCAAATTGTGTGGTGAGATTTCAGGGCTGTAGAGATTGGGGGAAAAAAAATAAAGAACTCTGTGTTTTCTCAGATAAGAATGTCTTACTACTGGGAATAGAATGAAATTGGTATTTAGGTGAAAGCATTTGATTTGATAGATATTGTGAAGGATAGAGATAAGAATGCAGGTGAAGGAATTTGAGCAATAAAATGGCTTTGAGAAAGATAGTGATGTCTGGGTGTGACAGTACTTGTTTTTAAAGGTCCTCTTTTGAAAATTGTTACAGGAAACCTCTTAGCAGAGAGGTGTAGTCATGACGGACCCCTGCCTACCAGAGTGAGGTGTTAGATTTGCCTGGTTAACAGCAGAGAGTGAAGCTTTATTATTATATCAATATTTTCTGGTAGGTAATACCTGTTTTACTGCAGAGAATTTAGAAAACACATAAAAGCATAATGGAGAAAGCAGAAGTCACTTGTAATCTTACCATTAGAAAGAAGAACTATACACATTTCAGTGTTTATTTATCTTGGCCCTTTTTTTTTGGCTATATAGCGATACATATTATTTTGTATAAGAATGGAATTATTCTCCATAGAATGTTAATATTCTGATTTTTAAATTAACATTATCCCAAAGTTATTTTCAAGTCATTATTCTGTGAAACGTGTTGAATAGTATTAATATGCTCCATAATGTTAAACTATTCTTGTATTCTTGGAATAAATTTTACTTGATGATGATGTATTATTCATGCAATATACTACTGGATTAAATTTGCTAATTTTTAAACAATGTCTGTACATAAGGAAAATTGACCAGTAGTTCCTCCTTTTTTGTGAATGCAATTTTAAAAAAATACTTCAGACTTGTATAAGTGTCACTGAATTAATTGGGAAGCTTTTCATATTTTGCTATGCTCTGAAAAATGTAGATACAAGTTAGAGAAGCATTACTGGTATTGGGACTTCTGGTTCTAGCAATGTGTTTGGCAAAATTAGCATTGAACAATCCTATTACAATTACCAAGCTAGGCTAAGTGAAAATATAAGAACGAGAAATAAATAGATAGCCAAGCTCCCAAGAAAGAAAGAAAACCCTGAAGTTTCCGAAACTAAAGGCAGCACTGAAAATCTTCAGCAGTAGTAGCTGAGGCTATCCCTTAGATGTAGTTAACGGAGGGGTGATTCCAGACAATATGGGATCCTTGGTCTTCATGTAAATACAGGGATTTGAGATTAGAGGAAATGTTCCTGCAGGGTTGGGGTTTGAAATTATTTGCCTCACTTAATGCTGGGGCCTTGGAATAGCAATGCCCTTGTGAAAAGGGCAGTATAAAAATCATATCCCATGGATTTCAGGTTCAAATTATATATCCAAAGGAATGATGGAATTGTTTGTGTGACATCACAGCAATATTTGGAGGAAGACAATGGAGTATCTTCAATGTTCTGGGAGGAAAATACTATCAGCCAATAATTATGATTCAGCAAAATATCTTAAAATAGTACAGACAAGATACATTTATATTTAGAAAACAAATACTGAAAGATTTTTTTACACTGGGACACTTTAATTAAGGGAAATTCTAAAAGATATACTTTAAGCAAAAAAAAGGGATTCCAGATGAAATGTCTGAAAAAAAAAGAAAGGATAAAGAGCAGAAACTGGTAAAAGTGTCGGTTAAACTAAATGAATATTGAGTAAGTAAAACAATAATTATGATTTCTTATGGGGTTAAACACATAAAAATAAGTTGCATAGTCAAAAATAGCATTCCCAGTATGACGGAGAGTAACAAGCTTTAACTGTTTTAGGCTCTGTGTAATTTAGGAGAGCAGATATTTTAGTTAACTTTAGATCTGAATAAATTAATAGTTCATGGTGTAATATCTAGGGTATTAGTAAAAGAACAGAGAGGGTGCATAATTCCAAATAAACAGAGAAAAAAAGAATAAAAAGTTATGAATTTTTTTAAAAAAGAAAGAAGAAGTATGTAAATTTGGGACAAGTAGAAAACATAAAATTAAATAATCAACATAAATCAAAACATATCAGCAACTCCATGAACTATAAAGGGATTAAGTGCCCTAGTTAAACCATGATGATTTCAGACTGATTGAAAAAAATAAATCTAACATATAATAGATGCACATTCTAAAAGATTTAATGTTAAAGGATGGAAAATGATATTTCATGAAATATAACTGAAGAAAAATGATGTGAAAATATTAATACGAGATGAAATAAATTTTAAAACAAAAAGCATTAATACATGTAGAGGTTGCCGTATAGTGATAAATGGTTCAATAAACCAGCCCCACACTTCCCCAAAACACCAGAATTTCTTATGTGCCTAGTAATTTGTATGTGCCAAAATCTATAAAGCAAAAATTGACAGAAGAAATAGATAATCACAGTGGGTGATTTTTAACACATGTCTCTCAGTAACTGTGATAGAACAAGCAGATAAATGCAAAAAAAAATGATACAGAAGTGTTGGACAACATGAGGAACAAAATAGATTCAGTAGTCATATATAGAACACTGCCTTCCCTAACTGCAGTATACATATGAGACACTGATGAAAAATTGATCATAAGCCAGGACATTAAGCCAATCTTAATACATTTCAGAGGACTGAAATTACAGAGTATGTTCTCTGAACATAATAGAATTAAGCTAGAAACCAGTAAGCAAAAGATAACCAGAAAATTTGGGCAAGTTTGGAAGCTATGAAATACATTACTGAAGAAACCATGGGTAGAAGTAAATGTCATAATGGATAGTAGATACACTACTCAACTTAATGATAATGAAAATACTACATAACAAACCTGTGGGGGGCAAGTAAACAAAACCTGAGCAGTAAATGTATACCTGCAAGCGCACTAAGAAAGAAATGGTGAAAATTAGTGCTTAACATCATCTTGAGGGCTATATAGGCTACCAAATCATTCCAATGAAATGAGATAAAAATTGTAAATGTAAGAGAAAAAAAATAATGAAATATGAACATATAAAACAGTGGATCAAAATAGTTATAAAATTGACAAAACACTGGTGAATTAACAAAGGTGTAAAAAAAGCCCAGATACAACTATAAGGAGTGCAGTGGGGAGATATAACCATAGTTGCTGCAAACATTAAAAAGATGATAAAACAAACAAGAATAACTTCATGACAGACAATACATTTGAACATTTATTTTAAAAGGAAAAAAATCTTAAAAATATATAACTTGCCTGAACTGACTAAAGAGAAAATAGAAAACTTGAATAGTCCTATAACATTTAAAGAGATTGAAACAGTAGTACAAAAAAATTTTCCCAAACAGAAAATAGTAGCCTAAATGGTTACACAAGAACAATCTATCAAGCATAACATTTGGAAAATAACAAATATTTCCAATGTTACACAAATATTTCCAATCTTACACAAAATTTTCCAGATAGAACATGAAGATATACTTCATTATTTATTTTATGAGCATAGCCAGTGGAACAATCCAGGCTTTGTGGAACCTTTCGCATACCAAATTTTGGAGAATTTCCATAAGAAAATAATATAAAATTATAAATATAGAATTATTTAGCAGGCATTTGATGTTCTGTGCAAGTGAGAATCCCCAAAGCTCCAGCTTCATTACCATCTTGGTAAATCTTCCTTTGAGGCTAATGAAGCTGACAAGGATAGTGAGATAAAGAAAAACTTAAAGTCAATCTAATACACAAACATAGATCAGGAAACAACAAAATTGTACTCAATCTTATCCAACAATATCTTTAGTGAGATAGCACATCATGATAAAATTGGGTTTATTTATCTCATGTGTGCAGAATTGATAAAAATTAGTCAACATAATTTCCATCAAATAGTAATATAATTTCTATTACCAGATTAGGGAAAAACATACGATTATCTCAATAGATGTAGAAAAAATATATGATTAAAAAGTTAACATCCATTTGTATTAATATCCATTTATATATTTTTAAAAAGCATCTCTTAGCCAACTGAAGAGAAAATGGAACTTCCATTACTTCATGAGCCACATCAAAATATAGCCTTCCTAGTCTATAATGGAAGAGAATGTAAAAAAAGAATATTTGTATGTATATATGTAAAATTGAATCACTTTATTGTACACCTGAAACTAACACATTATAAATAAACTCTATTTCAATAAAAATTAAAAAATAAAAAAGTAAAGACCACAGCTGAAAAAAAACTCAACTCTACTATCTAAAAAAAAAAGCCTTCAGCCAATATAATATTTAATGACATAATTGAAAGCTTTCTCTTAAGATTGAGATCCAGGCAAGGATGTCTGTATTCCCACTTTTATTCACTTGTGTATTGAGGGTTTTACATAGTGTAGTAAGGCCAGAAAAACAAGACATAAGAATTGGAAAGGATGAAATGGAAGTGTGATAGTTTCAATTTTCCATTTTATATGATTATGTAAATAGACTATTCAAGGGCTCTATAGATAAATACTTAGAAATAACGAAAAATTTGGTTAAGTTGATGGAGCCTAGGTAGAATTGCATGTCTATATGCCAACAACAATGAATTAGAAAATGCAATAACAACACGTCACAGACTTAGAGAACAAACTTATGGTTACCAGGGGGGAAAGATAGTTAGGGAGTGTGGGATTGACATGTACACATTGCTGTATTTAAAATGGATAACCAACAAGGACCTACTGTATAGCACAGGGAACTCTGCTCAATATTACGTAACAATCTAAATGGGAAAAGAATTTGAAAAAGAATAGATACATGTATATGTGTAACTGAATCACTGTGCTGTACACCTGAAACTATCACAACATTGTTCATTAACTATACTCCAATATAAAATAAAAAGTTAAATATAAAAAGAGCATAAAATATAAAGTATTTTCATACAAAATTTGTGCAAGTATAAACTATGTAGAAAATAGTAAAATTTTACCAAGAAACATCAAAGAAAACCTATATAAATAGAAGGATCTAAACATTTATCTTGTTAGAGAATTCATTAAAATATCTTAATTCTCTCATAATTGATTGACATATTTAGTATAGTCACAATCAAAATCCCATCACTTTCTCTTTCTTTCGTTGTTTTTTTTTTTTTTTTTAGCAGCTTTAGCAGTTTTAGCAGCAAAACATACACAATGTGTTTTGAAGCACAAAGACTTTGAATAAGAAAAAACACACTTGAAGAAAACAAGATGACCTATTCAAAAGCTACAGTAATTAAGAGAGTATACTGTAAGCTTTGGGGTAGGAATAGAAATCAATAAAAGAGCACAGCAAGTTAACAAACAGACTGTGTGGTCTTTTGATACATGACACAAATGGTATTGCAAATATGTGCAGGAAAGTTCTGACTTTTCAACTAATGGTACAATTGAGTACCCATTTGGAAAAAGAAGGAAAGGAATAAAAAGAAACATGTACCCTACCCTACATCATCAAGCATAAACCTCAGGTGCAAGTCACTGAGTACCTAAAGGGGAAAATTATAAAATCGTTTGAAGGTAATATAGAAGAAGTCTTTATGACCTCATAGTGAGAGAGGATTTCTTAAGCATGAAAAGCACTAACTATCAAAGAAAGTAGAAATAGATTTGACAACATTAAAGTTATCAGCACCTGTTCATCAAAAGACACTATTAAGAAAGTGACAGATAAGTCATACTCTAATAGAAGATATTTACAATATAGCTAAACAACAAAAGACTAGTACCCAGAACATATAAATCAGTAAGAAAGCAAACAAACAGGGACTTCCCTGGCAGTCCAGTGGTTAAGACTCTGCAGGGGGCACAGGTTTGATCCCTGGTTGGGGAACTAAGATCCCACATGCTGCATGATACGTTGAAAAATAATAATAATAATAATAATAAAGAAAACAAACAAACAGATGACCTAGTAGACAAATGGACAAAGACCTGAACAGGAACTTCACACACACACACACACACACACACACACACACACACATCCAAATGGCCAACAAACATATTAAAGTAGGATTGATATTAAAATTAATCAGAGAAATGAAAATTAAAGCCAAAATGAGATGCCATTACTCACCAAGCACATTGGCAAAAAAAAAAGTCAGAGAAGATACTGTTATTGAGGGGGTGGGTGGGGAAGGGATCTCAAATGCAACGTTTTTGGAAAGCAGGTTGGCATTATCTAGCACATTTGAAGATGTTCCTACCTTTTGACCCGATAGTTCTACTCCTAAATATATATCTAGAAAAAGGATTGCATTTGTGCATGCAGATACACATTGGGAAAAACATACAAAGTAGTATTTTTTTATAAAAGCAAAACTTGGAAATAACTTTCATGTTCACCAACTGTAAAGTGGATATAGTAAATTTGTTTAAATATGTACCATGGAATTCTATAAGGCAATGAAAATGAACGAACTACACCTGTTTCCAACAACATGGATGAATTCCACAAATGTAAGTTTGGGGCATGGGCATTCACAAAAGAATATGTTATGGACTGAACTGTGTCCCCCAAGTTCATGTGTGAATGCCGTAACCCCCAATGTGACTGTTTGGAGATAAGGCCTTTAAAGAGATAATTAAGGTTGAGTGAGGGCAGAGGAGTGGGTCCTGAGCCAGTAGGATTGGTGTCCTTATAGGAAGAGGAAGGCACACCAGGGCGCCTCGGCACAGAGGAAAAGTCCACGTGAGGACCCGGCCAGAAGGCAGCCGTCTCTAACCGCAGGAGAAACCAAACCTGCCAACACCTTGATCTTGAACTTCCAATCTCCAGAACTCTGAGAAAAAAAAAATTCTGTCTTTTGAGCCAGTCTGTGGTATTTGTTACGGCAACCTTACCGACGAATACAGAATACGTACTTTAAATAAATGATTCCATTTATGTAAGTTTCAAGAACAGGCAAAATTAAATTATGTTGCTTAAGAATATACAGGAAGATGTAAAGGAAAGCAAGGAAATGGTTTTCCTGAAAGGTCTAGTTGATGGAGAGAGCTGAATATGATGTGGGAAGAGTCCAGAGAGGAGGTCTGGGGGCTGACAGTGAGTGATCCCATTCTGGACCTGGATGGCGGTTATACGTGTTTCTCTGTGTGATTCCTTACACTGTACATGTGTTTTACGTAGTATTCCATATAAGTGATAAATTGCACAATTAAAAGAAAAATGCAAGGGACTGGTAGGTAGATAATGTAAGGCGCTGTTTATTCTGTGTGAGGAGCCAAGCATCAGACTGTGAAGACAGACAGGACGGCAGATGCTATAGTGGGGGCTCTTTATTTCAACCTCGTAGGCGGTAGCCACAAGGACGTGCATCCCATCCCTGCTATTCGTGATGTCCATACAGTTTATTCAGTGCCTACTCAAGAGTTTAGAAAAGCAATTGTTTTTTAAAAAGGTAAAAAGAATAGTGGTATCCAGCAGTCTCAGATATTCAACTATTATTTCAATTACAAAGGTGCCTAAGTGACAGGATTGCTAGAAAAAACACAGGATACCCAGTTAAATTTGGAATTCAGATAAACAATGAAACAAAGAAAAAATTTTAGTGTTGTTGGTGCCAAACATTGCCTGAGGTCTACTCACACTAAACAATTGTTCACTGTTCATAGAGAAATTCATATTAAGCTAGGTGTCCTCGATATTTTTACTTACAGAATCTGACAACCCTACTTAATATCTGTGCCTGAACAACTGCCGGGGAATATCCCTTTCCATATCTTTATTTCAGCGCAAAGCATCAGTACCCAGCCTAAGATTTATTTCCCTTTTTCACATCGTCGATTCTTCTCTCTCTTAGCAAAGGGCAGTTGTACACATTTCTTCATTCCTTGGGCATCCCCACCTAAATGTGTCCAAGAACAAGCTCATTATCTTGTCTCTAAAACAAGACAATGATTTGCCTCTGAACTTCCTTATTTATGTCAAGGGTGCTGCCTTAGTTTTCTCTGTTGCAAGTGACAGAAACTCAATTGGACCAGATGTAGTCAAGTGACAGTTTATGGCCTCACGTGATGGACCCGCCTGAAGGGCAAAGGCAATAGGGCACCAGGGACGATGGAGCCGGGGCTTGAGCTGCATCAGTATCTCTTCTCATCCCTGCATCAGCACCCCTTCTCGCCCCTGCCCGCCCTATAGGATGGCCTCATTCTTACTGGGCTTGCAGGGCTCCCACACGGGCAGCCTGGGTTTGACTGTGGCTCTGCCACTTCACAGCATGGCCCTTGCACAAGTTACTGACCTTTCTGGGCCTCCATTTCCTCATCTATAACCCCCATCCTAAGCCCGGTTCTCTAGAAGCAGAGCCTGGGGTGCGGGTTAGGATGAGTTTTGTTGACTGAGGGGATATTCTCGGGAGAAAAGGAGGCAGGGAAGGAAACCAGCCTCGGGCAAGGAAGTGTGTGGTCTCAGCTAGAGTCTGTGTTCCCTCTGATTCCACGGGGAGCTCTGCAGAAGGAGCTGCAGTACAGAGTTGTCTCAGTTCGAGGCAAGGAACTAGCCTGCGATAGTTGGCTGCAGGCCGCCTCTTTGGGCGGTGGAGGCGGGTAGGAATAACCTCCCGGGAACAGTGGCTCCCAAAGGGTCAAGGCCACTGGAGGTGGAGGGCGCGTCCCTGACACATAGCGGTGAGGGGCCAGGGAAGGATGCTGAGAGCTTCCGACGCTACGGATGAGAGTGAAGGAGTGTCAGGAGTGAAGGAATGTCAGGAGTGAAGGAATGGATACAGGAGATGTGCTTAGGTCGTTATCTGGCCTACAACAGGAACTCCGTGCATGTTACATTAAGATTGGAACTATTTTTTATTTTTACTAGTATCTCATGAGAGAGATTATTTCTAGAAAAAACATAGAAAAAAAAATACATATGATCCGGCAATCCCAATCCTGGGCATATAACCAGAGAAAACCATACTTAGAAAAGACACATGCACCCCGATGTTCACTGCAGCACTATTTACAATAGCCAAGACATGGAAACAACCTAAATGTCCATCAACAGAGGAATGGATAAAGAAGATGTGGTGTACATATATACAATGGAATACTACTCAGCCATAAAAAAGAATGAAATAATGCCATCTGCAGCAACATGGATGGACCTAGAGATGATCATACTAAGTGAAGTAAGTCAGACAGAGAAAGACAAATATCATGTGATATCACTTATATGTAGAATCTGAAAAAAAAAATACAAATGAACTTATTTATAAAACAGAAATAGACTCACAGACATAGAAATAGTCAACAAGGACCTATACTCATAGCACAGGGCACTCTACTCAATATTCTTTAATAACCTATACAGGAAAAGAATCTGAAAAAGAATGGATATATGTATATGTATAACTGAATCACTTTGCTGTACACCTGAAACAGACACAACGTTGTAAATCAACTATACTCCAATATAAAATAAAAATTAAATAAAAAAAGACCTTGTAAGTGCAGAAGTGTGGAAGTATGATATTTATAATACTATAACCATGTTTATTGTAAAAACATCAAAAAAAAAAAAAAAAGAAAGAAAGAAAAAAAATACAGATAACAACATTTTCCTAGGGGTCCAGGAGCCAAAGTTTGAAGATAATCATTGGTTCCACCTTCTTTGTCTATCAACCAGTCCTAAGGCTGGATCTGGACTTTTGGATCTGAGCCCCCCTGTGGTGTGTCCAGGCCCACACCGCTGAAAACGTCCAGTGACAGATTTGCCCTCAACAATGTCCCTTCGTACACACATCCTCAGCTGTGTGATGTTTCCCTTCCCCCACTCTCTTTCTCTCTGTTTTTTTCTTTCATAGGTAGGACTTGACATGTGTTTTAAACATTTATTTTTACCCAAATAATAATTGCATGTTTAAATAAAGTCGAATAGCAGTAAAGATGTATAACAAACTCCAGCAACCCCCTGCCCCATCCCTTCCTGCGTCCCTCCATCCACTCCAGTCCTTATAGCCGTGTTCCCTGTGTACCTTCTCCACGTGTTCGTAACCTTGATTCTTCCTTTATTAATTTCAGGCATGACCCGTTTTCTTTCTGTTACGATGAATGAGCTCCCCTAAGCTCCTTCAGCTCTCTCATTCTCACACTGACATCGTATCATCACGATGTCTGCAGAGGTCCGGAAGCCCTGTTTACATGGGCACGTGGCACTGTTCTTTGCAGAGCCAGGTAATGTACTATGATTGCATTTCCTTTCTTATATTACCCTTTAAACTGGAGAGGCATGCTTTATTTTTAACCTCATCTGCCTTGAATTCTATCCCCAGGCCCCCAAATGTCTTAAAATGTCACCATTCTTTCCTTGCACTTGCTATTTTGACTGACTTTAGAACCCTAAATTGAAGATTATTTTTTCTCAGAATTTTGAGCGCATCCATCACTCCATTTTCCTTAGTATCCAACGTTGCTGTGGGGAAGCCCTGTGCCTTCCGACTTCTATTTCTGAGCATGTGTCTGTTTCTGTTGAGTTCTGTGTGTAGACTTCACCTGCACAAGCGTGTTATAAAGTGTTGCAGGGGCTGAGTGATCACGGAAGATACCTTCCGCCCTCCTTGCACACACTCACAGCAACGTGAACCTGTTGCCAACAGACTCACGCTAAGGTTTCCCTCTACATCCTTCTCTACTCTGAAACTCTCCCTTGTGTTTCCCGTGTCCTCTTTAGCATGCACTGCATTTCACTGGGAGTCACTTTTTAGTGGATGCCTCCAGCTCATGAGTTAGGCTGTCCTCATTCAGAGCTCACGCACTAGGCTTCTATATTTTGCCAGAGTTTACGTAACTTTTAGTTTTTGCTCAAGAATCTGTGGCTGGGGATCCGTGGTCCTACCATTTTTTGGTACCATTTCTGAAATTCCAAATATTCAACGAGGCCAACCTGTGTGACCATCTTTTGACTGCTGGTTTTTCAACAGAGTGTTCAACTCCAAATCCAAGGTCACTTTTGCTCTAAGTCAGGGTTCAAGGTAGGGACCAAAGAGACGGTTCTATCCGTTCCTACTCGTTCACTGGCCGTCTCTCCTTGGCTTTCTGTTCCAGTGACAGTCCCAACCTACACAGATGGATTTTGCAAGCGGGATTTTGTGCAACACTGTATCAACTGTATTATCGTCGTCATTCTAGACATGCATCAACGACAGTGCTTTCATCTGTAAAGCTTGTAATTCTATCACAAAAGCAATCAAATTGTCTATGGAATGATTAGTGCCCTGCAAACACCTGGTGATTATGTCTCCTGGTTCTACTATCCATGGATGCTTTCTGATTCCCCCTTCTCCTTCCTCCATTATTTACTGGAAATTCAGGATGTGCACGAATAATTCAAATGTATTATGTCTCACTGATTATTTTATAACGCCATTGAGTAGGAAGATGGTACGATATTTCATAGATGAAGAAGGTAAAACAAAGAAATGTGTGGATTGAAGTACAATTTTCCAAGCGTAATTTTTATCTTAAAAGTCTTCACGTTCCCTGGAACTGAAAACTCGGTTTGATAGAGTCCACCTCGCCCATCATTTTCTTTGAGGTCCCCCAAGCCCTTCTGATTTAGTGGGGTTGCAAACGACCACCACGCTTGATCTGCCTACGGAAAACCAAAGCTTTATCAGTATAGCTCTTCTCAATATACCTACTAAGTTTGCAGACACAATTTTTCACACTTTCTCCATTTTGTAGAATTTGGGAACACGTCCGAGTATTGTAATTTACATGATCACTGAATCAGAATGTATCATTGTGCGTGGAAGACATGTAGCCCTCAGTTCAAACTAAAGAAGATGGAGCCACATTACAAAGAGGATGGTTCCAGGAGGCCAGCTCTGCCCTGGGGCGAGTGTGCTCCAAGCACGTGTATCCGCTCTTTCCCTGACAGAGGAGTAGGCAGTTGTACCCTGGGGATAAGAAAAGAAAATCAGAGGAGGGAAATGGGGGAGAGAAGTGCCCGCAATCTTTTTTGGCTTGAGTGGGAAGTGGTAAGCAGGATGTGTACACGGCAGTTGCTGTCTTCGTGTTATGATCTCGGAGTGCCTTTCATGTAAACGAGCTCTTTCCTGCTGAGGGCAGTAGAAATTGGTATGAACGGTTAGGAGTAGAGGGTTGAGCTGTAGAGTAAATGAGGTTTTGAAATATCAAGTTTAGAGGTTAAAGATCAAATTGCAGTCAGAGCAATTTTAGAAAACTAAGGACACAATTGCTTTATGACGTTGTATTTTGTTGAAAAATGAAGGAGAGAGTGGGCTGGCTATTTTGAGACTCTGCAGAGATTCTTAAGATGCTGGGGGCTGGGGGATGTTACCCAGACCTACTGGCAAAGGCAGCTCCTCAGACAATGGGATCAGAGAAAAGGAAGCATGAGCAGCTTGCCTGCTGGGCTCAGGTCTTACAAAGAGACGGGGTCTTGTCTGCGTCTGGGCAGTGGGTGGAGCAAACTCAGGACCCAGTGTTCCCCAGCAAACCGAAGTTAAAAGGATGTTTAATCACATTGCTTTTACGTTTGGTGACAAACAATTGCAGGAATCACAGAGTAGTTTTATAACTAGAATTTACAGGTATGTTGGTCTCATTTGCTTTTTTCTTATAGAATGATGTCATTCAGTTGATCTCCTCTACGCATCAGCCACCAAACACACATGCACTTCACGTATGGAAGACGGAGAAGAGGTCCCAAAAGCACTGGAGTGGAGAGATACCATGAATAAATACCTCATACATGGATACCAGTATGGTTGTATCCCAAACTCTGCCATTTGTGGGGTTTTATTGGCGCCCTAATGGCAACTGATGGGTTACATAAACACTTCATGTATTTATAGTACAATGCTCTGCACCAAACATGCTACATTTACTGTGGGGTGAAACCTTTCCAGCTATATGCGCTCCACTGCCTACACTCTGCCCATAACTTAAGCCATGTGCTTCTTAGCGTGGATAAAGTGTAACATACTTACTCTAAAAAACGAGTAAGACTTGCCCCAGTTTACTACAATTCAGCTGCTACAAGTTAAAGATTGTGAAATGGAATGTTCCTGATCGATACTTTCCCATCCATGAAAGCAATAACCTTATGGAGTTAGAAGCTGTCTTCCGGGAGAAGGGCTGAGTACAGACCTCTGTGACTGTCCGGAGGGAAGGTGGGCATAGGGGGCCTTCCAGGGCTTGGAAATGGGGTCTCCTGCTCTTAGGGTGAAACAATGGGTGTCACTGGGGATGGAAGGACTAGTGTCATTGGGGTTGGGTAGTGGTTAGTTTGTTCTATGCCCGTCTTCGGGTGTCACATACTGGACCGGATGGGACATCCATGTGGAGGATGGGAAGGTGGGGTTGTCTCCTATCCACCTCCATGAATAAGCACAGCAAAGTGAAAACAGTGCGACTTAACTTGAAGTTAAACAGATGTGAATTGTAATCCCAGCTCTGCCTCCATGTTGCTTGAGGGCTTTGTTCATCTGTGGGGATCCTGGGTTTCCTTCTGTGGAGCGGGGTGGTCCTGGTCACCTTGCAAGATCGCCAACTGCATCAACCACTGTGTATACGGAGCAGCTGGCAGAGAGGCCATTCTAGAGACAGTAGTGATGGTTACTTCCTTTATCACAGCCAGTAAATAAACAAAGAAGCATGTTAGATTTGCTGGGTCTTTTCTGCTTTGCCTTGATCTATAGCACTAAGTGCAAATTATCTAAACAGCGAAGAAATGAAAATAGCTTTGCAGAGCTGAATAAGTTTGCCTTTCTTGTAAAACCATCGAATCAAGAGGCTATCGATCAGCTCTGATGACACGTGACCCCTGACTCCTAAATGAACAGGATCTGCATCATCTTTTCCTCAAGATTTCAGTTCTTCGGCCAAGGTCAAGTGTGAAAGGCAGAAGATATTTCTTCAGTGGAAAGAAAGGGGGGGAAATTTAAGTAAATACATCTGCATTATTAGGTCATGGATCAAGATCTAAAACCTTACCGCTAAATTTTTCTTCCATTTCATTACTGTTGAGGATGAGAATGGCTGTTATTAGCTGATGGATGTTTACTTTGCACCTAGGACTCAGTTTGGAGATCTTATTATGAGATGTTCCCTGGTGACATCGGGGTAGCTTTAGTCTATAGAAATGTGTATACTAGGAACAGAAGAGCATCCCTGCTTGGCTTGCTTGAGTTCTTGTGGGTTTACAGCCAGATGTAGGGGGAATCTCACGGAAACCAGAACAGCTAGAGTCCAGGGAACCAGAAAGGGAGAAGCAAGAAGTTTCTCTCTCCACTCCTGCCCCTCCCCAGGCTCACAGGGTCTCTCCTCTACCCCGTCTACTCAGCACTCCCTGCTGGCCACACCCTCGCTCCTACCTGGCCTGACTGGAAACAGGACCCTGGTGCCCAGTGAATACTCTAAGTGCTGACGTTCTTTCTATAAAAGTGCCACAAACACTGAACTAGGGAATCCTGAACCTTCGCTCCCAGGGAAATACAGGTCTAGGTAGGTCCCGCGAGCCTCGGGTCAGCACACTTTCATCAACTGATCAATAGAGAGCATTGTTTTGTGGGTGTTTCTGTTTAAAGACACCTTGTTCCATATGTACTGTTGATTCACTAACACTGAACTCAGGACCATCAACACCGGAACCCACGCCTGAGGCAAGCTCGTGTAACACACTGTTTTCTCCGAGAGGCACATTCCAGCCTTCCTGAAATGCCAGCGTGATGCCTGGGGACAAATCTAACCAGAGCGTGGCCTTTGAACTCAGGTGGGCACGTGAAGCTCAGGTGACTCGAGAACGTGCTGCTCTGCGTGTGTCCATGAACCACCGAGAGAGCACTGCTAGTGCTGATCTTGGGGATACAAATAAGTTTTAGCGAGTAGGCAGATCTGCAAATACAGAATCTGTGAATAATGAGGGGCTACTGTCTATGACTTTGCAGCTCCTGAGGACTCAGGCTCTATATGTTGACACCAGATGGTGGGAGGGAGTCTGATTTGCTGGGATGGGGCTACGTCCTGCTCTACTCAGCTGGGGGATGCAGACCCTGACTGGGGCAGTGGACTCGGGGAGAGGGGCTACTATAGGTGGAGCTAAGCTCCAGCAGGGGGTGTGGCCAAGCAGGAGGAGGGGACCGGAAGGTCGGGCACGTGGGGTCCTGGCAGGGTCCTTCATCTCGCTGGCATTGCTACAAAGAGGTACTTAGCACTCCAAACACTGAACGGATGTTACAGGCCGGAGTGCAAGGACTGCATTTTGGAATTGACTACATGTCCTCGCTTCCCCTCGCCCCATAAGCTGTCCTGGGAGCCCACGGCAAGCCCTGGGTGGAGGGGCTCCCGTAGCTCACAAGCAGACGGGTACAAATACTTCGCTCAACCCCCCGAAACCCCATGTCCATCAGACGACAGTGCCTTGCCTCTCAGGATTCCTGTGACGATCAATGGAGAGACCCGACCCTCCCAACTGTGCATCAAACACGACAGGGCGGTTTGGAGACTTGGGCACGTGCACGTGACTGTGCCAGGTTAGCCTGTAGCTGTGGCTGAATAAACAAGGTACTGAGATGCTTCGACCCTGAGTCTAGGTCAGGGTGCCCTGACAGACAGAGAATGGCCAGGCGATGCTGTGTCTGGTCCTGTCCTCTTTCACTGGCGGTGAATGATGCCCACCAGGATCCACCCCCAAAATCTGAGGGGGGTGATGAATGGGTCACCACTTAACCACTGACCAACCAAACCAACCTCTTAGCCAACGAAAGACGAGACTTCCAGTGGAAGGCGAAGTGCGAGAAATCGCCCCATCTTTCCTGTACGTCTTTTTCTTTCCTACCTAGATAAAGAGACTTCTGAATTTTCAAAATCTTTTTCTTTTTGGCTGTGAAGGTAGCAATGGAAGGAATGGCCTTTCCAGGAATCCTCCCAGCTCTCAACTCTGATTTACACACGTGGACAAGGACACAAACACACACACACAGGTCTGAAGTCAAATGCGCGGCAGCCAGCCGCTTGTGGAGAGGTGGACGGTCTGAGGCGAGAGGCCCTGAGGGGTCCACCTGGTCACTGAGGTCCTGGCGAGGTGGAAGTGTTTCCAGTGCAATTATTGTCCCCACTGAGAACCCCATGTGAACTCATAGATGAGAGGAATAACGGGACACGTACCCCGGCAGGATCACGTGAGCCTTGTTGGTTTGAGTCAAGCACTGGTGTCACCGAGATCTCAGAGAGGATGACAAAGGGGATCAAAGACCTCAGCTCAGAGCTTCTCAGAGTCGCGTAGGTGACCCCGATGGCTGTGCCACCCTCAGGGACGGAGATGGTCCTCCAGCTCAGGGGAGATGATTGTCCACCATTTGTGCTTGACGGTCGCCTGCCCAAGTGTTGAACAATAGACCAACATGTCACGAATGCCAAGAGGACCCGTCTTCAGGGAGCTAAAGCTATGAGAATGTCCTGCTCCCAGACCTCAGCAGACCTTTCCCTCTCCTGGGAGACCAGCCTGGCACCTGTATTTCCAGCTGTTTCCACTTCTCCTTCACCCCTGTTCATCCTGGGAACAAGAGTGGTTTAGCCCCCAAGTTTTAAACTTTCCTTCCAGAATGACTACCCATCTGAAATGAGAGGAAAAATGTTGTTTTTCTCTCAGAAAGCAAAACTCATACTGGGAGTCCCACAGTCCTCCCTGGGCACCTCTCCGGGCTGCCAGCCCTCTGCCCACAGCAGGTCGGCATGAGCAAGGGTGGTCAGCACGGCTGGGTATGGAAATGTTCTGTGGTCTGGAAAGCACCATCTCCTTGTTCAGGAGGCTAGTGAGCAAGCAAGTTCCCCGCTCCTGGTGGCTTATCATCTGAGGGGGATGCCCGTGAGGGCCAACCCTGGGCATGCTGAGCTAAGAGGCTGAACAACAGAGACAAGGGATGCTGATGGGGCTGAGAGAACCCACGACAAGACACCCTCCCATTTGAGACCAGGCTCTGCCCCCGGCATCTTGTGACTGACCCTTCACTTCCACTGTCTCCATCTGTCTTCCCTCTTCCTCCCCCGCGTCAATGGGGAGTGACCCTCCAGTGAGGACGGGGTTCAGAGGGATTTGACTGAGACCTGCATCCTTCTCGCCGCTCTGCTTCTGTGCTGGACCGGTCAGCTATTTGGAGCATCACCCTGGTCTGCTACACAACATTGCCTTGGGGGGAAGAGGTATTTGTTTCACGCAACACCTCATACAAAGAGTATTGCTCGCAGCCAA
Organism: Balaenoptera physalus; assembly: GCF_965194825.1. NCBI lineage: Eukaryota > Metazoa > Chordata > Mammalia > Artiodactyla > Balaenopteridae > Balaenoptera > Balaenoptera physalus. The sequence continues at coordinate 3,134,937 of NC_138899.1, forward strand.
ATAAAGATAAACCTGGCCATAGAGAGACAATATTAGGGACATCCGAGGAGATACAGGTGACACCAAGCAGGACCCTGTGGGGTTCCTGGGCACAAAAGCCTTTCTGTGTCCCCCATTTCTTGATTACAGGAAATGGGCTTCATTCAGCCTCCATGACCTTCCCTGAGTTCCAACGGGCACGTTCAAACAGTTGCTAATTAGGGAAAGGAGGGGATGCAGATTCAAGAGAGGAACAGTCAGGACACAATGGTGCAGGCTTGGGGCAGGGTCCTTGTTCCCCTCAAGGGATACACAGAACAATATCTTTGAGCTGTTTTGCAGATACTGAAACCCCTACCGGGTGGGAAATGTTAACTATATGCTGCCCACAAGCACGTAGACCCCAGACCTGTTGGAACCAGAAGGTTGGTGATGCCGACTCCCACTTACCTCCCCACCAACCAGTCAGAAGAATGTCCACGAGCTGATCGTATCCTCTTTGAACCATTCCTATAAAACTTTTCACTACCCCCTCCAGGTCGGGACACAGTTTTGAGGGCACTAGCCCACTGTGGCCTCCTTTGCCTGGCAAAGCAATAAAGCTATTCTTTTCCACTTCACCCGAAACTCTGCCTCTGAGAATTAATTCGGTGTCGGGTACAGAGGCCAGATTCAGCTTCAGGAGCATGGCGTTGCCTTAATTGAGATGCCATCTCCACTCGCTCCTACTGTCCAGCTTATGGAACTGTCCTTGGGGTGATGAGAGCTGAACAGGACTGAGGTACAAGTACCTGGCAAGAAAGGATGTCGCGGGGAGCAGGGAATGATTTATAAATCCTTCTTAGAGCGGAGAGCCATCTTCCCATCAGTTTTATAGCCGACTCCTCAGCTCTTACAGACAGACCTGTGATATCTGCATGATTACAGCTCTCTGCCTTTGTCCCTTGCACTTTTGTAATGTAGGAAAGAGAGAGATTAATTGTATGGTGAAACTCTTCCACAATTTGCTGAACCTTTGCATTCCTGACATTAATCTTTCCCCAAGTGCCCTATCATTAACTTGAAAAATCAACCGGGCAAAACCGTAGAGTAGATTCATGTAAATGGAAACACATAAATAGCGCACAGGATGGAGATGGGGCAGGGCTGTCTGGCTGCCTGAGAATGTGTAGCAAGATGATACATGGAGCTTTTTTCCAGAATGTTTCATCCGTGGAACGTGTCATTTATCCATCACCCAGTACGAGTGAGTTAGAATCGTTTCTTTTGGGCATGGGCCTGGTGAGAGCATGAAAAACATCTCCATTTTCAAGTTGTTTTCAAATTATGCAAATAAAAAATGACTTCTCTGCCTTAGTCTGCAAAAGAAAATCTCTTGTCCTTCTCCATTTGCGGAATTCAGCAAGCAGCTGCCTTTACCTAGATTTTCTTCGATGTGAAAAGAAAATAAGCAAAGGACATCTCCTGGAGATTTTCCTATACAATAAATGCTCTTATAGTGCCAGCTTTGATTAGTCTTATAAAGTTGGCTAGAGCGCTCTATCGATGTATTAATTTAGCAAGTTTTGAATCTGCTTTTTGTGATCAGACTCTTCCACACATGAATTTGTTCTTATGTAAATAGAGCTCTTGGTTTGTGCTCACAAAATTATGATGAGCCAGATAGAAAAATGGAGCCAGTTTCCAGGGAGGAGAAAATGGTCCTCGGGTGAGGGTTCACCCCAGAGGCCGCCCTGGGTGACGTGCAGGCTCTGTGACCCTGAACTAGCCACTTCTTTCAGCTGCAAACTGTGATCTAAGTTTTTTTTGCTACAGAATTTGACATTAAATGCTGGCAGTTTGAGAATGAAAAGTATGCACCATTGTTTCACCAACTATTCAATGCTTTGAACTCACCCTTGGGCATCTGCCCCCAACTGCATCTCCCCAGCACAGTATACTGGTCCACCAGCCACCTGACGGAGGCAAAGCGACCAGGACATAATTCAAATAAAACTAGGTCCCATGAACTGAAATAAGTAGAGATTCTCGAAAAGGGAAATTGAGGAACATGCTCAGACCGTTTTCGAAGTTCAGTTGGAAGTTAAATACATAAGTCGTATCAAACCTGTAATGTTTGTGCTTGAAACAAAAATTAAAGTGGCATTTAGAATGAAAAGTGACTCTCACTGATTAGATTTTTTTCCTTTGTAAATACTAAGTGATTATATGGATCAAGAAAGTCAAAACTTAGCAAAGGCTTGGATCTGAGTGAAAAGGCATGTAGGTTTATTTTCAATTATTCTTTCAATTAATGTTTATTGAGAGCCTCTAGGGTGCCTATCTCAGTACTGAATGAGGCAAACAGTCACGAAGCTTATAATTTCGACAGTCCCAGACAAATACTTGGATAATAGAGAATGTAATTACATATAAACAGGTCACATGCAGAGTTTCCCAGGGCCAACCCTGTTCTCTGTCGTTTGCTAATGTCTGTTGCTGGGAAGAACAAAAGAATAATTAGCAATTTCATGATTAGAGATTTGTTTGGACTTTGATTACCAACTAAATTAATAATTTATTTTTATAGGCTAGATGTTCAGCTTAAAGTCACATGAGTTTGTATGCAAGGTAAATACTTCTGAATTTTCACACTTTTTTTGGGTATAATATCAGGGAGCCAGATTGGACTAAAATTTGGTGGAAACATCATTAACCTACACAAATCATTTCCTTAAACTAAAAGAGATAATTAATACTTACATAGCATTTGTTAAATGCCAGGCGTTGTTCTAAGATACACCGACCGCCCCTCACACACACACACATATAATTCATTTATTTCTCTCAAGCAACCCTATGAAGGGCATACAACCTCATGTGCATAAATAAATGAAGGGTAACAGCATGTGTCACCTGAAACTATGCTACTTTGGCATAAGGAGTGTTTTGAGCTAAAGGCACTTGAAAAACAGCAGGTGCAAAAGGGTACTCTGTTTCCCCCCCTTCCTTCCTGAAAGGAGGAGGTAAAAATCGCACGTGGAAGATGTCCTCCTTGTACCAGGAGGAGAGAAATAGTCTTCTCACCAGAGTCGGAAGTGGAGGTGGAGAAATCTGTACAAACTGACCTTTTCAGAGTAACTCATCTTCCTTTGGTTCCCCGTGCGTTTTAGTTACTTTTCCACAACGGTCTCTCTTTGTTCGCCCTGGTATATGGGCACTGAGGTTTGCCCCTTCTTTGGGTCTTCATTTTTCGGTAGGGGCTCCCATGGACCTGTAAAAGTCTGTATGCTTTTCTCCTGTTAATCTGTCTTCTGTTCGTTTAATTCTTGGGCCCAGCTGGAGCCCCTAAGAGGATAAAGTTTCGCCTCTCCTACCCTGACAAATTTGATGCTGCAGCCCAGTGGAAGTGTTAATAGAATTCTTTCTCTTGCAGGGGACTTAGGGGGCGCTGGTGACCAACAGTCACACATTTATCAAATACCTACCGTAGGGCAGGTAATGGAGAAGCAAAGACGGTTAAGACCCGATCCTTGGCCCGCGGCTTCCCTTCTAGAGAGAGGTGGGTTTGAAAGCAGGTGAGTGCAGAGGGCGGTGGGTTGCCAAGGTGGAGACCCCTGAGAGTAGGGTGGGCATGCAGTCCTGCCTAGATCCCTCACAGAGGACTTGACACTCCGGATTCTTGGGTTGTCTTCTTCTAGAAGGTAATCTGGGTGGGTTGAAGTCATGTCTAAAGATTCCCCCAATTCTAAGCATGTACTTGAGGCAATTCGGTGTTTTCATCTGTGGTCTTTTACCAAGAAGAACCGTGATCTCTGCTATGAGCAAGTATGACAGGGCATTGCCAGGCTTGTTCCTTCTAATGGAAAGCTCTAGGTTAGCACCAGGAAGCAGAGAATGGGGACAATGTCCTTCAGGTAAAAGTAGAAGAAACTAGAGGTCTCTGGAGATAGACTGAAACCTCCTTCCGCTAGCCCCCTGCTCTGTTCATGAAAACACCCACCGGCAACAGACCCTGACATTGACCCAATATCTAGAGTAATGAGAGTACAAAAGGTGACAACCAAGGGGAAATTAGCACTTTTGAGAATTGTATAATCTAGTGATTTTAGCAGCTGTTTTAAAGTACTTAGCAAATATTTTTGAAGCGCTAAAACATGCTGGGGCCTGCAAAGCACTTCATGACATCAGTGTATTGGAAATTAGACCCTATGCATGGTGTTGTCCACCACTGTGTACTTGCATGTGTGTGCACACACATATGTGTGCACTTGTGCATGCATGTGTATGTTTGAATGTGTGTGTGTATGTGTATGACTTAACAGCCTCAAATAGCAACATGTGATGTCTACATCCCAACATAATTTACCTAAAACCCTTCACGTAATCTCGTAAGGTCAGGCTCACTTTCACATACACACTGGTATCTACAGTTACGCACTTCCTATGGTTGTTTACTTATGCTGGCGCCATTATGGGTAACTCTTTCCCTAAAGCACGTTATAAATTTTCATGATAACATTTTAATAGATTTTCAAGCATTTGCAGGTCACTTGCAATCTTTCCTAACTTTAAAAAGGGGAGTGAACTGAACACGTTATTCAAATCATGAATTTCTGAAGACTCATGGAGTTGGTTGTTCCTGGCCATAATCTTGAATCATGCTTTGCGTCTTAATTTTGTCTAAGGAATGTGCCTAATGGAAATATTTGGCCATTAACCCCATAGAACCTTTATCAGATACCGGGTCATTTGCCTCATAGAAGAGCAATAGCAATCATAAGAAAAGTCAAATTTTCCAATTAGAATATATAAGTCATCTTTATGAAATGGAGACAAGTCATGACTTCTCCAGCCTCACAGCCCTGAAGAATACATACCACTTGATTGCTGCCCCCCTGCACACTGTATTCTTTGTCTGCATTAGGGGAGATCCACTGATGGTCCTGAAGTGATAATCCTTCCTGCACCAGGGAAGTTTGAGAGAATGACTCTGTCACAGGGAGTGTACACAATGCTATAAGGAATTCCCTTCCTAGAATCCTGGAATCCTGCCCTGCGGGGTGGCCCAGGGATTTGAGAAAATGTCAGCATTGAAAAAAGGATACCATTTCTCACCTCTCCTAAATAAGATTGTTATCATGTGCTTCCGCCACACTTTTTGAAATGAATTCTGAGAAATTAAGACATATTCGTCACATGCCAGTACAAAAGTCTTCCTGAGACAAATGTTGGAGAAGATGTGGAGCAATTGGAATTCTTCCACTGCGGGTGGGAACGGAAAATGGTGCAGCCACTTTGGAAAACAATTTGGCGGTTCCTCAAAATGTTACACATCCCCTTTGACCCAGCAATTCTACCCCTAGGTATATACCCAAGAGAACTGGAAACTTTTAGGCAAAAACTGCCTAGGAAAAAACTGTACACAAATGTTCTTATCAGCACTATTCATAATAGCCAAATTGGAAATAACCCAAATGTTCACCAACAGATGGATGGATAAACAAAATGTGGTATATTTGCACAATGGAATAGTCGATATTTTATAAAAAGAATGAAGTTCTGATACATGCTACTACATAGATGAATCTTGGAAACATTACGCTGAGTGAAAAAAGCAGTAGCAACAGGCCACATATTGTGTGATTCCATTTATGCGATACGTTAGGAGAAGGCAAATCTGTGGACACAGAAAGTAGATTAGTGGTTGCCAGGAGATTGGGAGGACTTTGGAGGGAAATGGGTTGAGACTGTAATGTTTTATTCTGGCATGACGACAATTACAGCGTAATAATGATTTCACAGCTCCGCAACGATACTAAAAACCACTGAATTGTATACTTTAAAAGAGTGAAGTTAGAGGTTGTGAATTATATTTCAATAAAGCAGTTAGCACAAATATTTTTGAGCTGTTTTCCAGAGTCCAAGCCTGTGTGTCTATAAATTCCTGTAAATGATCACGATTTAACTAGCTGCTTTGAGACGTATTATAGCCTGAAGGTAAAATAAAACATTAAAAAAAATTTTTTTAAGACAACAAAGCAATAAGAAGTGATTTTTTTTCCCCCCACATGTGTTGGAATTCCGTGTTTTCAAACATCGGAAGGGAATCATCCGTAAAATGAATCAGAATGATAATAGATATGTCTTTGCAGTGCTTTCACAGATGGTCTTATTCAAACACATTCCGGGTGATGATAGATACAGAAACTTACAGAGTTAGACTGTACTTGTGAGGCTCTGGGTTGGGGATGAGACCAGAGAGCAAGTTCTCTGAGGAGCATTTCTTATTTGTTTTTACATTTTCCAGGGCAAGGCTTACATGGTAGCTGAAGGAAGGATTAAATGGGTTATCATTTTCTGAGGGGGCACCTTCAACCGGCAATAAAATAAATATCCTTTTATCTCTGAGATATTACAATCTTAAAGAATCGCCCATTTCGGAATGTGGTAGACACTTGGTAAATGTTTCACGAAAGCCTCTAGGAAGTAATAAACCTGTGAACAGATAAGTGTGGAGTATCAGTGGTTGTCAGAGCAGAGCCCCCGTGCACTTCTACAATTAGCTTCTCCTTTGCCTTCAATGTCACGGAATTGGAATTTTGAAACATTTTTAAGAAATGAAAGGATCCACAAATGTTTGTGGTCTGGTTTAGGTGCAGAGTCTGTATCAGAATGTTCTCTTGTTTCCTAATTGCATCTTCAGTGGTGCTAAGAACTTCAAACTCGATGGCACGGATGGCACGCTGCAGCCCTCCCAACCAAAAGCAAGAACAATGTTTCCTGAAAGTATCCTGAAAAGTCATTATTTTGGAGTGAAACCTAGTTCCCGGTTATATCATGAGATTAGAAAATGCTTTTGTAGGAAGTAAAGTTACATTGAGTCAACATGGGACTTTTCACCAGTCTTTGACTATTGGTTTTCCCTCACAAGCCCAGGAAAACCAATATTCCCTAAGAATATATGTACTTTAAGATTTCCCCAAAAGAGAAGCATATATTGTGTGCAGGGGATGAAGGAAACCAAGGGGATTGTGACGTTTCGAGTCGCTTGCCTTTTTGGAAATATTTTTAAGCAAAAATCAGCAGTCTTCCCTCATGGTATTGAATTGGCCAAGTTTATAGTTATTAGAGTCTGATCATTTATTGATTTAAAGAACATGAAGGTCATCATTGAACTTTCTCTAAAATAACCAACAAATAACGAGTCAGTTCACACTAGCCATTGGCTGCATCAGCATCTATTTGTGAGGTCAGAGCTCATAGCCCAGGAGGGCAGAAATGTCGGTCAGATCAATAGCTGTTTAAACATTCTGAGAATTCCTTACGGGTTTATTTACATGGATTTGCACACTCCGAGATCAGGTAAGTATGTCAGACTTCTCATGGGGAAACTCTTGAGTTAAATTTAGGTATGAAAGTATTATACTATTAGTCAATATCATAGAGCGTTTTACAGGTAGAAAACTATACCATGTGCTAATTCTCTTACTTCTAGAGTTTAACTGGTTGTTGTAGTTTTGCCTGATTATGTGGTACCTTCTTCTCATCCTTTCAGAGCTCATCCTAACTCATAGTAGATGCGAGACCCCCATCTCTTCCATTCTCAGTGATGTCGCCACCTGATCTAGTTCATGAGCTCCCGTCCAGCCAAACTCTCTAATTCTCGACACTCAGATTTCACTGCCTCTACTTGCACATCCTGGCATTTTTCCTCCCATTAAAATCTCATGAGCCATTCCACCACCCCAAACCTATGTTTTTTGTAAAACCGTCTCTGAATAACAGATTACAAGTATATCACCCTCCCTTGAACTCTTAGCCATTATTCTCAGTATCAGACACGTGGCATGCACATTAACAACTTTGTTTTGAAGTTAAACGTGGCATGTTGTACCCAGTACGAGATGATGCATTCCTGGAATTCACAGACCATCCTAGTTGATTTCTGCACGTGATTTCACTTCACACAGGGCAGCCTTGCAGTGACTGTTTGTGGACTGCCTGAGTGGAGGAGAGGAGGGGAACACTGAGGCAGTTTCTCATCTACGAGGTGTCTGAGGGTGAATGATTAAACCAACGCAGGACACATTCCATTTTTCCTTTCGACCTGTGCTGTTGTTTTGGAAGTTGAGGTCCTCCAGTCACTAGGTGGTCAGATGTATAGATATACTCCCTTGAGATATACCCACAGAGAACTTTGATCGTCACACACAGAGCAAAGATGAGGACAGGTCTGAGACCAGCTCCCTCGTTTTTTGCAAAGAGGCATGCTTTACGTAACACCCCTTGGTCACAAAGTGGTCATCCATTGCTCAAAACAGTGTTTAAAATTTCACTCCAGAATGCTTCCAAGGAACCCAGGATGAATGTATTTATCTTGGGGTGACAATAAATTTGAATTTGCAAGTGAAATTGCAATTTTGGTTTCTCTTACGTAGCAGGATGCGATAGCAACCAAGCCACAGGATTTCCGTAAGTACCATAAACACATTTAACCAGGTAGATTGTTTTCAAAAGGTTCCAACACAGACCACTTGGGTACAAAGGGTCAAACGCAGTGCAAACAAATGCATGACAGTAATAGGTACAAAGGGCTCGTGTCCTTGGTAAATGATTAATCATAAGCTATCATAAACAAAAATGTTCTATACATTTGATAAACAGGTTTGTAAAAGAGCATGGGAAACAGAAGAAAGACCCATCTTTCAAAATTAAATGTCAGTCATAAGAGAGAGCTGGGTGATATCTTTTATATTTTTTGAGGGGTTTTTGTTTAATACTTGGAGTCGGACTGGGCTGGCCGCGTCTACACCCGCAAGTTAGTAACATACATGCATCCGTAATTGAAATGCACCCTTAGCATTCTTAGGTATTTCTTTCATTCTCTTCTGTTCTCCATTCAGTAGATTATTTTATGCACGCCCACTCCCAGAAGCCATCGAGGGGACATCACTTTTCTTTCCGTCCATCTTCTCCTTGTGGGAATGAGAGGGCAATTAGCCATGACAACCACTGAGATGGAAAGGCTGTTACACCCAGTTTGCAAAAATAAAAACAAAACCCTTTGTCACATCTTCAGAGTAGCCTAAGAATAAAAGTGACTATTAAAAAAGGAGGCCAACTTTTGTTTTTTTTCACAGATGTGCTGAATGACATAGCCAAATGCATGCTTGGAAGATTACACAGATATTTTCCAGTTTTCCAGTAATTTTCCTGTAGGTCGGAGCACTTTTGAAGCTTAACTTTAGGAATTATAATTGAGGACCACTTTATACATCATATAAGAAAACCATTTCTTTCCTTTGCATAAGAGTCAACCAAAGTATAGCTACAGTCAACCTTCTTGGTACGGAAAGGGGGAAGGAAGCCCACCATGGACACAGAAATGATGGCAATAGAGAAATCCGTGGGCCAACCAGAAGGCAGGCAGGCTTCCATGACTCAAGGAACAGGTCATGAAAATGCAAAGGAAGTGGGCCTTGTGATGACAGGGCTTTCAAGTGGTCACGTGTCAGTGGCAATGCTTGAGAAATGGTCCCTTAGCCTCGTCACTGGGGGATAAGACAGAAGGAGCCCCTCTTTCTTTCCCACCACATCCCCCTCCTCCCCAACCATGGTCCTCGAGTCTTGCCTCTGTGAACAGTGAAAACAACCACGAACACAAAAAAAAACACATTAATTCCAGGAGCTTTTGGTCATGAAGGGTCCGATACCTGGTTGAAGCATGGGGAAAAAAGGGAATAAAGAAATGGGAAGGCAGAAAATACGGACCCACGTGTCTCCTAAAGGACGTTCTTTCCTTTATGTGAATAATCTTTTTTAAAAAAAATTCTAGAGCCTATATTCTCTTCTCCTCCTGCCAAGAGTACAGGGTCTGAAGTCTCCATAAATGGAATCGCCCCTGGGAAGTGCTTTTCTTCCACGATGTACCACAGCCCTTCGGATGGGTGTGCACCCAGGCCTGGTCTCCTGAGGTCCCGCTCCTGCACTGACCTCCACGTACCCCTGGACTCTGGGGTCCCTACTAGTGACTGCCCTTGGTTCCCGTCTGCCCTCCTGGACTGGATCATGGCAGCCAAAGCCCAGGGGTTTTGAATGGATATAACAGATTCTCTGATTCTGTTACCATTTTATGCTGGAATTGTCTATACAACATTCTTTTGCGAGGTTCTCCAATCCCCCAGGACTCTTCCCTTTGGAGAGAAATCTCAGCCCCCTAAAGTGATGTAAGTATTAAAGGAGACAACGCACAGAACTCGTGTAGTGTGCGGCTGGGGCGTCGCACGAACTCGTCTGATGGGTTATGCCGCCTTCAGAAAGCTCAGACAAGCCTTGGGTGGTCATGGCAGTTCCTGACCTGAAAGTTGACCCTTGTAACTTCATGGCAAACTACAAAACCATGATGACCCCTTGAAGGTCCCTCTTATCAACTTCTTGCCTTTTCAAACATCCTTGTTTTCAACTCTTCTTCGTAAGATATGCTTCTTCTCTCCTAGTAGGTTCCAGTCTATTTTTTACCTACCACACTAATATTTTAAAATTACCATTTTGATGGCTATATTAATTTTTATGTACATCAACCATCAAGTTGTACACCTTAAACATACAATTTTAAATTGTCAACTATACTTGAATAAATCCAGGAAAAATATTATATATATATATATATATATATATATATATATATATATATATATATATATATCTCATAGCGCTATAGTTTACTTTTTAAAAACTTACGCTTCCCTTTTTAAAATGCTCTCAAGTGATGTTTTAAATGATTCTCGTTAATGATGGTGATAGAGAAGGGAACCCTTCTACACTGTTGGTGGGAATGTAAATTGGTGCAGCCACTATGGAGAACAGTATGGAGGTTCCTTAAAAAACTAAAAATAGAGTTGCCATATGATCCAACAATCCCACTCCTGGGCATACACCCAGAAAAGACAAAAACCCTAATTTGAAGATATACATGCACCCCAATGTTCATAGCAACACTATTTACAATAGAAAAGACATGGAAGCAACCTAAATGTCCATCGACAGATGAATAGATAAAGATGTGGTATATATATATATATATAACCTATAATGGAAAAGAAGAATCTGAAAAAGAATATACACGTATGTATAACTGAATCACTTGCTGTATACCTGAAACATTGTAAATCAACTATACTTCAATAAAAATAAATACATAAATAAATAAATAAATAAATAAATAAATAAATGACGGTGTTCGGTGTGAACGCTTGTTGTAGGCCACAGGCTGTACCAAACCTATTCCATTCACATCCAGCCTCTGCTTGTCATCAGCATTTTATAATTGAAAACCACGACCAAGCCACCCTGTATACAGGCTCAAAACTGACCCAGGTTCACTGGGGACGAGATGGACAAAGCCAAGATTCAAACCCGGGTCTGACCAGTTCCAGAGCCCGGGCTCTTCTCTGCATTCTGGTCTACCTTTCCGCTTCTCTGTTTTATTCTGATTATGGATGGCTAAAAGGTTCTTTTATTGCCTGGTAACATTTTGTAAGTCCAGCTCTTCAGAATGTTAGCCTCGTGGCCGTGTTCCAGAGGTCTACCTTTCTCTCCTACGCTTATCTTCGGTTATATTCCATTTTGCAAAATCATGTCCATGAACTGCCAGGAATCTGAGCCTGTAGATCATCTATCTGGCTGATACCTGTCAGTCAATTTCATGTTTCAGACACATTCCATGTTTCTTCTTTTGAATCAGGGTTGCCTTTCAAGTCTCGTTTCTTGGGATCTACTTACCTTCCCATCAGAAATTTTGAACTGCCTTACTGATGCTCCAATTACACGTGTGACTTTGGAGGGCCTTTGCTTTTTTTTTTTTTTTTTGGTCTCTGCCCCACCAGGGCACCCAGTTCTTCCCCTTTATCAGCTAGTAGTCACTGTCAATGTCTCTTCTAAAATTGGGGTGATGACTCATCAGTATGAGGAGAGAGGACCAGCTGGCCGCATCCTCTGCGTTCAGCCTGACAGTTCTAAAGCGTTGAATTCTCCAACCATCTCTCTATTTTGCCTCTGTGTAAAACTTAAAAGCTATACCAGGATCACAGCCTTGAGTTTTCTCTTCTCTTTCGTCCAGTGAGTGATTTGTGATGTGCTCTCTGACATATTAATACGGCCTTTGATCTTCACCAAGATCTTCTCCTACACGCCCAACCCTTGAGCTTGCAGTGTTTCTCAAAGCACAGCTCCATCTTTTTTATGGGCGTATCCATCTGTTACGGCTGTTGTCACAAAGGACCACAAACTGGGAAGCTTAAAAATCACAGAAATTTATTGCCTCATAGTTCTGGAGGCCAGAAGACCCAAATCAAGATGCTGGGAGGGCCATGCTCCCTCTGAAACTTAGGTAGATCCCTTCCTTGCTTCTTTCGGCTTCGGTGGGAGCTGTTCCTAGACATTCCTTGGCTCTCAGATGCATTGATCTCTGTCTCGGTCTTCACATGACGCTTCAGGTGTGCCTCTCTCTTCTATTTATGAGTCATATTGGATTAGGGGCCCACCCTAATGATCTCATCTCAAGATGATCACATCTGCAAAGATTCTATTTCCAAATAAGATCACATTTACAGGTGCTGGGGGTTTGAAGATTTCAACCTAGCCTTTCCGAGAACAACATTCAACCCATAATAGTGTGTAAACCTGCTTCTTTTTAAGAGTCTATACTCTTTGTCCCCAAACTCTAGTCATAAATCCCACTGGGTCCAAAGCTCAATGTCATTTGTAAGATTACATTTATCACCTTAAATGATAGCCTCAAATTCACATTATTTATTATGCATTGGGTATTGGCCGGTAGACATACAAGTCCACACGTCTTGTTGTGCTTTTTCTCTTACTCCTACTTAAGTGTTTGAAGACATTAGCACCTCAACACCCACATCCTTCTGCATTACACTGAGTATCCACCACACACCAGGCTGTGTACCAGGAGCTGGAGGAGCAATGAGACCAGATCTGATGCTGCCCCTTCCAGCACGGAGCTTAACCTCAGTAGCAGAGATGACACTGAACACATCTGAAGGGAAAGTAGAGGGAGCCCCGTCCTCTCCTCACCAGACCTGGACCATAGATAAGCCACCCAACTTCTCTGTGCCTCAGTTTCCTCATCTGTTAAAAGGGGATAATATGAGTAAGAATTTCATAGGGTTTTTGGAAGGACTGACTACATGAATCCACACGAGATTCCTAGAACAGGGCCAGTGCATAGTCAGTGGTCTCCAAGTGCTGGTTATTATTAGGTAGAGAGGTCTAACCTCACCCGGGAGCAGGAAGCCCTCCCTGCAGAAGTCAGGGGAGCTAGACCTGCGGGCCCTGCCAGGAAAGACAGCAGAGGTGGGACCAGACTTTTCAGGGCAGCTTCTTACAGAGAGGAAGGGAAGCTGAGCATCTCCTCCTCACTCTTGAGTTTTGTTTGAGCATCCTGCTTGCTGCCTCTCCTTAACCAGCATGGCCCCTCGTAGAGGAGCTGACTGTCAGGCAGACACTACCTTCCCATGCATCTCTAGCAAAAAGACCACCCAGCTCAACGTCAAGCCACATTCTGATTATTTTTTTTTTATAAATTTATTTTTTTTTAATTTATTTATTTTTTGCTGCGTTGGGTCTTCGTTGCTGCATGTGGGTGGGCTTTCTCTAGTTGTGGCGAGCAGGGCCTACTCTTTGATGCAGTACACAGGCTTCTCATTGCGGTGGCTTCTCCTGTTGTGGAGCACGGGCTCTAGGCACACGGGCTCAGTAGTTGTGGCACGCAGGCTCAGTAGTTGTGACTTGTGGGCTCAGTAGTTGTGGCTCGTGGGCTCAGTAGTTGTGGCCCATGGGCTCAGTAGTTGTGGTGCACAGGGTTAGTTGCTCCGTGGCATGTGGGATCTTCCCAGACCAGGGCGCGAACCCACATCCCCTCCATTGGCAGGTGGATTCCTAAGCACTGCGCCACCAGGGAAGCCCCCAAGAGCTGATCCTTGTCTTAGCAGGCTGCACGATTTTGTCACTGGAACACCTGACAAGAGGCTGCCTCCCATGTGGCCTCCAGCCACAAGTACTCCACGTTCCTGCTTGGAGAGAACCTCTGGGCATCTTACCAACACTGCCCTCTGGAAACAACGTTTCCCAGGACACACGTTGCTAAGCTCTTCTCTGGAACCCCTGTTCTTTTCCCGTCTTGCATGATTGACAATGTCCAGAACATAGTGGCTGGAACTTTTGCACCCTAGGACTTCCACTGTTTTGAGGACCCCAGCCTCTGATGGGACTCTTCCATCTTCATGATGTTCACACAGGTCAGTGTTGGGATCGTCTTCATCTCAGGAGCCCTCAACTTGATAGGATATATCTGAGGACATCCTCCTGAAAAACCACAAGTATTTCCTACCTGATCTTACTCCTATGCGACTTCAGGCCAGGGGTCTGCAATCTTTTTCCTTAAAGGGCCAGGGAGTAAGTTTTAGGCTTTCAGGTCCTGTGGTCTTTGTCACACCTGCTCAACTCTGCTGTTGCAGCTCAGAAACAGCCAGAGGCAACGTGCAAATGAATGGGCAAGCCATGTGCCAATAAAATTTTATTCATACAGAGGTTCAGCAAGCAGGATTTGCCTGTGGGTGGTAGAATGGCCCCTCCCGCCCGAGCCGATAACATTTCCGTTGGGGAGTCAAAGCTGTTATCCAATATGGAACCATCGTGGATTCGTGATTCAGTTCAACACAATGAAAACCAGAATCTCTTTCCTACTAAAATGAGCTCCTTCCCTGGATTTCCCTTTACATGGCAATGGTAGCGACATTTTCCCAACTCATACACATTTAAAAACGTGAGGTTAAATATTTGATTCGTCCTTTCTGCTAACTGCCATGTGTCTCGCATCTGCGTGCTTCCATTTTCCTAGCTGTCACAGTGTTCATCGTCTGTATTCAGACTCTTGCCTTCAGGACTGACCCATTTGCCTTCACTTTCTCTGTGCACCTCATCCGTAACATGGCTTTGGGGTTAATCATTCCTAAAATTTGCTTTCATCCATCCTCTCCTCTCCAGTCTTCAAAACCTACCAAACTCTGAACTCAGTCTGCCTTTCCCCTTGTCTCATCCTCCACACAACTCCACTAATGCTGTTTTTTATTTTTGAATCACTCTGTTGAGGTATGATTGACATGTAGAAAGCTGTAGATATTTAATGTCTGAAACTCAATGAGTTCGGGGATAAATACATACCAGTGAAACCATCACCACCACCAAAGCCACAGACATCTCCATCACCCCAAAGTTTCCTCTTGTCCCCATTATTATTATTATTGCTAGTGTGTGTGTGTAAATAACACTGAACATAAGATCTACCGTCTTAGCAAATTCTAAGTATACAGTAGAGTACTGTTAGCTGCAGGCAGCATGCTGAGTAGTAAACCCCCTGCATTACTCATCCTGCGTAACCAAAACTTCGTACCCTTTGACCTTCATCTCTCCAATTCCCCCTCCCCACAATCCCTGGCAACCGTCATTCTACTATCTGTTCCATGGGAAGCGTTCTCCATCTGAACGCTTATATCACCATTTGGGGTTCTTAACTTGCATATTTAGTTCTTCATTTCTTCCACCCTCATTGCAGGTATTTTTCCAGTCTCGAGGTGAGATGTTTTACCCGTATGTAACATCGTATGTAAACCATAGAATCATTTTAATGGCCTATACTTTGAAGAGCACTTTTCAAGAAAATAAAATATACTGCCGAAACTCGGTGGCTTGAAAATATTTTTAAATTACTCTTGACTATAAAGAGAAAGCAAGAAAACCTTCTCTCTCTTGAAATGGAATACAGTTTCCAATGTGCCTCTTCAGGATCACACCTGTGTGGGCCTGAAGGAGATGCTGATTCTGATTTAGCTCGTAGGAACATTCAAATGGTTGAATTGAATTCAGTATCATAAAAACAAAATGAACAAATAACTGCCAAACTACATGATCTCAGTTTGTGGGTGACTCTAAAGTGGATAGTACTTGTGTTTATTTCTTGTTCTTTACACACGTGTGGTCTGTTTCTCTGTGGGGCTAGGGATGATGTTTGGTACAAACCCCCGATGGGACTCTGTCCATTAAGAAAGTCAGCTCAAAAGGACAGTGACAGAGGCATTTGGACGTTCAAGCACATCCACAAATTATGCAGCATTCTCTCTGCAGAAGCTGGTCATGCGCTCCAGCCAGTCTCCAGCCCAGGGGAGACCTCCTCGGATGTTGGCTTTCAAGTTCTTTGACTTAACGAAAAACCAAACAGAAAAAACAACTAACTTCCCTCACGTTTCAAAAGCTAGCCCTCTCCTCCTCTTCCTTCTGTTTCTTTTCTAAACAATTGAATATGGTGCCTGTCAACACTTGTTAAGATTGAGAGACATCACTTGAGTTAATCTCCCAATTTTAATCTACTTCCTTTCTCACAAACACACCCCAAGTCTAAGCGCATCTGTTGCAATGCCTTCATGATTCTTCATTCTCTCCCCATAATGTGAAAGAAGAAAGAACACAACTCAACTTGTCTCATCGAATACCAGTCTACAACTTGCCATCACTTTCCCATGGGAGTGAGAACACAAAACCAAAATATTCTTTCTGTCCTCCGGAAAAAATGTCCATAACTATGTATTCATAGAACGACACACTCCCAGTCAGCTCTGAAGATGGACCGGAGAGGCAGACTAGGACATGGCATCGGGCTTCTGGGGCAACTCCTCTGGAGAAGGGGAAACTCTTGTCTGCAATGCTGACGGTCTGGACATTTGCCACCTCCGAAGTGGGCCAGTTGGGAAGGACTAGTCAAGTGTGTATCTATTATTGTTGAAGGGGGTCCACTATTGAATAGAAACGGAGAGACCTTTTCTTTGATCCCAAGTAGGTCATTACAGCCATTCAAACTGTGGTGACGGAGAAATGGCAAATTACTGTTTCCAGACGTGACGAGCTAGGAAATGACCTCTGAAAGGAGTCAGAACCATCCCAAATCAGTAAGCCAATGCCAGAAATGCCACCCATTTTTATTTGCTTTTCACATATCCATGATAAAAGTGCTAATCTGGTAAGAGAGATCTGTGGGTACCACACCTTTGGGCTCACACACCGACGTATTCTAGCACTGAAAGATGATACGACAGACGCCGAGTAATTCGTGGGGACCGGAGTGGCTGGACCTGTCAGGTGAGGCACCTGGCAGCCCTAATGTACTACAGGTGCGTAACGAATGTCCTTTGGGCAGCGGTCACGGCTACTATTTGCATTAGGTTGTCGTGGTGACTCTGACGCTCATATTTTTGGCAGCAAATTGACTTTTTTTTTTTTTCCCCAAGTGGGTTTGGTTATAAAGCGAGGCATAGCATATTAATGGCTGATATTCATGTTGGAAGATTAAATTGAAGGCACTGAAATTCAAATTGGCTATTAAGATGTAGACATAGGAACATTAAAAAGAGAGAGAGAAGCCACAGACTGTAAGTTACCCCAGTGGCTCATCTCAGCCAGCGCTCCCCCTTCTAAGGTAACAGGTCATTTGATTTGTGATCTCCCATCGACCCTCACCCCACCCCCAGCACTGTCTCCACCTCTGTCTGTCAATCTCTTCTGTTCTTCATTGGTTTATTTGCCTATGTGCTTTCCTTGTAGCTTTACTCCATCCTTAAATGAGAACATGCTTTCGTAAATAAGAGCCTGTTCACACTGAATATAAGCTTTATTCACTCAGAAGGTGTCAGAATTCCTTGGATACCCATGAGGTTCCTCGCCAGGGTATCCACCTGGTGCTCATTAGGAAGGATGTCCAGACAAAGCATGGAGAAGCTGCAGCAACAAGCAACAGCAGCCCCACCCCCTACAAAAGAGGAATCAGAGGAAAATGACCTTTCTTTGGCCTCTCTCCTGCATTCCTAACCCCGTCGCTTCTAATCATGGCGTCCCAATCGTTCTCATCTCTTCGCGGTGCTGCTACTTGGATGGGGGTTAAGACAGAATTGAGGAAAGGCCATCTGCTTCACTCAGCCTCCCGGTTCAGATGTTAATCTTGTCCAGAAACATCCTTACCGACACACCCAGGATCACGTTTGGCCAAATGTCCGGGCGTCCTGTGATTTAGTCAAGTCGACACATAAAATCAACCATCACACCTCCTGACCCCAATCCCTAGCTCCTTTAAAGATATTTTAGTAGTAGAACAAGAGGGTTCCGTCTCCTCCTCAGGCCTCTGTTGGAATCTGTTAGGTATATAAGGAAATGGATGATCGCCATAGACAGACTGAACTGTGGGCAATCGTGTGTGCGAGATTAATGAACTATGTGATCTAAACAAGCAAGTTCACAATCAGCTTTTACAGTGTTTTTGCACACCAAGTAACTGCGAGTACATCAAATATAATTTGCCTTTCCAAATAAACTGACACACACAGGTCTTCCTGTGTCCTGAACTCGAAGACTTTCTCTGAAAACAGCCTTGGGCACCTTCTAAAACCTCTGTGAGCCAAGCAGTGTTGAAATTATTCTTCATACCATTTCTCCTTCCTGGGAGTAAATATCAGAGGGAAAGGCAATTTACATGCTGCTTATATGTCTGCCCAGTTTCACAAGATAAACCATCCGTGTTCCGAGAGATGAATGGGTCTGGTGTGGATGGAAATGCACTTCAACTCTCCCGCTGGTGCAGGTCATCGGCCTGCAGTTAAGAAAGATCTTTCGTGGAGAAACATACCCTCATGCACACACATGCACACACACGTGCGTGCACACAGAGCAACTAAGAAACGAGGAGGGAAGGGAAAGATATGAGTTGAAAAGCCACGTACCCCCGGGACTTCTACTTTTCGTAGGCAATTTTCATGTCAATGGGAAAATAGAAAATGTGAATAAGAGTTGTTTTTCAAACCCGAGGGAAGATTCTATCTTTACCCCCAATTCCGGTGTATTCTGTGAGAGCTGTCAGTTTAGGGAGGCTTTTTAAGTGAGGTTCCTGGCTCACTTTTCCTTGGATGGGGGCTGCTCGCTGCCACATACATAATAGAATCTCTGCTCCTCTCCCTATAGCTTGAATGTTACAGAAATCTATAGCTTTACTATTTTAAAGTTAGAACTGTTACCCAAAACTCAAATCTTTTCCTTAGATAAAGTAACTCCTCGGTACCATTTTGACAATTTCCTTTCTCTTCATGGTAGGTGATTAGGAGGACCCCGGGGGATTGTACTAATTTAAATTAATTCCTTTGTACAGAGCCGATATTGGCTGGGTTCTTCCTTGCCATCATTTCTATAGTTTCTAAATTTTACTTCTCCCTAAGCCTCTCTTGGCCCCCAGCCAGATTTGAGGCCATGACTCTCACCCATTTCCTTGCAGCTTAATAGCCACCTCGAGCTCCCACTTTGCATGTCAAGATCCCCCAGCAAATTGCTTTCATGTAACGGAAGTTTGCTTTTTGTTTTATGATCTGGGATTAGCAGTGCTTTTACGCGGGTCTGCTTCCGTGTGTACCTTTGTTGCTTGCTCCCCCCTGAGGGGTCTGTCTTAGATGAAAGATCCAGGGGTAGATCTTGGCAAGTTATTTTGAATAATGGTTATCAGGGCCCCTCCAATATTTCAAATAAATACTGTGGATTATAATAAAATGGAATTCTGAAAGAAAGCCTTAGTGTAACAGACACCGGCCAGACTTCAAAACAAGTATTTTAATATCGTACTCAACTGTAAAATCATTTATTACTTGAATTAATTGTTACTTGATTTATTGACATGATTCCCCTTATTATCAGACAAGAGTTCCAATGACATCATAGCTCACATACTGCCTTTTGCTCACCGTAGTAATAGTTCTCTAGGGTGCACTGTCTCACTGGGGGTCCAAGTGTTTGGAAGTGGGGTACTCTGCAGAAAGGTACTTCTGGGCTACATTCCTTCTTTTTTTAAATTAAAGTATACGGTAGTTGACTTATGTTGTGCTCATTTCTGGTGTACAACACAGTGACTCATATATATATATATATATATATATATATATTCTTTTTCATATTCTTTTTCATTATAGGCTATTATAAAATATTGAATATAGTTCCCTGTGCTATACAGCAGGTCCTTGTTGTTTATCTACTTTGTATATAATAGTGTGTATCTGTTAATCCTAAATTCCCAGTTTGATCCCTCCCCGCCTTTCCCCTTTGGTAACCACAGTTTGTTTTCTATGTCTGTGAGTCTATTTCTGTTTTGTAAATAAGTTCATTTGTGTCATTTTTTTTAGATTCCACATATGATATTATATGAGATTTGTCTTTCTCTGTCTGACTTATTTCACTTAGTATGATAATCTCTAGGTCCATCCATGGTTGCCCAGATGGCATTATTTCATTCTTTTTAATGGCTGAGTAATATTCCAGTGTATGGATATACACCACATCTTCTTTATCCATTCCTCTGTCTACTGGCACTTAGGTTACTTCCATGTCTTGGCTACTGCATTCCTTCTTTATAAGGCCCTGGCATCCTTGAGATTTTCCCTACTAGGGCTGTGTAAGCAATTGCCCTACCTGGTTGTGAATTTTTTCCCCACTTTCCTCTGCAACCTTGTACAGACTCTATGACCATTGTGAACTTGCTGGGGGGGCGGGGGGCAGAGGGAGATGCTATGTCATTGCTAAATATTGTAAGAAGAATCTCCATTGTTATTAAATGAACTGCATGACCACTGCGGAGTAACGGAACTAAATTGTTGGTCCAGTCAGAAGAGTCACTTTGGAATGCTACAAACTTCTCCCTGAGATGCTGCTATCGCTAAAACACATCTCTATTCAGAGATATTTTCCAGTCATTTCCAAGGCAAATCCCTTTACTTAAAACTACATTTCCTTTCACACCATAAACTATATTATTTGGCTTTACAACTGATCACGTTTAATAAACTGGCATCAATATTTTTATTGTTTCCCAAAATTAAACTTTCCGTCAAAGTCTGATGATTTCATTCACTCAGGATATTCAAAAGGCTGCACCCTTTGAAGAGAATTCTCAAAAGATGAGCTCCAAGAATGTTTTGAAGGAAAGAAGGACAATCGAATTAAATCTGGCCTCTCCGGGGATCACAGAGCCATTGACGGACTAGCTCGAAAGCTCCTAGGTTTGTGTTCAAAAGGACATTGTCCTCTGTACCATGGCAGCCCAAGGTGTGTAAAGAGAAAGGGGCTGGAACCAGAGCTGGGACAGAGCCTGGCACGTGCACCCACTCTCCTTTGGATCTTGAAGAGCCCGGTTGTGACCTGACACATGACTTTTTCCAACCTGCCCCACTCATGGGGCATCATAGAAAGATTCAGGATCTGAATCGTGGATTCCCCTCCACTGTCTATAAATAAACAATAAGTTCGCTCCTCTGCCCCCTGGGGCACCTGGGAAAATGTCTAGTACCTTCTCGGGTAGCCTACCTCTGGCTCTTCTTATAAAAATCAGCAGTGCTTTCTTAGGATACGAGTGAAGTCTGTTTGGCTTAAGTAGGAACAAATGCAGTGAACCTTGAGAAATCATCTATCTTCTTCCTCTTTTGTTTTTCCTTTTGGCAGCTTTTCACGGGAATCTGTGTTTATTGGTTGAGGGCAGATCTTTGTGTTCATAGTGAATTGAAAAGGAATAGGAGGAAGAGGCAGTTAAATCGGGCACGAACGGTTTCATTGACAAAAGTGGGTGTGTCTAAAACAAATTTTTTTTGTGGACTTAACGACCTTTCAAAATACACGGAACCTCATAAGGTCTTTAAAAATCGGATAACAGTAACAGGCAATGGTGCCACTGGTAATCGCAGCTCACAATGTTCGGGTTCGTGAAAGCAGGCTGCTCGTTCGTGCCTTGGCATTTCTTTCCTTGGATTCTCAGACTTTGGCAGAGGCAGGGGACAGGACCTCATTTTAAAGACAAAACAATTCTAAGGGGCTGGTGGGAAGCCCATCAGTATCCCTGAACTGCAGGATGCGATCGAGACGCACAAAATCTCAACCACTTGACTCGGCTCTCAAGGCCGAAAGGGTCGGTCTGGAGGCTGGAACCGGGTCCTCTCGCTCCAAAGCCACGTGGTCTCCGTGCTCTTGAGATAGAAGTTATCTAGTGTGCTTTGTCAAGTGGAATTTTCAAGGTGAGTCTGGTCGGCACACAGATGCACTATGTCAAGTCAGTGACGTCTCTCTCTTTTAAAACAAAACAGCATGCCTCCCGGTTGTCCCCTTGTGCGTAGATGGTGGCAAATGATTTCTATCATTTGCCAAGCTTTCTATCTCCTCCCTTTCTGTGTTCCACTGAGATCATGGAAATGCCAAGTAAATAACCATGGAGTAAAATGCCTTGGAGAGTATTTATTTAAGAGTATTATTCCAGGATATGCACTCAGATAAAGACTTTGTGTAATGAATGAGTGGCTCCAGAGGCCAAATACCAAGAAGTCATATTCTGTACCCAGTGTGTCCTGGCCAGGGTGAGGTCACTCAGGGTCACCTCAGGACATGCCTTTAAAATAGGGTCACCTTGCCGAGCTCTGAATCCACAGGGGCCGACAGAAACTCAAGGAAGGAGCTTAGGAAAAATTCTGGGCTGTCGTTAGTTTGTCAAAATGTCAAAGTTGGAAACAGGCAAACTAAAATCGGTGGATGCAGGAGGAGCAGGGGTGGCCTTCTAGAGCCTTCTAGAGGCAGTGTGCCCTGGCAGATGTCTGAAAAAGGCCATCCTGGGAAGGCCGGCCTAGGGCGGCCTGGAAAGCTCTGGAATTGGCAAACGCTGGCAGCTGAGAGCTTGCTTCTCATTTACTTATTCAAGGGCCCAAAGAAGTAATAGCAGCTTTTGCTTTTGGTGTCATGTGGCTTCTATGGGAAAGACAGGAAAACCATTGGTGTTTGGGAATTCAGGGTAATAGGTGCTAACATCCCCCTGTTCTCTACACATGCAGCCAACAAACAAACTAAACGCTGACGGCCTGACTTGGAATAAAACACAAAGCAGGAAGCACACGGAGGTCTCTGCATATTTCATGATTATTGACTTTTTAAATTGGTTTTAAAATAAAAGCTTTCTGGGTGAAATACAGGTTCGAGAGGATGGCCAGGAAGTGTGGCTTCAACACCCCACAATTTCTCGTTCCTTCTTGCCTTCAGGCATTCGCTCCACCATCCCCCCAATTTCCCATAAACACGTATCTGTGCTGCAAATTGTTTTACCACCGAAAATGCCATGGATGCGGCTAATGGTGTAATGAACAGATTTTTCATAAACAGACCCGTTTGTTCACCGGCTGCCTGTGAAGTAGGCTGTGAGGTGCTCGTGAAAAAAGCACCATCGGGCCCAGCGCCATCTTCCTCAGGGAGCCGGGCTTACTGTTTTACATAATAAGAACATAAAGAATCGCGTTTTATTGATATGGGAACGCATTTTATTGCTTTCTCTGATTTAGCACCTTTACCAAATGTAGTGGATTAGACTCCCCATGTCATTAAAGCAAGATTACTGGCCCTGTTTCATTATCAGTGTTCTGATTCTTGGGGAAAAATTATCTTCCACAAAGTTTTCGGTTACTTAATGATTACAGTGGGTAGCGATCGTAAAATTCACATGGAACTCTGGTAGAAATGCACACATGGTCTTTATGTCCAAGGTGTGGAGAAAACAAAAGGCTGTCTTTTTCTTTCCTGTATTAGATCGCCTTAGTGGGAGAAACCCTTCCCGCTCACCTGAGATGTGAGAGATGGTCCATTGGTCATACGCTGGGATGGTTCACAGCTGGTGTACGCTGTTCTCAGGTCAGATGGGTACCAAAGCAATATGCATTTCACAGATGGAAAGACTGAGAAGGGCAGTGTCAGTAACTCTCCTGGGAAGAGAAAATGTGCAAGTTGAAAAGTGGAGAGGAGAATTTGAGATGCTCCGAACTTCTCTTCAACCCCTCAACCCAAGACTTTTAAAAAATGGCAATTGGGTGCAACCAAAGTGTTTGCTGATTGATATCAAATACAGTCTTTTCAGTCTGTCCTTTCTTGTCATAGACCCAAGAAAACCCTCTGTTTGTCTCTCCTGAATGTCCTGTTCCACTTGGACGCTTGCCTGCTTCCAAAAGATGATCTGTCACCTGCAGCCGGCGGCCCTGCAACCACCAGCCAATGCGGCTGGTCCAGGCCGCCCACATTGGCGGGCGCTGCTGCCAGGGGACCAAGGGAACACCTGCCATCACATACCTTGTCCGTTCTTCTGTCTACACTGGGAAAGGAAAACTTACCCAGCAGCCAGAAACTGTGGGAGATGCTTCACAAAAGCACGGACTCTATCTCCTGGGGGAGCTGGGGATGGAAAAAGGCATCCCGTGCAAAAGGCTAGGACAGAGAAGAAACTGAACAGAGTATGGACACTGATACTGTTATTTCACTGAACTCCAATCCACAGGGTCTTGAACACTGAGCCTGAGTTTGTGGCCACACTTTCCAATTCAGTTGGAGGGACCCAACCTGGTTGAAAACTTTTCAGATGACTGTGATACGCAGGCCAGGTTGAGAGCTCACTGCTCCAGGCCCTGCGGTGGAAATGGTTGTCCCCCAATTCACAGAGAACACAGAGGCCCAGAGAGGTGGAGTCATTTGTCCAAAGTTGCACAGCTGAGTGTCAGAGCTGTGGTTACGACCCTAGATATTCTGAGCCCAAAGTCAATACCCTGGCTGAGTATTAGGATCATCCAGGAAGAAGTTCTAAGGACTGAGGCCTGGACTTCATCCAACATCAAGCATCCTTATTTTCAAAGTTCCCTCAAAGAATCTAACGTGAAAATTGGATTTGAAAACAACTTCACTAACCTGAAAATGGACCACCTGCTTCAAAATTTCCTAGGGGATGTGTTAACAATACAAATTCCAGACACCACCCCAGATCTCATAAATCAGAACAGATGGGTAGAAGACAAGGATCTGGGTTTAAAATCTAGGTAGAGCTTTTCTGGCAATTTTTTTACACACAGAATTTTGAGAACTAGTGTCCTACCTTATGCTTCTAGCTATTTCCATTTAGGTAGTTTTCTTTCTGTTTCTCTCTCTCACTTTTCTCTCCCCACTACTTCCTCTTTTGGTTCTTATTGTAATAATACTAACAATAATTTCTAAATTTTATTTTATTTTTTTCATTGTGGCCTGCAAGTATTTGTTTCAGTCAATTGCAGTATAGAGAAAAAGATTCTCTCTCTCTCTCTCTCTCTCTCACACACACACACACACACACATACACACCTTTTGTAGTTGGTCTGTTGGTCTGTGTATTAAAAGAAAATGAATCTAGCTTCTTAGGATAAACTTCTTTTTAGCCTGAAGGCTTTTAGCAGATAATTATACACGATACTCATCAACTAGCAAAGTTACAAGAGGTGCTGTCCTGTCATTTCCCTAGCAGGCAGAATTACATATATGTTTTGAAGCTTATTTCATTTTTAATTTAGACTAATCTGGTTCTACCCTTCCTTTTCTTGCCAGTTAGGGTAAAATGGTAAGATATTCTTTTATTCACATTTCCTGGATTCACTGATACGGAGAATGGAGAAAACAGAGAACACAAAATAGGGACAGAAGAGAGAAAAGAAGAAATTGCAGAAGATAAAGAACAAACTGAAAATAATAAAGCAATTACTGGAGGGGACAAAGCAGAGGAGGTCAAAAAAGAAGGGAGATGGAGGAGGATGGGGAGACAGAGGAGGGTGGGGAGATGGAGACAGAGAAGAAACTGAACAGTAAAGGGATAGGAAGACCCACATGGCATTTTGTCCTTGTTTTAACAAGTTCTTTCCTATTTGATCCTCAATCAATCTGGCCAGGGCAGCAGAACATGAGTCAACAAACACGTACAGATGAGAGCCCTGAGGTCCAGGAAGTCAGGACCTTCCTCTGGCTCCCCAGCCAGGAGCTGCAGCCAGAAGCCAGCATCCTGGTTTTCTGATGGTGCTTTAAGTTTTGCTTTCTGTTCAGCGGGTCCCACAAAAAGCACTTATGGCACAGCATAGGCCTTCCCGGGGGCAGAGGCCCAAGATGATGGATGGAGGGGTTGAGCGCAGAGCAGAGCCAGGCTGAGGGCCCTGCGTGGGGCTCCCACTGGACAGGCTGCCCCTGAGTTGTCACATCAGGGAAATCCTGCCTCCGACCCCGAGGCAAACGTGGTTTGGGTTTTTCAGTTTCCTTCTCTTGCCTAACTCGGGCCAGAGCTCAAGTTCCAATCAGATGCGAAGGCTTAGTTTCAAGGCGACTGGAATTTCCTTCCCGGGAGGTGAACTGATCCCAGGAGGCCCTTGGGTACCCCGCTGGCCATGGCAGCAACTAGATCTGCCCAGATGCTGGCTGAGGCCACACTGAGCCCATGACCCAGAGGGATGTTGGTGCAGGCTAATCTCTAACTTACCAGCAGTATCTGTTTTTTCTTTTTCATGCTTGAAGGAAGAGGTGTTTTGAGTTCCCTGTCTCTTATCTCTCCTCCGCTGCTTGGAAATACACAGAGGGAGCCTCTTACCTGTGGGTAGTTTGCAGGGCACACACCCTCTACGGTTGTTTTATTCCCTACAATTAGAAATGTAGGAAGTAGTTCTTTCGTAAATGAACTTGAAGACATAAACACTGAGTCCAGAGCTCAGGGTAGGTGGAGGTCTGGGAGATAAGATGAGGATGAATTGTAAACAAACGGAGCAGAAGAGGCAAAGATTCCAACCCAAGCCGGGAGCAACTGAGTCAGCCTGCACTTTTCCTACCCTGAGGATGGCGCTTCATTGGAAAACACCATCCCAAGGTGATGGTGTTTTTCCCCACTTATCTCTAATGCATGTTTTATGAGCCAAAAGCCATGCCATCCAAGCAACACAGGAGTGAAAACACGGGCACAAAAAGTCCTGCTGTGTATGCAAGTCTTAGAAATCTGTTTTCCTGAACAAACAAGTCCGTTGAAAGAACAAAGTCTGAAAGTGAATCATAAACTCTTGTTTTGTTGGAGCAGAAACTGTTTTTGAAAACATCTCTGTTGGATTGGGGGCCACAGATGGGCAATGGAGGACCAGAAATTAACTATAAACTTCCAAGAAGGAGATAGACCAGCTGACAAGTCTGTTCTCTTTCTTTCTTTCTTTTTTTTTTAATTCAAAGGCAAAGATAACACAAATTTTCCAACACATTGACAACACTGTACACTGTGTAAAGCTTCAAGTAAACAGCTTTTGTTAACTCTCACATAAATGAATTTAATAGGTGGAAACAACATCCTTAATATAAAAGCTTTGTCAGAAACCCAAAATGAATTTTGAATCTGGCTTCACAGGAATTAACGTAAGCAACCTGGTGAAGACTTTTTTTAAAAATAAATCCTAAAGCATTATGAATTACTGAAAATTATGTAGCTGAAAGAAATCCTCTGAATTGTATTACTTTCTCTACTGGAGGTTGGTATTGTTCTTTCTAATGGGAAAGCCAACTCTATTAAATGTAAAAATCCAAATACTTTACTTTGAGGCAATATGTTCAAATATTTTCTTTTCAGAACACGAACACGGCTCCTCAGAAAGCTTTGGACATTTGAATGAAAAGTATAAGGCTGCTTAGACTAGACATACTTGTTTGGAATACTTGAAAACTACTTAAAATTTCTCTTTAATAATATGATCTGGGGATTAAATCTAACAAGTGTGGGTTTCCGTATATACACACAGGATACTTGGGGGACATTTGTCCTTTTGTAAAAGCTGACTGACTTTGAAAATATCCAAGAAAGCCCCTTCAAGCAAAAAATAAAATACCGACTTAAGCTCTAGGCAAATTCCTTCAAACACCAAACTACGATTTTCCGGAGTTTTAAAATAAGTAGATTTATCATAAAAGTTCCCCACTTTTGGATGATACATCAAGCCACCGTAACTTAAATTGTTTTGGAAACCCCTGAATCAAGCCCTATTCATTTCCATTTGCCTCCAGCAGTGAAACTGACCTATATTTGACTAGACGGAATGAACGGGAAATATATAAAAGAATGAATTCTCTTCTTTGAGTATCAGCTATCTTTTAAACTGATTTACAAAAGACTTGATCAGTGTGGCCATAATTAGAGGTCAAGGACATGAAAATATAATCTTAGTTGTGTACACGCTGAGTTTTCAGTTATTTTCCTAGTTTCTCACTTTGTCATAATCTCTCCATGTGAACACAGGCAAATTACTACTTTTGCTTCATCCACCTGAGCGCCCACGATGTTCTGGGCAACAGGTGGGCATGGCCAGGGCCCTCGTGACCGCTGGCTGCCCGTCCCACCCACCTTGCACGGGGCTGGCTCTCGGGCACACAGTCCCTTTGGACAATCTGTTGAGGTGTGGCAGGATGTGATTTTGTTTACAGGGCAATGGCTCTCCTGGTGACACTGTGCCAGGAATCCAGACTCTTTTCCCAGAAAGAATGTTTTTCCAAAGGGTAGAGCAATATCCCCTCCTGTTATATGGAGAGTTAGTAAGATGACCCGAGAACTACAGGTACACACCCAAGGGCAGTGTCGGGTGTGCATATGCCTGAGGCACAAACGTGTCACGAGGAAGGCTGAGGGCACCCAGGACACCAACAGGCGGCCGGATAGGGCAGCCCACAGACCTGGGTGCCTGCCAAGAGGGGATGCGACACAGGTGCAGGAGGACCAGGGAGACACATGCTGCTCAGGCTCCTGAGTTACAGCTGGGGGAGTGTCAGAAAAGAGAGAAAACTGAGACCGGGGTCTGTGAGGAGGGGCGGAGGGTGAGAAAGCCCTCACACATGCATTTATCAGTTGAGACGTAATGACAGACTAGAGAAAGAGCAGTTAATAAAATATGGTCCGTTTCCTTAGAACACAGCCCAGAGAGGGAGCCAGGTACGCAGACAGTCAGCACAGCAAACAGAGGACTGACTGCACCTGGATGCAGGGATGAGTCAGGACTGGGACGGCACCAGGGGGGTCCCTCGCTCTGCTCTGGGGCTGTAAGAAATCTCCGCGGAGGACAGAAATTGGGGTTCTGTCGTAGAGGATGAGAAATAACTTTCTGGATGTAAATTTAAAAGTTAAGTAAATTCTTGGTAGAGATCAGTGAAAGGAGAATGCACACCTGAGGTGTAACGAGAACATCAGGTGACTGGAGCAAAGGTGCTATCGGGGAGGGGATGAGCTGTGGTGAGACGGGACGGGGTACACGGGAGGGTCTGGGGGAAGACTCTGCAGGGCCAGATGGACTCCTGTGGCCTTGGGATTGGTTTTTGTGGAGCAGGGTGTGTGTGTGTGTACATGCACACACGTACATGTATGTGACTGTATAGATGCTTATTTCATTCAATGAGGATGCGACTAGAGATGGAAGGACAGACCCTGAGGGAAAGAGAGTGACTTTGATTTGGGTCACCTTCCATTTGAAACGCTGAGAACCTCCACATAGAGATTTCCAGAATGCAGGTGGAATTACGCCTGCAAGATAAAACCCAGAGTCCTCCAGGTTGGTGCAGGCAGGAGAGTATCCTGTGGTTATCCAGGGGCAGCTGGAGCCCAGGACCCGGTCACTTGCCCTCAGAGACGCTTGAGGCCCACTCTCATTTCAACACCATGATACTCACGCCAGTATTTCTCATTTTCCACATCACTCTGCTGCACAGCTGAAAAGAGCTCGGACTATCTCAACAGCCATAACCCAAGATGAATGAAGGACTTACCAGGGAGTATTCCTGGGATTTTCCCTTAAAAATAATCAGTTTCACAAACACTGTATAATTTCTACGTGTCATCAATGCTAAGCACACATTGACGTTTTATGTTTTCATATCTCTGAAGTTCATATGCACCTGCCAGGTACTGATGGCCAGGCAGCCTGTGCCCTAATTGTGTGTGACCTTAGCTGTTATTCCTATGGCATCAGGGGCAGTGAAAACCCCTCTGTATTTCAGCTGTCAAAACACTTATGGGGGCTTCCCTGGTGGCGCAGTGGTTAGGAATCTGCCTGCCAATGCAGGGGACACGGGTTCGAGCCCTGGTCCGGGAAGATGCCACATGCCGTGGAGCAACTAAGCCCGCGTGCCACAACTACTGAGCCTGCGCTCTAGAGCCCACATGCCAGAACTACTGAGCCCACGTGCCACAACTACTGAAGCCCGCCGCCTAGAGCATGTGCTCCGCAGCAAGAGAAGCCACCACAATGAGAAGCCCGCACACCGCAACGAAGAGTAGCTCCCGCTCACCGCAACTAGAGAAAGCCCGCGCTCAGCAACGAAGACACAACACAACCAAAAATAAATAAATAAATTTATTTTTTAAAAAAACAAAAACACTTATGGGATAAAACAGCTCATTTGTAATGATAAGGGGGCCGATTCATCAAGAGAACATGACAATACTAAAGGTTCACGCACCTCATGGGGCTTTTAACTACCTGAAGCAAGAGCTGACATAGATGAGAGAGAAAGCTATGGTTCCCTCATGTTGAGCTCGGCCATGTCCATCACTGTCACCCGGAGGTCTCGTGAGGCGAACAGACTCCCGGGCACTCCTCCAGACATACTGAATAGGGAGGTCAACAGCGGGGTGACTGATAGCTTAACATGCTCCCCAGTTATTCACGGACAATCTGAAATTTGATAACCATTGACCAAAATAACCATAGCCTGAAAAACGTTGCAGAGCTGGTGTTGCCATTTTGGCAGAGAAAGAAGCACCCCCTCTTTTCCTTGCATCCCTTATTTCTATTTCTTCTTTTCTTCCCTTCCTTTATTTCTTCCTTTCTCTCTTCCTCCTTTGTGCATTTATTGAGCAACTACTATATTTGAGAACCCGCATGAGGTGCTTAGGCTACAGAGACGCATGAAAGATCATCTCAGCTCCCTGAGCACATGGTGTCCACTGTGACAGATGGGAAGGATTCATTACCAAGGAGGTCTCAGCGGACGGGCTGAAATAACCCAGGCTGTGGGTGTGTTCATGCTTATCACGTAAATGGTGGAGATATCTTTGCTTTGATGTGATGAATGTTCAACCCGTGTTTATGGAAAACAGAGAGAGACTAGAACCATTTATCTCTTGTAACCATTCCTGCTCCATCATAATAAAACTCTGAGCTGTTTCTGTATCAAGTTCTGGTTTGAAAATCCTAATGTAATATAGGCTGTTTCAAAAAATTCACAATCCAGGTGCCCCCCACCTCCCCAAGCTATGTTCTAGAACCAGAGTTTGGGAGACGTGAACCTCACTAAAACTTTGCCTGTTTGGTACAAAGACAGGAGGTGAGGTTACATAACTTATGCCCCAGGACATGCTGGGTATCAGGAGAGTTGAACGTTGAATTCTCAAAATATGCAATACAGAGGCTGCAGAGATTCAGGCAACAGCAGACGTTTCTGCATGTCTGTTACTTTTCAGGCACAATACGAACCTCTGGGGATTCAGAGATGAATAATATTTAGTCCTTTTCCTTATGGAGCTGAGAACCTGGTGACGGAGGCAGGTAAGCCCATGACAGACAGGTGTACTCAGGGCTCCTCTGAAATCTCTGTTTGTTATGACCACACATTGGTGTTAATTTTCTATTCTAGATCCATTCTAGTTTCTTGAGCTTCTCTTTCCTTCTGTTCTCTGCCCCACCTCTCACCCCTCCGGAGGAAGGTGGTGGGTGCGGAGGCCTCAGCAGGGCAGCTCCAGGCGGGAGGCTCTGGCTTGGTCTGGCTCCCCATCTTCAGCACAGTGTGGGAACCCCTGCAGGACAGCCTCCCTTTCTGGCTGTATTCTGGTATTTTCTTTGGGGATGCAAAGGAAGTATTGACGTTTCAGAAGCAAAGCCTCAAATAGTTAACTGAACGTTTAACAGTTGACAGTGTTGTGACTGGGCAGTACCCAGGTGGCATGAGGAGGCCAGGCCAAGCCCCACCTGCTCACCTAAGTGGCTCCATCTGCAAAGGTCCAGGGAGGAGAGAGCACCTGCTTTGGCAGGTTGGATGCCTCTTTCTGTCCGCTTATACCTGATAAACTTCCCCAAATCATCACTCAATTGCTGATGCGCTGTCTGCCTTCATGGCAGATGCAGGGCTCTTTTTTCTCTTCATTTATCCTGCCCTCTTCTGGTCTGTTACTCATCCATTTAATACATTGTTTGAGGGCCTTGAAGGTGCCAGGCAAACGTGGTGTTCATCTGCCACATCATGGTCTGGCCGTCCAGCGATAAAGCAGCCTTTACCTTTGTTTGTCAGGTGCCCAGCTCCTGAAGGTTAGTGTGGTCCCAGTGAGAGCCAGGCCTCTGAATATCTCATCACGGACCACGTGTACCCCGGGGATCCCTTCTCTGCATCGGCCACTGCATCTTTGACATAAAAGGCGACCGAATGCACAAAGATCTATGGTGGTCCTGCTGTCAAACAGCCCTGCTCCTCAGAGCAGAGGGGATTTGAGGCAGAAAGAAGGAGGTAAAAGAAAAAACAAATTAATTAGCTTGTCAGATCCTTCCTCTCAGACAGCACAGATGCAATAATAGGTGTTTGCATAATGAGGTATGATTTCTCAGTAACGCACGGCTTCCGTTACCTTGCTCTGCTTTATGTACCGATTTTTGCCCCAGAGGTAATTGTGAATCAGCACCGATTTCCAAAAGTTGTAAAAGACAGATCAGGGGACATTTTGCCACATTGAATAAATCGAGTTACTCTTAAATGTGTGTGTGTCTAGGTCTAGGTGTTATGAGGTTGAAGTACGATACCAATTTTTTAGCTGGGAACTCAATGGATATTAAACAAAAAACTGTGAATTATTTTTAGTAAAAGTAGTTAATAAGACTTTTATTAAATTTTCAAAAGCACATTTCAGCATGTTTAAATATTTTGATGTAAAATTTCGTTGTTCACTAATTCATGGTTCATACTTTGCAGGACTATTAGGAAGAAGATGCAAAAATCCTCAAAAATCTGTGCAGTGCAAATAATCCTCAAATGAATTTTTAAGGAGACTGCTCTGATCACAAACAACTTACATCTCTTTTTGGTTTAATTTAAAATTTCCCTGCATTGAAACATTTGAAAGGACTACGGAAATATTTTCTGGATCCAGCTACTGATTTAAGTAAACATTGCTATATAAATAATAGTCATTTATATGGGCAAATTAAAATATTTTATATTATCTGCAATAATAATGATTCATCCCACATAACCATATTACAGTGTTTCAACATGGTATGTAAAACTCATAGTTTATTTTCAAATCTATGATTTGCTTCAAGAATTTTATTTATAATTTCAGTTTCTTTTGTTCCAGCAGTGGGATATTTTTCCAAATTGAAATAACAAAAACTGCCAATGAAAATCTAAAAACTACAACGATCCAAGAAAGATTGCTTAGCGTGCTACTACTGTCAGTAGAACACAAATTATGTGAGAAAAGTCTTCACGATAGCACCAAAATTAGTGAATTTTTAAAAATAAAGGCAAGGAAAATAGTATGCGATGAATACATCATAATTTATTCATTTTGTATGCAACTACTTTAGCACGCGTCCAAACGTCTCCAGTCCATCAGCAGAACGTCTAGAACTGAGCATGTGTAATTTATTTTGTAATTATAAAGACATGTTTGTCGAGGTGAGGATAAGGTGCATTTGATTTAGCTGTTTGTTAGTGTCTTAGAGCATTTGTACCGCTGTAACCAAATACCACAAACAGGGTGGCTTACGAACAGCAGAAATTTATTGCTCTCACCGTTCTGGGGTCTGGACATCTGCAAATCAGGGTGTCAGCATGGTTAGGGCAGGGGGCTCTTCTGGTCGCAGACTTCTCACTGTGTCCTCACATGGCAGAAGGGGCTAGGGAGCTCTTGGAGTCTCTTCTATAAGGGCACTAACCCCATTCGTGAGGGCTCTGCTCCCAGGACCTAACCTCCTCCCAAAGGCTCCCACCTCCTAATAACATACTGGGCGTTAGGATTCCAACCTGTGAATTTTGAAGGGACACAAACATTCAGACCATAGTAGTTAGTCTGATTTGTGTCTCTTAAATACTGAGACATGGTGTGCCGGCTTTGATTTTTACTCTTACCCTGATCCCTCCGATGTCAGGGGTGAGCCTGGATGGATACGTGCACAGGCTTCCGCCAGAACTGAGGCTGGTGTCAGGTTCTTTGGCTTGTTTGGAGGAAGTTATTGGGGAGGGTGTTTGAAGAATCCATTGTCTGTTGACCTTTTCAGTGAAGGATTTAATTCTGCTGTTGAAAAAACAGTAGGCATCCCGCCACATTCACTGTAGCTTCTTGGTTCCGAGGTCAGGTGAGTTTACAGGGGTTTGAGTATAGGTAAACCAGGATAGCACAAATCTAGACAATTGTAATCCACACAGAGATGGTGCCAAAGTCCTGAGCACCCCATTTCATCTCCCCATGTTCACAGAGAGAAGCCAGGTTGTCAAAGAGAAGGCAGACTCAGGAATCAGGCCTCAGAAACTTGTCACTGAAAAATAGAGTTTGGGGAGTTTAATTAATTAATTAAGTAATTAAACTTTAATTAATTACCCCCAATCTTCAGAGAGGCAGCCTCTCAAGACATCAGTGCTATCACGGGGCATAGGATCTGGCACATAGTAGGCATTCAATGAACAAACGAAGGAACAGGTGAAATGAACTTGTATATCAGCATCACCCCATAGCATAACTAGAATAACTGAATTCTGAAAGGAGCTTAAAATTTGCTTGATGTTAAAGGTGAAGTGAGAAACCACGTACCCAGGTTAATTTGGTTTCTCTCCAAGTAACAAT
The DNA here is from genome assembly GCF_965194825.1 of Balaenoptera physalus. Classification (NCBI taxonomy): domain Eukaryota; kingdom Metazoa; phylum Chordata; class Mammalia; order Artiodactyla; family Balaenopteridae; genus Balaenoptera; species Balaenoptera physalus. Next base: position 3,169,696 of record NC_138899.1, read on the forward strand.
GTGACTAGTGTTTTATTTGGACCAATGTTGAAGAGTCCAGCATTTTCCTCCCAATACTTATGCTACGGGGAGGCCACTAAGCTCCCTAAATAGAGGAAGGAGTAGGTGACTCATCATAAAAAGGTTTTTCATTTTTTCTGCATCTCCTTAGAGCATTTAGCTATCACCACTACAGATGTGGTCACATTGAACACTGTCTCGATTCCCTAAGAAGCATCTTCCAGAATTCAAAGGCAAAAAAGAGAGGGATCCCCGGTTTCCTATTTGATCCTCATAAGTTCAAAGCAGTGAATGCAGAGAAAAATTCACTTAGATTTTTCAGTGACTACCATGTTTCTGGGCCTGAGGAATGTGCTCTAGAAAACCTCCTTTCATAGGTTTTAGAACATAGTGATTCAACTTAGCACGCTGGTTTGGAAGTCTCCTAGTACTTTGCAAATGAACTCGGCTAACTTACAAATCAGCAGTGGGCTGGGAAGAAGGAGAAATCCAATTCTATTTTTTAAAAACAGAACTGGGCTTCCCTAGATGACCAGCACTCATTAATGTTAAGTGAAGGGTAACCTGTTAAACTTTAAAAAGGTGAAGCTTGATGCAGCATCATGAGACATCACTGTAACCCAGCATCTTTAAAATAAAAAGCAACACTTGAGTGTCACTTAAAATTCCCTGAACCAGCATCTCTCCTGGCTGTACCATGTGCATGTGGGCAGTGATGGCCCAAAGTCTATTTTCCTTAAACTGGTTCCTTTGCCTGGTGCTTTCATTGCCTCCATAGAAAGTTCTAGAAAAATTTGACAAGTCCCTCTTCTTAAGGATGGGAGTCATAGTGTGGCATTTCCATATTATATGAAAAAAAAAAGTGCCAGAGTGAAAAGTTAACCAATAAAATGACGAGAGATTCCAGAAGTCACATGGAAGTACTGGCCACCGGATTCTGAGCTCAAAACAGTCTCGTATCTCATTTCACATGCGTCTCGTTTGCTACTGAGTCTTTCCTAGTTCTTTAAAACAAAACTATTATACCAGATCGAAAGCCAAGATGCACATTTGCTAATGAGTCTCTGTCCCAAAAAGTAGATTTAAAATTTTAATCTTGACTGACTTTTAAATGTAACCTAAGCCCAATAAGGGTCTCTATTAATATATAGACATATCGGAATCATTATGTAGATTTCGCACAGGCAGGGAAAGCACTGATTTTCTATGCAATTACCAGCTCCCATTCTCCCCTCTTTAGGAGAATTAACATATTATGTAAATTATTTGACAAATAAGGTGCAGATGTCATTAATAAAACATGAAAGTGGATCAGTGTCGCCAATTAGCATTTTCATTGTATTTCCAGTCCATTCTCAGCTTACAGCTTCTGTACTTTGTGAAAAACCGTGTTGCCAGCCTCAGAAAGCTTCTCTATATGAGAGTTCCAGCCTGAACAGAGTGTGTGCTGATGGGCTGGCTTATGGGGAGGCTAGCAGCTCTCATGTAGGAGGAGGGAGGGGACAAGGGGGGAAAGTCCAGGTAGACCCAACCCCCCTCCACCCCGGCCCATCCCGGTACCTACGTGCCTCATAAAGCCTCAAGTCCATCCCACCTGTTTCCCGGGTGATGACATTCTGGGCTTGTTTACGGAAGTTCGCTAAGCAGAAGGTCAAATTTAGATACGGTAAACTTTACCCTCTTCTAATAGGTTGAGATATCTTTTCGTGGCTGGATTCAGAATCATCCCCACAGCGAGATTTGACCCTCAGTGATTTGTTCTGGGGTGTTGGTTGGTGAGCAGTAGATGCAAGTTTCCTGCTCTGGGGTGAGGTTTCTGGGAGACCATCATAGAACAAGCATTCATTTCTGCTGTTGTGGACTTTTACAATCAAAGATGCTTCTTACTTTGAAGCAATCTCAGTCCCTACGTACATACATACCATTTCAAAGGAAAAGAGGGTTTTTTCTTCTTTTTTTCCACACGGATAGTGTAGTAATTGTCATCATTCTTAACACGGCGTCACAGAGATGAGATCTTGCTGATAAACTGGATAGAAAGCACTGGAGGAAAATTACTTGGGAAGGGATGTCCCAAGCACTCATTCTAAAATTAATTTCTCTAAAGGAAACAATACTGCTAATAATTAAAAGATGTGTGTTATCAGGGGGCCAAATAAGAGAGGAATTTCTCTCTCTTTGCTTGGATCAACTCAGATGGCATTATGTATATATATGATTTAGCAAGACAGGGCCCCTGCTGTTGCTGCCATTAACCAGACTGGGGGGGAAGTGGTGGCAGCTGAGGGGCTGGGGGTGGATGAACAAAAGCCAGGGGGTCTGATAACCCAGCCAGCCTGCCAGGCTGACCGCGGTCAAAGACGGTCAACTCTCCCTTTCTCTCTGACCTGGGGGAGCCGGTGACCTGGGTTCTCCTTTGATGTTTCAAAATTCCCACTTTTGTTGTCAATCACAGAAACCCTTTGTGACGTGGTCAGCAGCTCCTAGATGCCGATAAAGACATGAACACCTCAGTCGCCCACCAGGTACCATCCAAGCAAAGAAAATACCTGACCCACAACTGCCAACGGTGCCCGATCCCCACGTCTTACAAAACACCGACAGCAGGCAGCGACCTTGCAGCGTCTCACCCATCTGCCCTCCCTGGGAGACTCCAGCTTCATTTCGCTTTCAAATATTTAACTTTAACCTGTTTAATATTTAGTAAGGCTAAAGGAATAAAAGATGAATTATTGAAGAGATTAATGTTTTTAATCACCCCCCCCAAAAGTCACAGCCATGCTGCTTTGTATCAAAAACTCATTTCACAGGCATTAATTTTTTAATAAAATACTGATTGTGTGATGAAGAAGTGTTTCTAATAAGCTCCAGTAGTCCGTGGGAAGGGCATTCTTATTTTCTTGGGCTAAGTGCAATCTGAATTGAGTTCTTTCTTCTGTGGGTTCCAGAAACTGTTGGGAAAAAATTCGAAAGGGATACACCCTTAGTTTTTCTCCTAATTTGTAATTTGAGTGAACATTTGAAACCCGATGACATTGGAAACCTCCGCCACGAAGGGGAGGACATGGCATTTCAGACCATAACTCAGCAGACAAAGGGATCACCATTAGGAATTGTGTCTTCTGGGGGCAAAAGGAGTGGGGGGCAGGGTGGTGAATATTCAGGCAGAGTCAATGGGGTGGGGCTTTGTTAATAGAGAAATCCAGTTTGGAGCCAGCACAGATGGTGGGGTGAGGGAGGGGTGGGTATGGGGGGCGGAGGAAGGATGGTGGCTAATTTCTCCCTCCACCTTTGTTTTTTGCTATACATGTAATTTGCAATATCACCTTGTATTTCTCTTTCACTTCCGCAGTTGAGAAGAGACGCTATCCTCACATCTATTACTGCAACTCACAAAAATTCCTTAGTAATGTTTCCCAGGGAGCAGATATTTTCAATGGTACATGGAAGTGATAATGGTGGAGAACCCTCCCTTGCATATTATTTCAAAATGAATATGGTAGAGGCAGACAAGGAATGTAGGTGAACAAGCTGCGATTCGGAGAATATTGACAAGATTGAGACTAAAAAACCTTGTCACTGGAAGAAATTTGCAAGGTTATAACATCAAATTGGAAAAGAGGGAGAAGCTTGGGTTCAGAAAAAAGGTGAAATTGTTTTAATTGGAGAAGGAGAGAAGAGACAGTCCTCGTGGCACGCACTATGGCATAGACTTTCTGCATAGAGACAGTTTATGGGGATTTACGCCAGCGCCGCTGCAGGGATGCATTCGTAAATGCATATTTGTAAGTCCTCCCGAAGCTGGAAGCAAAGCCGTGTGACATGAGAGGGTCCCTCTCAGGAAGTGACTGATTCCTGCGCCCCTGGGCGGAGAGGGGTTCCCGTGATCACAGAAGCGAGACCCTCTGTTACCCTGGGGGAGACCAAGTCTTCACTGCTCCTAGCATCTTTTAGAAGCTAGGCAGCACAAGGGACCGATAGCTCTAAAAGAAATGGGAAGCCACTTTCAAGAGATTGCATTTCAACAAGCTGGATGCATTCCTTTGTGTTCCTTCTTTTGAAGGAATGATAGTTAGCACCCAAGGTGAAGGGCAGCTGTAGTTGCAGACAGAAACACACGCTCCCGAACTCAGCTTTTCACTGGAGAAAATGCAAGACAGTGAAAACTCCTTTTAAAAACATCAATACCTTCTATTTATAGAGCTCGCAAAAAGGGTTTGAAGTCAAAAGCAATCATAGCCAATGTTTTAAAACTCTACATGTGCAAAATAAACTCACAAAGCTGTTTAAAAACATTAGGTCAAAGGTCCAGAAACATACATCTGGGTCTGCCATCTCGAGTTTGTCTTGTGTACATGGAGGAAGGTATGTAAAATGACCCCAAAATGCAGTTTTTATGACGACTTTTACAATGTGATCCAATTGAACTTACACTCTTTGCTTCAGATAGATTTCTAGAGTTTTGTCTGATGATTTCTTTTGGTAAGTTATATAATTTATTTTTCCTGAAATGCAACTCATGTATTTCAGAAAAAGAAAAATCTCTCAGTTTAGGGACTACGGTTATGAGTAATCGTTCATTGCGAATGTTTGTGACTGGCTGAGTTTAGATTTGCATAAATGCTTTCAAGCAACAGCATTTTACTTGAAGATTCTCAAGCCTTTCAATCAAATAAAAACTCTTCCCATTTTGGGGGGTGGAGGGGTGGAAAACTGGGGAGATTTTTCTTACAAAGCCCTGGTTACAACACACACACATAAAACATCCTTGTTTTATAAAAGAATTTACTTAAGAACATCTTTGAGAGGCCTTCAGGTGCATGGTGGGGTTTGTCTTTTTTTTTTTTTTTTATTGAAGTATAGTTGATTTACACTGTTGTGTTAGTTTCAGGTGTACAGCACAGCGATTCGGTTACACATACATATATTCTTTTTCAGATTCTTTTCCATTAGAGGTTATTACACGATATTGAGTACAGTTCCCTGTGCTGTACAGCAGTCTTTGTTGTGGAGTTTGTCGTATCTGGAGGTGCCGTTGTGAATATGCTTCACACAGATCCCTTCATACGGAACCAAGAACAAGAACCGATTCTCATCAGGCAGAGCCTGGGGCACCTGTGACACAGAGACCGCACCAAATGTTTCCCATGTCTCAGGTTTTCCACCTAAATCCTGATAACTCTCAACAGATGGCCTCCTCCCCAAATCCGCTGAGAGAAACCTACCAGGTTACTTGCTATTTTCCATTCTCCTCCACTGATTTTTGTCTTTCTTACTTGCACCCTCTTCCCCGCTTCTTTCCGTCCAGCCGGGAATCCGCCCCTCTCCAGTGGCACTCACCTCCATCCTACTGCCCACGCTGTCCCCAGCCTTCCCTCGAGGCCTGCCGTGTGCAGAGGCAGGTCCCCCACTTCAGGACTGCCTCAGTCCTGAACTTGGAATTTGACTTCTAGCCCCAAGCTTGACTAAGGCGGCTTGTGAAGGTCATGACGACACTTACAAACCTCCTATACATCTTCCCTCGCTCTTCCTCCGTTTCTTCTGTCCTTCCTTCTGGCCTTGATCTCACATCTTATACCCCCTGCTGTCCAACTGCCACTGCATCACTGCACTGAGACTTCTCAGGGACCCAGATCCAAGGGACCCTTCTGTCCCCGGGGGGGAAACTTCCCCGCTGAGGCTGGGCCATCCCCTCCCTCTACCTCCAAGCCCCACATGCCTTGTCCCCCAACTGTCTCTGGGATCATCACCTCCAACGGTGTTGCTGTTGCTTCGTCTTCTTTTCCTGCCTGAACCATAATACGAGCGCTCCCAAGGCAGGTTCTCATTCAGCCCATCTCTTTAGCTTCACCGATGGGCACCTCCAGGGCCCTTGGGCTTGGTCCTGGAGTTGTTAATACAGTGTGGCCATGCAATCCTGCCTCAGCAAGACACATCCATAAGAAATGGGCCACTTAGGCTGCAGTGAGAAGGAAGTGTCAAAACAGGGGCACAGAGAGCCCCAGGGGGACATAAAACAGAGTGGTGATCGGAGGAGGGGAGAGGAGGAATTTCTTGTCTCTTAGGGGACTCCGACGGTCTTCCAGGAGCTCCAGGCAACCCACAAGTCTGGGGCAAGACTGAAAGGTCAAGAGCGGAGGGTACAAGGCAGAAGATGGGGCGTGGACAGGATCGCGATGTGTCATCGTACAGACCTTTTTAAGGAGCCGGTACTTTAGCCTGGGTCACTGAAAGGTTTTTAAGCGAAAGAGTACAATGATCACATTTTGCATTTTAGAAGTTGGACTTTGATAGCTGCATAGAAAACAGACTGGGGGCACCCAAGTGAGCAAGCTGACAAACCAGTCAAGGGGCGATTTGAAAACTTACGGTAAAGTAGGCAGGCGGTGGGGGTCATCCGGATTAGCATCGTGGCGGCCGGGAGGGGCAGATAGATTACTGGCAGGCTGGAGGCTCGCTCATCATTTTTAACTGATTACTAGCTTAGTGATGCTCCCCAAATTGGACAGTCTTTACTGATATCTTCGGTAGAAAAATCCAAGGGTGGGTTCTGATTTGCCCACACGCGGTCCTGGGGCAGAGACGTGGGCTCTTTGATGGAACAGCCTCTTGCGTGACTGAGCCCGGGATCAACGTCAGCAGCCAACAAGCAACGCTGCTTGGCACGTGGGTGAGTAAGAACGGCTTTGGCGGCCGCCATTGGCTCATTGACCTTCCTCCTATATTTCTGACGTTGGGACAGGTGTTGGGACATGGAAATGCAGCCGTCGTGATTCCTCCCATCAGAGAGTTCACAGCCCAGAGAGAGACCCGTGTGCACACACACACACACACGCACATGCACACACACACACAGAGCGCCACCATTAAACTCCAATGTGACTTGTTAACAAAAGCCGTAATCCAACGTGACCTATATAATGAACAACTGCATTAACATCTGGGCCATGAAGGGAAGGGCACCTGCTCTGCTTACACCCATGGAGAAGCTCGTTCAGAGATCTCTGACCTCAAGGAACAAGTGAGTGTTTATCAAACATGCTGCCCTTTCAGGGGCAAGTGAAATGCAGTCCCAATACCAGAAAATGCTGTAGCCCACCTCTTAGGGAGACTCAGTAGGTGGGAAATCTTCAGATACCAATGCCTCCCAACACATTACTTTTGTGAATGTGCTATTTTCTAATATTTGTAATTTTAAGACAGATCTTCATTTTAACAATATTTATTAAGTACAAGAATTCCAGGAATTTGGGGGTGGGCTTTGGGCACAGAATTCTTTCTTGCTCCTCTTCCCTTGGGGTATCCCTGCTGAGGTTGCCACCCTCGAAAACGTCTACACCTAAAAGTGAAACAAAACACTATTTTACCAAGACCTGGGCAGTCCCGTGGGTCTCCCTGAGGTCTGGTGAATGCTAACTTCGACAGTTTGGGTTAATGATTAAGCAGAGTTAGGGGAACTGAGCAAGGCTTTTTGCTTCCTACTCCTTCTTTGAAACCAGACTCCGGGCAACCCCGGCCCCGTGGGGTATCGGGGGAGCTGGTGCTGGGAGACTGGCTCCATCTGGTTAAGGCAGGTCTCATCATCCGTAAAGGCCGAGGGATCGGGATCGGGCCACCCCCCAAGTGACTTTAGGGAAAAGAGGAAGCAGAGGAGTGGCTGGTGGATGCTGGGTGCTGCCCTTAGGGTGCAGCGACCCTGCCCAGCAGTGGAGCCAGGCCAAGGGTCTCACCCATCAGATACAGCTTCATCCAAATGTGGCATGTGGTTGGGTGGCTCAGAGGGTGTGTGTGTGTGTGTGTGTGTGTGTGTGTGTGTGTGTGTGTGTGTGATAAACAGAGGTAGACAGAGAGAAAGAGAGAACTCAGAGCTCAGGTTCCCTCCACTGGTGAGACCCAGAGAAGGAGCCCCAGCTTCAGATCACACTATGGTCAAGATGAGGGGATAAGGAGGTCAACACGAGAGCCGGATATTCTCTAAACACGTTATTCTGCCCTCAGGGAGCTTACAGTCGAGACAGGAGCAGCATTTGTTCCACTAAACTGATCACTCATAATACAAAGTTGCCTTAGACACGAGTTGGATGGAGTGAGGACCGTGAGCCGGTGTCTGGAGAAGATCCTGTACTGGAAGCAAGATGCTACTTCAAACATGAAAGCTGATTCCGTCTCCATAAACAGAGAGGATGGCATTTTAGAGGGGTGAGCCTAAAGCAATATTAAAAGTTCAATTTCTCACCTGGTTCCTCAATCGATTCTTTGTCAAGTTGTGACAACGACCAGGTAGCCTGATAATTTCACGTAGGACACTTGTTCCTGTTTTAGAGACAAAAACATAGATTTTACAGAAGCAACCAGGGAACAGACCTTTACCAAATGCCGCTCCTCCTCCATTCAATGTTCTGTTGTTTAGAACCCGTGCTGATAGATCCTGTTGGCTGTTGCACAAACAATGAATAGTTTTCTTGTCTTTGACCACTTTAGCTTCTGAAGGTAAAGCTGGAATTAGAAACGTTAAAATAAAAATTCCCCCGGCAGAGTGTTGTTAGGAGATTGAAAATCCTAAGAGATCTCATTGCAAGGAGACACCTTTTCCTTTCCTTTTTATTGTACATACGGATGAGAAGATAGATGTTAGCCGAGTGTATCGTGGTCATCATTTCACAGTATACGTAAATCAAACTCTCGTGCTGGAGGCCTTGATCTTCTACAGTGATGTATGTTGATTATTTCTCAATGAAACTGAAAAAAAATTCCCCAGGCGTTGGAGGAATCAGACTTGGGGTCGGGGGGACATACCTGTCGTATGAAGTTGTATCTCCTTGTCCTTTTTCCCTGTTGATGGGTAGAGCCCGGGTGTGTTGAGTTGTATCATAAAAAAACCCAGAGCATTACTACAGACACACCACATGGGGAGCAAGTCTTGTCCGTTGTGAGATTCCACACATGGCCTTGGGTATTGTCCTAACCTCAGATCAAAGTGTGTGGAATTAAGGAAACTGGTCTTCATCACCGTCCCCCAGCATTCCACCCTCACGGTCAACATTTCCATTTTACAGACAAGAAGAAGCCCAAGGTTTCTTGGAAATTCACCAAGTAGTAGCTGAGTGTGTTCTTTAAGCTCCATCTTTTCCTATTTCCAGGTCCAGCTCCAGGAGGATGTGGCACCTAGGGGCCGAGTCAATCCCATTTAGCTTTGCCCATTCGTCCCTCTTAAGTGTTCTCTGCTCCCTGACATAGGTACCCAGGTATTTTATGTTAAGACATTTACATCTTAATGGAGCTATGGAAAGAGCACTTTCCCAGAATCCAGATACTAATTAAACAATGGTCCAGAAGTCATCAGACCTCTTTCAGCCTCTGTGTCTCCATCTGCGTGCATCGGGAATGACAATATTTACCCCAGCATGGAAATATGGTGACGTGCAGGTAATTTCAGGATATGAATTGCTTACATGCGTTTGCTTACGCATCAAACCCTATTTACTGAGGGTCTAGGATGGACCAGGAACAATGATGTGAACATAACAGGTTCCCTTCCTCTCTCACGGAGTTTGAAGTTAAAGAAACGAGGGGCAGACCCTGCATTGAAGCAGATTGAAAACAACCACGTGTGAATGGGGCACAAGGAGGAAGGTTAGCACCAGCGTCCTGTTTGATTTTCAGTATCAGGCTAGTCTTTGAGAAAGTTACCTTCCAGCTGAGATCCAAAGGAGGGGAGGGGTTTGGATCAATCCAAGTCCAGGGAGGGAGATGGCGCATTCCAGAGGGATGGGCAATGTGTGTGGTCCAAGCCAAGTGTGAAGGGCCAGTGTGGGGGTGGGGATACTGTGTATCCTACAGGCCCACCTGGAGAATATGGGTTTCATTTATTATTTTTTTATTCATGTGCACATCTCCCTTTAGTTATTTATCTATTTATTGAAGCATTATTGACTTACAATATTATATTAGTTTCAGGTGTACAGCATAGTGATTCAGTGTTTTTATAGATTGTATTCCATTTAAAGTCGTTACAAAATAATGTCTATATTTCCCTGTGCTATACAATATATCCTTGTGGCTTATTTATTTTATACATAGTAGTTTGTATCTCTTAGTCCCCTACCCCTAAATTGCCCCTCTCCCCTCGCCTCTCCCTACTGGTAACCACTAGTATAATACTAGGTAACACTTCCTACTTTTTTAATTTAATTTGTATTTTATATTGGAGTATAGTTGATTTACAACGTTGTGTTAGTGTCCGCTGTACAGTGATACATATATGCATATATCTATTCTTTTTCAGATTCTTTTCTCATATAGGTCATTACAGAATATTGAGTAGAGTTCCCTGTGCTGTATAGTAGGCCCTTGTTGGTTATCTATTTTATATATAGTAGTGTGCATATGGTCATCCCAAACTCCTAATTTATCCCTCCACCCCCTTTCCCCTTTGGTAACCATAAGTTTGTTTTCAGTCTGTGGGTCTGTTTCTGTTTTGTAAATAAGTTCATTTGCATCCTTTTTTTAGATTCTACCTATAAGTGGGTTTCATGTCAAAGGCGAATGGAAACCTCTCAGTGATCCCGTCCAGTATTACCTTGTCTCTCCTGCTAGACTGTAAACTCCGTGAGGCTGCAAACCGAGATGAACATGCCTTTGCCTTTCTAACGGCAACAGATACTGTGATTTGTCAACTAAACATTTGCTAACCAGAGTGTCCTAAGTTACAGAGATGGCAAAAGTGCCTTATGAGGTGTTTTTCTCAAGCTTTGCAACAACTTGAAAGGCCCTTGAGCTGCAGGAAGAAGAGAATGTTAACTTTGTTCGGTCAAACTAGGTATGTTTTAAAATTAGAGGCAAATACTTCACCCAATATAGTCTGTGTGTATATTTGAGTAACAACGAACAACTCCCCAGAACACATTTCCTTCCTTTTGAAGTGTTTCGGATTTGTTTTTTCTTGTTCCCTTCGGGCTTTTCAGGATATTACAATGATGCTGGTGAATGTTTCCCGTAGCTCTTGGCTGTCATATCACAGAAGGAAAAACAAATAGAAAGACCTCAGGGTAATTGTCTCTGTGTCCTGGACGGGGAGCAGGTCATTCTGGAAACTTGCCCTCCTGGTCCCGCAGACACCAGACCCGGCTGTGAGTGTTTCATCTTGTGGCATGGTAGTTTCTCCATGCTCTCAGCTGAGTCTGTTTTTCTCTATCTTTTTAAAAAAAATTTTATTGAGGTCTAGTTGATTTACAAAGTTGTGTTAATTTCTGCTGTACAGCAAAGTGACTCAATTATACATGTATATTCTTTTTCATATTATTTTCCATTATGGTTTATCACAGGATATTGAATATCGTTCCCTGTGTTATACAGTAGGACCTTGTTGTTTATCCCTTCTGTATATAATAGTTTGCATCTGCTAATCTCAAATTCCCAATCTTTCCCTCCCCCATGTTTTTCTCAATTTTGAGTAAAAAAGGATAGGTGTTTTGTTTTACTTTCATGGAAGTCCGCACCCTCATGGAGAAATGCCTTATTCTAAGAATCGTCTTTAGTGTTAGCATTTGGGGCAGTAGAGTGGTACAAGAGAAAGTGAACTTTTTATGGTACTAGAAATTCAGTGGATACCTGGGGCCGTGTGTTGGGGAGAGCATGGGAAATATTCATTTGATAAATATGAATCTTTTGGGATTAGCAGATGCAAACTATTATATTCAGGAGGGATAAACAACAAGGTCCTCCTGTAGAGCACAGGGAACTATATTCAGCATCCTGTGATAAACCATAATGGAAAAGAATATAAAAAAAGAATATATATGTATAACTGAATCATTTTGCTGTGCAGCAGCAATGAACACAACACTGTAAATCAACTATATTCAGTAAAATAAAAAAATATGAATTGAATGGTAGTGAGAACATAGCAGTGGCCAAAATGCTGTCCGTTCCTGGCGGGGGTCCACCTCCATCTGTGGATGCTGGGATGGATGGGAACAGGTGTGAGCATCTCTGACTGTTCCCACCTGTCAGGTGTGAAGCAGGAAGGACCAGGGGGCTTCTCCCCAGGACGTTACCACCAGCGATGTGGCATGAGGGTCACTTACAGGCCACATTCCACCACGTGTCAAATCTTCACTATCAAGTAGCCACAGAAGCCGTGATACACCTTTTCTGTGCTTTGGGTGAAGCCCCCCACTCTGTCTTCTCTGATTCCAATGAGTATTTTTGTGTAGGGAAAAATGCAACAGCATTTGGTTGAGGGGATAAGCCAGCCTGTGATCTTCAAATGTTTTTCCCGCACCCCTTAAAGTAATTTGGAAAAGCTATGGGTGTACCTCCTCCCACATTTAAGCCGGAAATGAGAATGTTCTCAAGTGTTGTTGTCAGGATGAACTTTTCCTTATAATGTGTATGGAGGTCTATTTGTTCTAAACGTAGATTTGTTCAAACCTTGGAGTGGAAGATTTTTCTCATCACATTCATGTAAAGTGATTATCACACGATCTAACAGAATAAGCCAGTTCTCAAGGTCAACCTGATTTGCTAAAGTAGACTTAATTTTTGCCAGAAAAAGGCTGACTTGATTTTTTTACTTAGCTAAGAATGTCCCCATGGCAACCATGTCCATTCTGAGTTCCATCCTGGGGGGAGTTGGTAGGTAGACGCAGAGGCATTGGAACTGCCCTGAGGTTGTCACCCACCTACATGGCATAAGGTGCTGATGTACTCGGTATATCTTTCCTAAGCTTTCTGGGCTTGTTGTCAAAGGACTATGATTGTTCTATTGTCCTTTGTTCAGTGCTCAGAGGATTTTTGGTCTTACCTTGACCCCAGTCCAGTTAGAATGGGTATGTATGAGTATCTTTGGTAAAGTGGGAGATGACAAGTGTGAAGAGGGGATTGTGGAGGGGCTGATGTTGCAAGCTAAAGGAAAGAGAATCTCTGCAAAGTAAGGATCTGAAAAATGATTCCATTATAATCATTCCTCCCTACCTCCTACCTACAAATCTCATACACCCAGGGAAACACGCCCTCCCAGTCTGAAGACTGCTGGCCAGTGATGGCTCTGCTGTAGATAATAACAATGCACCTTCATAAACGACCAGATGTGTTGAGTGCATGGGGGGCAGGGACTAGAAAAACAATAGAGGTGAGTTTGATTTTTGATGTTATTTTGATCTGTGGCTTTTGATGTTGGAGTGGAGATGTTCTGTGAGCACTTGGACGTTGAGGTGAGCCTTAGCCCCACGTGCCTGTCTTCCTGCTCGCCTCCATGGGTGACCCGCCGCTCCTCTCTGAGACAGTCCTTCTCCTTGCCTATTCCATCTCGTCCTCTCCTTTTACTCAGGGCTGTCTTTCCAGCAGTTTCCACCATCTTCCTCATCAATCTCTTCCTCCGCATCAATCCCATCACGTAAACGTTAGAGGAAAGGCAGGCTCTCCAAAGACCACCCACTCTGGAAACCAAAAGACTTGAAAATGAATACAACTTGGTTATCAGTTTCTAGAAGGAGTGAATTTGTCCTTCTCTACGTCATTTTCGCAGTTTGTAGAGTAGGATGCTCTTGACTTCTTACTGCTTCCAGAGGATATTAAGCTGAAAGAGCGTGATGGGTACTCTTTCCTTCGCTGACTTAAATTGTTTGCCAATTTCTCCTTTTTTATGTGTCTTGAGTTCTCACCCCTATCGAATGACTGTGACCAAGCACAGTTTTAATCAGAATATTTTCAAAAAACAAACGTAAAGACTTATGATGTCAGCAATCCATTTCAACCTTGTTTGCTAGCCATTCAAGAGCCCCTGCAAGTCCATCTCAAACTCCATTACTGCCTTATCGGATGGATCACGTGATTTATATTCCATGTGGGGTAAATAAATGATACTTCGCTAATTACCTGAGGCTACTTCCTCTTTGTCCTTTTCTTCCAACCATTTTGTACACCTGGGTTACCTTTTCTCTTCTCATCTATTTCTGTCACAATTTTACCACCCTTTCAACTACAACACAAGTGCCAACTTCTTCTGTGGGACCTTTCCGAACCCCTGTCCTTCTGAACCGTTATTGATGATGTTTCTACTTACATTGTTTTTAAGACACTCAGCACAATCTTATTTGTGTTGGAATTATCTGGGTGTTTCTATAGATCAGATTCTGTATATGAACGAGGCCAAAGCATGAAACCTTACATACAGGAAAACTAAAAAGCGTTTGAAGGGCGGACGGAAAATTGAGAAAATTGCTCCTCCCATGTTCCCTGGCATAGTTCCCCGTACACAGGTTCACTGAGGCCTCTGCTGGGACATGATCACTTAAGGGAAATTCGGGGCTCATTCTGTATGGGTGTAGCATCACGCACGTAGATGTACATTTATTGAATAGTAGGTTTCAATAATATTACAATGAGCCATAATTTTTCTTCTGAACACTGACTTACGAAATGGAAAGCTTTTATTTTTTGAATGTATATCAAGATAGACAAAAAGCCTTTTAACTGTTTGTTTGTTTTTTAAAACAAAACAAAACAAAAACAAAAAACAAAACCTTCTTTTCAAAAACTGTGTCAAGAGTTCAAATGATGGCCTGGAGGAAAGACATCATAAGGACTCGTGGTTACCCAAGTTGACACCTGAAGTTTCAGGGCCACTGTTTAAAAGCAGATTGGCCTTGTTCTTACCACTTAAGAGCAAAAAGCACTCGTCAAAAACATACTGAAAAGATACTAAATGTTCAGTCGCTGGAAATCATCTTTTCCGTGAAAAAATAAAATAAAAGCTTAAGAGTAAATGTATTCCTCATCTCAGGAACTAGAAATCCAGCTTCAAATACACACAGTGGTTTCAAGCTCTACTGAGCCAGAGTCATCCATTAATTATGGATGACATTAGGTTTTAAACAAATACAAATTGTTTTGCCCTCACCTTAGAACCTCCTGAAGCAAATGTTTTATTCCCAGTGAGAATCGCTTTGCAGAGGTCAGGTCCTTGAATTATTAGAAAAGCTGCAGGGATAGGATGCCATCCAAAAATATAATGTTGTCTTGTTGATACCTGGCTTTTACTGTGCTGTGTTCTGTTATTTATGGGAGGGGGCAGAGGAAGGACACGGTCCTCTGTCCAGTTACTGAAGATGACTCAATAGGCAGGATGAAGGATTATGATGGGAAAATGTCATCTCCAGGCCAAAGATTGCACAATTCTGACATTTTCCCCTAATCTGGGCTCATGGCAGACATCACTGAGGGGTGAAAGCTTCTCCACTCAGCTCGAACACAATTTAAGAATTTGTTAATGCCAATGCTAGGGTTTGTCATAGTTACAGTGACTATGTTGAAAAACAAACAAACAAAAAAAGAGTTTGTTAAGACATAGAAATCCAGTTAGCCACAAGCCACTGATGGAAGAAGCTGATCTGCATCTCAGTTATAGCTAATCAAAGTCAATAAGTCTTTCTTCTGGGTAACCATGGACTTGAATGAGTTGGTCTGGTCTGGTCTATTCTATTCTCCCTTGAAGAGTCAAGTGTTTTGAAGCCTTTTTTAGACCTTCCTTGCTGGACTGATGTGTGGTGTGTAAACAGTGAGACTAAGGTCTACACTTTTCTACAACCAAGTGTCCTTTGTCTACAGGCTAACCGTTCAGTGTGCTCCTGTAATCAAAATGAAGGTGGTGCCCCGTGGGAAGGAAGGCACTTTCTCTGCAAGAATTTCAGCCATGGTTCACATGACAAGCCACAAGATCAGAAGCTTTGTTTGTGGATGCAGGTGGGTTCAGCTGAAGTGGCTTCTGGTTTCACACCTTGTCACCCACTTTGGGTCTTCTCCACCTGGCTCACAAATCTCTCTCAATCATCTCTAGACTGAGAACCTGGTTTAATGAAAAGGGATACTGGATCCAGAACCCAAATTCCTAGATTCAAATCCAGTGTTTATTTGTCTTTTAAACAAATGTCTATAGTTTGGGATTGACATATACACACGCTGTATTTAAAATAGATAACCAACAGGGACCTACATTATAGCACAGGGAACTCTGCTCGATATTCTGTAATAAGCTGAATGGGAAAAGAATTTGAAAAAGAATCGATATATATATGTATCGCTGAATCACTTTGCAGTACACCTGAAACTAACACAACATTGTAAATCAACTACAGTCCAACTTAAAATAAAAATTATAAAACAACACAGAAGTCTATTGAGAGCTTACGCTGTTTTAGACACTGAACTTTAGCTTTTTACATTCGTTATGTCATCTAACTTCACATCATCCCTAAAGCAGATTCACAAATTATCCATATTTATTACAGTGGAATGAAGGAAAAGAACCTAAGTAGAATGTCACACAGAGAAAATACAGAAGCTATGATTTGAGCCTGGTTCTACCCAAATCTGGAGACAACACTTTCAATCAAGATACTAGATTGCCCCTTTCCAGCCATGTGACCTCAGACAAATTAAGCAACACCTCAGACCCACCGTCTTCCCATCTGAGTTTCAGTTTTCTCATGTGAAAAAGTGAGGGTGAGAATAACAACCTCAGGGCATTATTGTGTTTGTCAAAAGAGATATGAAATTTCTTTATGAGCATCAGTGACCTGTGAGAAGTTTATTTGCTACATTTTATAAAGTTTATTTACCTATGAGAAGTTCATTTGCTGTGTTTTATAAAGGAGAGCACAGTTCAGAAGTAGGGAACTGGTGGGAAATAACAAAGCCACATAGGTGGGAGGGAGGAGGCCTATTTTTCTCCACGATTTTTAGCGGCCAAGTCAATTGTGAATATGTGGCTTGTAGTAGGATAAGAGTAAACAGCAACAAGTAAACGTCCAGGCTGGTAGAGCACATCTTCTTCTCTTATTTATACACAGGTGGGGTTTCTCTTACGGGTCCTCAAAAATGGGAGGTGTGAAATTATGGGGATTTACACCTTAAAGAGCTTAAATAACACATTTTAGGAAGGTGGGTCTTAAAATGTCCATCCATGCAGTTCCGTGAAAAGCCAAAGCAATGTGGTCCAGGGGGAGAGCCCTCTGATGGTGTGGCTTGATTCGAGTAGGAAACTAAAGCTATAGATTGCCCAGCATCTCAGGGGAGTGGGTCAAGTGTCATTGCCCGTTCTTCTTCACCTGGTGGATGAGAATTTGGTGGGCAGAGGTGAACCCTGACAGCTGAACTCAGAGCCAGAACACAAAGAGTTTGGAGACGCTGACAGAACTCCCAGCCTGACCCACAGCTGCAAAGATGATCTACTGAAATAGTGGGATTGCATTCCCCAGGGGCCAACTTGAGATGGGCATGGAGATTGACCACCAACTGATTTCAGGCACAAAAGAAAGCTGAGGATAAACAAAGATGAGGCTCCCACAGCAGAGGCTGTCACTCTTTCCTAGGATCTTCCATAATCTGTGGGCTAGTTGGGCTTCCTGACTAATTAACTATTCATTCAACAATTCCACCAATGTTTATTGAGTCCACTTTGTCCTGGGAACCATGCTAAGTGCTTGGTTATGAAGCATCCCTAACTTTAAGGAGCTTTTCCTCTTGCAAAGAAGCTGGACAGACTGTGTAATCATACAAGACCAGGAAAGACAGTAAGCCAGGGAGTAGAGCGCTAAAGATGCTCTCACAGGGCAAAATCATTTTAAAACGAGACTCAAGGATGAGTGAGCGTTCTCCAAGCGAAGGCAGTGCTGCATGGCCGACAGAAGGCTGGGGGAGTGTTCTACCTTTGTGGAGGGGAAAGAATCCTACTACGCCCTACGCCGGGAAGATGCAGGGGTGGGGAAAGTGATGAACAGCACAGAGAAATTCAGGAAGGGAAAAGAAGAAGAGTATAAGGAAAGAAACAGTAAATAAGGTAATTGATATGTTGGTATTACTCCTTTTATAAAAAATAATGGAAGTGATTTGAAATACATTATTAAAAGATAAAAACTCGGATTACGTACACAAAAAAGTAAACTCCAATCATGGGCCACTAAGTCTAAAAATAGGTAAATGCAAAACACATACCTGGGCGAATGCAAAGAGGAAGGCAGGATGGCAGGAAGGGAGGAAGAAAGAAAAGAAGCGGCATAAATATTATTCAGTTAAGGTATTTCAACGTACACGTGAAAAGAAAAAAGTATCATAGATTTGAAAAATGCAAATACAACATGGAGCTAAAATGTCATAGACTTTCCAAATATCAGGAATGTTGGCTTCTTTCCTCTAGCCTGCCAGGTGAAGCAACCAACTTCAACTCTGCTTGAAAATCAGATGCGATGCTTTGGATTTTGGTCGTGTTGCTGCTCAGCTGGGTCTGTGGTCTACAGCTTGGAGTGTTTCTGTCCAATGCCTATCAATCTGCAGATCGAGAAGATAATTTAAGACAGAGATGAGTGAAGATGCTTTTAAAGAGTACAATGGAGTCAAAAGTCTTCTTCTATGCTCATTGCAGCCACAGGATTTAGAAATGTTTTGGGAACTCAAGTGGGGAGCCAGGCAAGCTGGTTTGAGGGGCACCATGCCTTCTCCGGAGGGACACTTTGATTACTGTAGGTATATTCTATGAATTGGTAGCCTTGAAACCATGTGGATGCAGGATGGAGTTTGTGTGTGAAAGACGGATGCTTGAGTCAAGCTGCTATGATTCATGCTGGGAGCATGACGGTGACTCAGGGTAAAAGGCGAAAGAGCAGGCACGACGTGGGCGGGATCGATTTGTCACCCACTTTCCAGCTCACTCTCTTCTATTCCAACACGCTTGTACACACAACCCCTAAAGCATGACTCCTAGCTTGTTGACAGGGAGCAGAGCTCAGGATGGTCAAGGCTTCATGCTGGATTTCTCTAGGTGAAGAGATTGTTTTCCAAACAGATAGTAAGTAACCAGGCTGAGCAACTGATCAAGGCAGTTGATCAATTTCATTCCACTGGGACATAAACCTGGGATGCGCTCTTCTGGGGGGAGGAAAAGCAGCCAGAATATCCCAACACTTGGCTTCACAGCCAGAATCTGGCACCACGTAGATGGTCTGGCTTTCATCACCTGCTATCCTGCAGTTACAGACGTAGGGCAAGGTGTCCACGCTGGTCCTTTTGTAAGTAAAGCAGAGAATCACGGTGATGCTATCAAGTGTTTGCTTTGTATCCTTTAAGGGTTCCGGTGGGTGTGCATTTACAGAGGGCACTGGAAGGACACAGGTAAAGGTCTCCGAGCCAAGAACAGAGATGTGTACCAACACTTCCACCCAAGACAGGCAGCTTTGAAGGAGTCCAGAAACTTGTCTCTTTTCGTGCCCCGTCTTAAAGCTTTTCCATGGCCTCCCAATGATCTTAAAAGTAATGAGGTGAACGAGAAAGGTTTCACAGCATCAGCTCGAGGACCAGTTTGAAACTAAGGGGACCCCGGGCCTGTGTGCTCGGCTGAGGGCCCACGTGGCTCTGAGGAACAGCCCAGCGTGAGGACCGCGGGTCTACAAGACACCATCAGGGTGGGCACAGCTCCCCCCCTTGGTCTCTTCTAACCCCATGGTCCTCTTAGCTGCCCGTGCAGTCCTACTCACTGGTTTCCCATGGTCCTTGCTGCCTCAGGGACTTGGAAAACTCTATTCCCTCCCACCTGGCTGACTTCACCTACATCCCCAGCGACTGTGAACTCTTGTCACCTTTCAAGACAGCTAAACCGTCTCCAACTTGGAGAGGCTTTTCTCGACCTGTGTCCCCCTGGATTGAATGGTAATAAGCACTCAACCAGTTATAACAACACAGTTATATACAAACAAGTGTGATTATGTGTTTGCCTCTCCCGCTAGCCTGAAATCACCATGAGGGAGATACCGACTTTATTCCTAGCTGAATTCCCCAAAGAGCCTAAACCTGCATGTAATAGACATGTGCATAGGTGTAACATCAATGAGTCAATGCAGTTCATGCATTGCTGTACTTTGAAGGCTTTCTAGCCTCCCTTTACGGGTTGAGTTTTGTTGCCCAAAAAGATATGCTGAAATTCTAACCCCCAGTACCTGTGAATGCGAGCTTATTTGGAAATAGGGTCTTTGCAGATGTAATCAGGTTCGGATGGGGTCAACAGGATGGGCCCTATTCCATTATGGCTGTGCCCTTCTAGGAGGAGAGAAGGCCATGTGAAGACAGACACACAGGGAGAAGGCTTCCGTGATGACAGAGGGAGAGTTTGGAGGGATGCTTGGCTCAGAGCTGGGAGCCAAGAGACACTGAGGCTCAACGGCCACCACCAGCAGCTGGAAGAGGCCAGGAAGGATTCCACCGAGAGTCCAGAGGGAGCGCGGCCCTGCAGACACCTTGATCTGGGACTTCTGGCCTCCAGAACTCTCAGACAATACATTTCCGTTGCTTTAAGCCACCCAGTTGGTGGCACTTTGTTGCAATCGCCCTAGGACACTAATACACCTCCCAGTGTGTACAAGGAAAATCTGACCTGGGTCTGATAAAAAGTTCCTCCAAGTCAGAGAGAAACTGCATTGAACAGCGAATGCAAAAGTGACTCTTAATTTTCTTATAATGTTGGAAAAGGCTTTCAGAGACTTAATCTGTAAAGAATTCCAAGAAGTCGATAGTGCAAATATTTCAGTTTCCTTCAAAATGTTCCTGTTGGTGAGGAGGGAAAAAAAAGACATGATCACAGCTTTGAAATTTCCAGAAAATTTCCTTTTCTAAATGCCATTTGTTTTGGAAGTCATGCAAAGACAGAGGGCGTTTAAGTGTTAATGTATGTTCTGAAAACGGTCACTTATTAACAAGAATGCCCTTGGAAAAAGTGATTTAACATCTCTGTGCTTCCATTTCATCTCAGGTAAATGGAAATAATCAACCCTCTTTACAGTTTATTAGCATCAAATGACATAATACGTGAAGAGTTCTCAGAATAACGCACAATACAGAGTAGATACACGCTATTGTTTTCTCTTTACTTATATCACTAAGCATGTTACTCCGGAATCTAGTTCAAAATTTATTGATTTTTCCTCCTGTTTTGTTTTTGGATGTTTTATCCCGTGATTTGATTTTCTCACTTAAAGCTAACATCCTAGCTGGATTCCTGAAGGGACTATTAACTTTTGTTTTCCGATCGGTACCCCTTTTGCATTCTATTTAATCCATCACTCTTAGCAGCCATATGCTTCCCCCAAAGAAAGGCAATTTTAATTAAAAAATAGAATTTTTTTCCTGGCTCCTTGCAGAGCAAATGAGGAGGGAGGGCAGACTGCAGTGCTAAGGAGGCACCTGTGAAGGAGGGCGCCTGAGACAGTTTTGACAAGAAATAGAGACTCAGGGGTCTCTGACCCAACCTAGAGAAGGAGCCTGAAAGGTACCAGCGAGTGGCCGGTTGGCATGCACCCTGCGGCAGGGCTCTGCTTCCCGGGATGGCACACAAACCTTTGAAGGCTGCGCTGATTCCTTCCTGAAGGTGTTCCCTGGGCCAGCGTGGACCACCCCTCACATCCTCTTCGGCTCCAGCCCTCTCAGGGGTCCAGCCCAACCCAGACTAGGGCTCTCTGAGATGCGCCTCTGGCTGCTGGGTACCGGGCCTCTGGGGGACAAGGCTGGGTGCCCCTGTCTGCCCGACAAGTTTCCCGCAAGCCGAGACTCAGGCTGAAACCCAACAAAAGAGGAGAAAGCAAAGGACTTTTGAGCTCCACTGGGGCGTGAAGCACTTGGCAATAGGAAACAATGATTTTTTTTCCAGCACGGCTTGTTCAGTTTCTTCTGGAGGATAATAAGTCCCTGAATATTCATCGGTAACCTTTTCTAGGGCTGTGCCGGGTGCTTATTCATGCTCTGGTGTGGGTGCTGGTGACTCACGGTGCCTGTTCCCAGCTATTGATTCTCTTCCGTGAACACCCACCCCTCACTTGTGCTTCCGATGGTTCTCCATGGAAGCCTTTGTTTGCTGTTGTTGTTGTATCATTTCTTTAGGGCTTTGAAAGGACACGTGCCCCACTCCTACCCCCGCACCGGCACCTCGGATTCTGCAGCCCTTGGCCAAGGAGAAGCCACCACTGTTTCCAAGGGGACCTAGTTGTTACAGCTTCCGGCCTCTGCACTCACTGGTGGCCAGCAGAATCATGCCCTCTCCTCCTCCCCAAACAGTCCAAATCCCAATTCCCCAGACCCTGTGACTCCATCACCTTACACGGCAAAAGGGTGTCTGCCGATGTGCATAGTTCAGGATCTTAAGATGGGGAGATGAGGCTGGGTTATCTGCTTGGGCTCAAGGTGACCACAAGGGTCCTTACAGGGAAGGAGAGAGACAGGAGATTCAGCGTTAAATGATGCAATGTGAAAAGCTGACCATCGCAGGCCTTGAAGAAGGAGGAAGGCGCCAGGAGCCAAGGAACACAGCAGCCTCTGGAAGCTGGAAAAGGCAAGGAAGTGGCCTCTCCCCTGGAGCCTCCAGAAGGCACCAGCCCTGCAGACAGTGAGACACATTGCTGACTTCTAACCTTTAAGAGGGTGAGCTTTGCTCAATGTCAAGAAGGCAACATGTACTTGGTAGAGAAGAGGGAAGAATGGAGCTGAGATTGGCTCAGGGAGAAAATTACAACATTTAAGGGGGGAAAGTTTTTCCATGGTTCCAGCTCTGCACGATTTCATCCCTCATCATCTTCTAGCGCCTTCATTCTAGAATTCCTCATGTCATCTTTCCTCTTCTTATTCCTAGCAATCATTTAGCAGGAAATAAAGCATCTGTAGACCCCTTAGAAGAAAAGGATAATCAAGCAAAATTTAGCAACATGGAGAAATCTTGAAACACTGCATTGAGTGGAAAAACAAAACAGGGTTTGTAGCACAACATTATTTGTGTAGTTTAAGATCACATTTATACTGTATATCTTTCAAGGGTACATTTGTATCCAAGGACATTGAATAGACACATTTAAGTTGGTGCCTGGTATGGAAAGGATTGTGCCTGTGATAAACAATGAAGAGGAAAATGATGAAACAGAATAAAACAGGAGGCTCCATGGATAGACCAGTAATTACAGTGTGCTGTGACACCCTCACCTCTCTTCACTGGTGGGAAAAAGAGAGCGAGAACTAAAACAAAAAGAAAATTTCACAATTCTCTTAACCCAATGTCTGTTTTATTTTTTTAAGGTATTATTATTTATTATTATTATTTATTTTTTGGCCACACCATGCAGCACGTGGGATCTTAGTTCCCCAACCAGGGATGGAAACCACGCCCCCTGCAACGGAAGCACGGAGTCTTAACCAGTGGACTGTCAGGGAAGTCCCCTAGTCTCTGATTTAAACACATGCATCCTATCATGTCCAGAACCAGCTGGGTTTCAGCCATTCTATAGGAACTAGGAGCTAAAGGGAATCTGTCAAAACCCCTCCTTTCCAGAAGAGCAGAGGTTTGCAAGGAGATCAGCTGAGAGAAGGGGGAGTGGATCAGGTTTTCTAAAATGTCCTCATGCTGAATTAATCACACACACACACACACACACACACACACACACACACCCCACCCCAGAACTCTCTAAGGGTTAGAAAAAATGTGAATAAAATGAAACCAGAGCTGGCTGAAGGCAAGTGTAAAAGCTAATACGCCAAAGTCTGGGGACAAATGACAACCCTGGCAACCTCGCTTTGGGGACGGATGTGGCCATTTCGGGATGGGACCTTGGGTATGCTTGCAAAGTCCTGTAGTTGAAGTCAAGCCTTCTACGCAAAACTAGGACAATTGAAGGAACTATAGCTTCAGAGGAATGGTGGGTGAAAAAAACCTGACTGCCTGCAATGGAACTAAGAACATCTCTAACTTTGTCCATTTCCGAAGGGAAAAATCATCTCCTCTGAGAACATGGGAGCCTGAGCTTGGCCTCACGTGGCTCTGGAGTTCAGCTCTACTGGGCACCACTTGTGCTCAAGGAAGCCCCAGGCTAAGGCACCACAGGGACATTTCCAGTGGCATGCAGTATATTTTAAGGCAAATCCTCTCTGGAGAAAAGACTCCTCAATCCTGGACCCCAGGGATTTCCATATACCACATTTGGCCAAAATATTAACTCACAACAAAATCAAATCACCATACCTTAAGGACACATGAGGAAGAATAAGCAGAAGGCATAAGTGACTCATCTCACTTCACAAAGACTTCACACACCATAAGGATCAGACCCACATATAAAATGACCAAGAAACAAGAATCCGAGGGAGGGAGAAAAAGAAGAGCTGATAACTGAGAATTTTTCAGAACTGATTAAAGGAAACGAAACCAAAGGTACACACTAGAAAAAAAAAGTTAAATAACATCTTTAAAGGAGTGAGAAAAACAAACATCAGTCTAGGTTCCTGTATGTGATGAAATGATGTCTCAAGATCAAGAGTGAAATAATAATACTTTTTAGAAAAACAAAAACTGAAGAGCTTATAACCCCAGATCTTTCCTAAAGGGACTATGGCAGGATCGACTTCAGAGAGAATGAGAAGCATCTCAGAGGAGAGTGTGAGGAGGAAGGGCCCTCGGGGCACGTGGGAAAGTCTAACCATCATTGGCCTGTGGGATGATAATTGAAATGTCTAACTTATTGGGGTAAAATCAGTACTTTGAGATCAGATGGCCAACAACAGCAGGTAAGCCAGATGGGGATGGTAAGAGTTTCCTAAGTTCTCTGCCTTGTTCATGAGAAGAGTAGATATATTGAATTAACTTTAGACATATTTTAAGTGAATATCTGTACATACATATACATATATATATATATAAATCTATAAAATAAATGAAAAAAGAAATAAAACAGAAAGCAGAGTGACAAAGAGAAAGTACAAAATGAGATGGTGGAAATAAATCCAAATATATTAGTAATTGGAACGAATAAATTTGCTAGGTAAACGAGATTTCCAGAGGGAATTTTAAAAATCAAATTATGTGTTCTTTGCAAGAGATATGCCTAAAGCATAAGAACATAGAAACGCTCAGGTAATTAATTGAAAAATGTATGCAGGGCAAATAACGACTGAAAGAAATCTAATATAGTGATATTACTACCAGAAAAAAGGCTAAAAGGCAAAAACTGTTATTACAGATGAAGGAGGTCATTATATCTTGATTTAAGTTTAAATTGCCTAGGAGGGTATAAAAATTCTAAATATTTATGGGTGTGATAAAATAGCCACAAAATATAAAAGCAAAAAAATGGACAGAATTACATGGCAGTACGGGCAAATTCATTAAGATATTTGGATATAGCCGCATAACTTGGTTAGAGATTGACAGGTCAGGCAGAAAATATTTAGTACAGATAGAAAGATTTAAACAACACAATTAACAAGCTGGATTTAATTTAATGGGCATATAATAAAAACTCCACTCAACAGTGTAAGAGTACCATTATTTTCATTGCTACAAGGAACATTTACATAAATACCATGCACTGGGCCACAAAATAAGTCTAAATGAATCTCAAAGAATTAAAATAAAAAGCAGGCCACACTCTCTGATTATAATGCAATCAAGTTGTAAATCAATGAGGGGCTGATAACTTTTGAAAACTGCATATATTGAGACATTTTAAAAACTTCTAAATTATGTCAAATATCAATTCAAGAAAAATCAACACAAATAAAAAGAACACAACTAAACAGTAAAGAAAACACCACCTGTCAAAATATGTGAGACAGGGGCTTCCCTGGTGGCAGAGTGGTTGAGAATCTGCCTGCTAATGCAGGGGACACAGGTTCGAGCCCTGGTCTGGGACGATCCCACATGCCCGGAGCAACTAGGCCCGTGAGCCACAGCTACTGAGCCTGCGCGTCTGGAGCCTGTGCTCCGCAACAAGAGAGGCCGCGATAGTGAGAGGCCCGCGCACCGCGATGAAGAGTGGTCCCCTCTTGCCGCAACTATAGAAAGCCCTCGCACAGAAACGAAGACCCAACACAGCCAAAAATAAATAAATAAATAAATTTAAATTATTAAAAAAAAAAATTATGTGGGACAGTTCAGATGAGGCTTACAAGGAGATCTAGAGAAATATACTAGGAAAGAAGTTAATGAGATATTAATGTTAAACTTCTCATTTAAGAAGTTATGAAAACCAAAACAATGCAAGCCTGGAATGTAGAAAGAAGTAATAATGGTAAAGGTAAGAATAGAGAGGAATAAAATAGCAAAAGCAACATTGGGAGGGTTGGCCAAGTCAAAAACCGGTTCTTGGGAAAGACAGCAAAATAATCCTCTGGTGACACTGATCAAGAAAAGCTGGAGGTGGGGTGCAAAAATATTCACTAATAGGGCTGCAAAGGGAACGTAGGGGAAGATTTTTAAAGTTCTTAAAAATTATAAAAATTTAATCAAAATGGACAGATTCCTAGAAATATACCAAAATTGGCTTTTAAAATTCTGAGACGATCTGTATTTGAATTAGGAAGCCTGAACAGTCTTATAAGCATTAAACAAATTGAATGAATATTTAAAAATCTTCCCACAAACAAAATACCAGGCTTCTGCAATTTTATAGGCAAATTCTTCTAAGTTTTCGAGGAAGCCTCAGCTTCAAACATTTACAAACTCTTCTTGAAAGTAAAAAATGAAGACTCCCGCAATCGTTCTTGATATCGAAATGAAACAAGCAAAGAATGAAAAAATTAAAGATAAATCTCATTCAGGAACAGATGTGAAATTCCCAGACATTACAGTAATGATATTGGTGAATCCAATTCACATCCCGAATCGTTTTTTGGGGGAATCAGCTTTCATAGCTGTGCCTTCCAGCTTCCTGGCCATTGCCTTTCTCATCACCTTTTTTTGCAGCATCTTTACAGGCAAGTGTGGGGGGACATGCGGAAGGCAGGCGGGCAGGGAAGGATCAACAGTGATCCTGGAGATGATGAGATTTCCTCCCTGCCTTGGGTTCCTGACTCTGTCCTCCATCCTGTGCATCTTTGCTGAGAACCAGTTGGCATAGGTTTGGTGTGCCTTGGTCCTAATCAGGAGCAAACAGCCTTGGTCCTTGTCCTCCTGGAGCTTCTAACCTCCTCAGAAAGACAGGCATCAATCCAAAATCCACACGAATAAGTACAGATGTGCAAACCTTGACAAGAAGGACGATCTTGCAGGTCCTTGGGGTTCTAGAAAAGTATATAATGGGGATCCTGGCTTTTCTTGGTGGTTAGGGAAGCCCACACTGAAGAAATAAGGTTCGACCTGAGGTTTAATGATGTATGAAAAGTGAGCCAGTCAAGGAAAGGAAGAGAAGATGGATCAGGCAGAGCGAAGGATGTCCACGTGTCCCTCCCTACACAGGAGGGGGCAGGGTGTCCTGTGGAGCTGGGGTCTGGTGCAGGGAGTGGGGCGGGGGGGGGGAAGGGCAACGTTTGGTCTACAGGCCCAGCATCCCACAGGGGAGGACTATGCTTGGACTTAGACATTCAAAGGCTTTAAAGGGGGAAGGACACAACCCAATTAGTCTTTTGCTAAAACGCTTTCTGACTGTGGTGTGAACAATAGAGCAGATCAAGGAATGTGGAGAACAAATTAAGACCCTCACATGCATCCAGATGAGAGTGACTGTACCTCGGATGAAGATGGAGGTGGGGCAGGAGATGTAGGGAGGGATGCTGATGAGATTTAGGAGGAAAAAGGACAGAGCTTAATGATTAGATATGGGATGTAAGGAAAACAAAGGAATCAAGGATGGACAAATGGAAAGAGGGAGGGGCCATTCACTAATAGGAAACAGTAGAGAAGGACCAAGTTAGGGGAGAGGCGAAGGGAAGGTAAAACTTTATTCAGTTTGGTGTGCTTTTGAGACAGCCAGGAGGAGATAGTAGTGGGAAACACAAGTCTGGGGCTCAGAGGTGAGCTATGTCAGAAATATGAATTTAAAAGTCATCTGTGAATAGATGGAAGTTTGAAGCACATCAATTGTTGATGACGATCAGTAGGGAAAGATGATAGAGAGCAGAGAAAAGGTTTAGGATTAAGGAACTTCAACACTTAGAAGCTGGAACAACAAAGAAATAGAAGGAAGACCAAAGAATATGGAGTCATGGGGATCAAAGACGGGAGATCGTTTCAGGAAGGAAGTTGTGAGAACGGGGTTAAATGCTGCTCTCGGATCAAGTAACTAAAGAACGGAAGAACCCGTGCTGGACCTTGTGATCTGTGTGCCGTTGATATTAATGGGCTATGTGGGTTAGGAGAAACTGGAGCACGCCTTTGGCCAATCCTGCCTTTCTAATTCCAAATTAGTGTTGTTGATTCATGATGCGCTTGCTTCCTGTGCTTGTGCATTTACCTTTCCACGGAAGGGAATGATTTCTCCAGACAAAGGGGGAGCCATTCATTTTTCTACTTCTTTCACACATAGCTCTTTTTGGTATCCAACTGAGAAGAGAATGTTTGCTTATTAAAGTAGAGTGAATTTTAGAGTAATTTTCACTAAGAATTGAAAAAAGGAGAGAGATCTTGCTGTGGTTCAGTCGACCAGTTAACAAGTGTGTCCCCCCCTCTCTCGGAACCATAAAGCCATTGCCTCACCCAGTCATGTCCTTTGGGAAGCAGGGGGTTCTTGTCCCTTTTTTCAGCAGAGGTCCCCGCCCGAGCCTATCATTCTATCTCCTAGGTATCCCTACAAGGACTGCCTTTTGGGAGTAATCATGAGCACTTCGAGAAATGAAGGGGAGCCAGAACTGAGTCTGTGTTCTAAAGGGACAAAGAAAGAAGAGATTAAAACTAAGATACAATCTATTTTGGAATTTAGATTTTTTTCCTTTCCTCAAATCTTTGAAGTTTCAGGCCAAACCATAGCACAGAAAAATGAAAAGGAAAAAAATGGCCATGTATGTTCAAAATTCTATAGTTAAATCGTTCATGATTTGCTTATTCTTGCTGGTTCTATTCATCTTCAGAAGAGTAGCTACATGCAAATGCAAGCATTTTAAGGCATTAAAATTATGCAGAAAAATCTAAGTAAAGTTCCAAGAATGTGTATGTAAAATGCAACATATAAATTATAATTTAAGGGCCTTTCCAAGAACATTGGCTTAATAAACAGGAAGAGAATGGGAATTTTTGCAATGCTAATTATGACACTACTTTCTCTTTCCAAATCTTACAAGATGTCAGGAGATATGTTACAGGTATTTATTTGGAAGAGAAATTAACATCGATTTCATGAGAAGAATGGAAGGTTAAAGAAAGCCAAAGTTCACAGTTCAGAAAGGGTGTTTCAGAATATTGTAAATATCAACGGGTGTTTGTCTAGTGATGGAAAGAAAACGTATTTACTCAAAGGTAACAAAAATCGTCAGAGCCCCAGTCCAGGAAATGGGTTGGAATAAATCCATGCATCGTTTCAAAAATAGAATATGGAGAGGCTTGGTTTTGATCAAGATTGCTTAAGCTACTCTTTCATTAAGGAAGAAGGTATTATAATAGAAGTACAGGCTTACTCAGTGACCTCTGAAATAAGAGACTAATAAACTTCTCAAGTGATACCCTGGCACGAACTCGCCTCAGGTTAGTTTCACAGAATGTAGAGGTCGGGCAGGAATTCAGGAATGTGAGTGAGGTCATATTTCTGCCACCTCTGGACGTGTTATACCTCCTTCAGATCCTTCAGTAACTGTCCTGAGCCCTTTTCTTTCCCTGGGTAGAGGCAGATTTCAACCAGTTCCACGGTAATCTGTTCAGAAACTCAGCAAACAATCACCAATGGATGGTTCAGCGTACTCAAACACAAGAGTAACAAAACACATCCTATTGAAAATGCTGGACATTGCCAAGGAAAGTCTCTCCTCCATCAGAATATTTATCTCAGATCTTTGCCTGTTTGTGGCTGCAATTCTTTCATGCTGTACTTATATTTTAACAGCGCTGAACACGTAGATGTGCCTGATAAATTCTGTTTGGAACATGAGCCAAGAAATATCAAAACGTGGATGTAATGCTGCTGTTTAGCAAGCACGGGTTCTGCCCCTGAAGTCCTGTGTAGGGAGATGGTGGGAAGCATTCGTTTCTCCACTCTGCACATCGGGAACCAATGTACCCAGCAACTGAATTACTTATGAGAACCCACACTGAGAATCAGTCATTGCTCAGGAAACCGAGCCCCGGGATCCTGGCTGCAGCGGCACAGGGAACCCATTGCACGAAGCTTCTATGAAATTCAACTCCATGGAGCAAGGCATTGTAAACACAAACAAACCATTACTCTAACCTTGTCAGTTTCCTTCTCCCTTCAAAGGTAGTAGACTACGCAGAGCTTTATTAAAAATGGGAACTGAAATTAGAAGAGATTATCTAGGCACATAATCCGATCGCCACAGCCAAGCTGAAGAGCCACCATGGAGGGCACGGCTGGAAGTGTCCTTAACTTCTGTGGTCAGTTTCTGAGACGTCTTCGTAACTTCACAGGTGTTTTATTGGGGGAATGAGGAAGTGTGGGCTAAGCTTTAGCTCACATACCAGGGATGAGGATAAAAGTGATTCAAGCTCTTCAAGGTGCTACGTTGCTTATTGTTTGAAACCCTGAGATATGGACAGCCTGTAGAATGAACTGTGTGTGCATCCCTTGGTGCCATTAAAGAGGCTGAAACTGACACTGAATTAAAAAGTAGCCAATTTAATTATTAGTTTATTTCTTTCTTATGCATTATTTTCCTTTCTTTCCTTTCTCTCCCTCCTTCCTTCCCTCCTTCTTTTCTTCCTTTCTTCCTCCTCTTTGCTTTTCCCTTTCCCATGTTCCCTGTGTTCTCCCCCCCACCCTCCCCCCACTCCATCCACTCCAGCTGCTGTCATTATCGAATACCAGAGAAGCAGAAAGAGTTCAGAACAGTTGTCACATCAACATGCTCCCAGCCAGGGTCAAAGCCTATTCTGGATGCCCCACTCCTCTGCCTCCCATCCTTGGGGCGTGAAGGGAGTGTTTACGTCATCCCCATCATGGCATCTCAGGAGACAGGATTGGTTCATTTTACCAGGCAGGTGAGTTTCTAGGGTCCCAGGCCATGAGACAGATTTCTTTGATTTTATATTTGTTCCTCTTTTCTTTTATGTTATCAATTTTTATTTCAAAAGAGAATAATGTACTTGTTTATTCTTGTCCAGTGTATAATAATTCTTTTAGCAAAATAATAGCGGTATTATTACTAATAATATGATTCTGAAAACAGCTTAAGGTTTTTTGTTTCATTTTGTTTTTGTTTTTAGTTCCCTTTGGCCTCTCATTATATGCCACCGAGAAGGCACAGTGAAATCACCGTGTTTTTTTTTTTCTTTTAAACATCTTTATTGGAGTATAATTGCTTTACAGTGGTGTGTTAGTTTCTGCTTTATAACAAAGTGAATCAGTTATACATATACATATGTTCCCATATCTCTTCCCTCTTGTGTCTCCCTCCCTCCCACCCTCCCTATCCCACCCCTCTAGGTGGTCACAAAGCACCGAGCTGATCTCCCTGGAAATCACCGTGTTTTAAATGTCACCTGAAATAACTCTTCTCTCTGTGATTATTCCTCCATCTCCATGCACAGTTAGGTTCTTATACTGAACTTTGTTTTCATTTTTAGGTACTGCTTTGTAAAATTATGTACTATTACATACAACATTTACATAGTTCCAAAATTAAGTCTACAAAATATAGTATAGACAAAGAAGTTTAGCTCCAATCCTCTTGACTTTATTTCCTTTTCTCTCTCCATTTATAGATAACCTTTTAAAATAGATATTGGCTTATTTGTTCATTTTTGCATCTATATGTATGTATATAGGTATACATATATATATATATATATATACACACACATACATATATACATGCATATATATTTAACATATTTTGTTTTGGTTATTTATCAGTATACAAGAAATTGCCAGAAAACTAAATGACATAAACATAACAACAATCATTTCATATCTCTCTCCGTTTCTGTGGTTCAGAAAGTCTGTGGACCAGCTGAAGGGCTCAGCTGGATAATCTGGGCTCAGGATCTCTCGTGGGGTTACAGTCAGATGCCGTCTGGAACTGGAGCAGGAAATGGAGTCTCTGGGAGCAGCTGGGATTCTCTTGATGTAAATCTCAGGGCTACCCCACGTAGAGTCACTTAACGGGCCAGGTTGGGCTTGCTCAAGCATGGCAGCTGTCAGAGATGACTGGGGTAAAGTTAGAAAGACACTGGAGTCCATTTGAAGAGGTTTCCCTGGCCAACGAACAACATGAACATCGATAATAATAACAACTGCATGGAAAAACATTACATATGTTTAAATCCACTGGTTCGTAATGATAGAAATATTTTAAAAAAGAACTCATTGGCCTTCTTGCTTGTTTAAAAGATGCTGGAGAAGCAACAAACAATTTGGGAAACTGGTAAATAAAGGGAAAGACTCAAACCTTTATCCTGCCTTTCCTAAATAAACACAGTGTAATCAGAGAGTGGATGAGGGGAAGTTTCATTTTATGAATGTTTTCTGGCTTATGAAGTAAGACAGTACATCACCAATTTATCACCCACAATGAAACAAGGGAGCAGTTAAAAATCACAGGTAACATCAGTTTCTAGCAAATATGGGTGACAGAAAAACATGGTAAATGATACCATAAGAGTGCAATTGGCAAAACCAAAAACATTCTCCAACAAATAAAATGCAAAAAAAAAAAACAAACCCCAAAACTGACAACAAAAAAGGGAAAAATAATCTAAAAGTTAAAAGAGCCTTAAAAGACACTGAGGTTACGTGGGTGCCCTGAAGTCTGGGGCCCGGGAAGGTCTACCCTTCCCTCCTATAGCTTCACACCACCATGCTACTATCCTCCAGCTTGAAAAAACTAAAAATATTTCCATAGAGTAAGTATTTGAACATTTCAGTTTGCTTAATGACTTGAAGTCTGTTAACAGTTTGTGTGTGTGTATCTGTGTGTGTGTATGTGAGAGAGAGAGAGAGAGAGAGAACAGAACAAATGAGATAAACTTTTCTCTTCTCCCTCTCTTCACTTCTTATCTGCATTCACTCAAGACAAAAATGTATGGAAATTATCCAGACGTATTTTCCTTAGATTTGGGGTACTGAATAAACCAAGCAGGGCCCGGGGCTGGCGACCCCATCTCCCTTTCAGACTCACTTGCTAACAGTTCATGGAATGCAGGACCCACAGGTTCTTTAATAAATACCCTTGGGTGGATCACACTTGGCTCTTGTTTCCAGCATCCTCCTGCTTCCTTCAAGCTCTTTTCCTCAGTGTTACTGTAGGAAATAAATAAGGAGGGTGGGAGGGAGGCTCAGGAGGGAGGGGATATGGGGACATACGGATGCATACGGCTGATTCGCTTTGGTTGTACAGCAGAAACTAACACAGCAGTGTGAAGCAATTATACTCCAATCAAGATCTATTAAAAAGAAAAACAAAAAGAGGAACGGGGCTCGAGGGCTTGCTCTGCAACCCTGCAGACGTAACTGAAACTGATTCTGCCCAAGCACCTCGTGTCACTGTTCACAGCGCGTGCCTTATACGATGCGGAGGGATAACACGCTTTGTCTTGTATCTTTCAAGGGGGGGGGGGTGACTATTGTACTCACACAATGGGTGCACGTGGGTGGGGCACCTGGTGTTCCTATGTTGGATCTGATGCCGCCGTTCAGAGAGTTCAGATGGCACCAGAGGAAGCCTGCAGACGCGAACACACGTCTCCAAGAAGTCCATCCCGGCAACACCCAGGGGAGGCTCGGTCTCAGACCTCAGAGACCGTCCCGAGCTACGGCATCCTTCGCAATGGGGGAATTGTGACGCTGCGGCTACGCTGTTTCGTCTTCTTGGAGCCCTGGCCGCTCTGACTGTACCCCGTATCTTTGCATTTGCTGGTTGGAGTGGGACAATGTCCCCCACGTGGCGAGGGGAGCAGAAGCTCTTTACCACTTTCCCATCTCTGCTTAGGCTGGCACACAGCAGGTAAGAAAGAATGATTATCAGAAACAAACACGTGTAGGAAAGAAAACACCAGAGAGATGCCTGTTTTAGCCCACGGGCTGGGAGAAACGGATAACAGCTTGGCTGTCCACTTGCTGCCCAACTGCCATCAGTGAATGAATTTCATCCCCAGAAGGTCTGGGTGTAAAACAAGCCATTTAATCATTTAGTCTTGTATACCTAAAAGAGAAGTGTGAAAATGTTTAAATGGGTCTGGAAACTTACCAGCAGGAGCCTCTGTTCATTTGTAATGGCTGATGGGAGGAATTCTTGAAAATTGGTGGATAATTTTATACCAACTCCCCGATGATTAATTGGGACCCACATTTAGGTATGACTGGTTTGGAAAAAAGAACAATATCATCTTCTTTCTTATCATCACATAATAATCACGTGAAGAAATGTGAGGAAAAATCAATTAACTATATACAGTGTCTGTAAGGTGGGGAGCTAGAATCACAAATGAAAAGCAGAGATTTTCATAGAAGGAACAACAGTATTAGGTCTATTCTGTTCTTTGTTATTGCCATGATGAGATACCCTTTTAAAATAAATCATATATATTAAATCATTTCTTAAGGGCCTGTCATTAAAATGAGGAGCACTTATTACATTCAAACATAGGTAATTCTCTTCTGCTTTGTCAGGTATCTCACAATATTTTCCTCCTATACCCATATAGCACGAGTAAAGATAAATGGAAGAAGTAAAATAATGTATCAGATACTCTACTTCATCCCTCACCCCACAGGACAAATCTAATTTCTCACAGTGAGTATTTTCTCCTGAAAAATAACACGGCTTCACTTTTTACAAGGTGAGTAAACATCCCTAAGACACTAACACCACCTTGGCAACACATTCGTTTTATGCTGGTTTTTAATGTTTGTGGCTAAAATCAAGTTGATATTTCTTCACACACCCAGCACTTTATGTCATCAGCTTTATGAGGTAACTGACATCAATCCACAGCAGATTAATAGACCATGATTAAAAATAAATTGTTTTTGAATGGCAGGCCATGATCATAACTTTGAAAATATCCCCAGACACCGGAAACAGAAGCAGCCAGTGCCCTTGTCCGTCTGCGTTTGTGATGAGACATCACTTCATCACCCTTCCCAGGCTGTAAAGCCTTCTAGAAAACACAGTTTCTGTGAAATCTAGGTTGTCAGCATGAAAAGAAAGTTGGCAGAACGCAGGGTTCCGTTGCTAAGTGATCGACGGCAAATAAGATACGTGTACCTTATGGCATTTGATGACACCTTCAGGAGAGGAGAGATTCCAGCTTGATGGAAACACACAATTTCCAAGAGATGCGTGAGAGGGTGGGGAGTCTGTCCTGCCCATCTGAGAACCCCAAGCCTGAGGTCACCTCGATCGGGAAGTAAAATTAAGTTCTATTTAATATTTGGAGACTCAGTACTTTCTGCCTGTGTTTAGTCTTGCCTGACCTTTGAAAGGGACAGAGTGATGGTTCCTTTATCACTGGGTCAGAAGGGAAATTCAGTGATAGCTACATGTCCAGGTGAGCAACGGTTCTTGAGTGCAAAAGAAAAGGAGAAACATTTACTGAATACCACTGCATGCACCGGAGGGAAAGCATCTGGTAAAATGCCAGGGGGGTTGGTGGTTTTTAGTACTAAGTTCCACCCAATTAGACTGGTCCAGTCTCCTGTTTTACATATGAGGTGCAGAGGTGTGGGATGAATGGCCCAAGGTCCCATGAATGATGACCTGTTGGGACCTGGATCCAGCCTTTGAACCCCTGCAGGGCTTCCCTCAGTACATGGCCATGTCTCTGTGAATAAAGCATGTAGTAAAATATAGATGCTGATCCTTGAGAATCGTAGAACCTTAATTTATTATCTCTTTAATTGCAGTGAAAGTGACCCTTAATGATCTAGCAAAGACACTTGCCAAATGAAGAGAAACACGGATGGACGATTTGATTACAGTATTACCAGCTTGCTTGGCAGGGCTTCTTCTATCACTTTCCTGTGCTCGCTTCTCTGAGTTGGTTTGGTTGTGGATATTTTCTCCTGATTTTAACTAAATCCATCATATTTTCTGGGCCAGTTGCTCTCAGTTAGAATCGACACCTTCATCCAGGTATTCTCAACACTGCAAGCTGACAGCTGTGCCCATGAAAACTATACAGTTCTTTCTGTATTTTGGGGACAGCATGATATTCTTAGTTACATCTGCTGCCATATAACTGCTGCACACACACTGGAGGATGTTTACCAGGATGGTCAGCCATCAGGAAACCTGACAAGAATAATCAGAAGTTTGCAACACTGAGAGGAGAAAACATTTCAGAATAGTGTGCTATTCTGAAATTGAGACATTTCTCTAGCAAACAACATGAGCCTGACAGTTAAAAATTATCCAGCATGGATATTCAACATCCATATCATTTCAGCTGGGACTCCTTTATCAGATGTAAACAAACAGCATCATGGAAAGCCTCCTATATTTCTCAGTCTTCCACAATCAACACGCTCAAAATTGTGTTGTTGACAAGTAGGAAAGTCCCCAGTGCGAGGGTTTTGAAGGCTGGGTCCGTTTAACTCAGGGGCCTTGAGAGTTAGGAGTTCATACTCTGGAGACAGTTAGCCCTAATCGGGTTAGAAGTCTGGCTGCTACCCACCAGCTGTAAAACGGGCCAGGTGGCCGTCTCTTGAAGTTTCAGTTTCTTTATCTATAATATGAAGAAAATAAAACGACCTACTTCTCGGGGTTGTTATAAGAAGTATATTAGTTAATATGTGTGAAGTGCTTAATAAAATAAATAATTATTGTCACTTCTTCATCTGTAAAATTAGGATAATAAAAATACCTACCTCATAGGGTTATTGTGAGGATTAAATGAAATTTGTAGGTAAGTGCCTAGAAAATGCTCAGTAACAAACCTATGCACAAAAACGTGAGAATAAATGGATGATTTGGGAACACTAGCAAAACTGACCCCAAATGACAGGAATAAACAAAGCAAATTATGAAAGGAAGAAATGAGCACAGTTGACAAAGAGCTATCTCCTAAAATGCAGCAGGCTCAAAGAGGTTTGTAGACGAATTCTAGCAACTTTCCAATATCCAGATAACCTCAACACCTGTGTGAGAAGCAATGTAATAAAGCAGTAGGGATTGTGGACAGAAGAAGCCCCCAAAGAGCCAACACAGAAAGCGAGGTGTGCTGGTTTGGGAGGAGCAGCTGAACCTCAGAGGTGTTCTTCTGACTCTGAGTGCAAAGGGTCTGTGGAAAGATCTGAAGACACAGGATCTAAACTCTAAGAATCCTTGGAAATGATCTTCCAGGGCATCCTTCCAGATCAGATCACATTGGGGAGGAACCAACGAGAAGAATCAGAATTGAGTAGGATAATGACAGCAGAGAAGAAAGGAAGAGAAGGTCCAGGCTCACGTGGAGGAGAGGGACAGAGACACCGAATGTCAAAAAGCAAGCTGCCATGTTTTTAAAAGACGACACAAAACAACGTAAGAAAGAGCTCTTCCTAAGTTAAAAAGTCAGTCTGAAGAAAGCCTCCGTCTAAGAATTCAGGAAAACTAAATTCATATAAAAAGTGCAACAGGAAATATGGAGGTTAAATTCTACATGAAGTTACTTTAAGAAAAATAAAAAGAATTAGTAGAATAATGTTCCTATAGACAATGAAAGCATGGCAGAAAGACAGTCCCAGAAAATGCAACGAAACTATAAGGAACAATTTTGAAATAGACAAATGTTTTAAGAAAAGCATACAAGACATAAAAGTATATAAATCACAATTATTAAAAATCAGAAATGAGGTGAAAGAACCCAAGAAATAATTATAAGTATGAAATAAAGATTTTAGAAATATAGACTAAACTTAAAATAACACAGGATTGAAGGTACACACCTTATGCTGCCTGAAGAGAAATAGAAAGTGAAAAGGAAAAAAAGGGAAAAGAAATGAAGATAATGAAAAGAATGAAAGTGACAAACATCCAAGATGGGCAAAGATGGTCTGATATATTGATAATAGGAGTCTCTAAAGTGTGAAATCAAAGCAAGAGACAATACAAATACTAAAAATTGTAACAGATAAAAAGTCTTCTTCCATTAAAAAATATAGATTCTAACTTATAAATTGAAATGGTAATGAACCTGAGAGTATCAACTGAAACAACTAAACAAAGACACATTCTACTAAGATCTCTAAATTTTACAGAATAAAGAAAAAAATGATTCTTTGGCTTCCTAGGCAAAACAGGGCATGGCTTATACAGGAAAGAAAATTAGGTTATAATCAGATTTTTTTTTCAGACAATGTTTTGTCCTAGACAAAAATGGAATAGTATATTTACAATACTCGAGGAAAGAAAATGTGAGCCAAGGGTATTCTACCTAGCCAAACAGACTTTCAAATATACAAGGCACAAACTGCTATCAACGCTGAAAAATCTAGAGAATTTTCTTCCCTGAGATTTTCCTACAGAATCTACTGGAGAATGAGCTTCTCAAACCAAAATGATTACAGAAAAATTAACATAAGAACTAGTAGAGAGAACTAAGTGTATAATCACTGTTAAAAATAAGACTAGATGAGGAATAAAGGAGAGGGCACAGTATGAAATGGATATATGACATGACCATGTAATAAAGGACAAAACAAACACTGGAGAGAGAATTTGGGTACAAATATGAATTCTAAACTATTTTTAATTATCAAAATTGGTAGTGGTAGCTAAGTATTGTTATTCTGAGACTATTACTTCTGTAATGTGGAAAAGCAGTGAGTATTATGGGGTTTTATAAATGTTTTCTCATCATTGTCTTTGAGACCCAGGAGTCTTGGTATGAAGGAAAGAAGCCAGAGAGTTCACATAGAGTAGGTCAAATATAAACTCTTTAGACCTGAATTTAAATTGGAAATGTTGGTATGCGCTCAAGAAGTATTTTATCTTTAAATAGATAATTAAGTTATCTACTCTCCATCATTTTTCCTATAACTCTTTCCAATAGAAAGACCTAAAAACCATGACCAACCCGGTACAAACGAACATTTCTAATGCCAAGACTGTGGCCTTGCATTACTATTTTTCTTAAAAGAAAGCTGGGTTTCTTGGAGAAGTGGCTGATTCCAGGTGTGAAGTAGGCAACCTTCGATGTAGAGCTGGTACATCTTGGCACACAAGACAGCAAGGACGCTATCAGAGGGTAATACAGTCAGGTCAAAACACTCAGGAACCAAAATTAAAAGGCTCCTACTGGACAAAGATGGAACCATCTGAGCTTCAAAAAGATAAAAATTGGGATGAATTAAATCCATCAAACAGGTTTACATTTATGAGTTCATAATGATATTAAAAAATAAGAATCGATTGCATTTTGGAGCTGACAGGGAAACATATTTTGGCTTGAAAACTGGGTAAGTGTGAGAAAAGAATTAGGCATTTGTCCTGGTTTTTAAAGGACAAAATGTAGTGTTGGATAACCAAGTAAGAAAGGAGAGAATGTTTCTCCCTGTAAAATTATTCCAGGTAATTAAAAAAGGTAGAATTAGGAATCATCATTTTGCAACCCCAGTGAAGGAATGCACCTAGGTTAATAAGGGCTCCCATCAGAAATGAGTGAACTTTCAGATGGTCTGTGCCTTCTGAGGAAACAATATGGCACTACCCACGCTCTTGCCAAAGGGATCAAAGCTAGGTCTGACCAAGACACTAGACTCAGCTGTTGATGGGCAGCAGATACAAAGGGCAGGGAGCTTGCTGGACGGCACGAAAGAAATGCAATCAGCAAGAGCCAGCCTGTGGGGAGCGCTACTGGGCTAATGGTGTTTCCCAGGTTTCCTGGAAAACAGAGCGATGAGCAAGGTAATGTGACTTAAAAGAGACTTAAAAGATGAATTGAATTTTTTAATGGGCAAACCTGAACAATAGCAGGTAGGGTGCACCCTTGGGTGAATAAACCATGGAAAACATACAAGGGAGTGATGACCACTAGCGTCCGGGTGGAGAGGGCGTCTTTGTGGGGGACGGGCCCTGTGGAAGGGCTTCAGCAGCGTCTAAAAAGGTCTATTTTCATACCTGAAGGGTGGCCATCATTCACTGAGCTGTGCCTTCGTTCTGAGTGTTTTTCCGTGTATACGTTT
The DNA here is from genome assembly GCF_965194825.1 of Balaenoptera physalus. NCBI lineage: Eukaryota > Metazoa > Chordata > Mammalia > Artiodactyla > Balaenopteridae > Balaenoptera > Balaenoptera physalus. The sequence goes on from NC_138899.1 coordinate 3,209,760, forward strand.
TATTTTAAAATAATAAAAATAATCTATACTATAAAAGAAAAGTAACTATGAAATGTAATTTATATTGATCCCTGTATTTATTCAGCAATTATATAAAGAGCCTTTCGGATGTGCCAGGCACTGGCTTAACACTGAATACTGTCCCGGAGAGAAAGCCAAGGGAAGCCAGGGTGTAGGGTGAGATTCGAGCTGGGGAAATTTCAGAAACCTGAGATCTCACCCAGTTAAATGGTTTTCTGAATCTTGCTCAGTATTCAGACCAATTTGAAAATAGAGGTAAAACACTCAAAGACGTTTCTCCCCGAAGCAAAGACCTGAAAATAAGCATAGCCATTTGCAGGCATAATAAAACCCATTCTGCACACTCACCTGCGGGGTCAGGAACAGGAGAGGTGCCCTGTTATTATCTTGTGTCCCACAGGTTTTCGACTGGTCAAATCTCAAATTAAAATGCAGCCGAAGATAAAAAATGGCCAAAAGTTCAGCCAGAATGTTTCCTAACAGCACTGGCAAAAAAGAAAACTATAAATGAGCCTTGAATCAGATCTAGATGCCTTAAGTTTGTATTATGAATTAGAAAGCAAAGCGATTGGGAGTGCTTTTAAGATAAACAACAAAGGTAAAATCTCTGCATGATTCCAGCTTGTATACGTGACATAAGACAAAAGATTGTCTTTGAGAACAGAGATATTAAAGGATCTGCCACCTTTGGCAAAGGATTTGGTCATCGGGAAGATACCTTTTATTCAGAAACACTTGATCCCTTTGTTTGAAGGTATTTTATGTTGCATTTGTGTGTGTGAGAAAGGAAAGTTTCTAAGCAACTGTACTGTACACTGACTCTCTAATTCCAGTAAAATCAGAGTTTTATTTTTTTCTAGAAAAAGGCTATGTATCTACTTCTTATACAGTGAATCCTTCAGGTGTGCGTTGCTTGGTTATCAGAACTGTTTGGAAATTGATAAATTTTTGCCATCAAAGTTTCCAGGTGAGAGAAAAGATAAAGCCAGAGGAATAACAGACAGAGACTAGATTGTTTTCCCCTGCCCACAAATAAAATAACTGCAGCTTATTCCCGTATAATCCCTTATCCTTGCTGACCAATAGAAAAATCAAATGAGTTTTCTTTTCCACCCAACAAACCCACTGATGGATCTGATGATAAACTGAAGAATTGGATGCCGTCCAGTGGGAGCAATGGGTTTGGACCTGTGCAATCATGTTCCACCAGGAGAGATGATGCCTCAGAACAAGGCAGGATGGCCAATTGTTTTATCGTTTTACCTGTATTTGTTAATGAACAAAGCCATTTATCCTAAGCCTTCCAGTGAAGCTGGTTTTATCCCTGGGCTTGGGGAATTAATTTAGACGATGGTCTTCGTGTTTCATATGCTCTTTTCCAGATAGACAGCATCTGGTTGTTTTTAATATAGCAGTATTCAATTCATTATATTATGCTTACAGGGCAATATTATAGGACAATAATTATGGGCCAATAATAAACAGTGACTCTTTCTTAGCCCCTTAGAGTTGGGTACAATCCTGAGAGGATGTATTTTTGTTGTTAAGTGTGCAGACTGGCAAGACGAACTGGGTTCACACCTTGGATCCACCACTCACTGCGTGTATTTCTGAACAAGTTAGTTAACCTCTGTGTCTGGCCATTTCTTCTTTATGAAATCGAGCCAATGGCAGCTCGCTCAGATGTGATGTAATTGCTCATTAAATGTCATCTGTTATGGGAGATTCTGGGCTTAGCATCACAATTTCTCCACAAAATAAATATTTATATCAAATTAACAGTGCATTGGGGTTTTTTCCTCGAATTCCTTCATGTACATATATGTCAGGAATGGTGTATTCAAGCAAGTCTGACCTCAATTTGGGAATCAGCCTTTAATCATATTAAAGTGTTCTTTAGACCATCTATTCTGAGAAAGATCCCGGGCCCTTCTTTTGACTTAGAGAGGAAAGGATGTGGTCTACTCGATGATGACTTTTGTGGTCAGTGGCCCTGCAGAATTATTTTGTGTTTGGTCTGAACCCAAAATATCTCTGCTTGCATTTGCACATGTGGGAAGGAGATCGGTTTGGTCGTGAAGTGACGTGCCCTCTCCTGTTTGTCAACATCTTTTCCCAGCTGCCCCTGTTTCACTGCGCTTCTGTTTCAGTGGAACCTTCTCCACCAGGACGGAATACTAAATAGACAATGGCCAAAGGATTCAAGCCTGGGTTCACTGCCAGGTCAGCTGGAAGCAGGGAGAGGGAAAAAGAGGCTGAGAGAATAATGAATTTGGACAGTGTGGACCTCGGAATGCGGGCAGCCCTAAGTGGACTTGTGCCAGTGGGTGTCTCAGTGTGCGCCGTGTGTGCGTGTGCCCCCAGGAGGGAGGGGGAGAGAGACCTCGCTGTTATCCAGGGTCCCCTGAAGTGCCCGCGGGCTGCAAGGATTTCCAGGGAGCCTGTACCTTATCTCTGTGTCCATCAGTGTTTTGAACTTCATAGAGTAATGCACGCACTCGATGCAGTGTGTACCCTGCACACCTTCTCGGATGCAGCAGCACTTGGGCGGGGCGGGGTGCACAGGAAGCAGGCTTCCTCCTACCCCGAAGAGCATATGGAGAATCTCCTGGGTCAACACTGGGCCTGTTTCCTCTGCCTTGGTGTCAGGTTCTGGGAGAACCGTGGGCTTCTCCAACTTTTGCCTGTGGCCCCGAGGAAGCGTGCACAGTAACGAAACGGGTGGCGTGTGTTTAAGAGCAGAGTGGAGGTGGGAGGGGCTCGGGAGGGGAGAGGAAGCACATCCTTTCTGCTCCTCCATGCCCACACCCCCGGGGCCCTGCCCTGTCCATCCGTCCATCAGTCCATCCTTGTCTTCTCCGGTGACGCCATCCTCAGGTAACTGCGCCCTGGGTAAGGCTTGGTGCCAGGGCTTCTCCACACGGCTTACAGCCCAGTGAGTGGGAGTGGTTGTGCAGTCATTGTAGTTGGTCATGATCATTATGTTTTCCATCAGATTGAATAGAATAGAAGCAAAGTCAGCATTTATCACATTCGGTAAAGACAGTCATTACTTGATGAAATTTTTGTTCCAGTGTTTGTGTGTGTGTGTGTGTGTGTGCAGATGCACACACACACGGTTCTGCAGTATAAAGTGCATTTCTTCTTACAGGTCGCAGTCTAGGAAATCACAGAGTTAGAGCAGAAGATCCACAAGGCCAGGACTGCTGCGTAGACGTACCCACTGTGCCCGGCACGGTGCACACATGATGTCAACACGTGGCGGGGGGCTGTCTAGACTCGGCAGTTGAGCCTGGACCACAACCCTCTGCCAATCGCTCTTTTAAAAAGTCCTGGGGGCTTCCCTGGTGGCGCAGTGGTTGAGAATCTGCCTGCCAGTGCAGGGGACACGGGTTCGAGCCCTGGTCTGGGAGGATCCCACATGCCGCGGAGCAACTAAGCCCGTGCGCCACAACTACTGAGCCTGCGCGTCTGGAGCCTGTGCTCCGCAACAAGAGAGGCCGCGATAATGAGAGGCCCGCGCACCACGATGAAGAGTGGCCCCCGCTTGCCGCAACTAGAGAAAGCCCTCGCACAGAAACGAAGACACGACACAGCCATAAATAAATAAATTAATTAAAAAAAAAAAAAAAAAAAAAGTCCTGGACGAGAGACTAAAAATAGAGCTACCATATGATCCAGCAATCCCACTCCTGGGCATACATCCAGAAAAGACAAAAACTCTAATTCGAAAGAATACATGCACCCCTATGTTCATAGCAGCACTATTTACAATAGCAAAGACATGGAAGCAACTTAAGTGTCCATCGACAGAGGAATGGATAAAGAAGAAGTGGTATAAATATACACAATGGAATACTACTCAGCCATAAAAAAAAGAATGAAATATTGCCATTTGCAGCAACATGGATGGACCTAAAGATTATCATATGGAGTGACGTAAGTCAGAGAAAGACAAATATCATAAGATATCACTTATATGTGGAATCTAAAATATGATACAAATAAACTTATTTACAAAACAGAAATAGACTCACAGACAAAGAAAACAAACTAATGGTCACCAAAAAGGGAGGGTTAAGTTAGGAGTTTGGGATTAACATATACACACTACTGTATATAAAATAGATAAAAAACAAGGACCTACTGTATAGCACAGGGAACTATATTCAATATCTTGTAATAACCTATAATGGAAATGAATCTGAAAAAGAATAGATATATATGCATAAGTGAATCACTTTGCTGTACACCAGAAACATCATAACTCAACAATACTTCAATAAACAAAGATCTTAAAAACATTAGAGAAGAAGAGTTCCTGATATTCTCTTGTCCGTGTAACAGAATAATATTGTAAACACGCTTTGCACAGCCTACACGCGGTGCCAGTGCACTGTTTGTGATGATGTAAACAACGCAATTACAACGGCATCATAGCGGGCTCTCCCGCGCAGAGCCCCATCCCAGTCAGCGAAAGCTTTGCAGGAAGTGGCAGTTTCTGGAATTGATGGCTAGCCAGCGGAGGCTCTGCCCTGAGAATCTGATGCTCTTTGCCAGGGACTTTTTAATACATCAGCATGGTTGTCTGCAATGGCTGTGAAGACAATTAAAACATTTCCACGCTACGTGTTCTGCTTTCAAAGTTGTTCCACAGCGTCCAGAGTTCTCCTCTGAGCCAGGCTTTCCCTGCAGGCTCCACAGTCCAGTCTTCTCTGCGGCTACTTGTTCTTAATTCTGTATCTCAATTGATCTTCAGCCCACATCTGGCAGAGGGAAATGAAGCTTTTAAAACTTGCAGCCGATTCAGAGAACTCCTCCCTTGGGTGTTGTCTCTGGTCTCAGCAATTGTATTTTTTTTATCTAAGACATTTTTATGTGAATAAAATAATCTCAGTTTCTTAAATGAGACAATTAAACTCTATTTTACCTTGTTTCCCCAGGGCGGTGGGGTCTTAAACTGAGAGAACATCTTTGTTCGAGCCCCTGATAGGAGCACGGCTTTTATTCTCTTTATTGACTGACATCTATGTTCTGAATGTTTCATGCCTGCGTTACAAGGGCAGGATAGGGCGGGAGCTGAGTGTTACCCTGCGGATGCCCGTCTGAATAATTTAGACCCACGTGATAATTGCCCATGTGAGGACTGAGGGTCCCGTTCTCCTTCCCAGCAGCCAACATCCTGATGAAAGCAACAGCTTAGCCACTCCAGTGTTAATTCTTGAAATTCCATGTATGCGACAGCATTTTGTTTTTTCCCCCGGGACTTTGCAGTTTGCAGCTCTGTCATCGCTGCGGTGGGGGGGGGGGGGGGGGGCGGGGAACGACTGTAAGTGTGAGTATTTAGTCACCTGTGAAGCCTGTCTTGACGGAAAAAGCCCTTACTCTTGGGGGATAGATTTTATTATTGTTCAAGATACTCACTTTCCTTCCATGGGGCGATGACACCTCCTTGCCCGTGGACATCAGGTGTGGCCATGGCATCGTAAGTGTTTCTTCTGAGAGGAGACTTGGGAGGATTGTGTAAACCCAACCCCAACCTGGTCGAGTGGCTTGTCATTTGTGTGGACAGTGTAATGAGAGAGAATGTGACATACATCATGTCTGAGCAGAAGCCTTAAAAGCCAGCTCACGACTCCCCTTTACTCTCTTTTCCTTCTGTGTCAAGACTGACTAAGTCCTAGAGAATGGCCCCATCTGGATAGGTCCCAGATTGAGGATAACACTGATAAGACTGACCCCAGATGGACGTGCAACATAATCAAGAGGTGTGTGTGTGGGGGGGGGGGTATTTGTTAGTAAGCAGTGCACGCTACATTATCCTGACTGATACACTTTCTAATCTGTGAGTGTTACCTGGAGAGTTACCACACCTTTGAACCTGGGGCCACTGTGAATCATTCTCTTTTGTCCCTCAAGTTACAGGATCCTAGTTTTATTTCTCTTCCTCAGTAAATATTCAGATATATGTTTTTTTTGTTACAAAGTTGTACGATGACTCTTAAAGAAAGGTTTAAGGGATGTCAACCCTGGTGATGGAAGGAGCGTGACAGGGACAGTGGCTGGGGTGACTCGGAGAAGGGTCCATATCCATGGTGCAGAAGACACAGGATTGAGAAGGGGCTTCCCAGGTGGAGCTGGGTGACCTCAGGGCTCTACTGCAGGGTGTGTACATCTCCCAGACTCCAAATCCATACACCATGTGCCCTTCTACATCCCACCACAAGTTTACATTCCACCTACTACCGCAGCCCGTCCAACTTCATAGCAAAACATAACAGATGGGGGATGGTAAATGAAATCCACCCACACCATTGTGCAGATATCATATGACTTCAAGAGCATCAGAGACAGGCTGGGTGGGTGGACCTCAATTATTTAAAAAATCATATTCCTAACTGAGCTACTGCATAAACTTTGTGGACATAAGATGTTTATCTGTGCATGCCTTTATATAGTGTAGTACATTGATTTTGACAGGTACATTGAGCACAAACAGTTCATAAAATAGGCAGAAAAGAGGAAACTTTGCTGTTGTTGTCACTTGAGAAGCAAGGATGAAGGTTTCTGCATGGCAGTGTTCAGAGAGATGGAGAAAAGCGTGCCTGCCTGCCTGCCGGGGGTAGGGACAGCCCAGTAGCATGATTTCATAATGATGCAGAGTCCTGTTTCCCTAGAAGGCAATGGCCTTGAGAAAAAAATAAGGGTGTGACTAATAATCATCATACTGAATATCTAACAAAGCCGACATGAGGCCATGCTCTTCCTTAGCATCCTAGTTGCTACTATTCAGTTCTAGGTAACTTTTGAAGGTTTTCTGCCCTGTTAGAGTTCAGACTCTAAAGTTCGGTAAGCTGGGTTCAAATCCCTGCTCTTTGGACAATTTACCTAATTTCTGTGTCTCAGTTTTCTCATCTATATAATGGGAGTTTTTAAAGTAACTACTTCAAAAAATTGTTTAGAGTAATAAGTGAGACGATTTATATAAGTGCTTAGAATAGACACTGGCACTCTGAAAGACATTAATAAATATTCTGTCTTTCTCTGTGTGATTGTATTTAATTTTGTCATTTCTGAGACGGTTTTTGATGCTTCTTTGCTCCATCTATCCCCTCCTTGCACTCACCTAAGGGCCTTTTATAACTTTATAAAAATAGGTCTTGATTATTTCAATTCTTCTTCTGACCCAGAGGAGGTTACAGGGACTCGGTTTCTCTCCTACCTGAAACAACAGAAGAAACTGAAAAATATGAAACAAGGGTTTTCTGACATTGGATATCAGCCAGCACAAGACAGTGATTCTTAGAGATGGGAAGCAAACAGGATAAGCTCTGTAATTGCCACCATTTCCTGCCAGGAGGGTGTCTCTGGCTGCAGGGTAGGAAGGCGATACCCCAGGAGAAGCCCAGCTGTTTCCCCCGGTTGAGGAGATAGGCCTGACAATGCACAGAGTCCAAAGTGGATAACGCCCCCTGAGGGGTGCCAGGATGAAGAGAGCTGAAGAGTGAGGGAGGGGGGGCTCTGAAGATCTGAAGAGTGGTCCCCACATATCTTCAGCTGAGGGTCATTGCCTACTCACGAGGAAACCCCCCTCAGCTGCAGAAAGAACTATCCAAAAGCATCAGGATAATAGTCAGTAGTCTCTGGAGCTCACACAAGGCTCTCCACCAACTGGAGAGAAAAATGCTTTTAATTCATAGGGCATCAGTAGGGCTCTGAGAGGGGTCTTGCCTGAGAAGTGGGCATTGCTAGCCCTGGACTCAGGGCTGCTTTGGTCCCACTGAAAGCAAGACGTGAAACAATCAAACTGTTCCCAGTGACGTAGCTGTGTCTTAGAATAAAGCCCAAGGATATTCATAGGAATCTAGAAACATCCATCACGGGCTAGATCTATGATGTCTGCCATTCAGTAAAAAATTATCATTATGAAAAGAAGAAGACAAATAGGAACAGACCCCAGACAGACCTGAAAATCACACAGATGATGGAATTAGTATACAAGCACATTAAAACAGTTGCTATAACTGTGTCCCCTATGTTCAAGAAACTACAGTATAGGAAAAATCGAGCATGTTAACAACAGACTCAGAAGATATAAAATGACTCAGATCAAACTTCTAGTGTGTGTATGTTAATCCCAATCTCCCAATTTAATCCCTCCCCCCCTTCCCCCTTGGTAACCATAAGTTTGTTTTCTACATCTGTGACTCTATTTCTGTTTTGTAAATAACTTCATTTGTACCCTTTTTTTTAGATTTCACATGTAAGTGACATCACATGGTATTTGTCTTTCTCTGACTTACGTCACTCAGTATGACAGTCTCTAGGTCCATCCATGTCGCTGCAAAAGAAAAGACAAACAAACAAAAACACCCCCAAAACTTCTAGTGATGAAAACTATGGTGGCTGAGGAGAAAAACATACGTGATGAGATTAGTAGCAGACTAGACATGGCAGAGGAAAAGATACTTGAAAAAATAGCAAAAGAAACGATCCAAAGTGAAACGGAGAGAAGAAAGATGGACAAAAACACAAGCAGGGCCCAGTCAGTGGTCTGTGGGCCGATGTTAAGCAGCCTCGTTTGTGTGTAACTGGAGGCCCCAAAGGAGAGACGAGAAGAGGAACAGAAAAAGTATTTGAAAAAAATAACATGCAAAAATTTCCCAAATTGGGCGAAGTCTGTAAAATCACTTACCCAAACAGGCCAGCCAACCCAGCCACAAAATTTAACATGAAGAAAACAACATCAGGGCACTTGGTACTCAATGATGGGCCTTTAGAGACGGTCCTTTTTTCTCCTTGGACACACGAGGTTTTACTCCATAAGAAGGCCTTCCATTCGCTTTACCTTCACCCGGAAACGTTCTGCTCTGCATTTCACAGGACTGCGGTCTCTTCATTCTTCCCGTCTCAGCTTCAAGGCCTCCTTACGTCAGGTGTTTTCCACTGTTATTTTCCATCACAGCACCATTTCTTTCCTTCGAAAGTCTCATCGCATCTTGTAGTAAGGCCAGTTCTGATGGAATGGGCTCTTCCTTCCTCTCTGATATGTGAAAAGAAGTAGGAGGGACCAAAAAGTTAGGGGAGGAGATATTTCAGTCATGAACCTAGGATGCTACACGTTGGCGTGTGAATTCACACCACCCAACTCTCTGGTCCTGTTAGCCCTCAGAGGGAAAGCCCAGAGAACTGCCTTTCTTGCATCTTCTGAGGCATAAAATGGAAACCCCTCATTGATCACACAGATCGCTGTCACCCCAGGACCCCGTATTTCACCCCAGACGCAAGCAAACCTGGTTAATATTGCATGAGGTACTCGTGCAGCGCGTAGAGGTTATGGCTGGGTCAAGGCTGTGGGGTCGCTTGTGCCCTTTTGAGAGTTTTATAAGTAAATAAAGTTGCTTTAAAAATAAAAAGGCAGCGACGAAGCTGACTCTTCCTGGAATTATTCCCAGGACACGCTATATAACAGAATGAATGTGTTTGTGAGTTAAATGAAAGAGCCATGAAATCCTTGGATAAAAATGGAGCATGTTGTGTTTTGGTCTAAAAAAAAGGGAAAATATCCTTTCCATGATGCCATAAAGGGATAAAGCTTTGGCATAACTAATGAAAATATATTGTATAGTCTTACAGAACATACGGAAAAATAGGCGCTATTAGTAAACTTAGAAAAACGCTGTCAGTGAAAGAAATTTTCATATGCTTATGATTTTAAAATGCAATAAAGAATGCTTTGGTTATGAGGCACAGGAAATTAGTAATAATAGAATGTGCTAGTTGGGTGACTTAGTTTGGAATACTTAGAAATTAGGGATTATAAAAAGATGTTATTATAAACAAACTAGGGACTTCCCTGGCGGTCCAGTGGTTGAGACTTCACCTTCCAATACAGGGGTTGCAGGTTTGATCCCTGGTTGGGGAGCTAAGATCCCACATGCCTCGTGGCCAAAAAACCAAAACATAAAACAGAAGCAATATTGTAACAAATTCAATAAAGACTTAAAAAAAAATAATAAACTATACTACTTTTTAAAAAGCTCAGTCATATATAATTCACTACTTAACTACAGTTTACGAACTATTTTCATTGTACTTATGTGCTCCTGGACACACATAGTAGATATGTTTTTGACTTTATGAATTTTATTAGACTATTTGATTCATCAGTTCTGTTTTGTTATCTTCAACATATACAAATACATTGAACAATCTATATATTCAGGCAGTCTGCTATTAGACCTCTCATCTTCTGTAAGGGGCATTTCAATGCTTTATGTTTCCTTCCTTTCTTCCTCATCTCCCTCCCTCCCTCCCTCCCTTCCTTCTTTCCTTCCTTCCTTCCTTCCTTCCTTCCTTCCGTCTCTCACTCTCTCTTTTGAACAAATTTGCCCTCCTCTGTAGTGAAATAATGTAAAACCCTTAGATAACTACAAAAACAATATATTTTGGAAGCGGACCTGTGAAGGCACAGCTTTCCTGGTGCTAAGGAATTCTTTGGTGCAGAAAGGAAAATCCCAAGCATGAAAAGGACTCCTTTCACAGCAAATTTAAATCAAGAATAAAGACCAGTAGTGTCGAATGTAACAAAGGACAGGTCACTTATTGCTCATAATTTACAAACTATAACAGATGAAGCATATTAATAAGACTCCTAGTAAAATAATACAGGAAAACCATGAAAGAGATTTTCAAATCCTTTGAAATCCCTAATTGGCTAATCCTTGAGAGTTTAGGGCTATTTTTCCCAGTTACATAGATGAGGAAATTGGTAGAGTCTCTGGTTTAAGCCCGTGAAATGAGCAAAGAAAAGGGCGAAACTTGTAATCAACAGCTCGGCGCTCGGACCACAGAGCGACAACCTTTGCAGTTTACCGAAAGCAAAACGAAACAAATCCGCCACTGTTCCTTGAATGACCAGTTCAGCTGACATATGTATTTGCAGCAGACAGAATCTGTTTCTGCCCCTCCTTTTTCTCCCACACAAAGCCCAGTTCTCGGCACAATAAGCGTTTGTGAAAGGAATGAATGGGAAGAACAAACAGATAAACAAATAGGCTTTTGAGAGAATATCCGTGCGTGTTGTGTAAACGCCGTTACCAAATGTTGGACCACAGTGTTCCCAAAGAGAACTTGATCACGTTGGCAAAAACAGATAAACCAGGAAATGAGTGCTTTGATGGATTAGCACTGAGGCCCATTCAAATGTTCACTGTTGATACTAAGCCAGGACTTGCTGGTGATGACCTTAGGGAGACGGGAACACAGACCCGAATCTCTGCTTAATAAAAACCATTTTACTCTGTGTTTATGGACAAAGCAATAACTCTCTTTAAGAACAAACATGTCTCATTTGGTTCCTCTTTTCAACTTCTTGAAATGACAGTGGCAGCAGTGGTTCAATGGCCTTCTTCTCCTGGGTCTACCGGGGTTTGCAGTTGAGGTCGAGACACAAAAACGTATGTAAACAGCAAAGGTTTAATCATATGTAAACAGCAAAGGTTTAATCATTGAACACACAGCTCCCTACTCCCTCTGCCTGACCTTCCCGTCTACTGCTTAACAAGGCCAAGTGCGCTGAATGCCAGAGACCCACACAACATTGTCCTGTCAACCTGGAGATCAGTTCTCAAGAGACCTCACCCACGTCCCCAAACCTCTCTGTCTCTGAATGTTAAGCTGCTCAAGCCACCTTCGTCTTGCTGCAGCTCAGACAGGGTTTTTTTTTTAATTGAAGTAGAGTTGATTTACAATGTTGTGTTAGTTTCAGGTGTACAGCATGGTGATTCAGTTATATATATTCTTTTTCAAATTCTTTTCCCTTATAAGTTATCACAAAATATTGAGTATAGTTCCCTGTGCTCTACAGTAGGTCCTTGTTTATCTACTTTATATATAGTAGTGTGTATTCGTTAATTACAACCTCTCAATTTATCCCTCCCCCAACACCTTTCCCCTTTGATAACCTAAGTTTGTTTTCTATGTCTGTGGGTCTATTTCTGTTTTATAAATAAATTCATTTGTATCATTTTTTTTAGATCCCACGTATAAGTGATACCATGTGATTTTGTCTTTCTCTGTCTGGTTTACTTAATTTAGTATAATAATCTCTAGTTCTATCCATGTTGCTGCAAATGGCATTTTTTGTTCTTTTTTATGGCTGAGTAGTATTCCATTGCATTTATATGTACCACATCTTCTTTATCCATTCATCTGTCAGTGGACACTTAGGTTGTTCCCATGTCTTGGTTATTGTGAATAGTGCTGCTGTGCACATTGGGGCAGAATTAACTGAAGCCAGATGACATGCGACTGAACAGATATGGACCCAGTATGGGTCTGGCACAATGCTTAAGCTTCAGAGTGGGGAGACCAAGGAAGTACTTGAAGGGCATCCTTCCTCAACATCTCTGGGTGAAATACTTTAAATAAAACCCATCTGGATGGTTGCAAGTTAGAAATATATATGGGGTCAACAGAAAAGCCGATAGGGGGCCAAAGAATTATGAAACAAGCATCATAAATCTGCCCCAAATAAAAATTCTCGCAAGAAGATCTCTTACTTCCTTTACCGAGTGTGAGAGTTTCTTTGGCTATTAAAACCAGGAAGAGAGTCTTCAGCTTCAGATTTGTTTGTCTTTAGGAAAGATGGACAAAGAGAAAAAAACTTCAATCAAGATAATGTTTTCTTGGGCTGAGAATACACATTACTGAAGGGCGTTTCATTATATTTAATTTTTTTTTTTCAAATGCGGGTAGGAAATTTTCAGCCTATCAGCTTAAGTTGTTCTAGTTATTTATAGCAGCATTAAATTGGTACATTAGTGATTTCCATCTTGCTTTGCAATAGCACAGTACATTTTAAATTATATTTATTGTAAACATCTCAATCTATTATCACTAAAATGTATTTTAATGCACTTTAATTTAAAAAAAAATCCACTCAGTCATGGAGGAAGAGATTTATGCAGGGGAAGCAGGGTTGTTGAAAAACGAAAGAGTGAGAGGGTGGTACAATCCCGATGGCTTGAGAACTTCAGTGCTGAATCCTTCTGGAGTTTTCTACCATCATTTCCCTTCATCCATTGGCCCCTGCCCTCAGAAATACACCACTATCCATGACAAGAATACCCTAACAAAACCTGTCCAAACTTCCAACATCCCTCCCAATCATTTCAGACTTTCTCGCTGCGGCTCCACACAGGAGAACTTGCTCCCATTCCTGGAGCTCCCCTGGGGAACTGGACCAGTGCCGTCAGAGCCCAGGCCTGCCCCCCAGGGCCTGGTCAGAGTCAGCTCACACTCACTTTGGTTGGGTGGAAGCTGGGCATTTTAGCCCTGGGTTCATGTGGGGAATCACATTTCACCAGACCTGGGTTTGAATGTGGACAGTCCTTTCCTGACTTCAGCTAAATTCCACCATCACTGACCACACTTAAGGCTGCTCTCCTCTGGTCCAAAACAAGTGGCTGGATATTTGTTCTTCCTCACAAAAAACGGGGTTGAAAATGTCTTTTGCTCTGGTGCCTGGAGGCTGAAGTGCCCTGAAGAGACCTCCAGCAAGTCCCCCACTTGCTCAGACACAGAATGTCTGAGGGTATGTCTTTCTGGGTCTCTGGAGCCCTGCGGGACTGTCCTAGTGCCCCGGCAAAGCTTGCTGCCCACCCTCACCCCATTCTTGTCAGATCTGCTGCCAGGGATGGAGCCCTATTTCTGATCGTGCCCCTCATGTCTTCTTCCCATACCCTGAGCCTGAACTTGGGTTTCAGTTTGACCCTTGCCCTTGGGTACACGGGTCCAGGATGTGCAGCCCTCCCCTAGGTCTGGGGAGGAAAAGGCTCCCACTCCCACTAGTGACCCCCCAAAAGTCCAGTCCCCTCTTCCCTGCACTTGCTTTCGCAGGATCCATAATGGCCCTAACTATGTGGGTTTTGGGCAAAGTCTCCTCAAGTGTAAAAAAGTCTGTTCTCAGTGGTGGTTGGAATAATTAAATTTGACGACATGTCTGAATGGTCTGGTAAATGCTTCATGATGTTTTTAAAATTTTCTTTCTGTTTACAAATTGGTTAATCTGTAAAACACTTAAATGCTGGGCATGGCAACATTAGACTCACTGTAGATACTAGATTATAAAGATGATTTTTTAAAAAATGGATGTTTGTCTGACCTAAACTGTGACTTGGAGGCCCCAAAGCAACATACGTTTTCTCCCTTTTATGGAAATATGGAGGATCCCTTGGTGCCTTCTGGGAATGGCCTTGGTCTCAAAGATATCTTTTTACCCGTTTCAATTTTATGCACTATTAAAATCCCCGTCAAAAAGGCAGGGAGAAAAGAAAATAAGAGAGATGCCAGCATACTCTGGGCTACAGAAACGGAACATCGGATGGGTGTATGTGGAGAATCTCATCTGCTGATTATCCAAAACCCAGACAAAGGGTCAGGGATTTCTGTCTTTTGTGTTCAGTGCTGTAACGCCAAAGCCTACTATGATGACTGACACAATCAGTAAAGATTTGTTGAATGAATAGTATGCATTTTACGGGGGGGCAAGCAAGCCTTAGGGGACATTTTCTAAAAGCGCGATTCAATATTGCCTGAGTCTGTCCTTCAGGTTACAATGCATTAATTACTCAAAAATAGTCTCCTTAAATCGTAAATTAAGAAAAGCAGACAAAACTGCTTTTTCTTCCTTTTTTTTTTTTTACAATTTCTATTTCCATGTTCAAGTTTGGCATTTTGTAACACCATCTGAATGAAGTCACCATCACATATAAAAGACAAGGTCATTCCCACCAAGAGTGTAAGAGGGTTCCCCTTCACACCCACTCCAACATTTATTGTTTGTGGACTTTTTGATGATGGCCATTCTGACCGGTGTGAGGTGATACCTCATTGTAGTTTTGATTTGCAGAAACTAACACAACACTGTAAAGCAACTACACTCCAATAAAAAAGATAAAAAATAAATAAATGAATAAAATACAAGGTCAGCTGAACAGAGAAAGTAGTACAACAATCATCACAAAGGAAATAGCAGTATTCATATCCATAAGAGCAAACTTTGTTCCAATAACTGAAAAAGGAGTTAGAAATACAATGGCTATATGGTAGCTAATGAAGAATTCCTATCTCCATGCTGTGCTAAAAAAAGGTATGGGTGCCTTTATCATTTTTCCTCTCAAAACTGAAAGCAGTAAAACAAACAAGAGCCCTAATCCATATTTCAAAGAAACGAAAAGAAATGGGCTGAAATCTACTTAGTTCTTTGAGAAAAAGAAAGACTATGAATGAGGTTTATTATGAGGCTTTTGGAAACTAATGATCAAAAGTCAGCTGTAGGAATATGCTCTTGGTCAGCATATGGTTTGTCAATGCCATGAGCAAAAAACTCAACCTTGTGTTAAAGCTCAACTTGGTCTAAAAAGGTATACTTTTGCTGCAAAGGTTTGAATATACTGCACATTGAGTAAGAGTGTATAGTTACAGCTGTGTGTGGCTTTTCCCTATCCCACACCCATCTGTTTTTGGAAACATCATTGAGCCACCATATTGGTTCAGTCGGATCAGCTGCATAAGGGCTGCTATTCCTTTGGGCCATAAGCACAGACCACCCACCTTCTTCTCAATGCAGGCTTATCCTCACATGGGTGTGCAGGTCTAGGAAGGTATCAGTGAAGATAAAGAAAATAACCAATGAAAAGGCACGACTTAAGAAAATGTCAGACGACTATTGTCCTCTTTGACTTCCATCTGCCGTTCAAATGGGAAGAAAACACCTGTTTCAGTGCTCACAATTTCTCTCCCCACTTGTCTCCCCTCTGCCCTCTCCAGATCGAGACTTTCTCTACCAAAGGGCAAAGCATGTTGTTAAGAATCAGATTCCTTGCTATGTACCGTTTAGTAGGGTGACCATCTCGTGTATAAGGAAAAGCTGCCTCAATTCCATGCGTCATTGACATAAGTCCCATACTACACTTTCAGGCTGTCCTACAGGGTACTTCTGATTTAAAGGATTTCATGCAGCCTCACATAAACAGGGAGCACTGTGGTCATGCACACACCATAACCCACAAGATGGGTGTGTGCTAGCCTTCCTGGATTCCCAGCCATCCCCTTCCAGGGACTCCTCACTCCTATTTTCTCATCCTCCTCATGACAGTGTTTGCACACACAAGAGCATCTCAGTACTTTGCATGTGCTATAATCGTCATGAGTTAGAAGGAGCTGGACTCAAGTTTATCCTTAACTAACTATTTTTTAAAGTTATTATGTAGCCAAAGAGAATGGAGAGAAAATTATTTAAATCCAGATTATGTAGTGTATGTCAAAAGAAACATAGACTAAGAGCTAAAAATCAACAAAGAATTTATTTTAGAAAAGCAGGACAAAAATTTAAAACAAATTTTCCACAATTTTGGAAAACGTATGTCAGACAACAAATGAAGTTATGGAAGAACTGGTTGACAGATAGTTTATTATAAAAATGTTAATCATCACAGGTGAAAAGCAACAGAAATGAAAGAAATAAGGAAAAAATAATAGGGAAGATGTTTGCATCAAGTAAACCAGAGAGTTAATACCTGTAATAAATAGAGGTCTTCACAGATATAATATTACAAAGACCACAGTAAATGAAAGAGCCCAGGATGTGAATAAAAAATTCACAATGAAACATAAATAGTAAGAAGAAAATGTCTATCTTCCTAGTTATCACAGAAATGCAAATTAAAGCAAGATCTGCAACCATTTTATCCCTGTGAATTTTTTTTTAAAGGATAGCGTTCCATTCTGTTGGGTATGGAATTCCATGATGGACACAACAGACATGTTATTGCCCTCATATTTCTTACAGTTATTCTAAGGAAAGAGATATTAAAAAATAAAATAATATGCATTTTCAGTTGTTGGTATAATCCTGATGAAATGCGAGTTCAGCATGTATTAAAGTGGATTCTAGATTGAGACCAGGTGCCTTAGATCAGTGAAAGAGGAGGGGCAGACAGCAGGCAACTGGTGCACACTTGGATTGTCCAGACAGACCCGGACACTTGGGTACCTCTGTTACAGAGGATTTAACCTCTCTGGAATCTGGAAAAGGTCCCCAAGAAAGCAAAATTCCAGCTGAAGTCCTGAAATTTGAATAGAGCACAGCAGGAAAAGAAGGAAGGAGGAAAGAACATTCCAGAAGGAGGGCAGTGAGCGGAAGATTCTGAGGCAGAAGGGAGAGAGCTACAGTTCAGGAGGTTTCTCCGTGGTGAGTGCCTGCAGAGGCCAGGATGTTCTGGGCCACGTAAGGCCCATAGGCGATGCTGAGAATTTTCAGCTTTCTCCCAGGAACAGTGGGAATCCATTCGGAGGGGATTAGTAGAAAAAAGGCATGACTTCAATTGACAAAATGTCCCTCTGGCTGAAATAAGCATAATATTGGGGGCAAGAAGGTTGGGAGGAAAGTGCATGCCAGGGTTTCAGGAAGGAAAATGTGATACTCCAGCTGAGAGTAGATGGTGACAAGAGGTGGTCTTTAAACTGAAGTATAGATACCCTTGGAGATACACAAAGGTTTTTCATGTGATGTGAGGACATGAGGACTCAACCCACCGCAGCTGGCTTTGAAGATGGAGGAAGGGGACCATCGACCAAAGAATGCCAGCACCTCTAGAAGCTGCAAGACAAGGAAATGGATTCTCCCCTAGAACCTCCCAAAGGAATGCAGCCCTGCCCAGTGAGACCGTGTCAGACTTCTGACCTACAGAACCGCTAGATAATAAATTTGCATTCTTTTAAACCACTGAGTTGTTAGTAATTTGCTACAGTAGCCACAGAAAACGAATACAGTTTTCAGTAAATATTTATTGAAATTGAACTGAAAGAACTTACAAATATATATGATGCATTAAATACACATGGAAAGAGAAGAATTTTAATGTAAGAGGTTCCAGTTATTAAGTTTCTGAACGTCATGTTTCAGAGAATGAGACAAAAAGATACAGCTCAATTCAAGATTCACAAAGGAGAAAATTCCCCAATTATGAGAACTTGCAACCATGTTGAAGAAACATTATGCACCAACTTTTGTGAAGTATCTCCTGCAATAGTGTTCAGAAAAGACAAAATATCTGAAAGGACATCGAAATTACTACATCTCCACTGCTTTAATATTTTTTTGAACTTGCATTTCTGAAGCACGTTAAGAAGTGATGTAAAGCCCTTTTGGTGGCTTTTCTTATGTAATCAATTCCTTAGGAATCCTCTCTCCCCTTTTATGGTTCATGACTCCTCAGACTAGGGAAGCCTTTGTTCTCAAGAGGTCTGCGTGAGAAATAATGGTTATCTTTTAATAAAAATATTTTGAAAAATATTTAGATGTCTGATGAGGTCATCAAGGGACATTATGTGCTTTTTCCAAGATAATTTTTATAAATCTAATTCCAATACACGGTCACAGTAATTTGATTTAACCCTGAAATCTATCATTGCAAATGCTTTCCTTAACCCCCATGAATAGTGTATTACTAAAAACCCTTGATGTTTTCCCAATAGCCATATAGATTACTGCTCTATAACTACATTTGGAAAAATAGTACAATTCTTTCTTTCTGAAAAAAAAAAGGTATTTTCCTTTATTATCCTTTAGTTTCTAAAAATAAGCTGGAATTAAATGTCACGTACCTTTGGAATTCATTTTATAAATACACTTGGTAACTAGGAAACTCACATTGCCATTATTTATAATCTAGGAATTCTTTCCATGGTAACTGTTATAAGGTCACAATTATGGAGTCACAATGGAGGCTAGGAGGCTATTTAAGAATCAACCAAAAAGGCCTATTCATAGGAGGTGGTCTGATGTCTGATGCCCCGATCACACAGATTAATGAGGTGAGGCTTACGGATTTACATGATTCGCCCCACTTACACTTCAGCTCTGTCTTCTCACCGTGGACCTTCTTTGGGCCAAGAAATGTTGCCAGCAGTACCAACCCTTTGATTTCATAGCCCTTGGAGACCTTGGGTGCCATTTATAGTGTTCTCTCCTTCTTGTGACATCATGAGTAGGTTAATTACGTTGGCATGTCACAGGGCTGCCAAAGCTCAAGATTTAGGGCAGAAGTGGAGGGCAGCCTCTGTCTGACACTTGGTCTACACAAGTTCAAGTATGGTCTTCACCAGGTCCCAGGGCCTTGCTGGGCAGCTCCTGGGGAGCCTGGGAACAGGCCCCAAGGGACACATTCCTGCAGTCAGCTTGTACTCAAATCCCACAAGAGGTGGAAATCGGTTCACTTAGCCACACAAATAACACTTGCTCCGAGATGCCTTCATGCTTCGTTCGTAGTGATCAGAGATACAAACCTCCTGTCTTTAAGCTGACAATTCTTACTGTGCCAACATCTACCCTAACCTCCATTGAGGTGGAAAGGAAGTTGAATTAGGGTCAGCTGTCCAGAAATGATCTAAGAGCTTTGCTTTTCCTGCAACCTGATTGGTTAAGAAGGACGTAACCCCCATTCTTTATATAACAGTAAGGAAAAACACTGGTGTGATCAAACACTATAAAGAGAAATGATGTGAATTAAGAATTCAGAAAATAAAATTCATTAAAATAAAGCTTGCATAAATGCCAGAAAAACACGCAGCTTTGGAAATATCTTCTTGGGTAAGTCACGTGATTCATGAGATTGCTCATGTTACTCCGTAAATTAGCAGCGGTTACCTGGCCCGGCTTGATCCCACCTAAAGTGTATTATTCAAAGGACATGAAGGGGCAGTTTATGTAAATACTAATATGAAGAAAGAGAGATGAGCACCCCCTTACTTATAATTAAATAACAACCAATGGAAATGAGATGCTATTTTTTTTAACCCATCAGATGCGCAAAGACTGAAAAGTCGCCATTTCACAGTATACAGAAGACGTGGACAAACAGATGGTGTCATCGGCTATTGGTGGGGCTGAAAATTGGTGGAATGTCTTTGGAGAGCATTTTGGTAACACCCTGCAAAATGAGGGGCACATTTACCTTGACCTCCCAACATCACCTTGGTAACTTACCTAAGAGGTATACACTCATACCTGCATGAAGGCCTGCACAAGGATTCTCCTCACAGCATTGTTTGAAACACTGAAAGTGGAAACACTAGAAGTCTCCACAGAGACTTGATTAGCTAAATTGTGGTACATCTAGAAAGTAGAGCTATTTTTTTTAATGTGATTGATAAATAAAATCTAGAAATTTAAATAGAGAAATTTATGCAAGATAGGTTGTTAACTTTTAAAAAGATGCATAACGATGCAAAGACTATATTCCCATCTGTATCATAATAAAAGGAAAGGAAAAAAAATACAGGTGTTTATGGACTTAGAAAATTCTGAAAGATACAAAAGAAACTGTTAGGTTTGGTTTCTTCCAAAGATGATGATATAGGTACATGAGGAAGATTTCTGCTTCTTTATTATTCTACTTGACTCTGTGGTGGGGGGGGAAGTATACAACATACATATGTTTCTTTTAGTTGTAAAACTAATTAACTAAAACTTCCCATCTACTAATGAAACACGCAGGGTGTAACTACTGATAAAAGGAATAACACAATTAGGGGACACATTTCAAAAACTATAAATCTTGACTTAACATTATTGCTTTTAATAAGTAGCCAAAGAAAATTATTTGAGGTATCTGTATACAGAGAATTATACATAGGCCCATGAAGATTTGTTTGTAATAGCAGAACAATTTCACAAATCAGTACTTTATCAGGACCATGATAAAGTAACTGGGGCCAGAGTAACCCCATTGGCCTAAGTAACTACAAAATGAGGACGCAACCATTTTCAGCTTTCAGACAACAGGAAGGGTACGCCTGTCCTCAGAGAGAGAAGAGAAGCACACAAGTTATTCCTCAATCGCCCCAGTTTTCTGCTGAGAGGCCCAGTGTGGACCTAAGGCAGGGAAGCAGAGCCCAAGGGAAGCAGGGTTGGGGGCTGCTGAGTGACTGGAATTTGTGAGCAGGACCCAAGAAAGGAAACCATGCAAGGAAAGAGCCCCAGATAAATGCGCCTGGTCCTCCCAAGTCTCTGGATGAATGTGAAGCTGCACTTGTGTATGGTGGGGCCCCTGGAGCTTCAGGAAATTCTGGCAGGACAGCAGCTGGAGACAGAAAGTCCAGCCAGCCAGAGGGAAGATGCCTCACAGAATGTCCAGGGAGTTCAATCACCACCCGAGGAAACCATGTCATGGGAGAGGGTTACTCGAGTCCTGTCCTGACAAACGTTACAACAAACCTTGAAAGGATCAAGATGCCAGGAAACAGCTAAGAGTTGGATGTACCAGTTGTGGCTATTCATACAATGAGCTACTACAGAGCTGTTAAACTGGTGTTGAAGAATATTTAATAATGTGAAAAGATGGTCTTTGTTAGTTTAGCCTCTGAAGCAAAGTGCCCTAGACTGCCGGGTTTAGACAACAAATGTTTATTCTCATGGTTCTGGAAGCTGGAAGTCCAAGATCAGGGTGCCAACATGGTCGGGTTCTTGTGAAAGCCCTTTTCTTGGTGTTGACTTCACACGGCCTTTCCTCAAAGTGTGTCCACAGACAGAGAGATCTCGTGCCTCATCCTCTTTTTCTTTTACTTGGAGTATTGTTGCTTTACAATATTGTGTTAGTTTATACTGTACGGTAAAGTGAATCAGTTATACGTATACATATATCCCTTCTTTTTTGGATTTCCTTCTCATTTAGGTCAGAATGGCCATCAGAAAATCTACAAACAATAAATGCTGGAGAGGGTGTGGAGAAAATGGAACCCTCTTGCACTGTTGGTGGGAATGTAAATTGATACAGACACTATGGAGAACAGTATGGAGGTTCCTTAAAAAACTAAAAATAGAATTACCATATGACCCAGCAATCCCACACCTGGACATATACCCTGAGAAAACCATAATTCAAAAAGACACATGCACCCCAATGTTCATAGCAGCACTCATGCTCTTCTTATAAGGGCACTCATCTCATCATTGGGCCCCACCCTCATGACCTCATCTAAACCATATAACCTCCCAAAGGTCCCATCTCCAAATACCATCATATTGGGAGTTAGCGCTTCAACAGGTAAATTTTGAGAGGGCTCATTCGGCCCATGGCAAATATTCATCATATTAAATGTGTGTGTGCATGTGAGAGCGAAGGTGAAAGAGAGAAGTCTGGAAATACCCAACCCGAAATGCTAATACTGTTTATGTCTGTGTTTTCTATAAGATCATTTATAAGAAGTTTTCAAAAAGCACCACTTATCTGGTTTAAGGTCTTCACAAATGTTATTTATTCTCCCTGGAATACCGTGTCGTCATCAGTCATTTGAAAATGAGCATTCAGATCACCATGAGACACCACTGCACAACCGTTAAAGTAGCTAATTTAGAACTCTGCCAACCAGTAATTGTTAGGCTGCAGATCCACTGAAACTCTCATTCGTGGTTGGTGGGAGTGTAGGATGGTAGAACCACTGTGTTAAATGATTTGGTCGTTACTGGAAAAGTTGAACACGAATCTACTCTATAACCCAAGAATTCCACTCCCCAAAGAAAGGAAGCAAAGGAGCACATGAAAAAAATTTTTTTAACATCTTTTTTGGAGTATAATTGCTTTACAATGGTGTGTTAGTTTCTGCTGTATAACAAAGTGAATCAGCTATACGTATACATATATCCCCATATCTCCTCCCTCTTGCGTCTCCCTCCCACCCTCCCTATCCCACCCCTCTAGGTGGACACAAAGCACCAAGCTGATCTCCCTGTGCTATGCGGCTGCTTCCCACTAGCTATCTATTTTACGTTTGGCAGTGTTTATATGTCCATGCCATGCTCTCACTTCGTCCCAGCTTACCCTTCCCCCTCCCCGTGTCCTCAAGTCCATTCTCTGCATCTGTGTCTTTATTCCTGTCCTGCCCCTAGGTTCTTCAGAACATTATTATTATTATTATTATTTTTAGATTCCATATATATGTGTTAGCATAAGGTATTTGTTATTCTCTTTCTGACTTACTTCACTCTGTATGACAGTCTCTAGGTCCATCCATCTCACTACAAAGAGCACATGAAAATTTATACAAAAATGTTTGTAGAAGATTTATCCATAATAGCCCAAACCTGGAAACAGTGCCAATACCCATCAGCATCTCGGTATTGAATCGACATCCAGGGAGGGAGACTCAGGGACTTGGAGGGCTGGGGCAGGGGGTGGCTGTGAGAGTCGGACGTGTTATCTGACTTTTTTCACTATTAAGATTGTTTGCCACGTACATGTACTGAATTTTAAAATATTCTAAATATATACTGC
The DNA here is from genome assembly GCF_965194825.1 of Balaenoptera physalus. Lineage (NCBI taxonomy): Eukaryota > Metazoa > Chordata > Mammalia > Artiodactyla > Balaenopteridae > Balaenoptera > Balaenoptera physalus. The sequence continues at coordinate 3,233,120 of NC_138899.1, forward strand.
CCACAGCATGATGGAGCTTGTCAGGGTTCGCGTAAAAAATTTTTTTACAATTTTACGCTATGTTTGAAGCCAATTTTGGATTCTCTTTGAATCAGCAAATTCATGTCTGGAAACGGATCTGAAGGATAACAGGACTGTCCTTTACAGAGCTATTTATAATAGCAAAAAATTAGAGGCAATTTAAATATCCAAAAATAGGGGTTCAGTTGTAACGATTATAGCACATCTATACATGCTTTGTCATGTAGCCCCTCAACAGCGCTGAAGAAGAATATTCAACACCACAAACAACATATAGTATTAAAAAAAAGATGTGCACACCTGTGTAGGGTGTGGAAGGTCATACCGTGAAACGCTAATAACCAATATGTCTTTATCTTCTATAAGAACATGACCGAATTTCCCAAAAGACCTGTCCTTTCTGCCTTAGCATTCTTCTTGGAAAGCTGTGGGCATTCATCTGCGTTGCCCTGTGGGACGTGGGAGCAAAGGAAATCAGTGTAGACAGGCAAATGCTCACGCTGCTTGCCATGCATGAATAATAATAAAATCTTTGCCTCTGACCCAGGAGTCTTGTGTCTCTTGCCAACATCCATGAAACTCTGCCCATCTAACTTGATGGCTTGTGAAAAGGGTAACATCTCAGGCCCTTTGTGGCTCTTGGCAGCTCTGATGGCACCTAGAGGCTGGCATTTTTGGATGGAGACACTGAGTCACCTGGTTCGTCAAGTGTGGACACACTCTATTCTTCTCAACTTCCTCTGATCTTGAGCATCACTTCATTATGGCTCTGCTCCACCCTTGAAGGATGGTGGTTATTTTATGGCTTCCGATGCTGGATATTGGTCTCCGTGTCCCTCTCTGAGGTCAGTGTGTCCTCACATTTGTCAGGGCAGGAACTCCGGTCCCAGGGACCACTTCTCCTGTTCATCACAGGCTTCAATTTTATTTAATTAAATAAATAAAAATTAAATTAAATTAAATTAAATTAATTTATTTTTATTGATGTATAGTTGATTTACAATGTTTCAGCTGTACAGCAAAGTGATTCAGTTCTATATATTCTTTTTCAGATTCTTTTCCATTATAGGTTATTATAACATTGAATATAGTTCCCTGTGCTGTACAGCAGGTCCTTGTTGTTGATCTATTTTATATTTGATAGTGTGTATCTGTTAATCCCAAACTCTTCATTTATCCCTCCCCCGACCTTTCCCATTTGGTAAACGTAAGTTTGTTTTCTATATTCACAGGGCTTTTTGAGATGCTCATTTTAAAAATCATTCCTCTCTAAAGGGATACATCTTCCCCAAAACACCTGAACACCACATTCCAACCAACAGAAAATTAAAGTAATCCATCAGGCAAGACACTAGTGACACCCCCACCCCCCAAGAAAGGTCAACAAACGTCATTTAGTGTGCAGCTCACGGATCAGTCCTGATCGCTCATTAAATATGCAGATTTAATTTATAATAAGGAAACCTACTAGAGAAACGAAAGTAGAGGCAGCACTGAGGTTCAGAGGCACCTGACTGCTTTATTTAATCAGAGTATCCAAGGAAACTATAGAACGGGTGGGCCACAGAGCTAACAGATAACCCGGTGGCCAGGTGACCAGCCAAGGGAGGAGGACTTCCCCTGTGCCCTTGGGTGTGAAGCCGAACCCCTCCCACACAGCACAACCTGCCTTATTCTCCTTTTCCCCCCGAGGCTGCCTCTGTTCCATGCAATGGGTGAGTTAGGCTGGGAGAGTGTGCTCAAGGCCAGGACAAAAATCAAGGAGGACGGTGTTTCTTTTGTTGTCTTTCTAGACTCTCATTGGTAACACCTCCCCCTCTCTCTCGCTCTCACTACCTACCCATGCACACAGACATACGTGCAAACCTTAAACATACATACGTATGTATATCCATACACACGTATCAATATCTGCATTATATATCGCTATACATATAAAGCGCTTGGCAATTCCAAAATATCTTCACATCCATTACTTATGTTCTATTTTTGCAGACACCTGATTTGAACGATAAGGCAGATATCAGTTTTGTTGTTATTTGTAAGTCACCTGCTAATAAGAGCAAAAAACACTAGGAACATGTTACATGGCATGAAAAACACTTAGCAATAAGACTGAAGATATGAACACAGAATAAAAGGGAAATTAAAAATCGTATCAGATAAACAGAATTGAGGCTGTCAAAAGGGTTGAGTACAAAACTCGATGGCTGAGAATTTGCAGGTTTTTAAATTCTCACTGCCTAAGAGAGGAAGCCAGAGAAAATATTGGTTTTGGTTTCCAGACAGAAGACTGAGAACAGGGTGACTTAGAGATATTTTAAAGTCACACAACTAGCAGGCATCTGACTCTCAGTTCAGACCTGGGTCTCCAAGTTGAGAGGTCGGTGCTCTTTCCTCCAGACCCTGTAGTAAGACAGGCTTACTCAATGTTAAGCAACTGGTTACTAGTTTAGGTGAGTAACTAGAAACCGCAACGCACTGAGGCTTGATAGCTTTAGCACAGTCATGCCGATAATTTAGGATGTCTTCTAGCTCAAAGGCAGTCTTTATACAATTGAGTTGGTCAGGGTAATCAGCACTGCTCATGACATTGGCCAAAATGGTGATGAGGTGGGGAGAGCCACACTCTGACCCCTGGTTGATGAGAGCATCTCCACTGAGGAGAACTGAAGTGTTGTTAATTTTTCTGTGATTCAGGCATGTGTGTGTATATCTGTATCTGTATAATATATCTATATCTATATAGATATATAATTGAAGTATAGCTGATTTACAATGTTGTGTTAGTTTCAAGTGTACAGCAAAGTGACTCAATTATACATACATATATATATATTCATTTTCATATTCTTTTCTACCACAGGTTATTACAAAATAGAGTATAGTTCCCCGTGCTATACAGTAGGTCCTTGTTGTTTATCTATTTTATATATAGTAGTGTGTATCTGTTAATCCCAAACTCCTAATTTATCCCTCCCCCCTCCCCCTTTGGTAACCATAATTTTGTTTTCTAAGTCTGTGGGTCTATTTCTGTTTTGTATATAAGTTCATTTCTATCATTTTTTAACATTCCATATATAAGCAATATCATAGGATATTTGTCTTTCTCTGTCTTACTTCACTTAGTAAGATAATTTCTAGGTCCATCCATGTTGCTGCAAATGGCATTATTTCATTCTTTTTTATAGCTGAGTAATATTCCACTGTATACATGTACCACATCTTCTTTATCCATTCATCTGTTGATGGACATTTAGGTTGCTTCCATGTCCTGGCTATGGTAAATAGCGCTGCTGTGAACATTCGGGTGCATGTATTGTTTCAAATTAGAATTTTCTCCAGATATACGCCAAGGAGTAGGATTGCTGGATCATATGGTAGTTCTATTTTTAGTTTTTTAAGAAATCTCCATACTGTTCTCCATAGTGAAGTGTTACAATGGTAAGAACTTCTCATCCTCTCCAGGTGTAGCCAATGACCCAGGCAGCGTCTGGAACATTCGTTGGCAGGAAGTCCACAAACTGCAGCCCCCTGTCTAACAGACAGATGACTGTCTACCTACATGACCCCCCACACATGTGGAGAACAGTCCCAGGAGCACGTAAGTTCATTGTGCAGAGGCTGGTATCGGTGATCAGAACCTTGGGTGTGCACCACACCAGGAGGCTTGTTTGGACGTGGCCTGACTTGCTTTCTTTTGGAAAACCAAAGAGCAGAAAACTTAACTCATTGCCCAATGGCTGAACGTTTCCAGCCTGAGATGAATCTAGCAACAGAGATGCAGGCTCTAGCTTGCTCTCTTCTGCTCCAATAGCTACTCAAACTGAAATGGAGCAGGACCCTATGGTCCAAGCCCTCATGTCCTCCACCTGCCTTTTGTCTGTAGAAAAACTTTAGTCAAAGAGTAAGGTTAATCAGAGAAGTGAGAAAATGCAGAAGCAAAGGAAAGTAGTCAAACAGGACAAAACAATAATAGCTTAGTCATTCAGCAAAGTCAAAGACCTTTAGTTCTTCCTCAAGGGCTATAGGTAATATTCTGAGCCATAACTCTTGAGCTGTTTTATAGGTACTGAAACCCCCATCAGGTGGGAGAAGTTAACCACATGATGACCAGACTGCAGCCATGACACAAGCTGCCACAATTCCGAGAACTGGACTTGAAGAAATGGGAAAAAACCAACCCTGGAACTGAAGACTAACTGTACTGAAAACAAGCAAGATGATGCTGGTCAGACCACCGGGACCAATATCAAGATGACGGTCAGAGCTGACTGTGCTGTTTCTACATGGAGCCCCCTGCCTCAGCCTGTACACCCTTGAAACTCCCCTTTAAAAGCTCTTGCCCACTAACTGTCAGTGGAAGATGATGTCTGCCTTTGGACACGAATCCACCCACCCACCCCCAAACCCCAGGTTGCCGACCTCGGAAATAAAGCAAACTTTCCTTTCCTCCAACCTTGCCTCTTTATTGGCTTCTGAGCGGCTAGCAGCGGACCCCACTTTTGGTAACGAGACCACAGCCTCTGGACAGCTGGTGACAGTGTCCATCAGGATGACTCATCACTGACCACACCCCCGCTGTCCCTTTGTCAGAGAACTTCCCGAAGCTGAGAGCAAGCAGTGACCCTCCTATTCTCCGTCCTCGCTCAAGCATCTTTCTCAGTCTCTCCATACCTTTCAGCGAACTCCAGCCACGGATGCCTGGCAAGGTCGTTCTTTCCCTGGAAGTACATTCTTATTCCCAGCCCACTAGAGGTCGATTCTTGTTTGGTTTGTTATTTTGTTCAACACGATTAGAAGGATCCTTGCCTGCATGAAACCTGTTTCCGCTGGACATGGGGACCATCCTTTAAGAGGCAGCTACCAGTAAGAGTTTCAGCAGCCATCACCACTCTCTGGAAAGGAATGCAGTTTTGTTTTAAAAAGCCCTCTTCCTGTCTTTTAAGAGTTCCATCATTTTTATTATCTGCAGAAATACTTCAACTCGTATTCATTGTGCATTTCTCTCCTTTATGTCATTTATAGCACAGAAAATCAAATTCTATTCCTTTTTACCTTACAAACATTTGTAATCTATTTTGTAATATGTCTCAAAATCCTTTAAAATGTTTATTTGAATGCCTTAAGAATTTATTTGATATGTTTATATGATTTCAGAATAATAATAGTTTTATGATAACCTGGAGTTCATTTTATAAAGCAAATAAGAAGCTCTATTGTTAAAATATTTATACCAGTTTATCCAGTAATTCTTGCTCCTGGGTGATACACTGGTCCATTACAGCAGGATACATGAAAAAGAGAGGAAAATGGGATCACAGCTCTGAAAACGAAATCAGAGAAAAAAATCGAGAGGGAAATAATCCAAAAATTCACCTTGCTGTGTCAAATGGTGTGAATAGTCACTGACTTGGGGTTTTTTTCATGTCCAATTTTTCAGCGAGAGGCTATTTTAAGGTGAGAGAAAATTGTCACTAAAAGTATGCTTCGTAACTTATCTATGAAACAGAAACAGACTCACAGACATAGAGATCAGACTTGTGGTTGCCAAGGGGGAGGGAGGGGGAGAAGGGAAGGATTGGGAGTTTGGGGTTAGCAGATGCAAACTATTATATTAGAATGGGTAAACAACAAGGTCCTTCTGTATAGCACAGGGAACCATATTCAATATCCTGTGATCAATATAAAACTGAATCACTTTGCTGTACAGCAGAAATTAACAACATTGTAAATCAACTCTACTTCAATAAAATAAATTTTAAAATTTATGCTTCATATGTATAATTAACACTGTCGTACATTGTATATGAAAATTGTTAAGAGAGTACATCCTGAGTTCTCAATGCAAGGAAGAAATTTTTTTCTATTTCTTTAATTTTGTATCTATATGAGATGATAAATTTTTACTAAACCTATTGTGGTAATCACTTCATGATGTATATAAATCAAGTCACTATGCTGTACACCTTAAACTTATACACTTCTGTATGTCAATTATATCTCAATAAAACTGGATGAAAATATTAGAAGAAAAATAAAGGCTGCAAAATAGTCCTTTGTATGTAAAAAAAAACATGCTTCATTTGTTGCCAGTGAGAGTCTGTCACTACATGCAGGACAGTGTAAAACTGACGGTACATTTTTGGAAAACCCCTTCCAGAATGTATTACAATTATTCATGCTATTTTGCATTACAGGTTATATGTCCAAACGTCTATGCTCTTTGGTGTCTGATGCCAACATGCATGTTGGTCACCCCTGCTCGGGACCCACTGTTCACATCCCCAAGTCCCCGTCCCCTAAGCTTGCTCATCACAGGGACAGAGGGCACAGCTGACAGAGGAGTCCATACCGCCCTCACACAGCCTCCCACCGGAAGTGTATTCACCACCCTGAACTTGAATCTCTCTCTCTCTATTTTCATTTTGTGTCTACACAACCTTAGAAAACAAGCCCAAACCACTTGCACCTCAGAGAGTTTCCCTCATCTGAAGGTAACACTCAGAACATTTTTGCACTCAAATTCCCCAATTCCTTCCTCTCTGTATATGGAATGATTCAGAATTTTCCCACTAGACTTGAGCCTCTAATCTGAACATGCATCTATAGAAGCTTAAAATGCAGGAAACGCCCTCTTCTACTTCCACTGTAGGCAAAGGCATGGTATTCAGCACCAGCCAGATGTGGCTGTCTGGGATGAGCCTTGGGAACAAATGATGGGAGAGGCAAGAATGGTAAACCAAAGTGTGTGTGTGTGTGTGTGTGTCTTTCTCAAGATCTCTCTCTCTCTTTGTTTTTATCTGTCTCTCTGTCTCAATCTCTCTCTCTCTTTCTCTCTTCAGAGGCAGTACTGAGTTTCCAACAACTGCTCTCCTGACCAGTTCTAGATGATGTAGTTTTAGAAATTGTTCCTGGAAACTTTTAGCCCCAAGCCTGGGCTTAAAGCTATTCCAGTGATTTGGTAAAACCCCACAACATGGTCTCAATGAATTCATTTATTTTTCTGAAATCAGCAGGAATCAGCTTCTATTATTTACAAATAAGGACTCTAAGCAGCAATTCTCTTTCTCAGGAAGAGTTTCCCAAACTTCCTTTATTCATGGTACCCTAAATGCGTCAGTATATTTTTCATAGCATGCGTAAGCTAAAAGAAATATCTAACAGTATATATTTATTAAATATTTATGAACACTTAGTATCTACTAAGCAGTTAAGTTAAAACATCTTAATAAGTATTTATATCCTGACAACTTTGTCATCATTTGAAAAAAATAATATAGATATATTGAAAGAAAATGTATTGCTTTCACTTTTAAATAAACAAAATCGCTTACTAAGGGACGTGTATGCCTGCTGGGCACTGTACAACTTGCCTAATTGTGGACTGGATTGATTACAACCCCCTCCTTTCCTGTTCACCTTGACCTTCATGTAGAATTTGCTTTTTTATCAAAGCAATAGCCAAAAATCCAGGTTTACAGCAATACGATGTCATCAAATGAAGTGTAACATGATCTACCGTTGAAACTGAATTACTTAGAGCTGGTCGTTCATGAGATGGCCAACAGATGTGGAAAACGACTGTGTTTCCCTCAAATGTGCAAGATATCCTGGGTTTGCCTTGTTCACTGGCGTTCCCTGGGGGCCCCTCAGCACACAGTTTGAGAAGCATGGATCCAGGGCAATATAAGTTTTCATCAAAATGCATGATACAAGATAATGTACAAAGGAAGATTCATTCCCGTATCTAACAAGCGTTTATTGAGTGCTGCTCTCTACCCAATGCTAGACTCGCAGCAGGATGTAAAAGTACATAGTTCCTCATTCAAGGACCTTAGAGGCCATTGAGAAAATATTTGCCTGTTGGAAGGATGGAATGAGGGCCTTTCAGGCTGGGGAAAAGATGTACAAAGGCCAGAGGTCATAGGACACCAGTCTCACATGTTTTGGGATGGCAGCGTGAGTCGGAGGATGGAAAGGCAGAGGTGGAGGCTGAATGCCCGCAGGACTGGTCATTGGAAGGTTTCCAAGGGTCATCTGTGGATTCTGGATGCTGTAAGATGCTATTAGCAGGGCACTGCTATCTCATTTTCATGACTGAATGATGACTAGAGGCTTCTGGCATTTGGGAGTTAGATTGGGGAAAAGGGGAGATGGGGGATCATACCAAAACCAAGGAGGCATAATGTGAATCGATCACCCAAAAAAAGAGTTGCAGATGGGGCTGACTTCTTTTAATGGGGAGGAGAGAGATTCTGCACAAATAAGAGAGGTAAAAATATCGGGAGATGATACGTGTTAGGGAGAAAAATAAAGGAGGTAAATGAGCTGGCGATGCCGGTGAAAGTCCAGTATGGGTGCAGGATGTGTGGCGTTTCCATGAGATGGCCAGGTGTGACCTCAACAACACGGTGACCTTGAGCGGATACATGGGGGAGGCGAGTGAATAGAACATGTTGGATTTCGGGGAGACCATTGCAGTGATTCATAACTGGGGTTGCTTTTGCCCCCAAGGGGACTTTTGGCTTTGTCTAGAGACATTTGAGCTTGTCACAACTGGGAGGGGGGTGGCTGCTGATAATGAGTGGGTAGACACAGGGATGCTGAGAAACACCCCACAATGCACAGGACATTCCCCTCAACAAAGAGTTATCCAACCCGAATTGTCCACAGTGCCGAGGTCAAGACACCCTAGACAGAGGCAGGAGTGACTGTCCAGTCCTGAGTCCCTGCAGTGTGGGGAGAGGACGAGGTCTGATCTGAGAATATGGTGGTGGAGATGAAAGCAATGTTGTAATCGAAAAATGTTTCAGGGTAGGATCCACAGAACTAGGAATTGATGAGACGTGAGGTACGGGGAGAAGGCTTGGTTCAGGATGACATTGGAGTTTCTGAGAAGATTGGCTGAACAAAGAATGGTCCCCTCCCCCCATCACAGCAGGGGGCGTGCCAGGGATGGACCCTGATGGGTCTGACCCTCCGGGGCTTCCTCGTACCTGGTCTGAGTTTGATATCTGTTGAATGACTGAAAATTGATTTCGAAGGTGTTTGAAAGCCCCAGGTAGAGGTATCTAGCTGTGCTCTCCATCGTATCACAGCATTTTGTTTTCTTTGCCTCAATGATTAATGGAGATTTTCTTTGTATACATCTGTTTACTTGCGAATCATCTCTCTCTTCCCTCTAGAATGAAGCTCCATGGATGCCGGAACCTTGTCTACCCTCCGGGTTACCATGTCCCCAAATCCTAGAACTGTGCTTGTCACAGAGTTGCTGCTCATTCACATGACTGTAGAGTGAATACATGGATGGATGGATGGGCGGGTGGATGGATGGGTGGATGGATGGATGGGTGGATGGGTGGATGGGTGGATGGGTGGGTGGATGGATGGGTGGATGGATGGACGGATGGGTGGATGGATGGGTGGATGGATGGATGGGTGGGTGGATGGATGGGTGGATGGATGGATGGATGGATGGGTGGATGGGTGGGTGGGTGGATGGATGGGTGGATGGATGGATGGATGGGTGGATGGGTGGATGAGTGGGTGGATGGATGGGTGGATGGATGGATGGATGAATGGGTGGGTGGATGGATGGGTGGATGGATGGGTGGATGGATGGATGGATGGATGGGTGGGTGGATGGGTGGGTGGGTGGATGGATGGGTGGATGGATGGGTGGATGGGTGGATGGGTGGATGAGTGGGTGGATGGATGGGTGGATGGATGGATGGATGGATGGGTGGGTGGATGGATGGGTGGATGGATGGGTGGATGGATGGATGGATGGATGGATGGGTGGGTGGATGGGTGGGTGGATGGATGGGTGGGTGGATGGATGGATGGATGGGTGGATGGATGGGTGGGTGGATGGATGGATGGGTGGATGGATGGATGGGTGGGTGGATGGATGGATGGATGGGCGGGTGGATGGATGGGTGGATGGATGGATGGATGGATGGGCAGATGGATGGATGGGTGGATGGATGGATGGATGGATGGATGGATGGTTGGGTGGGTGGATGGGTGGATGGATGGGCGGGTGGATGGATGGGTGGATGGATGGATGGATGGATGGATGGGCGGGTGGATGGATGGGTGGATGGATGGGCGGGTGGATGGATGGATGGGTGGGTGGATGGATGGATGGATGGATGCGCGGATGGATGGATGGGTGGATGGATGGATGGATGGATGGATGGGTGGGTGGATGGGTGGATGGATGGGCGGGTGGATGGATGGGTGGATGGATGGATGGATGGATGGATGGGTGGATGGATGGATGGATGGATGGATGGATGGATGGATGGATGGTTGGGTGGGTGGATGGGTGGATGGATGGGCGGGTGGATGGATGGGTGGATGGATGGATGGATGGATGGATGGGCGGGTGGATGGATGGGTGGATGGATGGGCGGGTGGATGGATGGATGGGTGGGTGCATACATGCATGCCTACATAAAAGAAATGTGCCTATGGACCTCAGCAAAGCTCTAGGATGGAAATAGAAATGGTAAAGTAGGTGTTGTACATGCTCTGAGCACAGCGAGGCTTATCTTGGGGAAAAAAAGAGAAGACAACCAAGCATGGAAACTAAACCAAACTTGGGAAACACCCAAGTATAAACATTTGCAGTCAGGAGAAGGAAAAATCTGGAAAGTTATTAAAGAAGCAGTCAGAGAGGTGTCAATTCAAACAAACAACAAGAGAGTGAGGAACGCACCCTGGGAAGGAGAAGGGGTCATAAGGGGAGTGAACAGACAGTAAGGATGCCCCGTGAAACATTATAGTCCAGCAAGAAACGGGAGGGGCCGGTTTAACCTGCCAAGAGGAGACCGTGAGGGGGGATTATACTAAGCCTGCGACCCTCTTGCGTATGCAGCTCCCAACCCTACAAGACCCTGCCTGACTCCGGGCCCCAGGGAACACTCGCCCCCCCCCCAACCCCCGCTCTCGCCGCTGTCCTGGTCTCCTGCGGCCCCTCCCCTCCCCAGCCCATCCTACCCCATTTGCGCATGTTCCTTCCTCTGTCAGGGGCGCTGCCTTTTGCCTGGCGGATTCCTACTCATATCCCGGTGACCCCCTTTCAGAGGGTCCTGATCGCCTACTGCAGCGTCTCATAACCCCACAGTGCCTCGTATGCAGTAGGTACACAGTAAATACTTGTTAAACTAAAAATTTAGTGATGCGTAGACCCAGATCACGAGGGATTAAGGAAGTGAAGAGAAGGGAAGGGATTAGAGAAAGCAAAAGCAACCCATTCTTTATGCAGTGTGGTTAAGGAAATAGAAGTGTGAAGATACTAATTCTCCCAAATATGTCGTCATACAGCCCATATTCCTTCGTCCTGTCTTCAGAGATAAGCATCGAGAAGTCTCATTAAAATGCCTTACCCGACCCCAGATAATATTGTAAGATCAGCAATTAGGTGGATATCTGCTGGGCACTTTGTACGTGTCAGGCCATCAGCTCTGTAACACGGCTTAATTTAATCCCGGCCACAGCCCTGACACATCTCGGTGTATTTATGGAAGGAGACGCTGTCGGATTTGTGTGCTGTTGTATTCTGGGCACCCCGCAGAGGACCGGACACCTGGTACATACTTAATAAGCATTTGCTGAAAGGAAAAACAAACCACTTTTACAAATGAAGGAACTGGCTTGAGAGAGATTAAGCAATTTGCCAGAAATCTCACAGCTAGTAAGTAAAAGGGCGGGCATCTCCACCCTGACTCCAAAGCCCTACTTGGACGATGGCTCTGATTTCCTGATCCCCTGCTGGCTGCTCGTGGTCTGACCTGAGAATTCTCAGCTTCCAGGGACCATCGCTTTCTGTGTAAGGACTCACCTCCCACCCCTTTCAAAATGTGTGTTGGATCTCAACCGTAGTCACGTCCCCACTTTCCAACTCTGTTTACTATAGAAGATCCCTGTTCTCTCTGTAGATGATTAGAGCACCTGAGCTAGAACCAAAGGGTCCTTTTAAACCTGGTGAGTCACCTGCCGCCATCTTCAGGAGGAGAAGCTAGGCCCGCCCCTTCCCAGGCTCCCTCTTTTGTTCTCTCCCAGGAATCCCGGGATCAATAATTCAAGGAAGTCATCTCCAATCCATCACCAGTTTTCACCTTTTCATAGACAAGAGATGATTTCCTGAGACTACTGATTTCAGGGTTCTTGAGAAAAGAGTGAGTGTCCCCATGCGTGTGGAGGGCAGAGGGGAGCAGGGCTTGGGAAATGGCCGTGTGTGTATGGATGTTTCAAGTGTACTTGAAGCCGTAAAGCATTCCCATCACCCTGTTTTTCACATACGTCTTGCAAGCATTAACTCCGTATTAAAATTTCAGTGCTCATACCGCTAAGATCAAAGATTCCTTGTTATTTAATCACGGTAAAGCCCCTGTCCATGCAGTTAATGAAAGCACATCATCCTATAAGCCTGTTAAAAATGATATAGACGAAGTATAGAAAACGCTCTGTAGGGAACAGTCTGATGCTGGTCTCTTTGGGGATGATTGAGATGAACTAATAGGTCTCTTTCATGTCTAATTTATATGATTCTAATTATAGAGTCATTTTCATTCCTGTGGTTATTCTCATCTGCCAACATAAATGTGCTATAGTTGTGACCCAGCCATTGTTCCCTCCATTCTGCAACTCTCTCGGGTCCTTTTTCAAACTTTGATATCAGCCCTTTTAGGAAACATTTTGTAAATTGCAAACTTCTCCCAAGCAATACTGTACGTTTAATAGAGAAGGAAGAAACCCAAGAGAGAACTCTTTTTCTGTGACCAGCATAAAAAAAGCTTGTTATGGGTAAATAGAGGGAAATGATACAGAACATCAAGCCAAAGGAATGTACTGATGTCGCCATGGAATCTGTGATTCTGTTCATTGGTCCTGACTGGATCTGATGTATCACATTCACGTTCAGTATTTAGGCAAACACCTCGTATTATTGCAGAAAGGATGGAGTATGTTCTGGATCCCAGACTGTTGGTAGCTTTCTGTCTCTACTGAAATTCAGAAGATTTCGAAATGCTCCAGAAAGAGCTTGCGCTATCTGGCTCGCGCTTGTGCCAGTTTTGGAAGTTCTTAAAGCAGATGCACTCAGCCCAGAGAGCATACTCTGCAGAGGACTTCTGAAGCCTGGATAGTTTGCCCCTTCCTTCTGTCTAATCAAACAGCAGAGGAGACAACCTGGGGAACAGATAAAAGAGCCCAGAGCACTATCCAGATATATGCCCAGGAGTGGGATTGCAGGATCATATGGTAATCCCAAAAGACACATGCACCCCAAGGTTCATTGCAGCACTATTTACAATCGCCAGGGCATGGAAGCAACCTAAATGTGCATCGACATGTGATTGGATAAAGAAGATGTGGTACCTATATACGATGGAATATTACTCAGCCATAAAAAGAATGAAATAATGCCTTTCGCAGCAACGTGGATGGACCTAGAGATTATCTTACTAAGTGACGTAAACCAGACAGAGAAAGACAAATATCATATGATATTGCCTATATGTGGAATCTAAAAAAAAAATACAAATGAACTTATTTACAAAACAGCAATAGACCCACAGACATAGAAAACAAACTTAGGGTTACCAAATGGGAAACCTGTGGGGGGACAGGGATAAATTAGGACTTTGGGATTGACATATACACACAACTATATATAAAATAGATAACCAACAAGGACCTACTGTATAGCACAGGGAACTCTACTCAATATCTTGTAATAACCTATAAGGGAAAAGAATCTGAAAAAGAATATGTATATATATATATATATATATATATATATATATATATATGCATCACTTTGCTGTACACCTGAAACCAACACAACATTGTAAATCAACTATACTTCAATAAAAAATAAATTAATTAAAATAAAAAATAATTTTAAAAAGAATGCAGAGCAGGTCACGGACCTTCCAGACATTTCATTCCAGACACCGGATCACTGGGGTGTGCTTTCTGGTGTCCCACAGGGCTTGTGGGAGAGCCGTGTGTGAGGACAGACAGAATTAAGCAGTGGGTATTTCTCCATTGGGTTTATTTTGTCTTTGTCCCATTTTTAACCCAGAGGAGTTTTGAAATCCTTTGCTAAGGTCCTCACATGTATATTTCACTTGCATCATCTTTGTTTTTATTTATCCTTCTGTCGTTGTGCTGTTTCCTTTCATCTCTCTGCAGAGGCCACACCATGTTTCACAGTGTTTGATTTTCTCAAAAGATTGAAGCGCTGGCAGTGGCGGTGGACTGCCAGACATAAATATTCAGCTTTGAAAACCCACACTAATCAAACAATTTCCCTATGTCGTTTGCATATTTTGGTTACTAACAGATGAAATTAACTCACCAGGCAATCTTCACATACACACTTTCATCACTGGAGAATTTTAAAATAATATTCTGAATGATATGCATTTTTTTTTGACACAAAGACACTCTCTTCAGATGGGTATTTTTGTCTAAATTTTGACCTATTGAAAAAGGAAAGAAAACAAAACACACTTGCAAAATAGTTTTAAGTGTGTTTAAAGCGTGCCGTGGTTCCTTGGGCCCATTAAAGCCGTCTGTCTCAACAACAAAAGAAGGAATCAACACAGAACAGGCCTGGAATTATGCATGTCACTTATAATGAACCTCATTATACAAGGGCGCCTCATTCTATTATGAAGCGCTGTAGTTTACAATCTTATTGCTATTCAGCTTTGAACAATGACAAAGAAAAAAAAAAAATCTCCCTACCCCATGTCAGAGCTAATCTTTTTTAATGCTGGCAATTTTGTATCGTTTGTATATTTCCTTCAAAGAGAATTTCCCTGTCACGTTCATTCCACTCAGCTGCATGTATACCCACCAGCTTATAGCCACATTTAGTGTCTCACTTTCACGTTTCCTAAGAAAAACTAAAGAATTCCGTATATCGTTTTGCTTCTGATAAGTCAGACACGATGGCCGTCCACACATTCAAATCTGGCATTATATTTATAAACAATAAGGTCCGTTTACCATTCCGTATAAGCCTCTAATTCCATCAGGGGTGTTTATGTGCCCTCCTTGACAGAATTATAGCTGGGTGTGCGTTATGTGGCCCAATGCTATGTCCTGGTTGTTTGCATGGCTCCTGGGTTTAATAAGACTGTTTGCCATCAAACCCTTTTTCTACGCATTTTTATTACCCTACAATAAATACAGAGGGGGAGATTCTGTTTGGTGCACACATATTTTGAGGCATTTTGGGGCTGCTATTTTTAAGCACCAACTCATAAATTTCAGAATATGGTTTTAAATGCTTGAGCATTTCATCCTGGTGTGGCTCTCGTTTCTCATATAACACCCTGGAGAGGACACATGTCTCCTGTTTACCTGGGGTGTTTGTCAGCATAATTTATTTATCTGCATGGAGAAGAATGTCATGTTAGGGCCTGTGGAGAGATTGAAAAGAAATAGAAAAATGAACCTTTGTTCTGGAAGAGGTGTTATTTGTGTGTTTAAAGAGGCAGAGGATCTACCTGTGAGCAGAACTCAAGAACCCTTAACAGGCCCAAAAAATTAACTGAGGATGAATACAGGTACCTGGTACAGAACCTGGGTTTTTCCTTCTATTCCTTCTTCTTCCCTTTTCTTCCTTCCCGTCCTCTTCTTCCTCTTCTGTCTTAGGCAGAGATGCTGATTTGTGTGTTTGGAATCCAGCTCCATCATTTCCTAGCTGACTGTGTGTTAGGAATTTAACACCCACTAAGCTTCACTTTCTTCAGCTGAGGAGTAAAGATAACGACAGTTCCTCCTCCACGTGTATGTGGTTGAAATTTCATTCACGTGACATGTGCAATAGAAACCACAGTGCTTGGGACATAATAACCGCTCAATAAATTTTAGCGTTTCTTTTCAACTTATACCCATTTTTAAAGAATTTATTTTATTAAAATAGAGTTGATTTACAATGTTGTGCTAATTTCTGCTGTACAGCAAAGTGATTCAGTTGTACATATATATATATATATATATATACATTCTTTTTTATATTCTTTTCCATTATGGTTGATCACAGGACATTGAATACAGTTCCTGTGCTATATAATAGGACCCTGTTGTTTATCCATCTTATATATAATAGTTTGCATCTGCTAATCCTGAATTTCCACTCCATCCCTCCCCCCAACCCCCCTCCCCCTTGGCGACCATAAGTCTGTTCTCTATGCATGTGAGTCTGTTCCTGTTTCATAGATAAATTCATTCGTGTCCTAGTTTAGATTCCACATGTAAGTGATGTCCTATGGAATTTGTTTTTCTCTTTCTGACTTACTTCACTCAGGATGATCGTCCAACTTGTATCCATTTTAACAAAACAAATGAGAGCATTGAATTGAAATTGTATTCTCTGGTGAGCAAGGTAAACTCTGTGTTAAGGGTTCTTGTTGTCTGAATGCTTATCGAGACGTTCATCAGAGACAAATGGGAGACCAAGTTTGGGAGGGGTGGGGAGGGGTCGGCAATAAGCGACCCACCTTTACCTGCACAGCCACCGCCCCATGGAAGCATTTATGGAAAGGCAGGAGGAGATTGGGTCACAAAAGGCAGAAGGCACCAGTACATGCCCCAACATCTATGAACCTTGAAAACACTACACTCAGTGAAGAAGCCAGCCGCTAAAGACCCCATATTGTATGATCCCACATACGTGGAGTGCCCAGAGTTGGCAAATCCATAGACGGAAAGTAGATTGGTGGTTGCCAGAAGCTGAAGGGGTGGGAGTGGGGCTCTGAGGAGCGAGAGCTCATGGGTAGGGGGTTTCTTTCAGTAGGGATGAACATTAGAGAGCTGTGATGTTGACACAGCTCTGTGACTGTACTAGGAACCACAAACGGTACACTTAGAAAGCTTCAATTTTATGGTACATGAATTATTGGGGTGGCCAAAAAATTCATTCAGGTTTTTCCACAACATCTGGAAAAACCTGAATGAATTTTTTGGCCAACCCAATATATCTCAATAAACCTGTTTCGGAAAATGAATATCAGACAGAGCAGGGCCATAGTCAGAATTCTGAGGTTCTAGGTAGCAATCTTTTCATGGTTTCATAACTAATGAATTATATAATTTTTTTTCTGGAACTTACTCAACAGAAATAAATCCAAATAGCATCTGCCACACGTGTGTGCACACACACACACAACACACACACACACACACACACACACAGGTGGCAATATTTTCCTTCACTCTTATTTGCTGGCAAAAAGCTCCCAGTAAAGCAACACATCTAAATAAGGATTGATTTAGATAACATCATGACTCGTTTTGATACTATAAAGTATTTGAAAAATCAAAACTCCTGAAAATTTTTATCAAAAGAATGTTAATAAAGCGAATGAAAATACAGTGAACTACCAGAATTTTTAGCAGTATTTAATAGTTAGAAATGATTGTGTTTTAGACACTAAATATTAAATAGAAATTTTAAAAAGATTACTATCAATAAGAGTGTTTCATTGAAAATCAGAGTGATAGTTCCTGTTGTCACAAACCTTTGATCTTTCTAGATAAGATAGTGAATTTTTGGAAAAACATAAAAATCTAGGCAGTAAAATTTCAGACATTATTGATGCCAAGTTTTCACTTAAAGGTGTTTAAATAATTTCATGTGCAATTCAATATTTTTGAGCTTAGTAACGTTTTCTAGTGATCTTGGGAGATGCAAGAAATGTTATCTGTAAAAAATTAAACCTTGTTCTTAGTACACAGGAAACATATTTTAAAGAGAAAAGTTTACAATAAAATCTCATTGGATTTTGTACAGATGTTATCCAGATAAAGCTATGGAGAAAATCTGAAGTTTCAGCCAAAATTTAGAAACATATACTTTTAAATTTGGCTACATTAAAGCCATGATAAAATCACTACTCTGATTGTGCTATAAAAGATGTAAATTATCAGTCTCTTTACCACTACTCCAGATAACTCTCATATTTGTACAATGTACCAAATAAACCCTGGAGAAAATTAAATAATATATCTGAAAAGAGTGGGATTCAAATAAGGAAATCTGGAAGACAATTAAATGTCAATAGTATATTAGTGCTAAAGTTGCCAAAATAATTTGAAAATTACATCACAATTTTTACATTCACTTTATTAGTAATTGAATGTGGAAACAAACATTAGAAAATAATTCTTTTTGACATTTAACTTTAATAAAACTCTTTCTGAAAAAGATGTTACTCTCTCTTTTTTTTAAAGCAATAAAACCATTTATTTCTCTTAATAGCCATCCAAAAGCATTAAAGTTACTCTCTTTGGCTTAACAATAAAGACGTGTTTTCAGTCATCAAGGCTGATCTATTCCTGCAAATCTCTATGGATTGAGAGTGATCTATTAATAAAATTAAGTCCACAAATGGATGGGACATGCCAATAAATGATGTTTGTGACTTTGATAACTGAGATAGTTAATATATGTAAACCTCAGACTATAACTGAGTCTAGAAAATGCTTTGCTTAAAATCGCTGTTTGTGAAAAAAATCTGAGAGCGTAAGGATTGGACAGCAGGACGAATAACTTGGATAGTGATATAAATTCTCCACTTCCTGAGGCTACAAGTAATCTACTGACTATGCAGTGAATGGAGTTGTCTTCGGAAGACTTGATGCAGTCACCTCTGTCACATCATGACAGACTGGGTCACCACTGACCTGATGATAGTAATGTCAAAAGATTACAGAAACTATTCCTCAACTATCAACCAATAATTTGGAAATTAGTATGATGATTTTGGAGAAAGTTATGCTAAAATATCACGTGGTAAATGCTTTAAAAAGTATATGTCGTTTAATTCAAGTAGTTAATGGATAAAGGAAGACATATTTTTACTTTTTGGTTCGTATATCGATTCATATATATATACAATTTATACGATCATAACAGTTGTTAAAATTTGTAATATCATAAAAAGTATCATTTTTCCTAAAGGTACATAAAACAAATAAATAAGAACTGAGAGTTTAGAAAACTGAATAAATTTTTTTTTCTTCTCAAAATTAGTTTAATGCAATTTATTGTAAGTTTAGTGCAATACCAAACGAAATCCCCATGAAAAGTTTGGGGGGGTTATAGGCAAAGTGATTCTGAAGATGATCAGGAATATCAGCCATATGAAATTGAAGAATAAAGTTTTGAAAATGAAGTAACCAGAAGCATTTTTCTACAGACATTAAGCTTTGACAGACAGCTCACTTTGGTCCTGGTGAACGGATCAATGGATGAAATAGATGAATTAAAAACACAGTGACATTTTGCAGAAACAGTGAATAATATTAACAGCACCATGAAGTTATGAAAAACAGAAGGATTACATATTACATTTTTCTGAAACAATGTATTATCTGCTGAGAAAACGAAAACAAAACCAGATCAAGTCTATCGTTACATATGGAGGAAAATGCAGGGAGAGTATTTCTCTGTTCTCAAGACGGTCAAGAATTTTACAATCAAAGCAACGGAAGAGAGTGTGATGGTTAATCAATACAGCCAACTACATAAAAAGCTCCTCTATTTCACAAATCAGCATAAATAATATTAAAAGGCAACAACAACCTAGGGAAGAACTGCAGCAAACATGGCAAACAATAGATTAATGTCCTTTATGCAGAAAAACAGGGTATAAATCAATAGATGAGATAATAATGCACCTAGGAGAGGAGTCAGCAAAGAACGTGAACAGGCAGTGTATTAAAGGAAAAGCTTATAACCAGTATATATGAAATCATCTTACCTTTGCTTTCAGTGAACAACTTTTTCTATCATGTTAATGAGTATTTTTCCCCTGAGGATGTTTATAAAAATATGTTGTGGTTTCCTATGTTTTCCACTGTAAAGTTACTATTTTTCCCCTTTGTAATTAATGTGTCACATAGAGATATAACTTGAGATTATGGAAATAATTTGATTCTCATCCTATTTTGGGTACTACTTTTAGCATCCAGTGATGATTTTTGCTTGAAACAATGTTTACTGTGGTGTTTGCCAAATGAGGATTTTCTATGTTCATCATTTTTTCTATATTTATTAACTGGAATTCTACTGAAAGGTCAGGTTTCTCCATTGGTGGAGAAACCTGGCAGACACCACCACCTGTGGTGTCTACCAAATGGTGATTTTCTATTTCTGTCTTTCTTTCTACGCATATTAATTGGGATTCTACTGTGAAGACAGATTTTTCCGTCAGTGGAGAAGCCAGGCAGAAGCCACATTAACCAAATGATCAAAGTTAACGTCATCAGCAGTGGGGCAAATTGGCGTGTTTCTAGGTGCAATAAAACAAGAACCTAACATCTCTTCTGTAGAGAATGCAACACTGACATGTAGTCGTGAGGAAATGCCCAGCAAACCAAAACGGAGGAACTTAGATAAAACAGCTGACCACTACTCCTCCAGAGCATCAAGGTCTCGAAGGACAGACCCCGAAAATATCCAGATTAAAGGAAATTAACAAAACATGGCAACTAAACGCAACCAACTTTCGGCCTTGAATTCTATCCTGGACCAGAAAATGGACATTAATGCAACGGTAAAATTTGAATGAAATGTGTAAGTTAGATAACAGTAGTGTACCAATGTTATTTTTTTCTAATTTTTTTATCTGCAGTGTGGCTACAGAGGCTGTTATCATAAGGGGAGTTGGGGTGAAAGATATACAGGAATTCTTTATAGTATTTTTTCAAATTTTAAAATTCAACAAACAAGAAATTTAAAAAGGAAATGAATGCATAGGCCTTTCTGAAAATAGTTTATTGATCTACCTACTTCAAGACACTTAACAATGTTTCAGCATTTCTCCACTTCACTCTTCTGGATAATTTTCCTAAAGAAAGAATCAGAGTTGTAGGCAAAAAACACATCATAAACATTTTCATAACAGTGTTTTTATTTTTATATAAATGCAGTAAATTTATATAAAGACTGCCATAGAAGCAACCAAAATTGGGTCTAAATATTGTTTGATGACATGATATTTGGGAGCTTGGTGGGGGTTTTATACGCAGCAAAATCCTAAACCAGACCAAGAGCCTCAAAAGAACACACATCCAAAGACAGAAATAAGTGGAAAGTGTTCAGATCTCTTTCATTATTAAATAGGTCTGCTGTTCAGTTGCCGTGTTCAGATGAATCCTGTGACTTTAAAAAATATCACACACCTGGAAGAGAGAAAATGCAGCTACTCAGACCTCAAGGTGGCTATTTGGGGCTTTCAGAGCTTCTGGGACTCCTTCGGACGTTCTAAAAACTGACGTAAACACACACACACAAAATCTCTGTACAAACAGCCTCTGATCAAAGTAACAGTTACTGATGACCATATTGTCCAAGAAATTAAACCACTTAACCATTAGACATGGAAAAGCTTCATGATACCCATGCAGGTTACAATATACACTATACTTAAATATTTCTTGTGGACGTACAGAGAGAAGAATAGATACATTGAAGGAGAGATGGATAGAAAGATAGATAGAAAGAAAGAAAGATAGATAGATAAATAGGAAGAAAGATAGAAAGACAGATAGATAGATAGATAGATAGATGATAGATAGAAGATAGATAGATAGAGATAGATAGATAGATAGAGATAGGTAGATGATAGAGTTAGATAAATAGATGATAGATAGATGATAGAGATAAATAGATAGATGATAGATAGATGATAGACATAGTTGATAGATAGATGATAGAGATAGATAGATAAATGATAGATGATAGAGATAGATAGATGATAGATAGAAGATAGATATGGTTAAATAGATAAATGATAGATGATAGAGATAGATAAATAGATGATAGATGATAGAGATAAATAGATGATAGATAGATGATAGATAGAGGATAGATAGATGATAGAGGTAGATAAATAGATAAATGATAGATGATAGAGTTAGATAAATAGATAGATAGATAGATAGATAGATAGGTAGGTAGATGATAGAGATAGATAGATATAGAGATAGATAGATAGGTAGATAGATAGGTAGATAGGTAGGTAGGTAGGTAGATGATATAGACAGATAGATAGATAGATATAGGGATAGATAGATATATAGATAGATTGATAGATAGTTAGGTAGGTAGGTAGATGATAGAGATAGATATAGAGATAGATAGATATAGAGATAGATTGATAGAGAGATGATAGATAGATAGATGATAGAGATAGGTAGATAGATAAATAGATATAGATAGATAGATGATGAGATAGGTAGATAGATAAATAGATAGATAGATAGATATAGATAGATAGATGATAGAGAGAGATAGATGACAGATAGATAGATATAGAGATAGATAGATATATAGATAGATTGATAGAGAGATGATAGATAGATAGATGATAGAGATAGGTAGATAGATAGATAGATAGATACATGATAGAGAGAGATAGATGACAGATAGATAGATAGATAGATAGATAGATAGATAGATAGATAGATAGATAGATAGATAGATACATGATAGAGAGAGATAGATGACAGATAGATAGATAGATAGATAGATAGATACATGATAGAGAGAGATAGATGACAGATAGATAGATAGATAGATACATGATAGAGAGAGATAGATGACAGATGGATAGATAGATAGATACATGATAGAGAGAGATAGATGACAGATAGATAGATAGATAGATAGATAGATAGATAGATAGATAGATAGATAGATACATGATAGAGAGAGATAGATGACAGATAGATAGATAGATAGATAGATAGATAGATAGATAGATAGATAGATAGATAGATACATGATAGAGAGAGATAGATGACAGATAGATAGATAGATAGATACATGATAGAGAGAGATCGATGACAGATAGATAGATAGATAGATAGATAGATAGATAGATAGATAGATAGATAGATAGATAGATACATGATAGAGAGAGATAGATGACAGATAGATAGATAGATAGATAGATAGATAGATAGATAGATAGATAGATAGATGATAGATAGATAGATAGATAGATACATGATAGAGAGAGATAGATGACAGATAGATAGATAGATAGATACATGATAGAGAGAGATACATGACAGATAGATAGATAGATAGATACATGATAGAGAGAGATACATGACAGATAGATAGATAGATAGATACATGATAGAGAGAGATAGATGACAGATAGATAGATAGATAGATAGATACATGATAGAGAGAGATAGATGACAGATAGATGATAGATAGATAGATAGATAGATAGATAGATAGATAGATAGATAGATACATGATAGAGAGAGATAGATGACAGATAGATAGATAGATAGATAGATATAGATAGATACATGATAGAGAGAGATAGATGACAGATACATAGATAGATAGATGATAGATACATGATAGAGAGAGATAGATGACAGATGGATAGATAGATAGATACATGATAGAGAGAGATAGATGACAGATAGATAGATAGATGATAGATAGATAGATAGATACATGATAGAGAGAGATAGATGACAGATAGATAGATAGATAGATAGATGATAGATACATGATAGAGAGAGATAGATGACAGATGGATAGATAGATAGATGATAGATACATGATAGAGAGAGATAGATGACAGATAGATAGATGATAGATACATGATAGAGAGAGATAGGTGACAGATGGATAGATAGATAGATACATGATAGAGAGAGATCGATGACAGCTGGATAGATAGATAGATAGATAGATAGATAGATAGATAGATAGATAGATAGATAGATAGATAGATAGATGATAGAGAGAGATAGATGACAGATAGATAGATAGATGATAGATACATGATAGAGAGAGATAGATGACAGATGGATAGATAGATATCGATAGAAAGATGGTAGGGGCAGCACACCACACTGCAGTGGGGATTGTGGATCCAGGAACCCTTGGGAGTGAAAACTAATTCCGATGGTGGTCTGAGTCCAATTCTTTGACTTCTTATCTGGGTCATGTTGACCGTGGGCCCCCACAGGTTTCTGCCAAGAATCTCACTCAGGGAGGTACAGAGGGTCTGTCTACCTGTGATGTCCCCCATTTTTCTGTCACACTGCCCCTCCGAAGGGTTTGCATCTTGTAGGGAAAATCGGAGCCCACGTGTCTGCTCCGTACAGGTCAGGATCCTCCCCAGGAAGCGAATGCAAAATTTGAGTGAGTTTAATAGAACAAACCTTATTTTCAAACATGGGGTTTGAAACATATTGGTTTAGAGAAACTACCGAAAAAAGGGAAGTCATTCTGGGACTAGTGTGTGCACAAAGCCCTTACGGTCCCCGGGATGGAGGGGCTCCGAGGAGGGAGTGGTGTCCAGCACTGGGGTACAGGGTAGCTCATGAAGCAGATAGGAGCCATGGTCTGCGGTGGAGGGATGCCTCAACTCTCAGAAGTGGGCAGGTAGGACCCTTGGGAGCAAAGACCCGCCTCACTCTCCCCAACTTTCTCATTTCTTGCTTCCCTGTGGCTGACTCAGCGGGAGAGGAAGCTTTCTGATGTGGTCCATCCAGGTCAACCTTGGTCAACCTCCAGGCACAGAGTGGGATGAGGAAAGGTGGAGAGGAGGTGTCCCTCTCAAGCCTGCACATACTTCTCAACCCTTTGATTTTCTTTCTTTTTTCTTTTTTAAATTTTATTGAAGTATAGTTGATTTTCAATGTTGTGCTAATTTCTGCTGTACAGCAAAGTGACTCAGTTATACATATACATATTCTTTTTCGTATTCTTTTCCATTATGGTTTATCACAGGATACTGAATATAGTTCCCTGTGCTATATGGTAGGACCTTGCTGTTTATCCATCCTATACATAATAGTTTGCATCTGCTAATCCCAAACTCCCAATCCTTCCCTCCCCCATCCCTCCTCTCCCTTGGCAACCAAGTCTTAAACCTTTTGATTTTCCATTCATCCCCCCCTACATGGACCCCACCAGAAAAGTTTGACTCCCACCTTGTCGTTCCTGTTTATCTGGAGCTCAAAGGCTCCAGTGTAAACCTGAACCCCAATCCACCTAGCCTGGCACTTGCTTGACACGTCAAAGGTGGAGATGGAGGAATTTAGAAAATCCTTTCTCAGGGCAGAATGATGACGAAAATGCCCTGAGAACTGTGAAGTGTGAATCACTGACCTCTCTGAGCCTGAGATGAAAACAACCAAAATCCTTGTCTTTCTCAGCAGTGTCTTATGTGTGGGAAAGAGGCCCGTTTTGAATGTCAGAAGCTACATCTTTCTCTGGGCATCTCTGACATAAAATCTTCATTTCCTCAAGGCAGCTGTGTACTGGGGAGACTACAGCGACTGTCTCACAAATGAAAATGAGAGAAACCCAACACATTCATATTTATGTTTGTCTAACTATTCCTCCTATTTCTCTGGGAACAAACAGAACTGGAAATAAACATGACATTAATATTGGTTCTATTCAAGTGATGGTACTGTGAGAAATTCTTACTTTCTCCTTTTATGCTATTATTATTTTCCAAAATATTTTTACTTTTATAATCAAGGAAAAAAAACTTTTTTTTTCCCAAAGTGACCAGAGTCATACCTGGTGATAGAACATCAAGTTTGAGAGGTTATATTTCGGGGAAATGAGACAAGTCTACATAAGAGGCACGTTGCCCATCACTTCTCTAGGTACTCAAAATTCTTTTCTTTGATACATTTTGATCCTTACGTAATTATATTATATTAGCTTTTTGCAGAGTCACATTTTCTGAATTCTGTTATAGCCTTACCTTTTATTCAATGTTGCTACTCTTTGACAATTTACGAGACTTCACGTGCATATGTTAAAAGATATCTTATAAAATAAAATTGCTCTTTTCTTTGGAACATCTGTCTCCCTTATGTGGCAGTTACAGGGCAATTTCCTGGGAAATTTATTATAACAGAAGAAGGAAAAGAAATCTCAGGATAAACTGTGGAAATTATGTTGTGTATGGCATGATTAAAAGATAAGATGCCCTAACACAAGAATTCTGGAAAGGCTTTTTTTTTCCTAATGTTTCCTTGATTTTATGCAAATAATCTGAGTTCACTTTTTGCCTCAGTTTCTCAGGATGTGACTAATTTGAATACATGTTCCAAGACAGCCGAGCATGAGAGAATATTTGGAAATTTTCAAATATGACGATATCCATTTTCTTCCAGAAACTGTCAGTTAAGTTGATATTTTCTTCAAGACAGCATAACAGGTGCCAAATTAAAAGGCAGTTTCTGCAAGAAACTGTTTTGTATCCGTAAGCTTTCATTTTGTTAGTTGGGAATGACTGCAACTACCCAAGAATTTACTACTTGGAAAAAGTGGCCAGCGATTGTGGTTAAATATTCTCCATCCTTTACTCTCCTCCTTTCCTCCCTTCCTCCTTCCTTCCTTCCTCCTTCCTTCCTTCCTTCCTCTCTCTCTCTCTCTCTCTGTCTCTCTCTCTCTGTCTCTCTCTCTCTCACACACACACACAATTTAATGCCAGCAAAGTGCAAAGCACTATTCAGGACAAGAATGATACTTTTTAATATGCTTATTATTAGATTTGATAGAAACAAGGATGTATAAGTTTAGGATCTTCATGAAAATGTTACAATTTTCCCTATTCTCAAACTTGTTTCATTAGTCTTAACCATACATCTCTCTGCATTATTATTATTATTATCATTATCATCAGTCAGATGGGAGCCAAAAAAGCAAATGACTTCACTTTAGCATCTTCAAGGATCAAATAGTTAATAAATTGATCAAACCTATGGTGACACAAGTACACATGTGAAAAAGACTAGCTGAGAAGATGGGGCAATCGGAGGGAACAGTGGCAGGTGCCCTCCCTACCAGTGGGGAGCAGGTCAGGGCCTTAACATGCATCCATGGGGACCACTAGTAAAACCAGTGTGAATCTTTAAAATTAATTTTGCAAATGTAGATAAGGAATTACATACTCTAGATCAAATTGGGCTACTCTTTTTTTATACATTCCTGGTGTAGAGGGATATAGTGGGCTCTTTTTTCTAAATATAAAAGGAAAGATCTCTCTTTAAAACATATCTTCTGAGAAAAATAAATGAGTTCTATGGAATGGGGCTTTATTTTTTGCTCTCAATGAGCTATAGTAAGGCTTCGTATGCCAAATATCTCTTCAAAATGCACCTTTTGGGGAATATTAGTTCTTTGAAATAGGAATTTATGATTAGTTCAAAGTGAACAGGCCATGGTTTCTTTTTCCTGAGAGATCCTTTAAAAAGTCTGAGTTCTGGATTTTTGTCTAAGTACAATGAAAACTAAAATAAAAACTCTTTCACTCTGTACAATCAAAAAAAAGGGCAAGTTATTTGTCCCACGGTGTCTGATCTGGAAAATCTGTTAGCCACGGGGCATTTTAGTTCTTTGAAGATTTCATTATAGCAAGTAGAATAACGCATGACAGAAAGAATGCGCACACAATATGGGGAACACGCAGCGTATAAACTTTTATGGAGCTAATTCCCTTCATTAAATAGGAGAAGGCACTTTGAACAGCTGGGTTAACACCTGCAGAGTCATAAGCTTCGTGTGGATTATAATATTTCTATTTGGCGTTTCATGTTTTTTGCAATCACGGTGCACAACTAAGGTTTTGAGTCTTAAGGTTAAAGCTGGTGCATTTACAGCCAGACCTCATTGGGAACCAGGAACCCCAGAACTGTTTTAAAGCAACAGCGTTTTACCCCCGCCTCTGTCTTTTTTGGACAATCAGGCTCACTCTTCTTCCCAACAAGGAAAATTGTGTTCATCATTTGCAAGCAAACGCTTTCACAGATAAGGGCTGCAGGAGGCTTTGCCTGCAGCCAGCCGCTCGGGGCGGGAGGGGCCGAGCGCTCCACGGAATCCAGGGACAGACATAGTGTCAGGAGTCGCAGTGCGACCTTTGCAGCATTGCAGCGACAAGCACTTTGGGAATTTAAACGTTTTTTAAAGGAAGCCTCAGCGAAGGGCTGCAGGAGCCTGCTTCTGGTGTTGGGGAAAACGACCAAAATATGTGGTCTCTCCCTGTCTAGACAGAATGGTACTGTCCCAGACAGAAAGGTCTCCACAGGCCAGACAGTCAGGGCAGCACCACAGCGCTGCGAGTGCCACGATGCCCTGGTGTAAAGCACGACACACAGAACAACGGCTGTGTCCTCGGGATGATTAACAGGACCGGCCCGGCAGACAGCCTGGGCTCTGTGTGTGTGTGTGTGTGTGTGTGTGTGTAGTTCTCTGCACAGGGCTCATGCTTTTGGACACAAATTCAGACACGACCCCAGTGCAACAGCAATCCACATGGATGTTTAAATGCTATAAGTGCACAGAGAAAATTATTTTGAGCTCCGGATTGCTTCTAATGGAAAACGCAATTCAGTTTCATTATTTTATTTGCAAATCAGTTTTCAAGCTCAGAATTCCAACCGTGATGTCAGCAACATCTAAGTTTTACTTGGATTTTGCATTCAGAAGAAAAATGGTTCAGAACCCATGTCATTGGGACAGTGTATATTTTAAAATCTTGACTTGGTCAATTTCACACTTCAAAAAAAAAAATTCTCCTCCTTTTCCCACCTGGTTCACAGCCACAAAAGACAATGATTCCTTGGCCTCCCTGTGGCAGTGCCCTGGGTCTCCTGTGACATGGGTACCCCTTTATCATTCCAAGCAGCTCTCGGATGTTAGGAGACCCAAGGCCAAGCCTGTGTGAATTTGGGGTACATTTAATTCTTAAGGTCTTACTTTGTCTTAGACACATCCCTATTGAAGACCACAGAGAGTAGCAACTTAGTCCCTTTTTGGATATTTTTCTGCTCTAAGGAGCATAGTAAAATGTACTTGGCTTTAAACAACTTAAATGTGCTGCTTTGGATGTGGAGAAAACAGTCACTGTTTATCTCAGAGTTTATTCTGATCGGTCCCTATTAAATGATGAAAATTGCTTCCTCTGCTTACAGGCTAGTGCAATTCATTGCCTTTGTCTAGAGATGACACAGATTTGAGAAACACTGCATGAAATATGGCTATGGAACTCAGCCAGAGGCCCGAAGATATTCACTGCTTCACTTGAAATACTGGAGAATTTCAAAATATAAGAATGTAGATATTTCTGCCACTGGGATTTCCAGGTGAAATTTTGAATCTTAACGGGTAGGTGAATCTGCTGAAAGGTACCTCTCAGGAAATCCTTCAGAATGCATCCTTGTTTAAAAGAGTTATTCTCTTGGCCAAAGAGGGCATGACCAGGAACGGAGCAGCCATTGTGCCATCTTGCTGCTCTGTGTCCAGCGGCAGGAGAGAGACCAGGGGTGGCTTTTGGTGGGAGTTGGCCTTCTCCCCGCAGCAGTCGTGGAGTCAGTGAAGGGGCTGATCTCCAGGCAAGCCCAGATTCTGTGGTACACAACATGGAGGAACTGGGCACTGACTTTGAGATCAAGTAGACGTTCCGACTTGGACCCACCAGGAGGACAGCCTCTCCAGGTCTTGCAGGAGGTGATCTGGGAAAAGGTGAGCAGAGATGCCACTCCACGTGCCCAGGAAACTGCCTCAGCTGCACCTTGGTCTTGAGGAAGATAGCTCTCCTCCACTCCTGCCCCACGTGGCAGTCTGGTTTCCTGACATTATGGCTGGTGGCCTGCCTGCTGGGTCTGTGTGTGTCCTTTGTCACCTCTCCTTACAGTGTCCAGCTAAGGAGAAGCTGGGGATTTGCACAGCTAAACACAGAACGACTCCCCAGGCTACAGATGGCTACCAGAAGCTGAGAGGCTATTTTAGTCTATTCTGTACGTTCTGGACATGTGGACCAGCACTTAATTTTATGCCTGATATATAATCTAAAATTGTTCTTGAAAAAATGCCTAGAGATAGGTTACTAGAATGGGGAAAGATATAAAAACAAACAAAGTGATACAAACAATAATAGCTACATTACACAAACCGCAAGAAAAAGCTATTGTACTGAAATTGGTCCTCCAAATATGGGTTTGAGAAGTATAGAAAGGTTATACCCAACTTAGAAAAGGTGAAAAATTGGTTTCTTTGAATCTTGGTCTACAAATTTTAAACTCTATTTTTTGATGTTTATGTATTTAAGAAGGATTTTTTTAAAGTATTTTAATAAAAAATAGCCATTGTGAAAATAATTTTCTGCAGATAAGAAACAATTCATCTACCCTGTAGTTATGTGGAAAGGTTTCTCAATTCTCTCCATTGAACATTAAAATTATAAATGCATTTTCTCGAAAACTAAAAGTATTCATCATTATATGTCAAAGTATAGAAGTCAACTGCAAATAACTAAAATGCAAATTCTTTCTCAACTTGGATCTTTCAGGTTTTTTTCAAGGTCTGTACTAGTTTAAGGGAGGCATCTAATTGAAAGACACATGGAAAAGTGTGCAAAATGGTTATCCTGGAAGGATGGGATTATAAGGAAGTTGTACTTTCTTCTGTGTGAGGTTTTATATTTTCCAAGTTTTAGACAATAGGCTGTGTTAAAAGTCAAAAGAATACTTATTTTAAACAAGAGACTACGTATTGCTGGGCTGGAGAGAATACATCCTCCTCCCCGCCCCCATCCCCTTGGTTTCTGGGGCCTGAGTTGCGCCATATTCCCTGGATGCTACTTTCCAAAGTCCTTCTCAGACTCCACTTTCTGGGCAGGCCAGTGTTTACTGTTCACTGGGTCCATCTTTGGGGCTCTTCATTTTATGCCCCCAATCTTAGCACATGGCTGTCACATTTGATTGACTATTTATACTCTTATTACCTCGACGGCTGAATGGTCAGCCAGCCTCGTACACTGCCCATTCCCCTCTGTGGAATCCCTAAGGCATGTCGCAAAATCCTCTGAAACTCAACTTTCGAAGCTGAATTCACCTGCTTCACCTGACTTCTTTCTATCGTGTATGCTCCTCTCACTCGCTGAAGTTGCCCTCCAATGGGGGCGACTTCGACACGAAACCTGACTGTTCCCTCTGCATCTGCCCTCAGCAACGCCATCACTTCCTGCTGGTCCCGCCTACTATAGGGCTTTCACCCCTCAGCATTGCCAGGAGCCTCTGGATTGGTTTTCCTAGGCTTCATCCTCGTCTTCGTTTCCTACCAACTTACCTTCTCTCAAGGCTGCCAGGGTGACTTCTTCAAAAAACCAAATCTGATCAGGTCATTCCTCTGTGTCAGATCTTTCAATGGCCCCAAATTGTCCTTAGATGATTTCAGACTTTGTGGTCCAGCCAGCAAATTCCATCATCTGCAACCTCATCTCCTAACACTAGACTTCCTGAAATGTAAGGTTACGAAAATACTTGCTTTTTCTATAAGGAGCCCCACGTTTTCAAGCTTCCCCTGTTCCCCAGAAAGCCCTGCTTCCATTATCCACTTAACAAAACTCCCACTTCTTATTTCAAAACTCAGATCTATTGCCACATCCTCCAAAAAAGAGCCATTTGAGCCCTGCAAACTGCGCTGGGAACCTATCCAGAGTTTATCGCGCCCTATGTAATTCCCTCCAGCCATTGTTTTCTGCCCTCCATCTTGAGCTCTTTAAGGGCAGGCGTGTTTTATATTCATTGTGCTGTTCCTAGCTTTCTGCATGGTGCCTGGCCCATGGTAGATGCTCAATAAATATTTATTGGGAGAATGAACGGATAGGGGGCTCTCAATAAATGTTTAAGACTGCTTGTAAATAGGTTTGGGAACCATTAAGGGGCCAAATAGGATTCCTCATTGTGAATTTTGGGATACGCCATATCTTTCCTAACGTTTTGTTTTCCAAGCAGTTGT
The DNA here is from genome assembly GCF_965194825.1 of Balaenoptera physalus. NCBI lineage: Eukaryota > Metazoa > Chordata > Mammalia > Artiodactyla > Balaenopteridae > Balaenoptera > Balaenoptera physalus. The sequence goes on from NC_138899.1 coordinate 3,264,975, forward strand.
CCCAGATTTAAAGCATCTCAGGCCTAAGGTAATAATAAATGACATGGAAATGCAAATGAATTTTAGACAGAACTGTTGGATAGGAAGTTGTCCCACTGGAGTTGAAAAGCATAGGTCTTGAGGGTAACGTCATCCGGGGCTCATGTGGCAGACCCGGCTGACTAAGTGACTGACTCCAGTCAGGTCATTCAAAGTCTTTGAGTATCCATTCCTCCATCTAAAAAGCGCATCTGTAAAGTTTATATATAAAATACCTACTCTGTATGGCCATCTCTTTTGGTGGGGTGGGGAGTGCCTTAAAGAAATCAACATCCCTTTGTTGTTGCCACTCTCAGCTTAAGAATTTCTTATTCCCAACAAATAGTTCATCTGATCTCAACTTTTTTCCTCAGTTTCCCAGTTTCATTGAGTATGTTTGTTGGATGTTATTCTTCAAATGGCTGCACATCTTTGTGTCGCTCTTACTTTTTGTCTCAACCTGGCATAGTTTTAGTTTGTTATAGTAAGTATTTTATTTTCCTTAACTTAATATTAGTTATCTGTGATACCTAGTTACATATTTTGAAACTAAATCAATGTTTAGAAACAGTAACCAATAATCTTGAACCTGTATGTGTTTTTTAAAGATTCACTGAAACAGTCAGCAACATATACGAAATGTCTGTCTAACTATTTAACATTTCTTTTCCTTTGAGGCTGATCTGCTATGCACTTAATTACCAATAATTGCCCACCAGGTATGATATTATAAGAAGTAAATGTCAATAATTAGTAATCGTGTAAGACAGCTTAATTTTTCTTTGGAGAGATTTATTTCTAACCGTTTCTCTGGTGTGTAGCAGTTGAAATATTAGATAATGTATTTTTATTGATTTTTAGCTGAACACGGAAGAGGTACAAAATACATTTCCATAACTTTGATGGTCATGAGACTCAGAGTATATTGATTGGATGGATGTAATACATTCGTTTGTTTGGAATATTAACGTCATGAGAAGAGAAAACCATTCCAGCAGATAGATGCCACGTGCTGTACTGGAGGAGGGTGTGTGGGGAGGGGAAACGTTTGAGTTCTAAGCCAGGCATCAGCCTGATTTACGGTGTGGTTCAAAGAACCACTCATCTTATCTACTGCTGCCTGCTTCTGTCACAAGAGCGCATCATACAAATGCTCTATAGCCTTAGCACTCTCCCTTTTAAATGACTGAGACCATAAAGTAGCAATTGTCTCTTAATGTGTTTGTGGGAAGAGGGCTTAGGAAAACACAAGATTAAGCTCCGATTTTTACAGCAATGAGGCCAGTGATGCTTTCTCATCAGGGTCGCTTTCAGAGAAATGGGTCTTCAATGTGAGTGTGAAAGTGGCTGAGTTATGTGCGGGATCTTCTTTTCTTCCTGAGAAAGGTCTGAGAGTTCATTCAGATGCAGACGGTGCAAGTGACAAATGCAGTGTTAATGTGTTTATCAGAGAGACAATTCGGGCTAGATCATTCAGGCCTAGGGACTGTCTTTATACCCAAAATAACTAGACCAGGGCAGAATCAATCCAGTTACTGTAGCCATTTTAGGAAATAAATCAAACTGAATATAGTCAATCCAATCAGTTGCCCACCTATTGATCTGGAGGGTTGGAAACACAAAAGTGTGGCTGTATATCATTGTCTTGGCGGAAGGTTTTATTGGTGGAAGGAGGTTTTAAACCAACTCCTAGTGAATAATCACTGCCTGTTTCCCTGACTTTGTGCATTGGGAATAGGGAAAAGGCAAGGGCTTTGGAGTCAGATAGGATGTGAATTCGAATCTTGCCTCTTCTACTTATTAAATATATGACTATGGGCAAGTTGGCTTATTCCCCTTATTATTGTCATCTATCAAGTGGAAATCAGAACTCAGCTCACAGGGTTGCTCTGAGGAACACATGTGCAAAGTGTAGATGGTTGTTTTCATCTGATGGCTTCCACCTCCCTCCTCCCTAACTGGGAGCTCTTCTTTGTTTACCAGTGTTTTGTCAGAAAGAACGGTTGTCTTTTGGGAAGGGGGAGGGGTGGGGTGCTATACAGATTTTAAAATTTATTTTTAGGTAATTAATTTGGGGATGTTAAAAAGTGGCCAAACAAATCTTGACCGCTACCTCCCATTACATATAAAAATCAATTCCTGATGGATTACATATCAAAATGTGAATGGTAAGATAATACACTTTTTGAGAATAAAACATAAGAGAAGCTCTTCATGACCTTGATTAGGAAAAGACTTCTTAAATAGGACCCCCAAACCACTCATCATTGAAGAATGATAAATGGTACCACATTAAAATTAATAAATTCATATCACAAAAGAGACCATTAAGAGACTAAAAATGGAAGCTGCAGAGTAGAGAAAGATGTTTGCAATTCCCTATATTACACAGAAGACTTGTATCTGGAAAATGTTAACAAGTCCCGCAGATCAGTAAGACAGACAAACAGTCCAAGAGAGAGATGGGTTAAAAAAGCTCCAAGACAACATGGATGGATCTAGAGATGACCATACTAAGAGAAGTAAGTCAGAAAGAGAAAGACAAATACCATATGATACCATGTATATGTGGAATCTAAAAAAGATGATACAAATAAACTTATTTGCAAAACAGAAATAGACTCACAGACATAGAAGACAAACTTATGGTTACCAAAGTAGATAACAGGGTGGGGGGGGGAGGGGGAGATAAATTAGGACTTTGGAATTAACAAATAAAATAAAATAAATTATGTTTTTAAAAAATCTCTAATAGTCACATCTCAAAAGAGGAAATCCAAATGGCAGTTAAATGTAGGAAAATGTGCCCAACTTCATAATTCATGAGGGAAATGCAAACTGCTTCAGTGCAATAGCATCACACACCCACTGGGACCACCAAGTGTTGGTGAGCATGCAGAGCGAGCAGACCATGCATCCACGGTTAGTGAGTGTAAAAGGCGTAATGACTTAGGGAGACTCTGGAACTCCTACCAACGTAGAGTACATGCATCGACTATGGCCCAGCAATTCCGCTCATAGACATGGACCCAAAGATATGCACTTGTAAGTTTACCAAAAAGTGTATACAAGAATGATCATGGCAGCACTTTCCCTAGCTGCTCCTTAGTGGGAACAGTCTCAATGCAGCACATTTACACAATGGACGTGATATAACAAAGAGAATGAAAAGTCATTGCTACCTGTAAAACCAGGAATGGATTCTCTTAAGCATAGTGTTTGTCTAAATAAGCCAGGGGCAAGAGTACATACTGCACTGCACTCCACTTATGTAAAATTCAAAAAACAAGCCAACTATTCTACAGTGTTAGAATTTATCTTTGAAGGGAGGTAATGATTGGAGGGGGCACAAGAGAGCCTTCTGGAAATGCTGTAATGAGATCTTTTTTGGTCCAGGTGCTGGTTCCATAGCGTCATCTCCTCGGGGAACTTGTCCAGCAAGTTCATCATCTCAGGAACTTGTATGATCTGTGCACTTTTATTAGTGCATACTGCAATTAAAAGTTGTTTTTTTGTAAGTGTCTGGTGACAACTTCTTGAAGAAAAAAATTTCTTAACGTAAATGTAATGCATGTTCATTATGAAGAATTTGGAAAATATAGAGGAGAGATTTAAAATCATCTATAAATCTGCTACTCTGTATACACTGTTTATATTTTGACACACTCCCCTCCAGTGTTTTTCCATTTATACATTGTTGTGTATGTGTGTGTAAAACCTAATATGCAATATACAGCACATCCATTTTTCAGCCTCCTTTTTTCACTTAACAGTGTGTCCAGAGCACTCTCTCCTGCCATTAAATACTCTTTAGGACACTCCCAAAGCTTCCCTCCTCCAGACGTGACCCACTGCCGCATTTAGCCCATGGCCTTGACCATACATACTTCCATCTCAGCCTTGTTTAAACTACATATCTGCTAGAGCCTGGAGCTAAAACTGAGTCAATAAAAACAGATCAATTTAGACCCAGCAGGATCTTACCCACAGTCTTTGGCAGTGGGGAGCCTTGATCGTCACTGTTGACCTGGGTGAGGTCATCCTCAGCTAGAAGCAGCACTGACTGCATGCAGAGTGCACCCCACGCCCAGGTCCAGTCCCTTGCTGGGCAAGACTGTGCCACAGGAAGACCCCAGGGTCAGGGAGACAAGGGCCAGGCACCAGCTCTGCAGCTACCAGCAGTGCGACTCTGGCCAAGAGAGACCTGACAGCCAGGGGCTCCGTTTCCTAACTCCCATCTTGTAGCACAATGTTGCATTTACTGAGTAGTGCAGGCACATAATAAATTATAGGGACATTGAAGGAAGTGATGACCAAGTCACTTCCTTGCTTACAAACCTCAGAGTCAGCGCCTTAGCCTGGCAGGGAGAGCTTCATGCCCTGGGCTCAGCCTCCTCTCTCCATGGCCTATAACCTCATGGTCTGTGTGCCAACCACGCAGGGTGACTTGCAGCAGCTTCCTGAACACAAAATGACCTGCTCATTTTTTCTCATCTGGAAGCCACTTTTGCCTCATTCCCCACCCCCCTGCCACCAAAACATCACCCATTTACCTTCCAATATACACTCACCATGTGTTTTCATCCAGATTTGCTCCCTTATCATAGGAATGTTCTTTGATGCTCCCACCCAGCTCTCTAGAGGCCCCTCCCGTGGTTCCCACGGCCCCTGGACTGACAAACACGTCATGGGGTTCAGCACATTGTAGTGAAGTGGCCTGTTCACCCCACTGTGTCTCCTTCAGACAGTCAACTCCCCAAGGGTGAGGTCTATCTTGCTCATCCTTACACCCCCAAGGCTTGACCCAGAGCCTGGCAAAAGCTACTGCACACAAAATCATTGCTCATTGAATGACTCTATGTTGTAACTTAATTTCTATGAGCAATAACTTCACAAGGTCCAGGGTCCAGTCAGAACTCTCAGGTTTCTCTCCCCTGGGGACCAACAAGGGAAACCAAATCACATCAGAAGGAGGCTGCAAGACCTAGAAAAGTGAGAAGAATCTAGTATTTAGTTCCTCAAACTGAGGGTCCTCAGGCACCCAGCCAACTACAGAGATAAAGTAGTTTTATTTCTTTTCCTAATATTTCATTGTTAGGGTATAGAAATGCAACTGATTTCTACATGTGGCTTTTATATCCTGCAACTTCACTGAATTCATTGATTCGTTTCAACAGTGTTTTGGTTGAGTTTGAGTCTTTAGATTGTCTATATATAAGGTCATATCATCTGCAGATAACAATTTTGTTTCTTCCTTTCCCATTTGGATGCCTTTTATTTCTTCGTCTGCCTAATTTCTCTGGCTAGGATCTCCAGTACTATGTTGAATAAGAATGGTGAGAGAGGGCAAGGTCTTATCACTGATCTTTGAAGGAAAGTTTTCAATCTTTCATATCTTTTCACAGTTGAGTATGATATTTGCTGTGGATTTGTCATATATGGCCTTTATCACGTGAGGTATGTTTCTTCTCTATCCAATTTCATGAGGGTTTTTATAATGAAAAGATGTTCTATTTTGTCAAACGCTTTTTCTGTATCTGAATAGAGTCTGAATGCATGAATTTTAAAAAATTAACAGTAATTTATCATAAATCATCTTAAAGCAAAGATTTATTAGAAGGGTGTTTGTCAGTGTTAGTTATTGTAGTAAAAATATAAAAATAACCAATACTCAAATTTTTAAATTATCATGGATTCTTTTGTTGCGACAGAAATTATACTTTCAAAGATACTTAATAATGTTTCTAAGGGTAAATCATTTAGAGAAGAAAAGTGAAGAGCACGAGTTCAAGATACTAGGTCATTATCTGCTATTCCTGTGAAAGAGAAATTATACAGGTATTGGAGAAGAAGGAGGTGAAAGCCAGCAAAGTTGTGTTTAAGAGAGTTAATCACAGGTCTCTTCTAATTTTATTTGCTGACCCCCTCAAGGTTTATCTTATGTCCTTATTACTGATGAGATTTTTCTAGCTTGTTATATCTAATTCCAGGTTCTCTGGCAATGTCAAGAATTAGAAATCGATTCAGAGAAGGGCCAGCCTGGTGGGCAGGGGAGCAGGTCTAGATTTCCATTTTCTACAGGTTTTAGACATATAAGTATGCATTTGGTCTCTCTGTGTCATGTCTTGGGTTTGGTCTTGTCTCAGTATATGAAGATTCCAGGCTCATGCATTGTTCATCGGTGAATCTTTTCTAAGAAAAAGGACTTTCAAGGCAACTTCCAGAGGCACTAAGCAATAATGGATTTTAGTTTTGCAAAGTACGTTGGAGATCTAGTACAACCCTACGAATGGGGAAACTGAGGTACAGAGAGTCTAGGAGACTTGCTTGGTACTTGATGGCAGAACTATTTCCCCTACATGTCCTTTTCTGCTTGCCTGTGCCCTATGGCTGCCCTTGCACTTGGCAAATAACCCCGCAGGGCTATTTGGAGTCAGGCCCTGCTGTTTTCTGTCTCCGTGCTAACGCAAGAAGGCCCGGCAGGGCAAGCAGGGCGGCCTCCCCAGAGCACAGTTCTGTGCAGACATTTAGGAAACAATAGAGAAAACATCATGGAACATGTATGCTATCCTTAAAGACTTAGCTTTAGCTCTGACTGGCCTGTCTTGATGACTTACGTTTCTTTTCTCAGAATTATGTATATTCATGTAAAAGCCTTTGGGAAATAATATAATAAGGATGGAAATAATAAGAATATATTTAGAAACATAAAGTGACCCAGTATTATCAGGGTTTCGTCATTCCAGAGGAACTTTTCCAAGAAATTCAGTCCAGAATTAAATTTGGGGAATAATAATTATACCTTAAACATTTTTGGTAGACCAGGGGATAGAATATGATTGTTGAGATGATTCTTCTAAGGAAAAGCTATGTCTGCTTAGGTTTGCATTAGATACTTTGCACTTGATATTTTTCCTTAAGTGTCTCTAAATCACAGTGCACATCATAAAACAGGCATAATACTCTCCCACATTCCCTGTCTTTCTTTGTGACCATTACTTTAAAACAAAAACAAAAATAAAAACAAAAAAACCCAGCCAATTCTTTGACCTTCAAAGGCAAAAACAGAAACAAACAAACAAACACAAAAACCCAGGCAATTCTTTGACCTTCAAAGGCCATGTGTGGGTATTGGGTAAAAATGAATATCACATGATTCGTGGGAGAAAATTGTCAGTTTCTTAAAGCAAACTTGGGAAGGGCTCTACCACGTGCTTACTGGACCCTCCTGATGGCAGCAAAGCTGCAGGAGTTTTGCTGGACTTCCCCTGAAGCTCAGGGCACCCATCACCAGGTCCGCTGTTGCACAAGCCCCTTTCTTTCTCCCAAAAAACCCATTTTTGAGGAATTCTAGTGATGGCTATTTCCCGAGGCATAAAGGAAGCAATGCAGGTATAACTTTGTGATTGAATGAAAGAGCCACATGCTCGTCTGTACATCAAGTGGAATGGCCCTGATGGATTTAGCTCAAATCAAAGATTGTTTTCTTCTTTTAAAAAAAATCTGTTAGAGTCCTTCCCTTTGCCTTCCTTCAGTTTTTGTGTGTAAGGAGTGGAAAAATCAATAGAGCCAAGGGCGGCAGGATGGAATGATAACTCACCCACCCTCCTTTGCTGTACGCAAGCTGTCATCTGACCTCTCTATTTGTTTTGCAATTTCCTATCGTTAATCATCGATTCCTTGTTTATGTGACTTCACTTCTCATCACACTATGATCCATATCTTTGGAAGCTGTCTGTGGCTTTCTACCTGAGTTGACTTAAGCGAATAATCAGAAAACAAATTGTTGCCTAATATTGGCTCAAGATGAACCGAGGATTAATGTCTGGAAAGAATGTTCTGTGCGTGGTGTGTCTCGGTTGGCATCTGCCCCGCTGTTTGTATAAATGTATGAGTCCTTCACGCTGAGTTGGTGCCCCGGGTTGTGGGAATAAATTACTCTGAACCTGTTATCCTTTCTACAGTGAGGACGCGTGCAATTGTTTGTTTGTTTTTCTGCCCTGTGGTTACAGCGGTGGCCAATTTCCAGAGGTGTTTACTGCTCCCAATGCTGGCCTGTTCCTAGGTTTCCTTTATGCTTTTACTCCCTATTTTTACAATGTGTTTTAGCCTGTTTGTTGCATACTAATATGTTTGTCCGCTGGCTGTTTCATGGTAACATTATTTCAAGATGTTTCATCATACCCTTGTCTTTCTTTTCTCTGCTCATATTGTTTCTAATTTCCCTACCAGAACCTTCCATGGTGCCCAGGACAGTCCTGGTTTTCTACCTGTTGCCCTACTGTCATTACCAGTGGTTCCCCCTCCCCCCGTTTCCCACTGAAAAGGGAAGGCATTGAAATGAAAATTATAGTGGTCTCCTTACCCAAAATCATGACCTCTCTCAGATCTTATAACCAACTTCTGAGACTCTTTATTCCAGGGAAAGACTGATTGGGTAGGTACTTAATTTAGAGCCGCCCTCCCCGGTCATGTATGAAATCATAAAATGGGACCAAACCCTGAACCAAACACTAAGTAATAAGTAGATCCTAGTAGATGATTCTAAATGACAGACCAGGGTGAGAAAAACATTTTAAAGTCTTCTAAACTTTTCTGGTCATTGCTATTTACCCAGAAGCTGAGGATAATTCTGGACTTGTCAGCATGACTACTGTATTCTTTATTTTCCTCCTTTCCCCAACACGTTTATTCCATTTGCACAGACTGTGTACCAAACACTGCTCTGAGCATAAAGCTGTATCAGAGTGCATCAGATAAACCCTCTACTGTCACGCTGTTTATTCCAGGGAATGGAGGTAGAGTCACAAAATAACAAGTTAAATAATTAAATCCAAAAAATCAGATAATATTGTCTTATATTTTGAAAAAAAAAAAGAGTGATATGCTAGAAACTGAAAGTTGTCACGGAGCATAGCTAAGGATGAGAGACCGAGGAAGCATCCTTAGAGGAGGAGACATTTAAGAAGAGAACCAAATGGTAAGTCGGTGCCGGTCACAGGAGGATGAATGGCAAACTCATTCCAGGGTGAGGAAACCATGAAAGCAAAAGTCCTCAGGGGGAGGGAGCTTGGCACATTTGAGAAACAGAAAAAAGGCCAGTGAGACTGGACTTCATGGGCAAGTGGAAGCATGCAAGGGGTGAGGCCAGAGAGAGACAGGTCAGGTTGGGGGTGAGGAGGCAGTAGGGAAGGGGCATGGCAAAGAGCTCAGACCAGCCTCCAGACGAGTATGTTTCTTGCTATATTGACATGTCACAATGTGCATGAACTAATATTCTAGCTGTTTCGTGCAGAACAGAGTGACAGAGGCGATGGGAGAAGCAGAGAGGCCAGTTAGAGGTCCCACCATGACCTGCTGAAGAGCTGGATGAAGAAGGAGAGGAAAACGATGGATCAAGTATGCATCCTAAGAACTGGCCAGAGGAACTGGACTGACAGTAGGCATCTAGCAGGGCAGATGGTGGGCTGGGGGCAGGTAGAAAACTGAGAGTTTTGTGTTGTCACGTTAACAAATCATGAATCCCATTAGATTTCCAAGTGGAGATGTCAAATGGAAAGCTGGCTGTTGGATCCACAAGCCTGGAGTTCAGGGCAGAAGTCAAAGCCAGAGATACTAGTATATAGTCTGTATTTAAAGTCATTGGGCGGAACTGGATAATCTAGAAGGAAAGCATAGCAAAAAAAAACCCATCCAGGCTCAACAAGGGAGAATGTGATGTAGGAAAAACAAGAGAGTGGGCGTCATGGAAACTGAGAGAAGAGGTGTTTCAAGAGGTAAAATGTGTTCACAGGAGCTGAATGCTGCTGACAGGCTGGGAGACGGGAGAGACTTCTGCATCTCCATCACCAGCAGCTACGTGGGAAAGGATAGCTCCTGGGAAGAGGCCAGAAGCCCTGATGGGAGAGTTTGGGGCAGAATGAGAGGCAAGGAAGTGGCTCCAGATTCTTTCAGGAAACTGATGTCTACAGGAGCAAAGAAATGGGGCTTTTACTAGATGGAAGTAGGAAATCAAAAGGGGTGTTTTGTTTCTTTTTTAAAAGAAGCCAGCTACGGCCATACCACCTTGAACGTGCCCGATCTCGTCTGATCTCAGAAACTAAGCAGGGTCGGGCCTGGTTAGTACTTGGATGGGAGACCACCTGGGAATACCGGGTGCTGGCGTCTTAAAAAAAAAAAAAAAAAAAAATGAAGCCAGAACCCATTTGTTTGCAGATAGAAATGGTCCAGTAGAGAGAAAGCAATGATGGAGAAGGAGAGGTGATGGTGTAGGGTGGAAATGAATGGTTGACCTTTGAAAGGAAAAAAAAAAAAAAAGAAAACACTTCATCCTTTGAAACCCGAGAGAAAGCACAGAGATGGGAGGACACTGTGCTTGCTAGGCTGGTAGGGTTGGTGGCAGTAAGATGAGGGATTCCTCTCCACTTCCTTCTATTTTCTTAATGAAGGATCAGGTGAGATCAACAGATACAAGCTTTAGGAGGATGTTGTATGGCAGAGGTTCAATGGGGACCATTTTGATCTGACCGTGACTCATACATCCTAAGGTGACTTCATGCCTGTGGTCCTGGACTGACCGGAAAAGATGCCCTGTGTGCTGTGACTACACCATCAAAGTCCCCAGTGGTTACTGAGCTGAGAGGTGATTCGTCCAGATGTTCGCATGCAGTCTTGGCCCGGTCTACATTTCCAGTATTTTCTCACATTTCTCCATGTCACCATGTCTTTCTGTCTTCTGTTCCTCTCTTGAGCCTTACCCTTTCTGGGCCCTTGTTCCCATCATTTTCCTGGCTGGACTAATCATAGCCTACTCCTCCAAGGGAAGTGGGTTAATTCTTTTCATCCCAGTTGAGATCACACCTTCAAAATGACGCCTTCCTGATCACCACCATCTCCCTCTCCAATCTGAAATGAATGAGTTCTGTCTCTGGACCCCATAGAACTTTCACTCATTCATTCATATCCGCCCATTCATTCATCCATCCATTCACTCATTCAATAATATTTCAGGATCATCAGCGGTCTGCTGGAAGCATGCCAGGCAGGCCCCAAGAATATGGGGGGGTGTGCGCAAATTGACCAGGTCCTTGTCTTCATGCTTACAATCTAGAAAAGACCATGACAGAGCAGATGCCATCAGTAACTTTATACCCTTCATCCCTTTATTTTTAGCTGGGCAGGGATCACTCATCATCCACTGCACTTCTCAGACTTCCCTGCAGCTAGTTGTGGCACGTGACTACGTTCTAGCCAATGGCTTGTACATTGAAGCATTGTGTATAGTTTATGGAATGTAGTCTTCGAGTAAGAGGGCATACTTCTTTTTTTTTCTTTTCTGTTTCCTTATTTTGTTGCTCGGAATGTAGTTTTGACTTCCAGATTTCCATCAGCCATCATGGACAACACGGTGGAGCCAAAATGCTGAATCTGATCTGAGGAAGATCCTAGAAGGACCCTGGGTCCCTGGTTCTTACAGAGCTCTCTTTGGCTCTATTCAGTTCTGCATGCTTTAAATAAGAAATTGATCTATTAAGCCACTGGTATGTCAAGTTTTCTGTCATACACAGTTGTATCTTAATAAAATAAGGGCTAATAACCCAAAATGCAGGATGCTGTCAGAATGATTCATGTCATGCGGTCTAGCAACTCAGAGGAGCTTTTCCGGGGCTGTAGACTTGTAGCTGAGCTCAGAAGGAGGATTTGGAGTTTACTACAGCCGTGGAAGGAGAGGATTCCTGGTGAGGTAGGGTGGGGGGGACAGTACCATGAAGACACTAGACAGGAGAGAAGGCACACATTCAAAGAGCCAAAGACTGTGGCTTGAGCAGAGGAAACCGGTGGTCAGTGGGAGCTGGCAGAAGCAGGCAGGGCCAGATTACCCATGACCTTGGAGGTCATGGTGGAAATGTTGTTCTTTATTCTAAAATGAAATGGGAGTTTTATGCAGATATTTCAATGATCAGATTTGAGCTTTTATAACATGACACTTCCCTCTGTAGGGAAAACTTACTGGAATTGAACAAGGGTGGATACAGGAAGACCACCTGGGAGGTTGGTATGGTGCTATTTGGTCCACAGAGGAGGGGGAAGAGGTGCCAGGATGTAGTGTCAGAGGGTCAGGGAGAGGGTGGGGGGTCTGGCTTCACTGGGATTTCCCTTAGATGGGAATTATCTTCTCTGTTCCTTAGACATCTCCATATATATGTCCTCTTCTACATCACAGGCTATATTTTACCCTTCTTTGCATTTTCTCTCCCACCCAGCAGAATGCCTTGCTCACAGTAGGTTCTCAATACATATTTATTGATTTATTAAGGGATGGGTGAAGAAACAACGGTTGTATAATTTTTACCAAAGGAACCCAAGGATGCTTGCAGAACATTCTGGAAAGCTCCTCTGAGACTTGTTTCTTTGCTGACTCTTTGTTTTTGTTTGTAGCTATGGCAGCATAATCTGGAAGAGTAGGTCTGATTTTGCAAATTCATTTGCCTATGAAAACAGCCCGTATTGCAGCATTATCAGCACGAGCAGCGAGAATGGTGCAACGCAATCTGTGGGTTTTGGCAAATAGAGTTTCTGAAGGAAAAAAAATACAACTTTAACCCACTTGCTCTTTTGCAATCATGTAGCAATATCTGTAGGAGGCCAGTGGCGTTTCCCCCTTGGTAATAATGTAGGTTGAGTAACAAATGATTTCACTCTGTCTGGCTAATTATTACGGGTGGTTTATCCATTGATTGAGAGCTCTTTACAAGTATCAGGAAATGAAAATAGGAACAGAAAACTCCCTGCCATATTCCAAGAATTGCTAGCAACTGGAAGAATCAAATGTTCCCTGTTTAGCAATGTCATTCCTAAGCAGTGCTCTCATTTAGGGTGAAACAGTTCATGGACAGACGCTCAGGAGAAGACAATGCCACTTTCAGAAGCACACACACCGCTGATGTCAGCGAGACTCACTCGACACAGGGAAACAAGGGTGCCTGCAGACCACTGCACAGGGATGCTGCAGACAACAGTCTTTACAAGAACTCATAATTTGTTCCTACTTTTAGAGGCTCATTCAGCATTTTGAATGGTGGCGTTCCCATCACCGCATTTGTGAAAGAGAAGAGTCAGTGAAGCCACTAAAGGTTCACAGTGACCCCGAAAGAGGCAGACGTTGCAGAACTTCAAGAGTTAAGGATCAGGCCAAGTGTAAAGATACCTCAGACGGCCTCCTGAGAGGTGTGGAGGGAAGGTGTTCTTTCCCAGCAGGTCACTTTGTTTACTACTTACATATAATTGTTGACAGCTCACAACGAATCGATCTGACTTAAATACTTCCTGGAACAAGGTAAAATACACGAGTTGAAAAGAAAATGCATGAATGTAGGTATGTTCTCCATCTCTCTCTCCCTCTTTCTCCTCTCTCTCTCTCTCTCTCTCTCTCACACACACACACACACACACACACTTATTCCCAATCCATAAATTTTGGAAAGTCACAACTCTCTTAACCATTATGCTCCCAGTCATTAATCAGCCAATTTAAATAACTAAGAATAACGAAGTCATCCAATAAAACTAATAACTACTTCTGAAAGAAAATTTGTCAATTTGGAGGCTATGTTATGGGTTTTTTCACTGCATAATTGCTTTCGTTGCCCATCTCATCTTGTGAATGTCAGAATTAACTCTTTGTCATTTAAAAACAATGTGTGACTGTGCAGATGCAATTTCCCTCCTCTTTGTCACAGATTTTATTTTAATGATGAATGCCTTATAAACTCACTGCAGAAAATTTAGACAACACATAAGAATAAAATTACTTGAAATCCTATTTCGAAGACTTTGTTCCACATTCTGGATTTTCTTAAATGTGCAAATGTATTCAATAGATTGGTTGAGATAACAGTGAACTTTGATTGCACACGTGTCAGGCATAGTTGTATATACTCTACCAGCATCAACTAATTTATTCCTCCAATTCTGCATGACTTTGCATTTTTTATTATGACTTTGTAACATTCTTCTGTGTATTCTTTTCTCTCTCATTAAAAATTCTTAGTAAACATGATTTTTAATGCCTGTGCCTTTTATGGGATAGATATATACCAGAGCAGGTTTATGTCACTCAAACAATTAATGTTTCCAATTTTTCATTAATGTAAATACTGTCACTTACTATAATTGTATTACAAATATTATTCTGATGAAATATTATAGCAGTTATTTTTTCATAAATCCTCAAGTGTGTTTCTGATTGTGAAATTAAGACAGATTCCCAGAAACAAAATGCTGACTCAAAGACTTGGAATATTTTCTATACACAGTATTTTTAAAGGGGAATTTTTATAGTAAAAAGAATTTTAGTCTGACAAGATTTGCTTGTTAAAATGCAAGGACCAAAAAATGAGTTAAATATTCAGATTTCTCCCCAAACAGGGGAACTGAGCCCCTAGTCAATTGGATATGTGCTTCTAATCCTATTCTAGTTTAACTCCAATTCCCTATGGAAGTGGGAGAGATCACACACCGTGTTCACTGTTGTGATTATTGTTGATGAGGGACCAGCCTCCCTTTGTAAGCATCTGGATGCTGCCAAGGGCAGCAGGTTTGTCAGAGGGATATCCCTGCTGAGCAGGAGCCTTGTGTGAGCCTGGACAGGACATCTGGGAGCTGAGGCTGGGGTGCCTGGTGCCCAGTGAGGCCCTTCCTTCACCCCCTATTCAAGAGGACATTTCCAGCTCCATTTCCCCTCAGAGCAAACTAAGCCAGCAGCTTTGGTCAGGACCCAGAGAGCATCTCTGTGTCATCGGTGCCTTTGAAATCTCATTAGTGCCTTCCGCATAGAGAGAGCAGATTTGGGGTCCACGTGGAAAGCCTCTGTTGTACTAAATTGCTGATGTCATCTTCCTTCTCTGCTGCTCTTCCTTGAAAGTAAGGACTGTGGTGCTTCAAACAGAAGTGAGTAAACTTAGTATAGATGCAGTAAAACCGAATAAGGCTCCATTTGGGAAACCAAAACACAGGAAATGAGAGAGATCTTCGCAAGGAAAAACCATTTTGTTCGTTTTATCCCACTTCACACGTATGAAAAGCTCATAAGATAGCAGAGTAAAATGGAGAATACATCACTGAAACATGAATCAAGCATCTGTAATGACAATGAAGAAGAAAATGGTTATGTGATTTACAAAGCATGACGGGGTGTCAGGATAAGCACTGGAAATTTTACTCTGATCTGATAATTAAGTGATAGGAGAAATGTTGGCAAGATTTTGGATTTGGTAAAGTAGTTTGCATATTTGGCGATATATCCAAACAGTTGTTACATATCAAAACCCAACTCATACTGTGAGAAGAAAAATACAGATGTAATTTTAACAGCTTTATTGAAGTATGATTAACAATCATAAAATGCACATATTTAAAGTGCACAACTTGCTAAGATTTCGCCTGTGTGCACATCCATAACTGCCACCACGGTTAAGGTGATGCATGCATCCATCATCGCCAAAGTTTCCTCATGATCGTTCGTCATTCTCTCCCTCCCACACCCTGCCCCCTGCCCCGCCTCCTCCCCAGGCGGGAGGTTCAACTTTCTGTCAGTGTTGATTAGATTGCTGGAATGTTATAGAAAGGACCAAATGTACCCACTCATCCTCTGCTTTAAGAGTAAACAATGCCATAAACAATGTCTTTAAACAATAAGGAACAGTGATGTTATAGAAAATCTTGGTTGTGAGGGGGAAAAGCTCATAGTTACGTGAATTACACATTTTCCATCTCCTACCCTTTCCTACAGTCTATCTTGCTGGACCAGAGAGAAATGTGTGTAACAGTGCAAATGAGATGTTCACCCATGATCACACCAGCAGGCAATGCAGGTACAAATTCCACTGGCCAAAGTAAATGATGTCAGCTGCAACAGCAGCTTAATAAATGAAACAATGTTTACGGCTAGACAAAGACTCGGCATTTATTAAATACTATGTATCTGCTACTATGCTATATATTTGATGTGCAATAGCTTATTTTTTTCACTTGATTTCCCCCCAAATTCTATATACAATTTTCATTTTCACATCATGGTTCTTTCCTTTAATATTATTCTGTATGCATTTTCAGTGTTATTCACTAACTCAATAAGCATCTAAGAAACTATATCATAACTTTATATCATATCATATCATAACTTTATATCATATCATATAAAGACAATACTTACAGCTAGGAAAAAAAATTGATAAAATTTTCATTTGTATAAAATCCCCTGTAACACACCTGTGGCTTCAATTAAGGTAAAAACAAAGAAACAATTTGGGGGGGAAATTTGTCCCAGAGAATATGATTTGAGGAGAAGAGAACGGGCCACATAAGTAAGATCAGAATGCAGGCGATAGCTCAGAAGGAATCTGTTACGAGGCAGGAGAAAGAAATCAGAATATACACAGGAGTGTAGGGGCAGACCGCTCTGGGCCTGGACCAGTGGGCTGTGTGCTAAACTGCATATTTAACACATCTGTTGGGTCCAGAGAGAGGACAGGAACGGTGGGCCACCTTAATAGCCTGTGTGGTTCCCTGGAACCACGGGAACTCCACCAGCTTGCAGCAGTGAAGCTGTAAACCACTCACTCTGAAAAAGGGTTGTGAAGAATATATCTGGGGTTCTGAGTAGATGAGGCTAGATTTGGGGTCTGTGGCTGGTAGCCTGCATCAGTAAGATAATCCAATCCTCCTATATTACGTCATCAACTATCTCCAGGAGCTGAAACACTTTGAATTTGAATGATCTGCTCCAAGTGGAAGGTTTAAGACTTCCTATAAGCCCACAAAAGAATTGTTTGAAAAGTTTATTGTGAGGAGAGGGACAAGACTTCCCTTTCATTCTTCCTTGGAGAATGTGCGTGGTGCTGGTGCCCAGAGGTGTCACAGATATATAACCCCAGGGCCTCACTGAAGAGGGTGGATGGGGAAAACGGACCAGTAAGCACGTGTCCACGAGCCCCAGGTCAGGCATCGATCTTGCTAAGAAGCCAAGCAGAACCTCTCAGGTCTCCTCTAGGCCAGTATCTGCTCCAAGGAAGCAGTATTCTAAGCCACACCCAGTGCCTAGATTCCCTCTACCTTTTCCTGCTAAGGGTTCAAGCTGTTTATCTTAACTCCTGTATCATTAATTCACCAATTCTGAGAACAGACATTTTCATGTGTAGAGACGTAGGCATGTCCTGAGGTTCTGGTTGTAGCCGTGCTTGTTTGTTTTTGTTTTCTCTCCAGCTGGCATCTCTCTGCCTGGAGTTTCCGTCCATCTTCCGTTTTCTACTAGCGTCCTATCTGATGGTTAAGCTAACCATTCTGTCTCACTTCTCACTTGACACGGATTGGTTTCCCTTCCCTGTACACATCATTTCCCTTCTATCTCTTCCAGTTTCCAAGGCACTCTTCAGGTTGTGATGTTCCCCTACACACGCCCCCCTCCCGCACCCGCCCCCAGCATGGTCTGAGCAGCTCAGGTGGTCCCCCTCACTCTCAGTCATTGTTCAGTTGGAGGCATGAGCAGCTCAGAGCCTGCAGTGTGGTGCCGTTAGCCTAGACGGCTTCTCATTGCCAAGCCTCACCCCCTATCTGATAGGTGCCCAACCTGGCTCCCAGGCCTTCCTATTCTGGACTTGGACTTCACACTCATTCACGTCAAACTGTGGCTTGTCCAGCTTGTGGCATAGGACCCCCTGCTGCAGTGCACTTGGGGCGTTTTTGGATTCAGACCCTGAAATTCATTGTATTTGCCAACCCTCATGCTGTTGGGACTTGCAGATTTGATGACATGTCTTCCATCTTTGTACCAAGTCACTGATAAAAGCACCAAAGAGAGCACAAGCTGAAGCCTGCCCAAGACCCTGCACAAGACCAACACTAATAGTCATTGAACTTGATACTGGTTCTCCTCTCTTAGCCAAAGCTCCAGCGCCATGGGGTGGGAGCTGCATTTCCCATTTTTGTACCCCTAGTACTAAGCAGAGGGCCGAGTACCAACAGGCATCTTACAAATAGATGTGGATTGGATAAGATGCTTGCCAAAACGTTTTATTTTTAAATTTCATCTAATCTGTAAGGATATTACAAAATACCATGTTATAGTTGATTGAAATCCACTTAATTGCTTCTTAAAACATTTCTGTGAAATCTGAGTTTAGTAATCCTGTCAAGAAAAGAGTCATGACTTATTCTTCTTGACTCTTACTGGATCTTAGTTACCATTGTTTTCTCTTTAGCTGTTCTCAGACCATTATTATAATGAGCTTCTAGATTCTTTCTAGGGATGTACTTTAAATTCACTAACCTGTAGTGGGCCTTAAGTGGATCTTCTTTTCCATTGGGGTTTTGAAATGCCATTTATTCACTTTTGTTTTTGGCAATCTTTCCTTCTGCTCTCTGTTTTTCAAAGATCCCTCAGATGCCTCAGTGATCACATTTACAAAAGTTCTCTGGCCCCTGAGTTTCATTTAGGGAGCTCACAGGCTGTCTACCTGCTTTACCTACATTGGGTTTCTAGTCTTCTGATGCTGCCCTGAGCTGCTGGCCTCCCGTTTGTGTCAGCACATCATCGTTTCCAAGATTATCCTCAGGATAAAAAAAAAAAAAAAAAAATAATGAGGGAGCCAGAAAGAAAGAAAGAAGGAAAGAAAAAAAGGAAAAAAGGAAGGAGGGAGGGAAGGAGGGGAAGGAAGAAAGGAAGGAAGGAAGGGAGGGAAGGAGGAAGGGAGGGAGGAAAGAAAGGAGGGAGGGAGGAAAGAAAGGAGGGAGGGAGGGAGGGGGAAGGGGCGCCATGTTGAACACTTTCGAGCACAATCTCATTAAGTCCTCACACTGGCCTGTGAGGCAGGGCCTGTTTTTCTCTTATTTACCAGTGGTCACTCTGAGGCACAGAGAGTGTGAGTCTGGCTTTCCAGACTCTCAAACACATACTTTAAATCTCTTCCAGCTCTTCTCTGTCTTGTTATCCTTTTCCTGTATCTTCTCCTCTCGAATGGGCCCCTTAACCAGCTCTCCACTCTCGGTAGCTTCCACTTAACTGGTTTTTTTTGTTTTTTTTTTCCTTTTCTCACAGAAACACTAAAAGATTTCCACTCTTCACAACTCTACCCTGCAGTCCCTGGCGATGACCTAGAACATTTAGCAGCATTCCAACCTCATTCAACACACATGCAGGCCCTTTGCCTCTGCATTGTCTTGTCCCTGAAAAATAGAAATGTGGGTTGGGGTTACTTTGACTCAGATGGGGTGGGGGGAAGCCTGCCAGAGGGAGGAGAAGAGTCGGGTATCATAAGCATTTGGGAAAGAAGAGGGGATATCCTGTAGCTGGTCCCAGCTCCCTTCCACGGGGCAAGGGATAGGTTTCAGTTTACAGAGGGAAACATTTAACCAAGACCGCATTCTTCAGAACCCACATGTATTTCTTATCACATCCACCCAAGCAATCTGGGGTCCCACACAAACGTGCAGAGACTTCTGAAGAGGAAGTTTTGGTGAATATTTTAGAAATAATAACAACAACAAGAACAAAAACACAACCGGCTGGCACAGTCTGAATCTCAAAGATCTCAAGATTCTTCTTCATTTTGACACCTTCCAAAGCAATAGGAACATTCTCCTTGGTAAGTCAATAAGAAAACTCACTGACACAATAATGCTCTGTCTTTCTCAAATTGGGGTGCCGACATAATGGAGAAAGTCCCTGCTCTGAATGTCTCCAACCAGCTGAAGTTTAAAAAGCATGCAGCTGGGGGTCGATGTTGGGTGAACACCCAGGATTACGGGACAGACGTGAACCTCCACCTGGCTGGACGCTTACAGGTTTCCCTTCATCGCCTGAAGAACTGCTAAAACCAGCAATCAGGAAACATAAACACCAGTACTTTGCCTTGAGGGAAATTGGGACTTCAAGGTAAATATCTAAGAGATTTGAAATCTGTCGTTAAACACAGTCTTGGTCTTAAATGTTCATAATCCTTTCCCTGCCCTTGACTTTCTGCAATAACTTCTTTCTGAATTTCTCTGTCTCCGTTAACCAGTTTACTTTCTTAGGGAATAACCTCCATAAGCTACCAATTGATCAACTCTTTTTCATTCATGTGTTGCTTTTCCAGCCCCCTTAATTGGAATAAATGAACATATGACTTGACTTTTAACCTACTTTTCCTTGTGCTTAAAATAAAAGAGTATAGCATTATTTATGTGTGTCTGCATATATGCATTAATTTATTATCAATCCCAAGGACCTCACCAGTATGAACTGGAGATTAAGCAAAATGGGAAAAATTATTCTCACCCTTTGCTGTACCTAAAATCAATGGCACAACAAGAATAAAATGGAGTAATGATATGTCAGATAATATTATCTTTACTGAAAGGCTACTTGTAGTTGTATTTTGGACAAAGAGAGTTAACGTAGTATCTTTTGCTGAAAACTTTTCATAATACAGTTGATTCTTGTTATTCATGGTGGTTAAGCTCTGTAGTCACTGTGAACACAAAATTAGTGAATACTGAGCCATTACTCCTATAGGAAATATAGGGTTACGTTCCTGCAGGCTTCTGCTTATGACATTCTCGCCAACCAATCAATTCATACCTTTGTTTTATGTATGTTTCGTTAAAAGACACCTTATTTAATAGATACTGTTGATTTAATAATAATAACATTGAAGTCGTGATCAACAGCCCTGTAACTCAGGCCTGAACAAAGCTGATCTAACACAGTTTTCCTATACAAGGCTCATCACAGCATTCTCGCCCCTAGAAACACTGGACAGCACTACAGCACCATTGGGAACCATTTTAAACAGCAAAATCACCAAGAAAGGCACAAAAAGGATCCCTGTTTACAGTCTGAGAGCTGGGACAAGAAGGCAGGGCATCCCTTGTTAGCTCTTAGCTGGGAACATGCACAACAGGCAACTCAGATTTTTTGCCACTAAGTCTATGTCCATGAATGAGTAAGTACCACAGTATTGATTTGGGGGTTACCAAGAAATGTAATGAGTTGATATATTTGTAAACACAGGATCTGTGACTAATGAGGATCAGCTGTACTTCTGAAAGAACCACTTAAGGCATCTCTATTCTGTACTATTATATATTCTGTACAAAATATGTTGGCAAATATATTTTTTGCCAATACCGATTCTGTCACTTCTGAATATTCCAGCCTTCCTTACTTAACTTTATCTTCTTAAAACAATCTTTTGGAATTACAAAAAAAAAAAAAATTCCTCTGGTTCTTATTCTCCACACCCACCCTCTAATTCAGAAGGATTGCATTTTGGTTGTTTGTGGTTAACACGTAAACTCAGCGATGGGAAAGGAAGGTCAGAGGATGCTGTTGGTGTGTCCCACACACCCCCCCAGCCCACCCCACATACAGCTTGCAGACATGCCCGAGGACGTTCTCTGTCCAGAGGAATATGCTAGACCCACAGAGGGCAGACCAGAAGTGAGGCAGACAACACCTGCAGAGTGATAAGTCATCCTAGCTCCTCACCCCTCAGTGGGATGATTCTGGGGCATTTTCCCAGCAGGACATTGCCCTATCGGCCACAGCACTCACCTGCACCTGCACCGTCCCTGTCTCAACGCCGCATGTTGTGGATTGCCTCTCACATTAATTACTTTTATTCAAATCCTCAATGCGGGTTCTGCCTTTAGGGTAACTCACACTAAGGGAGAAATATTTTCCCTGGGAATCCTGATGGAATGATCTGCTTTTCTGTAGAATTGCTTGAGCTGAGAGAGGCCCTAGGGCCCAGTGGAAAGGATGCTCATGGGACTCTGGCCTCGGTTCCGCCACTGCCTAATTCCTTGGTGCTCTTGTAAGTTTCCTAGGGCTGTCGTAACAGATCACTGCACACTGGTTCACTTAAGGCAGCAGAAATGTATTCTTTCACCATGTGGAGGCCAGCAGTCTGAAATCTAGGTGTTGGCAGAGCCATGAAGGTTCTGAAGGCCTTGGGGTAGAGTCTGTTCCAGGCCTGTCCCTTGGGCTCCTGTGTGGCTGGCAGTCTTGGGTATCCCCTGGCCTGTAGATGCAACACTCCAATCTCTGTCTGTGTCACTACATGTCAGTGTCTGTATCTTTTTCCCTCTTCTTTTTATTTATTTTTATTTTTGGCTGCATTGGGTCTTCGTCGCTGCATGTGGGCTTTCTCTAGTTGTGGCGAGCCGGGGCTACTCTTCGTTGTGGTGCGCGGGCTTCTCATTGCGGTGTCTTCTCTTTGTTGCAGAGCACGGGCTGTAGGCACACGGGCTTCAGTAGTTGTGGCTCGTGGGCTCTAGGGCGCAGGCTCAGTAGATGTGGTGCACGGCCTTAGTTGCTCCGCGGCATGTGGGATCTTCCCGGACCAGGACTCAAACCTGTGTCCCCTGCATTGGCAGGTGGATTCTTAACCACTGCGTCATCAGGTAAGCCCTCCCTCTTCTTATAAGGACACCAATCATTGAATTAGGGCCTGCCCTATGACCTCATCTTATCTGCATTCCATCAGCCAAGATTCTATTTCCATATAAGGTCACATGCACAGGGGGTTGGGACGTGAACACACCATTCTGGGGACACAATTCAACTCAGAACAGTGCCTGACTCCCTTGTCTATAAAATGCAGGTATTTGATGGAGAAGATGATCTCCGACTTTTAGCTCTGTAGTTCCACAATTTAGACTTCAAAGATGAGTGTTACTTTTATTGCTATTGTTCTTTTTCTCTTTTCTCTTGCTTTGCCATTATCACCAGAGTAGAAATCATATTACAGTTCCTCTAAAAAGAAATACACATATCACGTCACATTAAAATATAGAAAAAAATAAAGCATACATCAAACTGATGTCTCTTAAAATAATTACATTCTCATCTCTAAGCATTTAACTTTCTAATTCAACCTAAGATTCTCACTGAACGTTTATAAAATATTTTGAAAGCACTGGGTGAAAGTAACAATTAGTCATGACACGGATTTCCTCCAAGACCATTATGTTTCTTCAGATCCATTGCTCAGGTACAATGCGATAAAAAATTAACGTCACAGTTTTATCTGCCCAGGACGCAACGTGGGTTTGCAAAGTTCAGGGTGCCTTCCACACAGTTTAATTTCCCCTGCCAGGGCATAGGGATGAATAGGGCTGATGGTATTTTATTTTTCTCTAAGCTGTAATGTTTTTGACACGACCATGGACTGGAAATGAAAACAACAGGTATAAATCATATCATTTACCCTGGGGAGCAAAGCTTGAGCAAGTCTGCTCTCCTGGAAGGTTTGTTTTTTTTTTTTTTTTCCTGATTGCTTATTTTGTAAGATTTTCGTTTTTTAAAAATGTTCTGTTTATGCTGCAGCAGCCAATGGAAGTAAAAGGAAATTACCTCTGGAAGGAGGTAGCAAGTTGTTGAGAGAGCTGTGCAGCAGAGCCCCAGGCATATCCGGTGAAAGGCAAGAAGATGCCAGGCCCGAGGTACTGATGGGAACCGCGCGGGCCACCGAGCCCAGACCCCGCGATGTCTGCCGGGCTTTGGTGACAGGAAATCACATGTGGTGTCATTTTCAGCTGCTGAGAGAGACAGATGCACCCAGATCAATATCACTGCCCATTTTCAAAGAGGTATTGTGATCTCACTGAGCATTTTTAACCAAGGAGAACAACAAAACTTTTATTCCATCAGACCTCGCAGGAGCCTCCGGGGTCTTTTCCCTTTTCCAAATCAAAGGCGTGAATCAAGGCTTAACAGGTGATTGGGGTTCTTATATTTGGAAACCCCCCTCAGCTAAAAGATAGTACGATCATTTTGATCTAATTATTTTGTTTGTTGGAGTCGGTATAGAGAAGGAGCGAACGGCAGCAGTAACCCTTCTGGCCTTTCCTGACTTGAAAGAAGAGTGAAGTGGTTGATCGGTCTTATGTGCTGTTGAGTAAGCTTGTCACCATCCCGCCTGTGGCATTTGTGTATCATTTCAAAATGTTCATGAGCTGTTTTCTTAAGATGGTCAATTAAATATGAGTACTCTTGATGTGTGATGAATGGGACCCTTGCTTTCGGAAGTTACCCAGGCAAAGTCAGGTAGAGAATTGAGGTGATCTGCTCTGAAAGAAAAAGGGGAAATTGTTTTTACTTTTCTTTTTGCATTCACAGGATAATCAGCCTAATTTTCCACTTCTCACCCATGGGCGCACAGGATGATGGACACTGCCAAAGGGAAGCCTTCCAAGCTTTCATTCGTATTTTTGCCCGGGTGCATCCACCATCAGACCATATCAGTGTTTCGTGAGCACATGCAATAGGAATGGGACCTTATAAGAGTCTTCCAAGGTCCCTCCAATGTCATTTTCTACAGGTATTTCCACAGGTGGCAGGATGAGGTCTTAGTGCCACGTGGCTACAAAGTGAGAAAGTGGCAAAATTTTGTCTGCTATACATTTTAAGAGCTGGCGATTAAATGACATCACCGAGGTCATCCCAGGGCAGAAAGAGTGGAGGACGCTTGCTAAGTCCCCAGGCACTGCTCACTCAACTGCCCACATGGGGAACTCCCAAAACCGTGGTTTTAACTCAACTAGATTCAGATACAGGGTGGCTGGCTCCCCGATAGGTGGGCCCCCCCAGAATCAGAGAGAGATGTGCCTTTCTCAGGCAATTGGGAACTTTTCAGTCTCTCACATCATGGTCCTTAAGATGTACCTTTTCATCACCTGGCTACACGGGGGACCTGTTTTGGTGAGAACAAACCCAGAAGGACCACACGGCGCGGGAAGCGTCCCGATCGTGAGTCCCCGCGCGCTGCGACCGTGGTTCTCAACTCCTTTCTCCCGGTGTCGTCACCCAGCGCACATGCTCACTCGCGTTCATCATGTTTCCATTTTCTTACAAGAAGGTTTTTGGTAAGAGAAAACAGACCAATGGTTTATTTAACAAGGAATAAAAATACATTCTTCAGCACTGGCTTCGGGTAGTTCAAGGCTTCCAGCTTGGACTGGAAAATGGGCTGACATCCAGCACCTGCTCGTAACGTCCCAGAGCCCGAGGCCGCGTCGAACGGATACGCCCAGGACGTAAACCCGGTGCCCATTATAATATTTTAAATTCCCCAGATCTGGTGGCTCATCGTTCACACATTCTCGTGTCACGTCGTCTGCCCAGTGAGCTTTTCTTCAAAGAGCCTTTAAATGTTAATTAATTAGACAATGTGTTCATGCTGTACTTTTAAGTTCAATACACAATTGCATGTGGCATATGGTGCCAAAGGAATATGTCCCAAGACACTCCTGAAATGCACAGAGCAGAGAGAGAAGCCCTCTCCACGTGGCCCCGGTCCCCGCAGAGACTTCGCAGAAGAGCGCAGAGGGAGCCCCGTCTAGAAAGAAAAAAAGCCAAATGTGGCTTCTAAGCTCAAGAGAGACTTTACAGAAGGAGAAAACATGTTTTCCATCTTTCATAATTAGCCTCTGTAAACAGGGAAGGAGTTGCTCTATTTTGCTTGAAAAAAACTCTGCTGTTCACGGGTCCATGCACTTATTTGTGAAACAAGCATCATTTGGGTGGGAGGAGGCCTGGGGTTGACGATGCTGGTGGCTGAGAGCCCGTGGTGAGGAGGACGTGGCCCTGCCAGCTGCAGTCAGAGGCAGCGAGAATGAAGGCCAAGGGTCATTGGAATAGGTGTGGCTTTATTTGGTTGGAGCCAATACAGTTAGAGGTACAGGTGATGGATGCCTTGGAGAGAGGCCCAAGGGGCTCTGCAGGATGGGGTGCCTGTCCCCCTTTGCTGGGAATCTGCCTCTGGGAATGGCTTCAGCTGGAGGGAGCTGCCTTGGCCAGTTTCAGCCCTTCCCTGCAGCAACCTCTGTCTGGTCCATTTGGGCAGCTCTAACAAAAATGCCCCAGACTGGGAGCATACACAATAAAAGTTTAATTCTCACACTTCTGGAGGTTGGAAGTCTGACGTCAGTGTGACATCATGGTGGGAGCCTGAGGTCAGAGATCATGGTGACTGCGTGGTAGGGTCCTGAGGTCAGAGGTCAGGGTAACCGCATTGTGGGTTTCTGCTGAGAGCCCTCTTCTGGGTGGCACAATGCCAAGTGCCCATTATGTCCACACAAGGCAGAAAGAGTATGGGGGACTCTCTGGGGTCCCTTTTACAAGGGCACTAATTCAATTCATGGGGACTCCACCCTCATGACCTATTCATCTCCCCAGTGACCTACTTTCTAATTTCATCACCTTGGAGGTTAGGATTTCATTGTATGAATCTTGAGCGGAAACAAGGTTCAGTCCATTGCACATCTGTCAAGTGACTGGTCAAGGCAGGCCTACAACACTCAGCCCCTATTGCCTTAACTCCTGACAGTCACCAAGCACTGTCCCGGCTCCTAGACTCCCTGTAAGATCAGTGCAGCTGCAACACATTTCAACCTCTCCTGCACACAATCCTGCTTTCTGGTTCCCCAGTGATTGCTGTCCCCAACTATTCTCCTCAGCGTTGTTTCTTCATGCAAATATGTGTCTCCGAGTCTGCTACCAGGGGAACTTGTGGTCAAGGGCAGCCCCCCAAAACAAAGAACCATCAGGCCTCAAATGTCAACAGGGCCCAAAATAAGAAACCCTGCATTAAAGAAAGAGAGTGAAAGGCTAAGAATGATTAAATTAAGACAAGTGTGAAAGTCAGGGGCCTATGTTACTTATTGTTTGTGTCCCCCAAATTCCTGTTGAAGCCCTAACCCCCGACATGGTGGTATTAGGAGGTGAGGCCTTTGAGAGGTGATTAGGTTTAGCTGAGGCCGTGAAGGTGGGGCCCCCACGATGGGATTAGTGCCCTCATAAGAAGAGGAAGAGGCACCAGGGCTCTCTTTCTGCCATATGGGGACACAGACAGAAGATGGCCATATGCAAGCCAAGAAGAGGGCCCTCCCAGGAACTGAATCTGCCAACAGCTGGATCTTGGACTTCCAGCCTCCAGAACTATGAGAAATAAGTGTCTGTGTTTAAGCTGTCCAGTCTACGGTATTTTGTTACAGCAGCCTGAGCTGACCAAGCCTACCCGTTATGAGTAGGGGCCTACAGCAAGGCCTTGAAATATATTTCTTGGTGAAGAGAGATAGTTAATGGAGTTGTTTACAAGATGAAAAGGGAAAACAGTGGAGCAACTATTAAAATCATATTCATTTATCCATTCTGTGCTGTCCTTTTAATGATTGTGGAAACGTTACGATAATATGGAAACATAGGTAGAATAATATTGAAATCATATGGTAAATGGTTTAAATGCAATATCAAATGTAAAAAGTAATACAATGTAGGGAAAAATGATTAAAAGTGTATAAGATGTTTGCTTAAAAATGGGAAACATATCAAAATATTGTTTTTCTGTTACGTTAGAACGTTGAAACAGTTTTGTGTGCAGGATGATACGAAACTGACCCAATAAAACACTGTTTCTGAAATATTGTTCTTAACGCGTGTAAATTAATAAGCACAGTACCCCGTTGCTGCATATATGTATAATTTACACAGCCATATGCCCCGTACAAAGGCTCCCGGCTTTGGGGGCTGACATCCAGCCCAGGGAGGGTCCCCGATTCTTTCTTCCTCCCTGGGGGGAATTTTCTCCATGGCAGATAGGCACAGCTATGCTGGGAAGGAACCCACAGGAAGTTTCAGGATGCTGTTCACCAGTTTATAAAGCTCTACATTTATTTGCTTTGCAAAGGAATCCCACAGACAAAGTGATTAGACCCCTACCCATAAAGGACTTTGGAATATGACAGATCAGCCTCCCCTGGATACGGGGCTTGAGTAACTTACTTCTCTTCTGTGAAACGGGGGTGAGCAAGTGAATTAGCAAATGGTGAAGGCGCCATCTCTTGTGCGAAACACAGGCGGGGAGAAGCCCCGGGCTGCCTGAGCGCCTCCCTTGAGCCAGCTCCAATCTGGAAATTCTGAGCCCAGTGACCCACAGGCTTTGAATGGATTTTTCTATTTCTGCCGCTGCCTCTGCTGCTGCCGACAGATTCTAGCGTTTTTGACTCTTTTGACATCTCTTGCTGCCTAGATGGAGATGCAAACATAATGCGCCAGGGCCAGGTTCCAAATCAGGGCACCAGAGAAATCAAAATGGGAAAGGAACAACATATTTCTTGGGTGTGTTATCTTTTCTCTGCCAGCCTACGATACTTTATGTCACTGGGGTGGGAATGCAGGGGCTGGTTCACTATAAAGTAGCATCCTGGGGACTTATTCTTATTTCAGTGATCTTTGAAAACTTTACCTGCCTCTTGGCCTGAAACATCAGCTGTAGAGGTTTTGTAAACAGGACAAATGTACAAGGAAACACACACACACACACACACACACACGGGAAACTTTTCTTTCATGACAGGAACTTTGAATATGCACTAAAGTTGATTTAAAGAGGAATATTAACACTTTTCAGCAAAGCTTAAAATAGACTGAGGGGATGGGAGACTGAGACATTATCTGATGGATTTAACCAAGGTGGAGAACGAGGCAAGATAATTTTTCAGTCGGACTGGCGGGTTAGCTGGGATTACCCAAAACATGACATCAGGGCTCCTCTTGCTTCAGCAGGTCAACGCCCAGGTCAGAGCATCCGGGGCCAGAGGGAAAGCTACATCCTTTGGCATCCCAGGGGAGCTGCTGGTTGCCAGAAGCCATCTAGAAATTAAATGATGGAGGAGACAAAACAGATCAGAAGCGCTGGACGCAGCATTTGCCTCTTTTTTCCTGCCCTCGATACCTCGCATGATATGCGGCCTGAAATACGCGCTGAAACTATGCTTCTCCAGCTAATAGACACGGAATTGAATACATTTCTTTGTATTTTCTTGTCTTTTTCTTCTTTCTCCATCTTGTTGGTCCATTATGACACAGAGGCAAACCTATATACAGTTTACTCTACTTACTGGATTATCTTGTCACTTAGGGCCTGGCCAGAAAGACAGGCTGTGGTTATAAATCTCCTCCTGTGGGCGTCTCCTGACACTAAATGTGCTTGTTATTGAATATGTTCAGAGGCGAGTAAGAAGCTGAGGACGAAATTACACGAGTGAGCAGGCCATGGAAAGGGCCCATCGGGGACCAGATCCTGGGAGATTTATTCTCCTTAATTCTGGGAATGAAAGGCTACAATGAGGTGGCAGTTTCCTCGGGGTCCTGCAGCAGGGTCTGTGCAGTCTTCAACAGGGAACAGGGAGTCACAGGCTTGATGAGATTTTTCTGAAGTGAGTCTGGCCATCGATTCCAGAGCCTTGGTCATTGGCTAGTAGTAGGGGGACTGTATTAGTTTTCTGAGGCTGCTGTGACCAAGCGCCACAAACTGGGCAGCTTAAAACAATAGACATTTATTCTCCCAGAGTGCTGAAGGCCAGAATATTGAGATCAAGGCAGGGTTGGTTGGTCCCTTCTGAGGCGGCGAGGGAGAATCTGGTCCTCCTGCTTTCTTTCTCCCAGCTTGCGATGGTTTGCTGGTCATCCTTGGTGTCCCTGGGCTTGGATACACATCCCTCCCATTTCCGCCTCCATCTTCACGTGGACTTCTCTGTGCCCAGATTTCTCCTTTTTATAAGGTCACCAGTCATATTGGATTAGGGCCCACCCTATGACCTCATCTTAACTTGATTATTTCTGTAAAGACGACCTCCAAAGATGATCACTTTCTGAGGTTTTAAGGGTTAAGATTTCAACATGTCTTTTTTGGGGTGGGAGGGATGGACACTGCTGAACCCATAACAGCCACCAATGAAAGTTTTGCTTGGCCAACTCGCGACTTGCCCCGGTGACATGTTCTGTGTCCCTTATTTACTGTGAAGGTGTTTCTGAGGGTCCCGGAGAGAGCTGATTGTATAATCGAGGAGAGCTTCAAAGCAGCGTTAAAATTAAATATTTATCTTGATCTTTTACAACCCTATTTACACTAGGGGCAATTATTGTGATGCTAATTAGTTTTACCAGCATATAGTTCTTGGCAATAAAAGGCTTGGTACATAATTAGTTTGCGTGAAAAAAACAACCCTGGCAAATATTAAATATTTAATAACCCAAAATAGCTCTGTGTCGTGCTTGGCCATAGAATGTACAGTCCTGGCTTCAGAGTGTGGTGATGGTTAAAAGGGTTTATAAAGCAAACATGTGTCTGTTGCTTTAAATCTCACCTGGGGCAGGCCGGCCTCTGGCCTTGTGCAGGCAACCCCATCTTTCCAAGCAGCTCCCCTTACAGCTGGGTACCGACAGCCAATCCGCAAGCAACACAGAATGAAGAACGAAACCAGTACCATTTCCACCAGATGGCAGGTGTGAGTTCTGTGTGGACAAACCGACTTTCAGTTTCACTCGGGGCTCTTGAGGTGAAGGCAGTGTGTTCTTCCAAAAGTTCAATTTCTTAGAAATGATCTTTACAAAATTACGGGATGCACTTAAACTGTGACACAAATGGGACCATTACGCTATTACTATTGTCATCCACATTTCCATCACTTGTTTCGACACCGCTAGAGTGACCATCTCTTGTTCCTGTGTAGCCGTGTTCCCAGGCCTGGGCTGGCAGACGGCTGGGCATGCAGCATCGTCACACAAGTCCCAATGCCCCCTGCCCCCCAGATTGATGCCCTCTGTGGTCCCCTCCCCTGAGTGTGGCTGGACTTACTTCCACCTCTTAATGAGGGGTTTGTCCAGCAGAAGTGCTGCATGAAGTTAGCTTATAAAGGCTGTGACTTTGCTGCCTTCCTCTCCTCTCTCTTCCTCTTCTCAGTTGTTGACTCTGATGAAGCAAGAAAGACCCACAGGTCAAGGGGCTGAGAGCAACCTCAGGCCAACAGCCAGAGAGGGACCCTCAGGAGGGAGCTTACCACCTGAGTGTGCTTAGAAGAGACTTCTCTCCTCTCGGTAGAGTTTGCAATGACTGCAGACCTGGGTGACATCTTGGCTGCAGCCTGAGAGACAGCCTGAGCCAGAGGACCCACTAAGCGGTGCCCAGGCTCCTGGCCCATGGGAACTGTGAGTGATAAAGGCTGTTTACGTTCTGTTAGGGACTGAATTCTGTCCACGCAAAATCTATATGTTGAAGCCTTAACCCCCAGTGTGACTATATTTGGAGAGAGGGCCCTTAAGGAGGTAGTTAAGGTTAAAAATGAGGTCCTAAAGGTGGGACCCTGATCTGATAGGACTGGTGCCCTTACCAGAAGAGGGAGATACCAGGCGAGCAACACCCAGAGAAATGCCATGTGAGGACCCAGTGAGAAGGTGGCTGTTGGCAAGCTGAGGAGAGAGCCCTCAGGAGGAAGCAACCCCGCTGACACCCTGATCTCAGACTTCGGACACCAGAACTTTGAGAGAATAAACTTTTGTTGTTTAAGCCACCCAGCCTGTGGTGCTGTGTTATGGCGACCCCAACAGACTGATAAAAGCTGCTGAGCTTTGGGGTGATTTGTTACTCAGCAATAGATAACTAATACAACAGTCAGCAAACTTTGCATTCACATTCCCTTTGGGCTGGGAACTGGGTAGACCAAGATAAAAGCTCTGGCCCATAAGAATCTCAGTCTACACAGGGAGACAAACAAGTAAGATAAAGCAAAAGACCACGGTGGAGAGAACAGTTTACCAAATAGAAACTGCATGGTGAAGGCGTGGACCTAAGAGAAACCATCCTCTCTGCCTGCTCTGTGCTCTGTAACTATGGACACAGGCTCCACTTTCTCTGATCCTGGTGGTTCCACTGAAGTTGTTCTGTGATCCTCTCCATGTTGTAATTGGTACGTGGAAGCTGGAAGAGGTTAAGTTGCCTAAGGTCACATAGCTCATCATCGAGTTGCCAAGATTCACACTCAGGTCTGCAAGGTGAGAAGAGAAGAGATCCTTGGAGGATACCAGGCTTCTAAGAGGTCAGACAGAGAAAAGAACCTAGGAGAGAAGTCAAGACAGGGCAGTAGGAGTAATAAGAGGAAATTTACTATTCTCCCAGAATCGAAGGAAAGAGTTTCTCTAGGTTGGAATAGTGTTCGATGCCAAAGGCAGTAGAGACATCAGGTAAGTTTTGGGCTTTTAGAAAATCCTCAGTGACAAGTGTCAATGGTTTAAGAACAGAAACAAGATTCCTGTTCAGGGAGTGAGAGGCGAAGAGCTTGATTGTAAAGTGAAGGGGAAAGAGGGCAAGGGCTAGAGCATCTCCTGGTAAATTCTCGTGTGCAGACCCTTCCTTACTTGATTCCCCAACGGATGCTAGAAACTTCTTAATTCAGTTGGGTTTTGAATGTCAAGACATCTGCACGCTGCTCTCTTTGAACATTTTCTTCCTTTTTCATTGATCCAGAGCGTCACTGCTAAGCACGCTGTCAGATGTTGACTGTCACACAGCACGTGGTGGGACAGTGCTAAGGTCATCACGGGGCAACAAGAGATCTGATTACAGTCTATCTACACACAGAGACAGTATCTCAGAGCCAAAGCTCTTCCCAGCAAGGCCCTCCAGCCCCACCCAGCCCGTGATTGTGGGACAGTGGAACTCCTGTAACAAAGAAAGGATTGGATTGGAAAAGACAGAGCTCAGAATTTGAGATTTTGATTTTTGTAAGATCCTGCCTGAGAGTTCAGTTGTTCATTTCCTAATCTGCAATAGAATGTGCACGGTAGGACTGGACCACAGCCTAAATGCAGCATGAGCCGGGTGGGCGTCGCTGGCTGTGGAGAGGGGCCATGGAATGGAGCCCACCTCCATGTGATGCCCAAGGAGTAGTGTGGGAATTGTCACTGTCAGGACAAAGGGATGTGAGATGCGCTACTTGCAAGTTGTGACAATGTCAACTAGCAAAGTGCCCTGAAGGCTAAAGAGAGCACGTGTGTGTCTTCTGATGGAGGGACCTGCAGTGACCCCAGTTAGCTATGCCCAGGCTACCTGGGCTAAGGGAGGGTCCAGTCCTGCCCCATCACATACAGCTGTTGTTTCTCTACATAGTGATTATCGTGAACCAACCCTTCTCTGTTAATTCGCATTTCTATGTGTTGTCTGATGGATGGGCTGTTTGTTTTGTTGGTCTCCTTCCCCAGGAAAGTATCATCTGCCTGCTGTTGGGTCCTTTGTCCCCGGTATTCACTGCTGTCTTTCCTGCTCCCAGAATCCCGCCTGACCTGTTTGGCCTGTGGTGGCTCAATATTGTAAAATATGTGTCTGTGCCCACCAGCCCGCTCCCTCCCTCAAGCCCAAATACCTTTTCTGCTCTGCCCGGGGAAAGGGTACAGGGATAATATGGCAAGAGATCAAAGTTCTAAACATAATCATGCCATTAACTGGCTTGATTATTTTAGATAAATGTTTGGGTTAAATTGTCCCCCCCCTCCACAAAATAAAAGATAGGTTGAAGTCCTAACCCCCAGCACCTCAGAGTATGACCTTCATTGCCGTGAGGTCATTGCTGATAGAATGAGTTAAGATGAGATCATGCTGGAATAAGGGGGGATCCTGATCCAGTATGAGGCTGGTGTCCCTATAAGGAGACAGCCTGTGAAGATAGACCCAGAGGGAAGACCTCTGATGACAAAGGCAGAGATTGGAGGGAGGAAGCTACAAAGCAAGGAATGTCCGGGGCTTCTAGAAGCCAAAAGAAGCAAAGGATTCTCTGACTTGTTTCAGTGGGAGCACAGCCTTCCTGACGCCTTGATTTTGGACTTCTGGCCTCCAGACAGATGAAAGAATAGATCTCTATTGTTTTCAGCCCCCTGGTGTGTGGGACTTTGTTAAGGCAGCCCCAGGACACGCATACAGAAAGTCTTATGACAGCCCTGAATCCCTCATCTCAAAAATGAGAATAATAACAATGTTACTTAAAACGGTCAATGAAAATGTAAAAAGAAGACCTTCTTCAGGGACTTTGCTGGTGGCGCAGTGTTTAAGAATCCGCCTGCCAATGCAGGGGACACGGGTTCGAGCCCTGGTCCGGGAAGATCCCACATGCCACAGAGCAACTAAGCCCGTGCGCCACAACTACTGAACCCACGTGCCACAACTACTGAGCTCACGTGCTACAACTACTGAAGCCTGCGTGCCTAGAGCTCGTGCTTTGCAACAAGAGAAGCCACTGCAATGAGAAGCCCGCGCACTGCAGCAAAGAGTAGCCCCTGCTCGCCGCAACTAGAGAAAGCCCGCGCGCAGCAGCAAAGACCCAATGCAGCCACAAATAAATAAATAAATTTATTAATAAAATAAAAATAAAAAGAAGACCTTCTTCAAATTAATGTATCCACTGCATTATGCTCCATCTTTAAAGTTCAAACAATCTACCTCTTAAAACAGGAATAGATTGATTCTTGCAACAATTTTGCCACCAACTTACGCCCAGTTTTCTCATCTTTAAAACCAGCGCTGGGACACTGACTGCCCATCTTCACTCACCCACAGAAAACCCAGCAGCTCTTCCAGATTTCATTTATTTCTGATTGCTATCCCATCTACTCCCAACGTGGATGTGAGGCTGCTTACGATCAAAACACGGACTCAAGCATTCCAAGCACCTGAGCGCTGCAAAGGCGAGACAGTGAAAGACGTGATCATGTATGCTTATGCGGATGTCACACGCTGAAAGGGTGATCCATTTTTGTGACTCGTGTATGAAGATGTATCTTTCTAATACTGTGTGACTCGGGTTCTTTCATTTATTTATTTCATCAATTTTGTTCTTTTGTTTTCCCAGCGATTTCTAGGAATGACAAACTGATCATGATATAATACACCCTGTTGCCCCCTGGATGTGACTTAGAGGGGACTGAATGGTGGATGGGGTGTGTGTTGACTCAGTTTTCTCTGACTCCAGACGGAATTCTGGTTGATTGATGGGCTGCAGATCACACGTCAATTTCTGTTTGGTGACACGGGCAACCTGCACAGTTCTGGGTCTACGGGTCTGCTCTCCAGCGCTGATCTGTTAAGCAAGACAGGGGAAGCTGAGAATTGAGAGTTCTGGCCTGAACAGGTAAGGGCATCCCCTGCTTGATTCCTTCTTTTCCTCAAAGCCAAGTTCAAATCAATGGTCACTTATCATTTCACATACCTTTTGCTTCACTGTTCGACTAACTAACCAAGTGATATATTGGTATCATACCTTATAGTTTAGAAATTACTTTCACTTTAAAATAATCATCTTTTGTCTTTTTCTGTGTGTGGCTGATCATTTCAACAACAGCCAGACCACCTGACTTTTCCCAGGTGGCTCTTTCAGGAACCAGAAAAGCTCTGCCTTGAGGGCCCACACTTTGCTTTGTCTGCTCTTCCTGTGACACCCACACCTGCCGGCAGATACCTTTGAATATTCCTTAGGACCTATCTTAGCCTGCATCACAGTGGATGCTTGTCTGCCCCACCAATCACTGTTGGGAATGGTTTGGGGGCCAAGATGCAAAGCAGAGATCTCTTTGCTCATTTTCTGCTGGAGACAGCTCTGCTGCATGTTCAGTGAGTGGAAAGTTCACCTCAATGAACTATCTTTTCATCAATCAGATTTTTAGAAACATGTCAGATGCTTTCAGGTGAAGGGGAGAGCACAGAAGGAACCCTGGGAAGCAGTGTTTTGTCTGTTTTGGAGAAAGAATGCTGAGTGAGGGGTGTAGGTGTCAAAGGGGGTGGCCATAACCTTCCCCTGAAGACAGGTGAAGCAAGATGGGGTAGGGGTGGTGGATGTCCTTTCCTTGGATGAAAGTGGCAAAACACGGAATTTGATTCTTCCCTCCCTTTTCTCCAAAATCAATAGATTTTACAACCTGTTTGTTATCAACTGACTCTACCAAATGGAATGCACAAATTAAAAATAAAATGATCAGGGAGCTGTGACCCGCCTTCAGGTTGAATCATCTTTGATTTCTGCTTTTTATTTTGAACCCGTTTACCTCCCAGTGTTAATCTTAATGGATAGTTTCAAATATTTCTTTCTTTAGTCTCCTGACGAACGTGTTAGACATTTTAGGTTGTGAATGGGATTGATTAATCCTGCCACCTCAGGCCTGGTATTCCGCATGTGTGCAGTAAATGTGGATACTAGCCTGGCCGTGTAGCATCAACCCTACCCTTATCACTTTATGTGAAATATTGATTTAATGGGTCCAGGCAGAAATAGCAGGTGGGGACCAGGTGAGCTAAAAATTGAACGGGGACCAGGGGCAAGGCCAAAGGAGAATTAGACTTAATAAGTATTTGACAGAATAAGGGAGCTCTTAGGATCAGTGAGGAACTTCAAGGCCATCTGTCATTATAGGACATCAAAATTGTTTTCTCTTCTGTGAATGTGTCTGTATGTCCTGAATAACTGGAAGAACTGAATGTCAACTCTCATTTACTTTTCATAAGTACATCTAACTAGATCATTTCAACTTGGTAAGCACCAGGGGCCTGGGATATGAAGATATAAATAAATACCCTGGAGTCTGTACCTGAAGTAATATTTTGCCTATGGGCCTGGTTATAGTTATTTCTTAGAGTAGTTCAGGTTAGATCTACAAATAAAGGGGGAAATTCTGATGGGTCTGGGTCATGTTAATTCTGTAGAAAGCAAGATCTGCAGCTTCTACTGAAGGTATATTGGAACCTCGTGGCCAGGTAAGTAGTTTGAGTTGGAGTCTATGACAAGGCAGTCTATAATGAAAAGTGAATTAAAGAACCAGTGGCCTCGTCTAATGATGAAGTGCTATGTAAAGGAGAAATGTAAGAAGGATTAGGAAAGT
Source organism: Balaenoptera physalus (assembly GCF_965194825.1). Taxonomy (NCBI): domain Eukaryota; kingdom Metazoa; phylum Chordata; class Mammalia; order Artiodactyla; family Balaenopteridae; genus Balaenoptera; species Balaenoptera physalus. Next base: position 3,301,732 of record NC_138899.1, read on the forward strand.
AATTGAATTTCTCTTTTTAGTTTTCTTGACACCTTGGTGTTATATGGTCATGGCACCGTTCCTCATTTATCTACCTCTGAGTAGACAGAGGGCTCTGGTTCTACCTGAATATGGAAGCAATACAGATATATTAACAACCTATCCATTGCCAGCTAGTGAGTGGGCCATATTTCATAGCTCTAATGTAATCGGAGGCTACAAAATTTAATCAAGGGCTACAATATTTCATGCTTCTGAGGCCATTACTTTGAAATATTGTTGTGTGTTTTTTTTCTTAAGCACAAAGAAAAGACCAGTACTTACATTGGATTATAAACCAATACTATTGAAATATTTAAAAGAACTTAGATGAAGTTGGTAACATCGAGCTCAGATGATTGGAAATCTTAATCTGAAATCTGAAAACATTTTCCAAGTAGGAGATGAAGAGTAAAGTTGTCAATTGTTTATTTTTTCTACTTCCTCAAATAGAAGATGACTAGCTGGTGGCCAAGGTATTGTGCTAAGTCAGAAAAGAGAGAAATATTTCAATTGTAATTATTGCCTTAGTGTAATTTTTTCTGAATTGTTTTTAAAGCCAAAATACCATGGAACGATACTAGACTGAGTGTAAGATATTGAAGCAGGCTACAATTGCCAACACACCATGTCATGCTCATTCGGCAACAGAGCTTTCCAGTTTAGGGCTTGCAGACCTCATCTTTATGAGGGAGGATTTATAAAGGCCTTTCAGAAAGTCACTAGATATATTTGCAAGTTAGAGACTGATAATTCCCATAGTAAAGAGAAAACCATAATTCAAAAAGATACATACACCCCAATGTTAATAGCAGCACTCTTGACAATAGCCAAGACATGGAAGCAACCTAAATGTCCATCGACAGATGAATGGATAAAGAAAATGTGGTACATATATATAATGGACTATTACTCAACCATAAAAAAGAATGAAATAATGCCTTTTGCAGCAACATGGATGCACCTAGAGATTATCTTACTAAGTGAAGTAAGCCAGACAGAGAAAGACAAACACCATATTATATCTTATATAAGATTATATATAATCTTAAGACTGGAAACTAAAAAAATGATACAAATGAAATTATATACAAAACAGAAATAGGGTCACAGATGTAGAAAACAAACTTGTTACCAAAGGGGAAAGGGCAGGGAGGGATAAGTTAGGAGTTTTGGATTAACAGATACACACTACTATAAGTAAAATAGATAAACAACAAGGACCTACTGTAGAGAACATGGAACTATACTTAATATTTTGTAATAACCTATAAGGGAAAAGAATCTGAAAAATATATATATATATATATGTATAACTGAATCACTTTGCTGTACACCTAAAACTAACACAACACTGTAAATCAACTATACTTCAATTAAAAAGAAATGGAATCATTGCGATTAGACAACCATCATACAAAAAGCCAAAGGCATCTCTATATACACGTCTTAGACTACATAGATTATTGAACTGCATTGTGAAAGGAAACAGCATATCTACACTTTTTCAGAAAATGATATATGTTATAATCTGAAGTAGAACTATTTAGTTTATACATACTGAGGCAACCTCATTACCATATGTTATACGGAAGCCCTAAAACGGCTTTTAAAACAATCTCTTTGGTTTGTAATAAAAATCCAGAATTTCTATATCCAATTCCCATGGTGCATGAGTTGGAGCTCTTCAAAACTGGTCATTTTCTCTGTTGTGTTATGACTGCAGATGAAAAAGCAATGGCGTTTAACCACAGGACACAGTCATGCCCAGTGGTGGGGTTCTCTTTTCTTATTACTAGTCAAGACCCCAGTGAACACAGGGAGAAAGCAGGTTAGACCTGGTCCTTCAGTTAGGCTGATGGATCATCTACCTCTATGACACTCTAAAGAAGTGAAGAAGTGTGAGAGAAGATATGAAATACTCATATTTTATGTTCCTTGATTCATGAACAGTAATAGTGCGGTGGGTTCAATTGTGTTCCCCCAAAATGAATGTGCAAATCCTAGCCTCTGGTACCTGGGAATGTGGCTTTATTTGGAAATAGGTCCTTGAAGATGCAATCAAGTCAAGATGAGGTCATCAGGGTAGGCCTTAATCCAATGACTGGTGTCCTGACAGAAGACGAAAGGCCACGTGGCGTGAGGCAGCTGCAAGCCAGGCAGCACCAACGATTTCTGGCACAAAACAGAAGTTAGGAAGAGGGGCATGGCCCTGCAGACACCTTGATCTCAGGCTTCTGGCCTCCAGAGCTGTGAGAAAATGAATATTTGTTGTTTATGCTACTCAGTTCGTGGTACTTTGTTATGGCAGCCCCAGGAAACTAACACAAATAGTCAGTAGCTATTTCTCTTTTTTTTTTTTTTGGCTATTTTACGCATGGTGCTAGACCATTTACATACTTTATTCCTTACAACTGCTCTGGCTGTAAGTAGGTCTATTATCTGTAGGTACACATAACAGAAAGTTTTGAATGTTCTGGAGCAGCGGCAAGAGTATCACCTGGGAAAATGCCAGAAATCTAAATTGTCAGACCCGCCCCAGACCTAGTGAATCAGGAAGTCAGGGGGGTGGACCCGGCGTCCTGAGCGTCACAAGAACTTCACAGGATGCTGATGCAGGATCCAGAGTGAGCGCAGGTGAGCTAGACGTCCTCGGGTGGATGGAGGAGAGACGCAGATTCAAATCCCTCCCTCTAAAGCCCGTGCTCTACCTAACAAACTGGGCACACACACACACACAACCACACACTTAACGCACACTCACACACAGCCACGCACTCACACCCAGCCAGACACACATTAACACAGACAGTCACACACTCCCACACAATCGCACACATGTAAACACACACTCACACACAACCACACACATTCACACACACACAATCAACCCTCTGACATATCAGCACACACACATTCACACACAGCCACATAACCACACACTCACACATGAAAACTTATTGAACATACACTTCTTTACAAAAAAAAAGAAGAAGCAAGAAGGGGAACACTTGACAGCAGAGAAGCGCAGCTCAGCAGAAAGCCCAGGTGGTCCTCCACTAGGATCCATCATCCCCCGGACGGTCAGACACTCTTCTATTGCTTCAAAAGAGTTTGCAATGATAACCGTTATTTCTACTCTGATATACGTCAAGACCAAAGGCTAAATGACAAAGGCCAAGAAGCTGCTTCATCTGGGAAGAAAAATGAATGAATTCATTTAAAATAATTTGTTTGCCTTCCTGTTTCTTCAAGGATCTTTATTTATTAACATAGCAACTTTATTTTACCTAATACGAGCGTCCTTTCAAAATATTTTCACTTGCTGCTCTACGAAGTAGTTAATGATTCTGACTCTAACCTGTAACGTGTCTGCAAGACAAACAGGGCTTATTTTCTAAAGACTTAGCACCAAGGCAAACAGCCTATTTCAGGTGCTGATCTGGGAAGGGAGCTGTAGGATGGAGCACAGTTTGTGACTCAAATAAGCTCTTTTTTCTTCTGTCCTGGGCATCAGCCAACAGTCTTCAGCTAATACATTAGCCTTTGATGTCACATAATATTGATGATATAACAGTTATATCAGAAAAGCCATTTCTCTCCTTGTGAAAAGAGCTGTGTGTACTGCTCAGGGGTTTTCCTACCGTAAGGCTGTGGGAGCTTTCAGGACCCAGGGCAGACCCAACTTCGTCTGATTTACAGGTTGACCTCTGCTTAGATAGATGTATTTGTCTTTCAGAAGTCAGCATTTCATGCTGGAGAGGGTGTGGAAAAACGTGAACCCTTCCAACAATCCCACTGTTGGTGGGATTGTAAGTTGCTGCAGCCACCGTGGAAAACAGTACGGAGTTTCATCAAAAAGCTACAAACAGAGTTGCCATAAGATCCGGCAATCCCATCCCCGGGCATATATCCAGACAAAACTATAAAAAGACACATGCACCTCTATGCTCAGAGCAGCACTATTCACAATAGCCAAGACATGGAAACAACCTAAATGTCCATCAACAGATGAGGGGATAAAGAAGATGTGGTACATATATACAATGGAATACTACTCAGCCATAAAAAAGAATGAAATAATGCCATTTGCAGCCACATGGATGGAACTAGAGATTGTCATACTAAGTGAAGTAAGTCAGAAAGAGAAAGACAAATACCATATGATATCACTTATATGTGGAATCTAAAAGACAGCACAAATGAAGAACATATCTACAAAACAGAAACAGACTCAGAGACATAGAGAACAGACTCGTGGATGCCAAGGGGGAGGGGGAGGGGGAAGGGGGGATGGATTGGGAGTTTGGGATTACAGATGCAAACTATCAGATATAAGATGGATAAAGAAGAAGGTCCTACTGTATAGCACAGGGAATTCAATATCCTGTGATAAACCATAATGGGAAAGATTATGAAAAAGAATGTATATATATGTATAACTGAGTCACTTTGCTGTACAGCAGAAATTAACACAACATTGTAAATCAACTATACTTCAATAAAAAAGAAGCATTTCAATACCCCTTAACTGGATGATTTCTAAGGTTTCTTCCAGTCTTTAATGCTCTATACTTCTGTTCCCCTCATCGAGGGGCTTTGAAGAACAAGGCATTCTCTTTTTCTAGCTTTTGGCTTTGCCCATCTCTTCCCCAGCCAACCCCCATCTAGGAATCACTTATTGGGAGGGATTTAGGGGAAGTATTATCAGAAAGACATGTTTTTTGTAGCAAGTGTCTTTCACAGTACACTGACCCAAAGCACAAAAAATGCTTTGGACTCTGAATCAAAACCATGCTTCTCTCTCTCCCAGCTCAGGACCATCTTCAGAGTGTTCAACATGCTTTTCGGTCATGGGTCCCTGAAAGTGCAGCGAATAACTGTCTTTAAATAGTGGCCGATCTTTGTATTGTGAATTTCCTGCTCCGAAAACTGAAATGTCTTGTAATTAACCAGCTGTAGGAACACATAAGACGGTACTAAATTTTGCTTAAGTACAGCCTATTTTGAGAACAGAAGCCAAAATACATAATTAGGTTGGCATTCATATTCGCTGGCTGTGTGTCTGGGAGGGGCACGGTGTCTGGGACACTTGTGAAGGGCAGGCTATCTGGGTGATGTAGCAGAAACCCTTCTCTAAGAGCATGGCCTCCCGTGCCCTTGTCACCGTGCCAGCATATCCGTGCTATTCACAGTCTGCCAATACAGTAGAACTCCACGTGGCAGGCTCTGCCCAAAGAAGCAGCCTTGCCCATCTTTGGAGCAAACGTCTGCCCACGTAAATGAAAGCAAGGACTGATCAGATCACCGTGCTTCTGGAGGAACTGGTGCAAGAAAATCGTCCATCTCGTCCATTTACATAAATAAACATCCCACTCTTCTTCCCAGACGATGTTCACAGGACAAGGGTCATGATTTTCCATAATGAATTCCAAGAGAACTCTTCAGACAAGGCAAGAAATGTGCTTGCTTTGACTTGCGGTCTGTCTATAATTATGATTACAAGTCACTGGTGATGTTGTGACATGTATGTTATGTCCTATTTCCAGTCATGATTTTTAAAACTCTGTGAGATGGCTGTGGTCAGGCCAATGTGAACCGTCGGGCAAGAAGGAAATAAACATTTTCTGCTTACAAGTGGCTTACAGCTTACTACATATTCTTAGAAACAAAATGATATTGTCAGTTGCTAGGGCGCTGTACAGCATTTAAGCTCTTCTGACCGATAAAAGGGAGAGTATCAGACTTGGTGGCTTGGAAGAAACAAATCCTAATTACTATTAATGAGATTCATTATAATATGGAGTCTCCCAGCAATGAATTTTAAATGTCCCTTGTCAGTTTTTCGATCAACGCGGCATAGAAGAAAACATCTGCTCCCGGCCGCCCATGGAATTGCATCCTTATTAGCTGATATCGTTAATCTATTTATTTTTGGACTCGTCATGTTGGTAGACAAGGGATCAATCCCTCCCTCAAATCAGTTTTTCCACCCAAAGCTAAAAGCGGGGGTGTTTGTGTGGCATGTTTTTAAAATCATATATTAAAAATAATTGAAAGAAATTAAACTGTAATGGCTTTTTTCTTCTTTTTTCTATTTTTTTTTTCCTGTTTGGACTAACACGCATTACCCTCATCATTTCTTATTATCAGATGAAGGAAAGTCTTATGCTAGTATATTTCAGAAAAATCAAGTCTTTTTGTGAACAATACAATTCCAACTCTTTATTGGAGGATGAATAAAATCTTCCTCGAAGTTACTGTCTTGAAAAGTGATGCCCAGTAAAAATGGCATGTGAGCCATATAAGCAGTTTTAAATTGTCAGTAGACACATATTCAAAAATAAGAAGAAATATGTGAAATTAGCTTTAATAATGTTTTATTTAAACCAATAGATCTAAAAGAGTTTTGTCAACATATAATTGACATAAACGTTGTAAGATACCTATTTTACTCTCTCTTCTTGTATTCTGCACTTACAGAACTTCACCACCCTCATTTCAAGAACTTGACAGACTGATGGGTCTAGTGACCTCCATCTTGGACAACCCTGGTCCTGAGGAAATGCTTTCTCTGATTCTTATTTGAAAAACTGGAAGGCGATGATTTAAAAGAAAACAGACAACATTGTTTTCAATGAAACTTCTTTAGATAAATGTTTGCAAATATATTTCTCTAGAACAGGTTGAATATCTTACAGCTTTTAAGCCTCACTTTTCTAAAATTTGAATGGTGTATCATTGCTAAAATACAAACTTCTTTTTAAAAGGATAAGACAACTGAATGCATTAGGGATGAATTTCACTAGTCAAAATAGCTTCAGCTCTTCAGAAATACCTACATCTGGCCAAAGGTCTCAGTGGGTGTAAAACAATTTAAAATTTCCATGCGTAGAGACAAATGATTTCTGTCTATTTATATTGCATATGGAAATTAAGCAATTTAACACAGTAAAATAAAGTTTTTTATAGTACTTTTAATTAGTCAAATATACCTGAAAACATGTTCGTAAAAAAGTATAAAAAACTTTATTAATCTTCATTTCCATCTAAATCCAATTAATTATTTTAGTATTATTTGAGTAAACTGCCCAGAAACATTGCCTGCTCTGGTTTTCCTGCCAATTTCACTATATTTGTTTCTAACCTGTGACAGCCAACCATGTATGAAACAAAAGGAAGCTTTTGTTTGTTTGTTTGCTTTGAGTTTTTTTTTTAATTTTTATTTTATATTGGAGTATAGCTGATTAACAATGTTGTGTTAGTTTCAGGTGTACAGCAAAGTGATTCAGTTTTACGTATACATGTATCTATCCTTTTTCAAATTCTTTTCCCATTTAGGTTATTACAGAGTGGTGAGCAGAGTTCCCTGTGCTATACAGTAGGTCCTTGTTGTTTATCTATTTTATATATAGCAGTGTGTACATGTCAATCCCAGACTCCCAATCTATCCCTCTCCACCACCCTTCCCCCAGGTAACCATAAGTTCATTCTCTAAGTCTGTGAGTCTGTTTCTGCTTTGTAAATTAGTTCATTTGTACCATTTTTTTTTTTTTTTTAGATTTCACATATAAGCGATATCATATATTTGTCTTTCTCTGTCTGACTTACTTCACTTAGCATGATAATCTCCAGGTCTGTCCAAGTTGCTGCAAATGGCATTATTTCATTCTTTTTAATGGCTGAGCAATATTCCAGTGTGTGTATGTACCACATCTTCTTTATCCATTCATCTGTCGATGGACAATTAGGCTGTGTCCATGTCTTGGCTATTGTAAATAGTGCTGCAATGAGCAGTGGGGTGCATGTATCTTTTCGAACCATGTTTTTCTCCTGATATATATGCCCAGGAGTGGGATTGCTGGATCAGGGAAGCATTTTCAATCAGCATAAATATTTAGGCTACCTTGTATATGCTACATATTGCAGCTCTGTGGGCATCAAGAGTGTAATGTATGTAAAGAGATATGACAATCTCCCTGAGGATGTAAGGAATATGAAAGGTTGCCTTTGTCTACAATGTGGAGAATGGCTGGTGCCCAGCCATGTTCACACAGAGCACACGATCAATGCTGGGATTTTCAGAGAGGGGAGCAGTCTCCCTCTGTGAGTGTTATTGAAAAAGACTTATTGGAGGAACTGTGATTGAATGATGAACAGGACTTGGCAACCTGGAAAGGAACACAGCATTCCAGGCAAGGGGGAATATTTCAGGAAAAGCAGATGAACAGTGGTTGGCACTTAATTTTAATAAAAAGAAAAATAAGGTAAAACAGTGATAGTCTTCTTAAGCTATGGATTCATGGGAAATTTCTATATAGTTACTTAAGCGGAAATACAGTAATAATACTGGTTCCAAGATACACCAGGGTGACCCCTCATCAGGAAGAGTGGGTATTGAAAGAGCCATCAAAGAAACAGAGAAAAAAAAGTTGCAAAAGCTGAAAAAAATCTTTCTTATCCTATGTCTTTAAAACAAGAGTCTTCTACTTGGCATTCATTTGTGAACTTAAAAATCTTAAGACAAATATTCAATAACCCCTAGGCATCACTTTTCAACCTCCAACATCTTGATTATTTTGAAAGCAAACACAGAAAGGAAGAGTTTAGTGATGTAGGTTTTTAAAAATTGGAAACAGTGTCTATTTTTACTTTATACAGATCGGTGTGGGCTCTGGAGCTGGCTGGGTGAGTTTGAATCTTATCTCTGCCACTTACTCGGTGTGTGAACACAGAGGGAGATGCCAGACATTCCTGTAACTAGTTTTTCTCGTCTCTCTAGTCCTTATTCCCATTAAAATGGGGATAATAATGGTATCTACCTTAGGGACTTTTTTTTAATAGACTTCATTTTTTTAACAGAAGTTTCAGGTTCACAGCAAAATTGAGCAGGAAGGGCAGAGAGTTCCTGTATACCCCTCCTACATGGACACATCATTACCACACGAAGCCCATGGTTTACATTAGGGTTCACTCTTGGTGCTGTACATTCTATAGGTTTTGACAAATGCATATAGGGTTGCTTTTAAGATGAAAAAAAAATATACAATAATCTTAGAAGACCACATGGTATAGATTAAAAACTCAAAATGTTATGTGTTATTGTTAATTATAGGAATATATTTTAAAATCATTTTCTGAGGCACATTTTTTTCTTTCCAAGTTAAGTTATAGTGGTATGTTTGTAATATATATACTATATGATATGTAAGATGTAATGTATGTGTATGTGATGTGTAATATATATGATATAGCATACATATTATTTAATACTATATAATATATTATACATTTTATTTATATATATATATATATATATATATATATATATATATATATATATATCTTTAGAAACTGATGGGCAGACTCTCTGAACCCAGACAGACACAGAACACTTTTTTTTTAAATGAGCTTATTTATTTATTTGTTTGTTTATTTGTTTGTTTGTTTAGTTTTGGCTGTGTTGGGTCTTCGTTTCTGTGCAAGGGCTTCCTCTAGTTGCGGCAAGTGGGGGCCACTCTTCATCGCGGTGCGCGGGCCTCTCACTATCGCGGCCTCTCTTGTTGCGGAGCACAGGCTCCAGACGCGCAGGCTCAGTAGTTGTGGCTCACGGGCCCAGTTGCTCCGCGGCATGTGGGATGCTCCCAGACCAGGGCTCGAACCCGTGTCCCATGCATTGGCAGGCAGATTCTCAACGGCTGTGCCACCAGGGAAGCCCCAGAACACTTTTTCACATACAGGAGCCTACGTGATTGGGGTTTGGGGCCATGAACTTTGGGAAATAGTACACTTAAGGCAGACTCTAAGGTCTGAAGTTTCTAAATGATATAAGCCCTTTACACACAAAGTCAGTTTCTGGCTGGGGTCTGGATCTGGGGTCAAGGATCTCTATGTTCTTTCAATCACATGGAAGGTGTGATTTGCCCCTTCTGGGCAATCATAGCTTCAGATTGGAAAATAGAATCTTGACACTAAAAGAGATCTGGAAGGGACGGAGTTCACTTCCAGACACACGAACCAGGATCTGTTGGACTAAAGATTCCAAACAGTTAACAGCTTCACTGTACCGGTCTACACTCGTGGGTCAAATCATAAGAACATTAAGCTGGAAAAAAATGTTAGCTCAGATCATAAAAGCAGTGCTTCAGATTGGCTCATGTATCTCCCCCTAGCCCCCTCCCCACGTCTCCACACAGACGTCCCATCATTGGACCTCTGTTTGTTATTCTTGAATTAGATATAGATGTCCAGGGTCCTGTAGTCCAAGGGTATTACCCACTCTGGAGCTTCTAGGACTGGGTCCATTACGTGTTTTCCTACTGTTTTTCCAAATCAAGTATTTTGTAGAAATTATATTTTCTCATGCCAGCTCTCATAGGCTTTTATTATGGCAGTATTAGGGAAAATCAGGGATCTCTTGGAATTTTTTAGGCCTACTGGACATGATCCAGGGTCCCTGGTTGTACCTGGTAAAGGAGAGCGTCTACTCGGCCCTCTTGACTTGAAGACCTAGAGAACCAGCACCGGTCACTTTACAGTTATTCTCTGGAAGGCAACCAGCAAGACTTGACCCCAGGTCTCCTAACTCTTGGTCGAAATCACCTTCTCCTCCGCCATATTCTCTGACCATGATCCAGCAGTAACTGTGAATGAACAAACCTGTGTTGATTTTTAGCTATGTGTAGTATATTTTTAAAATGTGCCATAGCTATTCCTTTGTGGGCCTTTATAAGCGTGCTCTGAGTATGACGTTGAACATACCTCACCATTAGAAATGGCACAACTATCCAGGTTTGCCAATATTTGGATGGCTACTCTTGCTTGTAAAGGTCTTTAGAAAACCAGTAATTACGTGCTTAACATTTAAGCAATTTCAACAAGTTTACAATCATCGTTACGTGTTTCTGCAGAGAGCCCCAAGACCGACACAGAATATAAAAATAGTCACTTCTGTCTGTGCCTAGGTATCAGCAGCCAGGTTGGGACAGAATTCAGGTCGTAGCCCATGAGAAAGCTGTTCCCATTCCGGATTCTGTATTTACCCCTTCAGGGCTTCATGTGTATTTGTAAATACTAACATGTATTTGCTGGCTTCAGGTGATTTTCTTCTAACCTCCATGAGGAGCCCTATCAGGTAGTACTCTGGTTACCCTCATTTTAAAAAGGGTGGGATGGAGCGGCCAGAGGAGAAACGATTTGCCAAAGGACTAACAGCCAGAGGAGCTTGGTTAGAAAGCTCACAGGAAGTGCTCTCAAGGCCTGCAGGAGCCCTAGGTTTGGGTTCGATGTTAACAGATGATAGAAGACAAAACTCCTTCTACCCTAGTTGGTTTTTCCAACCTTCTCTGTTAGCAAGATGGATCTTTCCAGTGAAGCTTGGGGAGGAAACAGGAGCTGCATCCCCGACAGCTGAGGGGAGGGTAAGAGAGGGCTGGCCCTGTGACAGGGATGGAGTCTCCAGGTCCAGAGGACTTTTACTGCAAGGTGTGCAGAACATAAATGTGTGATTACAAAGCCCATTTCAGCTCCCTTTGAAGAATTGCAATGAAGTAAAAGGGCAAAGCCATGGGTACCGGAAGCTTCAAATAGACACATGTGATGACCATTCCTGGTAAAATTGTAGAGTGAATTATCAGACGATAGATTTATTAGCCCTTTGGATAAAGAAGGAATGATTTCAAGGAATCAGCATGGGCTTGCTTCCGGCAAGTCATACCTCATTTTCTTTCTGATGCTCTTACTAGTCTGGCAGCTAGTGGGATGACATGGACATGGTGTATCTGGGTCTCATCAAAGCATGTGACAGAGCCTTTTTAATGCTCATGGAACAGCAGGATGCCATGATCTGACTGATAGTAAAATTGGATGAAATGTAAAGTAGCGGATAACTGTAAAAAAAAAAAAAGGTGGTGATTAATGTACTGATAGCCACCTGAGAGGAAGCTATTAGCAGCAAGTCGAAAGGCTCTGATGTGATTAAGTGCAGTCGAATGCTTTTATCTTCAGTTATTTGAAGGCATAGAAAACATGCTCCTCATATTAGAGAGTGATCTAATGATCGGGGGGAAGAATCTACTACAGCAGATGACTGCATCGAGATTCAAGTAACCCAGATGTGCCAGGGTGAAGTTAAAGAGAAAATGTCAGAAACTTCTCCCATGGAAATCCTTCCAAGCAAGGTATATGCCCATCAGTTCAAGGTTGGCAAGGATTTCTGCTTTTACCATGGTGAAAGGAAGCTGGCCTTCCTCCTGTAAGAAATAACTTCAAAATAAGAGGCAAAATAGAAATAAGTAAATTTCACCATTGATGAAAAGGAAGGAAGAAAGGAAGGAAGGAAGGAAAGAAAGGAGGGAGGGGAGAGGGAAAGAACGGAAGAAAGAAAGATGCAAAGGGGAGAGAGAAAGAAAGGGAGAAAGAAGGAAGGAAGGGAGGGAGGGAGGAAGGAAGAAAGAAAGGAAGGAGGGAGAGAAAGAAAGGGAGAGAGAAGGAAGGAAGAAAGGGAGGGAAGGAGGGAGGGAGGGGAAAAATAGGAGATTAGTCTGTCAAAAGCAATGGACGTCAAACGTGGAAGTCATGGAAGGTGACAGCTGTGGTCTCAGATTCCAGAAAAGTTCAACAAAGTCCACGTGTTCACAGTAAATAGCAACCCCGGGGGCCAGATCCAACCTCATGCCCACGAGATCTGCAAGTTATTTTCTACACCAATTTAAAGAGAATTTATCCATTTGTCTTGACCCCAGAATGAGTCTGGCTTTGAGGAAAATTGGTTGAGAGAGGAAGCGCACAAACGCATGTTGGTAAGTTAGAGCTCATTAAAAAATAGCAAACGTGATAAAATCATGGTGAGATTCTTTTTGGTAAAGTTCAGTACAGATTGTAGCACACAGTGTTAGCAAAGGTGTCATGAAACAGTCATTTTCCTACTTTACTGGGGAGAGCATACATGTGAATAACCTTTCAGGAGGGCAGTTTGATCCTTTATCAAAATTTGAAGTGTACGTAATCTTTGATTCAACAGTTCCACTTCTGGAGATGTACTCTACTAATATATGGAGATGTATATTCTACTAATATACTTACATGTTGGCAAGATAATATGAAAAAATATAATATATAAAGTATTATTATTATATACCAAATATAGAATAGATATCAGTTAGTCCATGCTGGTATAAATAAATGATAAATGTCTAAATAAATAAACTGGGGAGACTAGACAACTCTCCCACGCAGAAGAATCCCAAATAATTTATGTAGAGTCTTCACCTTCCGGACTGGGAGCATTACTCCCACTGTGCAGTGGAGAGACCCAGTGCTACCTGAACCAAGTGGTCAAGTTCAACATCACCAGTGATAAGTCCTGTTGATGGTGTGGAGCCATTCTACACTGTGATGAAAATGCACTTCATCTCTGGAGTAGTTCTCCTAAAAACCCATAACCCCAGTATAATCATGAGAAAAACATCAGACACGTTCTCTGCAGAGTTATTCTACAAAATACCTGACCAGTAGTTCTCAAAACTATCACAGTCATCAAATCCAAGGGAAGTCTGAGAAACCGTCACAGCCAAGAGCAGCCGAGGGAGACATGGCAGCTAAACGCAATATGGGATCATGCATTGGATTCCAGAACAGAAAAAGACATTAGGTGAAACTGAGGAAACCTGAATAAACTATGGGTTTAGTTAATTATTGAGACTCATTATCAATTTATTAATTGTAGCAAGTGCACCATATTATCATAGGTGTTAATAACAAGAGAGGCTGGATGTACCGGTACATGGGAGATACCCATGCAATTAAGATACTTGTACTGTATTTCTAAAGCTGATATAAATACAAAATACATTAAAATTAAGGGGACGAGAAAAAATTGGAAACCACAACATATCAAAATATGTGAGATGCAGCTAAAGCAATTTTAGAAGGAATTTTTTGGCTTTAAACGGTTACATGAGAAGAAAGGTTCAGAATCAATGCCCTAAATTTCCACCTTAAGAAGATCAAAAGAAGATCAAATCAAAGCCAGAATAGAAATAAGGAAAAAGAAAGAATGGAAATCAATAAAATAAAAAGAATGGAAAGTCAATACAATAGTAGACTTAAGTTAAAAGAAAGAATGGAAATTAATAATACAATCAAGAAAATCATCAATGAAACAAAAGCTGGCTTTTTGAAAAAACAAATATTATTGGTAAACCTCTAGCTAGATTAAAAAAGAGAAGGAAAAAAAGAGAGAGAGAAAGAGTCAGAGAGAGAGGTCTGTTCATGCCTTTTTCACATTTATCATATTTTGCCCTTGGTCTTTCAATATTTAACAGATTTTTGTTTATTAGGGATATCATCTCTTTGAGTTATTTGTTTGGAATATTTTCTCCCAGTTTTCAATTGTCTTTTGCTTATGGTGGGTTTTTGACATATAACTTTTTGTGTATTTTGTGTAGTCAAATTTATTAATCTTTTCATCTGAATTTTGAGCCATAGTTAGAAAGTTTTTCTCTACACCAAGTTTAAAGAGAATTTACCCATTCATCTTCTAGTACTCGTGTCTTTTTTTTACATTTAGTTCCCTAATCAATTTGGAGTATATTCTTAAGTATAGTGTGAAATGTAGATCTAATTTTTATCTTTTTCCAAATGGCTACCCTCATTTGTTCTAGGTCTATTTATTAATAAGTCCATCTTTTCTCCAGTGATTTGAGAAGCCATGTTTGTAATATACTAAATTCCCATATGTACTTGGATCTAATTCTATATTTTATATATTTCTTCCACTGGTCTATTTGTCTATTCCACGCCAGTACCACATTGTTTTAGTTATAGGAGACATATAGTATGCTTTAATATCTGATAGAGCAAGACCAACCCTTTTTGTTTCTCAGTGTTTTCATAGGTGTATTTGAATGTTAGTTATTCCGTATGAATTTTATCAAGTCGTCTAATACTATAAAATGACTTGTTGGTATTTTTATTGATACTGCATTGATCTTATAAATCAACCTAGAGAGAATGTACATAATGTTGAGTCTTTCTATCCAAAACATAGGACTGACCTTCCAGTTGGTCAAGTTAACTTTTGCAACTTTGAACACTTTCAAATTTTCCTGGTATAAGTTTTGCACACTTCTTGTTACATTTATTTCTAAGTATTACAATTTTTACTATCATAAATGGAACTTTCTCTAACTGCTTATTATTTGTACATATGAAAGCTATTGATGTTTGGTGTGTTGATTTATATCCTACTATATCACTGAATTCTTTTATTATTTGAGTTAGTTTTAGCATGGATTCTTTGGGGTTTTAAAAGAATAGTAACACAACACCTGTAAACAGAGAAAATTGTACTCTTTATTTACCCATTCTCATGCCTCTAATTGATGTATCTTGTATGACTGAATTGGTTAATACTGCTAGTACAATGCTGAGAAGTAGTGGACATAGTGGGGCATCTTGCTTTGTTCCTAATCTAGGGGAAATGTTTCTAGAATCTCTAGAATTTCCTCCATTAAATAGCATGGTGGATTTGGGACTATATCCCCATCTATCTACGTATCTATCTATCTGTTTGTGTGTGAATGGTATGTATATCCTTATTAAGAAAACATCTTTCTATTTTCTTGAGTATTTATAATCATGAATAGGTATGGTATTGAATTTTGTTAAAGGCTTTTCAGCAACTAAGAGATGGAAAAAAATGAGTTAATATTAAACTAATTTTTAACTGAAGGTATCTCGGATTTTTCAACAGAAAAGGAATCACTGAAAGTCATTAAGAAAATACAGTAAACAGTATTTCCTAATTTAAGAAACGAGAATCTTTTTTTCATAAGTGATCTTCCAGAACGTGTGTACCAATGAACACACTTTGGAAAAAACAGTGACCCTGCCGATCCCCATCCTTCCCTCCTTCATTTTAGTTGTGGATAAAAGTGATTCTGCAAAGGTTAACACAAACACTAGTAAATATTAGGGTCAGAATGCAAGGCTGCAGCTCAGGACCCTTACTCCCCTGGTGAGCTTCCCCTCAAAGCCATTTTCAGGAATTTCATTTTGAGATCTTCTCAAAGATCTCCCACATAACAAGACCAGACAATTGGTATGACAATCTTCAGAATCAAACTATTTGGAGAAGGCAGCACATCCCTATGGAGATACTGAGCATGGGTAAAAACTCACATGAAAGAAAGACTTTTGGCAGTAAAATTATCGACATCTTGAGAAATGATTTTGCATGTGTTTTCTTTATTCCTTGTGAATTACCGAGGTTTATACAAGTTAAAATACACGAGAGAATGAATTGTCTGGTTTGCTTCTTGTTTCTTTTTCTTCTTCCTAGGGGCAAAGGAAGCCTATAGAGGATAAAAATTCCATGGACAAGAGTGTGACTTTTTATGTTTTGAATTCCAAGAATAGAATCACTGCAACTGGAATTGAAAAAAAAAAAAAAAAAAGGAGAGACAGAAGAGAAGGAGTGCAGTGAAGCAAGTGGCTCACATCAATATCTTTGTCTGGGCTTTTGGTCCATGAGTTGGCTCACCATCAAGGCCAACTTTGCATGGCCCTAAATTCAACAGGTGTGTTAAAGCTTCAAGCACCATGATTTGCTTTTTCCTGGGAGGATTTGATTACATTGTCCTTCACTCTCCAAAGAGGCATAGACATTTTTCCTGTCAAAGCTAAAAACCCAATTTTCCTCATCATCTGGTAACAGCTTTTAACAGTTGTCTTAGGAAATGCCACTCAGAGTGCCACAAGAGGTATGTAGTAATGAGCAACCTCGAATGATGGCAAAACCACCCCAAATGTGCCATTTTTGCTCTTTGCCATGTACTGACCTTACCTTTTCATGCACACAGAAATAAATCAAGTCCAAATTTGATTTTCCTCCTTTTCACAGGAGCTTCCCAGGATTTTAATAATGACCATAAACCAGGATGCATAAAGGGCATATTTTACAGAGGTATAAAGATAACGTCTTTATCTTGTCATGGCACGGAAATTGCCACTTTATATTGTGGACTGAGTTACTTTTTTATTGCAGCAAAATTAAGCATTTTGTTGGGCGTCCACTCTGGTCTTCGAGGTCCTCATCACCCTTCTCTGTAGGGAGACCTGCCTGCAGAACAATTTGCTATTGACTCAAGGTCCCAAAGGTTCCCCCGGAAGCCTTGGACCTTGGGCTTCAAGGCAGTCACTGCAGTCCTGCCTCGATTATCTTTCAAATGCCTTTGGGCTAAATTTGTGTCCATCGTTTGCTGGCAGATTTATCCTGAAGCCTTAGGCTTAAATGCATTTTCTCAGAAAAAATCAGCCATAATTTTGCATTAATGAAGCTTAGTCATTAGGTTATGCAGGGTTCCTTTCTTCCATCGATGTGCATGTTTAGTTCCCATTAATGGTGAATTATGTGGACATATTGACATAAGAATAGATCCCTTGGGCTCTGTGTGTAGAGAACATTTGTTAATTGGGAAGTACTTTAAAAAACAAACAAACAAATACATCACAAATCAGAAAAAAACCTAACATTACTTTGGAAAGAAAGAGGAAAAATCTTGTGCTGACTTGGGAAGGATCGGGTTTGAAAGGATGCCAAACTTACTTCCAAAGTATTATGGAATGTTTTTCCCAATAAGAGGCATCCAGAAGGAAATGTACCTTTGTTGTTCCAGCCTCCTCGTTTCTCCCCCAGTTCCTACTGACCATAGCCCCCTCGGGTAAAAACCATTCTCTCTGCCTGTGCCCTGCCTGTGATGATAAAAGGGGGTCCCCTGCACTGGCTGTACTGGCCCCTTTGTGTACACAGCATGGGCTCACGGTGAATGTCCCCAGGGGAGCCTCATTCAGAAGATTCCTCTTGTGGCCTTTAATCGACTCCAGTGACTGTTCCAAGGATCTTGGCTAATTGAAAATACCCTTCCTTGGTATTTCCTAAAAGTGTCACTTTTCAGCAAATGGTCAAGCCTCCTTATTTCCTCTGGACAGCTTGTTTGCCTGCCCCATGCTGGCTCATGGTGACAGTGACGCACTTGAACTTCTGAGTGATAATTTTACGTAGTACAGTGCACGTAACTCAGAACCAGCCTCCGACCAGAGCCCATACTGGGTCGTCCTGTTCCCTGTATGGCACTTTATGTTGCAGTGGAGTGGACTTGCATTTCACGGACTCCAGTTCTACCAGACACGTGAATAATCTCCATCACAAAGTGACGGAGCCCTGCAAAAGAGTGAGATCTGCTCTGAGAACGGGTTCTGTCCCACCGAGGCTTCCTTGGGGTCTGACAACCTGAGCTGCGGTGACAACCTGCACAGATGGTGTTGTCAGCTGGGGGAACCAGGTGCAGATTTGGACCGGCTTCAGGAGGTCTATCGTATTGTTACGACAATGTAGACGCTCTCCAGTGAGGCGCGGGAAGAAAAGGGGAGCGGGCAGGGGTGCCAGCTGTCGCTCTGGTCTGCCAGGGTTGGCATCCCCACCCCCCCGTGCTGATGATGTGACCTTCATTAAAGCCTGGCTCTGTCAGCATCTCTCCCAGCCAGGAAACGTCACAGGAGCTGCACGGGGATGGAGAGAGAAAGTTAAATTCTCATCAGAAGCACAGGAAATAGTAAACAAATGCTCTCCTCTCCTCCTGCCCGCCGCCTGTTTCAATTAGTGATGTAAATATATTCAAATGTTCTGCCTGTTACACCCTAGGGTGGTGGGGGGGGGGGAATCTGCTGCCGTAGGCAAGATGGGGAGAAAAGAGCCACAAGCCCACCTACCCCCTCACAGCTTACAGACCCACCCGTAATAGAGTCACTAAAACATTTTGCTGCCCTAGGCAACCACCTGCTTTTCCTGTAAAATCCATCACTGGCACAACTTAATTCAGCTCAGCCCAGTGGATCCGGATCGCAGACAGACAATCTCAGGTCAGGGTGAAAAACGATTCAAATGCGTTCTAATATAGAATGGAACATTCGCTAGGCTGCTTTTATGGTCTCCTTGTTAAGCCCCGGATATTTAGTTCTTTGCATTACTGTCGGATTTTCCTTGGGATTAGAAATTCGAGCGAACTGGTTAGGAAGAAAGAAGGGAAGAAGGAGGGTTTTTTGGTTTGTTTTTTTTTTACCAGAAACAAATTTTAGCTCTTTTCCCTCCCTTTTGACCTCTTTTCCAATTTTCTTATTATTGTGTGTATCACATGTCCATTCCAATGCTACCTGGTCCATCACTACACAATTTTTTAAAAATCCCTTTGAAAAAGGACAAAAATAAACAAGGCAAAGTGATGGCTGCACAGAGTAGTTTCTCGGTGTCCGTGTAGGTGCTTCACATCCTTGTGACACGCGTGTTGTGTGTGTGTGTGTGTGTGTGTGTGCAGCCCGCCACTGCCATTTGTGGAGGCCAAGTCAACAGTGCAAGTGGAGCCTTCACACTGTTTGTGTAAATATCACAACGTTACGAATCAAGCTGGCAAACAGTGAAATAAGGCATATTCTGTCTGCCTACCTTGGCACGCATGTCTAAGTAATGACCAGAAAGGTCAGGTTTGAATTGGGCTGAGCTAGAACCAGGACAGGACTCCATCACCCGGCCCCTCCCTCACCTGCCTTGGGTGTGCAGGTGGGTGCCCAGGCCGCAAGTCCAGCTTCCATCCACTCCCCACAAACAGTGGTAGCTACCTGGGGCCGCGTGTCCCCTCAGGAAGATGGATGAGAATGTGTTACAGGCCTTGGACGTGACCTCGAGACTGTTTTCTTGGGATTTCTGGCTCTGGGGTGTGCAGGGTGTGAACTAGAAAAGAAAGCATGGCTCCCGGGGCAGCGACCCTTGGCCCATTCGGCATCTTGCCCTCTGGAAGGACAATGCCAGAGGAGGACCAGAGCGGGAACTGTAAAGGTGAAGGGTCAGGACAGGGAGCTCTCTTGCCCAGGCCGAAGAGGGACGGCCACATGGCCTGTCCTCGCCTGTTGGATCTTGTAAGCTCGACTCTCAGAAGAGCTCTGGCCAGAGTCTGCGCTCTGGTCACACATCAAATTCATTATCTCATTTCATCCTTGCAAGCCCTGCAGGGTGGGTGTCGTTCCAAGCAAGGGAAGCGCACGTGGAGGAATTAGCTCCCACAGACGTAAATCCAGAGCAAGTGTGACCCTGAGAGGCGCCACGCCTCCCTGCTCTCCACCATGCCCCAGGACGTGCGGCGCTTAGTAAACATTTCATAAAGATGCAAGAGGCCTCAGTGAAAGCTCGAAGCTGAAGATTCTGCTAACAGTCGAGGGAGGAAGACAAAATATTGGAAAGTCAGGAACAAGAGATAAAGGAAGGGGAGTGGCTTGTAAATGACGCGGGAGAGTCAAAGATGAGCGCCAGCATCCCTTAGAACAGTGAAGCCGCCTGGCGGGGGTGAGGGAGACCCGAGCCTCGTTTTCACCCGAGCAGTCCTGTCAACCACCGAGCTGTCTTCACAGGGGCCCTGGCCGCAGCATGGCCCCATCGGGCCCGACCCGTCCTCTGTTTTCTGTTCCCAAACTCCTCGAGCCCGTGCTTTCAAGCGGAGGTCAGACCCCTGTTTTGCAGATTGTAACTGCTGCAGGAAGTGGTTTTTCTGACCTCTGTAATGAGCTGATTTCTATAGGAGGCCTCTGAGTCCTGTCTGGAAACTTAACACCAGGAGCTCCAGGCCTTTCTGAAACGTCTTGTATTCTGATACGTGGGTTTAGAGTCAGGTTCCAAACCGTGAAAGTCAGGGGTTGAAATGACAACACTTCCCAGTCCAAGAGCCTCCATCCTCAGGGCAGTTTGGGTGGCATTGCTATGGTAACCTCTAGCCAGTTTCAGATAGCTGATGGTTACCCAGTGCGTGACAATGGAGCAAAGATCAGGTTACAGGGCCAGCGTCCGGTGTGATGGCCTGAGGAATGAGGAAAGCCCAGTTTCCCAGCACAGAGGGCTTCTGCAACTTGGAAGGGAGGTGCATCACGTCACAATACCGCTTCAGCACAGGTTTGCAAATATTGATCGCAAGCGTCCTCCAACAATCCCGCTCCAATTGTGCTTTTGTCTTCCGGAGGTGTTGAGTCAGCTTCCTACCCTGCACAGCCATTATCCTTAAACTGTAAATGTCGGAAAGAAGAAATACAATCTGTGAACGCTTTCTTTTGTGTTGAGGTGGAAAAACAGACACAGTGGCTGAGAAACACTGCCTTCCCTTGCCATCTGCCTTGTGCAGATGCCTTGTGCACTGCCTTCAGCATCGGTGCAGAGCAACTGAAGGAGCACCAGGGGGTGGAGCTGCCGGCAGACGCTGTGAATTCCAGGCAGGCGGGAGGTGGAGGGGGCAGGAAAAGTGCGGACACCTAGAGGCGCCCAGGGATGCAGTCGCCTCCAAGTCCCACACCCCTGGCCACAGCCGATTATTGGGAGCAAAGAAAACGTTGTCCAGTCCTTCTTGTAAAATCCAATTGTCTCAGAAAACTTGAGAACATGACATTTAGGGTTGAACCATCTGTTTCAGAATCAGGTCCATTCTCTGATTTTAAAAGACCGTAGAATCTCTGTACTTGGAATATAATATTGATGCCGTGATTACTGACTTGCACATGGCACACAGGAAGGAACCCTGATTAAATGTAATGGGAAAATGATGACCTGCATGTCCGTTGCTTGCATCATTATTACGTCAACCATTTGTCATCTTGCTGGATGAACAAATTTGTATATTAAAAAAATCCGGGATCATTGTGAAAGCAAAGTGAATGTGAATTAAGGGTAGAAGCAATAACAGTGACTCATCCGGGTCAAAACCAGATTATGAATCTTGAAACTATGCATTGATGATTTGATATTATATGATCATCCAGCACACAGTGCTCGCTAAATGCTCGTGTAGGACCCAACGGGCTGTGGGCTCGGGCTGTTCAGCCTCCCAGGCCTCCTCCTCTGTGTCAGGAAAGTGAGGGATTGTGTATAGGTGATTTTCAACCTACACTGTGCATTGGAATCACCTGGGAAGTATTCTTACGCGCATGATGCAGGAGTCCCATCCCAGACACACTGAATTAAGATCTCTGGGAGTGAGACCCAGGCAGATGTACTTCTTACATGCTCTGCAGATATTTCTAATTGCATCCAGGATTCAGAACTACTGTACCACTAGCTAAACACTTAAAATCTCTGTTCATTCTAAAATAATGTGTCCTAAGGCAGTGGTTCCCACACTTGAGAACATCACACCAGAATCCCTTGGAGGGCTTGGTACCTGGCAGGTGGCTCGGGCAGCCCCTCTGAGCTCCTGACTCAGTTACCTGTGTTTGGGTCCTAGGAACTCCAATTATAAGAAGTTCCTAAATAGCCCTGATACTGCTCTTTGGGGACCAGGCTTTGAGAATCTCTGTACTAGGGTTCATTGACACACAAAAATACACATTGTGTTGTGTAACACAACAATTTTGCAATTTAATAATATACGTGATAGTTTGATGTTGTAATTTCACAACCTAATGACTTCCATGACCCAACCTCCCCCAATCAAATGATCGCTTTTCTGTAGTTGGTTCTTGGTGACACAGCCCAGGGGGCAGGAAGGTGTCGTGAAGTGTCCTGAGGGTGTACTCCCTGGAGGTGTCTGGCGGACGGTCCATAAGCATCACTGCTCAGCCTTCACCGAACTACAGTTGCTCAAGTCTTAACCCCAAACTGGCAAAGACATTCAGTTCTCCTGCCACGGTCTCTGCCCGTGCTTCCGCCTCACCCACTGCCTGTGGCACTGGCTCTGGGGCTAGCGTACACGTAATAAAGCAAGATATGCAGCCTCATCTGTGCTGTTTGCCAATCTTCCTAGCCCTTCCACTTCTGGCTACCTGGAAGCATCATCCTTGCCGGTTCTCACTGTGGAGCGAGGGCCATGTGACAGAGGCGGCCAGTGAGTGGTGAGCTGTGCCCTTGTCAGGCTGACCATCCCTCACCAGAAAAGCACACCTTTCCTTCCGTCGCCTTCACAAGCAGCGTCGCTGCTTTCTCGGCCTCAGTTGCAGAATACGGAGTATGCTTTATAAGAGGAGACCCCCTAGATGATGGGTGTGGGCGCGCAGATTGAGAAATAAACTGACGGCTGTTAAGCTTTCGAGACTCCTGGGCTGTTCGTTACTGCAGCAGAACCAAGCATATCCTGACACAGACTCTCCGAGGCCGGGCTGCCTTTGCCTGGATTCACGCCAACCAAGAACTATTCCAGTCCTAGGAATACCCAGTGCACTGTCAATGCTTCTGCTCTTATCTCTTCTGTGGGTCTGAACTTCTGCCTTTACGTCTAGGACTTGGATACTTGCTACTCTAAAAATCCGAATACTAATTGGAGCTGCTTAGCTTTAAAACTATTTAATGTTGACAAGAGAACAGACAGCTCAAGTTCTGGTCTCTTAGCTTTCCCAGTTAACTTTTCTTCAAGTGTCACATGGTAATGGACACAGCAGAGACCTTCAGAAGATAGGTGACCTTGATTTCAAAGGTCTATCAGGGTTTCAGTGGAAGTCAGGTTCTGAATCGTCTGGGGCCCCTGACCTGGTACATTTCCTGTTTTCTGGTGTGTGCTGGAAAAATCCTTTCTTGTGGTGGTGACAATCCCCCCCAGGTGGCCTTCCCCATGCAGGGCCTTTCTCCACAGCTGCTGCTTCACTTATCGCAGCTGGTTCTCTGAAGAATAGCTAGTTTGGAGGAAGATTTATATGTATTTCTTTCAATGCATCAAGGATAAAACCTGTACGTTTTATATGGGGTCCATCCAAATGTCTGATGTCATCATTTCCTGAGAGTCTCTGAGGTACAAAGCACAGAATTAAGAGCTGGACGTGAGTCATTGCACCTTCACTACACACTGGGAGACAGGAATAAGTATTGACCTCATTTCACAGATGAGGAAACTGAGCCTCAGAAAAGACAGACATGTTGTCTAAGGTTATACAACTGGTAAAAACAGCAGATGTAAGTTTGGCATCTAGGCCCATTTGAACACAATCAGTTACGTTTTCTGAGGGCCTGAGTGGTGACCTGATACTTTGCAGATGTGGGACAGAGACCCCCCACCTGGAGACCTGGCCACTGGCAGAGTTTCTGTCCTTAGCCATCCTTAACCACTAGTATTGCCCTTTGCTCTCTGTGACCAGAACTTTTAATTCAGAGATGACGGTGAGGGAGGACGTGACTAAGTGAGCCGAAGAAAGGTTTATCCAGCTGCTTTTAGATTAAAAATGGTTTATTACAGACAATGGGAAGAGGAATGTGTCAAACTGACCAACTTCTCTGAGAGGCAGGCAGAGTTGGGTCCTTTCAAACATACAGA
The DNA here is from genome assembly GCF_965194825.1 of Balaenoptera physalus. NCBI lineage: Eukaryota > Metazoa > Chordata > Mammalia > Artiodactyla > Balaenopteridae > Balaenoptera > Balaenoptera physalus. Next base: position 3,326,079 of record NC_138899.1, read on the forward strand.
CATTGAAATAAAACCTACACTCTATTTCTGAACTTGAAGGTGCCCATACATAGCTAACATTCAATGCACATTCCTATGTTTTTTTCTTTCACCAGGACTGTTGATTTTTCCCCATAAATTTACAAATAAATGGAGAATTCTTCATAAACTATAGAATCTGATTTCTGCAAGAGGTTTGAAAAGTGCAAAATACAGCCCTGGGCATGGGAATTTAACCTTCTTTCCAAAGGCCGGAATGACTGAGCCTCACCCCAAGCAGTGCTCAAAATAATAGCCCATATGACTGTTGTGACTAGTGACCAGCGGTGGCATATTATTTTCTCTGGAGGTATTCTGTCTAATTCACTTTAGGTATCAGTAATGGGCACTTTCAAACAGTAGTCCAAATGGAAATAATGATCCCTGCAGAGTGAGAGCGGGACAGAGAAGCCTGGCTAAAGCACAATTATCTTAATACACTCCTGATTCAAGGCTAATTTGCAGGGCTATATGTCTGTTTTCATTTTCTCCGGAGATAATCCCATAAGACAAAGCTTCTACACTGGGAGAAAATTCTACAGTGGAGGATTAAGGGGCCCAGCTGTGGATGGAGGATTTGCCTGTGGGATGGCAGGCCCCGTGTCAGGACTCCTCTCTCCCAAGCCCCCAAATCCCACGAAGAAAAGGAGGAAACCCAAACACTCTTTATCTGGCTCCCAGGCAAAGTAGAAGACAGCTGGCCAATTTTCAGCTTCCAATTGGGTAATTCATTACAGAAACAAAATTAATGCTTGTGAAATTCGCGAGGCAGCTTTATCACAGTCTGAGGATTTGCTCATCCAAACTTAATTTCTACAAAGTGGAAATAAATACAGATTTACTGAAGATAAAAAAAAAAAAAAAAAGATTGGGGTAAGGGTTTGGAGAAAGGAGAAGAAATCAATTCCTTTGTCCTGAACCAAAGTGGAAAATAAAAATTGTTTTGAATTTTCATCTCTGAAAACTTGAGTTTTACATAACAGTTTGGGTTTATTTGGAGAAGGGAATCACTTTTCAAATATGCATTTTATTCTGTTTACAGTTTTTTCCTTTGTTTCAAACTGTGTACTCGAGTCATTTGCTAAATAAGTATTATCAGTCTTGGTTTACCTTTGAGTATCAGGGTCTTCCCACCCTATAATCCCATAGTAATGCCTGTACAGATAAGGGCTGGGGCAGAAGATGAGGTCTTAGGCTGTATCAAAGTTGGGACTTCCCTGGTGGTCCAGTGGTTAGGATTCCACGCTTCCACTGAAGGCGGCCCTAGTTTGATCCCTGGTTGGGGAACTAAGATCCCGCATGCTGAATGGTGCAGCCAAAAAAAAAAAAGAAAGTATAAGGAGAACTTGAAAATTCCAGAGTGCTGGGAAGGCTATAAGGGCCATAGCAGCTGCCACGAAGGGCGCCTTACTCCAGTTCTGCAGTCAGAGGGGGCTTCCTGGAGGAGGGTGCACTTGGTCCCTCAGGGTTTCCATATTTGCGGTGCTTGTGAGATGCAAGTAAAATGTAAGACATTTGTAAAGCACCGCCCTGGCACACCCTAAGTTGTCAAGTAATGGTTGTAGTTATTAATTAAATATTTGGTAAAATTCCAGGAATACATGTGATACTAATGTGGGAGAATTTCCCACACTCTATCCTGAAGATGGTCCAGAGCTTTTCTCTAATATATAATCTGGTCTCTTTTTTCCTTGTTTTGTTCTCCACAGGCCGTGTTGCAGGGAAAGGGAGGTTTGCTTAACTAGAGAGATGTGTGCAATTTGGGCTGGTGGTTAAACATGCCCTACAGTGGGGCTCATTCCAAAGTTAACAATTCTCTCAACACAATATTTACCTCATCAAGGGGAGCTGTGCTGTCTGCCTGTTCCTTCAGGGAGATCTCCTAGTGAGTCACACTCAAAACCATCGAGGCACATGTTAGCTCTTCAGAGCGCAGGGCTCTGGAGCTGGGAAGTGGTGGGAATCATGGGGGACCCCGTCATGACCCCCATCTACACGATAACGTCATCTCACCTTGCTTGTCTGATTGCTTCCAGCAGGTGGCCTCAGCACCTACACATTTTTCTTCCAAATTATGTCAGTGTGTGGCATAGTTGATAAAGCCCTGATCATTTTCTTCTGCTAAGAACAAGTGAAACTTTCTGAAAACATTACCAAGAGGTAACTGTATTGACTGTTTTTATTATTTTCATAGTTGATCATTTTATCTTATCCAAGTATTTGCCCATACTCCACTTAACTGAGCGTGACGTAAGTGCAGTCTTAGGACATGGGTCCCCCAGCAGATCACAGTCAAGGTCAGTGTGAAGTTACCAGAGCGTGAGATTGACAAAACCATAGCCATAGCCCCGCCTTTAATATTGGCCGGATCTATAAGCAGGGTTTTATACCTGTTATATAAAAGCAACTGAGACCTCTAACTTCACCCAACTTCTGAATTACTTTAAGATGGAGAGTCCCAACCATTACATTGCTGTCCTATTTTTCTATAACGTTGAGTTATATGACAATGATATGCTGAATTAAGATGTGAATGGTGGGTGACCATGGAAGCTTATGTAGATCTTAGGTAGATCTACAACCTGCCAGCCCCCTCACTGAGCCCTGGAAGAAAGAACCTCTCAGTTGGGGCTCAGCTGTGGAGCCTCAGTTGGGGTTGTCTTGTGCAGGATACAAGGAAATATGCCAGCATCGTACTTCTCTGGAAGAACTTAAAACCTGGATGAGAAGATTTATGGGCGAGCAGTAATTAGAGAATAATACAGTTTAGTAGATAGTCAAGCACTTAACCGACTATAAATATGACCAGATTTATGAGAAGAGATGTTTAATGAGCACTGAATAAGAGAAGAAGAGCTTTTTTGAAAGAAGGCAAAAATTGAGTTGGATTTGAAATAGTTTTATTCCATATATATTAATTTTTGGCAAATAATTTTCATTAATATACGTATTCTTTTTTGGCAAATAATTTTTGGCAAAGCTATATACATGTTTAATGTTTATTATTATATGTCAGCATTGCCAAAAATTATTTGACAAAAATCTATATATGTGTGTGTTTGTGTAGCTTTGCCAAAAATTATTTGTTCACAAAATGCAACAGAATGTAACATACACAACACTGTTACTGAAGGTACTTTGTTACACACACACAAACAGAGCACTGTATGCTCCAGCAACACTGAACTATTTGAGAACTCAAAAAACAATGTGAGTTGCTTGAGAGTTTTATTGTACTAATTCTCAACCTTGACCACACTGATTTATCTGTTAAAGATTACCGTTGTCTGAAATAATCATATCCCAGGTTTGGGTGGCGGGGTCCAGGCAGGACCTGCATTTTAGGGCTTTGGGTGATTCCGATGTGCAGCCAGGGTTGGAGCTACACTCTTCTGGACAAGTTATTGGCTATGCTTTCTCTCAAATTCCCTTGGTCAAAGTTCTGTCTTCTAGGTGAGCCTCTATGGACCCTTTAAAGCCCATCACAGAGTTAAATTTTGCAATAAAATCCCTACTCCTTCCATCTCCCAAACTGCTAGTGAAGAGAGTCACTCTTTCCTCTATATCTTGAGCTGGAGGATAGTTCACAGACTGCCACCACCAAACACAAGTAGGTGACATCCATAGAGCACTGGTTTTATGGGGTGAAAGCCGGGACAACCTGGAGGGATATTTCAGACTCCAGACTCCACAGTCCCTCTTGGCTCAGGCTGAAGCAGCCATCTTTCTGCAATCACGTCCCTGCTCACCTTCTTACCCATCCCTGTCTTGCACTCGCTCCCTTCCTGGTGTCCCATGGGGGCACACCCTTAATAAATTACATGCGTCCAATTCCTGGTCGATTCTGCAAGAACCTGACCGAAGACATAAGACCTAAGACATTCACAATAAGTATTCTTTATTCCAGGGGTGGGCTGGAGCTGGCTTTTACCAGCTCACAAAAGCTAATTGTGCACACCTTGTCTCAATTCTTTATTGAGGGAAGTCACGTTGGTAGCTTGAAACCATCCATGGTGGGAATGGCACAGAGAGAGTGAGGGTCTAGAGAAATGATATGAGGAGAAGCCGTGAGAGTGGGTGTTGGGTAAAGGGATGTTATGGATAATTTTAAGACAATACTGAATCAGTGACATGGTGGTTCCATCATGCTTTTGGTCGTGGATGCAGAGTAGACTTGCAATTTGAGAATCCAGGAAATGAACCAGACCTCCCACTTCAGAGGTTACTTCACAGCAGGTCAAACCAGAGCCGGAAAGATGCTTGTACCATGGGGAAGGGACTTTGGGACTTTTTAAGATGCGTAAGTCCTTAGTCACAGGTGGGAAGTGACCTATTAAGAGCAGAAAATCGGCCTGCTCCCTAGGGTCTTCCTCTGACTAATTAGAAACCCTTTTTCCTACATCATTATTTGTCCTTCTCCCCTGGACCATCCTCACTACCATCCAAGCATGCAATTACTTCCTCTGGCTACTGCTCTGGCTACCTCCCCACTTCTCTTCTTCCTGTATGTTCTGTACTGTTGTCTCCCATGCTCCTTCCATTCGCTCTTGAACTGTCTTCAGCAGGGCCCTTCCTCCCCGACTCCTGAAGGTTTGCTGATGGTTTCCATGCTGCTGCTCACAGTGAACAATCTACAGTCTCCACCTCTTTCCGTTTCCAGCATTGGTTGACACACTCAATTACTCTACCCATGAAAAAAGACCTTCTGGTTGCGCTCCTACTTCCCAGGTCGTTCCTTCTGAGTCTCCTTTGCTGGTTATTCCACATCAATCCAACTCCCTAACATGGGAGTGTCCCAGGATTCTGTCCGCGGTCCCTTTTCCCTTCTTTACATGAATTAACTCCATGACTTCAACTAAGTGTACATCTTTCAATACCAACCATACCCTTGAGAACTTCCAAATGCCTGTTTGGTCCAGACCCCTCCCCTAACCCCCAGACTCACATTCCACTCAATATTTCTACTTGGATGCCAGAGAGGCATCTTGAATTTAAGGTGTCCAAGACAGAACCACTGCTCCCAACACACACTCACACATACAAACACACACACACCCATACACACACACACACGCCCTTCCTTCCCTGTGGTATCTCCCATCTCAGAACACCATCCTTCTAGCTCCTCATCTTTGACCTCTCCTTTTTTTGCACACTGCACATCCAAGCCATCAGAAATTAATTGGGCTTTGCCTTCACAGTATATCCAGAATCTGACCTCATCACCTCCACTGTGACCCCTGGTCTAAGCCTCCATCACATCTCCAGAAGGTCTCTGCCTGCCATAGCCTCCTCACCGGCCTCCCAGTGTCCATTCTAACCCTCCTACAGATCATGCTCAACACCGCAATCCCTTTGCAGTATGTCAGCACATGGTCATTCCCTGCTCAAAACCCTCCAGTGGATCTCCATTCCTCTCTGAAACTAGAGTCCCTACTATGGTCTGGTGGGCAAAGCCCTTCATGATCAGGCCCCTGTATTTCTACCTCCCTGGAGTCCTTCAAACCTCACGAGCTTCCTTGCAGTTCCCTAAACCCAGCAATAGGTTCCTTTTCCCCAACGCTTTTGCACTTGCTTCTCTCTCTGCTTGGAAATTCTCCCAAATATCACCTTGTCATAGAGGTGACTATTTAAAATTGCAATTCCTCCCCCCCGAGACTGTCATTACCACTCTCCCGGTTTCATTTTTCTCGCTGGCATTTATCACCATCTGACAAGTTACAGAAACAGTCCCGTCACTTCAGGGCTATTTGATTCCTAGTTGGGGTGCTGAGTTTGAACAGCAGGAGATAAGGCATTATTGGAATTTATTTGGTGCCTGAATTTCAGATGGCAAGTAATAAGAATTTGGATAACAAGAGATTTACTGAAATATTTACCTGTATACGTGCAGTTCCCGAGTTTGGAAAGCCAGGGATCGTTACTAGGTTTACTCGCTTATTTTGTTTATTGCTCTCCTTAAGTCAGAACGTAAATGCATGGGTTTTTCCTGTTTTGCTCGCAGCAGTGTCTTCTAGGACAGCACCTAGAGCAAAGCATGTATTCAGTAGATAAATGCTGGCTGACAGCTGAGGAGGGAAAGAAAAAAATAAGAGACATAAACTAGATGGAAGTGGGGGTGGGTGGAGAGGGCATGCAGTCAGAAGAGGTAATACCTTACCTCTCCTCCAACCCTGAAATATTGGCATTTAATGTTGCTGGCCCTATTATTTCCAAAAACAAATGGCAATTCTGGTCCCAACACCAGGTGTGAAGCGTAATTGCCATTTGAGGCTCAAGTCATCTCTGCCGAACTCCACTGGCTTTGGAGGGTTCCAGGTCATGAGCCCCGTCTTCTGAGACTAGATATTTTTCTTCTGCAGCCACCCTTGAAGCAGTGTACCTAGGCATCCCCACGGGTCCTCCATAAGAGGCACCTGCCCCAGATATTGATTGTAAAGTTTGCAAACAGAGCGAAAGGCCCCTGCATGGCCCTCTGTCCCCAGAGATGCTGACAGAGGCTGCATCTCTGGCACCAGCTCTGCTGGCTGCAGCAGCAGAAGTGAGAGTCTCTGTCAGACCTGTTCTGCGATATGGTTGCAGCCCTTATGGGAGCTCAGGGTTACCCTCTTAAAGCAGCCCTCATGACAGTTTTTTGAGCTACTTAATTTTCTTTAATAAACTTATTTCTTTTGGGCTTAAAATAAACAGAGAGGGGTTTTGGCTTTTGCAGGTTGGTACCACATCTTTGAGGGAGAAGTTTTGGTTTCTAGGATACTTCCTGTTTCCTCTGGTAGAAAAGGACTGGAAACAAAGTTCCTGGTAGGTTGGTCTTTTAATTGCAGTTTGAAAGTTTCAAAGTTGAAATACTTGGATTCTTCTATAAATTATTTGACTGCGAAACAGTTCATCTAGGCCAGGATTCCTCAAGCTCAGGACTACTGATGTCTTGGGCTGGATCATTCTCTGTTGTACGGGGGCGGCAGGGGGGGCTCCTGTTCACTGGAGGATGTCTCCCAGCATCCCTAGCTTCTACCCACGTGAGGCCAGGAGCATCCTTCCGCATCCATGACAACCAAAAATGTCTCCAGACATTGTCCAATGTCCCCCCAGGGCAAAATCACCCCCTAGTTGAGAACCTCTAACCAAGACAGTTAAACTTATTCTACGTGTTATTTTCTTGTCATGTGAGGAATCCACAGTTAAGGGGCAGGAGCACATACAGTGCTCCCTCCTTATCCACAGGTGATATTTTCCAAGGCCCCCAATGGATGCCAGAAACCACAGATGGCACCGAACCCTATATATACTGTGTCTTTTCCTCTACATACATACCTATGATAAAGTTTAATTTATAAATGAGACACAAGAAGACATTAACAACAATCACTAATAATAAAATGGAACAATTATAACAACATATTGTAATAAAAGTTACATGAATGTGGTCTCTCTCTCTCTCTTTCCCAAAATAACTTATTGCACAAATTTCACACCTTTTCCATCTTAGCTAAACACTCATCATGCACTGTGGCCGTAACTACTGCAGTTTGAGGTGAGACAGCAAAGCTAGTATGAATTTCTTCTTCCCAATTTCATGGCTAAAAGGTTCATTCTTCCTGTAGATCTTAGCTATCTCAGCATACTGATTTTTTTCCCTTTCCTTATGAAATTGAGAACTTTGACCTTTTCACTTAAAGGAAACACTTTATGACTTCTCCTTGGCCTGAGTTGCCAGCGTCGCTGTGCTTTGGGGCCATTATTAACTAAATAAGAGTCACGTGAACTCAAGCACCGTGATACCTCAGTAGTAGATCTGATAACCAAGGGGCTTCTGAGTGACGAATGGGAGGGACACGCTGGGCAAAGGGAAGATCCACATCCCCGGTGGGACGGAGCCGGATTTCATCACGCTACTCAGAACCATGTGCAGTTTAAAACGTACGAATTGGGCTTCCCTGGTGGCGCGGTGGTTGAGAATCCGCCTGCCAATGCAGGGGACACGGGTTCGAGCCCTGGTCTGGGAAGATCCCACATGCCGCGGAGCAACTGGGCCCGTGAGCCACAACTACTGAGCCTGCGCGTCTGGAGCCTGTGCTCCGCAACAACAGAGGCCGCGACAGTGAGAGGCCCGTGCACCGCGATGAAGAGTGGCCCCCGCTTGCCGTAACTAGAGAAAGCCCTCGCACAGAAACGAAGACCCAACACAGCCATAAATAAATAAATAAATAAAGGAGTTCTTTAAAAAGAAAAAACTTACGAATTATTCATTTCTGGAATTTCCCATTTAATATTTTTCGACTGCGATTGGCTGCAGGTAACTGATGCTGCAGAAAGCAGAACCAAGGCTGGAGGGGGACTACTGCACGATGTACCATTGTTCATCAGATGTGAAATTCAGAAAGAGTGGTCTTAGTCCAATGCACTCCTTATTGCTCTATTAAAAATAAAACAAAAGAGTTGCTTTGAATCATAAATATCTAAATTGTTTTATTGCTAAAATATGTATGATTTAGTCACTTCTCTGTTATTAGAAATGCCACACTTTTATTTTATATCATATATCGTTTCTTGAAATGACTTGGCTGTCTAAAGCTAAAATCAGTAATGATGCATTTGGAAAAGTAGATAACTGTAGATAAGCAGTTATATTTTCTGTTTTTTTTCTTTTCTCCCAAATCAAACTTGGTTTTCTGTCAACCTATTCTTACTTAGGCCCTAATGCTCTGCTATTTTCATGTTCATGTTGTGTTTTGTAATATCTATCACTCCGCATTTTACATTTCCTGGAAGTTTTATTAAAGCCATTTATTTGTAATAATAAGGTGAACGAGATATTTATAGCAGTCTCATTTTTTTAAATACTATCAACACATATTACAAACCTAACAGACCATAACTAGAATTTTGATTTGTGGAAAATCTGTCATTAACACAACAGAATTACTAATTTTCCAGCACAGCTGCTAAGATAGGTTATGGCCAACAGCAATTTCTAAAGGTTAAAAAAAAATAAGAAAACTATTGTTAATATTATAAATAACTGATTATCATTTATTACAAAATAACTACCTTTAAGCAATTATCACAGTTAACAAGTGATTGCTTCGGGATTATTGCTGAATTACTAGTAAACAGCAAAGTACATATGGTGTATGAAATTCATTGTTTATTATTATTTTTACAAGCACAGATGGCTTAGTACAATCAGGAAGACTAATGGAGAGTAATCTTTTTTTAATGTCATTACCATATGACTATGTCAAATGATTTTTTTTGTTTTGCTAACATTATAATGTTATTTTAATTAAGATGCTAAGGACAGTAATTTGTCCCACCTAACTGGACCAAAAGGAAAAGAGATATTCAAGATATTTTAAAGACTTGATTATAAAAAATTCATATGAGTTCAAATAAGTATGAATCACATTGGTACATCTAAACTTGCTTTTATCTTAGCTGAAAAGAATTCATTTAAAAAATCTTATAACTCAATGACAGTTCAGTATATCATAAAACTCTAATGGTCTGTATCAAAATAATAAAGTATCTATTATGGATGTGTATATAGTTTTGGAAATAATGGCAATGAGAAGGAAAGAGAATAAAAGTGATGATTGCCAGTGCAGAAGATAGTTCAGATTTCTGCAGGTCTTTTTTAGACCAATACGTCTATTCATAAAGATAACATATGATTCCACATCACTTTTGTAAATTTAGGACTGATAATATGGAAATATGGTTGTAGGATAGAGGGATGACTTTTCTATAGGGGGATTTCTGCACCACCGGTTCCTCCAGGACTCTGAAACCCACCTTGCATTGCCCATAACAAAACCCAACATGAACTTTGTCCAGATTTAAACAAAACCAAAATGTGGGCAGAAAATAAGCTGGTCCAGGAGTGAGTGCCTCTGGCTATCGGGAGGATCAGGGTTTCCCAGGAGAGCTGATTCACAGCAAGTCTCTCCCTGAAGCCTGGAGGATTTAGGGACTGAGCTTCAGGGCAGACCCCTGCTCTTTTGGGGAAAAGCAGCCTTGTGTGAAAAACACAAATCGTCAGCTGACTTCCTGTAGGTTGTTGGAAGATCCAGTTTGTCAAACTGAATAGCTGGCTGGAGGCGTGGATCTCGTGTCTGGTCAGAATCACTGCTTTTGGCCACAGGTGGTGGCAAGATGGTGGCACATATGGTTATTTCCAACACTAGCCCCATCAGCGTCGTTGTCTCCTAACGTGAGGCTCAGATCTCTCACGGCTCCCCAGGCAGACCCTGAACAGAGGCTGAGGGCTCTCCCTGGGGTGCACATGCCATCCATCCCAGCCACAGGGGTCGGGGGCTGCTCAGAGCATGCTGTCAAGTCCCAGGACCCGGCTGTGTTGGGATCCAAAGCCTGATTTCCAGGGCACGGTTGTGACCCTGTGTGTATTCTGTAAAGCTTTTCTCTCACAGGTGGAACCAGCACCTCCCCGTCCTAAGGCAGTGCCAAGTCCCCCAAAACATGTGTTCTCTGGAGGACACATTCCTTCCTTCTTAGAGGCAAAGCTATATGTTACTTTCATAAACTAGGACAACTCAGGGCTGTGTGGCCCTAGTGGTCTGTCCCCAGCGTGTAGCTTTCCTTGTTCAAAGATTTATTTAAAGTTCCCAATAGTTCAGGCCAATGACTAGAGACAAGTCACTAGAATCTACCTGCTTTTGTTCTTTCCTCCGTGTTACCATGAGAATAAACTTTCAAAAGCATGCGTGGAGAAGCATCAGGATCCCACTCACGGTTCTTCAGTGGACCCCTGTCCTACTCTGCAGTGATTCTCAACCCTGGCCGCACATTACAATCGTCTGGGGATCTTTTAGAAACTACCTAAAGCCAGGTCATACGCACATTCTCACATACCTAAGGAGAGGATGGCTTTCATTCTGTCTAACATTAAGCCCTCTGATTTATTCCCACTAAAGTAATCAAGTAAAACCTTTTTTAAACCTATAATTGTCTATCAGAGAAATGATGCAGAAGAACTGGGCAGAATAACCAAACTTCTTCTGATTCAAGGTATTTTAAAAAAGAACGAGGGAATTCCCTGGGGGTCCAGTGATTGGGATTCCGTGCTTCCTTTGCCGGGGGCTGGGTTCAATCCCTGGTTGGGGCCACAAGCCACATGGCTCAGCTTAAAAAAAAAAAAAAAAAAACGAAAAGAGGAGAAAGAGAGAGAGAGGGAGAGAGAGAAGGGTACTAACAGCCAGCGGGTCATCTAGTCTGCTCTGTGGGGAGTTATCCATCCCAATTAAGCAACTTTACTATATTCTAGAAAAAACCATGAATTGTTCATTTCAATATGCAAAAAGACCTTCAAAAAGACTGTCAAGAAGAATAAATAAGTCCCGTGTACCAGACCTCACCGAGTCTGACTACACAAAGAGTGGGTGTCCTGTCTCATAGCTGAGTGTTTGTGGTGTGTGACATAACCCAACCAGTTGGTAGATAACCACTCACTTCAATACCTTTCCCAGCTACTTTTGCAAGTTTTTGGAGAACTCAGTGTGGTCCAGAAGCAGCCCGCCATGCTCCTCCCTTCCCGGATTCTCCTCTTGTCTCCCCTGTAGCTGCCTCCGTGGTTGATGACTGCTGTCTGCTTTGTGTGGCTGGGGACCAGGTGATCCCACAAGACCTCAAAAAGCGTATCTTACTGCTCTCGGTGACCAGTGAGTGTTTTTATTGCTATACTGATTACAAGAATTCATTCACAACTCAGATGTTTTCGGCAGAGGGTAGAAATCTCCAGCTCTGTTGGCGTGGATACTGGCTGTCTTTGAAGATGCCCGGCTGGCAGAGCTGCTTTCAGAGGTCTGAGCCTGAGCCAAGGGCAGCAACACTGACCTGGACTTAGGTCTCACCCCCCAGTCTGAGCCCCCAAGGTTGGGGCAAAGCACCCCATGGCTGCACCCACTCCAGGCTGTGCCATGTGGTAGAGCCTGAGCCGAAAGCGTAGGTCTCACAGAGAAGATGAACTCTTTTCTCATCCAACCATCTCCCTCATTTCCCACTGAAAAGTTATCAACTGTCTAGAAGCATTGATCAAGATCCTTTGACCCCAAAGGATTATAGAATATGATTAAATTGTAGGTTTTCCAAAGTGTAATCAGCACCATCCAATAGAACTTTCTGCCATGAGGAGTATCCCACGTCTGCACTGTCCAATATGGTAGCCACCAGCCCCAATGTGGGGACCGAGCACTTGAAATGTGGCTCCTGTGACTAGGGAACCATGTTTAGTTTGAGCAAATTTCAATTTATTTACACTGAAATCGCCTCAAGAGGCTAGCGGCTACTGTACTAACAGTTCAGGTCTGGTGATTCAGTGTTCACCTTTGTAAAGATGAGTTACATGTCTTATACAATTAGGATGATCAAATCAACCCCATCACCCAAACATGTACTCAAACTATCTTTCTAAACCATAGACCTGATTATCATCACACCATCTGAACAGTTTTCCTCAAATTCTGCATCGAGCCCTCATCTATGAAATCCAAACCTCTTAGCATAACTATCCAAGTCTCCATAGGCTGGCCCTAACACCTCCTACTTCACTTCCTAAGACCCATCTGTGCAACGCAGTTGGCTAGCATGCAACATGACCCCAAATTACATGATCTGTTGAATGAGTTGACCTTGAAATAATAAAAGTAATCTTTCATCCATCTATTTATTGAGAGTAAGATCATCATAATAAATAGTTATTGAGCTATTTCTTTGTGCCAGGCACTGTGTTATTTCATAAATTTTCTCTTGTGATCCTCTTAGTAACTCTACAAATGAGGTACTTAGTGTAGGCCACTGCTACTACTAAGGCATCTGACCCTCAGACAAATAATTTCCCCCTAGTTTCTGCTATTGATTGATGGTACACCTAGAATGTAAGGTCCACGAGAGTGGAGCATCCTGCCTTGTTTACACTGTCATACCTGGATTAGGACCTGACACAGAGTGGACATTGCACTGATATTTGTTGGATGAATACACGAATCAGATTTTAAATCAGATCCATCCTCCTCCAATGCACACGCTTGTTCTTGACGACAAGGGTACTGCCCCACAATCAATTATTTCAAATCAGTTGGAATTTTAGTCTTGCAAAATTTTTCTGTAAAGGGCCAGTCTTTGGCAGTTTATGAGGTTTCTGTCACAATGACTCAGCTGTGACATTAGCAAAAGCAGGTACAGGCAGTAGGTGAACGGGGAAGTAGAGCTGCATTTTTAAAAATTTATTTGGAAAAACAGGCTTGGTTGGACGTACAGATGGCAATTTCCTGACCTCTGCTAACTCTTGACAGCGGTAAAGTCGCATTGCTAATTTAACATTGGTCTGATGACATGGTTTCCAAAGTCACATCCAATCATCTTGTGTGGCAACTTCAGCCCCAAGCCCCTCTTCTCTTTGTCATCAAAATGACAGTGAAGTATTTTGTTTTGTTTTCTTCTTCATTTCTATTGCTAGAATAAGAATCTTTGAAAGTAAGAAGTAGGAAAGAGTTCTCAGAGCTTTCTCAGAGGCTCTTCCCGGGTTATCCTCAAAGTTGGCTCAAATAAAATTTTCACTTCTTTCATTAAAGAAAAAAAAGAATCTTTGATTCCCCCGCACTTCAATCGCAGTCGCCTTAGTGATAAATACCCCAGAGGCCAGGCTGAAAGTCACATCCACTAATAAGAGCAATCGCCTCTAACAGAGGCTCTGATTCCTTTCCCAGATGCAAGCAAGCAAACAGAATTTCTGCTTAGGCCGGATCTCAGAAGCCTGCACTCAATAGCTGGGATGGATTTTGCCAGTGAGAGGAATAAATGCTTTTGGGCTTTCGAAATACAGAATCCAAGGATGACTTGAAGGTTAACTGGAAATGAATAAAACCCAAAAGTTCACACAGGTTATAGGAGGAAACCAAGGAGCTTGTTTCTAAGTGTGGTTCGGTGTTGAGATCCTGTCAGCTAGGTCTTGTCATAATACTTCAGTGCAAGCATTTCATTTTTTTTCCAGTTTTTCCTCTGGTATTTTATTCTTGTTGCTGGAGTGAACGCTGAACTAGTGGAAACTAAATTCAGGTTTCACAAACAAATTTGGTTGTTAATCCACTTTTGTGTCAGCTTGATGAGCCTTACTGGGATCTGTCCACACTTCGGCAAGTGTGCAGACGTTGTCTGTGTGTGTAAATTGTAAACTCCAGGAATCACAGAATTCCAGATGGAGGGATCCCAGGCATGGAGACCAGGCCGCTCTACAACCACTACCCCCACCCCCCAGCTTTTTCCTCCTCTGAGAGAGCCCTCATCTGTGACAACACGCTCCAATGTCCCCGGTCAGAGGCATTGGAGCCTCTGAGAGGGCGGACCTGGCCTTTGGTGAACAGCAAAGGAAGAAGGATGAAGGGCAGCTGCTTCCATCTTGGGATGAGGAGCAGTGGAGTCCTTGACTTATGGCTTGGTGTCCAACAGAGGCCAGGGGACCTGGCTGCTGCCAGTCACTGCCTTGGAGTGGGGTTTCAGATCTAATTTTTGAGGACTGGTGTGAAAATTCCCAATTTGTAAATATCAGTACTTACTGATATTTACAAATTTACCAAAAAAAGTACTCCGTAAGTACTTTTCTCTCCGTAAGGAGAGAGCCAAACTTCCTGTACATGCCAGCTGCACCTGGTGGTATGGTCATCTGCTTATGGGCTCTGCTTTAGCTCTTGGAAGGCTGTTTAAATTTCAGGGATCTCCCGCAATAATCTTGGGGGAAGGTAATGAAGTCATTATCAACAACTATCTTAATGGTAAGACCAAATTAAGACATTCTAGCGGCAAAAACTGTACGCAGAGGGGTGGGAAAGCCTCCCTGATGAACATCAGGGACCTCAGAGATTGGTTCTGTTGGTCCAGGGCAAAATACCAGCGGGGAACACACGTCCAGTATGTCTCAATATTGTTAAGTTATGCTCCAAAATTACATCGAATAAAAAATGCTCTATTCCCCCCGCTTCCCTAGATGCATGTATATGTATAACTGAATCACTTTGCTGTATACCTGAAACACACACAACATTGTTAACCAACTATACTCCAATATAAAATAAAAAGTTTAAAAAAAAGTTAATGTATTTCACAGAATGCATAATTGTACTCCACATGTAATTTGGTTTTTGGCTACCATGCAAGTAAATGAAATAATATATATTGAAAGCTTCTATGCATAATTATAATTGAACCTTTATTGATTTTTTGAGTTTTTTCCCCATATGTGAAAAAAAAAAACTACACACCAATGAAATAAACAACTATGCAAATCCATGATGCTAAGGATGGAATGTCAGCAAGCTATCAAAGATGAGGTAATTTAATTAGTATTGTGAATGGGTGTTCTCACAACAGTGCTATTTGATATTTAAATGAGTAACAAAATACAAGCACATAACACAACAATTGAGTAGTAGTTTGAATTTTTGGTATTGCAAACTACTCCTCTGCAACTATGGCGAGCGCGGACTGGTTTCTAGGACCTTCAGACCCACGAAATGGCTGGGCAGGGCGTGAGGACAGATGGTCAGCCCTCCCGGGAAAGGAACTCGGCCACACAGGGTGAGTGTCTCCTAGCTGATTTGTCTTTCCTCTTACCAAGGGGCCATGGAAATCCCTCTGCCCCTGTAAGCGGAGCCTGTCTGTCTCTCACGACAATGACTCATCCCAAAATCTTCGCAGTTGGACACAGTAGCTTCTTGCTTTAAGGACAAAGGGAAAGAGATGTGGAGACATGTTGCTTTGGGTCTGATGGGCCTCTGTCATGAGAACGATGCTTAAGGTGTGGTTGTCAACACAGAACATTGGGTTTGAGTGACTGAGATACCCCTGGGCTCTTAAATAACTTTGTGTGTAGTGTGTGTGTGTGTGTGTGTGTGTGTGTGTGTGTGTGTGTTTAAAGTGTGGGACTCACGACAGAACTCCACTTGCTTGAATGTAACGGTGGGACTGCAGCTGGGGGACTCTTAGAGTATTTCCTGACTCAGCACATTTTTCCCACAGCCCCTGGCCTAACTCACCCCATTCCTGGGCAAATAAGAGAGTTCAGGAACCCACTATCTTGCCTCTTGGCTTGGCTTATGATATTAAGTTTATCCAACATAAATTCCAGGAAACGGAAGATAGGTACTTTACTACAAAAATGACCTTAAGGACGTAGGCAGGGGAGTTTTACAAAGAAATGAGCCTCAAGAAGGCAGCCAGGTGATGGAGGCCTATACACACTTCAAGCCAAAGGAAAGAAAGGGGGTTTTGAACTTGCAAGATGGGGGGACAAGTCATGGGAGGGTGAGGGGAGACCACGTCTGGTAAGTGAGGAGTGTCTTGTCATGTAGATGAGAGTCTCTTCGGTGATGAGATGCATGTCTGGCGTAGCTCCCTTCCTGGTAGGAAGACATCTTTACCAATCGGAATTTCCTTGACAAAAAGGGAATTTTATTCTCTATTTTCAGGCAGTTAGTGGGAGGTAAAGAGCCTTTCCTGTGTCTGCTGGGGCTCAGTTCAGTTGCCTTTAGTTCAACTAATCCGTGAGCCAAACAGGCATATTTTGGGCCGCATATTCTGGTACACTTCATGGCCGATGCCAACCTAGAGGTTGTTTCAGGGCTGGCATGTTGTCTTAACAAGTGCCTTCCAATCATAAAAACTGATTAAAGTTGATTTTACAACAAAATTCTACCTATAGAAGTTGTAGTCTCACGCAACATAGTTTAATCTTTAGTGTATTGCTTTCTACTTATTACACCCACAAAGGATGAAAAAAACACGAGTGGGAGCTATGGAAGGCGTGGCGTAAGTTTGGGGTGTCCATAGTGGGGGCAGAGGCATTGAGGCATTTACAGTGAGTCACTTGCCATCCAGACATGGCCACTCAGTTTCCCAGGGGGCCCTGAAAAGCGAATCTGGTAGCACAGGAAGAGGCAAAAAGCTGAAGACCGTTGTTTTTGTGGGCGTGAGAACTTGTTGTCTGGGACACAAAGGAGAAATCAAAATGTTTTCCTTTTGGGATTTTGGCACCTTGTGAGTTCATTACCTGTTTTGTAGCTAAGTCATGCAATGACTCAATGAACGAATGAATAAAGACAGGCCCAGGTGTAGCAAGAAGCCAATTTAATACCCTGGCAGAAGAAAGATGGGTGATATGAGAAACCATATACACTGTCACCACTACCCTGCACGCCTCCTTGGAGTGGTAACTAAATGGAAAACAAGGTGAAATAGGAGAAACTCTCCTATTAGGTAATAGGAGAATAGATTCTCTGCCCCTCTGTTGAACACACCACCTGACACCACGCTGATGATTCTGTGCTAGTGTCTCCTTGCTGGTGTGGGTCCCACGTGCTTAGAGGACTTAGTGACAAAAATAACCCTCAGAAGGCATTCAAAACCTTCCTTTTTATAAAACTAATTCATGTAAAGTACTTATTTATAAGCATGTCGACACTAACTTACTAACGTTCTTTTTTTTTTTTTTTTACTGTGACGTCAATTTTAATCTGTTGTGAATCCGACGAGCACCGTCCTCCTCTCTGCCCCGCCCACTGCTGGGCACTGCCTGGAACAGCAGGAGGCATTGGAACAGCAATCAGGCCGTTGCGAGGGGTGTTGGAAGCATCATCGGTCAAAGGCACAAATTCCTCCCTTCCCCCCATCCCTCCCTCCCTCCATCCCTTCTTCTTTCCTTTCCTCCTTTCATCAACTATCTGTTTAGTATCTACTGTGGGGCAAACACCGCGTCTGTACGGGTGAGTCTATTAGACATTCTCTGTTTCGTAGACTTTACAATCTGATGCAGGAGACAAAGTATAAATAAGTGGACCACATTTGAAAGTGCCCTTTGAGGCTCTTGGACACAAGGAGCATATTGAACACCAGCAGAAAGGCGCTGTGTTCTGCCTGGCAGATGCCGAGGGCGCGGGAATGCACAGTCACCTTGGGTCCCCTTCACCCTTGTTCCCGGACCAGCCCCTCACAATAGCTCCTTGGTGCGGCCGAGTTGGCACTTTCTCTTACACCTTCTGTTGCTTCAAACAGAAACACTACTATCTCCCTCACCCCTTTCAGAGGGAAGGTTTTTGGGTTTTTTTCCATTGGATCCTCCAGAGTGTTCTATTCTGTGCAGATGCCGGTGGCAGGATATTAGAGGGTTTCCTGGCAAAAGAACAAATCTGTCTTTCTAACAAAAATAAACAAACAGCCAAATG
Source organism: Balaenoptera physalus (assembly GCF_965194825.1). Classification (NCBI taxonomy): domain Eukaryota; kingdom Metazoa; phylum Chordata; class Mammalia; order Artiodactyla; family Balaenopteridae; genus Balaenoptera; species Balaenoptera physalus. Next base: position 3,344,327 of record NC_138899.1, read on the forward strand.
TGCAGGAGAGGCAGGGCTGAAAATAGCTCAGAGATAGAGGCTAGCTCACTTTTATTAGAGACCTGGCCTTCGTCTCAGGGTGGCGTCATCGTTATTACATGCTGGAATTTAGCTAGAAAATGGATTCTCCTCTTTCAACTCTCATAGCTTTGGGGGCAGAATGGCTTTTCTCTGGGACACGGGTGTCCTCGGGGGCCCTCAGTGACTGATCGGCAGTGTGACACAGAAATAGGCAGAATCTCAGAAAAAAGTCCTATGTATTAGAACCTACCGGGCTTTTCTATTTGGATTGATTTTCTCTGAGTGATAACCTCAAAAACCACGCAAACACAGAAACCCATCCCGAATAGATTTCCCAAAAAGTATGAAAAATCTACTAGAAATCTATCACTGCCTTCCACTTAGATAAGGAAGAGTACCACACAAAGTTGTGTCTATTGAAATGGCAATGACCAGTTGTATTTGCAATGACCCAGGTCTTAAGTTGGATGGATTGAGGGAACCATCTGTCTATCACCTCTGGTCACGGGAAAACAACAGCAGTCACTGGCGTTTGTCATCCACAGACTATTCCTCAGGGTTTTCGTATAGACTGTTTCATAATATGCTGCAATGTGAATTTACACACGTGCTGTTGGTGACACAGATCTGCAGTGTGAATTCAAACAATTGGAAAGACAGACTGGGCTGAATCTTACCAGCAGATTGCTTCCTTGCTTGCCCACTTTCTCTTCCCCTTTTTCCTTCACTCTTCATCTTTCTCTCCTCTCCCTTCCTTTAGGACAAATTAACACCAAAGAGTAGGATGACCAGCGTAGCAGAGATGGACCACTGCTTTGGGACCTGAGGCCGCCAGGCTCTCTCCAAGCCACACAAAACTGGGCTGATAACTTAAAAACAGGGACGGCATGGTGAGGACAGACCCTAAATTTCCCAAGATTAAAAGAGCTTATTTTATCATATAAGTGATAACATGACCATTGTGAAAAAAAATAACAATACTATAAATTATAAAGAAGGAAAAAAATCACTAGTAATCTCTTAGGGAAAGCCACTGCTAGTTAATATCACTGCTTGATATTTGTTTCCAGAATTTTCTCCATGTTTGCATGTTTGTATGTATAATTTTTAAAAGGTTATAATTTTTTAAAAATCTGCCTTATAAATGTTGCCATGCCAATAAATGTAAATCTGTTTTATCATTCTTAAAGAACACACCTTGTAAGTATCTACAATAATTCAATTAATAATGCCTCTACTGATGGTCAATTCGGTTTCTGATATCTCTTATTTAAAAGCAATGTTGTGAACATTCTCACACACATATATATGCATTTGTCCTCTTATTTATTTGGATCAATTTCGGCCAGTGCAGTTCCTGGGCCAAAAGTTGGCTGACATTTGAATTTTGATTCCTATGACCAGAGGTTTATAACCAAATAGCCCCACAAGAAGATCACCCCATGGTAATCCCAGGTAGAGGGGGAAGAGGGTATTTAAATTGAAAGATGACAGGACCACAGAGGGCTCTTCTGACTCAGTGGCCCTCCTTCTGCACCTTCAAATACATCTAAACCTAGTCTGTCTTCAAGACCAGCTTCTTCCAGGGTTGTCGTCACCGAAAGAAGTCCACTCTGTTCCCCCTAAGTTTCCACAGACATCATAATTATTGAGAAAAGACTACAGAGAAATAAAGAAAAGGTGGGGAGATGTAATGGGTGTGAGCAGGGAGAGGGTCACGGGAGTGATGGGGTTGAAACAGGATGCTAAGAGGGGAGAAGTATTGAAGGATTGAGGGAGTGGTAACTGGGCCATTTTGGGAGGATTTTTTTTTAATGAGAAAGCCTTGGGAATATTTAAATGATGATGCAAAGGGCCCAGGAGCAAGGAGGGAGACCTGAATACACAGGAGAGAACTGTTTATCCGTCATCACACTCTTTGGTTACTAAGGAGGTGAGATGAAATGGGATCCAAAGCACCAGGGAAAGAGGAGGCTTTCAATTCAGTGGGACAGGTCTTCTGTGTAACAAGAGAGAAGGAGGAGCGTGAGTGCCAGGGTCTCTACTAGCAGATAATAAATTATGGATGCCCTTGATGGAAGGAATGGCACCAACATCACCTGCGGCATCCTGCGCAAGGAGGAGAGCCGGGAGAGTTGGTGACTGACAGGGAGGCCGTGGAATTACTGCCAGCAGCACGTGAGAAAAGTCTGAAACAAGGGGTTCATAGCGCAGCCAGAGGAAGAAGAAAGGAATTTCAAAGAAATTTTAATTTCATGATCTAGTTTCTTAGATCTCTTTCATTCTCGCCTAAAAATCAGCCAAAAGGTGGTATTCGTTACTCCCAACTTTGACACTGACTTCTGAGCACCTGCCCTACCCCTGTGTTTTAGGTTCTGAGTCATTTAAGTCTCAGCTCCAATGATGCCTCACTTCTCTGTCTTGGCCACTTGGAGGTGAGGAAGTCGTCTTCTGAGGCCCCTCATCTGATAGGTAAGGAGCTGTTTCATCTTCCTATCTTGAGCCCCTGTCATTTCTTATCTTGAATGATCATGATCTATGTTCCAGTTTCACGTCTTCTGTAGGATTATAAAACCATCCCCATCTTTTTCCCCCCATGGTCGTGTCCCTTGATCACAGCACAACGTGGTGCAGGATTAGCCTGTTTCACCAACTGGACACACGCATTTCAAAGGACACACTGGATGTGAGAGGAAGAAGGAGAGAGATTTTTGAAGATGATTCTTAGGTTTTGAAACAGGGAGACCAGAAGACAGATGGCCATCACATCACGACAAGGCGGGGAGAATTGAGAGTGATGGTTTGTGGGGGGAAGATCATGAATTTCTTTTTGGCTTGGTTGAGTCCGGGAAGACTTTGAGGCTCGGCCAGGGACTGGGTTTCTGACACAGCGTTGGCTGCGTGCAAGCGGGGGGAACTGGATCCAGGCAGACGGGGTACCTGGTACCCAGCCGGACAGCTTATCTGCAAATCCACGTGAGGCCAGGCTAATCCTGCAACCCCTCCCAGTCTGATAGCCTCCCTCTTCCAATGGAGATGATGAGGACGGTAAGGAAAGGGATGCTTTATCTCACGGGCAGTAACAAAGGGGAAATAGGATGAGTTCTGTGAAAATACTTTTCAAGGCTTTATAGAGCTTTTGGTATGTCAGTTGTTATTATTATGAAACGTCCAAAAATTGATTTTCCGTGAGAGACAGAGTGAGCTCTGAAGCCAGATGCCATCTGTAGTGCCTACCTCATAGGGTTGTTGTTAGGATTAAATAAGTGAATATGTGTAAATTCCTTAAAACAGTATCTGGCACATGATGGTTGCTCAATAAATACGAACAAAACCCTTCCTACAGTGACGCTCTCTGTTACGCTTATGTGGGTCTGTGGCTGGCGTGAGAATGGAGTGAAGAGCATCATGAACTTGTCTCTCGAATTAAATAAGACAAGAAAAGAGATCTGACTGGGGAAAGGTCCTCAAGTGGGTGATTTGGGAAGAAGCAGACCTCACCCAGCTCTCATCAGAGTTCAGACTCACCCATTTCCCTCGTGCGGCTCAGGGAAATACGGCCCTTTGTCTCCCTCTGGAATCTAAGGGAAAGTGTTTTCCTCAATCTCCAAAGAAGGCAAATGAAAGAAAACCCGGGGTGGGCAGAAGTTCTCGGAGCTAACTGCTCATATTCCTGGGTCCCTCACGGAAGAGACAATTCAGAAGAAGGGACTTCCTTTTTGGGTGATGATTCTATTCTACAGAATCTGTGTGTTTGGTGATGGGCAGATTCCTAGGAAGCCTTGCAGAGGCTGTGAGCCAAGTGCGTGAAGTTGGAGGATGGGGAGGAGGCCGCAGGGCACTGGGTACCAGGAATTCACGGCCAGCCCGCCCGCCTCAAGGGGACAAGGAAACCGCAGAAAGGTCCTCTGGTTTCTTCGCTGAGAGTCTCCTCAGATTTTGAATCCTTAAACCCCTAATAATTTGGATGCTTTCCACATGAAGCCTCTTGCCGAGAAACAGCAAGTGGAGATCCACTTGGACTTCGGCTGCCCTTGTGAGCCTTCATCTTCAGTCTTGGCCAGAGTTGTTCCCCTAAATTTAGCCTTTGAACGGGAGGCCACGCAAGGCCCTATGTGACCAAATGAGTAAGAGTTGGCTGTGAAGACTTGTTTTGTCTGCAGTGATCTCTAGAGACTTCAGATCTGATGGGCTTCAGAGAGCTCCGCCCTTTCAAATTCACGATTCCTCTCACAGCTGTTCTGTTGGGGGCAGGAGAGAAAACAAAGAGTGAGCTTCCCTTTCTTCATCAGAGGATCAGTGTTGTTTTAAGAGAAAAGATAGAAGGAAAAAGCAAAGCAAAACAAAACATCTCTAGGCAACCAGTTCTTTAAAAAAGAAGACAATTTCCCTGTGAGCGAAGAACACGCCTGGAACTCTGCGGACTGCAGCAGTCAGTGTATACGTTTGCTGCTTTGCTTTATGACTCAACACATACTTCTGGGATGAGATTCCCATGCATGTGTAGTGAATTGCTCCAAATCCACAAGATTTTCAAACACAATGCCCCAGTCAGCTGCCTTTCCTGAGGTGACAGTTCATTCCGTGTGTCTACCAGAGTGGCCAGATCTTTGGTTCAGTATTAGTCTAGAGGTTTCTGAGAAGGTATTTTTAAGATGAGATTAGCATTTGTATCAAAGTACACTTTGAGTAAAGAAGATTACCCTCCATCATGTTGGTGGGCCTCATCTAATCAGTTGAAGGTCTGGATAGAGAAAAGAGTGACTTCTCCAGAGAAGGAGGGAATTCTGCCAGGAGAGGCCTTTGGACTCAAACTGAACGTCCATAATCCCCTGGGTCTCCAGCCTGCCAGGCCCCCTGCTGATTTTGTCTTTGCTCCAAAAGCTCTTAACGTCTCAGTGTTAATAATAATGTCATGTTCTCCAGAACCATCTATTGGTTCTGTGTCTCTGGAGAAACCTGACTCATGTACCTACCATCCTGTGATCTGCCATTTCTTGTTTCACTTTTAAAGACTTAAGGTAGACATCCTGAAAAGTGTGGCCAAACCAGAGTTAGCAAATTCAAACACAGGAAGCCCCAGTTCAATTCGAATTTCAGATGTACAAGAAATACATTTTTAGTATAAGTATACCACATGCAATACCTGGGACATACTTATACCGAAAAGTTACCTGTTGTGTACCTGAAATTCAGTCGTAACTGGCCGTCGTGTATTTTATATGGTGACCTTCACAGGAAGGGCCGGTTCATGGTTAGGGCGTTATTCCAAGCTGGGATGAAACCACCACCATCTTCATTACATCCTCAAAGCCTCATGCCATTCCCTCTCATCGCCTCAAATGAATGAAGCCCTGAAAGGTTCCTACCATATGTTCTATCAATTACATCCTTTGCAAGATCAGGGCCACTTTCCTTCTGAAATGGTTGTGGATAAGCTCACTAAATTCAGAGAATCCTTTCCTAATTTGAATAGCCATTTCCTTTTTCATTTTGCCTTTTGTTTCTGGATGTCTGTCTCCCTCAGTTCTGCCCCCATATGACTGGCAGCCCCTTTTCCTCTCTCCTAGGGATGTCAGTGGCGTTTTCCTGGTATCCAAATAACAATAAAAGAGGAATGATGACTAAGACCTATCCCTATAGGTCACCCCTTCTCATCCCAGGCACTCAGTAAATGTTGGTGGAATGAATAAATGAATTGCATTTAACATTGTGGGTAAAAATAATCATAAAATCTTAGAGTTAAAGAGTCCTGAGACATTATTTCTTATAACTACTTGTCTAATGTCCTCTCATCTGAGCGGCATTGAACCATTCATGATAATTGATGATTACGATTTTTAATGTGTATTAGTACTTACTGTGTTCAAGGCACAGCGACATTAGAAGGAGGTACCTAATGGTATCAAAAGTTCAGAGAAAGACCTGGTGTGCATGTGACTCCAAGTCTTTTCAGGGCTACTTAGCGAGTCCTGGGCACTGGGACCGAGGCCACTTGGCCTCCAAGCCCTGCAGTTGCCATCATGCTTCTCCAAGTCGCGTGCCCTAGAGAAATCCTTATTAATGGGTAACATTTTTGTTTTTAAAGTTCTTTCTGAAAGGTGGTTCTCAGATTTTCCTGATGTACAGAATGGAGACTGGAGGGTCACTGCAGAGTTTTCTCAAGTGTGCTTTTGGACAGGTGAGAGCATCCTCGGGGTCCAGGATGGAATCTGTGGAATCAGTCAGCCAAGGGCACGGCATTTAATTAAGGGCCCCCTTACCTGCCTGGGTCTGAGGTGTGTGTGAGAAGAGAGGGAGAGAGAAGCATGCTGCGTGTTTCCACGTCACCAGGAGCTTACAGGGGACGGAAACAATTCACTGAATCACCCATTCACACGTACTTCTTAAGCCTTTATGATGCAGCGTCTGTCAGTTAAAAGCGTGGGCTCTGGACCCAAGCCTCTGTGTTTGAGCCTAGGCTCGGCTGCACGCGAGCAGTGTGCGTTCAGGCAGGTGTTTTTACCCGCTGTCCATGGGTAATAACTTCACTGACCTCGTCAGATTGCTGCGAGGGTTAAATCCGCTGGCGTAGGTAAAGCCCTTGGACCAGTGCCCTGGGATGCCTGTGATTGTGGTTTTGTTGTTGTGCTTCACGCCCGGTCCTCTATGGTGGGGACACATCTTGTTTACAAGACAGACGAGGTCCAGGCCATCATGGGATGTATCTATCGCCGGGCAGATGGACAAACCATTCAACAAATGACCATGCAATTAATCTGGGCAGTAAGAATGCTATGACGACACATAAAGCAACGTAACAGTAAAGAGGGTGACGGGCAGGGTCTTCTCCGGAAACGATCAGGAAAGACAGTGAGAGGACCATATAAATGGCCCAGAAATCCCAGCCAAGGAACTTCCACCAGTCTTAGGAAGGTCAGCAAAGGCCTTCTGGGAGGATTTAGTGGGTCTGACTCACTCGGGAAAGGCCAACCACAGCTGAGGGACACGTGGACCGTGTCATCATGGGGCCACCACAGGAAAACCAGCAGGCCGCCTGGCCCCAGGGCCCTTTGGAAAATGATGGAAAACACTTCCGAGTAGGCAGGGCAGAGCTGGGTCCTGAAGAATCTCAGAAGCCAAGTGCATGGTGCGGACTGTCTCTGGGGGACGCAGTTAGCCTGTCAAGGACTCTTAGTGGCACATTGACGCTGCCATCTTTCTACAAGGAGCAGGGCGGGCGTTGGGAACAGGCGGCTGGTCCAGCTGCCACCTTCCTGTGGAGTCAGAGGACCCAGAAAGTCACATTTCATGTGAAGAGTGGGATATGGGGGACGGGCTCTCTTAAGGTATCTGGCTGGGTCTGAACATGAAACCGACACAGACAGATGAACAGGAAAGAAGCACACACATGCATTGAATATAAGCTTTATGTGACACGGGAGCCTTCGTGAGACAGGGAGGGCGAGAAGGAGCAGAGCTGAGTGTTTCTCCGCTGGGTTCCACAGACAGCGAGGGTCGTGGAGGAAGATGAAAGGGCAGGAATAGGAGGGACGTGCAGCCTGTTTGTGGGGTTCTTCCCGGAGTCCCTTTGCCTTACGGGCTAAGCATGCTTTTTCCCTTGAGGAACAGGGAGGGCTCCCCTCACAGGAGGGTTTTGACCTGTTTCGGGGAAAGAAGGAGGTCAGAGCAACTCCCTGCTAGTGCCCTGCCCTCAAACTCCTTCAGCCTCCGATATCCTGTACGTCGAGGTGCCGGATTTGGGAGGAAGCGCGTCCTGAACCCCATCACAGGTTTGGTGGTGGGAGAATTTCCATTTTCCTTCGTCCACCGTGTGGATCAGGAAGCAGAGAGGTGGGCAGTGGGGAGCAGAGCAGAGCAGAGAAGGGTGGGAAGAGGCCAGGGGCAGAGGGGAGGAGGCTGGGAGTTGGCGGGGGGGACAGGGGCGCGGCTCCCAGACACACTGAGAGGCCCGACGACCCCTGTGTCCACTCTTGCACCCCTGACCCTCTCCCCCTTCCCCCCCTTCCTTCTTTAGAGACTTCCTTTCTTTAAGTATTCACATCTTACTGTCCGCTGTGCCTGAGCTGGAACAGGGAGCAGGCCTTTACATGCGGCTTTCCAGCCTCCCCGGGAAGGTCCGCGTTCCCGCAGGCATCTCCCCCTACCCACCCTCGGGGCTCCGGGCCCAGAGACCCAAAGGCTCCCAGAGGTGTTGGCAAGGCCTCCCTCGCCCCCTGCCCTCCCAGACGGGGAGATTCCAGGACCAGAGAGAAAACCAAATACGTGCCCTCTGTGCTCCCCCGCGGGGGTAGCTCACCCTGAGACAGGGGTCTTTCCTCTGCAGAGAACCCTCAGGGGGAGAGTCAGGGGTTCCCTCTGCGAGGATGGTAGGGCCTGGGGTCCCCGTTCGCAGAGATGTCCCCGTGGGAGACGGTGGGCGTCTCCGGCCCTGAGGATGCCAGGTCACCACGCCCGCCCTGGAAGGCGGCTACGCTCTGCGCCAGAGCTCCCCACGGTGAGGGCTCGTCAAATACTCTGCAAGGAGCTATGAACCCTGTACAGGGGCCCGGGGAGAGGTGAGACAGCGTCTGCTCTACCCTCCCGGCAGGGGCTTCTCCTGCTTCATGGCTTAATCTTGCTGCTTCTGGCCCTTCTCTCTCCCCCTTTTCCTCACATGTGTAAGAATGGGATTCTCGGGGGGCAGAGGCAGAAGGGCGGCGCCCTTAGTGTGCAAAGGGTCCCGTGAATATCGCTATTCAGGCTGATGGTTTATACTGAGCAAATTCAAACAGGCCAGTTGGCACTGGTTAGAGGCGGCTGCGTTTTAAGCCAATCTGGTCAACTTCACACCTTGGGCGCCACCCCCGCCCCACCCCGTCCCCCATCCCGGGGGGCGAGGTGGGACCCAGCCCAGGCATGCTGTACTTAGGGTCTTGATCAACGCCCCTCCCTCCCTCCTAAAAGCCCTCATAACGTTCAGACGCCCACCTTTGATAACAAGACAAACATTTCATTTCCTTCCATCCCTTTCTGACCGGTTTGCATTCACCCGGGGCTTCTCGGGCAGAGCTGAGCCCCGGGGCTTTGAAAATTCCAGATCTGTTTCATTCTGCGCTGTGTGCTTCCCATTTGTTCCTTCCCTGGGAAGCTGAGGACTCCTCTGGGATCCTCCCGGAATGTTTTTCTGGTTTCTTGCTAGAATTCTTGTTTGGCTGTGTGTGTGTGTGTGTGTGTGTGTGTGCGCGCGCGCGCGTGTGTGTTCACACGGCACCCACTATGTGAATACTGGATGAAACTCTTCCCCAAAAGCACTATGAAAGGCGTAGTAATTGTTCTCTTCCTTTAAAAGCATTTTTTTAAAGAATTTTTGTTCCTGGCATAGTAAGAATTAGAAGATTTCATTTTTCACTGAAATAAAAAAAAAAAATTGTGCCTGCTGCAGACTACCTGCTTTGGGTTTCTGAAAGAGTTCGGAAAGGACCGGAAGTACATGCAACTTAGGTTTGATGCTAAGGGCCCAGTCCTTCAGAACAAAGGAGTCCTGGATTTACACCTCTCTAGGCCCATTTTAGCAAGTTCGATCTTTCCATTAACCCCTGCTAACCATAATGACTTCCTAATACCAGTTAATTAACAAATTCTGGTGTGTCACCAAATGGATTCCCAGGACTGTCTTTGGTGTGGCCCCAGGTCTGCTAAAATGAAGTGCCAGCCCCGCCTTTGTTCTCCCCATCACTTTTCCTGTGGGCTCACATCACTTTGAATCTCAAATGAGCTGCCTAATTAATCTCCAGCCTTTCCTGTGGGATGGGAAGGGCCTGTCCATGATCTTCACTTTGCAGATAGTAACAATTTGCAGGGCTGGGCTGAGGTCACAGGAGAATTAGCAGCCGAGCCAGAATAAAATTCCGGGTTCCTAAACCCCGCTCCTCTTATCCTGTTCCCTAGACAACATCGTTTCATGCTCTTGGTATAAAATTAGTAAATGCAGCGCAAGGACCTTACTGAGTGGTAATGAACTACTGTTTGGTACACGTGGCACAGCGGCTACAGGGGGCATTAAAAATGCAGAGACTGAAAAGGCACTAAACCATGTTTATTTGGGGAATATATCTTCCAGGATGATTTTTAGACGCCACTCTGGAACCTGCCTCCATGAAATCAGAGTCATTTACATGAATCACCCAACATCTGCGCTCAGGGATTTCTGTACCAGGTCCAAGAGGATGTGTGGTCCCTCAGGTGTTTTCTTGCTAATAGAATGTGGGTGAACTGTTTTGAACTCAGTGTGAGCTGTGATGACTGCAAATGAGATTACCTGGACGTGTGTGTGTGTGTGTGTGTGTGTGTGTGTGTGTGTGTGTTCTTCTGCAGTTTTGCTTGACCTCTGAGACTGGTTAATGGTGATAATTATGGCCAGAGACATCTTTTCCCACATCGCAGCAGGAAACATCTTAATAGCTTTGCATGGCTGAAGCACAGGTCTCTATTTTTTTAGAACTAGATATCTGACAGGCAAGGGTATAAATCCAAGCTGTATTCATTCAATTCCACAAACATCCATGAAGCACCATCTCGGGACAAGTCGGGAGCTGTGCATGGAATCCCACGCAGGAAAGTTTCCCAGACAGACTTTCCGATGACCTTCCCCGTGTGCTTATTTGCAGAATCAGAAGGGCGACGGTGATCTCTTGATTACCTCTAGCTTAGCTGTCCGGGAACAGTGTGCACAACTTCAGACAAGTTTATCTTATTTTTGAGGTTCAATTGACTCCGAAGGCTAGATGCCCCACCCTCTCTGTTAACAAGTAAACAAGTTCTTAAGCAGATCGTGGGAACTAACTAATGAGTAATTAGATGCATTCTGTAAAGTCACTAGAATGGAATCCCAGGGTGGACCCCTAGGTAATGGGAGAGATTTGGACAATGCAAACACGTTCTTCGGATTCCAGGTTTCAGCTGGGTTTCTGAGCTGCAGAGAGCAGAGCTTGCTTTGGAGCTGGGATGCTGACTTGTAGGAGGGCATATGTGACCCTATTAGCTGTTATCAATCAGGACTCTCTGGGCAGGGTCGCTGGAAACACTAAGATCATTCTCATTGTGTTTGTGCCTGCTTTGAGAATGAAACCGATCTTAATATAAAAATCATACTATTCTATGCTTTCAGGCTTACTATCAACCTGCAGCCCCCCAAAGCTCTACAATTGTTATTAATATTATTTGAGTTGACCTTCAAAGAAATAGGCATTCTTTCCATTTGGAAAATTGCAGCCAATAAAAGGCATTCCATTTATCACACATTTAACTTCTGAGACTTAAAGAATAGTTCTCCTGATAATTATCAAAGCTGAATGTTTATGGAAGAAACACCCTGTCCATAAATCTTAAAAATTTCATGTCCTTATAAGTGAATCCCATCTCAAAATTTGGAAATCATTACAAACGTTCGTTGACTATTTAAAGCCGACACATGGTAAACAGAAATGTCATTTCTTTCATTAGTACTGAAAAAGGCCCCTTCTCCCCCTCCTCCAAAGTCTGCTGTTCCCTTTTGATGAATTGGTCAATTATTTCAAACAATATCATTGCACAAATAGACATTAACTTGAATGATGGCGACATGTCACTTCCCCGGAATTGCATGTGGGGAGGTCCATGTATGACAGCTCACATTGTCTTGTCTTCAGGCCTGTTTTTATGCAGCAAGAAAATAGCCTTTCTCAATGGATCACTTCATCACAGGTGGCTTACCTACCTGAGAGACGTCGGCCTGTCAAGACTGGCAGATTTTCTCATGCATAACTAACCCATACCCCAATGGGGACTGAAGGACATGATCAATTAGTTGAAAACAGTTCGTTTGTTTAGTATGTCAAACCCAAGAACAAGCCCCAAGGTTTAAGTTTGACAAGAGACTGTGCTTTTTTGACATGTGAAAGAAAAATAAGAAAAGAGAAAGAGAGAAACAAGAAAGTCAATGGTATTTTTGACGAAGAGCTTCATGGAGACTGAAAGTTCTGAGAACATCAAGGCCAGCCCAGTGTCTTACGGCTGAGGAAAGTGAGGTCCAGAGGTGGCACTAGTTGGCAAATTTACGAAACAGAAGTGACATCTAACAGACCTTTGATACTACCTGTTGGTGCTGGAGGAGGATGTCACCCAGACATCCCAGCTGGCATTAGAGGGTGGCATTCCCCCGATAAAGTCACCGTGGTCAGGGGCTTGCCCTCAGCTTTGAACTCCTGGAAAAGCAAACCTGTCAATCTTCCCGTGTTTATTTGGATTCAACATTTTAATTCCTAAAGGGAAAGGTGAATTCATAAAGGGAAATTTCATGTCCTCTACTCAAGCCCTCCCATCCTCGTATCCCCCTTATGACAGGAAGCATCCTAACCATGCCCGAGACACTGGGTGAATCTGGAAGTTGTTAGGTGAGCATAGAAGGGGTTGAGGAAGAGAGTCGTGTCCAGGCATGACATCTGGCCGCCCTGATTTGACCACTGAGGTCACTGCTTTATTAATGAGTTAAAGGCTGATCACATCGCTCATGTCTCTTTTCTCTGAATAATTATGGGAAAATTCTGGCTTTTAGGACTTCCTTCATCAATAATCCAGGCTGGTTTTTGCCTAGTTAGTTTCCAGATAAGGTCGGGTAACACAGATTTGGTTTCACTTGACTGGATTTGATTCACATTTTAATTTTCCACCTCCAACCTCGGCTGGAGTTCTGGAGGTTCTGTTGATAGGGGTTCTTATGGGGCAGTGTCCTTTCTGCTTATTGGGCCATTTCTCAGAAAAGGGGGTCTGAGGGCCCACCTTCCTCAAAACCCTGAGACCTCAGACCTGCCACCGGCAGATGCTAGTGCTGTTGTACCTGCCGGGAGCAGATGACAGGAGTGTCGCCCCTCTGTCTACATGAAAGGGGACTCAACCAGGACCCATGGCTGCAGGTAACGCCAACATCTTTCTCTCTTTCTCCCTGGAGGGGCAGACGCTCTCCACCTCTGTACCCCTCTTGGCTAAGGATGCTGTCTTTTCTTCCCCACAAGTTTGCCAGACAACAGGAAGCAGAATTAAAACTTGCTTGTATTTTTATTCAGACTCCAAATATTTTACTCTCTAAAGATACAATCGGTCATCAGACCTAGAAATGTAATCAGTCATCAGAATTCCACAGATAAGTGTTAAGCATTGCAGTCACTTATTAGCAGATCACTTCTTGGTTGATTATCAAATATAGCAAATCGTATTCATCACGTCTGCTTTTGGTTATTTTTTGGTAGCAGGCAGCCTTAGGCCAATTCCTCGAGGGGTGGGAGGGGGTGCCCCCAGATGAGTCCAATGGTCCTGGGAAAGGAAAGGAAGAGAGGGTGGCAGATGATTTGAGTGGAATTCCAAAAGCAGCTAACTGGATAGAAGAGATGAGGGAAAAGATGATGTCAAAATGATTATGGAAACAATGACCAAGAGAAAGGATTTACAGTTAAAGAAACTCTGGAACGTGACACAATTGTTCGTTGTTTACAGCTCTTTCCTGAACTAGATGCAGTTTCTCGGTTAGCAGGGAACCTGTCTTTCAAGCCAAGTCGGGTGGGTAGCTGCCCATGATGGACTTTATAAGGAACGTCTAAACATCCCCTGGAGGTAGTGCAATGGAGATATTTTCCTCTCCACCACGTCTCCTTGACAGATTCCTACACTTGATTAAAAATAATATCTGGATAAAGCTCCTTGGGTTGGTTGTGGGAGTGACTCCTTCAAGGGGGATGCTTGAGTAGTAACATATTAGAGTAAAATTCTCTCTTGTAACTTCAGGGCTTTTCTTCTGTTAAGCCCACTTAACAGTTGTGAAGATGTCAAGTGCTTGGGACAGTAAAAGTGGTCCTTTTTTCTTGTTTCTGTTCTTCCCTGTTCTGTACTCAGCTTCTCTTAATACGTGGTTAACGAATCTTTATCGCCCAAGGGACCACATTGCTAGCCTAACTGGATGCTCACATGTTTCCATCTGGACTTGCCTGTCCCTTTCTCTGTCCTCCCAGGCCTTTCAAATAAATATCAGTCATCACTATTGATTGCTAATAAATATCAGTAATCAAATAAATACTCAGTGCAATGTAGCACTTACCACAGGCTGCCTCGCTAGGAATTCTGACCCTGCCACTTGCTATTGACATCAACAGCATAATGCAGGGCAATTTAATTAACCTTTCATGGCCTCAGTTTTCTCATCTTTAAAAAGGAGATGTTCGTACTCCCTCATGGGATTGTTTGGGGATTAAATGAGAATACACATAAAGCCCAGCTGATAAGTCCAGCCACATAGTGATTGCTCAATCTCGCCGGGAATCAAATGTGCTCATTAAATACCAACTAGATACTTGTCATCTGCCTTCAGCTGTCTACAATGTTGTGCACATCAATGGTAATTACAAGTTCACAGGATCACATCCTAATGATAATAGTCTTAAGAGATAGGCAAGGGATTATGACCTTCTTTAAACAACAGATCCAACTGATGATCAGGAAGGTTAAGTGATTTGCCCAAGGCATATATGGTCTGGTCTTCTATAATAGAGCCAAGTGATATTTTCCCAATTATATTTTTAAAATAGCAGATCGTTAATCTATGTAAATATCTAATCCCTAGAACTTCAGAAAGTACCACAAAATAGGGTGAAAAAATTCAAGGCTAACCACTGGATGGTAATATACAAATCCAGGTCTGTGAGATTAAAAAGAAAAAAAACCTCTGGGCTTAAAAATCAAGGGATATGGTAAAAACTGCAAACCTTTTAGAGATTCCGTCACAGGGGAAGCCAGAACGTCTTTAGGGGTCTTTACACAAATTAGAGAAAGGAACTTTTCCAAGACATTTTATGATTTTGTAGATGACACTGCTGCCTCATACTGGGAAGTGTGGGGATGCCAGTTCATCCTGTTTAGATGTGAGCTTTGCCCCATGGAATGTGGCCTGGTGGGGTACCACCCAGCATGTGCCACTGTAGGCCGCAGCCCTGACCCTTTGCCATGGAAAAGCTGTACAGGCAGGAGACGCCAAGGGAGGCCGTCCACTTGGGAGACCACAACCCCATGAAAACTGGGCCAGTTTTGGTTGTGTCTGGGCAATGGCAAAAGAGCTTATCAAAAGAAATTCAGGGGGCTATTCTTCCTTCTACATATGATTTCTCGGTTACGCCTCTTGGGGCATCTTATCAAAGGTATAAGTAAAAATGTTTTAAAATTGACCGCAATTTGTGGTAATTCGGGGTGACTTAAACTTACTATTTTCGTGACTTTTTAAAGCTCTATACAAACTGAAAAGCTTGCTGCATTGAGTATGGTTTTCCTTCCATATTTCCTTCCTACTTTCCCTCCCTCCCTCCCACCCTTCTTTTCCTTCTTTTGTCCCTTCCTTCTTTCTTTCCTTCTGGAATTTAGAGAATGTTAACTCTTGACTATCTTTTTACTACCAAGGAATCTATATATTGCTACAGATCACAAAACTTCTTTTATTTAAACTAATACACTGGTAAGGCAATTTTAAAGACACGACTTAAAGAATTATTATGGAAACTTCAAAGCTAAAAGAAGCAGAAAGAGAGGATATTATAATAATTTCATGTACTAATGACCTAGCTTCAAAACTTAACTTGAGGGCTTCCCTGGTGGCGCAGTGGTTGAGAGTCCGCCTGCCAGTGCAGGGGACGCGGGTTCGGGCCCTGGTCTGGGAAGATCCCACATGCCGCGGAGCAACTGGGCCCGTGAGCCACAACTACTGAGCCTGCGCTTCTGGAGCCTGTGCTCCGCAACGGGAGAGGCCGCGATGGTGGGGGGCCCGCGCACCGCGATGAAGAGTGGCCCCCGCTCGCCACAACTAGAGAAAGCCCTCGCACAGAAACGAAGACCCAACACAGCCATAAATAAATAAATAAATAAATAAAAAATAAAGGAATTCCTTTAAAAAAAAAAAAAACTTAACTTGAGGACAGTCTCACTTCATCTCTAGTCCTAGCTTGCACCCCGTCCCTGATTATTTTGAAACAAATCCTATACATCATATCAATTCTTCCATAAATATTTCAATTAGCATCTCCAAAAGATAGGACTCTTACAAATGTAACCTCAATACCATTATTACATACAGAAATTAAGAATAGTTCCTTACTATTATTAAAATCCTGTTGGTGTTAAATGTTTCCGATTCTCTGGGTTTTTTTCTCTTAACAGTTTGTTTGATTCAGAATTTCCATAAAGCTCCAAACACTGCAATTGTTTGACTTTTAAGTCTCTTTTCATAAAAATAGAGCCCCCTCCTTTTTTCCTTGCATTTTATTTGCTGAAGGATCTGGGCTGTTTGTCCTGAAGAGATTTTTTTACAGTCCACATTTTGCTGTATACCTGCTGTGTAACTCCCTTGAATCCCGTATGTTCTGTAAATTGGTAGTTAGACCTAGAGTTTTGATGAGATTTAGATTACAGTTTTATTTTATCTTACTTTTTATGCATAGCATCTCATAGGCAGTATTATATATTTCTATCAGGAGGCACATGATGCCCAGCTATCTTTCTTTTTGTAAAGATAGCTGCCATTAATAACCTGTCTAGAATAGACTTAAAATAATTTAGGGGTTGCAAAATGGTGATATCTTAATTTGAGCATTCCTTTTTAATTTACTGTCTATAATGTGTCTTTCCCTCATATATTATTCAGTTACCCTCAGGTAGAATTCTTTCAGAAACGGCAAGATAAGTGCTTGGTTATGTCTTCTTACTATTTTTCAAGATAACGAGTCGTTTTCCTAGCATTCTCTAAATATGATCAACGAGATTTAAGTATTATTATAAACACATGAATTAATATCTTTGACGTACTTCAATTTATTACATTTGTTCATCTTAAATTTTTATTCAGATTTACCCAGTACTGGGTAGTGAAAGCCTCTTGAAGGTGGCTTCTGAATTTTTTGGTCATGAGTCCAGTGGGCCTTTCTTGCTTCTTGATTTCTGGTAGTGGACTAGCTCTCTAGCCATAAACAGCAACAAAAACTGTACAAAATACATGCCTTTCAGATATCCAACAACATTGCATTCAGGTAGCACCGGAATACATTTCATGGCAGGAGAGATACTTACGAAGTGATCGCTTGATGCCGTGACTTTCTGCCTGGATGATTCTTCTGGATCATGGCCCAGGAAAGGGGAACCCAAGCAGAGTACAGGGCCCCCCTGGGATGAGATGATGGAGATCAGAGTTCAGGAAGCTGAGATTGCTGGTTCACAGGTAATTTCACAGGTAATGCACGCTTGGAATTTGTGGGGCAGAATGGTGGAGGGCAAGGAGCTATGTAGAGAAAGAGTTTGCCTTGAGTCTTTGTCTGAATGTTAGTCTGAACAACTATGAAAGAAAGGTAACTATCAGGAAACTATGAACTGAAAAAAAACTACTGAGGTTCCCAGAGAGCTGGGAGATATTTGAGTTCCACACAGCCTGAGTGGAAATATATCGTTGGAACCCCCAGAGCATGCAGTAGAGGCTCCAGAAAGGCCTCACCTTGGGAGTAAGGCTTCTCCAGCCCTGAAAAAAGCCACTCTAAACCCACTCTAACAAAGCATTAAAAAATACAGAATTATAAGGCTTAAACTCTTGCTCAAATTAACTGCCATCCAGAACACAGCCCAGTGATCTTGAAAGGAAGGCAGGAATCCAGACACTGGATAATATGGACCATGTCAAGCATCTGGTTAAAATTACTAGGCATGTGGAGAAGCAGGACACGTGGCCCGAGACCAGGAGAAAAATTAGTTAATAGAAACAGAGCTGTGACTTCCTAATCGTCAAACCTAAAGATTTCAATTCAGTTGTGATCTTCCTACTTGCCATCGTGTTGCATGGTGCCTAAGGCCACTCGGCTCCAGCGCTGGTTTCCATGACACCAGCCACACCTAGTTATCCACCGCTTCCACCATCACTTCTTACTCTCCTTTGCTGGCTCTTGGCTAGGCCTTATTCCTAAGTATTAGTCTTCCTCAAGGTTTTTATTTCTTTTTCCTCGTTCTGGCTGACACCAAAAGTTCTCTTGGACAGCCTCATTGACTCTTATGTCTTCAAGTAACACTTTGATTTTGCAGAAGATTCTGCTTTTATAATAATAAAAATAGTATAGTAATTCTTCTAATTATTATGCCTATATGCAGTAGACTTCATCAAACATTATTCTATAAATTATCTCCTTTGATTTTCATGAAAGTCCTGTGTGAAGGAAAATTCAGGGACTCCTTAACAAAGAAGGAAAGGAAAGCTCAGAGAGATTAAGAAAGTACTTTCTCAAGGTCACCTGTCTGGGAAAGGGTTGGCACATTCTAGAATATAGGATTTCTGTCTCTGCATACCGTGCTTTTTGCAAATCTGTAGTTTCCCCGCAAGGATTGAAAACGAGGGGGATTGTCTCATATTCAGTAGTCATGACACCTGCTGCTAAGAAATTGGTTGAGGAGTTCATTTAATTTTGAAAGAGAAAAGTCTCCTTTTTGGGCAGTGATGTGCAGACAAAGTTTCTTTGAATAATGTCTTTAAATGGACCGACGCAAAGCCTGTCAGGTGATTCCTGCACCACACTGACATTCCAAAGAGTCAGATGGCTCAGTGTGCTTTTGGCTTTCTCTCTCTGAGCAATTTGAACTATTTGTGCTCACATGTCCTATCACGGAGTTATGTGCCAATGTGGATGTTCCATTTCATTATGGACTTGGATTCTTATCTGTGTGGAAACAGGCAGGAAAATCCAGGGTAACTCCAATCTCAGGCCTTGGGTTGCTTACACTTGAATTCACTGGTATTTGCTTTCTTTATAGGCAATCCAACGCCTCATATGACAGGCATTTGTCAATGGTGATGACAGCTTCCTTCTATAGTTCATGGCCCATCATGATAGTTAACAATGTCCCTTGACCCAGGAATCTCTAGTATGCTCTCTGATGTAATCCCGTAGTTTTTGTTTGGTGTCTGACTTGGAAAGTCAAAGGGTTGGACACATTTTAACTTTCCTCAGGTTGCCTTAGCACAGTCAAATATGGGTCAAACTCTGTGGTCCTCGACAAACAAGTATATCGGTCCCACTTTCTACACACACACACACACACACACACACACATGCACACACAATCAAAAACAAAAACCGAAACACACACACAAACAAACAAACAAACAAAAACCACCCTGAGAAAACTAAATTTTTACTGAAGCTCTTTTCTATCCAGATTTATTCTATCATTCACAGTTTAAAAGTATTAATGCAAAACATAATTTAAGTTACTCTAATAACAAAATTTTAAGTGATTCAGTTATACATATATATGTATAACTATGCTACACAGTAGGTCCTTGTTGTTTATCTGTTTTATATATAGGAGTTGTATCTGTTAATCCCAAACTCTTAATTTATCCCTCCTCCCTTTGCTTTTGTAGAAAAGTATTTCACTCATTTTACATTGACTATGGTTTTATCAGATTCATTTTTAATAATTTTGGTAAAGAATGAGTGTACGCAGTGGAATAAACCATCTTGAAGCTCCCCAATGTAAGGAATCATTGCTGTCCCGAGAACCTTAGGGTATGAAAGTGATGCACTGATTGGTTGCCAGGTAGATTCAGCAGAAGTAACCTATTAAGGAAACAGGCCCTCCTTCATCACTTCCTCAGCATCTCCTTTGAATTTTCAAAATTGCTTGGAAAAGAGTAAGTTTCCTAAAAACAAAGCAAAAACCAAACCAAAAAAACCCAAAAAAACAAAAAAACAAAAAACCTCTTATTCTTTTCCTAGCAAATTGTGCCAATCCAGCCACAGCGTGAAATATTCTCAAGGTATTTGGGTCTTGCTTTCAGCCCTGAAACACTTGAGATGTAATGACCGAAGATGACCTAGAACTTTCTCAGGATAGACTCCAGCCATCGCCTTGAGTGTAAGCTCTGCAGTCCCAGTTAGGACCAACTGCTGCCTTTCTACAGAGGGAACATTGTTTTTCTTTTCTTCTTCACCACTCTTGATCAAAATAATAAAGCTTTATTTTTGGCATTTTGGGTGAAGGAGGAAAAAGATTTATAAAGCTACAGTTCAGAGTTTAAATCAGACTAAATGCTACCTGTTTTCCTTTCCAAGCTGAATTTTTCTCTCTCTCTCAAATCAGATCACTTTTAATATGAGGAAACAATTTTGTTGATGTTTCAGTAGAGAATATATCTTTCAATATTCTGTGATCCTTTCCAATTGGATCTCTATCGTTATCTTCAATATGATTTTTTAAAAACGTACTGTCAGAGAAGAAAATCCTCTATGATCTCATCATTCTGACTGCCCAGGATTTTCCTGTTACACCCTTTCACTCATTTAAATGACCTCTAACGTGTTACACTTATTCGATGTCTTGTAATGAGCACATAAAATGCCCTTGTGAACTATTGAGGTTGGAGTTTCACTTGGAAAATAATGCCAGTATTAATTCAAAGAACTTGGAAGAAACCAATTAGCTTCCTCAAATCAACTATTCAGACTTGCAGGTGGTGTTCAGGGGATTCTCGATAATGAACACTTAGCCATATTGATCTAGAAAACTCCCAATGTTACTTTGAATAAATCCCACCGCCTCTGTAGACGGGGAAGTCAGACTAAATCTGGCACCTGCTCAAACATCAACAAGAAAGGAGGTTGCCAGGCTTCCCAGCGCCTTTAGCCCATCAGTCAGACAAAACGTGTCTACTGAGTTTTCACTTTCTAAATAAAAGACTTGAAACAAAGAGACATGGTTCTGACCCCACAGGACTATAAGCATTAAAATATAAGATATAAAAAATTGCAAAACCATACTATATTGTGCCTGGATCCTTACATGCTAAAGGAGTATTAGAGGTAAACGTAGGAAGAGTTGACAGTACAGAGTGATGAGGAAAAGAGTGGAGTAAAAGACCAATGTTGGGTAGTAATGAGAGAGAAATTCTGACAGATGAGAGCATTTGAAAAATATTTTTGCAAGTGAAACCAAGGTGAATGTGGGATTAAGACCATGGTCATCACCTTTCTTTGCTTCTGTACCACAAAGGGGTCAGTTTCTCCCAAAGGACATCCCTATCATTAAAGGCGGAGGATCACAGCCAGTGAGAAACTAAAGATTCCTCTCCATCCTTATGGGTCCACTCACCCTGGCTGGTTCCAGGAAGTCCCGTCTTCCCCACTCCATTCTCTCCTCCTTTCCCAACAGTCTGCTCTGCTGACTTGAAGTCAGCAAGTTCCCAGAACTCGGGAAACGGATCATTGTAAAGAAAAGAACATAAGACCATAAGCAGAGTCATGTATGATCTGGTATCTCTATCAGGTGAAAAATGAAGAGTGGGGGAAACAATTCACTCGAACTCAAAGTGACCTTTCCAATTCTTGAAATTAGAAAGGTCATTTTGAATGAACGTTTTACAGCAGATGACGACCACGTAACGCCCTCTGACCTCTCCTGAAGACCACTCCTATTTCATTCAGTGCAAGAAGAAGAAGAGAAAAGGAGGGTGGAAGTAGGAGAAAGATGGAGAGGGAAGAGGAAGAGAATAGGTGAAGCTGCAGCCTAACTGAGATCACGTTGACGAAACTATTTCCTAAACATGAGAATTCTCTTCCATAAGAGTCGACTTTCCCACCGACTCTTCTCCGAGTCATGAGAAGTCATTGAGCTCTCCTCCCTCCACCTTCCTGTCTGCAGGTGTGGCCCCAGATGCCACCTGGGGTGCTGTCAGGTTACGTACTCTCCCCATCACACTTCTGCCTCTCAAAGATTCAGCATGTTTCCCCTTAGCTCAGAGTTGCACCCCTTGAAAGAAAACGAGTCCCACTTACTGCCAGCAATTCTACTCCTTACTCACTGTGCTGTAACTGTTCTGTAGTCATAACAGGTTTTCTCTCTCCTCTTGACAGGTGAATTCTTCCTGCTTTTCTGATGTTGGTTTATGGGATGGTTGCCCTGCACGTACCCCTTTTACAGAACCAAGAACAGAAGGGAGCAGGGGGAAAGGGTTGCAGGAAAGAAGCCCCCAAGAGTGTATAGTCACCTGACCTATTCCAGGTGGTCCTGTTTTTAATGCCCTGGGCCTCCTGGTACCAAAGGCTTGGAGGAAAATGCAGACATATCATGTTCAGTCTTCCTTACTCCAGAAAAAAAAAAATCCCAGGGAATCACAGTGCAATTATAAGTCTTATTATTCCTTAGCATTTAATAAAGCCCCCAGTGAGAGATGCTCAACATGAAATAAGCTGGTGTGGTATCTGCTCTTTGAAAAGCTGAAACTCAAAAGACAGACCAGAGTAGGCAAGTCATACAGATGGACGGAGGATTGAAGCAAATAGGGAGGAAGGGGGACCAAGACAGATGGTTAAGTCCACGGATCTCTGCTTTTTTTTCCTCCAAGAGAATTCTTCTGGGTAAGGACCACAGAACATTCTGGAAGGGGCTTTTTTTTTTTTTCTCTTTCTTTCTTTCTTTCTTTGTTTCGTTTGTTTGTTTGCATTTAATCAAGGTTTGCTGTAAACAGTGGCGCCAAGCTTCTCTTAATCATGCTTGCCATCGGGGGTTTCAATACAAAACTCCCACTTAAAATGACAACTCTACTTTGCTGAAAAACCTTTGCAACCCACTCCGTTTTACATTTTTCCTATTGGTTTTCTAAAATAGGGCTGGAAAGTGCTAATGGAGTGTTTTGGAACTCCAAGTTCTTTGTGGTTTTTTAAGTCTCTTAAAAAAAATCGGTCCTTATCACCACTAATCAGGGCTTATGTGTGACTGGAAAATTAGAAGCGTCACACGTGGCTTGCAGGAGACGCAGAGGCCTGGTCTCAGAGAGAAAACATCTAGACACTGATGTGATTACTAAGGACAGAATATTCCCCTGTACCCGTGTAGGTCTGGATGCCTTGCAAGTTATTAATAGCTATGGTGACAGGACTTTACATTATATTGTTTCCTCATCGACGAGAACAGAATGTGAGCTCTGGGGATTGTGACATGGAAACTATGTGGTTGGCTCAGTTGTGTTTTATTTTCTCCTTTTGAGGGCCTTCTGTCCTTTGTGCTTTTTACCACTGCTTGTGGGCAAACATCTCCATGGATGATGAACAAGAAATGACCTCATGGAAGCAGTCCGGGGGTGACCCTCAACTGATTTTAAATAATGTATACAGAGGGAAGGGAGGTGACCTGCTTCCCACAAGGCTGGTTTGATCCACTGAAGAGAATTAATCTGAACCTTTCTACAATGAACCCTTGGGTGGAAATGCCTGTCCCAGGAAATCCTGGCCTCAGATTTCCATCTGGGCAAAAAGAGAGCATTTTTGTTGTTACTGAGGTTGGGATTAACTCAAAAAGGGGAACAGGGTGTGGATGGCCAGACTCCCTCAGCCTCTCATACAAAAGCCAGCTCCGGGCACAGAGGGCCCTGGGCAAGGTAAAATAAAGGCATGAATGAAACCCCGAAAGGTAACATTTTCAAAAAACCTATGATGGCATAAAATAATTCACTCCCTCACTAGCTGTTTTTTTTCCTCCTTCCAGTTTTTTTTTTTAAATAGGGCTGTAGTTTTTTCAAAATTTAATTTTTATTTTATATTGGAGTATAGTTGATTTACAATATTGTGTTAGTTTCAGGTGTACAGCAAAGTGATTCAGTTATACATATACATATATTCATTCTTTTTCAGATTCTTTGGGGATAAATCAGGAGTTTGGGATTAACTTATACACACTACTGTATATAAAATAGATAATCAACAAGGACACAGGGAACTCTACTTAATATTCTGTAATAACCAGTATGGGAAAAGAATCTCCTTCCAGTTTCATTGAGATATAATTGACATACAGCATTGTTTAAGTTTTTTTTTTTTTTTTTTTTTTGGCTGCACAGCTTGTGGGATCTCAGTTCCCTGACCAGGGATTGAACCCGGGACCACGGCAGTGAGAGCTCAGAATCCTAACCACTAGGTAGCCAAGGAACTCCCCAGCACTGTTTAAGGTGTGTTACACGCTGATTTAACTTACATACATCATGAAATTCACATTCACAGTAAGTTTAGTGAACATCCATTATCTCATATAGGTACAAAATAAAAGAAAAAGAAAAGCAATATTTTTTCCTTGTGATGAGAAGTCTGAGAGTTTACTCTCTTAATAACTTTCATATATAACGCAAAGCAGGGTTAATTATATTTATCACCTTGTACATTACATCCCTAGTGTTTATTTATCTTGTAACTGGACGCTCATACCTTTTGACCGCCTTCATCCAACTCCTCCTCCCCTCCCCCACCTCTGTAAACACAAATCTGATCTCTTTTTCTCTGTTGTTTGTTTGCTTTGAAGTATAAATGACCTCCAACACTATGTTAGTTCCTGTTAGACATTAGTTTTAATGCATTTCTTTAATTGTCTATTCAAAGGGCTGTTAACTTTTGCATCTAGCACACAAAATTTAAGAATTTTTCCAAACGTAAAACAAGATTTTCCATTAAGGTAGCTCATCAGTCTGACTTTATTTCTGCTTTTTCTAGGTTTTGGATGGCATATGGTGAGATGGGGAAGCACCTGTCTCTCCTTCCATGTCTTAGAGTTAATTTATTATTATCTCCAAGCCACCTGTTCTCATAATGGCTAGATTTTGAGGCTTTAAGCCCTATTGCTGCTACTCTTTTACTCAACGGTCCAGATTGTTACATATCCAAGACCTGGAGCTCTGGATTTTTCGGTTTTTGTAAACCCTGGGACCACTGTAGACTCACCACGTAATAAATTCTCAAAAATATGAATTGTTTGATTGTATGAAGGACCTAAAGTATTCTCTTTGGAATTGTTATTTAGGAAGCCATTCATTTTGTTGTTGTTGTTGTTACTTTTTTTCCCCCCCAGTTTAATCAGGGGGAAAGATTAGCATATACAAAACAAACACATAATAGTTTTACTTGAAAAAAAAGTTAAGTCGTCTGCCTTGTTTGATTTCTGTTTTAATAACCACCTATGTGTTTAAAATGTGCAATGAGACAGCAGCTTAGGGGTCTTTTCAGTTGCTTTGATTCCAGGAACCTCTTAGGTTTTATTGGAGACTCACGCGCAAATTCTTTAAATTGCCGCTTCACCGTTCTTGCCACAATTTTAGATTTCAAAGGATCCACAAGTGTGGCCCCACTAAGAAGTGTGCATTTCAGAACCTCCTAACATCCCCACTTGGTCAGGTTGGATGTTCTTTTCTATGAAATCATCTTTTAAACCTTACTTGCAGTTTTCAAAAAGATACCATCTTGACTTTGATAAACTCTGGCACTAAGAATTCCTTGTGTTTCTTTGTCTTTTTCCTTGGGCTTGCCCGAGGCAAGGTCTAACACTGTCAAATCGTTAGGGGGGAGGGCTTTATTTACAATTTCAAATCATTTTTTTTCATCATACAAAAAGAAATGCCACGTCTTGGGAATAAGTGTCAGAGCATCCTTTGAAGACAATGTGATGGTGTTTCCAGCACAGTGAATCCTTGAAGTCACTTTCGTGTTTTGTTTCTTTAACATGTATATATTCTTAAAACTGACTATGTACCTTGGATGAGTTTCATTCTTCTCTCTGACCAGAGACAGGCCATCTCTTCTTTTGTGGTCGACCATCGCTTTTATATTTTCTGGTTGGGACAAAATAATCTTTTGGCTCTTCTATCGTGTCTTTTTCAAAACTGTCAATTATCCTATTATGATGAGAATCATAACATTTTAGAATTATTGTTCAGTAATTTACTATACATCCTCTCACCTCTCTGCCCCCCAAACACACACACACACACACACACACACACACACACCCCGACAAAAGGCAAGCTAACTACTAAGCCAGGACTTAGAACCTGGGTCCCTATAGTTTCAGCCTAATACTCCTTACGAATGAATGGGTATCAGACCCCTCCACGCAGCACATCGTAGGGACTGGCCTATTAGTTTTTATATTTCCTGGGGTAAAGTAGAATAACAGATAGGAACCATATTTATTCTTTTTCTTTCTTTGCCTCAAAGCTGTCTAAAATCACTTAGGAAAAGCAAAAGTTAAGTATTCTTTAGCTGCTCCAAGAGCTACAAGAAGTGAGTAACAAAGCAGTTAAGTCCAAAGCAGTAATTCTAGGTAAAATAATGGCAGCTAATGTTTGCATAGTCCACAAACTACATTCACATGTGCCATTCCATGTCATACTCACTTCCACTATGAGTGGTAGATTTCCTCATTACCCTTCTTTTATTGTTGAGCAGATTAGGGGTCATGACACTTGAAAGAATTTTTCACAGAAGGCAACATACTCTGACAGCAAGTTCCATTTCAGCTAACTGGATTTCTTTTCTTTTCCCTTTCCTTATTTAATTTCGTCCTTCTTTTTTGGTCAAGTGCATTTTGAATTTCACCGTCCTTTCAGTATAATCTGTTCACATTTACTGTGATTTCTGGTATTCTTAATTTATGCTTGTAATGGACCATGCTTTGGGTTTGTTTATTGATGTTTTGGGTCCTGCCTCTTTGTGATTTAGTCACAAAGTGCTTTAGATTAGTTTTCCTTTTTAGGTTTAAAATTTTTCCACTATTGGTTTAAAATGTAAACTATCTGTATCATTCCTTGGAGTGCTTCTTCTATAGTTTGAATAGAAGAGCCTCAAATTTGGTCAGCTCCTGTTTTGTGCTGACGTGAGCACTTCCTTGCGTTCTGATCACAAAAAACCACCCAGGCTCACCTCTTATTCTCTCTGCCCCGGGGGTGACATTTGCCAATTAGAAACCTAGATCTGTGTGCTTGGTGTAGTCACTGCTAATACGGTTTGTTATTTCTAGGTGCCTTCACTGGATAGAGCTGGGCTTTTTTTTTTTTAATGTTTTATTCTGAAAGCAAAATCAAATCTGAAACCGCAGAATTCTTTCTCACATTTCCTCATTCTACGTTTGTACCCTTCTTTTCTGATGATTCCCGCCAACACTAATATGTCAACTCATTTGACTGATCCTACCATGAAAGCAAAGTACTTCAGAATTATTTTCATAATACCAAGTTATCAACAGAGTTATTAAGTAAAGTTCAAGGTTTCTTTGAAATTCTTTTCGTCTTTGGACTCTATTCTATTAGAGATGTACAGTTAAAATACTCATTCAATTAATTCCTTTAATGTATGATTACATTATTATTTTGATATGCATCTTGGTTCATTTGTATCTGTATTTAATTTCAAGATACACTTTTTATTATTTTGATTAAATTTTACTTTTTAATATGTAAAACATTCAGATGTGTCAAAATTATGTAAAAAAGATACTCGGATTTATTATACCTGATTCTATTTCTTTGAGCTCACTTCTACCAATCCCCTATACAGATCTTCCTCGATATATGATGGGACTACATCCCAATAAACCCCTCGTAAGTTGAAAATATTGTGAGTTGAAAATTCATTTAATACACCTAACCTACTGAACGTGATAGCTTAGCCCAACCTAGCTTAAAAGTACTCAGAACACTTACATTAGCCTACAGCTGGGAAAAATCATCTCACACAAAGCCTATTTTATAATAAAGTGTTGAATATCTCATGTAATTTATTGAATACTGTACTGAAAGTGAAAAGAATGGTTGTCTGGGTGCAGAATTGCTGTAAGAGCATTGGTTGTTTACCCTTGTGACCCTGTGGCCCGCTGCTACTGCCCAACTTCATGAGAAATAAAATTGAAATAAAATTCAAAATTTATAGTATGGTTTAATTCGTATCATTTGTGCTTTACTGTAAAGTTGAAAAATAAGTCGAATCATCCTAAATCAGCGACCGTCTGCAATATTTTACTAAGTTTTTTTTTACTCTGATTTCCTTCTTTTCTGACATAAAATATAGCATACCACATATTTTTTTGTCGTTTGCCTTTGCCATGAGATGGTGGATCTTTGAAATCACTTCACACCAGTTTGTAGAGATCTTTCTCATTCTTTTTTTTAAAAAGATACATTTTTATAACTTTTTAATAACTTCTGAATGCTTGCAAATCTGATAGGCATCTCTTGCCAGGAGGGGAGAGGGTCATTCAGGAGTTTGGGGGTCTTTGGTTATTTAGAGTAATTTATTTCTCCCATTCATACCTGTTCTAGTATTTTGGGTCTCACATTTTTGTAACCAATGCCTTAACCTTAAGTGAGCCTGCAAACCCCTGACTTATGATCAGATGCTGATTTTTACTACATCTGCCGTATGGCTGCGAAAGATAAGCTATCCTTGAAAACAGAGAAGTTTCCTGGTCTCCCATTTCCATATGCAGAGAATGAGAAGCCCTAAGGTTTTCATTATCTACCTTTGTGATCTCTAACAGTTGAAAATGACCACACACAGCCCATAACCATTGTATTTCTCATCCTGCCACGTTTGTGACAGCAGCCGCGTAGCCCACCAAAACCAAAGCCGTTACTTCAATGGGCACTTCATTTCCCACAACTCTGGGGGACTATTTAAGTGTCTCCATCACTGGATGCCACAGAACACCAGTGTCCCATCCTTTAGTGCTAGAGGAATCTTTGTTGCCTTCAAGTCTAACAGATCAGATCAGACATTTCAGATTCTTTTTTCCCTGAGCGTCTGTCGTCTACTTCTGGTACCAGTTACTCTACTGAAGAAGGTTCAGGTGAAGGAACAGCCAACACCAGCTAGTTTCTCCCAGATTTCTCCCAGGATATTAAATGGGTTAAAGAATCTGAATTTTGGCTGAATATGACAAAAATCACAAAGATACCTCCAGAATCCGAAAGTAGCTCCAGAGCCATCGCCCCAACTGCGAAGTTGGAAAGCTGGCCCCCAGATTATCTACTCCTTGCTTGTTCAACATAGTTCTGCTTGTCCCAGTGACTGTTCTTTGGGCAAAATTTCTTTATCTTGTTGAAGTTCTTGTCTTTCGTTTCTCCGATACTTTGTGACCCTTGATGGTGCCGTGGCAGTTAGATGTTCTGCTGAATTTGTCTGTGCTGCCACCTGAGGGAAGGGGTGAATTGTGCAGCTGTGATTTCCTCCTGAGATTGTTCTCATGCAGGGGCTGGGAGGGCTGAATGGATGACCAGCACCTAGGACACTGTCTTCCTCTCTGAATGAGACGTTACAGGCACTGATCCTATCAATTCTGTGTGGCCGACAGTGGGACAAGAGGCATCATGGGTTCATATGTCTGGCTTCTCCCACTGGAGTATCCCATTAAGCCCCTTCCAGGTGGCCCCAGACCCTACCATGTGTGTCCATGACGTACTGTGGCAGGTATCCTGTATATCCTGCATCCATGTTAGGCTGTGGTTTCCTTTTGCAATTCTACTGTCCCTCTATTCTAGGCTTCTGGCATTTCTCACATTATCTGGTCCACCAAAAGTCCTACATAATGATTCAGGTATGAAAAAGAATGTTTTTATATTACGTATAGGGATTTGGGGTAGCAGAAGGATATCTTGACAGTCTGATGCCTTGAAAACACTTTCACTGGCTTTCATTCATTCATTTATGCATTATTTCGTGTATTCGTCCATTAGCAGTAGGTTGCTGCTTTCTGTGTGCCAAAGATTCTGCTAGAATCTGAGGAATAGCAAGGTCGCTCAAGCCGCCACAGTTCAGTAGAAATGTTAGAAATCATGACAGGAGCTCTAATGAAGGTGTGTGCAGAGGACTCAGAGCTTTTGGAAAGGAAGAGGAATTTAGAAGAATACAGTACATCTGAGTTTCTTTCCCATTTCTGGGGCTTTCTATATTCCACATGGCAATCGAGTCATACGCTTTTTTTAAAATTTAGTATTATATCTTATTAAATATCTACATACCACAAAAATTATTTCATTGAAAACTACCCAAGAAAGTGTAAAATCACTTAATTACTGGTTTTGTACACCTTGGTTTGGTTGAGAGACTCTTATAAGCAAATAGAAGGTATCTAATAAGTATTTACTACACTGAACAGTTTTCAGAACTCTTCTCCTCATCCCATACCTGCCCATTTATGTCTCGGTATAAATTCTGCTTTAGAAAATACTTCCATGACTCCTTTAAATAAGTTAAGTTTTCCTTTAGATTTGTTATACTACCCTGCACTTCACCTTCATAACACTTGACAACATTATTTTCGAAATAGTGGTATGTGGAATCATTTGTCTGACTTCTCTTCTCCCCACTACATTGTAACTTCTTAGCAGGAATTTTATCTGTTTGAACAAGACCACATAGGCAGAGGAGGAGCTTTAAAAATACATGTTTCGGGCTTCCCTGGTGGCGCAGTGGTTGAGAATCTGCCTGCCAATGCAGGGGACACGGGTTCGAGCCCTGGTCTGGGAAGATCCCACATGCCGCGGAGCAACTGGACCCGTGAGCCACAACTACTGAGCCTGCGCGTCTGGAGCCTGTGCTCCGTAACAAGAGAGGCCGCGACAGTGAGAGGCCCGCGCACTGCGATGAAGAGTGGCCCCCGCTCGCCGCAACTAGAGAAAGCCCTCGCACAGAAACGAAGACCCAACACAGCCAAAAATAATTAATTAATTAATTAATTAATTAATTTTTAAAAAATACATGTTTCATTTTGAGTCCATGAACTTGCTTTAGGTGTTCCATGCAGAAAAGCAAAGCATCCTCACAGAGAAAATGTCAGTGGACTTCTCTGTGAAATTTGGTACCAAACTATAAGTTCTATTTCCCAGTTGAAACATGCAGGTAGAGCGCATTACCTAACTCAGTCTCCTTCTCACGCTCATGATTAATCCAAGATGAAGGTGCAATTCCACCTCCCTTCCACTGCTCGCTCTTCTCTCTCCTCATCTGGCCGGAGAGAGGAACGGAGTCTCAGCCCTTCTCAGCTCTGTGAACTCCAAGTGGATCCGCGGACAGAGCTGCAGCTGGCGGTGGGGAACACTGCCCATTACACCTGCTGTGGTGTCACTTCTCATCAAATCAGTGCTCCCGTTTACAGTTTTAAGTGAGCAAAAGTTTTGGGACATGTCACCTGTACTCTTGTAAAGGCTGTAAAGAGGACAGGATATAAAGAGACCATCAGTAGAGATAAATTTTAAAAACCACAGAAAATAAGAAAGTATTCAGGAAGTAAACATAGGTCGAATATTTAAAAGGGCGATTTTCCGTTTTGGAATATTTGTTACAATGATTGATTTTCAAGTGGGGTCCTTCTTAGGGTAATATATTTCATGGTGTTCTCCTGTGTGGAAATGACACTGAAAGCACAGATCCCGTGGCAAACAAATTTATCAAGAGCGAATTTGTTTTCATTTCATCTGGTATTAATGGCTCCACAGGAGCCAGGGGAAGGTTTGTTCTTGATTCAGAGATGGAAATTCAAAGCAATTTGGTGTTAGGTTTAATATAAAAACCTGCAAACAAATTTTAGATGGAAACTTTGAACCAGGAATAATTAAAAGTGAAAATATCAGTATGACTGGAAACTAGCATAAAGCAAATGACTATTTAAATACTAAGAGCTGTGCTGAAAACCAAAAACTAGTGACATATAAGTTATATCTGTAAAAATCATCACCTGTATGAGCGTCACAGCCTCCAAAATCAGAGTAAAAGAAAGCAATGATTAACAGAAATGCTCTTGCAAAAAAACCCGACAATTTTTTTTTTTTTTTTTTTTTTTTTTAATTTTTATTTATTTATTTATGGCCGTGTTGGGTCTTCGTTTCTGTGCGAGGGCCCTCTCCAGCTGCGGCAAGCGGGGGCCACTCTTCATCGCGGTGCGCGGGCCCCTCACTATTGGCCTCTCTTGTTGCGGAGCACAGGCTCCAGACGCGCAGGCCCAGCAACTGCGGCTCACGGGCCCAGTCGCTCCGCGGCACGCGGGATCCTCCCAGACCAGGGCCCGAACCCGTGTCCCCTGCACTGGCAGGCAGACTCCCAACCACTGCGCCACCAGGGAAGCCCCCGACAATTTTGACTGTGGTTTTTTTTCATTATTGACCCTCTCTGAAGCCAGACTCAAGTGTACATATATAGAACTTAAAAGTTTTGGTGGACACTTGTGCCTAGAAAGACGTTTGGAATTAAGCATGAGGTGCTTCCCATGAGAACAGAGGGAGTAAGACTTATCTGTTTCCTGGTCTAATGCAGATAATAACTCTCAGCTGCCAGTTTTACCCAGAAGAAACTTTTTGGTGGCATCATTCTGCCCAGTGAGTGTCAAGGATAGTTTGTAATGTGTGCGTCATGAGTTCTTTAGCTTCAGAAGAATAAGAACGGGAAAATCCTTCAGGGGGCCATGTACACTGCAGTTAATAGCAAAACATTTCAGCTGTGTCATGGGGGTAAGGCCCTTCCGAATTAGTGGAGACTTTTGGAGCATTTGAGGACATTTCATATTTTACATACTTTTAAGGATGTCTCTGTTACAGGGAATTGAATTGTGACTCTTTCTTCCTCGGTTTCCACTAAACCTCAGTATGACAATTATTGGGACGCCACTGTGACTGTGGGACCCTTGATAACACACGCAGACTTTACAAGGGAGAGGAAGGAAAACAGGCTGGCTGTCTCCTGAGCCCTCAGCAAGACTAAAGATATGAAAAGAAATGTGAGAGGGGATCCAGGGAAGACTGACACTCCTTTGGGCAGAAGGGAAGTCCCCCTCCCCACCTTTAGGGGGGTCTGGGGTGCGTGGTAACTCTCAGTGCTGGGCTTCATGAAAGGGGCTTCACTGGGACCCCCGGGGAGCATGGGCGAACAGGAAGACACAAAGAGCTGGTACTTGGCCCAGGCCTAATGGGGCTGCAGCCCCAGGTATGACACCATGGAGCCACTGACAAGCGCCACCTCCAGGCAAGCCATGAGTCCTCCATGGACCACTCTCTGGGCTCCGATCCCATCCACCGGCTGACCTCCAAAGACCAGGAGAAAGTTGCAGCCAAGAGATGGAAGGACCCTTGGTCTCTGGATGACGGCTTGAGGTCAATGTGCAGAAGACTGGGGCTTCAGGGAGAAAATGAAAATGGAAATACAGGTTTATTGTGTGAAGCCAGTAGATTCTGTGGTTGTTTTTTAAATCAGTTAGCCTACTTGATTAATAAACATACGTAGGTGGAGACTCAAGACAACTGCTCACTAAGGAAGGCCAAATGCCAACTGTTGGGAGTGAAACTGGGAGACGTAGCAACTTGGACCTGTTTTTGTTTTTTTCTTTTTTGATTTTTGAATTTTATTTTATTTATTTTTTATACAGCAAGTTCTTATTAGTTATCCATCTTATACATATTAGTGTATACATGTCAATCCCAATCTCCCAATTCATCCACCACCACCCAACCCACAACACTTTCCCCACTTGGTGTCCATGTTTGTTCTCTACATCTGTGTCTCTATTTTCGCCCTGCAAACCGGTTCATCTGTACCATTTTTCTAGGTTCCACATATATGCGTTAATATACGATATTTGTTTTTCTCTTTCTGACTTACTTCACTCTGTATGACAGTCTCTAGATCCATCCACATCTCTACAAATGACCCAATTTCGTTCCTTTTTATGGCTGAGTAATATTCCATTGTATATATGTACCACATCTTCTTTATCCATTCATCTGTCAACGGGCATTTAGGTTGCTTCCGTGACCTGGCTATTGTAAATAGTGCTGCAATGAACACTGGGGTGCATGTGTCTTTTTGAATTATAGTTTTCTCTGGGTATATGCCCAGTAGTGGGATTGCTGGGTCATATGGTAATTCTATTTTTAGTTTTCTAAGGAACTGTTGTCCATAGTGGTTGTATCAATTTACATTCCCACCAACAGTGCGAGAGAGTTCCCTTTTCTCCACACCCTCTCCAGCATTTGTTGTTTGTAGATTTTCTGATGATGCCCATTCTAACTGTTGTGAGGTGACACCTCATTGTAGTTTTGATTTGCATTTCTCTAATAATTAGTGATGTTGAGCAGCTTTTCATGTGCTTCTTGGCCATCGGTATGTCTTCTTTGGAGAAATGTCTATTTAGGTCTTCTGCCCATTTTTGGATTGGGTTGTTTGTTTTTTTAATATTGAGCTGCTTGAGCTGTTTATATATTTTGGAGATTAATCCTTTGTCCATTGATTCATTTGCAAATATTTTCTCCCATTCTGAGGGTTGTCTTTTTGTCTGGTTTGTAGTTTCCTTTGCTTTGCAAAAGCTTTGAAGTTTCATTAGGTCCCATTTGTTTAGTTTTGTTTTTATTTCCATTACTCTAGGAGGTGGATCAAAAAAGATCTTGCTGTGATTTATGTCAAAGAGTGTTCTTCCTGTGTTTTCTTCTAAGAGTTTTATAGTGTCCCATCTTACATTTAGGTCTCTAATCCATTTTGAGTTTATTTTTGTGTATGGTGTTAGGGAGTGTTCTAATTTCGTTCTTATACATGTAGCTGTCAAGTTTTCCCAGCACCACTTATTGAAGAGACTGTCTTTTCTCCATTGTATATCCTTGCCTCCTTTATCATAGATTAGTTGACCATAGGTGTGTGGCTTTATCTCTGGGCTTTCTATCCTGTTCCGTTGATCTATGTTTCTGTTTTTGTGCCATTACCATATTGTCTTGATTACTGTAGCTTTATAGTATAGTCTGAAGTCAGGGAGTCTGATTCCTCCAGCTCCGTTTTTTTCCCTCAAGACTGCTTTGCCTATTCGGGGTCTTTTGTGTCTCCATACAAATTTTAAGATTTTTTGTTCTAGTTCTGTAAAAAATGCCACTGGTAATTTGATAGGGATTGCACTGAATCTGTAGATTGCTTTGGGTAGTATAGTCATTTTCACAATATTGATTCTTCCAATCCAAGAACATGGTATATCCCTCCATCTGTTTGTGTCATCTTTGATTTCTTTCATCAGTGGCTTATAGTTTTCTGAGTACAGGTCTTTTACTTCCCTAGGTTGGTTTATTCCTAGGTATTTTATTCTTTTTGTTGCAATGGTGAATGGGATTGTTTCCTTAATTTCTCTTTCTGAACTTTTGTTGTTAGTGTATAGGAATGCAAGAGATTTCTGTGCGTTAATTTTGTATCCTGCAACTTTACCAAACTTGGACCTTTAATGAGGTTTTTCTTAGAGTCATTGTGAGCCAACTTTTGGCTTTTGGATGCTCTGGGCACCAAGCATTCCATCTTTGTAGGGTTTGCCTTTCACCAGGGGCTGGAAGGTGGGTGTTCCTGGTGTCCAGTAGTTATGCAATGTCACCTTGAATTCCCTACTTCCCTGCCCTTGACAGCCTTCAGGAGCTGAGGTCACGACTATGTGGATTTCCTGTGGCTTCTCGTCTCTTCTGCTAGGCAACTTTTCTTGCTTTTTAAAATATGGAATATTATCCCCTTATAACAGCTTCAGAGCCCAAGGGAATGACAACAGTTCTCCAAATGCAGAATTTTCTGAAGAACCCTTTCCCCTACAACACACATGTATGTACAGCCTATTTATATAAAAAAGTATCCAAAACGCTTAATATTTTGCAGTATTAAGATTGATTATTTTATTCAACAATAATGTGGGTGCACCACAACAAGGAATTTGCTGGGTGGACCAGTTCTGATTATCATATAAGACCTGGTTTGATGCAATTCAGCTTAATAGAGCCCTCAAGATAGGTTCAGTAGGAAAACCACTCTTCACAATGTGACAGAATTTATACACTTTCAACCATTGTTTTAGATCAGGGACCTCCAGCCTCTTTGTTTGCAGAAATCTTAAAAGATCAAAACCTCCAATTGAATTTGGTTTTATTCCATTTTTCTTTAGAGATTTGAACTTCCCCCTTTGGAATTTATCAATAGTTTCATTCTCTTTCATTTTCTTTAGACTTTAGAAACTAAGGGGTGACATCAGGAAAATGTCATCTGGGCCAGCTCTGGAGCCTTCTTTTGAAGCAGCACACGCTCCCTGGGGCTGTAGGAAAAGGCAAGCTAGCAGATATGCCAGGATGTCTGTCGATGACTAATTCAAAGGAAAGAGAAGACACATCTGATGCATTCTTATTATAAAACAAAAATTGAAATAAATGCATAGATTTATTCACCTTTGATATTTTCTTATGAGAAAACCTCAAGATTTTCTTCTGCCATTGTAATGATCTGGTAAACGACATAAAATCCAGGTTATATTGTGCTGTCAGATCATACAAAAATGATATTTTAGACATAGATTTTTTTTTAAAAGTCTGAAAAGTGATCTGAGAAATTAGAACAGGTGATAGAGATGTATTATAGGCAATCCAATAAGACTTACCCTTTGAAAAAGTCATCTTTAAAGTTTTACAAAGCATCCTGGATTTTAGAGAAACTTACTGAAACCACAATAATGGAACATCCCAGGGGTCCACGGTACTTAGGTAAAGAGAAAAACTACAAAGGTAATTCTTCCAGGCTGTAACTCAGCATGCTACAACCCCTTGCTAGGTGGGTAACTTTGTAACTCATATGGGTAGAACATTGTAGAATTTGTTTGATAAAGTCATTGCTTAGGAATAAGATGTAAAGGAAGTACAATGGGGATAAAGAATATATTTTTCAGTTTTTTGAAAGCAGTGCTACTGTTTTGGGAAACCATGAACATTGTGGAGTATATACCATTGCACAATAAATAGAAATATTATGGCTCTCATCTCCATTACCTGGATTTTTATGTGAAGCTAAAAGCAATTTGAAAAATGTAATGAAATTACATTGAACTTTTACTTGGAACACCGTGTTTGTTTGGTTTTTTTTCCAGCTTTGAATGTTTTTGTTGAAAATTTCCCAATGAGAATTAAAATAAAAATAAAACTTTTTAACTTCTAACTAAAGACATACATTTAAAAGTTGGGACAAAATTAGCAGTGCAGAGTAATAGCGAGGGGGTAAAATGTGTCCCATTGTAGAATGTTATTATGTAATAACTTCACGTCCTTTACTGTGATAGGAGTTGAGTTTGATGTCTGGCTGAAAATGGACAGGAATAGAATTTTCTCAGAAATGTATCCAACTTTCTAGACTATGGAATTCAGAATATACTTTTTGTCCAAGTTGTGTAATGTTTCTGTGTGAAGTTCATTTACAAATCTAAGATTTTAATCGGCTGTTGCTTTCATTGGGTAGCATAATTCTACTAAATTATATGCCACTATTTAAGAATACTAATGATATATTTTTCCACTGTGGAAAATGCATTTTAAATCATTTTAACCCACTATGAACATTTTTTTTTTTTTTTTAAAACAGCTAAGGGTCTGGCTTTTTTTTTTTTTTTTTTTTTAATTATTAGCACCTTTAATTATTTATTTATTTATTTATTTATTTGTCTGTGTTGGGTCTTCGTTTCTGTGCGAGGGCTTCCTCTAGTTGCGGCAAGCGGGAGCCACTCTTCATCGCGGTGCGCGGGCCTCTCACCATCGCGGCCTCTCTTGTTGCGGAGCACAGGCTCCAGACGCGCAGGCTCAGTAGTTGTGGCTCACGGGCCCAGTTGCTCCGCGGCATGTGGGATCCTCCCAGACCAGGGCTCGAACCCGTGTGCCCTGCATTGGCAGGCAGATTCTCAACCACTGCGCCACCAGGGAAGCCCTGAACATTTTGATAGTAGTTTTTAGAGCCCTCTCATAAAGCATTTTTTTAAAGCAATAAGACTGGGCAGTGTCTTAACATAGGGTAATAATTCACACCAATTATGTCGCTAAATATAAGGTCTCAGGCCTGATAATATATCATAATTCATACCTTATGGTCTGATAGCAATTAAAATACTGTCATTAAATATATTGCAAACATACACAATTGTTGAAATCTTGCTTATGTGGAGTAACATTCCGTGCTTTATTACCCGGAATGGCACTCCTGTTTATTATCTTGACAATGTTATAATTGTTAGAGAACCACTCTGAGAGTACCTTTAATATCCCCACAGACTTGGACTTTATCTCATATTATTTTGACTATTATTGTTGTTAATACTCTCCTGGCTATGAAATGCTTTGAGTCTGAGCTGATTTTTCCATCATATAAGTGGAACAGGTACAATCAGCTGGTTGTAAGCTACTGATGAACACACACCGAAATCTCTCCACTGTGGAGAGCAGAAAGCAATGCACAAAATGCTGTACTTACTGAGTCAGGAGACTGTGTGTCAGAAAATCTTCAAGGGGTTTGGCCTTTCGCTCTGGAAGATGCACAACCTTAGATGAGACAAAGGGATTACTAAACAGACTAAATATTTACTATTGCCTGATGCTTGAGTACGTGATGGTCAGGATCAGGTTATAACTACACAAGCCCCACACTGTGACCAGGTTAATAGAACAGAGAGTGTGCCATTTGGATCCATATGTGCCTGGGTGGCTTGCTTCATGTACACCTTCCCTGTAATAGGCTTCCATCAGAGTTTCACACAGCGGTGTACCCCCCAAAAGATCATTTAGTGAAGTTTTTCAAGATAGACTTCCATACAATAAGTATAAAATTTCTGTCTATCAAGTTAAAATGGCATGAGCTTTGGAATCATAAAGATGAGGGTTTATATTCTGACAGCCTCCTTAAAACTCTGAGCTTCAACTTCAGGGACGGTACCCAGATTATGAGAATTATCAGGAAGGCATATGTCAGTGTCAGGGTTGGAATACTATGTGCAAAGCAACCAAAACAGTCACAGCAAGTGCTCAATGAACATTTGCAACAAGTTCTCACAAGTCGAATTCCTGGACGGTTCACTTTTCATTCTGGTCTAAATAAAAACACCGTGTGTGTTAGCAGGAGAAATCCAGTTCCCACTTTTAATGCAACCAACGTCATGAAGTGCCTACAATGTGAAAGTTTGGCCAAGGAGGCAGGTGTCTCAAGGGAATTGGTGTCGCAGTTACTTAGGGACTGGGGTTAGGAGGTTGGATGTCGGGGAGAGTGCGAAGAAAGAGCAGGGAGTGAGGCTCGGTGGCTGTCCAGCTGGCGGTCGGGCGGACACCCCCTGAACTTGTTGGGTGACATCAGTCCTGTTGCCACTTAACCATGTCTCAACTACATCTTTTAATTTTCTGCATTCTGATGCTTCCACATCTGTCCCTGGCTGAGGCTGAAGGAACTGCCCCACCCAGGGCTGGCCAAGTCCCAGAGATAGAAGAAAACCCCGACCCTTCCAGAGCCCACGGCCCATCCACCGCCTTCAATCCATCTCTCCCACTCCAGGCCACTATCCCCCCACCCGGGGCCAGCAACCAGAGGACCGGGGCAGCCTCTGTGCCCGAGAGCGACTGAAACCATCCAAGCCCGTCAGTCCACACGTGCACACCCACCTCGCCCGTTCCTTCCCAGGAAACCACAGGAAAAGCTCCAGCCCACCAGCTCCCCTGTTTCCTCTGCCTCTGGCCGCGCCCAGGTGCTTCTCCGTGTGGCCTCCCTGGCTCGGTGTGGGACCTGTGAGCATCACAGATCATCCTTTCAATGGAAGTCCTCTCCTGATTTACTGGCCGATTAGTATTCCTAAATAATTAACATATTTTTCCTACAACTGACATAGGCCTACCTGGTAGTTATGTATGAATAACCATAAAAATCTTCCTTTTAAAACAAACCGTAGATCCTAAAGTTTGCAAGATGCTGTGAGAAGAACACACGAACAGAGGTCTCCTTGCTGCTACTGATCTGATCCAGAAACGGAAGTGTTTGTGGAAAACAACAGTGGCACATAAATAACACCACAGAAGAACAGAGTTGTACCCTTTTATTGGCACAGTAACTTTGCAAAGGCTGGTATGAAAACAAAGTTCCAAGGAGCAAGACACCACGGTCTGAGGCCAACAGAAGCGCATGGATAAGCAAGGCAGGCGCATCACAGGAGGGCTGAGGACATGGAGCGGGTGAGACACGCAGTGGAGCTCAGAGAGGACAAGCGTCTTGTGGGGCAGCACCACGGCTCGGACCGGCACATCTCAGCACGCTTATCGGTACCGCGTAGACCTTTGGATGGATATGCCCCCTGCACACCCCCAGCTCCCCATGAATCTGAAGCCATATGCATTTAAGGGGGTGCCGCCTCATTTCCTGTAACCTCTACTGAAGTCAGGGTATGAGATTTCAATCAAGAGCTCACAGCCCGTGTGCCTGGAACCACAGGGCACAGGAAGGAACCGTCTCCTGATCAGTGAATGAAACACAAGACATCGGACTCCAGCTGTACGTTTGCAGAGCTTGGAACGGTGAAGCTAAAACAACAACACAGCCTCGGGATTTTTCGGTAGTCTACATTAAACAAAAAGGTATGTAGGAAAAGAAGAGTTCTGGAAATGATTTTTTAAAGTCTGTATTTTGAAGAAAGGGAGCAGCACCGATTGCATAAAATTATAAAATCCAATAACAAACATGTAGGTCATTAACGGGATTGTAATGCCAATAAAACGCAAACACCTACAAAGAAATAAAACCTAGGTCCTGGAGAGTGTATGAGAGTAAAATGACTGGAGGGCAAGAAGCAAGTGGTCAGACCCTATAGAAACCACTCTGCGGTGTAGGCGTCCCCCTCCTCCGTCGTCCTCTCCCTGCTCATCCGCGCTTTGTCCGGCCTTTCTCTCGCTACCTGGGGGCAGCACGGCCCTAGGACCACAGAGCCTGAAGATCAGAGTGCATCCCCGCAGAACGGGTGAGACAACACAGACACACACACAGAGACACGCACACTCACACACCCAGGGAATCTCGTGTATTTAACTGGGCTGTCCTGTGCTTTTCGTGTAGATGCGGACAGAGCCCCTAGCGTGTACCAGGGGCAGCCTCTGTCTGTGAACCTGGCATCCCCAGGCAGCGAGTCTGCAGTCGGGGCCCATCACAGGGTAGTGTCCCAGAACTTGGGGGGCGGCCTGCTGCAGGAGGCCCCCTCGGGCTTCTTCAGGAGCGTGGGCTTCTTGCACGGAGGTGGCGGAGGTGCCCTGGGCTCCGCGTGGTGCAGGATCTGTGGCCAGTCTTCTCTCTCCTCGCAGAGTTTCCGCCTCCAGTCCAGGAGTTCCCGAAGGGCCACGCTCTCATTCTCGGACAGCCTCAGCTGATGGATTACCTGGGGGAGGGAAGCAGGGGAGGGAAAGAGGAGCATCAGATACTGTGAATGCATGAGAAGTATAAGAGCACCACCTGGATGCCAAGGCTCTGACGGGGTGGAAAGAGACCTTGGACGTCCCCTCTAGAAACTCTTGGCTCTGCTGCCCTGGGAAACGGCATCCAAAGCAGGTTGGCTGTGAGTTGCCGAATTAGGAGGATGAATGGAACTTGGAAATCAATTAGGGTAAATACCCTGGGGAACAGGTGATGTACCTCCAGTGATACAGGAAGGAATCACATGTCTGTTTGCCCTTTGCCCTCTCTTGCTATATACATCCTTACGACATCTTGGACTTTTTCTTCATTGAATGTATCACGATTGTAATTCTGTCTATAACAGATGTTTCTGGATTTCTTCAGCTGCATCCCACTCCAGGATCCACCCCTCTGTCTACGCACAGTTACTAGTCAACACCTTTTAAGCTCATGTGACCCCAACTCTGACCATTACGCATTAGCCCCAGGAATCCACAGACATGGGAACTTCAGGGATCTTTGCAGGAGGGCATCACCGCGTGCAAGTGTATCGGCTGCTCGGTCTGGCTTCCTTGGAGTCCCTGAAGAGAGGCAGAGCTTGCCCCCAGGGACAGCTAGGGCATGTGGGGACGGGCAGGCTACACGCTGTGGGCTCTGCCCTCTGCCAGCGGCCAGTCATCTGGAGCAGCTGCACGCTGCAGAAACCAAATTTTCCGTCAATTCTGTAGTGAGTATGCTGGTTTAACAAAATGAGATTCTGGACATCAGAATGGGACTACTGGGGAGAATTCAGAGGGAACGAGATGGCCTCAAGGCACCTACTACTTTGTTCCCACATCACTTCCATCCTTTCCATCAAGATAAATGAGAATAAAACAAAGCAGGGCATGGTGGTTGGCTTATGTGAGGATAGTCACTTGAAAACAACAAGGCCATCCATGTTCCATAGAATTCTAAAGCCAACATCCTCACCTGGACACCCAAGCCTCTTGTTTACCTGAGGAAGAAGATTTTAAAGCCTAGAATCACAGAAATGGGCTGAATATCAAGAAACAATGTTAAAACACAGAAGCTGGGAGGTCAAACCCATACCTGAAGTACGTAACTAGATTTCTGGGCTGGTTATTAGGAAAATGAATTTCTCCCAATTGAAGCTTAGACAACCAGTGTGCAAAACAGGCCTGTGATCGTCCAATCCCCAAAGCAACCTCCAGGCACTGATAGAAAGTGAGTGGCTAAAGCAGTATACCCCCCTTAAAAGGGGGTTTCTCTCTAGTCTCCAGGACTGCACCAGAATGACCTGGAAGTCAGAATTCTCCTGCTGGGAGACTCTTGTGGAAGCCAGATTGCCTCTACTGTCAGGGAAGTGAGCCAAGAGAGCCGGGTGGAGGGTGTGCATAAAATTAGTTATTTAGTAAACGCTTCAGAATGGTAAAGATGCATCAGTACTTTTCTAAGCCCCTTACAAATATTAACTCATGCAACGCTCCCAAGAGCTCTACAAAGCAGTGCTAGCATTTGGCGGATGAGGAAATTGAGGCACAGAGAGGCTAAGTCATCTGCCCAAAGTCACATGGAAAATGGTGGAACCAGGAGGTCTGGTTCCAGAGTCTGTCTTCCTATTGCCCCACAGTGCTTGTCATTTGCCCAATAGCCGGTGTCCAGGACCTGATATACGCCAAAGACCAGCGTCCCTATATCATCTTCCTCTTTACTTCTTTTTCTCATTGGGATTTGAGTGAAATCTGTGTGTTTCTTTCACTAACGTATCTTAGTTCCTCTATTTTCTCCACTAGTGGATGCTGTGTTGATTACATTTAGCTTCAGTCTCGTTTCCTCATTGGATATTGAATATGTGTATACATGTTCCTTGGCACACTCAGCATATAATAGCCATCTCTGAAAAATACAGTCCTTGGACTTATTCTTATGAGAGAATATTTAATTGATCATCTCAGTAGATTATTTTCCCAACACTTCCTTGAGATACCATCTTTCTGAAGTAACACAACTTAATACTGATCTATTTAGAAACAGAACAAGGAACTTCTACTTCTGCCTAGGATGTTTAGGTCATGACAGGTTACTGCTCCCATTGCAAAAGTGCAAAAATGGGCTACATTACCAAAAATCATAATTTTGAAACACCAGAAAGCTCTGGCAAAACTTTGAACTAGAGAAACTAAAATCCTGGATGGGAAGAATCTTTCTGAGTGAATAGATAATCAAATAATTAACAGCTACTATTTTTTTCTCCTGGGGACATTTGCTAATTCTGAATTCTTCTGTAGGTCTAGAGAGCCCTTTCTAAAAGAAAGAAAGTCCATACCATATTTTGCAGTTGCATGGGAACAAGAGACACAATTTGAAAACCTGAGGACCCTCAAATGCATGGTCATTTTCCCCAAAGGACATTTGTTGAGTTCTTCAACTATATGAGCGAGTGGTGCCTTGAGTCAAGAGCTTATAAAAAAGCAGAGTAAAATCTCCTATAGTGATAGAGGTGCTTCGGAAGCAAAAGTATGAAAGGGGAGATGACAGCCTCAAGCGCGTGACTAGTCTCATCTTCAAGACTTGCAGATTTTGAAACTGAGTGGGGTGCACAGCTGAATGGGGCCAGGGGCTCTGAAGGGCAGAGCTGGAGCTACTGTAATGTTTCAGTGCTGATGAACAAACACCTGTCAGGTTCTCAGTGCAGCCT
The DNA here is from genome assembly GCF_965194825.1 of Balaenoptera physalus. Classification (NCBI taxonomy): domain Eukaryota; kingdom Metazoa; phylum Chordata; class Mammalia; order Artiodactyla; family Balaenopteridae; genus Balaenoptera; species Balaenoptera physalus. Next base: position 3,388,109 of record NC_138899.1, read on the forward strand.
GAGGATGAGGGGAGAACCAGAGGGAGGCTGGTTTTCCATCACTGTGGAATATTTGATTGGATTGAGGTGACCACCTCTTACCTTTGCTTCCTAACACAGGATGGTGGAATCGCCTCAGGTAGAAAACATCGTCAGTAGTGTCTATAGTTTGTTTACACACAATGCTTAGCATGCAATTAGAAATTACTATACATGGGAAGAGACAAGGAAATCTACCCCAAATCAAAAGATAAAACAGATTCACAAATGATCCAGGTTTAGAGTTAGCAGATAAAGACTTTAAAATACCTGTGATTAAATGTTTAAAAGGACAGAGAAAAAGATGGACAAATGAAAGATATAGCAGAGTAGACATAAACAGAAAAGGAGTAGCAGAAGTATTGATAGAAGAGATATAAAGAAAGTGGCAAAGCAATATTCAGAGATAAGTTTCCAAAACTTGTGAATGGCACCCACATACATATTAAGAAGTTTGGTAAACCACGATAAATACACTCCACCATCAACAATAAGAAAAGAAGGCAGATCATATTAAAAATGCCAAAGGTCAATGACAAAGAAAAATGTTTTCAAAATCTACAAGAAAAAACACAATACCTTCAAGGGAGCAACAATGAGAATGAAAGCTGACTTCTAAACAGAAATACTGGAAGCCAGCAAACAATGAATCACAAGTTAAAGTACTGAAAGAAAGTAATTCAACCTAGGATTCTAGACTCAAAAAAAAGTATCCCTCAAAAATGAAAGTGAGGGCTTCCCTGGTGGCGCAGTGGTTGAGAATCTGCCTGCTAATGCAGGGGACACGGGTTCGAGCCCTGGTCTGGGAAGATCCCACATGCCGCGGAGCAGCTAGGCCCGTGAGCCACAATTACTGAGCCTGCGCGTCTGGAGCCTGTGCTCCGCAACAAGAGAGGCCGCGATGGTGGGAGGCCCGAGCACCGCGGTGAAGAGTGGCCCCCGCTTGCCGCAACTAGAGAAAGCCCTCGCACAGAAACGAAGACCCAACACAGCCAAAAATAAAAATACATATACAAATAAATAAATAAATAAAAGATTACTATTAAAAAAATAAAAAATGAAAGTGAAATAAAATGTTTTTGGACAAACAAGAACGAGGAAGTTTGCTATCACAGGTCTTGATTATTTTTTTTAAGGTGAAGAAAATGATCCTAGCTGAAAAAAAAAAAAGGAAATTTAAGAGAGGATTAAGGACACTGGAATTAAATCCATGGGTAAATACAAGTTATGCGTTTGGAAAATGTCTTATAGACTTTAAGTCGTATGTAGAACAACGCGCCAACAATAACTGCAAAAGTCAGGAGGGGTTACATGGAGTTCAGAGGTTCTGAGGTTCTAGCAGCATTAGGAAAATGACAGAAGTAATACAATTTAAGATGAAATAAATCAAGGATTCATGCTTTATTCTCTAGGAACGTACAAAAAGAATAATAATAGAATGTGTAATTAATAAATTATTATGAAATAATAAATTTCAATTAATCTAAAAGAAAGATGCAAATATCTATATCTATATCTATGTCTGTATCCATAAATGGAGGCCAATTCCTAACAAAAAGAGTAAAGCATAAAAACAGAATCCAAATCTCCACCCCGCAGTTGGTGCTGTTCTTCTGCAGCTGGCTGGCATGTGCTGTATTTATTTTCATGCTGTTGTGACCACACACTCTGTCCTCTTATCAACCACAAAATGCACCTATTCTATAGTTATTCTCAATCCTAAACTCTTTTCAGCAGCTTTTCATAATGACCAAAAATATACACTAGGTGTGACCCTCTGCTGAGACCTTCGTTAACAGGAAAGATTTAGAGATGGAGTCACTCCACAGAAGCAGCCCAATCTACTGAGAGTGACTTTCAGGAGCTGCTGATCTGAATTAGGCTTGTGGGGAGGGATTTTGACATAAAATGTCCCAAATCCCCTGAGTCACTGCTTCACTGAAAAAAAAAAAAAAAAGCTCTCTATCCTTTCAAAGCTTCTCAACGTTTACTAAAAATATCTGAATTCCCAAGCACATTATAAAAGGTGAAACTTATACATACAAAGCATTAGAAAGCACTTTCTTAATGAGGGTATCGATGTCTTGAATAATGTAGTGGGTACAGAAGAACACCATCTTTGAATCAACCACCAAGAGCTCTCCATGCTTCCTTAAGAAGCAAAAATTTGACTGATGTTTGCAATAATCAAACTAATGCTCAGAATACACTCTCTTTTTGAGAGATCCCATGAAACTTTGTATTACAGAGATTAATAGGTATTGAGTAAAATCTAATAGGTATAGAAAGGTAGCTGCTGGAATGGCATAAATGAGATGCTAAAATATTAACATTATTGATCTCCATTTAAAAAAAACACAAGGAACCTTCACAGGTTATGCCTTAAATGAAGGTTAAAATTCTGGGTAAGGATATTTGATAGGTCACTACTTTCAACACAATGAAGTTCGAAGGGTAGTTTAAAATAATGATCTGTGAGATAATGAACGGATGAGAAGATGAGGACAGGATGCCCTGACTAATGATGGTTAATCTGCTTTATTTAGATTTATTAAATGTATCAGGTTATGAGGCACAAGAGTCATATTTGTCACAGGCAGTGAAAGAGCTTTACTATTTTAGAATAGCAACCAAATACAGCTATGAATGTTATTTAAATTGTGGTCAAGAAATAGATGAGGAAAAAAAGTATCTGCAATATTATCTAGCACGGTAAAAACATCTAAATCAGTGTTTTGTCATTCTTTAAATTTCATGTCCTATCTGTAGTAACAAAAACCATTACAGCTTCCCTTACCATTATTTGTTATTTCACAACAAATTAAATATTATCATTAAAAAGGCAATAATGATTTTGTAACACAAAATAGCTTTGGTATCGAAAGGGAACCATTTCTTTTCATAAAGAGAAGCGACTCTGGTGCTTAAGGATGCCGCTGGCAGTGTGGGCCTGGAGTCAGCTGGCTTCACCCAGGTCTCATTGATCCTGATTTGTTTGGAGATTAAAGGATGTCATATTGGTGTCTTTTAACTTAAATCCTGCTCCCCATTGCTTTAAAAGCTATATCTACAGCCCATGCCACCACTTCAGATAGTTACTTCCTTACTTATTTTATTTTCTGGCATGTTTATAGACTAGTGTTTGTACATGAAAACATTCTCTTTCAGAACCAGAAGGCAAGAGCTGTAGCTGGGAAAGTAAGAAGTGTTCCACACCTAGGAACCTCTGGGTTCTACGTGGTACCACCTTTGTGTGCCATGAAAATGACTAAAGCCCTGCTTTTAAAGGAATTTTTAGACATGCCAATGACGTCAGTGCCTTAACATGCTGCACGGGGCATGGAGATGGAGTAGGTCAACGAGAGGGAGGTTTTTTAAAAAATTTTTTTCACTGTTTACCTGGGGAAGGGGGCGTTATGGAGGAAGGTCTGGAGAGACTTCACAGAGGTGGTAACTTTGATCTGAATTTTGAAAAATGAAATGGGCACCGGGTAGAAAGGGGGAAAGAAGGCACTTCCACGGGGCTTGATGTAGACAAGCACCAGTAATGACACTGAACTTCATTCTCTAACAGGGAATCACAAACCCACGGGGACTTTGATTCTGGTGTGAACAGGTGTGGGATGGTTGACAAACCAGGACTCTCCAGCCAGGGTGCCTGGAGTGGAATCCTGAATCTGGCACCCGATGGCTGTGTAACCTTAAGCAAGCCCATCAGCTTCCTCACCTGTAACGCGGGTGCACAGTAATCCTCTACCTCAAAAGGACGGATCTGGGCTACTTAAGAGGGCCCTAAAAATGTAATTAGTGCTCTATAAACGCGGGCGATCATGACTGTGTCATGGTTAACTCTTTGACTTGAGAAAATCCCTAAACATTCTGAATTATGATTATCCTGATGACTCAATCAGATAATGTTAAAGGAAAGTACTTCTCACAATTTGTGGCCCCATAAAAATATACAATAGTCTTTTCCTTCCTTAGTAACAAGAAGATTTCAAAATACTGAGCAACACGCTAGACTTATAACATAACTAGGGTTTATATATGATTTACAACTAAAGAAAGTTATGCAAGAAGAAGGTCTAGAAGTTTTTTGAATTTTAGAGTAAGATATAAAGGGCAGTAGTGAGTAGCTGAAACAACAGTTAAATGTTTTGGAAACTGGGATTTGTATATGTATTTTCAGGGCTCCTCAAGTTCTTGGGACAGCCTCAAATTTTTTGCTTTTTTATTTGTATGTGCTTTGGATCACTTGAATACCTACTTTTTAAGCTAGCGCTCAGTGAGATTTAATTTTCTGACTTCGGTTTTTATTTACAAGCAGATTGACACAGGTAATATTGTTTATCTTGTTTCAGGTTAATGAGAAAAAGGTAGATGGATTTGGTGTTCAAATAAGGCACTTTCCTCCAATAAAAAGCTAAGTGATTTGACATCATAGGGTAGGTTGCCTAGCAGTTCAAATAGAAGTGATAGACTGGGACCAATCAAAGGCACAAGATGGCAGATCTGTACCAAAGTTCATGGATTTGAGTCAGTGCCAGATTCATATTTTCTACAGTAATTTCAGCTAAAGAAAATCATACCTAACATAAATGTTGTGAATGTTAATGTTTTCTTGCTTTTGTAGGTTTTTGTTTCACTCAGTTTGTAAATTGGTTTTGATTTTATAGCTGTAGTAAAAGCTAAAAGGATAAAGAGATTTTACGTAATGATATGTGTATACACTTAATTAACATTATAATGAAATAATTTAAGAAATGTTAAGAGTCAAGGATGACTTTTTATTATTTAAAAAGGGTCATATATATTATAATATACAAGTGGGGGGAAAACGCTGATCTAAGTGGGTAGAATTCCCTGTAAGTAAAATTAGTCACTGCTTGACAAGACTATGGGTGTCCTTTAGAGTCTAAAACTGGTAAATTAGTAAATTAATCTCTGCCCAGCACAATGCATCCAATGCACTTACGTAGAGGGTCTGGATGGAGTCAGTGTATGAATGCCAAGATGCATGTTTGAGAAAAGGGACAAATGTCATCACGGTGTATTAGACTTGTGGTTTCACTTTTTTGTAAACTTGGGGGGCAATTGAGCACCACACCTCCGTCAATTCCTGGGAAGGGAAAGGAAGAGAGTGCCTTTGAGCAATGCCAGACGGACTGTGGATGAATTCTCAGACTTGAGATGTAATTCACATCTCACAGATTCAGATAAGACCCTTTCAAACACTTTAAAGCCCTGGGAACGTACTAAAAATGCTCTGCTGCTCTGAAATCACACAGGGTGTGAGGCGTCCCGGACTCATTAGTTACTCTGAATTCAGACCTGCCTACATGGGTTTGAATGGTTGGTGAGAGGGGTCATTGAAGAGCGTGGGACAGTCACCCTAGACTTCAGGGTGGCCAAACGATGCAATGCCTCGAGCAATCAAATAGGCTTATCCTATTCTACCGTCTGAATGTGTGTCCCCCAGATTCACATGTTGGGGTCCTACACCCAAAGTGATGGTATTTGGAATAAGGCTTTTGGGAGGTGATTGGGTCATGAGGGTGGAGCCCTCATGAATGGGATTAGTGCTCTTATAAAAGAGACCTCACAGAGCTCCCTCACCCTTTCTGCCCTGTAAGGACACAGCCAGAAGTCTGTGACCTGAAAAACAGACTTCACCCAACCACTCTGGCACCCTGATCTCAGACTTCCAGCCTCCAGAACTGTGAGAAATAGAATTCTGTTGTTTATAAGCCACCCAGTCTGTGGCATTTTGTTACAGCAGCCAGAATGGACTAAGACATCTTATGCCCAGAATTATTATTTTTGGATGTCATGGGGAAAAATGGTACTATTCTATAACAGGTGCAAAACTCAGGCTTCTAGAAAAGGGCACACACTATCTGTCAGCTTAAATGTCTTTGAAAACAAATTGTTTGGTGGAGGATCTAATAATACACTTGGAAATTATTCTGTGATTTTTATTTGAAAATTTGACACCTGGAAGAGATCTGGAAACTTCAGAGCTTAGGGTCCACTTGGATTAAGTATTTACTGGGAGCTGAGATAATGTGACTCCTCCAGCACCACTGGAAAGCAACACCTGAGTCACTGCAGGTAGGCTGCACTTAAGGGGTGGTCAGCATTTTAAACTGACACCCTCCTGTCAGTTTAGACCCCCTAAAATGTGGCCTGGCTTGCATATATAGCTCCACTTTCTCCATTCTGCCCTTATGGAAGGATGGAGCAAGGGAGGAGCTAAGCCATCCATGTTCAGTAAACAGCCATGCCTCTGATCAGCCCATGTCAAGCTCCCAGAACATGTGAACAGACACATAGATGATCACAGTCTGAAGTCATTTCCCTATGGGCTAGGATACTCATCCTGGAACAAAATCCCTTCCTTTCAGCAGATTTTTAACAAGAAGATTCCTTAATTGAAATTAATCCTTAGAAAATACTGTTACTTAAGACACTGGTGATTACGACCTGGACAACTCAGGATGGGGTTAAAAATAATGTGTGTTTTTTTTTCCCTGTTATTGAGAAAAATCTTGTTGATTTGGTATTTAAAAGTCATGAATCTAGGCTCCATCCTCTTCACCACCCCCCAACTCCAGATTTGTAAACTGTTTTGTGTCTTCTAATGTCTAGGAGACAGCAATTAGACGTGAAGATAGAATTTGACTAAGTGACCTCTTGCAAGTTCTACATCCCTAAGTGGGACTTTTATAATCTGTGCACTTACCTTCAGGGGTTGAAAACCACAAAATCTCTCACAACCCAGAAGGAAGCACAACATTATGTAAAGGCTTAATGAGGTTTATTACATATATATCTACTTGCTAATTTTTAATGGTTTTCTATTGTGTTATTAACAGAGTCCTATGACATGAACTAATTAAAAAATGAGATACAAATTTTCCTCACTTCCTGTGGCTATGCATTTCTATGAATAATATTAATAAATATAAATTAATAATTTGCTGCTGATTTTTACCTTAAGTCTTTCCCTTCTAGGATAAAAATAGTCTTTGTTAAATAATTCATATGTAAAATCATGTTGCTGTTCATTTGTCACAGCATTGATTTTTCTATTGACTATTCACCCAAAGGTGAAAAGAGGCATTTACTGACATTTATGGAAATTAAAAGAAGACAGCCTCTTGGCTGACTGAATAGTGAATATCAGTGTTTCAAATGCAAATTCCATTTCCACTCATGCTAACAACATGTTGGAGGAAAAGCATTAAAAAATGAAATTTGAAAATCAGTTTGTAAAACCAAAGTTTACCTAAATAGATCCCAATGACATGGCTTAAAATGAAATTTGATTCAAAAAGTCTCTGATTAGAGGGTTGTGTATCTCCATACTTTAGGAAGAAAAATCAAGAAAATGATCTGAAAGCAAAACAGCATTTCTGGTTTAGGCAGAAGAGAGCTGATCCCTCTTAATTCAGAAATAGTCATTTAGACAGCAATCCAATTACGTTCTTTCTTGCTATTTTGTCTCCTTTTTCGCCTACGGGTTAAAAAAGGGAAAATATCCCTTAAAAGGAACAGGTTCTATTGGAAACAAGAGTATATCTGGACAACAGACAGTGAGGGAAGGAAGAGAGGATTTTAATTTTTTTACCTTATCTGTGCAAGTTGATTTCTTTAAAAAAATTAACCACTGTCCTTTATTTTTATAATAAGTAATATTATATTGGAGCACATTTAATATAATTTAAGTGGACATTTATTTGCATTTTGCAGCTGATTTTAAGTCCATAGCTAAGAATAAAAATGGACTCTGATGAGTGGATGCATGTTTCTTCCTACTGATGGAAAGTTATAAAATAGAAATTCATGATTGTGCATCACACGACAATTAATTCGTGACATTTCAGGATATGGATTTTGTATCAGTTCTGGTCTCTTACCTCAATTCACTTAAAAACATGGCAGTACCAGTATTAGTGACTAGAAGACTGTAGCAAAAACTAATAACGTATATTTAGAGTACATTTATAGTAATGACATATTACAGTAATGGGTTCAAATACAGAGACTACATGGAAAAACATAAATCTATTATAACAGAAACATAGAAAGTAAGAGTATTACAATTCCTTTAAATATATTTTTCTTGGGATTATATGGCAGGCTCACTGCAAATACCAGGAGGTATTATTAAGGACAAATAATCTACTAGATTTTCTCTCTCTAAAGAATAAGTCTGTTTATAAAATTTGCTTCTTCAAAAATCTTCAATGCCGCCGCCTTGCCCTAGCCTAAAGAGTCAAGTCCACACACCTTAGCATGTTACAGAAAACCCTGTATTTTCTGACCACGCTAATTATTCCAGCTTCCTCATCACTCACCCTCACATAGATTCTATATGTCAATTCAATCAGATGTACCCAGAACACACTCTGTAATTCTATTTATCTTCTCTGTAACAGTCCCAGTTTGTACGCCCAGATACAGAAAGCTTTAAGGTTTCCAGAGCCCATTTCAAGCATCATCTTCATGATCTTGTTTCATATTCTTAAAGCATTTTCACAGGTTATTCTAGTAAAATCTCATAACCATGTGAAATAAGCAGGTTAAGGATTATTAGCCTCTTTTCATAGATGCTGAAATTCATCTTTAAAGCCCAAACTCACTTGGCTAGTCAGTGGTAGAGTCTGGATTCAAATCCAAGTACATTGAGTTTAGTCGACCTTCTTAATCACGTTGACTTCCAAGAAGTTTTTCTTGTCTGCTAATCAATGAGCACATGTGCTTTCAATGATTATGAGACAGAAAGTGCTGTGATGGGGTCTACTGGACTTAGAATCGTGCAGTACGACCTGCTCCCTCAAGAGGCTTTCATTTGAGTATGAGCAACAGGACATAAAAACATAAAGAGTTAGATGAATAAGCATGCTTAAACAGGATGTCAGCACAAAAACTTCATGAGGAAGCACAGCATTAACTGACTAATAAATTACAGACGCAATGACTGTTGTTGGAATACAGAGGAGACATGACTCATTTCAAGGCCAATACGGCCAAGAGATTCCTGTTGGGCTGTGGGATTTGTTTTGGACTAAAAGGATGAGTCGGACACACAAAAAGAAAGGCAACTTGGGTCGAGTGGGATAAGGAATGGTGTCCACACTTTTGTTCACATCTACATTGACAATGACCGAAAAACACAAGAGAGAGAAAACACTGTGTCATGTGATGTACAACTTGAGAGTTAGCTTTGAACTAGTAATGCAGATGTGAATAAGTCAGAAAGGAGATAAGATATAGGTGTGAAAGTGAGGAAAGCAAGGGGAACAACCACGGCAGATAAGCACTCCACAGCCTCCAGAGGATGGAGGGTCCAAGTCCAAGGATACTGACCCCCACTGTCCAAACAGCCAGTATCTTCACTTGCATTGCTTTGTAGGGCACAGTTTACCTGTTAACTTATTCATTTCTCAAAATACTTATTTCCGGAAACAATCACAATCTGTGTGTTATGGTATTAAATATAATTAAATAAGAATGAGGAAAACCACTTCGTGATACTGAATGCTAATAAAACTACTAGCCCAATCTAAATAGACTTTAAAAATCAACTATATTTAAGAAAGGGGCATAGTTTAGCACCTCCATTGACCGTGGAACTCACTGCATGGGGGAAGCATCTTCTCTGTCCTCAACCTTGAGTCTCCCTCCAAAGTTTAGTTACCAGTTAGGGTCACCACTTGAGAATGAGAGATAAGAGAGGCAATTCCTTCTCATCATTAAATGCACAAATAGGTCCTAAGAGTATTAGACCATTTCTCCAGGATGCCCAGTTTATTATAGGGGTCTGACTTTGTCCCTGAGTAAAATAAAGTCTATTGATTTGGAGGGATCTCTGTGCGACCAGTTGTTAAGAATTACACGCTTTGGTTTTACATATTTATGACTCGGTGGGAGCACCAGTGATCATTATTTTGTATTAAAATGTCTGATAAGCAACAATAATCCTATCATCAGAAGACGTGAACAGGCATGATTTTTACTACCTTAAAGAATAAAGATTGCTAAATAATAATGCAGGCTAAACTTAGTGAATTAAGGACTATAAATAATGCTCAGTGGCAACACATAAAACATTAGGCCAAATAAATGAGAAAGGGTACCAGTTTACATTACCCAAGATGCTGTAACAGACAAGCTACAAATACCAGTGGGTTGACACAAAATCCACCCATTTTAGCCTTGTTCATGTTAAGGCTAAAATGGGTGTTTCTGATCAGTGGATGGATGGCCTCCACGTTGTCACAAATGTACTCTGCATCTTCCAGGGTCTTGGAGGATTGTGTATCCAGCTTTTGGATGGGAAAGGGCATAAAGCACTCACAGTCCAAGGGAGGTTTGCATGGGCCAAGGCTGGAGGGAGCTCACATCAGTACAGCTCCTGCTCCATTGGCTGTATCTCAGTCACATGACCACTCCCAACCACAAGCATGCTGGGAAACGTAGTCTAGCTAAGCGCTTCCAAAGAAATGGATTTGGTGGGCACTGTGTCTGCCAGGGGTGGTGCCTAGGGGCCAATGACTGTGTCTTTAAGACATAGTCGTTGCAAATCATGCGGGTACAAATGCTAGAGAAAATAGAGAAAGGAAACGAGATGTCAGGAAGCATTAGAAAGGAAAATAGACAAGATTCTGCCAAAGTAGGCAACATACAAGAGCAGATCTTTTTAATCAAGACTCCTTTCCCAAAATAGATATTAAAAATCACCTGCAAGTGTATACAATTAATTTAAATCCACTTGGGCTTCAAAATCTAGGCTTTTTGTGTCATTGACTTCATGACACTTCTTCCCAATATCATAGTTCATCTGTTTTAGAACCTATTTCTGACTCCGTCAGAAATGACAGTTTCAAATAATAGTGTAATCATAGAAATCAGAGAAAAATCAGGTCTTGGAGGTCTACTAAGGTCATAAAATAAATTCCTTCACCACGGTTGGCTAGATTACGTTTCAGCACCATGGAAAACTTTCTGTTCCTTTAGCCTAAATTTTTCTTTCAAAGTTGTCAGGCCCCATTAATGTACAGAACAGTACACTTAATAAGTCAGAAACTCTGGGGCCCAGGTTCCCAGGTATCAATCTTCCAGTTCTCTGTATCTGGAGCAGGAACAGAGCTATTTGTCTTATATTTTCCACTTATAGAAAAGGCAAACCTGGTTAACAGTTTTGAGGAAAGATAGTGCAATACAGTCATAACTGGGATTTAACATTTAGCCTCTTGCTGTCGTTTGTAACTTAAAAGTTCCCTTTTTCTAGAATTAACACTTATAGCTAATGGTAATTTCTACTGCTCTTCAGGGAAACATCTAGTCGTACTGCAGAATGGAGTTACTCCATTCCAGCCGCGCTGGCCATCTTGCGATCCAGGCCGGCTCCTGTCCAGGGTCTTTGCTCCTTCCCCACCTGGAGTGCTCCCCTGACCTCAGCCTGGCTGACTCTCTGACTTTCTTACTCTGTCTTTGCTCAGCGAGGCTTTTGTTGTCCATCGGATTTAAAATTGCAGCCCTACCCCAACTTCTCCCACACCACTCTTGTCACTCCCAGCCCTACTTATCCTGTTTCTTTCTGAAATGTATTTTAAGAAATATTAAAGGAACGAGAAATCAGAATTGTGACTGCGTTTGTATTTTTATTTTTTGGCCATGCCGCATGTGGGATCTTAGTTCCCCAACCAGGGATCGAACCCGTGCAGGGGAAGCATGGAGTCTTAACTCCTGGACCTCCAGGGAAGTCCTGAGACTATGTTTTTAAAAAGGAGAAAGGTGACTTGCAGAGATATCACAAGACCTTTCTCCTCTTTAAAAACATAGTCACCAAGTATACTGCAACAAAACAAACAAACAAAAAACACATAGTCACAATTCTGCTTTCTCGTTCCTTTCATATTTCTTAAAATTGATTTTTCCTCATTGATAATAGTCAATGTCTTCACTGGAAAAACATTCTGCATTTGAATACATTTAGGATACAATTCTATGAAGGAAAAAATACAAAATATAGGATTTGTTTTTGTTATTTTCCAAGTTTCTATATATCTATACAGGACATGTTCCTTTCCTGTTGAAAACGCTGCCATTTAACTCTTAACCATAAAATTAATTTACTGCCTTCATTGCTTGCCCATAATATGGAAGTCACGAGTGGTGCATACTGATTTCCCGAAACCTCAGCGGTGTGAAGAGCTTTCTATGATAGATCTCCTTCAGTTTGTAGCTTACACGTGAAATACACATAATTCCTTTGGAAATGGTTATCTAATTTCTATTCCCCATCATGTGTTTTAGAATTACCCCCTTAACATTAAGGGAAAAGTGTCTACATTTTGTTATTTTATCTAACACACTGTTTCTCTTCCATGCCACAATATAGTTTAAGCAGTCCATGTGACAAATAAAATGAATATAGAAAGAAGGCATTGGGTTTACTGAGCGCTCTGCAACTCTTCATTTCTTTGATATGTGACATTACAAAAAGGTTCCTTTGATGGTTCAGTAAAACAAACCACATAACAATTTGTTTCTTGATGTGGATCAACTGCGTATTGATTCTGTTAGGGCTTTCATTGGCGGCTGTGTCAGAAGGGAGTAGATATTTATTAAGCTCTCAGGCACGGGATTGCCACTATTTTATCAGAAACCATCAATGATTTCTTACATTGAATATTTGGATATTACAGATATTAAGAACAACTTTTAGTGCTCTTTTAAAAAGCCAAAGAATATAACAAAAAGTTTGGCAAGAAATACAATAAATGCCCACAATGAAAATAGAAGATCATAAACCACACAATATTACTGGGCAGAACAGATAGATGAGAGGAATAAAATGGCAGGCAGTGAAATCTGGTAAAGTTAAAATGAGAATGCAAATACAAATTAACTATGCTCAAATAAAAAATAATCTCATTCTTCAATGTCAAGTGTGGACCCCTAAACAGATGTGTAAATAGCAATTTTATGCCGAGGGCAAGTGCTGAGCACTTTATTTCATCCATCCTCTCTGCTGTCCCCTTGCCTTCAGGCCCGCCCTCTTCTGCTCTGCTCAGGCTTTTGCTCTATTTATAATCCGTGGGCTCCCTGTATCAGGTTACCTGGCCCCCTGAGTCAGCATTGCAGTCTCAGCACAAACACGAAGAAGTCCCTCTAGGCTGGTGGGTGTATTCTCAGTATTTCATTCAGTGCTGAGTCTCTCCCCACTGACTTACTTCTAAGGGACTGCATCATGCCAAATGGTATAAACTTAAAAAAAATGATTTCACATGTTACAAAATGTCAAGTAGATAAATGGCATGGTATTTTTATAAACACTGTCTAATTCAAAAACCAACATGAAGTGGCTTCTTCAACCTCTGCGATTCCAGTTTCGAGAACTGGGAAATGCCACAAAGCCCCCCTTCAGGACTAGGATGTGGGATTCCACGATGTTACACCTTCACTGCTGGTTTACTTGTGCCCTGGGGTGCAGAAGGACATGAATAGTTCGCCTTGGTTCACAGCCTGGACCTACCAAGCCTTCTACACAAGGAGCATAAATGATCACGGCCACATACTTGATCCGGCTAGTGTCTCAGCTTTTACTAGTTCCAAATATTTTAAACAAAATTAATTTTTACTACTTTTACATAAAGTCCTTACATTTTGCAAATTAATTTTAAAAATATGATGGAATAGAACATAAACTACATTTTCTATATTCTGTACCTTGAGAAAAGAAGCTATTTATGGAGGTGCTACCCCTATTAGAAAATTGTTTACATCTACATTAAGAATAATGCAGGGCTTCCCTGGTGGCACAGTGGTTGAGAATCTGCCTGCCAATGCAGGGGACACGAGTTTGAGCCCTGGTCTGGGAAGATCCCACATGCCGTGGAGCAACTGGGCCCGTGAGCCACAACTACTGAGCCTGCGTGTCTGGAGCCTGTGCTCCGCAACAAGAGAGGGCGCGACAGTGAGAGGCCCACGCACCACGATGAAGAGTGGCCCCCGCTTGCCGCAACTAGAGAAAGCCTTTGCACAGAAACGAAGACCCAAAACAGCCATAAATAAATAAATAAATAAAAATAAAAATAAATAAAAACATTTCATTACACAATACATTTTAAAAAAAAAGAATAATGCACACTCTATGTAAAACTTGAAAGATGAATGGATAAAGAAGATGTGGTACATGTATACAATGGAATACTACTCAACCATAAAAAAGAACGAAATAATGCCATTTGCAGCAGCATGGATGCAACTAGAGATGATCATACTAAGTGAAATAAGTCAGAAAGAGAAAGACAATACCATATGATATCACTTATATGTGGAATCTAAACTATGGCACAAATGAACCTATCTACAATACAGAAACAGACTCACAGACATAGAAAACAGACTTGTCGTGGCCAGTGGGGAGGAGGGGAGGGAGAGGGATGGACTGGGAGTTTGGGGTTAGTAGATGTAAACTATTACATTTAGAATGAATAAACAACAAGGTCCTACTGTATAGCACAGGAAACTATATTCAATATCCTGTGATAAACCGTCATGGAAAAGAATATAAAAAAGGAATGTATATATATGTATAGCTGAGTCACTTTGCTGTACAGAAGAAACTAGCATAACATTGTAAATCGACTCTACTTCAATTAAAAAAAATAGAGAATAAAAAATAAAATTAAAAAAACCCTTTGATATAAAGTAAATTTTATAGATAATAACAATAAAATCAAATTAGTGTGTCAGTCAGAATTCTTCTTTGCAAGAAACAGAAACTAACTCTAACAGGTAGAAGATTTATTGGAAAGCAAAATAATTGGACGTGAAGTTAAGGACAGGTTTGGCACGTGGGCTGCACCCAAGGTGAACGCGGTGACCGGCGGTCACAGACACAGGCTAACATCTTTGGCCACCGGAGGGAGCCACTGTGGCCAGATGACACCCCCATGGCGACATCTATCCTCATCCCTTCCATCGTATGTCTCTCAACCCATAACCCATGGTGGATAGACAGAGCCCATCTCACATGCATTTATCCAGCTGTCAAAGGAAGGGAGGAAGGTGAAATCTCTCTCCTTATATTATCATGATGGTAGGCCAGAAACTTAAATATGTGGCCAGCAGCTAAAAACACAAACCACAAATGTCCACTACAGCTACTTAAGATTTTCACCTTGACCAAAACTTCTTTAAATTTTATGTAAAAGTTGGATGACTCCTCCATTGCTTTTAATGTCATGGTAAGCTCACTCTCAGAAACAAGACATAGGACCTTGACATTCATTCAAACTGTGGACACTGCATTTTCCCTACGACCTCTGGCAAATTGCTAAATCTATTTCTTGTTTTCTTTATCTACAGTAACACCCAGACATTTTATCTTCCTTAAAGGGATTTCATTAAAATCACTGATGATGCTAATTAAACTATAGACATCCTCAAATAGGAATTCAATTTTTAGTCAACATTTAATTTTATTGCTACATGCCCAATCAGTTCAGGGCTGATTTTATAGAATTCTTATTTAATAGCATTACTAGAAAATCTAGAATGCAATATGCCAGCATGTGTCCATATTTCCTCTATAAATGCCATACAAGAAGCATTTATGCTGAGAGATGTGTGGCCATTCAAGGCATAGTTCCACGTAACTGTTATAGTTCCCCAACACTGACACATGTGTCCTGCCAGGAGAATGCCCACACCAGGCGTGGAAGAAAATGAGCCTGGTTTTCCATTTCCTTGAAAAAATGCACTGTGAGATAACTAGAGATTGTTTGCATTTGAAAACAAGCCCTCATTGAAAACTGGGAATGGAAAATTACTCCCGGTGATCTTTCCCATCCCTCTTTGCATCTTAGCCAAATCCATGAAAGATCAGAGGGAAAGTTGCAGAGATGCCTATTTTATGCACCTTCTCTCAAAATTAACCCTTTTCTCTATGAACCACACTGTAGTGGGAGCCCTGGGAAGGATGTATCTATCACTGTGCTCTAACGTATAGGAGCCAACCCTATAATAAAAATCAAGCCAATGTTCTTTACAAACAGGTTCCCCCGTGAATTATCATAGATAAAGCAGCTGTAATGCTTACAAGGTAAAGTAAATGCATCTCTAAGGAACAGAGGGGAGATTAGGACAATCTATTATTGCAAGCAATCAGCATTTTTTTTCTATTTCAATGCCTATATATCAGCGTAAGTGATTTCAGCATATTGTCTACTGTAAGATTTATTTTTAAGATTAAATTATTGATTTTTCCCACTAGCTCATCAGTGTTATTTAGAAAATCTCAGCTGATAATATAACCGTGCCTATATAATGTCAAATGTTCAGATGAAAACAGATCCTTGGCTGGATAGTTGGTTTCATGAAAACATCTGAATACTTGACTGAGTTTTTAAACGATTTTAATGTAGATATTTGACAAAGCAAAAGTTGTGCTGTAATTTCATAAAAAATAATCTTGCTGCTAAAGCAATAATCTTTAATATATTGATAATAAAATCTTTGATACATTGTTGGTTGTGTACCTTCAAAGCAAAGTCATATTTTTTGAAGATACTTATTGAAAACAGTATTTTAAAGTTCAACATAAAAAGGACACTAAACTATTGATATAAATCCTTTATTCTTTCTACAAACACTAGTGTTTATTTTAAAGTGATAATCCTCTTTATTTTGGCAAAATTTTTGAGGCCAAACACATTACGCATACACGTGAAATTACTGAAGCACATCAAAACAGTTTTGTGAACTGCAATCTCATTTTGATTTTGCAGTATTCTGATCATATGATAGTTTATAAATGAATTTGGATTACATGGAATTTGAGGTGGTAACTGAGAAATAATGGCCATGAAACCACAGGGGCTTCAAGCATTTTATTTCCATATTGTCCTCACTTACAGCCTTCCTATTTCAGCTGAGGTCAAATGCAGGAAATACTCATACCATTCAGCAGATGCAATATACCCTTCACCTGACAGTGATTTTAAAATGCCACTACATATGTTGTCATAACAGTTCATATGAAACCATCTATTAATTTTTATTTGTTGTGGATGTTCTTCTTTTTTTGAAACCAGCAGAAAATAGAGAGCAGTTAGCTGATACAAAGGGAAAGAGAATGTTGAGGTGAAGAAACTTACAGCAGAGTTGAAAATAACTGTGTTCCCTAGTCCAATAAGAACAAACACTCTTGGTCACACCTTCATGAATCTCTTGTAGGCATTTAACTTCAGTTATCATAGCAAAGGTAAGCATTGAGGGGTCATTACCTGAGTGGTGTGACCCTCTCTATGTCTCTGAAAGGAGGAGGTCCCACTCCCAGACAACCTGGAGAATCCATCGTCTTCAGGTAAACCTATGGAGGTCAACGCAAAATAGCCGTTAAGTTGTGTGTTCTTTCCCCAAATAAAGTAAGTCGTGTACTTATTGAACAAACTAAAATGGTGACATTTCATGGTTTGAAATGAAGGTCGGTAAACACTCACTGAAAAATAAATTTCCCAAGGCAGCATGGTAATACCAGGTATTGCTGGAGTTCCATCTAATCAAAGAGGAAATGTACTGGCAAAAAAAGATGAAATGATAATGAAGAAATATGTCATAATAGCACAAACGTGGTCAAAGAAGTACTGGAGGGGAGAAGGAAAACTTTTCTAGAGGCTGAAAATAGTCTGATGAAACACTGATGGGGGAAAGAGAAGCCTGTGGGCAACGGAGGGTAAATGGGTCCCTGTGGTTGCAGTTTGTTTCCCATTTGTGGGGTAGCAGGGTGGCTGAGATGGAAGACAGATAAGACACCATCAAGTCTACGTGTCAGATGAATTCTATTGACTATCGTTCATTCTACACCCAAAGGGAAGGAGGAGATTGGGTGAAATTCCATGCGGAAAAGGTCGGGGTAGCTGCCCGATCACAACAGACCAATACATAACCAACCCTATAGGCTCAGTGGCGGGTCTGAGGCAACTTATATCTCCCACGATACAGAAGTGCCTTCGAGGCTCCAAAAGGTTATAGTAATTATCCCTCGTGACCCAAGCAGGGTTTTGCATCGTCAGCCTGGCTGACGTTCTGGGCTGTGTAATTCTCTGTTGGGGTCTGTCCTGTGCACTGCACCGTGTTCATCAGCAACACCTCCTTAGCTGTGGCAACCAAAACTGTCCCCAGACATTGCCAAATATCCCCTGGGAGGCAAAATCATCCCTGGCTGAGAAGCACTGTGAGAGAGGGATCAATCGGGTGACTTACTGATAAAAATGAATGGATTAAAAAGTAACTATCCAATGAAAGTTCAACCTAGACAACTTTAGATTCTGAAGTGATTGCTCCTCTCATCTGAAATCATAATTAACCAGTATGGTACAACTGATTAAACATGTACATGATTCCTGATTTAAACATCATTAGAAAATCACTCATATTTTTCCAGTTAGAGAGTTAGTTCTGCAGAGAGGTCCACAACATCCTGTTAACACATAAGAAGTCTCCCCAGTTGATCTTCTTGATATATATACAAGTACCTTGGCATGGAAGGGTTAGTTCATTGAGACTGGGCAGGAGAGGGCCAGTATCTTGGAAGTGATAGACATACGGATGGGTGGTCATGGGGGGACTGGGTCTTGGTCAAAAGCAATAGCAATGTCCAAAGTTGCCCAGGGGAATACTGTATCGAGACCCGGGTAGCAGGTGTGGGGAAGGTTCCAATCAAGCAGTGAGTGTTAGAGTGATCGGAATCAATACAGAGGAAGAGTGGGTGGAAATCCAAGATCACACACAGGTTGGCATTCCAGGCAACTAGATAAGCAAATAGTCACAATAAAATGTATGTCCAGGTAGCAGGGCAAAGCTAAGAGTTTGGGATTCATGTGGAGGGGGATGAAGGGCTCATTGACAAGCAAGACAAATATCTGCTGCTAGAGAATCTGGTTCACTGGACGTCTTACAGAGACTAGGAACCTGGGGAAGGAGAAGAGGGCTGTGATTCATTTTTAGAAACGAAATGATCAATTAGAAGACTGCTCGCTGAATCAGAACAGAAACTGAGCTTAGCAAGGATCCAAACTCAGAGCCAAGGCATTAGCATGAACTGCTTTACACAGTGTCAACTAAATAAAGTTAGGAAACATCTAGGTCACCCTCTGAATAAGGCACTGGGAAATGCGCCAAGACTCAAGAAAAGGTCTGCCTCCGAGGAGCTCAAATCTTCACGGTAATGCCTCTTAAGCAGAATACACAACAGAATGACTTAAGGGTTCCACAGGGCACAGGTGGCGTTGAGATGGATCTGGAGAAAGCAGGGATTCACTCTGGTTGAGGGATTAGAGGAAGAGTGATGGTGGAGATGCCAAAGGCTGTGGACCTTCCAGGATGGGGAGGCTTTTGAAAGGTGAGCAAGGTTGAGGAAGGTCAGCCTGGCCAAGGGAATGGAAGAGCTGAAGCATCGTAACATGGAACACGAGATGTCTCCACATCCTGGGGGTGGCCTGTAAGATGGCCAAAGTAGGGGACCTGGAGGGTGTAGTCCAGAAATTAAAGGCGTCACCTAACACGTCACAGAATCTGGCGATATTTGAAGGCAATGGGTAGCACTGTAGATTTCTGAGACGGGCTGTGGCACCAGGGTACCTAAGTGGTGAGTGCAAAGGCATCTCTTACCTGTCGACTAAAGAAGGGTCAGGACAGATAGAGTCAGTGACGGCGGTGGGGATGGAAGGCTGGGTGGTGACAGAGAAGAAAGGGGCACTGGAGAAAGTCTGGGAATGTCATTTCCTCCTGGTGATGCAGGAGGTGAGGGGGCTACAGGGGAAGAGGACTCTGGGGTGGCACTGACCCTGAAGGTCATAGCAGGGAGATGAGAAAGCCCGGTTATGGCAAATATGGCATGGGAGTGTAAATCCGGAGGAGCAAAGGAATAGCCGGAAGCACTGAAGGTGCAAAGGAGATTAGAAAAGGCAGGGTTTCTCTTTTTGGCCAACAAAATCTTTTATTTTGTTGCCATATTAGAAGCAGTACTTTTTAAAGGCAAATGATCTAAAAATGACACCAAAGACACACGCCATGAAGGAAAAGAAAATGTATCAATACTTCTATTCGAACCCTAAAAATAAATATACTTTAAAAATATCAAAAAAGTAAAATGCAAATTAAAAAAGAACAACAGAACATTTAAATACACCAAATAAAAGGCTCTATTATTCTTAAAACATCCTACAAGTCAAAATAAAGGACCTACCCTCATATTTTAAAATATGGGCAAAGACTCTGTACAGAAAATTAGAGAGACTATAAATGACCACTAAATAATACACAAGTTTATTTTCATTAAGTATTCAAAGAAGTGCACATAAAACTACAATAATTAACCCATCTTATCTATCAAGACAACAAATATCTCAAGACTCTTTATTACAGAAATTTCATGTACATATAAAAGCAAAGAGAATATGGAGTGAAACTCCATGGACCCATCACCAAGCTTCAGGATTTTCAGTATTTCAATCTTGTTTCATCTACTTCTCATTATCTTTTTAAAAAATTACAGAAATTATATTATTTCACCTGTAAATTTTTGAACATGTGTCCCTCATGTAGCTAAGGGCCATTGTTACACAAAGGCATCAGAAGAATCCCAAAGCCTTGGGGTAGAGAATCCCACTGTGCTTTCCTACGGGGTTGAAGACCCCTGACTGGTGCTGGGGGCACATTCAAGGTTCATCTGAAGCCCCTTATTTGCTGACTTCCATTGGAAGTGGGGTCTCCATCACAGAACGATTGCTCACGCATACTTATAAACCTGCTCTAGTTTTCTCAGGGCAGGCACAGCCCTCTCCCAGACCAGACTCTGGGGCAATAATTCCCAGCAAACACAGTTCTACACCCCTCCTTCCATGTACTCTTTCTGCGGCAGCAACAGTGTGCTTCCCTTCCCTTGAACTCTACCCACATACCCCGACTTCCATTCATGCCAGAGGCTCCGAATCGTAATGTCTGAACACCAGTGTAGACCATCAAAATGACCTGTGTGTTTGACTATACATACACATGGGTACTTGGGTCTATGTGTAAACAAGTCATGAGCCATTGATTCTAGTATTATAGCCTGTGTGTGGTCTTGGAGGAATTAATTCACTGCCTTATACCTCATCTATGTCATGTACATAATTCTTGTTTTTATTGGATAAATCCTCAGGGATCTTCTAGCTCTAAAATATCTAAGCCTTTTATGATATCTGTGTATAGGTAGTATTTATTGAGCACTAATTTTAGCTAGCATCATTGTATTGATACTAAATCCTCATAACAATCCCACAGGGCAGGGGGACTGTCCTTTGATTGTCCCCATTTTTAAGCTGAGAAAACTGAGAATTGGAGAGGTTAAGTCATTTTTCTCAGGGTCATGGAGTTAGCGTGCATCAGCCCTGGGTCTGAACGCAGGCAGAGAGGAACAACGCAACACTGCTAGGAAATGGCAGAGTCAGCAGTTCCATCCGCCATTTTCAACCCGACTTCTCAACTACAGTGGAGGAAACTGAATTAAATGAAGTCCAAATTAGAAATTATTCAATATGACTTCAAACTATCTTTAATGAAAAGGAGGAGTGGAGCAGGGCTTTCTGAATGCCTGAGGAGCTTGCTTTCTTGACAAACCTACCTTCTGCTGCTCAAAATAGATAATTGCACCATATTCTAGATTGTCGAGTGAAGGCCTGCTTCCTCTGGCACTTTGGCTCTGAATCAGAAAGCAGTATGAATTCCAAAGAATCTATACAGTTCCTATAAACAAGATGAGGTTGCAAAACCTATATTTGAATACATTTCATGGGTTCTAACCAAAGGCTCCTTCGCTAGGGGTCTGGATCTTTCCTGAGCATGAGTGAAAAAAGCCATTCTCCAAAGTTCCCAGAGTCGATGTGGTTTGGTGCTACCATCGCACTAGGTTCAACGTGGCCTTGGAGTCTATGCAAAGAATGCAGAGCTTCTGGTCTTGTAAATGGTCTCACCCAGTACTTTATCACCATAGATCATCCTTACAATGCACCGAGGATAAACACAGCACAAATAAAGAAAGACAATCTTCAGAGAATGGTAAGTGTAAAATCAAATGTAATGACTGTATTCTTTAATTGTCATTTTTTCTGATGCCCAGCGATAAAATGCGTAGTCATCAAGCAGCAAGAAAGAAAATCATACTGAACATAAAATGGCCTAGATAGAATTTGTCATATCTTTATTTCCCCACTAAACATCTTTAGATTCACAATATTTTGTTTGATATAACTACAACGTTCTAGCACTAAAAACTGTTCTCTAATCTAATGATAAATAACCACAATTCCAGGGAATAATTAAATATACAAAAAAAGATCTAAGTCTGTGTTCGCATCAGTAAAAGGATGGCAATTAAAGTAAGTGATAGCTATAATTACCCACACATAACTATATTTCAGCAAATGAACAAACAGATAATTATTTCTGGGAAGCAGAGGTAGCATGCAGATACTGGCATTCCAGAGAAATCGTTTCCTTGAAAATAACACTATTTCTGATTCAATGAAAACTTCGAGTTATTTTAAACATTTTATTCCCATCTTGTGCCTTTATTCAGTAAGCATATTGACTATACGCTGTGAATTGTGAACTAGTACGACTAACCGATTTGAGTTATACTGACCATGTATATATCATGTGCTGTACATATATAACATCTGATCAGTTTTTATCATACCGACCAGGAGAGGTTTTCTGACTCTGGCCCCGGCATAGGACTTACTGGTTCTTATGAAATATGCAACATTGTTCCAATCAGTAAATGCTGTTACTGAGTGCCTGACTGAATATCCAGAGCGTTGTGCCGGATATTTTAATAGTCATGGGAAGGTTTCAGGAACCCAGACGCTCATGGTGTCCACACAGGTAAATCAAAATAAACATGTCATGTTGCTTTGAAAGACTGAAATCCTAATTGAAATAATTTTCCTTTTGTGCACATAACTCGAGATTTTCAAGTGATCTTCAATGAACAACAACGCAGAACTAGTTTTATTTTAAAATCTGGTCTCTGTAAGCATTTAAGGGATAACGTATAAATCTCTGTTTCAGGGTTTGAACATACACTATCAGTTACATACTGAAGTTTTGAAGCCTGATATTCCTAAATATTTAATTTTATATGATTAATTTCAGGCAACATATTCCACAAAAATTTCCATTTGGTCTAGAGGGTTTTTTGGTTTGCTCCATTGGTTTTGGGGTTTATTTTGATTTTTAGAGTAAAACTCAGAGTTTTTTGTATTAAGTTTTCTAGGACCATTTACCAAGCCATAGCTTTTGGCTTTTGACTCAAAACACAGACAAATTAAATATTTTGGTAAAGGGGAGTGCCTATTTTCTCTTTCCTTGTGGTAGAACAAGCATCACCCAAGGTGAGCTAGGGAGAATGGCAGGGAGTGAAAATTTAATAAAAATGAAAGGATATATGGTTATCTTTTTAAATGTTTGTGCATTCAGTTTTGATCAACCAATATATTTTAAATTCCCTTTTTGTTTAGCAGCTATCCTTAAATACTCCAAAACTGAAAATAAAAAATGAATTAATTACCTTCTTACTAGATATATGCAACCTTTGTGAAATATTCTCTTATCACACACTTGTTGACTATTGCTATCACTCAAATTCCATTTTTATTATTTTAGGAATATTTAATTTCAGTATAAGGGTATACAATGTTTTTGTTATCCTTTTTGTAAAGGGTTATCATCAGAGATTTCAGAAAGCAATGGTTTTAAAAGAAAGATTATATCTCTATATTTCCATCTAAACACACACACACATAAATCTGGACATGACACATTAACATGGAAAGTTGTACAAAATGTCTATTTTAATCAAGTTGGAGTAATCCATCATAAACACTCAGTTTTATTTTAAGGATAGAAAATCAGGAGATAATTCTAATATCCAACAAATAGGGCTGGGTTATTTTAAGTCATGTTAGTCCTATCTGATGAGATGCTATGCATCATGTACAATTAACAGCCAACTGTAAACAATGCAGATCTGCATTTGTTGACCTAGAGATATACCACATGAGATTTCTAAGGGAAAAAAGTAGATTGTCAAAACCACGTGTAGAGTATAACTCAAGCTTTATAAAAACAAAACCAAACATCTTATATAAACACACACATATACTTGTATGAAAAAAACCAGAATTCTACACAGTGGAATATTAGACATGTTTTGGGTATTTCTGGGTAATACAAGGAATGGTGGGTTTTACTCATTGTTTATTCTTTCCTGTATTTTCCAAATTGTCACATAAAACATGTACAGCTTTTATAACCTGCATAAAATTAAAACGCCAGATGAATAGTAATATGTTGTTGAAGAAGAGAGGAGAAAACTAAGGAAAGACCCATGCTCTGGGAACCTGGGAACCGGTACGTCTGTCTGTTCTTGGTAACTGCAGTTCCTTTCCCTAGAAATCTTTACCGCAGGTATAAAAATCCTTCTGTATCTTCCCAGTGTCATTTCCTCCCATCGTACCGAAAAGCCTCTGTCTTACGAGCCAGATACTTCTAACCAATCGTTACATGGAATCCCTGCTTAATATGGGGGGAGGGGTAGCATTCAGAAACACTTTGGGGCTTTTTCTCTGTGTGTGTGTGATGAAAACAGTCCTTTTCCTGCGTGCCAACAGAACACTCCCGCATTACCCTGGGTCCTTGATGCTAAGCTTGAACGAGCCCTGCCCTAATCAACTACCCACCCCATGACTCCTTCCAAGTAAAGCATGACTTGTGATGAGAATCGCCTGGGTAGATTTTCCCCAAGACCCATTCGCCCCCTCCTGCTGGGCACGTCAGCAATGAACATCCTTGTGTCAGCAATGAACATCCTTGTGCTCAGATGAAAAACTACATCCCCCGACCTTACTTGGACCTGAAGGGAAGCCAGAGATAGGACGGTGAAGCCAGAATCTCTTGACGGCCATGGAGTACCACCACCCTGGCTACCTAACAGCCATTCTGAAATACCCTCCCTCCCTCTTTCTCTCCCATTTTTTTTTTTTAAGTGAGGAACTTAACTACCACACAAGTCAAGAAATAGAACATTGTCCATTACCCGGAAGCTCCCAACGTTCTCTCTCAAATCAGTATTGGCTCTTTCTCCTCTGAATGAAATCCCTGCCCTAACATTCCTGGTGATCCTTTCACAAAGCTCCTCATCCTGGTCAGTCAGTTCTGAAATTCTATAGGGTCTGCAGTAGGATCACGTGGTGTTTTTTTTTTTTTTTTTTTTTGGGTGTGTTGGGTCTTCGTTTCTGTGCGAGGGCTTTCTCTAGTTGCGGCGAGCGGGGGCCACTCTTCATCGCGGTGCGCGGGCCTCTCACTATCGCGGCCTCTGTTGTTGTGGAGCACAGGCTCCAGACGAGCAGGCTCAGTAGTTGTGGCTCAAGGGTCCAGTTGCTCCGCGGCATGTGGGATCTTCCCAGACCAGGGCTCGAACCCGTGTGCCCTGCATTAGCAGGCAGATTCTCAACCACTGCGCCACAGGGAAGCCCCTCACGTGGTGGTTTTAATGTTCATTTCTCGAATTACGAATAAATTTGGACTTCATTAAAAATGTTGACATGCCTTTTCATTTGTCCTTTCTGTTTTTCTGTTCAGTAGCTTTTGTTTGTTTTAAAGTAAACTCTGAATATGGCCCTTTGTTGGTTAAATGTGTTGAAAATATTTTATCCTATTACATATATATACATATATATATATATATGTGTGTATATATATATATATATATTTTTTTTTTTTTTCTTTTTCCTTTACAGTTAGCACTTTTTTGTATCCTGTTTAATTTGTTTAAGAAGTCCTCTCTTTTCCCATCTCTGAGGTTAAAAAATTATTATTCTATATTTTCTTCTATAAAGTTTATTTTACATTTGACGTTTAGATCTAAAATCTACCAGGGATTGTGTGTGTATAGCGTAAGGTAGGGGTCAAGTTTCATTTTTGTTCCTCACATGGACAGCAATTGATTATTCTTCCTCCAATGCCAATTCTGTCATAAATTAAGTGCCTATTTATGCAAGCTGGGAGAGGTTTCTGTTTTAATTTTTTTTCTTCTCCTTCTTCATTCTTATTCTCTGGAAGAGTTTGTATAACAGTGGAACTATTTCATCCTTAGAATTTTGAGAGACCTTACCAGAAATATCATTTGGGCCTAGAGTTTTCCTTGTAGGAAAGTATTCATTTACAAACTCAATAATTTAACATTTACATTACTATTTAGCTCTCCTATTTCTTTTCTCTATTTTGGGTTAGTTGTAATTTTTTGAGAAAAGTATTCATCTAAATTCACAAATTTACTTTGGCATAAAGCTGTTTATAATATAATCATTATCATTTTTTTAAATTTCTGGAAGATCTGTGGTGGGTCCCCTTTTTCATCCCAGAATTGGCTATTTGTGTACACTTTATTTCTCTACCACCCTTGAAAGAGAATTCTCAATTTTATTAATGCTTCAAAGATTTTTTTTCAAAGAATTAACATTGACTTTGTTGCTTATTTTATATTTCAGTAACTTAGGTTCTTATCTTTCTTGAATCTATTGATTACTCAGCAATGTAATTTTTAACTTCCAAACAGAACTGTTGTTGTTTTTAATATGTGCATGCTATATCTTTTCCTTTTCTATCCCTTCACATTTAAATTTTCAGCATCCTCATGTATTACATGTTTTCAGAAACTTTAAGCTTTAAAATATTGTATTAATTGATTTTTAACGTGAACTTACACTAAATAAGAGTCTTTTAAAGTTTAATGGAATTCAATTGAGTTTAATTATTTTCATGTATGCTTTTTTGTCTACCATCTGAGACTTTTCTATTTGTCGTACCTTGCAGATATTCCTATTTTACCCTTTTTGCTATCTTTTAGGTTGATTGACTTTTTATTATTCTATTTTACTCTATTAGTTTGGAAATTATACACCTCTCTACTGTTCTTTCAGTGGTTACCTTTGAAATTATAACCTGTTAATGTGATTTATTGGTGTATAATACTAAATATTATTTTTACCCCCTCCTAACTTTACTTAGTTTTTTATTGTTCATCTTTCCTTCTTTTACCTGAGCATTCTGGGTCTGCCCATGTTTAATTCTTTCAGTTTTTGTTTTGTTTTGTTTTTATAAGATATCCTTAACTCCCCTTCATTCTTACAGAAGTATTTTACTGTTTGTAAAATTCTAGATAGGCAGTTAGTTTATTTGAGCATGTTAAACATGTTACTTCATTGTCTTTGGACTTCCACTGCTTCTTTAAAGGTAATTTGTCTTTTTTTTCCTTTTTAACCTCTGGCTGCTTTTAAGATTCATGCTTGGTTACCAGTGTCTCACTATGATATGCCCAGGAGTATTTTTCTTTGCATTTATCCTACTCAGGCTTTTTTTTTTAAACAAAAGTGACGTTTACAGAAAGAAAGATTCACCTTTATTCTATGTACTTGCCTATAAATTTATAGGAACACACTCATTCCTGTTTGTCAACCACCACATGCCCCTCTGTGGTCTGCTGTGGTCTGAATGTTTGTGTCCCCCTAAAACTCATATGTTGAAGCCCTACTCCCCAGTGTGGTGGTGTTAGGAGGTGGAGCCCTTGGGAGGTGATTAGGTCATGTGGGTGGAGCCTCCATGAATGGGATTAGTGCCCTTATAACAGGAAACCCAGAGAGCTAGCTCCTTCCTTCCACCACGTGAGGGCAAGCAGGAAGCTGGCAATCTGCAACCTGCAAGAGGGCTGTCATCGGTGCCGGCACGCTGACCTTGGACTCCAGCCTCCAGAACTGTGGCCAACACGTCACTGCTCTTTACAGGCTACCCGGCCTGTGACATTTTGTTACACAGCCCAGCCCCGGCCACTGCACCCAGCCTCTGGTAACCACTCATCTCTTCCTGTCCCTGTAGTTTGCCTTTTCCCAAATGTCATATAAATGCAATCATACTTAGAGTCTTTTGATTCTTTTTTCACTCAGTGCAATGCATTTGTGTTGCATCCATTTTGTCGTGTGTAATAATGGTTCATCCTTTTTTATTGCAGAGTTGATCCATGCACTGGTCAGCCTGTGAAATGCTCCTGACGGGCCCACCTGGAGGCACTCACACCTCATGTAACCCCTTCCCACGATTCGACTGGACATATGGCCTGAATCCAACAAGCCGGATGTGGCCGGAGTGCTGGCTGTCCCCTCCAAGAGCAGCCGTGCAGTGGGCGTGGCTTCCATCCTGGGTGGTCTTCCTCGCTTTCCCATGGACAGCTTGCTCTGGGGGAAGCCAGCCGCCCTGTTGTGAGGCCTCCCTTGTGGAGATGCTCCTGTGAGTGACGTTGAGATCAGACCATCTTTCCAACCAGCCTCAAGATGACTACAGTTTTGACGGATAGCTGATGGCTTCCTCGCGAGGGACCCTGAACCAAAGGCACTCAGCTCAGCCACACCCAGATTCCTGACCCACAGAAACTACAAAACAACAGCCTGTAAGTTCTGGAGGGTAATTTTTACACAGCAATTAATAACGAATACAGTCCAGTCACCAACTGAAGGACAATTCATTTATTTCCAGTTTTAGGTGATTATGAATAAAGGTAGGATACACATTTGCATACAGGTGTTTATATGGATGCTGTTTTCATTTCTCTTCAGTAAACACCCAGGATGGGGGCTGCTGGGTCATATGGAAAGTGTATGTTTATAAGAAATTGCCAACTTAAACCTGTTTCTTAGTGCTTTCATCAGTGTTGGAGAATTCTCTCCCATTTCTCACCAGATCTTTTCTCTTGCCCACAGACTCTCTCTCCTTTCCCCAGAATTCCAAAAACCCTTCTCAGCATATCCTTCAGGTCTCTAAACTATTTTACTGGAATATAGGTTCTAAATCATTTTCTGGAATTTCCACTCTTCTCTTCTGCTTCTTTGTGTTTCATTCTTGATATTTTCTGATTTATCTTCCACTTCCCTAGGATTTTTTTTAATGGCTGTGTCTAATTAACTTTAACCTCATCCTCTATTGTACTTAATTTTATGACTGCATTTTTCAGTTTCAGAATTTCCATTTGACACGTTTTCATGGCTTCTGATTTCTGCTGAGATTCCCATTCTTTTATCTCCTTAGGCCTAGTAAACATACTTATTTTAAAGTATATGGTTTTGAATTCCAATCTTTTGAGCCCCCATGGATAATACACTGCAATGGATTGCTATTTCTGCTTGTAATTTTCATCTACTTTTGTGTCCTCATGTGCCTGGTCCTTTTTGATTATGTGTTGAACTTTGTATTTGAAAAATGGTTTGTAAGAACATTCTGAAGTCTAGAATACTGTAATTGTCCTTTGGGATAGATTATACTTTTTTTCTCCCAGGTACCTGTGGGCCCTGTCAATCCTGGAGGACCTCAGTCCTGCCCCAGGGATTGAGAAGATTCATAGCTGAGCTGGGGTTCCTGGTTTTCCTTCTGACTCTCAGGATGGACCCTTCAAGGCTTCACCCCAGGGCCTTGGCAGGTGCTGGACTCAGCCTGTCCCCACAATCCTAAAAGGCACAGCCAAGCTTCTCAGCTACCTCCTGTGGACTCAGTGAACGCCCCCAATGTCCTTCAGAGAAAAGCCTAGAATATAGGCCTCTTTGCTTGGCCTTCATTGCATCCCATGCCCACCTCCTCAGTCTCTTCAAGAAAAGATTGGTCTGAATTTTCCCTTCAGACAATACTAGAAGCCCTGAGTTTCTTCTAGTGTGGGAGGAATAAGCTATTTGTTTAAGTCACTATTAGACAGGCTTTGGATACACACAGTCAAGCCAATTTCTATAGGATACCTTCACTGATACACTCACATCGAACACCTAAAGCCAGTGTGGTGTTTACCATTCCTTCAGTAGTATTTTCCTTCACACTTTTGAGGTATGAAAAGAAAAAGGGGAAGGGGGAAGGATAAATTAGGAGTTTGGGATTAAAATATACACACTGCTATATA
Organism: Balaenoptera physalus; assembly: GCF_965194825.1. Taxonomy (NCBI): domain Eukaryota; kingdom Metazoa; phylum Chordata; class Mammalia; order Artiodactyla; family Balaenopteridae; genus Balaenoptera; species Balaenoptera physalus. The sequence continues at coordinate 3,418,182 of NC_138899.1, forward strand.
TAAAATAGATAACCAACAGGGACCTATTGTATAGCACGGGAAACTATACTCAATTGCTTGTAATAATCTATAAGGGAAAAGAACACACACACACACATATATATATACATACACATATACACACACATATATATATATCTGAATCACTTTGCTGTACACCTGAAACTAACCAACATTATAAATCAACTGTATTGCAATAAAAAATTTTTTAAAAATAAAAAATAAATAAATTTTTAAAAGAAATGAAAAAGATACATTTTTCATTAAAAATACTGTTAGAGTATTTTTCTGCCTCCTTCCGCTCAGTATGTCTCATTTTATACTGGTTTCCACAGACCAAATACTCCATAAAAATCCCTGAAAAGTCAACTAATACCGAATGCAATTTGAATTCTTTAACTTGAAAATAATAAGTTGACAACACACCCTAGAGTGATATTTCAAACTTTATACCCTTTTCCAGTTTTTAAGCCTACTTCATTTTTGTTTTAATTCCATTCTCCCTAGAAAGTTGATACAACTTAGAACGTATATCTATTTACTTCTGGGTGTAAAGAAGTGCTTACCGTTTGAGACGGAATTTCCATTTTCAGCAGTGATCGCGCTGGAGAGTGAATTAGATAATTGAATCCCATGGTTATTTGCATTTCTATCTTGGGTCTCTGATGCAATTTCTGATGTACCAAGATCATCTCGGCTAGTAAGGTTCATGTTAGTTTCAAAACCTGAAACAAATTGTAAAAAAAATTCTTCTTTTCTGATAATGTGTACTGAGCAAGTTGAATCAAATAGTGGAAGGAAATAATAAAACTTACGAAAACAAACATTAATTATGTTTGAAACAGTAAATTAATAATCACCCTTAATCAAACGTATAGCCTACAAAATATTCACCAAATTTGACATAACACTGTTAAACATAATGGGATGCATTCAGTGGCAATAATGAATTTCATAACTTGCTATTTTCAAACATTATTATGAAATTCTATACAGAATTTTTGACGTCATATGTCTAATTACTTGTCATTACAGAACTGCCTATCTTGAGAAGGTTATTTCCTAAAAGAAGCATGGCAATATATTCATGTTTCAGAAGTTTTCTGAGTTTTTAAATTAAGTCTAGTTGAGGCAACCTTATAGCTTTGAAAAAATGTAACAAATATATTTTCGCTATTGTTACAAAGTTTATTATCCACTTAGGAATACTAAACTTCAAAACCCTACTTCCACATTCTATACAGTAAAAATTACCTAAATGTTTAATGCATGTGCTGTATTGAGTTCTCTGAGGTGAAGAACACAGAAGCCACTGTCCAAATTAGGCTGAAGAGCCGAAAGGCGCGCTCCAACCCTCCGGGGAATTTCTGTTCAACATTAGGGATTTGCCATGTTGCTTCTGCCCCTTGTCTGTGGGTGTACAGTAGATTCTGGGTATCTCTTAGTCAGACTGTTCTGAAGTCTTAGGCCAACACATTATTCAAAAAGGATAATAAACATAATATGCTTTATTATATTTTACAGATGGAGGAACAGTTTACCCACCGTGATGGCAGAAGGAAGCAGGGGGCCAGCCCCCCAGAGCTCATCTCCAAGGCTGGGCTTGACAGGATCCTAGCTCTCCCTCCTGGATGCTGTCTCCCCTTGCCCTTGAGACCTGCACTCAAATAGCACTCAGGCCCTCAGCATTTACCCAGATGCTCACACTGACACGTTTTGGTGCTTGGGATATGCATTCCCTATGCCTGGGATGCCCTCTCCCCGCTCAGCCCTCTTCCCTCCCCACCATCAGGAATCTTGCTCAGAGCATCTTCTGTGCAGGGCAGTGGCCGCTCCTTTACAAGTGAGCAGGTCTGGTGTGCCCAGACAGGAGGCCGTTCCAAGGCTTAGAGAAGGAAGAGCTGGACAGATAGAATGAGGGCAAAATGAGCAGGGCTTTGACAACCAGGTGGAAGAGTTTCTATTTCCACGACCCAGGGAGTAGCTCCAGACTCCTTGCATTTAAAAAACAAGTGAAAAGGCTTTGGCCAGGCCAAGGTGGGAATAGCAGCCAAGGCGAGGTCGGGTGATCGTCACCATCTTAGCTTTTGACAGCCAGAGATTATTGAACAGGCTGGAACTGAAAGAGTATCTATTCAACTTGGTCAACTCTATTTTGCCTTTTTAAAAATAATCTTCTGAAAATTAGTAAAACAGGTTTGGTTTTAAAGCTGTCTCAAGACACAGACATTCACCTGCTTTTATTTCTCTTTAAGCTTTTTTTTTTTTTTCACTCTTTAATTCAGTTGTTTATTGAATGCTTACTCTGGCCAGACTCTCTCCACTAGCTGGAGGTCCAGTAATGGGTAGACAGGTAGCTTGGAGTGTCGCCCGCAGGACCGTGATTGACAACAAACAAGCAAAGGAACAAGCAAGCAGATGAAGGAAGTTGGTGGGCTCCCAGTTGGGTGGCAGCGGGTCAGGGAACCTTCTCCAGGGGGTCTTGTTTAGGCTCGGAGTGTGAAGCAGGGCATAGCACCTAGGTAACAGGGATGTCCTCTTAGGTCTGGCGGTACAGGACCCCGTCCTCTGAGACACTGTGTGAAGTCCTGGTACGAATATGTGATGCTAGCTTCCCCCAGAATGGATTTCTATCTCATAAACAACTGCTATATGTAAATTATAGTCGCACCCTCCATTTTTGCTATTAAAGTTAAAAAAAATATTTTCATATTTCCAATCAGCAGGTTCACTTGTGGCCAAGAAATGTTTTAAAACGTGTCGCAAAACTTAAGCTGTGACCCTTACGTTATCTACTAAAATTTTCTCTATGTTTTTATCGTAAGAGCGCATGTCTGCCTATCCCAAGGATGGCTCTGGATTGGAATAAGGGAGCGAGTCCTTCTTAAGACGGAAGAATAAGTGGTCAACCTGATGACAATTATTCACACTGTTCTTATGGTAATTACCATCTCCTGCATGTTTATTATGCGCCAATCCCCTGCTAGAGGTGGGACTTGACTTAGTCCTCATTTTCCTAACAATTCTGAAGAGCTGTCACTCCCTCGCCTGTTTTTTTTTTTTTTTTTTTTTTTTAATTAATTAATTAATTTATTTATTTTTGGCTGTGTTGGGTCTTCGTTTCTGTGCGAGGGCTTTCTCTAGTTGCGGCGAGCGGGGTCCACTTTTCATCGCGGTGCGCGGGCCTCTCACTATCGCGGCCTCTCTTGTTGCGGAGCACAGGCTCCAGACGCGCAGGCTCAGCAGTTGTGGCTCACGGGCCTAGTCGCTCCGCGGCATGTGGGATCCTCCCAGACCAGGGCTCGAACCCGTGTCCCCTGCATTGGCAGGCAGATTCTCAACCACTGCACCACCAGGGAAGCCCCCTCGCCTGTTTTTGAGATGAGGTCACTGGGGCCTGGGGAGGTGAATCTACCCTCAAACATTTCCCAGTGAGCCGGTGTCGCCGCTGGGTTTCGATCGAGGCGTGCAGGGCTCTGCCGTCCACCCACACTCATTCTTTGGCTCGGCCCCTTCCGTAAAGGCTTTCTTCCTTATTTCCTTCGCTGATGTAAAGAATAAAGCAGCTTCTTTTCTGTGCCTTTATCAGCCGTGCCTCAGTGGTAATGAACTGGGAACCCCAGCTTGAAAAACTGTCCTCTAGCCACCGAAATAGAGTTGCGACATCAATATCAACATCGCCACTTTGGGGTTATGCTTATTCATGAATATTAACCAAGGGATTCTTGGTTACTACATTCTGTGTCAGTCTCTTCTCATAAACGCCCTGACTCCACGTTGAATCCGTGCACGAGAGTCTGTCCCCCAACTTGTTCATTTCTCGATTCAACCCCAATGAGGTTTTGACTCTCAAAAATTTGATTTTGCTGTAAAGTTGTCAGTTTCATGCAAGAATGGTCGCAACATTCCTCGTCAAAAGTACACCCATTATTTAAACACCGAAGGAATTGCAACGGCATCCCATCAAGAGGACCCTGGCATGAAGTCTGAAGAAGGCTTGGTTATAAAAGTGCAGGTACAGGACACACATTTTGTGGAAAATTAAAAAAACAATACAGAGCAAATACAGTCATCAAGTTTGTTCATGCCTCCAAGCCGTGGTCATCAGGGTTTTGAGGGTGAAGAAAAGTCACATCAAAAGAAAATATTTGAGATTCTCAATGAATCTAAGCAAACAAGTAGGGAAGTGAAGGCTGGAAAATTCCACATAGAGATTTAAGGGTGTGTCTGAGTCTTTTTGTATCTCTGCATCTTGTGAAATCAGTGGCCTGTGTAGTTCAGGGGCAGCCTTCTGATGGGCGCATCGTAACATCAGCTAATTCGAATTCCTGTGGAATTCTCTTGTAGCCTGTGAACAGGGTTTCTCTGTGACCGCCCCCGACTTCCTGGTGCTGTTCTCACAGGTACAGGAAAGATGAATCACATCGGGGGATGTGACTCAAAGATACGGTCTCGGTCTTTACATTAAGATATGATGATTGAACACAAGTATGCAATGAAGGCACATTCAAGTTGAGCATTAATCGAACGAGACAATTCTACCAAATCTCGAAATATGAATGCACAAACAATTCCGTAGTCCAGTGCTAGCTTTTATATAACCAGAGTATCAGGCTGGGTGGGTGTGATGTTTTGAAAACTGTGGTTTTCAATAGGAGATGATACTGCACCCCACGCCTGCCCCCCCCCAACCCCGACCTCTCCAGGGGACATTTGACACTGTCTGGAGACATTTTTGGTTGTCACAGCGGGGAGGTGGGTGCTACTGGCATCTAGTGGGTAGAGGTAAGGGATACTGCAAAACCTCCTACAACGTACAGGACAGGCCTCCAGGATGAAGACTGGGGGACAAGACATCTGGCCTGGGATGTCAGTAGGCCCGAGGTTGACAAATCCTGATTTAAAAGCTAAGTCATGGGATTTCCCTGGCGGTCCAGTGGTTAAGACTCCACGCTTCCACTGCAGGGGGCGCTGGTTCGATCCCTGGTCGGGGAACTGAGATCCCACATGTCACGTGCCATAGCCAAAAGAAAAACAATTTTTTTTTAATTTAAAAGAAAAAGCTAAGTCAGTTCATGCCATTTCCCACTCACATCTCTCTACTGGTTTCTTATTTTGCTCAGGTCATGATCCAAAGGCTTCCTGAGGCTGAGAGACCCTCCCGGACCCTGCTCCCTGCTCGCCTTGGACCTCATTTCCAGCTGCCCATCTACCACACCCCTCCCCAGCCCCACCAGCTTCTCTGCATCCCTCCACCCATCCTCTCACTCTCCCGGAGTGAGCCCGGGGGCTCTGTGCTTTGTTCAGGGCTCCACGCAAACTATCCTGAGCAGAGAGGCCTTCCCAACCACCTTCTGGAAAACAGCACCCCTCTCCCTTCCCCAGGTCAATTTCTGTCCTCACAACTTGCTTTAGCTTTCTACACGGTCCTTCTCACCACATGACATGTTACGCTTCAAGCGTTTGTTTGTTTTCTGTCTCCACCTTCCAGAAAATCGACACCATGAGCTTAAATGCAATCTTGGTGCCTCCAAGGGTGCCTGCACATAGTAGGTGCTCAATAAGTATTTGTTGAAAGAAAGAGAAAAAAGAATGAATAATAAATGAATGAATACAACAACATTGCTATAAAAAATCCACTTTCTTAAAGAAACCACACTCTGTGTAACTGCGAAATAGTTGACAAGTTTACTAACTGAAGAATTCATGTGAATTGTTACAGAGAAATCATACATCACAGTAATCATTTCTCCCCATTCACATGAGATTACTGGAAACATATAGAAGGATTTCCACTGTTAATGATATGCCTTGAGTTCTAATCTCCACTGATTTAACATTTTTAGGTAAGGAAATTTCAGTGTGTGTGGTAAACATGTTTTACTCATTCAAAGGGCCAGAGCTGTTTGCTTTCTACCTAAGAGTGTTAAACTAGACAAGACACAATAGCCAAGATACAGAAGCAACTCGCTGATGGATGGATGGATAAAGAAGATGTGGTACATATATGCAATGGAATACTACTCAGCCATAAAAAGAATGAAATCTTGCCATTCGTGACTACATGGATAGACCTTGAAGGTATCATGTTAAGTGAAATAAGTCAGACAGACAAAGACAAATTACTGTATGATTTCACTTTTATGTGGAATTTAAAAAACAAAACAAATGAACAAACATAACAAAACAGACACAGAGTCATAGATACAGAGAGCAAACAGGTAGTTGCCAGAGGGAAGGGTGGCAGGGGATTAGAGAAATAGGTGAGGGAGATTGAGAGGAACGCAGCTTCCAGTTACAGGATAAATGAGTCACGGGTATGAAATGTACAGGGTGGGGAATAGAGTTAATAATAATGTCATAGCTTTTAAACAACAAACAAAATCAAAGGGCCAGAGCTGTTTGATTTCTACCTAAGAGCGTTAACTTGGAGAAGAAAACACTTGTGAATATTGGAAATCTATTCCTGACCGACGGTAGGAGATTTCATGTTTTCACTATTTTCCCACTAATTACCACTGATAATTATGTCATTATTGTCCTACAAATACACAAGGTTCATGCATAGTTGCTTTTTTAAAAAGTCTTACTTTACATGGTTTTACAATGTCGAATGTCGGGAAATTATAATCGATTTGGTCAGTGTTGACTCCTGGAATCTTGGAGGCTGGAAACGGGTGGAAGCCGGTTGACCCCAAGTCTACAGGGGAGGCTCCACACCGCACGCCACTTTCAAAGACCACTGCTGAGGCCCGTGGGAGTCAAGCAAAGCACCCACAGTTAACATCTGTGTGCCTGACAGCTTTTTCTGACAAAATTTCTACAGCAGTGTTGTTGTAGTGATTTTTTTGTTACTTCTTCTTTCTTTTTCTTTCAACAGATCTTTATTGAGCATCTAGTGTGCGCAGGCACTGTTCTAAGCACAGAACAATGAGTATTTTATCTTCTCATTTTAAATAAACGTCCACTTTGCTCCCTAAATTTTGGTCATTTTTTTTCTTTTTCTTAAAGAAGTTTCTCCTTCCCCCAATTGCATAAGTTTCAATTTCTTGAAAACAAAAAAACCCAGAACCTGTCCCAAACATAGAGGGTCCTGGCCGCAATGCATCTGATCCAGTCCTGCCTCCTAGGACTCGACTCTCGCTGGGAGATGTCACTGAATAAGGTGACAAGGGCGCATGACGTCTGGCTCTCACTGATACTCCGTGAAAGCTTGCTGCTGTTTTACACGATCCTCAGGGCAATGTCCGAGCAGAAAAAGCCTAACTCTTCCCTGGTCACAGGACTGGAGTGCAAGTTTACCTGGGTGTCAGAGGTGTAAGTTCACGGAAGGGGACATGCCTGGAAGAGGAGAGGAAGCAGGGTTTTGCTGGGAGACAGAGGCTAAGCAGAGGAACTTCTCTCAGGAAAGGGATGCCAAGATTTTCAGGGGAGGAGAGAGGCTTCTTACTAGGGAGGAAGGTGACTCCTTGAATAAGTTTGGGGCGCTTGAGAAACACGTGCGGGCAGTGAGCGACTCAGAGAACTGCCTCCAAATCTACAGGCAGAGGAAAGCGGCAAAAGGCACAGGGGCTGGGCCATCCCTGGGAAACAGTGAGATGCCCTTGGGTTGGCGGCCACTCTGGGGGCTTTGTGTGAGCTGAATGCAGAGTGATGAGCTGTGGGCCAACCACGTTCCTCCTCTACACCAGGAGGCTTCTCCTGGGATGGAACATGTAATTCCGAAGTCCTACACAGTTCAAATGGTATGCGAAGAATTAGCCAGGAGCTTTTAGAAATATATACCTAAAAGAAATGATTCCTAAATTCTCCCATTCTAGAGGGGTGATAAGACACAATAAATGACAGGAATGTATGGAAACAATTGACAAAGTGCAAGAAGAAAAAGCACAGATGACTGTCCAGCTATCTCGGGGGATTCAGGGATGAATAATCTGTAATAGTCACTGTGGGATACTCATTCTACTCAGCTGAGTTAATGTTGGCTGGGTTTCGTGTGTGTTTGCGTTAAAGACTTTGACACTTAAAATGCCAACATGTACAGGAGATCCAGGGTGCATCCTAACAGGTGCCTCTTCTCAGGCTTCTGGATGGTGACTCGACACAAAAGGTGATCAACTCGAAGGTGATCGTCCCCAGAGCACCTTCAGCAGCAGACCAGGGGCAGGAAGGAAAGCCGTGCAAATGCCCAGGGATCCACAGGAGGGGCGGGGGCTTCAGTGGCCAAGTGAGCCCCGCAGGGCGGGCATGGGGAGAAAACACTGGATTTGCAAGCAGGGACAGAATGTGGCGAGGAGGAGGGAAAAGGAAGCCACAATGTAGAGCAGCAGCGTGAGCGCCTCGTGGGCTCTGCCCCAGCGCTGCCCTGGGGTGTGGGAGGAGCCTGGCCCTTCCGGGGCCTCACCCAGGGAGGTCCAGCAGGTATCCGAGTGAGGGTGTGCCCGGAAGGAGGCTGTATCTGTAAAGTGTTATTCATCCAGCAACAAACGTGTGCAGCTGACCAGCTTCGAAGAGAGACTGGAAATGGAAAGGCAGTGAGAATTTAGACTCGGGCAGCTGCAGGAGGAGTGCAAGTGGGGTTTCACTGAGTTACAGACCCCTGGGAGCCCAGGCACTGGGAGTAAGCCAGGACCAGCGATGAGGGTGCGGGTAGGGCTGCGAACATGGATTCTGAAGTGACAGCCGCCTACCCAAGGGTTAAACCGAGTGGCGATGATTTGAACAAGAGCATTTGTTAGGACTGAAAAGATAATGTCTAGGGGAGACTGAAAAATCTCTCGGGAGGGAGGATCTCTTCCAGGAAAAGTGACATTCCTACAAGTAAAGAGGCAGACGGCAGAGCACACCGTCCATGATAGTGGACGCGACCGGTCAGGTGTAAGCATGGAGGGGGGAGCACATGGGATGGGAGGGTGGGTGGTTGGCAGAGGGGAAAGGCTTCTTGAAGCAGGGGCGGGGCTGACAGTACCAAATGCCACAGAAAGGTCAAGGAGAATGAGGAAGGACTGAGCGATGGAGTGTTTCTTTAAGAAGAATGCTTAAAAACATCACTTCTCTCTTGGTTACCTGGATTTGAGATAGCTTTAGGGTGTATTTTGGAAACGGATGAGATTGAGATCCAGGTTTCTGGAAGGCAAGAGAAAAACAAACTATAGCTGTTTGACTGATTTAAGGTTGAGAGTGCTATGCAAGGCATAAAAAATGTGAAAATACATTTTAAACTCATTACTCATGCTGGCTATCATTCATTCCGCAACTCTATAGGAAAATTCCTCTTCAGAAAGGCTACTGCAGGGAGGAATGTGCTTGTTTTTTCCTATTTGGCATTAAGGAAAAGCACAAAGTCTGGGACAGGAGCCTGGCATGGTCCTGCTGCTTCTCAGCCTCTCGTTTCTAAAATTGAGAAGTCGCAGCTCGACTCTGCTGACAGACACACATAGATGGTGTGTCACTACACGTGGGTAGGACCGCTCAGACCCGAAATCGGCATCCAGCTTGTGTTAAACCAAATCTACTTTGAGTTCCAAGGAACAATGCCTTTTAAATCTCCTATTTCTCTGAAATCTTCCATTATTGCACATGAGGAAAAAACACACACACACAAAAATAAGGGTCTAGAGATCACTCCCCATGCCCCCTGCACTCGAACAGGCTTCTAGGACATGAATAAGACTTTTTTCTTATCCGTGAGAGTATAACCCAGACGTTTGGCAGATCGCCTCAAGAGAAAGACAAATGTCAAGGGTAGGGATTCAGGTAGACACAGTGGCTGGCCCTAAACTCAAACACGAAGAGAGATTTCACGTGTGGCGCTGTGTAAGGAGATAGATGTCAGCAGGGGGCACATTATCAAAGGGGTGTGGTCAGGAGGGCACACGGAAGGGGCGTGTGTTTTGAACAGCAGGAGTCTAATTGGCCCTGAGCGACGTGAACCAGACTTCATCACCCCTTTGCTAACAGTCCCAGAAATGGATCAAGAGAGGGCTTCCGTGTCTACCGGTGTCGGGGACCACACGAGGTCCCCACGGGATGACTCTTGTGGCAGCCGCATTCCACAACATGGTCATATGGCTATAAGAACTGATTACTCAAGAAGCAGAAAAATACAACACTGCGGCGACTGGCAAGGATAGGTGGGTTGAGAACACGTATTAGCTGGACTTGCTTCTTACCCTGAGAGGCTAGAGCCGGCCCCCGGTGTTCCTCCCTACTTTTTATAAACCCCTTATGAATTCATCATTCTCGAATAGATCAAGATGGCTCTTGACCTTGTGTGTCGAGCAGTCTTCTGCGGGGGAAAGTGTCACCAAGACGCACGCTTGGGGTTAAGTCGGGTGGAAGGAAAGGGCTTCCTTGCCCACCCCGCCTTAGCTCCCGCCACCCAATCCCCTGCCAAGTCTTAGGAGATGTTTTGTGCTAAAAACACCAACCGAGGCAGGAAATAGAGTGATATCTTCAACAACATATGTGCTGAGCAGGGCAAGAATGTACCCATAGTAAAGCTAAAAAATGACTGTCAGTATAAATAAGGTTTGCAGAACCCAAAAAGGCATAGAGAATTATGTTGTGTCAACTTTCTTTTCAGTTTGACGAGCTGTGGCTCCTTTTGGGCCCAACTCTCCTGTCCCTGCCATCGCGGGAAGAAGCATGGCCACCCTCTCCTTTCCCTGGAGCTCACCTCCCCTATAATGAGCTGAATATGCAACATCTAAACAACAAGCTGGCCTGGCCCGGAGACCCATTCCTCGTGTCTAATCTCATGGGTCACGCGGGTATTTATATAGCTGGTATTTTTACATTTCCTCAATGCCAGGTGGTAACATAAATCCAGGAGGCCTGGAACGCCACACCTGCACAGCTGCACTAGGTTGACAGGGTATGTCCTGGTTTAGGTGTGTGCTTTTCTCCAGAAAGCACAGGTGGAGTGGACGATATTCCTTTTCTTTTATTGGGAGCTTTCGGTATTTGTTGACACTTGTATGGTGTCACATGGATGGGAGACTGGTAATACCTACCACCTGAAAAAAACAAGGAGGGCACCCCCAAGACGCCTCCATCAGGTTCTACATCCTTTCTCAGGGGAACAACCAACACCCAGCAGCAGATCCCTTTAGAATAAGAACTGCTTATTTATTTATGTTTTCATTTCCATGAGAATTGTATTGACTTTATTTTGTCTCTTGGTATTCAACCACCTTTATATTTAGCTCGTCCTGGAGCCCTTCTTGGATTTTTAATATTTAGCTAAATTGTTTAAGAACAACTACTTCAGTCCTTGAGAAATATATAATCTACATTTGCTCCATTTCAGGGACACCAGCTTGGGCTCCCGTCGCAACATGCTGTTCTAGTGCCTTCTGTCCGTCCCCTACCTTCACCACGTGAACCTCAGAACAACCAGAGACGTGGCTGAATCACTTACATGTCATACGAGACAAACTCTCACTGTTGGCATTCATTTCACTGATGTAGTTGCAGCCGGGTCAGAGGGAACCAGTAAAATCAGCAAAAGTTAAAAACCAAAAAGCAGCGGTGTATACTGAGTCTTTTCAAAATCCTTATTCAGAACTAATTATAAACTTTATCCACCCCAGATATTTAAGACCCCCAAGGTCACAAGCCAGGACCAATGAAAACAGGCAGGAGCCACACACCTCAAGCCTCTGCCTGTGGGCACATTTCACGAGGAGGACACAGGGCAGGCCTGGGGCAAGACCCCCGGGGCTGGGGCTTGGGAACCCCGGAGGGCTCAGGACGGCAGTGATTTCCACTGGTGCAGAGACATGGCCACATTTTAACAGCCTGGCGGTGCCCTGCACGTCTGTAGATCAGCCCCACTGCCCACCTCGGGTCGCTGCTAGGTGGCAGCTCTGAGGCCTTACATAACAGATTAAAAATATCTCTACAGACTTAAAGTTTCGTCAGAATTCTCCTCAAGCCACGTGGCCTGTTTCTTTGATGGCTCCCATGATTGTGTCCTTTCCGGAAGTAGACGGGTGGACACTACTAATTCCTTGTGCCTGTGACTGAATGTCCCCGGAGCCGTCGCAGTGGCAGTGTCACATCACAGAGATGTCGGCCACTCGGGAAGGATGGGACAGTGGGAGGGACGCTGAGGGAAAGGCCGAGCTGATCTCAATGGCTTTCATCTCACCCAGAACTACAGGAAGAAAGCCCCTCGGAGCCAGTCAGGAGGTGACGGTCCCATCCTCATGTGCCCACAACTAAGCATTTCTCATCCATCATTTGTAAAGTATATATGTTTACAAGTACATGAATATAGAAAAACCCTTTTCACACACCCTGGTGTAGTTCCTCCAAAACATCACTTGGCGATGCCATCATGTCCTTGCATAAACCCTCCTCCTTTCAGTGCAAGATGCACTGGTCTCAGCCTATTTCTCTCACTGTTTTGGTTTCACCCTCCTCCTTCCCTCCAGATAAATCCTACCTTCCAGATCAGTGTTTCAAAGGACATATTTATGGGTTGGAAAATCAATTTAGTGGGTCACGATAAGCATTTAAAAACGAAAGAGAGTAGAATGAATTGAATAAAAATGCAGCATTTCACAAGCATTAAGGGTAAGCAGTTTGAGAAACCCAAACAGTATCTTCAAGGACAATGTTTCTTGCTGCCTGGGTACCTCGGATTTCTCGTGTTTCCCTGCTATGAGCTGCTTCTGAGCAGATCCCATATTTTACTTTTAAAATCCATACAATTAAGTACAACGCCCTGCACAAAACATACCCTCAATGCATATTTTGAATAAATGAATGAAGCCTGCCCTTCTCAGTTAATGATTTTTCCAAACCTCTTTGAAAACTTGAGGCAAGTAGCAAACAGCAACACAAAATATTGTTGCTCATTGAATCATTTTGCCTGAAGTTAACCTCCGATTTTTTTAATCCTGAAAAGGACTTTGTGTCTTGGGGGCAATGTCATAGAATGATTTTATTGTCTGAAAAAATGGAACCTTTCCCCTAAAATCATAACAGAGGGTTCCTTAAGATGGATTCGACCCCTGCAGCAATGGAAATGCTCTCTGATTAGCAGCTGGACCACATCGCTGGGTTTTCTAATGATCATCAGATTAAAAAGACATTTTTATAATCCCTCATCACCACACAGAAGCCCAGTGGCTCTGCCCCCGTGTCGCTGTCCCAGCCTCTGGAGATTAGACACGATTTCCAGCCTGGGTAAGTGAACTACATCAGTGAAATGAACGCCAGCCATTAGAGTTTTACTGTCTCGTTTGACACGTATGCGATTCTACCAAATCTCTGGTTGTGCTAAGTTTCATGTGGTGGGTAGGGGACGGACAGAAGGCACCAGAAAGCATGTTACGATGGGAGCACAAAAGCTGGTGTCCCTGAAATGGAGCAAACGTAGGTAACATATTTTTCTCAAGGACTGAAGTAGTTATTCTTTCTTTCAGTCTTTTAAAAAAATTTTTATTTTATATTGGAGTATAGTTGATTTACAATGCTGTGTTAGGTTCAGGTGTACAGCAAAGTGATTCAGTTATATATATATATATATATATATATATATATATATATATATATTCTTTTTCAGATTCTTTTCCCTTATAGGTTATTACAAGATACTGCGTAGAATTCCTGTGCTGTACAGTAGGTCCTTGTTGGTCATATATTTTATATATAGTGGTGTGTATCTGTTAATCCCAACCTCCTAATTTATCGCCCCCCCCCCTTTCCCCTTTGGTAACCATGAGTTTGTTTTCTATGTCTGCGAGTCTGTTTTGTAAATAAGTTCATGTGTCATATTTTAGATTCCACGTATAAGTGATATCGCATGATATTTGTTTTTCTCTTTCTGACTTACTTCACCTAGTATGATAATCTCTAGGTCCATGAAGTAGTTATTCTTAACACAAGTTTCTATTAAAAATCCAGGAGGGGCTCCATTACAAGCTATATATAAAGGTGGTTAAATACCAAGAGACAAAATAAAGTCAATATAATTCTCATGAAAATTTTTAAAAAACTATACTCTTCTGCTCTAGAGAATCTGCTGCTGGGCATTGGTTATTTACTTGAAAAAGGACACGTGAACTGGTAAGAGTATTGTGGGCGTTAGGCTACTTTAAATTAGTCATTTGTGCTCTGTATGTGCCCTCCATCCTGCTTCTAAAACCAGCCTGGCCCCGTCCGGCTGGTGATCTCACCTGAGAACAGGAATTAAGCAAACCTAACTCCAACAAACAGATGTGACTTCAGGAAGTAATTTAAGGGCTGCAAGCTTTGGTTCCCTTTTCAGTAACGTGGAAATGCCTGAATAGGGATAGTTTTCACCCACTGCTTTGCTCAAGTCTTCTGTCTCTTACTTACTCCTTCCTGGATCTTTCCACATCAAAGGAGAATAATAAAACTAAGATCGAAAACATGCCTATTTGCTTGGGAATTACCCTGTTGTACGTACAGCACACATGCCAATTCTTCCATTCTTTAAAATGGACATTTTGGCCAGGGGAGGGGTGGGGGGAAGGGTATGTTTGATCATGAGTCAGAGTTTTGGGTGTGAAGAAGCTCTTTTGTAGGTTTTGCAGGACTTTGGTAATACACAAGTTCTCAGGTATGCTACCGTGAGTGTTGCATTGTAAACGTGTGTCATCTAGGCTCCTGTTCATGTCTGCCATGCTTTGGTCCCTGCATATTTTAGGACCGAGTCATCTATGTGGGGAGGAAAGCAAACTAGATTGTCGTTGATTGGCTTATTACAATTAACATGTATTAGTGAATGTAAAATTGCAATTGCCCAGTATATTGTCAGTGTACAATGTCTAAGTATGAACATTTCTGGTTTCAAGGAGAAACCAGAAAAAGAAAGAAGGGAAAACCAGCATAGAGAAACATCTGAGAAGCTTCACACACAGCGGGTGTGAGGCGATAGCTGCTGACTCATGGGGTAGGGCAGTGGGTAGAATGACATTGCATATAGCTGGCTCTCAGGTGGTGAGGAATTTTCTAGGCTAATCTGAGAATTAATCATAAAAATGATTCAAGTCAGCCTAAAGAACCTAAACACTCTTAGGTAATTAAGAAACAGCTTTTTCTCTTCCAATCCTCTTAAGGAGAGAGAGAACATGGCAGCGGTCCAGCTCCTCTTTAGGAAAACTTTCTATGTACCGTGTCACTTCTAAGAGTTTCTTCACAAAAGGAAGAAAACCCCGGGATATTGTATTCTGTGGCAATAATGAGATGCCGATAGCCAGGAAGGTCTTTATTAACTTGCTTGGGGAGAATTGCTGAGTGGCTTAGAGGATAAAGCACTGGGTTTCTCTTTGGAGCCCCCAGTGGGCATTTAATTCAAAATCTAGTCTAGAGACCCCCAACACACAATGGCTGCTTGCTTTAACGGGTTGATGGTATGAAAAATATTTACTGATTAGGAAAGATAATCCACTTCTGAAAAGACTGCCCTTTTTTCCAGAATTCCAGGTGCAAAAGAGTCTCCTCCCACTGACTGTGCATTAGAGAACAGCCGAGCTGGGATGGCTTCTCTGCCTCTTCCGGCCCATCTCAAAAATGATGAACAATTTGTGCAAGATACCTATCTCTGGTCTGAAGGCATGCTGGCAGCTGTAGACTCACAGCCAAGACGTTAAGGTAATTTCCCAGGATAATTCACACTAGTCAAAGGGTAACTTTTTGATCAGGTTGATCTAAATATTTAATTGTCACAACTCTCCGGTTGGTTTGGCTCCTGGGTTTCAAAGAAGAATGAAGCAGCGGTGCCTAGTGGAAGTACCAAGCTCAGGAGACCTCTGAGTTTAAGATTCTCCCAACAAACATTTATTGAGGGGCTCTGAGTACGGGCCTGACACTATTTTTTTTTTTTTCAGCCATGTTTCTAATTTTACCATCATCTATATTTTTGTCTCTATAGCCACGTAACTTAGGAAATAAAAAGTTGCCATAGAGACACAGATGAGGAGGGCTTTTTTGGGTGTGCCTTTCTCCCACCCCAATCATGCTGGCTGTTGAGAACCACTTCTGATCATCTGTGCAGCCCTTGGCGTGGCCCCGGGACAGGGTGATAGGTCACTACAGCTTTACTTTTTGGCTGGTCCTGAGCAGGCATCTGAGACGCTCCACCCCCAGGACGGACACTCACATCCCGAAGAGTCAAATACTTCCTTAAGGAAAGATGCTGGGTGAGCGCTTTGCAAGTGAAAACAACTGCTGTGAGCGATTGCTCACCTGTAATTAGGAACCGTTCCCAAGCAAAACCTCACAGAGGCTGAGTCAAAGGCAGACAGAAAGCGAGCAAGCAACCCTTTTGAACGTGAGGAATTATTCTGGCCCGACCTGCGTGCTGTGGGTCCCTGACTAGGGAGGCAGTTTGTGGGACCAGAGAGTAGAAAGGGTTTTATCAAGAACGTGAGGACAAGGCGAAGGGGCACTCCAGGAACATGCCCTCAGCTCAAAACCGACACTTGTGTGTCCCTTAGGAACATTTACAACAGTTTTATGTGGCCTTTTGCTTTTCTGTTTTTACAAAAAGAGAAGTTTTACGCGTCCTCTTCCCATATCTTTTCCTGGTAGGGAGTTTATCTTTAACTTCAGAAAGGAATTACTTTCTGAGACAGGGACTGGGTATCATTTTTACACTTTAATTGTTTTTTTGGAGACTAAGAATGCCACAGTGGAAAGGACCCAGGGTCTGGGAGAACGGAGACGTGTTTGATTCCTGACTCTGGGACTGATCAGTTTCTGCGATTACGGGAAAATCACTTCATCCCTCAAAGTCTACGACTGCTCATTGGTGGATGGAGAGGCTGACAGCTTGCTCCTCTGGCTTCACAGACAGGACCCGGGGAGAAGAGGGACGTCTGCATGCCTGGCCGACAGGAAAGAGCCACTTACAAACATTAGCTATTAATACTATTAACAGAACACCATGACCAATGTTCCAGAGCGTTCCTGAGTAGTTCCCATTCTCTGAGGTCACATGCACATACCCAGAATTGCTACTATCGGTTTGGTTCTCTTTCTTCCTTTGGCTCTTACTTTGTAGGGGAGATCCTAAGGGTTAATGCTGAATTCTCGCACGACAGAAGAGGGACGTTGGCGATGCTTCCAGGCCTTGCCGTGGAGCTTCCAGGTAGGAAGTTCTCCTCGACTGCAGCCGTCACGCACTTCCCCTCTGGGCTGCCAGGCACGCCAGCTGTGCACATCTGCCGCAGCGGCCCCCGCACCGCGCCCTGCTCACCGACACTTTGTGATGAAGTCTGTGCAACCTCTCCCCAAACAAGGCACAAGCAAACCCCTGGGGTTCACGGGCCACTTGGGGTTCAGTTGCGGACCCGTTCCTGGTTTATAGCCTCCACGTACAGCCTCTCATTGAAATGGGGTGGACCCACCTGCCCCCCGCACTGTCTGGACGGGGCAGGGCGCACTGATTTCTTTCCCTCTGCTTTGGATTCCCCGTGGCAAGCCCCGTGCTCACATTAAGCGAATGCTTTTTGGATGACTACAAGGGAATTAGCTCTACAAGTTAATGCAAGTCCTGCTTATGGGTCCCTGGTTGCACAATTTCCCTGTGTGAATTCTTGGGCATTTAGAGAGAGGAGGTGCCGTCAACCGGGAGAAAAATGTCACCACATTCACGACAAATATTAGGCATTTTTTTCAACTGTCCAGTTTAACATAGAAGACGGAGAGCTCTGTGCTCTTAACATAGGTACGTGTGGCTACTGATCAATTTACTCCGCTTGAAAGCTCATTTCCAAGCGGAGATGGACAAAGTATTATTTCTGTTGGACACCTGGGGAATTAGAAACACTGCAATGTCCAGTGGCCAGTCCCAAACACAGCTACTCTCCTTTACTGCAGCAGGGCCAGGAACTGGGTGAAAATGCCCTTTTCTCACAGAGAGATCTACTCTCCTTACGTGAAAGCTCAGGTTCACTGATGCGGTATGGGGAGCCGTTTCCACAGCCCATCCTCGCCTGATAGCCGCCTAGTGATAAATGGACAGCTTGCTTCTCTGGGGATGTGAAGCTCGTCTTCCCCGAGGACTTACTCATTTGGAAAATGAGGGAAACTTAGGGTTGATTTAAAATGGTTCCAGAAGGCAGCGGAATTCCTCCCTTTCACAGGAGGGAGACCTTTATGTGAGGCAGGAGTGCACTCAACTACACATCAGTAAACTATGTGCTTGCTCTCCACGCCCTTTATAATTTTCATGAAGCCTCAGGCCACCACCCCTCACAAATAAATCACCATGGAGAGAAAGCAAAGCGGCTGGGGAGTGAGAAAGATTAACAGCTCGGCACGGATAAACTGCTAGTAGAGCCTGCATGGAGGCAGGAAGCCTCCGGGATGTCAAGCCCTGCATCCCATGATGGGATGTAGACATCTGCACGAGGAGGACCGATTTCGTAGGCCGCAATTTCATTAGAATGCATCACAGATTAAATGAAGATGGTGTCAAAACTTCTGTCTCAAACACCAGGAGCAGAGAATGGCAATTTACCAACACTGTCCTTGAGCAGGTCAGAGGTTTCTGCCTGTAATCCTGTGATAGTTCACTGATTTTAAAGCATCTTCTCGCTGCTGAACAACGCATAAGTAATTGTACTTAATTTGGCAGTGAGGCGTCCAAACCTCACACAATGTTGATTTAAGATGCAACCGTATGTCTTTTGGGACCTTGATTTTTCATACTTAGTTCTGTTTGGATGTGATATTTAGAAATCCACACTTGTTGTTGTAGTAGAAAAGTTGTCTGCACAGCTGCCCACCTCCGGAGCTGTACTCGAAGAACCTGTGGAAGATCTCGCAGGCCGGTGTTGTTTTGGTGGAAAGCTAACTCCTTCTCTGAGAATGATTTTGGTTATATCATGAAAAACGAGTCTTCAGCATCCAGAGGTGGCTTCTGTCCTGAGCAACAATCTCACATTCATGAGGCTCAAAAGGATTGACTGGTCTGTACTAATTAAAGTGACTTAAGAATAAACCTTTTAGTTTTTCTAAAGGACTTTTCTAATAAAAGATTTATAAATATTTATTAGTAAATTGATTTGACATTGGGACATACTTCCAAATAATCCATTGATGGTGGAGAAAACTGGAGATGAGCTAAGATTGGCCTCAGAGAGAGTTCATTAATCTATTCTCTACTTTTGTTATGTTTGAAATTTTCCATAAAGCCGACTTTAAAAATAATTCTTTTGAAAATAAACGGCCCTATGGAATCAAGTATCATGCTGTAAAAAATTCATTTAAATAATACTTTGATTTAAAAACTCAAAATATTCTTACTTGGAGTGTTTATGCAATGAAATTAAATATTTGAAATTAAGAGTAATTGCCATTTGGCTTCAGTGGTTCTTATTTGTAAAAATGCCACAAGGGCCAGATTTACCAAATATACTTATATGTAAGACTGCTTTTTCTTTTTTAGGTAGGTTTTCATCAAATGTATTTAATAAACACCTATTATATGCGAAGAAATATTGTCTCTCTATATTTTTTGTTGTCAATATAATTTTTAACTACCTATTTATATCATATAAACTAAGGATGCACAGTATCAGAAAGTAACAAAATAATGTTTTTTCACAAAATATTCTGCAAATCAGACTCCTCCAGGTCCTTCTCCAGATTTCTGAGCTGTACTGCATTGCTGTCAATGCCTGATCATCCTGATCTTTTTCAACGGGTACAGAATAACATGCTCATTTTACTTCATGTTCTAGATAAACAACCAGCTGCCATGGAGCCATCTGGAACAATGGCGCACCCTCGTGGCCCCAAGAAGCCAATGACTCTCCCCCTGCATTTGAATTAGGTCTCATAATTTTTGAAACTAAGTAACTATAAATAATTAGCATAATAATATTAATCATATTATGGCATCAGATGAAAAACATCTTGTGAATGAATGGGATAACCAGAAAGTCACACACAATTAAACATTTAGTCATTCTTCATTTTAAGGGCCCAGTGGGTATTCCACAGTTGTATACATCCATGATCTGTAAGGTACATGTTTGGCATTTTTGACTTTATGAAACAGTTTTCTCCATCCAAACTGTAGGACTCTTACTTCTTGCACCTCAGGTGAGCAAATATGAATTTTTAAAGGCTTATCCTCTGTTTTTTGTTTCTTGTTGTTTTTTTTTTTTTTCCCTGCAGTCCTGGGCAGGTAGCCAAGACAAATGCCCCTGGAGCCAGAATCACTGCATTCTAGTCAGGCTGTGTCTCTCAAAGGAGGGAGACTTTGAGCAAGTTTAATCTCTATGCCTTAGTTTTCCCATCTGTAGAATGGGGATGCTAACAGCGGATACATTTTAGTCTTGTGAGAACTAAAGAGGTTATTAAAACAATGCCTGGAGCATAGTAAGCACTGCAGCTCCTTGCTGCTGATACTACCCCTCCCAGGCTGCAGTCACATCTGTCACCTGCACAATCACATTTGGTCTATACCTGCATCCTGGACTCTTAGAATTTCTGTGACTTGTGTACCTCAAATTGAATAGCCAAGAGTCTATAGAAAATGAACTGTTTTGAGGGACATAATATTTATGAAATCCCACACGGATATTAAGTCTATGGAGCAGTGACGTTGTAGAATTAAACACCAAAGGACCTCATTTTCTATACGCAACTCACCATCCTTTATATTTTAACTGGAAATACCTTTAGCGGGGTAATAAAGAGCAGTTTAATCTCTTCAGGGTCACTTTCTAAAGAAGCCAGGGGAATATTTTGAACCCTTCTGCAAATCTGCAGTGCAGTTTCCCCATATCACAACGGTCCAAGAAATGAGCTGTAATTAATTCAGGTGCATTGAGGCGGAATTAGCCGCCCACTGGATTATTTGGTAAGAAAGCTACTTCAGGTGAAGAGAAGAATATCTTGAAACATAAAAAGCGTAAAGAAGAAGATTTAAAATCTTAAAGGGGAGAAGTCCCAGGACTCTAGTAAATCACGAATACCAGCCACGCGATTCATTCAGAAGAAAATGGATTACTGGGCTTCAGGATCACGTTGTGTAAACCCTAATAATCATATAAGCAGCTCCAGTGATTAGCTCCAGCATCAAGACTATTCTTTTTCTTCCAAGTCTTCTCTTTAAGCCCCTTTGACATTCTAAAAGAATAGCCTGTACGATCCCAGGAGGACACGTCCTGCACGCTGGTCAACGTGTGTCCTACATCATGGCCCATCGGGAATCACACCGGTCTCAGCTGCACACTTGGACTCCTGTCATCTGGTGCCGGTCTCAGCTGCACACTTGGACTCCTGTCATCTGGTGCGAGGGGACAAGCCATCTCCTACTGCAGTTTCCTGTTATTACAGCCACTGCGCTGGGGCAGAAGCTGCCAATTCACAGATTTATGAGAAAGTCGCAAGTGGCTCGAGACAATCTTTTCAAAATAAACAGTGTTTTGTAAAAGCCCACAGTAGAAAAATAGATATTTTATAATTTTAGACTTGCACTAACAATGTTGTACTTGAGGTTTGGATACATGTTCCCAAATACCGGTTAACGTTACCAAGGGTAAATATTAGCACATCCACACACCCTGCCTGGAGGCCTCACTGGAATCCTACCCTCAAGTCCTAGACTTAGGGATTTCCAAACGGTGACGCCTGTCTACAAATTCATTAATTTCACTTTCTTGAATACAGCCGAGAAGAATTCACCCAGTTCCCATCTATAGTAAAATTTAGTTTTAATTAATAAACTTTTAGTTCCGAAAGCGAATAGTAATTTGTTCATTTAAGGCTGTTCTCTTAGAGTCCATTTTGTTCCTTGGAATGAAACATATGACTTGTGAAATTCAAGCCATCTCCTACTTACAGGGACAATTTCATTTATTAATGGCCTGTAATTAAGAAGAAATTGTTAGCTAAACAAACAATTAGCTTATCTGACTGAAGAATAAATGGGGGGGTAGGTTATTCACTCATCTGCTAAGTGTTCTTAGTCTTGACCTACTTTTCACTTATTGAGAATGTTTTGTAGATTTTCTAGTGTTTTGGGACCTAATCAAATGATGAAAGCCAATATATTTATGTATTTTCTTTAGGAGAAAGAGCAGGTTAACGCGTACATAAAACGTCACAGCATAAGTTTTTATCTCTAATCCTATCACCTGACCTTAAGGAAGGCGTTTAACCTCCTCGCCTTGAAGTTTCCCATCTCCGTAAAGTGGGGATGCTAGTAATTGCCATCTACATTCGGGTTAATGGCATCAGGGTCGAGGGACCTGCTACAATCCCCTTAAAGAGAAGATGCTTTGTATTAACGTAATAATTCCCCTCCCCAATACAGAACATTGGAAAATATTTTGGTTCTGTATAAAAGCCTTAAGATGTTTTTTGGAAGACGACTACATTCTCTGTGATTATTAGGAGAATCTGTGCCCAAATGGCACCTCTGGCTCAAAGGCAACCTCGTCTGAATGAATTAGCACATGGTGAGCTACTTACAAGAGATTAGCAACAAATTCTTATTGAGGGCTTTTTTTTTTTTTTTTTTTTTGCTTTGCTAGCTACCTTCTGCTTTTATATGGACACAAAATAAATACTTTTTAATACAGGCAATAGCCTCTGGCTGCCACAGCTTAGCCCTGAGCTCACTTGACTGGCCTGTCAACAGCTAACTAGTTATGAGGCAGAGCTGCTCAATGAGAAGATGCAGATATAACAGAACTGAGTTAAAATTTTCCTTGCGTGGCAAAGGAACAGAAAGAACAAAACTCATTCATTGAAAACAACATAGCGCAAGCGGTACTGAGTGAGTGTGAGAGAGTAACCGAGCAGGTAACCACCGTCCCAGATGCCGGGAGTGGAAGTGAGACGGACAGCAGGGCGGAGACACTCGGGTTAGCCGTGAGCTGTAAACCAAAGGGGCATCTCGGCATAATGTGACAAAAGTGCCACTTCTATGTTGCAAGTGAATATTATCAGGAAACGGAAATCAGCGGCTCAAGCTGAGCCTTGCTCTAATACTTCTCAAGTCACAAGGGTGTATTAATCCCAGTTTTAGCGCTGGGGGTTGTTACATCGTGAACTTTTACCTACGAGACGGAAAGATTCATTCTTACCTACCTGGCCATATTGGTTGCATAAGATGTTTGGTTTTTTGTGTAAGTTGGTACCTGCTCTGAACGACCCCCGCAATGACCTCAAGCGTTCCTTAAACCGTATCTACGGGCACATGGGCACACATCCGCGTCTGCAGCTACGCCTCTACCTCCGAGTGCGAAATTCACCTTCGGCTTCGCGGATCCTCCGGCCCGCCGCCGACCTCCGGAGCACGCTCCGTCCCGAGCTGAAGAGGCTGGCCAGCTCGTCCAGGGGGCTGCCCACGGGCCTGCAGTTCGGGGGGCTGTAGGCGGCCGGAGAGCGGGCGCCGGGGACGGCCTTCCTGGGCTCGGCCCGGGCCGCCTTCGCGGGGCAGTGCGGGCTCCTGGGGCCGGGGCTGCAGGGCGCGCCCGCGGGGGCCGAGGTGGGCCTCGGGGGGCCCCGGGGCGGCTCCGCCGGCCTCCCGGCGCCGGGCTCGGGCGCGGACGTGCAGAGCGCGGGCGGCCGGGGGGCGGCGGCGGGCGTGGGGGGACGGGGGGCCCCGTGCGGCCCGGCGAACGCGGGCCGGTCGCCGTCGCCCTCTGGGGCTTTGGGGTGCTGCGGGGACGCGGGCCCGGCGCCCTCGGGCTGCACGGGGTACTTGAGGCTGGTCTCCAGGACCGGCAGCCTCTTCACCTCCAGGGGCGTCAGGGGCGACTCGTCGGACGCCGGGGAGCAGGTGACCGGCGTCGGGGGGAACACGAGGAGCGGGGGCCGGTGCGGCAGCAGGTCGGGGAAGGGCGCGGGGATGTCGCACGCGTCCCTGCAGGGCCCGCCGGCGTCGCCGTCCTCCGCGGGGAGGGGGCTGCGGCCGCCGCCCTCGGGGGGCGCCCAGTACTTCATCTCCTCGTACACGGCCTCGGCCGGCTCGGGGCTGCCGGCGCGGCCCAGCATCTCGATGTACACGGGCTCGGGCTCCGGGGGCGCGGGCGGCACCCTGCGCCGCGCCCCGCCGGCCCCCGCCGCCCCCGGCCGGGCGCCCGAGATCTCCTCCGAGGAGCCGCTGAGCTTGGTGTGCGGGCTCCGCGTGGGCTTCCGAGGCGGCATCTTCTTCACGGTGCTGTAGTCGTCGCTGTGCGGCCGCGGCCGGCTGAGAACTGCGCGGGGGCGGAGAAGGGGCGGCAGGGTTAGCGGGACCCGGGCCGAGCCTCGCGCAGCGCCTGGAGCTGCCCCGGCGCCGCGACCGGCGAGGACCCCGCCTGCACCCTCCTCCCTCCAGGGTCCCGTCCTCCCCCCCCGCGGGGTCCGGGTGCCTCCACCCTCCAGGGTCCCGTCCTCTCCCCCACCCCGCGGGGTCCGGGTGCCTCCACCCTTCAGGGTCCAGCCTTCCCCCCCCCCCGCGGGGTCCGGGTCCCTCCACCCTCCAGGGTCCAGTTCTTCCCCCGTGGGGTCCGGGTCCCTCCACCCTCCAGGGTCCAGTTCTTCCCCCGCGGGGTCCGGGTCCCTCCACCCTCCAGGGTCCAGTTCGCTCCCCCCTCCGGGGTCCGGGTCCCTCCACCCTCCAGGGTCCCGTCCTCCCCCCCCGCGGGGTCTGGGTCCCTCCACACTCCAGGGTCCCGTCCTCCCCCCCCGCGGGGTCTGGGTCCCTCCACCCTCCAGGGTCCAGTCTTCCCCCCCCGCGGGTTCCGGGTCCCTCCACCCTCCAGGGTCCAGTTCTTCCCCCCCCCCCGTGGGGTCCGGGTCCCTCCACCCTCCAGGGTCCAGTTCTTCCCCCCCCCCCGCGGGGTCTGGGTCCCTCCACCCTCCAGGTTCCAGTTCGCTCCCCCCTCCGGGGTCCGGGTCCCCCCACCCTCCAGGGTCCAGTTCTCCCCCCACTGGGGGGTCTGGGTCCCTCCCCCTCCAGGGTCCAGGTCGCTCCCCCCTCCAGGGTCCCCATCTCCCCACCCTCCAGGGTCCGTGTCTCCCCGCACCTCGCACGACTGCCGAGGGGAGAGCCAGGCTTGATCTCGGGGGGGAGGCCAACTGCCGCCAGCCGAGGAGGAGGCAAGGCGGCCAGGAAGGCGGCCCAGGATTGCCCGCCGCCTGCAGCGGGAAGGGCCTGGGACGCGGCGGGGTGGGCACCTTCCTGCTGCGCTGGAACCTCCTTACGCCTGGGCTCTAAGGGCCTGATACACGTGTGGACTAAGGACTGGCTGAACGGCTCCTCATGGTTTTTAGAGAAGAGAAAATAGGAGACCGGGGAGAACACGCAAATTAGCGAGGTGGCGCCCTGTGGATGTTTCCTGGAGGAAATACCTAAGCTGGATTATTTAAATGGTCTAAAACGAACACGACAAAACACCAAGGAAAACAACTACATGCATGGAGAGATTATTTTTCTAAAAAGAACGTTGTTAAAATGATGCCAAAGGCTTGTTTTACAGTTAATTAATATATTTGAATCCTAACACACTTAACAGGGAAATCAAGAGTGTTGTATTTCACTAAGAACTTAAGTGGCAACTTCGTAAATTGAAAAGAAGGAAGATATTTAGAAAAACAAAAGAGCATAATATTAGCGAGAACTAATTTTGAAAGAGGCAGAAAAACTACTTAAATGTGACTCAAAACATTTATTAAAGTTTAAGTCAAAAAATTCTAAAAGACTTCTTTTTCTAATATTTTTTCCTATAAATTATAGATTTTATTAAATATAATTTCTCTGGAGCCAAGATGTTAATTTTAGAAAATTACATACAGTTTTACTAAAATATCAAAACTTCTCAAAAATCTTGAACTATCTTACCAATTTGGTGCTTTGCTAATCTGTAGGAATTCTTGCTCTGAATAAGCATCTAATTTTGCTGAGCTCCTGAGTTTTAAGGCAGCCAGGCTTTTCTCTCATTATGACTGCATATACGACAGTATCCATCTCCACTTTCGGAGTGACAACTCCACTTTTAGGGTTAAAATGAAAGGCTTTGGAGTCAGATGGACTTGGATTCAAACCCCAGCATGACCACCCTTTCATGCTATCATTCATTTAGTCGTGCATTTAACCAGTATTTATTCAGAGACACATTCGTGAATACACAATAATTGTCCCCTTCCTTCCTCTGCCCTCCTGGGCAAAGTCAGACAATAAAAAAAGTAAATAAAACAAACGAGTTAATTCCATAGCATGTTAGAACATGACACATGCTATGAGGTGGGAAACTACAGGCCATAATAAAGAGTCACAGAATTGGGTCTGTGTGTGTGTGTGTGTGTGTGTGTGTGTGTGTGTGTTTGTGGGGTGGCATTGGTGCAAATTATAAGTTTAAAAGAGGTCTTGGTCACATCTCTCTGTGCTTCAGTATAGTCATGCATAAAATGGTGATATCACTGATCATCTCAGAGGAATAAAATAATGTATGTAAAGTGCTTAGCTCAGATGCTGGCACTTCGTAAACATGAAACAAATGGGAGACATCCAGATGAGAATGGAAAAGAACAAAGTTAATTTTCTAACTCAATGGATATCTTTGAAGGCCAGTATTATACAGGGTTCACCAAAGCAGCCAACTTTTAAGAGTAGAAAACACCCAAAGTGCACAATTCTGTAATTAATAAGTATTATCCCAAAGGCTTTCAATGTACTAAAACACAGCAACTCATAAGCTTCTCCTAGAAAGTTAATGAACCAAACAAAATTTTAACATTAGTATTATAGAGTTGTTCTGAAGATTTGAATAATTTAAAGGACTTGTGGCAGATTGTATTTTACAAAACTGGTTTCAACAATATTTTTAGTCCTTCGTGCTCTTCTAGAACCTTGAAGCTGGAAGGACCTCTGTGACTGCCCCATGAGTAAAATATGGCAAAAGGAATGCCGCCTGCCTGCTGAGGCTGGGTCAGGGGCAGTGCAGCTTCTGCCTGGCTCTTCCTCTCTCGGGACATATCTCTTGGTGGCCCTCATCTCTGAGAAGACTGCTTACTCTGAAGCACCCATGCTGTAGAGAACATGTGGAGAGGCCACACAGAGGTGAGAGAGATGCCAGAGGACCCCATCTGCTCCAGCCCTCAGGTGTCCAGGTTTCCCCAGCCCAGACACCAGAAATGTAATGAACTGAGCTTGTGGACCATCCCAGGCCCAGCCGCTGTCTGACCACAGCTGTGAGAGAGCTTGCATGAGAAGGGCTTAGCTGATACCCAACTAGTAGAATGGGGAGAGAGGGAGAGAGAGAGAGAGAGAGAGAGGATGATAAAACCTTTGTCATTTTAAGCTACTACACTTTGGAGAGGTTTGTTAGATAGCAATAGACAACTAGTACAGATATTGGTACTGGAAGTGGAGTGCTGCTATAAACCAAAAAAACCCAAACTTTAAAAGCCTGGAAGTAGCCTTGGGAAATTGGAGGGTTTTTTTTGGTGGTTTTTTTTTTTAAATATTTATTTATTTATTTATTCATTTACTTATTTTGGCTGTGCCGGGTCTTAGTTGAGGCAGGCGGGATCTTCGTCGTGGCATGTTTAGTTGTAGCATGCGGACTTCTTAGTTGTGGCATGTGGGATCCAGTTCCTCGACCAGGGATTGAACCCGGGCCCCCTGCATTGGGAGCGTGGAGTCTTACCCACTGGACCACCAGGGAAGGAGGAGGAGTCTTGAAGAGACTGTTAGCAGAAGCGTGACGCCCAAGAAAGCTCTTGGTGACGTTTAAAGGAAAGTGAGAAAGATGCTGGACGCTGAAGGAAACATAACCCTTTTTATACCTTTGTGGAAAGTTTAGCAACACTGTCACCTTCAGTACTGTGGAAACCCAACAACACACTTAAGGAACTGGATGATCTAGGTAGGGAGATCTTTAGACCGAGTGTAAAAGCAGCCTCCTGGATTCGTCTACCCTCCTGCAGGGAAAATGAGGGTAAAGAGATAAGCTAAAGAAAGAACAAACTGTTATCTATAAAGGAGCCTGGGCTTTCTGAGTTTGAAAATCAAATAGTTTCTCACTGGGTCATCAGGATAGCAAATAACTCTGAAGTTAAGAAACGACTTGTAAGCAGAGATTGAATCTGGGGCATTTTCAGGAAAACATGATCTAAAGCTGAAGCCAAGGTCATGACTATGAACCCCTTTATTAAGACCTCAGAAAGATTTCAGGGGGTGCTTCACTGGACCTTTTCAAAGAAACAAAACCACAGCACTATCTAAGGATATCAAGAGTATTGCCCCACAGAAATCTTGCAGGAAAGAAAAAGTAGAGAGGAGATTATCTCAGAGAGATTTGTGGATGTGGCTTTTGACTGAAGGAGTAGATTATAAATTGATTCACAGGAAACTCGCAAAGCTTTTAAAGGAATTGTATCAGCTGCACTGAAAGAGATATGATCAGTACAAAATAAAGAGGCTCTGGTGCTTCAAAATTTTATGAGCAGGAATCAGGCTGAGAAAATGACCAGCCCCAAACATGTCACCTCTTGTGGACGAGGAAATAATATCCAAAGGTGTCACCTCTTGTGGACGAGGAAATAATATCCAAAGGTGAGCCAAGATTCCGTAGCATGGACCTAATGGCCATGGAAAATAATTTCCAGGGCTTCCCTGGTGGCACAGTGGTTGAGAATCTGCCTGCCAATGCAGGGGACGCGGGTTCGAGCCCTGGTCTGGGAAGATCCCACATGCCGCGGAGCAACTCGGCCCGTGAGCCACAATTGCTGAGCCTGCGCGTCTGGAGCCTGTGCTCCGCAACAGGAGAGGCCGCGATAGTGAGAGGCCCGTGCACCGCGATGAAGAGTGGCCCCCGCTCGCCGCAACTAGAGAAAGCCCTCGCACAGAAACGAAGACCCAACACAGCCATACATACATACATAAAAAGGATGTAAGCAGACAAGAATCTCATTAAAATATTAAAAAAAAAAAAAAAGAAAATAATTTCCGGGCACCAGGACTAAATCCTAACCAAGGCACAAGCAACATGTTAGTTGTGTGGAGAACAGGCAACTTGTCTTCGATAGTTAGGGACGGTCCTGGAGGAGCTGCCCACCTAAGGAGCCTTACCTGAGCAGCCAGGACACCTGGACCTGATTTAGATGGTGGGATTTGGGGCCTGGACCTGAGTCTGACGTGATGATGGGATAAGGCTCTGGGGAGCATGGGAGAGGGGTGAGTGCATCTTGCACGTGGGAGGGATGTGAATTGCTTTGTCCAGAGGATGGATTGAGGCAGCCTGTATTTTCCAAAAATTGGCCACGATAGTTTTCCCAGTCCTATCAAGAGTTCGAGTCTATTTCACCTTCCTCAACCTGGAGGCGCCTTTGAGACTGTCTGGTGGCAGTGGTGGAAGTGGTGCTGTGTGGCTTCCAAGGCTGCTCATCAAAGGTAAGAGAGTGACCTCCCGGCGTTCTCTCTCCTGGAGCAGGCACCGGGGACACACTGATTGTCCACCTAAGAAGTCCAGCTACCCTGAAGCTGCCAGGCTGCACAAAACGGGTGGAGGGACCACCCGGACACAGGGATGGGCAAGCAGTCCCAGTCCTTAGACATCTATGGGCACCAGGCATGCAAGTGACCAGCTTTCAGGTGATTCCAGCCACCACATGCAGCTTCATGGAGGACCCTGAGGGACAGACACACAGATGAGCCCAGCTGACACCCAGAACCCGAGACAGTAATAAAATAATCGTATTTTATTTAAATATCCAAGTTTTGGAGGAGTTGGTAAGCAACAACAGATAGCTGATATGATATTCCCTCAAGGTGTGCTTTAGATGCAGAGGAAAGCTTTTCTGAATTAAACGATGATAAATAAAAGTAGCCTGGGTTGTCAGGAGGCAGTTGAGAGACTGGCCTCTGGAATCGGACTGCTTGGGTGTGTAGCATGGGACAGGATACACCACTGCTCCCTGACTCCACATCCTCATCTACAGGGGGGTCACAGTGACAGTCTCACGCCATCAGGTAGTTCTAAAGGTTGAAGATACTTAGCATAGTGCTTGTCACATGATAAACACTTGTAAGTGTCAGCTGTTACCATCAACACCATATTATTACTACAGAACCAGAAGTCAGTCATGAGTCATAGAACAGGGTTCTGTAGGGCGTGGTCTGCAGTCCATCAATATCAGGTCACCTGGGGTACTTTACTGAGGATGTAAGGGGCACGGTGCCTGTCCTAGTCTGTAGCTACCAAATTAGAATATCTGGGGCGGGAACTGGAAAGCTTCATTCTTCATAAACTAAAATTAGAATACCACAGTTAGAGAATTAAGACTCTAATTGGTTTTATGGTTATTCCTTTGCGTGTGTGTGTGTGTGTGTGTGTGTGTCCACACAAGTCCTTGCTAATTGTTCATTTGCAAATAAGGATTTAAGGGCTGTTAAGAGTGAATTTATATTAAGAGTTTTCTTAACAATTTTTCTAGTCCTCGGATTTATGGGTAAAAGTGAGATGGGATCAGGGAGACATTTCATGGTGACAGATCACCTCGAGGGCAAGTCTTAGTGTCCTAACAGTAACTTAAGGGATAAATCCCACATTCTCAAGCCCTCTCATTTTTTCTTAAACTTGACTCTTATCTGAGTTACTGTGCAATGATCTAGGGACTTGTGTCATTTTTAGATTCTGTTAGGAGGTAAACATTTTCTTGTACAAAATAGTTTCTCTTTGAGTTTTTTGCTAAGGCATGTCAGTGACTTTGCCTCAAGACACAAGTTATTTGGCCCCATTCTCACCGAGAATAAGATGCCTACATATTAAATCTATGAGAAAAAAGAAATGAGAAGATCGTTCATCAAGAAAATACCTGTATTATCTGTGTGTGTTGTTATCCTCTGTTTTCCAACTCTCCCAGTGTGATTTTGCCCAGTTTCAGAGCAAACTGTGTGCCTTGCTCAGGACCTAAGACATGAAGGATGCCTGGATAAAGCCAGCTCCCTGGCTGGTGGGCCTGTTGCATACTTAAGTGAGGTCAGTATCGATTTACAGCCAGCTTACAAACTGGACAAGAAGGGCTTCTACTGAGCTACGATAGATTACAACCTTGCTAGGTCATTTTTTTGAGGGATGAATTGGTTACCTTTGCTCTCGCCCCATCTTTCCCCACTGACTGCCCTCCACGTGTGGAAGGCCTCTTAAATGTCCTTCTCGACCCTTCCACAGGTCCCAGTGAGGGTTAGCCCCTCTTGCTCCGTGCTCTTTGGCGCCCTTGCTGTTACTCTGCCTCTCTCATAATTTGTTTGCCCATTTTCCTAGCCCACTGGTCTCCAAGGCCCAGGGGGAGGGGCCAGGCTCGTGGAATACACTGAATTAACATGTGTTGAATGGACAAATAAGCCATAAGTTGTGAAACATAATTATGTTCTCCTGTTATGCCCTGTCACACATTCTCAGGGCAGTGTTCACGGAGAACCTAATTTTCGTCAAATTTCAGGTAATAGAAAAAAATATTATAAAGGGGATTCTGCTAAAAATATTGCTGACAAACCAAGTCTGACAAATCTCAAGGGTACATGTTGAAGCTTGCCAAATTGTGCTCATTTTGATTTACTGATAAGAAGCTAATTCTGCTTTCATGAAAGCAGCACAAAGAAATATTTTTCTATTATATTGATTTATTTGTTCAATAAGTATTTATTGAGTGCTTACTGGGTGTCAAGTGCTATTCTAGAATAAATTTATAAACAAGACAATAAAAAAGGGAAAGAAATGTAATGCTATTTCCAAATTAAGCCACACAGCTGAACCATTCTCGTACCTATACATATAAACTGCGTTTTGTTG
This sequence comes from Balaenoptera physalus, assembly GCF_965194825.1. Lineage (NCBI taxonomy): Eukaryota > Metazoa > Chordata > Mammalia > Artiodactyla > Balaenopteridae > Balaenoptera > Balaenoptera physalus. The sequence continues at coordinate 3,449,966 of NC_138899.1, forward strand.
CAAAGGGAGTTGTACAGCAATTCTAAGAAATACGGATTCCTCAGGTGTTATTTCTAAGGAGCGGGCGGCTGGAGACTGAGGGAGGCTGGGTGTGCATCTCACATCACCAGGCTTAAGTGGTGGCGCCTAGAGCTGCCCCCCAGAAACCTGTCTTGTGCTATTTCACCATCCAGGTGTCACTGTGTTGGGGAGAAAGCCGTCACATTGGGTTTAGAAATTCAGCTCTTCAGAAAAGCTCTCAGCTGAGAGCTTCCCTGCAAAGAAGAAGTGAAGTCGTGGCCCAGTTCTTCCTTTCCTAGTCTCTGTTTGCAAAAAGCAACCCCAAACTTTTAAAAATCATACTTTCAAATAGTTGGCTCTCGCTTGTTAATAGTTTGCAAACAAGTGTTAAAATTTACTGGCCCATAAAATTGTTTCCAGCTTTTCAGACACAAAGGTAGAGAAGAAAAACGAGCCCTCTGGCCGGCCTCCCTTCACTATGACCGTGTATACTGGATGAAAACCTCTAGGAGAGGCACGTGTTAATAAGAACAGGACTGGACATAAAAGGTGTTGCCTCTTGGCCTTCGTTCTCCAAACAGATCTCTTTTCACTCTGTAACCTTCTGAATTGACTAGCAGCTTTATTTGTAAAAGAAAAGATCTTGAACTTGATTTGTGGTCTTATTCTTATGAACAGTGTTCACAGAGCACTTCATGCAGTGATCAGGTTTCCTTCCCATCTTACGCAGAAGAAGGATAATTGTGTGACGTATCACCAGGTGTAAAAAACTCAGTCTTGCCCCCGTGGTGAGAACATGAATTTAAAATCAGTGCTGTCTATAATGCCATTTGCAGCAACATGGATGGACCTAGAGATTGTCATACTGAGTGAATTGTCAGACAGAGAAAGACAAACATCATATGATATCATGTATATGTGGAATCTAAAAAAAGGGTACAAATGAACTTATCTACAAAACAGAAATAGAGTTACAGATGCAGAAATCAAACTTACGGTTACCAAGGGGTAAGGGGGGGCAGGGATAAATTGGGAGATTGGAATTGACATATCTACACTACTATATATAAATAGATAACTAATAAGCACCTACTGTATAGCACAGGGAACTCTACTTAATGTTCTGTAATGACCTATATGGGAAAAGAATCTAAAAAAGAGTGGATATATGTATATGTATAACTGATTCACTTTGCTGTACACCTGAAACTAACACAGCATTGTAAATCAACTATACTCCAATTAAAAAAAAATTAGTGCTGTCTGATAGAATTTTCTGTGATGATGGGAAATTCCACACCTGCAGCTGTTGAGTCCTTGGCACTAATGACTGAGGAACTGAATTTTAAACTTTATTTAATTGTAATTATTTTAAACTTAAATAGCCACAAGTGGTTAGTGGCGACTTTCTGGACACCTTCAGCTCCTGTCATTATGACATAAAGGTGACCAGAGCCACTGCTGATGGATGGTTTATTAGAAATCCAGGGCACTGCTGATCTGAATGACTAAGCCTCAGTCCTACGGCTACCAAAACCCCCCAGCACACCTCCTCTATCCAATCAGTCAGATTAATTTTCTTATCCTGAAAGACCCATTTAAAGCACATTCCTGAACACAGGAATTCACCTTTAGCTGCAGGAGATGCGGAGGTGGCTGTCAAGCCATCAGGATTAGGAATCATGTGTTGTAAGAAAGAACCAACAATGTGGATAGTAAAGAAGGAACCGATTTATTGACCGGCCCTGTCACGAGCCTCCAAAACATGAGTTGCCCCGGGGTGGGCCTCAGTGGGGTGACACCCAAAGCATCTTAGAGCCACATGTGAGCTGAAATTAGGTTCCAAGAACCTATAATTTATATAAACGTCTTGCAAGTCTGATGATATCACATCATGTATTTTAAACAGCCAGCCTTAAGGGCCTTGTGATTCCTCGCAGCAGTGGGAATGTCAGAGTTTTACACCTGGGGTCTTTCTTGCTTCCTCTTCATTAATCTTTTTTTCCTGTCATTTGCTTTTATGTATATTTTTATCTCCTGTGGTTCTTGAGTAATTTTTTAAATTGACCTCTTCTGTTCCTGTCCAGATGAGAGAACTCAATTCTATCCTCAATATTTTACCCCCTTTCTCAACTATGTGACGAGCTGGCTCCCGACTCTTCCAAAATCTCAACTCCAGGGCAGGTAGACTTTTCACGTGCGCACGAACAGAAAGCATTTTTAGGCTTCACAGGCTATTTTGAGGCCTGCTTACCCAAATTTATAGAGTTTATCGGTGGTGTTCAAATTTGGATGGGGCTCCATCTTATATACATTGTATCTTATATACATTGCTGTACATCTTATATACAATCTTGCTTCATATTGGTTTTTTTTTTCAATTTCTGATGCTGTCTTGAGTCTTTATTTCACATTTTCCCATCTCATTAGGCTTATCCTTTTAGACGCTACTCTACCTTTCCCAATATGCCCCCCAAATCTTCTTATTTCAACACAGAGATCTGCACCGTAAATCCACTACAGAAATCTACAAGTAATAATGGTGGAAATGGGACCTGGCCTACCTTCTCAGGGAGAGTATTTATGACTTGCATAGACTATAAGCCTCTTCTAGTTTGTGTCATACACTGGGGAGAACAGAAGAACGGCTTCTTTCTTTGGAGGGCCTTTGCTTTCCATCTATGTTCACGTCTGCATCCACCTGAAGACTCTCCTCCAGATGGTTTCTCTAATGTTTTTATTTGCCTTGTTACCATGATGCTAAAAACACACACTTGTCCTCTTCTCCCCAAAGTAATGAACTTCTGCTACATCACCATCTAAGCATTACTGTAACATGACTCATACATGACAACAGCAATTTTTAAAAACATTCTCCTGAAGATCTACTGTTTCTAAAGCAACCGGTGAAGAGCATCTTTGAAGATTACTAGGGTCGACTCATTGCTGCGGGCCTCCGGCCCCTGGTCTGCCCGCTGCCTCCTTGGTGTCAGCTGTCTCTTCCCAAAGAGGAGCTTATGGCTTTGCTGTGCTTTTGCATTTTTGCCTCGTTTATTTACCAAAGAAATTGTGCTCCTTTCTCTGTTCACGTAATATTTTCTAGTGAAACCCACGCTGTCATCTCATTTAGAATTTCACCCTGCATCACCACCTCTTACTCTATTTCCCTCTGCAGCCAGGATCGTCTAAAATATTCCGTGTATTTATTTGTTTATTGTGTTTACCATCTGTCTTCCCCGCTAGAATGCCAACCCCATGGGGGAAGATAACTTTGTTTGTTTTATTTATTGTGTACCTTCCTGGGCCTAGAATAGGGCCTCATACTCCAAGGGTGATAAGTAAAATCTGTGAAGTTAGTAAATGTTCTGCAAAGAAGGACTTCCTCTGCTTTTCACAATTCTAAAAATTAAAAATTAAGCAATAATATCACATGAACTAATCTATGAGAGAATTAATTGAGAATAAACTGTGGTTTTGCATAAATATGTCTAGACCACCGATGCAGAAACCTTTGTTGTCTAGTCCCCAAAGTGTCACTCACTGAATTTTCCTGAGTCATGATTCTCCTCTGCATGAATCGTTTCACTTTACTGTGTGGTGATAAAGCAGGCTTAATTTTTAATTAAGTTGTGATAATAGGGAAGCCAGATGAATCTTTTTAGTTTTTTAATTTGCAAAAGTTTACATGGACGAGCGACCGACTTCCTGAATTGTTCTGGTTTGAGGCTCCTCATTCAATGTGGAAGTCAGGAGAGGAGTTAAGGAGATGATATATAACTAGCTTTTCCCTAAGAGGCTTAGAGATTTGAATTAATATTATTTACGTTTAATGATTAAAGGGCCCCTGGTGGGCTTCCCTGGTGGGCTTCCCTGGTGGCGCAGTGGTTAAGAATCTGCCTGCCAACGTAGGGGACACAAGTTCGAGCCGTGGTCCGGGAAGATCCCACATGCCGCGGAGCAACTAAGCCTGTGTGCCACAACTACCGAGCCTGCACTCTAGAGCCTTTGAGCCACAACTACTGAGCCCGTGAGCCACAACTACTGAGCCCACGTGCCACAACTACTGAGCCTGCGTGCCTATAGCCCATGCTCTGCAACAAGAGAAGCCACCACAATGAGAAGCCCGCTCGCCGCAACTAGAGAAAGCCCGCGTGCAGCAACGAAGACCCAACGCAGCCAAAAATCAATAAATAAAAATTTTCAAAAAAAGGGGGGCCCCCTGGCAAGCCAACAATGGATTTAATTCTACTAAAAATATATTAGAGCAAAGTACTGCCGCCGCGCACTCAAAGACCGGAAGTCAAGCATCAACAACCCAACGGGGGTCGGGGTCCCCCTTCCCCGAGGCTAACCTTCATTGGAGGAGTCCTTGGTGACAGCCCACAGGCAGGCGCTCACGGCCTCATAGGAGGCGCTCAGCCGCGTGGTGGGGTCCCTCTTTGGCTTGGGCGGAGGCTGTTTCCGTGGTGACGGGAGGCCGCTGCTGTCGTCCAGGCTGAGCACGGAGTGCAGAGGAGACGGGGTGGATGGGCCAGCCTGGGACTGGACCACGCTGTCTACCGCCATGGGAACCGGGACGGAACTGCAGTGGAGGCGCCTGGGTCCACCCTTGTCTTCAGCTCTGGGTGTGTGTGTGGGAAACAAACACAAACAGCCCCGCCAGAGAGACCCAGATGCATTATTCAGATGGCAACAGTGAACCGGCTCAAGCAGACATAATCACGGCTCTTTGGTAAACAGCCTTCCCGCCGAGGCTGGAGGCTGCGTGCAGCGCCCTGGTATCTGGCGCGTCCAGAGGAAGCCGCTTCATCCCGCCAGCCCCTGCTTCATGATAAATAAGCACGTTCGAGACTCATCATTATTACTTTAGGAAAAAAATCTCACCGGAACCCAAGACGTCTTAAGGAGTGCCATATTTGCTATCAGGCATTCGCTGAGTGAAGTTTTCACACCCTGATTATTAAGCAAATCAAAAAACCAGAATTTCAATCTGAATGATAATTTCTGGGAAATCCATCTTAATAGAGAGTTACTGATGCATCAAATGCTGGGAGTTATCTCTGTTTGCCCTTGCAAAAGAGTAGATGCTTTACTTAAAACCATCAAAGATTTTCATTTTCCCTGTCTCTCTCTCTCTCTCCTTCCCTTGCCATTTAAATTCCATCAGCAATTATTTAATTATGTGCAGGATTGTTATTTTTCTTCTGTTATTCCATCTGGTTGCCCAATGCCAAGTGAACTGCTGGTATTCAATAAATAAATAGACAAATACTTCTTCACTTAATTTTATATCAGGCAAATGAATACATAATGAAATTGAGAAATTGGGGTGGCTGTTTAGCTCCAGCAGAGAAAATAATAAATATTATTCTGGAAGTCATATAAAATTAATAGTTATCTGGTTAAAAAAAATTCCTTCTGGCTTCACATGTCAATGTAATCATGTGCCAGGGAGATGCCAATGCATTCATTTTACCAGGAGTCTCCGAGCATTTGTTTTTATAATTATATCTTTGTGTGGCAGAGCACCAACAGAGCTGGGATCTACTGCCAGGCAGAGCCAGACGCCCATATAGGAAATGAACTAGCTGAAGATGAAAGCATGGCACTCAGTGGATAATTTGTTTTCCCTGTAATGTTTAATTACAGTTTTCCGTACAAAGGGAATTTTTTTCAGTATTTAATCACTGAGATATTTGAGGCTAATTAGTGAGAGACACACTACCACTTCCACTTTAATAAAAAATCATTCGACATCGCAGTCAAGGCGAAGGGGGGTCATTTTCGGTGACAAACAACTAGATGTTACTAAGTTCCTATGGAAAAACAAACATCTCCCTGACAGCAAATTAGGATGGAAAGACCCAGGGAGGATGGTAAATCACGGGTGTCCTCGTCTGTCACAGAGAGACAAGAGTGGTAAAGTGGAGAAGGACTTAGTTTTCTTCACATGGCTATTTCAAGCTCAGCATCCAACGTGAACTTTAAAATACAAATCTTTCCCCAGAGCTTTCCTTTTTGGCAAAGAAGATGTGACAGTTTCCTAAGGGAAATATAATACAGGCAACCCATTCATTGATTTCACTGCTTTTGTGTTTTTAGAGTGTCTTCTCCATTTTGGGGGTCAGGTTTTCAGATGTTTCTAGGAGTCAGCCTTATTTATATACGTGACACTTGCATAAAGATGTCGAGAGCCAAGCTATATATCTTTGCTAAGACGGAAAGATTAGATGCCTTAAAACTTTGTGCTTGAGATGGTCAGTGATGCAAGCACGGTAGGTGAAGCAATTATTTCATGGGACCTAAACTAACACGTGGGGCATCTATTTTGTGGAAGGAAAGCCCAGGAAAAGCATCCTTTCAGATGTCAGGAGGTTTCACGTTAACGCACTGCGCATGCATACGTGCTTGTTCCTCTCCCTACGGTCATGAGTGATGGAACTTTGCGTCAAGGACTATTGGCATTTTCTTGACGCCCCAGGATCAATCACGTAGGTCACTGAAGTTGCGCACTATCTGCCTTTACCTTTTGGTTCCTTCCTCTTGCTTGTTCCTGGCCTCCAACTTCTCTTTGTGGTAAGTAGCATTCATTACGTTCCGGAGCCGGTCATTCTCGCGGGCAATGTCCGAGGCGTTCTGAACGACCAGGGCATCATAGGTCTTAAGCCCCAGGTCCTCTGTAATCTGCAGGAAGCTGTTGATGGATGTGACCTCTTGCTGCCTAATGCTCCTTTTCTGATGCAAATGCTGGCGTGCTAAAAATCCTCTGATAACTTCAGTAAAAGAACACAATGATGGGTCAATGAGAGGAGCAAAAGCAAAAAAACCAGATGTACATCAACAAGTCCAAATACATTATGTTGGAGCAGCTCTAAAATAAAATATATTTAACCTAGTCTAGGACTTTACTAAAACATTCTAATCTTATATTAAAAAAGATATCTACATTCAGTAATGGTAACAGTGGAGGCAAAAATTCCTCACCCAGAATGAGATCGTGCAGGTAGTATTCTAATAAAGCTTCCCTCCCTCCGGGTAACACAGGCTGAACACTGATGGAAAGAACTAAGTCCAAACCCCAGAGAATTCTGGGTGTGGCTCTCATCAGGCCGTTTTGGGGATGCACCAATCACATTATTTTGTGTCAGATTATAACAGAAACGTCTGAGGCTCACGGATGTAGTCTTTGAAAACCATGCACATATTGTTAACAGGATTGTGACTTAACTCCTAGAAAAACTAACACTGCATTTAAGGCTCTGGGAAGAGATTGTGTAGAAATATGGGTCACCCTTCCGCTTTCTGGGGAAGCAGGGCTAGAAAAACGTGTAAGAATTGGGGGAAATAGGTGGATGAACACACTTTGGAATCACTTATGTGTCAGTGACAAATGTAAGACTTGAAAATAAAAGTCACGCCCACCGTGTAAAGGCACTGCCATGTGCTAGGCGCTCCAACCCATCTGTCAGTGCCCAAACTCGATGGTCATTCATGTACCAGTATCTCCATTTTGTACCCAAAGAAAGAGAAGCTCAGTGAGGCTGAGAAAATTCCTCCAGGTAAACACAACCAATGAACGGTAGAGCGGGGATTCAGATCTCTGCCCTTATGAGGCCAAACTCTACCTTCCAGCCACGTAGATGCGATCTGTAGCTCTCCAGAGAGCAGATCACAACAGGGAAGGTGCAGGTAACAATGAGCACAGGCTGTAAACAGATCTGGCATCTCATGGGAGAGAGTCAGCTCCCGGTACCCAGGCAAGTTCAAGAAACAGGATGGCCCCTGCTCAGGGATGCGCTGACAGATGAGGGGCAGCAATTCTGATTTGATGCTAGGATGCGTCCCTTCTCATTCTAAGTTTCTATGGTTAGAAGGAGTTGTTTGGATTATAGGAAGAGCTATAATTGTAGGGAAAACCAATGTGGGTAACAAAGACACTTTATTCTCCTCTGTAAGGGGGGATCATCCTATACAATATTAAGTGCTTTAAAACATTCCCTGGCTATAGGAGAATAAATGTGTGGGTATCTATATATGTTTAGGATATTCACTTAGATGCCTTTACTCGATTAGAAGGTGGAAAGGCGAACACAACTTTCCACAATTATGGCTTCAGAGGCAAATAATATGCAGACGTCTAAAATGCTCAAGGCTTTTTCTCAGATGGCAGTACTAAGTGTTTAGTTACTTTGGAATGCAGTGTATTAAGATAACTGTAAAAACAGTCATGCTGAACTAATCTAAAAGAGAAAAAAATTAAACAGCTAAAGGTACAATCAGACTCCCGGGAATCAAAAATGCGGAATAAAATGTAGAAATTTTAGCCATGTGACAGGCACAGCGAGAGAGAGAAGCAGAAGGCCTGTTCTCTGTTCATTCGCTCATTCCTGTTACTTTAAAAAAAAAATCTAGACATTGACAATGGGAGGGTATATTTAAGATGTTTAATCTCTTGGAATAAAGGGAAGATTAATGAGGACAAGCCAGACTTCTGACCTCCAACTACAGCAGGACTATTCATTGGATCCACGTAGACCTGGGAATCCACTGTCCTGTGTCCAGACCCTGTTTTCTCACACTTTGCACTAGCAATCTTTGAAAATTAAAAAAAAAAATTAATACTAGTTGCTAAAACACAGTACCTTTACTAAGAGACAATTAATACAAATAAATTTGGCACAAAGAGATAATTAATACTTGTCTCTTTCTGACAATTTCATGCAGGATAAAATGAAGGTATATAGTCAGACGGAAACTTCTGTTGGGAATAATTTGAAATTGAAATGATTAAATTTAAGACTGAGCTGTAACTACAGCTTTCTGCCACCCAATATTTACAAACAAAAAAATGAGAACTCTTGAAAAACTGGAAATGACTCCAGATGATATAAATTCTGAGTGAATTTCACACTAGCAAAAAGGACTGAAGCAATGATTCTAAGAGATGTAAAAATAAAAATCAATAATTAATGCTTTGCATTTAAGAGCCTGTAATTTTTTTAAAAAATGCTTTTACAGCCATTATTTCATTTATGCAATAGGAAATTGTGGGTTTTATCCACTTTTTAAAAACCATTCTCAATTTTTATCATTAGAGGTGAAGAAAGAACTACAGTTCTGCTAATTTCTTCTGTGTCAGGTCCATAGGGCACAGCGACTTAACATTTGTAACCAACCAGAGGAGACATTACTAGCGGGCACCCCTGATGGAAGACAGGGTACTCAGCCTTCTAATTACATGTAGGAAAATTTCCAGGAGAAAGCGATACCCCGCTCCATGTATGTATAACGCGGTATTAAATGGAATTCTCGGTTGGCTCCACAGCCCAGGGTGGGTAGAGCAGTGGTCTTGTAAAGGGGACTCTCCCCATCCCACTTTCAGCCTGTGGCTGCAAATGCAGATTCTGATTCAGGAGTTCTGGGGCAGGGCCTGAGACTCTGCATTTCTAACCAGCTCCCAGGGCATGCCTGGACTGACCACACAGAAAGGAATTGCAAAGGGAACAGTCAAAAGCAGACTTGTGAGCCCAGCCCTTCCCTACACTGACAGAGGCCAGAGTACCCTAACCGAGAGAGAAGCGAGGATTGCATAGATCCTCCCTCACCCGAGGCCCCCCCCACCGCCCCTGAACACCACGCTGGTGAAAGTGGCCTCAGGGGACCAGCCAGAGAACCTGCCACATGGTCTGGAGTTTGGAGGACACGGTGGCCTGGGAGGCCGACGCTGCCAGGGGCTGAAAGCAGGGCGGCTCTACTGGGAGAGGCTCATTTGTCAGGGTCCCCAACTGTGCTTCTTGGCCACCAGACCTCGTTTATCAAGACACAGATGCCTGCCAGGAGTCATTTAAAGAGACTTCCTCTTGGAGAGCGCCCAGGCCCACAGGCAGTGTCAACGGGGACTTCCAAGTGACGTCCAAAGGACAGATTTTGCGGTTCCCAGGTGGGTAGCACAGGTGAGGGCTGAAAGGCGCCCACGTATGCAGAGAGCCTGTTAACCCCTGCCTGCCTGCTGGCCAGAGAAACCCCAGGCCAGGTCACATGGGTGTGGGTCGGACTGAGGGGCGGCCCTGTCCCCTTACTTATTCCCTCCCCCCGGAGGGCACCTAAGTAGTGGTGAGAACCACATCTCAGTTCCCAGGTGGGAGCCGAGAGGGACGATCTAACTTGGAATGAGATTCTGACTTTTGACCTTCACGTGGACGGGACTTGCGAAATTCTGAACCGCGTCTGTCTGAGGAACTAGCATATAGCAGGACTTTTTATCGTCAGAAAACGATGGGACCCGTCAGAGATTTCAGCCAGGGGTGTGCCTGAAGGAATCCCCCAGGGGCTCGCATAGACAGAGGCTTGAACAGGATAAGGCAGTTTTCCGCGTTCTCTGAGATGCACTTGTTTTTAATAGTTTCAGATACATTACAGAGCTAAGCTCATCACGGCTGCTTCCACCAAAAGTTAGCCTGTAGATTAATTTCTCCCCTTTTTACCTTTCTTTAGAGATATAGAATACAATTAAACTATTAAGCAAATTAAAATTAAAAATCTATTAAGTATGTATGTTTCATGTGAGGCATAGTTATGATTTTTAAAATGTACCTATTTTTGACGGTCACTTGGGTTTTGATAGAAAAAAACAATTCTCAATGGACTCTCAAAGTTAACATGAAATAGATGCTATCTGCTATCAAAGATAACAGTCCAAATATTATTATCCCTTCACAGAGGAAAAATAGTCAAGCATTTATCCAAGGCATACATGGAATTACTTAAAAGGTGGTTTGGCTAATTGGCTGTGGCAGTCCTCCAAACCCTAGCATACCAAGGGCGCTGACTGGCGTGGCCTAGGAATCTGGCTCCAGAGCTGCACCCAAGTGTCACATGGGTTGGTTTTTTTTTCCCCACTGTGGGTTCAAAGGCACACTCTTCTTGCCCTGTGCTTCTTGGAGGATCAGCGAGCATGAATATTTTCAAGGTGAGGGATGCATAAATTACAAGGTATGTATATCCCCTCTTCCAAATTATGACTTAGGTGAAAATTTGATGCAGAATTACAGATAGAATGATCATGAAATAAAGCATGAGCTGTGTCTGCATACTCTGATCTAGAGACAAGTAAATAGCAAACTTAGCTACAGTGCTTCTGAAACTCCTGAAATCTACTTATTTGCCTGAAGGTAGCGCCATGGGATGGATGGACATAGAGCCATGGCAGGGTCCACTATAATGTAGATTCCCTTAACATTTAAACGTGGGGGTTCACTAACTGATTTTGTATTTTCCGACTCATCAAAGTTCAGAAATGTCACTGAACTGTTACTGTGAAGTGTGTAACTGTTACCTTTTTGGCAGGTGATAATTTTTCTCTGCAGCTGTAGGCACAAATCATTTAGCTGGTTGGCATGCCAGTATTTCAGAAATACTTTTCGAACACCAATCTAAAACGCAAACAGCAGGGAAACATTTAACAGCATGAAGATGCCAAAATAATAACGGGAAAATAATCAGGCAAGAGGTTTTTCCAGAAAAGGATTAGAAGAAGCAAAGCGAACAAAAGTAATTCCAGTACATCTTCCATATTCTTGTAACACTTTTACATTTCGTCAGAATCCCCAAGCTTTTGGTCTAATAAGTATGTTTGCTGTGTGTATACATTGTCACTAACGTTTGCAAATACCCATACACCACAGCTGTCGTGGTTGCCCCCTGCAGCGCAAAGGGAAAACACGGGCCTTGACTCTTTATTGGAAGATACAACCGTTCCTATGAATGAATTCCCAAATCCCAGAGCTAAACCCTTATCTTTATTTTATGATCCTTTTCCTTCCGCAACTCAAAGCAGGGAGGTTGCGTCTGTGAAAAAGGAAAAGTGAACAAACAAAAAGACCAAAAACAAAAACAACTTAAACGTGATGCACAAAACTGTTTCATTTCAATGATTTTTTTTCGACTACACCATATGTTATTATAAATCAAATGTTTATACAACTGCAATGATAGAACCGCAGCACAAAAGTAAAAAGTCTTCACATCGTCATCTCTGAGCAGTAATCTGCTAGATGCCTGCCTAAACAGTAGCTATACAATGAACATCCTTGTCTAGAATTTTAAAAAAGGAATTTCAGCATGTTACCGAATCAGTTTCTACTAAAAGCTCTGGTGGTATGCAAGCCAGTCCAAATGTTCCGCTATTGATGAGAAGAGCTGCCAAAGAAAGTTCTGAAAAACACATAACAATAAGCCATAACCATGCGTTTTCAAAATCATTTTCTGGTGTGTTGTGCTTATTTTCTAAGAATTCACAGAACTGTGGTAGGGGTAAGAAATGCCCTTCACAATGGAAATGCTCAGAGTCTCTTAGGGGGAGCAGACGTAAATAATTGCAGAAGAGCCTGGGAAATACTAACAGGAAGAGCTGCGGACACACAGAGGTGATATCCTGTTAGATACGGAAAAAATACAGCTCAGGCAAACCTTGTGATATGTTCATAGTCATCTTCTTAGCACTTGAGACAAACACCATGAAGATGAGAGACCAACACGTGTGTTCCCAAGCATGGGCCGCGGACACTAAAATGCTGACACCACCCCTTACCACCACAGCCTGTGTCAGACGTCAAAGGGACACCCGAAGCTGGCACATTTATACACACCATTAGGTACCAAAAAGGCTGACGGGTCAGACTTGCCATTACAGTGCTCTGGCCAGAGGTAGCTTATGAAGCTTTTCACATGGAAACGGAGTTTACTCCGAACATATTTTGTCACTTCCCATCTTATGTAGCTCTCCCCTTAGCCAAGATTTGTCATCTTAATGAAGCATGCAGTTTTGCAAGAGATTGAGACTCAAATCTTGCATTATGGCAGTCGGGCTAGCCACTTGGATGGACAGGACAAGCCCTCAACCGCTCTCCTGTTTCACAGGCCCCTGGTTGACTAGATGTCCTTCTTCATTTAGTGTTCTTTAAATTGGTTGAGATTTGAGGCAGGTACTTGAATGGGTGGCCACAGAGAATTGTCACTTTTCCCCCCCATTGTAGTGCCATTCTCTCTCCCTAGTTATTTTCCATAATTCATAGAGGTTTTTTTTTTTTTTCTTACCAACTGCTGACTGATTTTGGCAGTCAACAGGAAGAACAGTTGGTACTGTCTGCGAGCACCACAGAGCAAAGCTGTGAGGCAGGCTTTGGGAAGGAGGGAGCACGTCATCTCTCTGTTCATTGTCGACTGTGGTATGCAACTCACTGCAGGAAACTCAATCCCCAAAGCAAAATTCATGCAAACCTGGGTTCCAAAATGAAACTCCCAGAGAGTTATAGGCAGCAATACTACAGAACGGGTAGAATCAGTAATGACCACTCGTGGAGAACGAACATATGGAGGCAGCGCACCATGGAGACAAGACCTCCGGATGGAGGTGGAGGGGCTGGATTCTAGTTCTACTCCCTTAATTCAATGGAGACCCCGGGCAGGAAGACAGCTGGAAGGGATGACTAAGACCTCTTCTAGCGACATTTCTTTTTTTTTGGTTTTGGATTGGATTACGATTTATTTTTACTCCTTACCCTGTTCTTTTTTTTTTTTTTAATCAACTGTTTTATTTTATTTTTAAAATTTTTATTGGAGTATAGTTGCTTTACAATGTTGTGTTAGTTTCTGCTGTACAGCAAAGTGAATCAGCTATACGTATACATATATCCCCTCTTTTTTGGATTTCCTTCCCATTTAGGTCACCAAAGAGCACTGAGTAGAGTTCCCTGTGCTATACAGTAGGTTCTCATTAGTTATCTATTTTATACATAGTATCAATAGTGTATATGTATCAATCCCAATCTCCCAGTTCATCCCACCAACAACCCTTTTCCCCTCGGTATGCATACATTTGTTCTCTACGTCTGTGTCTCTATTTCTGCTTTGCAAATAAGATCATCTAGTGACATTTCTAACAGCCGTTCCAAAAATCAAAGTAGGTTTATCTTGAGAATTGTGCTAGATTTGGGGATATAAAAATTTTCCAGGGATGATGGGAAAAGATGAATGTGGGACAGAAAAACTAGGCAAGGAACAGAAGACGACAAACCATCTTGAGGTGCAGCCCTGTGGAGAGTGAGGAGGGAAGAGGCTACACATGTAACCGGTGACCACATTGTGAAGAACAGACATTTTCCTGTGAACACTGGGCATACACTAGAAGATTTAAAGAGGATCCCGTCTAACTTTTATAAAAATAATTTTGGAAACTGTATTCAAAATTTATAAAGTTCCTGCTTAAAACTGGCCGGAGAATGGATTGCTGGGCTTGGCTGTGAGCGGGACAGTATAATGAAATCAATGATTTGGGTTTGGAAGATTCTACAACTGTTGCTTGTCTGTTGGCCAACTTCTATTTATCTTTTACCCCACCTCCAGGAGTGGATTTTTTATATCCTTTTCTCCACGTCCAGTAGGGCTTGGGTGACCTTCATTTGTGTTCCCACAGCACCCTATGAATGATTCTTTGTTTCACTTATTCACAATGGCATTAGGTATTTGCCATTGCACATGTATATTTACATCTCCTGAAGAATATGAATTCTTGCACTTCACAAGTGGTGGGGTTGTGGGGAAGGTGGATTCAGATTAGAAACAGAAGACAAGGAATTCTGAGGTCTTAGGATAAGATGAGTCACAGAGACAGATGATAATGTCCTCAAGGATGAAAAGAAGGTATGATGGGCAATGAACACATAAGCCAGGCCCGGAAGTCATTCATCACGCTGGAAATAAGTGCTGGAACTCAGCAGGTGACAGGATAAACCATGGAGGGAATAAAAGAAAAAAACATAAGACAGAACGCTGGGGGCAATGATTCAGCTGCACCCCTCTCCTCCACCAAGACAAGGAAGATGAGAAAAAGTGAAACCTCGTAGTGGAGTATTTTCAGGAAATAGGCAGTTTTCAGGTCACATAGGAAAGCTAAATTTGAAGGGGAGTAAACATGGATGAAATGGATTTTCTCACAATGATTAGAAATTTCACAGGACTCAAGAGTGGGTAGTTAAGAAGTGGTCTGAGTGTTTCACATGGCAGATCTGCCTGTCAGGCCAGACTCGGAGGCAGCAAAAAAGGAGGTGTTGCTGGGATCCACGGTTTGGGATTACGAGGAGAGGATGGCAATGTGAGTCACAGGGCACGTGCGAGGGAAGGTGGGATGCTGGGATCCACGGTTTGGGATAATGAGGAGAGGATGGCAATGTGAGTCACAGGGCACGTGCGAGGGAAGGTGGGATGCTGGGATCCACGGTTTGGGATAACGAGGAGAGGTTGGGAATGTGAGTCACAGGACACGTACGAGGGAAGGTGGAATGCTAGACAGGCAGACACAGGGAAGGTGGGAGCCAGAGGACGGGGCCGCTCCCAAGCTCCTCGTGAGATTCTGGTGTGGTTACGCTCATGGAAATTCTCCCTGCGCAGGTAAAGCCAAGGGCTTTGTGAGTGAGGAGGGCTTCTGGGTTTCTGATTCAGTGGGAGGAGGGGAGGAAGGGAGTCTGAATCCACACTGCCAGTGTCCTGCTAAGACACAGCTGAAGACTTTGTGGAAATGGCTGGGTATTGTACTACCATCGCATTCGGATGATTTAAAAAAATAGTTTATTTAGCTATTTGGGTTTACTTTACAGTTATCCAACAGGTAGAGTCATTCATTCATTCTTTATTTTTATTGCTTACCACATGACTTATCTCACCTATATCTGGAGGTGCTCGCTAGAAATTTTAGCATTTGTTTGGCTGTGCTGGTCTTTTAGTAAATGTTTCTTTCTCCTTAAATAATGAAATTAGCTATTTAGTATTATTTCGGATTCCTTCCTCAGAAACCATTCTGAATAATACATTTTAGTCCCTACGGCCTCTACTCTCACTGATACCATGGATTAGCGGGACATAAATCTAGGAATCTATCTTCATCAGGAAAACCCAGACAAGCTCCCAAAATTTTCAAGGATTTACATTGTCTATTAATGACACTGACTAGGAGAAAAGTGTTGGCCATTTTAATTTTGTCTCTGTGATGAATTCATGTACAGTTTCTCTGTAATCAGTGCCTTAGTATGCTATATCAAATCCAACAAATTAAGATTCATCTGAATGAGACCAAATGTTCAGATCACCTACATTCTTGATTTTGGCTGCATTCGCTTATAAAAAGACGCTCTCAGAACCAGAGAAAAGGAGAGGTTGACACGTTCTCCTACTGAGTCCTCTGCTTCTGTGCTCCCTAGACGCAGGGTGCAACTCCTAGATGCATCGTCTCCTATGTGAGATGAAAATGTTAACGTCCTTCTGACTCCTGCAAAAGTAAACCACCTGTGAATTGAGTCATCGCTATTTTTATTAGAAAACCATTAGGTTTTTTTGTCTTTTTTTTTCTTTGAAGTGACAGATTTTAAAAGATTAAACACAATTGTCATCGAGGACTTCGAAAGTTTCAATCACCGCTACGGTTTCCAGAGATTGTTTTAGAGGCGTAGGCTGTAGGAGCACAGACAAGGGCTGGATGGGCGGTTGCCATGGAGCGCAGGCGGCCTGGACGCTGCAGTAGAGAGGGGTGTGGAGGGCACCTGTGAGGCTCCTCCCCTGCCGCTCCTTTCCTTCATCAGCTTCACTGATTACTGCTTTCAATCACAGAGGCACAGACGCAGAGGAGGGCTGCCCTTCTTGGGAGCCTAACGGGACCCACACTTCCCGTTTCCATGGCAGGAAGTGCACATCACCGGCCTCACCTTTTTAGGGACGTCCCCCATCTGACCACCCCTCGCTGATTGGCAGCCCACGGGCAGAACTATCTTCAGAGTGATCTTTCTAAACATCCATCTCGCTATGTTACTTCCATGCTTAAAATTATTTAATAGCAGGCCATGATTTTCAGGATAACGCTCAAACTCTTTTGAAATGTTTGTTAGACTTTCTGTAGTAAGATCCCTTTTCAACGCATTCAAGTTTATCTATTCTCAAACTATATCGTAGTTCTTACTGTTCCAAAATGGGAACTTGTTTTTTTCCTCTGGCTTAACGTATACTGTTTATTTGTCTTCATCTCTCTCTAAATCATCTACTTGATAAGCCCCTGTTCATCCTTCAAAACACAGATGGCTTCATGAACTCTCAGTCTAGTGTATAATTTATAACACTGAATTCATTACAGTAGTGTGTCTATGTCACTAATGTACCTTGTAGATATCTCTAGAATACCACTGAATTCCCGGTTTTGTCATTATTGTTATACCTGTCTGAATGTTCAACTTGACTGTGAAGTATTTGTGGACTAGAATAATGTTGGAAAAATATAAAGGTCATAGTTTAGACATATTGGGTGAAGGAAAGTAGATGGAATGACAAAATGGAAAAAGCAGAATTTCAAAGAAAGTGATTTTAATGGACACGAGCTACATGAACTCAGATATTTAAAATTTAATTTATTTCAAATAAATGAATCTTTAAAAAATTATACCTGTTTAAACTATATGAATTCATTCATTTTATAAAAATGCATCTCATGCAGTTCAAGAAACAAAGATATTAAATTTCATATTTCTGGTGCCATCACATTCTGGTATAATTGTAAACCAAAATCTAGGACCTATTTCATCCTCTAATTCTTTACCTACTCTTGGACTCACCTTGCCCACTGCCTCCAATTTATTAATATTCCAGAAACCTTCCATGGTTTTATATTGCCTCTAAGCTAAAATGCATACTTTAGGGCTTAGCATTCAAAGCCCTCCATAATATGATCTTTATTAATCTCTGAAGATCTAACACATTTCACTCCTCTAAAAGAGATGCTATTGACTGCTATTCTAACTTCCCACATACTCCCTGAGAGCAGAAAGCAATTCAAGGCTTGCGCAGACAGTATCAAGGGCCTACAGCATCTGAGCACAGAGTTCTTACTGAATGGTGTCACCGCTGCTGCCATTGTTATGTTAGATGCTATCTCGTATGTCTCGTATGTATTGTATGTCATATTATTGGAAGGTTTTTATTAATAATTACCTCATATAATTACCAGATTATATTTTAATGAGAAATAGTTTATTGTGGATGCTTATATTTTTGCTGCAAAATGCTTTATGCTTGTTATTACAGACAAAAAATGATTCTTTAAAAATTTCAATCTCCTTTGCTCTAAAAACATTAAGCATTGTTCAAACAAATACTTCCCATTTAAAGACAAGATATATCATAGCTAGATTAAAAATAGTCAACTTCTTTTACTGTAATATTAGAATTTCAAAAAATGCCCTGGTATCTATCTCTTAAAGTGCCCTACGAATGTCAATCTGTTCAGTTTTTAAAATAGCTTTATTGGCAATCATAAGAACAACACACTTTTTTATGTGTTTTGATGTCTGTGTCTCTCTCCCATCAGACTTGTTTTTCTTCCTGCTGATCTGAGAATGTCACTGTGTTCCTTTAAAACACAGATCTTTCTCCTCTTTACCATGCAGAGCACTTTCTGTACCTACCAGGTAATCTCTTTCAAACAGAAGCAGCCTCCCAAACCCCAGCATTTCCACAGGCACGCTATGGACAGTCCTTCACACATCTCTCGTTATTTATCATTTTCACGTAGTACTTAGGTGCATTGTATCTTATATCTTTTCCTGGTTTTCCTGTCTCACATTTATTCACCCACCTGTCCTACCATCTGTCTGTCTCATCCATCTATTCACTCACCATTCGTCCATTCGCCCATCTGTCCCTCCATCCATCCCCCCATCCCTCCATCCTTCTACCCATCCCTCCATTCATCCTTCCATCCCTCCATCCTTCCACCCATCCCTCTATCCATCCCTCCATCCTTCCATCAATCCCTTCATCCATCCTTCCATCCCTCCATCCCTCCGTCCTTCCACCCATCCCTCCATCCATACTTCCATCCCTCCATCCTGCCATCCATCTACCCATCTGTCCCTACATCCCTCCATCCATCCTTCCATCCCTCCATCCATCCTTCCATTCCTCCATCCATCCTTCCATTCCTCCATCCATCCTTCCATTCCTCCATCCCCCCCTTGATTCCTCCATCCTTCCATCCATCCCTCCATCCTTCTATCTATCCACCCCTCCATCCCTCCAGTCATAAATCAAACATGTGCCTAGGGCCTTCCTAATACCAGGCACTGTGCCAGCCTCTAGGACCACAGGGATGGACAGAATCTGCTTTATCCTTTGAGGAAGCTCAGTAAAACAACCATTTAACTAAAAGCCATCTTTTCCAGGCTGAATTCACATATTTCCCCCGTTTGCTTCTTGGATTCCTTAAGTTTCTACAGAAGACCACTATTTTGCATATTTATATTTTATTAATAATACTTCAAGATTTTACATTTTCATGGTGGCTTTGAAAAACTACTAAATATAAATATTCTAATGTTCAGTCTGGCTCTGAATGTACTTTTAAACATCCTCAAAGGATACATTTGTACTAAAATACAAGTTCTTTTCTCTTTGTTATAAATAGACTATTCTTGAAGTTTAACTTCAACGCAGAAAAGATAATTACAGCTACACACATCTAAAAGAGTACTGTATCTTCTGGTATTTGAAGAAAGTGGTTTGGCTCGAATTACATATAATTACAGGTTAAGAAAAATTAATTACTCTCACCTAGAACTGTATGACCTGTACAGCAAGCGGTGATGAATAAAAACTACTATTTTGTGCTTACGAGTGAATTACGCACTATGTGATCCTATGTATTATTTCATTATGGAAATCGTACCAATATGGTCAAGAGTGCTTAACAGAAAAAACAAATCTCTTCACCCCATAGCGACACATTGTGAAAAGCAAACCAGTGCCAAACCCAGACGAGGCTGATTAGCTCCAAAATCACAGAGGGAAGTGCACTGGATAAGTTAATGGATTCATTGAAGGAGCACCTTTAGTCTGTCTTTTTAACAAAATGGGCTCAATAATGTCAATAATATTCACCTGCCCTGTGGAATGTGACGTCATAAATGATTAACAGCAGCGTAAACACCGTCAGAGCCGTTGTCCTCACCGGGGTGTGTACAGACACCGACTCAGGGAGCATTGCCACCACCAGCAACAGCCACGTTACTGCCATTTACGTACTTTGAGGTTTGCTTTACTTCTAAAAATAGGAATCCTCATAGACCTTCATCCTGATCATGTGATCTTATATTGTTCTTCTTTAAGAGTATTTTTAGATTTTTAGATTTTTAAAAAACTACCTAGCTTTCCTAATGTTCTGTGGTGTGTTCATGTTTGCTTAGAGACTCATCTATGTTTATTTTTGTGAACTGTCTTCTGCTTTCAACTCCAAGAGGGCCAGGTCCTTTCCATCTTTTTTTTATAATTTTTATTGGAGTAGAGTTGATTTATAATGCTGTGTTAGTTTCAGGTGTACAGAAAAGTGAATCAGTTATACATATACATGTATCCACTCTTTTTTTTAGATTCTTTTCCCATATAGGCCATTATAGAGTACAGAGTAGAGTTCCCTGTGCTATACAGTACGTCCTTATTAGTTACCTATTTTATATATAGTAGTGTGTATATGTCAATCCCAATCTCCCAATTTATACCTCCCCCTCCCTTTCCCCCCTGGGAACCATAAGTTTGTTTTCTACATCTGTGACTCTATCTCTGTTTTGTAAATAAGTTCATTTGTACCTTTTTTTTTTTTTTTTTTTAGATTCCACATATAAGCAATATCATATGGTCTTTTCCATCTTTTGGAGCTCCACACCTATTTTGTGCAGCAAATTCACACCTGCACATAAGAGCTTACAATGGAATATTACTCAGCCATAAAAAGAAATGAAATTGAGTTATTTGTAGTGAGGTGGATGGAGTTAGAGTCTGTCATACAGAGTGAAGTAAGTCAGAAAGAGAAAAACAAATACCATATGCTAACACATATATATGGAATCTAAAAAAAAAAAATGTTCATGAAGAACCTAGGGGCAAGACGGGAATAAAGACACAGACTTACTAGAGAATGGACTTGAGGACATGGGGAGGGGAAAGGGTAAGCTGGGACAAAGTGAGAGAGTGGCATAGACATATATACACTACCAAACGTAAAATAGATAGCTAGTGGGAAGCAACCGCATAGCACAGGGAGATCAGCTCGGTGCTTTGTGACCACCTAGAGGGGTGGGATAGGGAGGGTGGGAGGGAGGGAGATGCAAGAGGGAAGAGATATGGAACATATGTATATGTATAACTGATTCACTTTGTTATAAAGCAGAAACTAACACACCATTGTAAAGCAATTATACTCCAATAAAGATGTTAAAAAAAAAAAAAAAGAGCTTGAGCATATTCCTGACCTAAACTTACGTGCCGGTTTTAAAAGAGAGTTCACTCTTTGAGTCAGTTAAATGTGATAAGACTGTTGATTGAAGGTCCCTGTGAGGTTCCGTCCCTTCTCCGCCTCAGCTACCCTCTCTGTCCATCTACCTCTGCTCTGTCTCATGTAGGTTACCACCTTAAGTTTACTGCCTGGTTTCCCAGCTCTAGTCTTGCTTTCCAATGATATGTTTTTTCATGTTGAAAGCCTAAATCAGATCATGTTGACACCCTCCTTAAAGCTCATCCATGGCTTCACGTTGAACTTGAAGTAGAACGCTGTGCTTTGCTCATACAAGTCCCCCTGGTCCTGGCCCCTGCGTCCCTCTAAGCATTCATTCTCAGCAAGGTGGATTCTGCCTCAGAGGGTGCCATTGGCTCCTGATGGGCAAAACCCCCCTTAGCTATGACAAGATCTGTGGCATACAACAGGTGCTTAATAAGGGCTTATTGAGTGACGACATCAATCTGGAGTGGGGAAGACTAGACTGACGCAGGAGAGATGGACCTGGACCAGGCATAGGCAGGACCACCATTCTTTCAGTAGTTGTCAAGAGCCAAGCCTGTCCAGGAAGATTGATCCTTGAGGGGCCACAAACCATTGTAACAGCTAAGATTGTGTCCCCCAGTCCTATTCTCTCATTCATTTTTTTCCATGTAGGGGAGCGACAGTGAAATAACAAAGGCTGAGAAACACCGCCCCACAGTGTGGTCTCTCCCCTTGTCACCGATGGGTGTTCGGGGCTCCACCATCCTGCTCCCATCAGCTTTCTTCTCTTGGGCTGCCCTCCCCTCGGGACAGCACAGAGGGCTCCCGCCCCACCCTGCTTCCTGCCCCATCACGTGACTGGCTCCTTTCCAGCCCTCAGGTCTCAGCCTGAACGTGGTGACTGTGGAGATGCCCGTTATGATCCCCGCCCACCTGAGCTAGGGACGCTGGGATTCGCCATCACGGTGTCCATCCTGGTTCCCTCCCAGTGAGGAGTTACAGGACCCGAACCTGTAATTATTTATTCATTTACTGCTCATGGTACACCCTCCCATCCCCCCACCCCGACTAGACTGTAAGACCCCTGTGAGGGGGACAGGCCATTCCTCCTTAACATTGCATCACAACTGCCTGTGGAATTTCAGGACACAAACGGTGCTCAGTAAGGCTTGTTGACCTGGAGTTAGAAGAAGGTAGATTGATTCCTAAGACCTGAAAATTGCATTAGCCATAGGCATACCCTGTTCTCACTTAGCAATGGTTGAGTGCCAGATATTACACTAAGCCTTTTGCTTAATGAGGCTGAGAGGGAAAACATAAAATGACTTTAAAAAAGAAACTATCACACATATCAGCCAGACTCGATTGTGGATACTTTCCTTTCCAAAAGAAACGTGATAATAGGTAGGAGGTTCGTTCGTTCATTCATTTAACAAACACTGGTTGTCTACTATGACCCAGACTCCAGGAGATGTGATCGTGAAACACACACACACACACACACACACACACGTGTGTGTGAAAATATATAAGAAAAAAAGAGATGTAATATTTGTTCTCAATAAAGTTCAGAGTGAAAAGGGAGACACACTGTCCAAGAATCAAACATCTGTAATGTTATTTTTAAATACTGAGTGAATATGCACCAAGAGTTTGGAGTAATTATCTTTAGGAAGTTCAGTTGTGGGTAATCTATATTTTCTTCTCTAATTTTCAAGTTTCTTATAAAGATTGGACACTATAACAAAATTATATTCATATATATGTGTATACGTACGTGTTTAGTACACGAGAAAAAAGGAAACACGTATACGTGCATATATATAGTACTTCCCAGTCACAATGAACATAGTACCAAGAGGTACTCTTAGATTCCTAATTTTTATTATTTTCAACATTAATAATGCCAGAGAAAAAGGAGGAATATGAGAGAAAGAATAATTTCATAGGCTATTTTCTAGCTTGAACTTATGGTTGATTTATGAAGTGCCCCTCGAGTAATAAAACAAAGGCTATAAACCATTAATTTATTGTGCTAATAAGAGCCA
Organism: Balaenoptera physalus; assembly: GCF_965194825.1. Lineage (NCBI taxonomy): Eukaryota > Metazoa > Chordata > Mammalia > Artiodactyla > Balaenopteridae > Balaenoptera > Balaenoptera physalus. The sequence continues at coordinate 3,473,360 of NC_138899.1, forward strand.
AGGGCCCTGATACAATGGTCTCGTCTTCAAAGATGTAAAGAAAGTAGAGCATGTTTAAAACTTTTAACAGTTCCCTGCTCTTACTTTTATTATCTTTTGTCTACTGGACTATTTCGGATTAATGAATTAATCGCTCCTTCATCCAATGATTTTATTTAATGTTATGTTAATCTTGCAATTCTTAGTACTGTCAGAGTGAATCCTTCCAAGGCTGTATATTTTAGAGAGACATGTAGTGGAATGTAGGTCATGCCTTACTTGAGAAGATATAAGGAATGAAAATTACATTAGAGGATGATGATGAAGAAAATAATTATTGTAATTGTTTTTTAATTAATTAATTTATGTTTTGGCCACACCACTTGACATGTGGGATCTTAGTTCCCTGACCAGGGATTGAACCCGTGCCCCCTGCAGTGGTAGCGCCAGGGAAGGCCTGTAATTGTTTCTGTTAGTGAATAAGCACAAACAGGAAACGTATATTTCATTGACTGTGGAGTCTGCCCTTTGTTACTTCCTTCAGAGCCTCTCTTCCTTTCTCTCTCTCTCACGCACACAAGGAGTAGGAATCATATCAGGTGGGTAGTTGAGATCAAGTTAAAGTTCTAACTGCGTTTCTTACTTCCTGTCTGTACCATCTTGAGCGAGTCACCGGCAGCCTTCCCGTTTCTGACCCCCCATTCGTACAGCCTTAGAGGAAACGTGAAGTCCCTCTCAGGTTATCATCGAAATTTCTCCTTCCACGCTGTCCTGCAACAGGTGTCACACAGGACACTCTGCTTGTCCGCAAAGCTCCTCTCACCCCAAAGTTCTAGAAAATTCTGGAACGACAGTGCAACCTATCCCTGTGAAAGCCTTGCTAAGTGGGGGTCAGCCATCCCCCAGCCCGGCTCCCCCTGGGCCCTATCAGTGCTGGGGGCTGCACGGCACCCCTGGCACCCGTGAACGGGCTCTAACAGATTTGTTTCTCTCTTCGTCACCCTCCAGATGGCTTTAAAATGAATATAGCATTCAAATAACTACACAGAAGAAAGCATCCTCTAACCAGTTGATTCATATAAAATGTGTGAAAATCAGATGATACCATTTATTTTTCCACTTAGAATTAGTTTCAAAAGTTTTCCCTTTATATAAATGACATAACATGGCAAAACAAGCATGTTTCACGTGAGCCGAAGTGCCTGCCGGTCGCTGGTCTATGGCTGGGGGAAATCAGGGCAGAAAGTGTTTGATTAAATGTACACAGTCCGGAGGGATTATTTTTAAAGTTACCTTTTAAAGTGGGACTGAATTAAAAATATATATATTTAAATAAATGAAATGCCTGAATAATTTAAAAAACACCAAATAGTAGAAGGTTAATAACTAGCAGCTTAACTTGTTTTCAAGCTGTTTAGATTTTTTTTTCACCACAAACGAAGTACTCCACGGACTCTTTGTCTCATAAAGAAAAATACCTCTGCTGAGACAGAATACAGTCCTGGAAGGCAGTCATGTAGAGTCCACTCAGATCATTTCAAGGACCTTCTATTTCTTTTTGAGCAACTTAAATTCTGCCTTGAAATAAGGATAAAGCTCTGATTCGTCCAGCTTTTTTTTAAAATATGTCATTTCATCAGCATGAACAAGAAACCATCACCAAACAGGATGCTTTTCCAGCCATCACTACCTCATGATTTTTCTTCACTTTTCGTCAAATTAAAACCCCCTTCTGTTAAAGCAGTGAGGCTGAGTATGTAAAGGGAGTAATGGCCTGAGTGAGTCTGCCCAAACTTGTGGGGACCGGTTCGAATCCTGTGAAGATGCCTTTGAGAAGAAAGGGCCGGTGGTGTAAATTATGCAACAGGTTAATTATTTTTTGGAAACAAAAATGCTTTAGGGAAAGCACGGTCAGTGTGATTTGCCGTTTTTTTCATAAAAGCTTAAAATAATTAAGCTGACCCTACACAATATTCCACTTAAACTGTACTTAGGGAGTGGCTACAAATTTTAAAAGTCATTTGCAGTTACAGGAGTAATGCATAGATATATGTACCTTCTAAACATAGATACAAGCTAAAAATTCCATTTGATTCTCATTCCAAAACCATTCCCCAGATATTAGTACTGTTAGGTTTCTGTGAATTGTTCCAGGTTTTAAAAATTCGTGTACGTCTGTGTATACTCGTCTCTAAACGATAGCGTAGGTTTGGTGGCTTCTTACGGACACAGACTCATTTGTTGGCCCTGCAAATCTGCACAGAGTGTCTGCCTGCATCTTTCCGTCACCGGTGCTGGAGACACAGCAGCAAACCGGGCAGCCGCGGCCTCCTCGGATGGTGGAGGACAGACAGGCAGCAACTTGGTCGAAGGTGGGCAACCTCAGGAGGGAGGACAAGCGGAGGACAGGGAGGGGGGGACTTGGTCGCGAGCAAAGCTGTCAACCTGCACACTTTAGCAGGGCTGTTCTCCACCTGCCTTCGCCCGAGGGGTGAACACGAGGCGAGCGTCCCCTAGACTCGCATCTGCACTGAGAATCGTCGCCACGCCTGCTGTTTCCTCCGGACGCCCGGAGCATCTAGGTCTCCACTCTCAGACTAGAGCTGACATTAAACACTGGTTAGGGTCAAACACTTCTTCCCTTGAGTCCAATTCCTTCTTTTCTCCCTTTCTCCTTCTCCTCCTTTTCTTTGCAAAACGCAGTCAGGACCTAGCCTCCAAAAGCCCTGGCTGCTGAAGGGTCAGTGGGCTGACGGTTGCATAAGAAACATTCCGATCAGAATGGCCAGCAACGGGAAGCAGCCGGCTCGTTTTTCCTGCATCTACTGGGCGAATCAGAAACAGAAAAAAGACACTAACTAAAGGAAGCGGTCTGCTCCGACTCATAAACGAACCTACCAGAGCCTCTGATCGAAGCTCAGGCCGGGACGCATGATCCGTGCCTTTCAAGTTCTGTAGTCTGAGGAAAGGGACTTTCGGCGCCTACATGAAAAGACACAGATCGAGGCGTGTGCAGTGGAAATAACACAGCACAGAAGACCCGGGTCTGGTCCCAGCAAAGGGGCCTCCCCACCGAAACGAAATATTCGCCGCGCCTTGTATTTTGATCCGTATGCCTCGCTCTAAGACGACCTCCTCATGTCTGAAATGAGGTCATGCCTGTTCACTGCCTACCTTCCTTCTTCTGCATGGAATTGTTATAGGGCTTAACTCAAATAAAGCAAACAAAACAGAACAAAAAAACCCTATAAATAGTTGTAACAAATTCCAAGGATGAGAGGAATCGTTACTTCTGAAATATCAGGATTTCCAGTGCCTCACGTACTGACTCCAAACCCACGGCTACATAAACAATAAACAGCACACATGGATTGGTAAACAAACGCACAACACCGAAGGGAAGACGTCTCTCCTCGACTGAAACAGAAGGAAATCCCGGTGTTCAGCACCACTGATGGAATCGCTGTAACGTGCAAAAGAACAGGAACAACGGGGCTAGAATCCCGCTACTGGTGATGCAGAGGCTCTCCTGCACAGGCTCTGATCAGTGTCTGGGAGAAAGGAAGCAATCTCACAAGATCCCCAAGACCCATCAGAGCCACAATGAAAGGATCCTATTTTTAGCTAAGAGAACTGAATTTCTAGCTAACACTCTACGCAGATTCACGCAGCAAAGGATGACTCCAAGCCCTTTACGTTCTAGCATCGTTTCTAAACAACTTGGAGAAGAATAGCTATTAATCTCACGCTAGCCACTCACAGCCAGAGGATGAACACGGGCGGCTTCCCAGAAACGTACGTTGGACTCAGCAGTTTGAGGATAAGGCTGCCCATACAAGAACCGTCCGTGAGGACCTGCTGCTGCTGCAAACAGCTCCTATTTAACCCTCGTCCTCATTAACCTCCCAGAAGAGAGTGGTAACAACTCTGCCTGTAACTATCACCGCATTTCGAACAAATGTTTTGTTTCTGAAACTGAGGGGTCTGCCTTGCTAGGTCAGAAATGAATAATTTTTTTAAAAACTTCATTTGCTGTTTGACTAGCACAAGAGTGAAACGTGAATAAGCTTTATTTCTGTGAAGTCAATGACTTGTCTTATAGCATAAAGTATATGAAAGGTTACATCTTAGAGAAGCTGGAGAAAGCTGTCTTTCCTAACTATTCAATAGGGAACGCATAAGCAAACATGATCAGCAAATGAATACATTGCTTTTTTTTCTTCGTCTTGTATTTTTGGCCTCCTTTGGGGAGATAAAGAGTGCGGGAAAATAAACTAGTGTAATGAAATGGGAACTCTTCCACATTTTTTATTTTGATGCACTTTTTCAAAGTCCCAATGTATGTGGGATTCAGTGTCATACCGTCCCCAGCTGCACTGTCAAGTGTCCCAGCACACGTGGGCGAGGGACAGCTGCCAGCCTGCGTTGGGTTGCTCCCCACCACGCTGCCGCCTCGGGTCTGACCTCACACTCTACACAGGTGTCTCGGAGGAACGATGGCTGGTCAGGTGTCATGGTCCCTGCCAGTCGCTCTCTCAGTGGAAGAATTCTCCCAGATTCCCTCACTTCGTCTCGACAAGTCAACCTTCTTTCTCAACATTAATAAAGTCAATTATTCTTATCTGTGTTTTTTTAAAGAACAAAATGCAACGAGAAAATCTTCGTGTTCTATATTCAGGAAACACTACTGTTCAGGTACTGGCTTAAAAGTTCTGACAATGAGTCAGTTGAAATAACTTCGCCGCCTACAGGCTTGTTGAACAATTCTGCATGTGAGCCCACATCTTATGCCACTGACTGCAGCGGGGCTAGCTGACATCACTCTGTGTTAGCAAGTCCTCTTTCCTCTTTTTTTTATCCAGTCTTTTGGCACGAATGTGCGTTCATGCCTACTACCGACTGTGTGAGCGCCCTCCTTCAGACCGCTATTTAAAGCTTAACTCCATTATTAGGTAGAAAAAGGAAAGAACAGGGGAAAGGATCATCAAGAAAGAGGTTGGGTGGCACAGACGACGAAAACGTTACTCACCGATGCTAAAATGCAAGGTTCTTATTTCTTCATCAGAGACGGATAAGGGTGTTCGCGTCAATCCAGGATTCAATACCTGTCTGACCCACACGGGGCCCCTTTCAGACACATCAGCAATTCTGAACCTTCTCTTCATGTCATTTCTGCACTAAAGTACTCTTTTCTGGCCTCATCAACTGTCATTCATTTTCACTTGAAGATGCTCTATCTCCCTCTCATTTTTAAAGAATGAGATTTATGTCTGCTTTCCAGTAAATTTATGTCTGCTTTCCAGTAATGGTTATGTTTTGAAGAAGCTATTGGCCACCAAGCTCTCTGCCACCAATGCACGTTCAGACGTTTTGTACCTAGGAACTTGCAATAATTCGTGGTGTCGCGGACTCTATTCTGTTTCCTGTTATTGCTCTAACATTACCTTCTCAGTTCTTTTACTTTTCAAATTCCTCTTTCTCTTCCTAACCCTAGTCACGGTGGCATTCTGAGTTGCTTCAGGGATTAAACAAAATCCAAACTGTGCCCTTGTGTCTCTGGGGAGCATCTCCCTGCTATTCCGTCTCCTGTTCCTTCCTCCTTCTGGAAGCCTGGGTATCCCTCCAGCAGACCCCTGGGCTCTTCCAATCCCCCCCGTTTTGGCTCCTCTGACTTCTGCTCTCTTTTAGACACTCCAGAAAGCTCTGGTACCAGCACTGGGGTCTGGGATGTGCGCACACTTAGTGGGGTTTCCGGACTTCTCCCCACGCTGTAAACAGAGGCTCCGAGCTTCCTTCATCCTGGGTTTGCTGACGAAACCGGTGAATCAGAAGGACTGATATGTTTCCAGGGACTACACTTGGCATCTCTCTTTGCCAAACACATCACAGCAGTTTGTTTTTGCCAGTGAGACGGGGGCAGCTCCCCGTGGGGACTCGGCTCACCTACTGGAAACGCTAACTGCTCTGGTAGGAGCTTGTAGGTCACCCACCTGCCAGCCTGGTAACGGGCACTGCTGCAGAGCCAGCCGGCATCTCTCCTCGGCCGGCAGCATCCTCTTGTCGTCCGGGAGGGTCTCGGCCAAGGGCTTATACCTGCAAAGAGCAGTGGGGACAGGAAAGCCATGACTGAATTGGTCATTAAAGGATTATCTTCAACAGGGTTGCCTTTGTTACCCTGTTTCTGAAACTTTTCCCATTCTTACTTTATCCCACGTGCCCCCAAATCTCCATCCATTGTGCATTTCACATTGGACCACTAGGAAACAGCCCTTATCCTTTACAAGGAAAATGATTTTAAAAGGAACCAAATATATCTCTCAATCCTGTAATGTATCTTTAATATTATCAGGAGTGATGCAAACCCTTTATCAAAAGAAACTTCGAAGAGGAAGAATATGAATCTATTAGTTCTCATTTAAATTTTTAGAATACTCTTAAAATACACCTTTTAAGGTATTCCAACATTCTCTGTTAGTGTTTGAGAGTGAATCTAGAGGTAGTTAGTATCTGTAATAAAGGGACGCCAAAACACCCACAAGTTTTATTTAAGTGAGAGGTAGAGAAGCTTCCTCCCCATTGAGTAGATACTGAGTATTTTAAATCTTCTAGAAGGACATTTTATTTTTGGAAAGTTCCTCAGAATAATTAAATTTCACTCTTTGGCTGAAATTCATGACTATATAAAGTTTTCCTATGGGTTTCTAAAAAAAATGCCTTTCAAAATTATATGACCCATTAAAAAAAAAATCTATGTGAAATTTTCATTTGCACTTAACGGCATTTAGCCTGACATGAAGCCAAACCACATTAGGAGGAGGAGGCGGAGGAGAAGGGGGAAGAGCAGGAGGAGGAAGGGGAAGAGGGGGAGGGGGAGAGACAGGGGAAGCGAGAAAAACATCTAACTGCATCTGGTGTGTTTATGATCCTCACGTTGGGCTGCCCTGGGAACTCAATGGTGATAATTAAATCACCTAAGTTTTCTGTTATTTTCTGTAAAATAGATTAGCTTTTCATCTAAAGTTGGTTGCAGCAAATTTGGCATCTTCTCAAATGAGCCCTTTGTTTCCTGAGGGCATCTAAGGAAGGCGGTGTGTCGCCTACACACCCGGTTCACCACCCCCATCCAGCCGAGCACTGAGAGGGCTGGACGTGTCCCACTGGCGGCCACCGCATTTCTTTATTTCTGCAAGTGCAGTAGAGAAGCGAGGTTGGAGGGGGAAGCGCAGCAGGAACTGTGGGCCGGGGTATAACATAAATACTGAGAAAATACACCTGTGTGACTTTTTCAGTAGCAGACTTTCATTTCCCCTCTAAAATCCTTTTAGCACTGTCACCGAAAACTTACCATATTATTTGTCCTGGATTGAGAGTTGTCATGATATCGCTAGCCATGAGTCAGACAAAATAAATACGGCTTCATCAGCAACACCCTCCCTTCTCACATATAGACTTTCGCTCATGTATCAACTCAGGGTACAGGAGGGGGTAAAAATAGCAAGCAACGGAGACTGAACATGAATTGTAGTGCTAGAGGCACGGCTCTGAAAAATCTTGCTCATCATTTTGATCACACCGAATGGTCTGAAATGATCTATGGATGATGGAAGTATTCAGTGATTTTTTTTTTTTTTTTTTGATAAGAGGCAAGAACATGATTTTCTACCCAGCAGTGTGCGGAAGGCCGGGAACCGGGAGGAGAGTGTGCGGGGGCAGTGGAGGGACCACCTGAAGGTGACGGGCATCCCCAAGAGATGCTGGTACATGACATCAGAGCATCAGTGGGCAAACAGGGATTATGTGTTATAATGTGTAAGTGGTTCAAAGGTGATAACTGATGTAACCGTGCAATGTGTCTGAATAGGAGAGAAACTGGATTGGGGATCTAAACCCAGATTCAGGTTCCAGCTTTGCAGCAAATTTGCTGTGAGGCCCTTGGCAAAGCACCGAGCGGGTAATCTTCCCCTCTCTCAGTACCGCACATGTGTGCGACCCAAATTCTATGTTCTGTTATAAACAATAATTTAATTTTTATCTGTCCTCAGAGTGTGCGAGCTTCCCCAGGGCTCGGGGTCATCTCTGCACATCCCATGGTGTCTGCTCGATTGCCGATGCGTGTAGAAAGTATGCATAAATGAAGAAATTGGGCTGGGGGGGTGGAGGATGGGGAATGACACTTCTCGAGCACCGAATGAGTGCAGGGGACTTTTCAGAAGTCGCCTCGCACACTCCTCCAAGATGCAGGGGGCTTGGATGATAATCTCCTTTTGATGGTGAGAAGTTGGTGGTCACAGAAATTAAGTCACTTGCCCAAGTTCACACAGATGATGTTGAATTGTGTCTCCCCAAAAGAAACGTGAACGTGACCTGACTTGGGAATAGGGTCTTCGAAGATGTAATGCTGTTAAGAGGAGGTCAGTAGGGTGGGCCTTAATTCCACAGGACTGGTGTCCTTATAAGAAGAGAAAATGCCATGTAAACACAGAGACACAGGGAGGTGTGTCAATGGAGGTGACGCAGCTGTAAGGACTGCGGGGCCACCACCCGAAGACAAGAGAGGCAAGGAAGGAGTCCACCCAGAGTCTCAGAGGGTCAGGGCCCGGGTGATGCCCTGATTTTGGACTTCTGGCCTCCAGAACTGTGAGAAGTACATCTGCGTTGTTCGCAGCCCCCCGGTGTGTGGTGCTTTGTGAGGGCAGCCCTAGGGACCTGACACAGATGGTGAAAGGGTCTGGGATTGAACCTGGGGCAGCCTGACTCTGGAGGCAATGTCTCCACCACCATCGCTCCGGCCGAGGCGGGAAGGAAGCAGCCCTGGCCCCAGATGGTTCCAGAGTGAAAAGTGATGAGGCTGAGCATCAAAGTCCCAAACGGCGAAACACACAGTAACCACCAGCCTACGGGACATGCAGAGCTAAGAGCTCTTGGTTCTCTGACCTTTGGGTGACTGAGCTCTTCTTTAGCAGTAAACTAAACTCATAATGACATACAGACTCATTCAAACACTCAGGAAAATCAGCGCGTTTCCACCACTTACCCAGAGTCACACAATGAAATGAAATCACTCAAATTATCTTCTCATTCTTTTATAATTGTCTCATTCTGGAACTTTGCTAATTATCACCAAGAAGTGAATTGACATAATTCAAGTATCTGAATACAGTATTAACAAGTCAGAACAAAAAATCTTAACACTTGGTGCCTTTTTTTCTCATTTTATATTGTTCTTTTGACACCTAAAATGGTATAATTCTGACATTTCAACCGAAAAGACAAAGACGTCATCTTAGACAGGGTGAGGTACTCTATTTTAGTGTAATTAAAAACATCTTGTCTTTTGGAATGTGAGTGTCATCTCTGGGTGGTGTCACGGGCCCATCACTGCACTGAAGGATGATCTCATAGAAACTTCAATTTCAGACCAAATGGAAATAACCAGCCCGAGCCTGGAGCTGCACGTGGTCCTCAGAGTGCTGGTGTGGCTGGAGAAGGGACTTCTTCGCTCTCATTCCCCACACCCTCCTGGCCTCTGTTGCCCAAGAGGTGGTCACCTCCACCCACTGAAGATTCCCTATCCTCAGGCTGACACCTGCCCTGCGTCCCAGATAAACCAGCCGACTCTAAGAAGTCAACGTTAACTCTCCCAGCTGACTCACTCTTGTCTCATCCTGGTTTGGGATGAGGGGCATGATTGGCATCTAGTTCCACGTCCAGAATCTGGGTCCTGTGGCTCACTCGCTCGGGCTCATTCAATCAATCAACCAATATTGACTGAGCACAAAATAGATATTGGGAATGCAGCAGGAAACAAAACAGCTCCTTATACCCCTTACATCCCATGATGGAGAGAGAGATAATAGAAATGTAAATGAGGACGGATGTCAGTCAGATACGACAAGAGAGATGGAGAAAACTAAAGCAGGGAAGGTTTCAGGGTGAGCAGATACCTGCTGGTGAGGAAGGAGGCATGGTTCTCTCTGGGGAACAGGGATCCAAATTGAGGGCATGGGGTCTGGAAGCCTGGGGTGGGATGGTACCTGCTTAGGGAATCAAGGAAGCAGGCATGGCTGGAGAAGAAAAGGGGGAGGAAAGATGGAGGAGATGGACCCACAGAGGTATCCACACAGGGTGAGGACGAAGACCCCACCAGTGACTCCAAGGACTTTGGCTTTGACTCTGAGAGTTCTGGCGAGCAAGGCTTTGAGCAGACGAGTCACATCACTTGACATTTAAAGAATCGTCTCAGCTGTGAGGCTGAGAGCAGGCAGAGGGAACAAGCGGGGGGCTGCGGAGACCCTCTGGACACTCTTCCCACAGCCCAGGATGGAAGCAACGGGAATGGTAGGAATTGGTTGAACTCTGTCCACACTTGAGGCAGATCCAATAGGATTTCCCAGTGCACTGATGCGGATGTGAAGGGAAGAGAGCATGACGTCAAGTTTCTTGACCTAGGAGACTGAGGATGAAGTTGACGTTTACTGAGATGGAGTAGTCTGGCAAGAGTAGTTATTTCCCTGGGCCAATGCTGCATAAACAGAAGGAAACAGTCAGTGCAACTCAGGAGAACCAGAAACGGGGAGTGGAGGTGAAACTCCCAAAGGAGCTATAGACCAATGTCACCAACACCCCCGAACCAGACCTAGTGCCTCCCTGGTTGTCAATTCCTCAGCCGGGGTCAGTCTCTTCTCTGTCATGACCTTCTGTCTGACCAAACAGGACAGTACTGACCATGTGGGAAACTGGTTCTCTTTCCATTACGGTTCTGAATACTCAGGGTTCTCTGTTACTCGGGGTAACAGAGTTGAAACCTATAACTGTGTTAGACGCCCCATGTGCCTCACTTCTCTTGTGAACATGTCTCTGATGACTTTCATCCTCCCTTCCTGCCAGTCTACATCCTAAGTTGCCAATATATAAGTGTGGGGTTTCCCAGCAAGTTCCATCATAGTTACTGAAAAATTCTATAACACACACACTCGTCATTAAGTGCTCTTTCTACATCAAGGATTCATGAAACCTCTCCTCAATGCACTCACAGAATCAAGAATATGAATGACAATAAAAGAATAACAGACATGACCACACCTTACAAAATTATAAGTGAAAGAACCACATCACTGGTCCTTTTCATTTTGAGGTCTCTGTATTCTAAGATGGGTAGATTGACGTTGAAGTAGCAGAGAAAAATCTCACAATTAAGAAATGTAAAGTACAATAGAACCTAAGGAAAGTGATGAAATAAATATTCCTCTTTTCAAAAGTGGTTGTTCCTTCTAGTTTCAAGGAGAACCTTGACATTCTATCCCTCATAGTCCCAGAGACAAAAAAAGGGCTTATGCAGTGACTGTAGACGTCTGGTTAAACATTGTAGTGACTCTTAGTTGACTATCATGAAATTGTAGAATCATTGCCTTAGAAAGATGCAAGGGATATATATTAAGCTAATGCTTTAAAAAAAATAAACTTAGGTGCAACTTCTCTGAAATTGTTTCTGTTTGCTGAATATTGACTTCATCTCTTCATTCTCAAAGAAAATTCTGTCGTGACAGCTTCAATCCCGAAACCACTTAAAATTGAATTCTATTCAGCAAACATTCTTTGAGCAGCTATTACAAGCCAGATACTCTGCCAAGAAATGCACTGGTCACCAAGATGGGCTCTGATTTCACTGCACATGCTCAAATATTACACGTGCCTTTTCCTGGCTAAAATGATATCTCCGGAAAGATGTGGTTTTCTTATTTCAAGACCTGATGACATTTCTCTTATTAGGGACATATTTTAATTACTTATTTGAGAACAACAAAAGAATGCTTGAGGATTCCCGTTAACCTCCTTCTACCTGAGAAAGGCCTGGAAAACCCACAGAAAGAGGAAAATGGAGCATGGAGGCAGCTCTCCATCGGAGGAAAGATGGAGAGAGACAGCAGGTGAAGGCAGGTGCGGGAGGAGGGGGGGAGGGGCAGGTGGGGCTGGGATTGTGTGATTTCAGAGCAGCCCGGGGAAGGCAGAGCGTGAGACGGGGTCCACAGCACTAACCCTTGTGGAGACGTTCAACCATGTCAGCACTGACAAGGGGCTGCTGGATTTGTGATTGAGGACTTGAGACAATGTCCAGAAGAAACCAGAATCCTACGGCATCAAGACATTAGCAGATGGTGGAGAAGCGCAAGAACTGGGATCTCGAGGTTCATAAATAAAGAAAAGGTCAACAGCTTGAGCATGAAATAGAATCAAGCGAAGCTTTGGGGTGTTTTGCTTTTCAGCGGCAAGGAAGAATGGTCAGACCGTATAGGCAACACTTGTAGAAATCTACGAGCCCTACATTCTATCCATGCTTATTTTTGTGTATTTCTGTTTTCCTCCAGGTTATCTCGCTCATTATGGTTTAGTTCTGATAGGATGAAGACACAGTGTCTTCTCTAACCATTCCCTTGAACTTTTCCCACAGGGCCCTGTGTGGTTTCTCTACCTGGCGTGTAGCACGAACGAAGCCGTCTGGCTATGGTTCGACAGGGATGCATTTCACCCCTTCCACAAACTTGCCTGGACTGTCATTGCACTCTTCATATTCCTGCTCTCACGGTAAACACAGTGCAGGTGCAGAAGGGTGATTTCCTAGCTATTTGGGGCTAATTTCCAGCATTCAGGATGCTGAGTGGTAGGTGGAGCATAACGGCTGCCTAGCAACGGGGCTGACTTACGTCATGAAAATAGTGAGAAGTATGAAGCAGGAGGAGCACAAGTGGGCTTGAGAGAGAAACAGAATCTATTTCAACGTGGAGGTTGGGGGGAGGACAGGAAGGAGAAATGAGACACAGAGAGGGAGGATTTGCACAAGGGCTTTTCAACTAAAGAGGATCGCTTTTTTTTCCTTTTAAAGAAAAGGATGCAAAAGCAAAGGGAAAAAGTCCAAAATCCTCTAGTTCACACAAAAATCCATTGTGTTAAGTGTTACCCATTCTTTGTCTTCTTCCGTGACTCTTAAGGTTTAGAAATCCCAGCTAGGGTTGTCGGTTGGTCTGGGTGTTAGCCCCCGGAGCTGACGGTCCTGTGATGGGTGGGCTCTGCTCCACCCCCCATGCCCACCTCCTCCGTGGCAAAGCCTGAGCTGCTCAGCGGACCAATGGAGTCTTTATCACAGGCACCTGCCCGTCTTCTATCAGCTTCCCACAGGTCCTCTGCATCAAGCCTATCAAGCCACTTCTGCCCACCCCCCCAACATTTCTCTGCACCTGCTGTGCCCTCGTCAGTCTGATAGTTTCCAGTGGGTTCACCTACATCCCCTCCTTAGTAGGCACCCCCTTTTCCTGTATATTTACAGGAAGAACCGGAAGGGGAGGTTAGCTGTCTTTTGCCATGGCCTTGGGGTCTCCTGGAGTGTTCAGAACTGGAATTTGGTCTTGAGTTTCCTTTTACATCTGTTGGGACCACCATTAAGCCCCTCAGGATCTACATGTGACTCTATTAAGGGGAAAAGTCTTTCCATCGTTACCATGACAATTCCAGACCTACTGCTCAAGCCACTGGGCAAGACTCAGTTCTCTTCTCTTTCCAAATGATGGTAAATAGGCTGCCGTCATCTTTAGAAAATGGTTACACCATTCAAAGGCACTGTGGCTCTTCACATTCCCATGGGTTTCCTGGTTCAAGAGCCCCCTAGGAGCAGAGTCCTTGGGAAGAGTTGCTGGGGGGGGGGGTGGGCGGTAGTGGTGGAAGAGCTGCCCCGCTGATGTCACCCCAGAGCTTCACGCCCACGTGACAGTTCTGTCCGAGGCTGGGTGACTAGCTTGGTGAGGGTCATCCCTAACTTCTACACGCAATTCTCTGGAGTTCAAAATGGGTCAGGGGAGAAGCAAGGTGGGGAGAGAGAGACGGAAGGAAGGGAGAAACACCAAGGAAGAGTTATCCAGTGCCTAAAGAGTCCAGGTATGATGATCGGTCAGTCCATGTCATCACTGAATTCTCACAGCAACCGCAGAACGACATTTACAGAGATTACACGATAACTGCAAAAAGGTAGTTTACAGCAAAGCTAGGTTCTTAGTCCAGTCTACAGAATTCTGAGGCTAATACGGCTCCTACTAAATGTGTACGAGATGGGACAAAAACAGATACTTGCTGCTTTTGTTTTTGAGCCTGAAAGGATGAAGGTAACCATCATACAGATTAATGTATAAACGAGGACTATTAATAAGACAGGAAATGTAGAGAGCAAGGCTCCCTGCTACTGCCTTAAATTCCAAGCCTCCTGTGTCGAGATGATGTTCCCCTTCTCTCTCTCCTTCTCTTCCTCCCTCATTATGCTGGGGGGGGGGTGCTGCTTTTGTGACTGTTATTTTAATGACATTATTATGCTATTATTTAATGTCATCACAGCCACATTTATTAGGCATTTACCTGTTACGACTCTAAAACCCAGCGTCCAAAATTCAAACTCAGCGCCTGGCTTTTACATCACTGCTGGTGGAGATGCAGACGCAAGAGAAAGGAGATAATACAGGAGAGTGAGGGGGATGCTGGACCCTACTTCCTGGGCCAGCTGAGAGGCCCTGGAGAAGCCCTTTTACCCTTCACCTGAAAACCCCCGGATGATTCTGTGTGAGTTCTACCGAAGGTGTGCTGTTTCCCTTGGCTCTGACCGCTAATGTGCCAACCGGCTGCAGCCTGTGAGCGGCCGGCATGGTGAAGGCGGTGGGTACCGACGACGACCACAACCGAAACGAATCCACTCACACCACGGTCACTTCCTCGGAAGCATCTCACTCCGGAGCCCGCGGCCAAGCAGACTGTCCGGAGATGCGGCCTTAATTGTGCGGCATTCATTCAGGCACTTCATGTAATTAAGCCGGAGGCTCTCATCCCAGACAATACAGGAGTTGAATAATAAAAAAGAATGCGAAATTCTACCTTGGCTTCTGGGATTAGCCACTACCACTGCAGATAAAAACTGAATTCAGAGCATCTGCCTAGAATTTACATGACAATGCTCTCCAGTTCTCTTACTTCAAGCCCGCCCCACCCTTTCATTTTAATTGTACAACGGAAGAACATTCGAATTATTCAGTAAATGGATGGAAGTGAAACACTCAATTAAAGGTGTCCTGGTGTGAAATATACACAGAGTTCCATTTCCTGAGCAGCCTTTGCAGCAGGTAATCTGTTTCTTGGCCAGGGTTGTACTTGCTTCTAATAGGGCCGGAGGATATTTTTACACACAGAAATCCCATCCCTGCATGCACGGCACTGCAGGGCCACCTACTGTGGGGACATTTAAAGCTGGGCCCTCTCGGGGGACTGAATCTGCGATGGAGTTGAACTAACGGTTGCAGGAGAAGAACCCAGTGCTGCTGTTTGCAGATCCCGTTACACACGCCCAAGAAGATGCTTAGCGCAGTCGGTGAGGACGTTGAAGCTGACGTGCTCCATCCTTCCCCCTCCACACTTTGCAGAATTTACTGGCTGAGCCATAGCCTGTATTTATCAGGTACAAGAACAGCTTGTTTCCTTAAACTGAAAAGAACAGCTGTTCATTTGTTGTTTAAGCCTAAATGAGAGCCCTCTCTAAGCTTTGTGGTTTCAGTAAAATTATCCGGTTCCTAAAGCAATTTGCTCCCTAACCAAATATCCACTGGGGTTAGTCTGACCTCCTATCTTTAAGTAGGAACAGGAAACCAAGGCAGGTTGATTTATTTGTTGGAAATATTGGTTGTTCCAGTGTTTTCTCTCCCTACTAAACACAAGACACTTCTTCTCCAGGTAAATGGCTAAAACATTTTATGAAGATTGGTGGCTAATGCCAGTTATTTTATGATTTCAATACGTTTATGTCAATTTCAGATAGTGAATTGAGTTACTTACAACCATAGGAACCTGGTATTCTGAATATCATTGTTATTATAATTGGTTAGCAGATCATGAAGAAGAATGAAATTAGTATGATCTCTGAGGGAACAGCCTGGCACTGAAACTACATCTCCCGATTTGCACAGTGATGAAATTTTCTTTTGAATGTCTACTTTTGAAAATGTGTGACAAGAGCTGAATGAAGAGTTGGGGTTCAGTATCTGAACCCAATCATGTTTGTTAATTTTGGAAAGTATTCATTATTTTTAAAAATGCTTTATTGAGGTGTGTCCATATTTAATGCATTCAACTGGATGAGTTTGGAAATAACTGTACCTCTGTGAAACCATCACCACTATCAATGCCATAAACATAACTATCACCTCCAAAAGTTTCCTTCTGCCTTCTTTATTTTTATTTATTTACTTATTTATCTGTGATAAGAACACTTACATAAGATTTACCCTCTTAGCAAATTCTTAAGATAACAATACAGTACTAATAACTATAGACACAATGCTGTACAGCAGACCTCTAGGACTTGCTCATCTTGCAGAACTGAAACTTTGTACTCTTTGACCATCACCTCCTTGTTTTCCCCTCCCCACCTCCCCCTGGAAACCACCCTTCCACTCCCTGTTGCTATGATTTTGACTATTTTAGAGCCACACATAAGTGAGATCATACCGTATTTGTCTTTTTGTGTCTGGCTTATTTCATTTAACATCATGTCCTCCAGGTTCATCCATGTTCTCACAAATGGCAGAACTTCCTTCATTATTAAGGCTGAATAATATATTCCATTGTATGTAAATACCACACCAAAAGCATTAATTTTAAAATACCGTCATCCAATACTTACATTTTTCCAAAGAGGAAATGCAGATGGACAGCAGGCACATGAAAAGATGCTCAACATTGCTAATCAACAGGGAAACGCAAATCAAAACCACAACGAGGTATCACCTCATTATCTGTCAGAATTGCTAGCAGCAAAAAGTCTACAAATAACAAATGTTGGTGAGGATGCAGAGGAAAGGGAACCCTTGTGCACTGTTGGTGGGAATGTAAATTGGTGCAGCCACTACGGAAAACAGTATGGAAGTTTCTCAGAAAACTAAGAACAGAACTACCATATGACCCAGCAGTTCCACTCCTGGGTATATAACCAAAAAACACAAAACCATTAATTAGAAAAGATACATGCACCCCAAGGTTCAGAGAAGCACTATTTACAATTGCAAAGACATGGAAACAACCCTAGTGTCCACTGATAGATGCATGGAGAAAGAAGATGTGGTATATATACACAATGGAATATTACTAAGTCACAAGAAAGCATGAAATTTTGCCATTTGCAGTAACATGGATGGATTTGGAAAGCATTGTGCTGAGTAAAATGTTAGACGGAGGAAGACAAATACCATATGATATCACTTACATGTGGAATCTAAAAAATACAACAAACTACTGAATATAACAAAAAAGAAGCAAATTCACAGATATAGAGAACAAACTCTTACCAGTGGGGGGAAGGGGCAATGTAGGCATGGGGAAAGGGGAAATACCAACTGTTGGGTATAAGATAGGCTCAAGGATGTATTGTATAGCACTGGGAATATTGCCAATATTTTGTAATAACTGAAAATGGAAAGTAAACTTTAAAAATTATATGAAAATAAAAAAAAGAAAAAGAAACTAAAAAAAAAGACAAAATTGACATTTGTATTGTGGTGAGTCATGGAAAATTAGCAGCAGTAAATTCTAATGTCAGTTAACTGAGTTGTCATCTTGAGCCAAGAAATGCAAGGAATGAACATTTTTAAGAAAATAGGATCAAAAGGAAAAATTTAACATCTATTTTTTTTCTCTCTTAATGAGACACTTTAAATACGATAATGTTACCCTTGAATGATATAACAAATAGTGAAGGGTAACTAACACTTTTGAATTAGAACCCAGTACACCCATATTTTGAGGGAAAATAAGATGTGCACATAATTGTCATATTAAATATTGACTACTTATTATTACTATTTGAAAATATTGGCTGGATAAGTCCAAATGATGTAAGATGCATGCTATTTGAGATATCTTGGAAACTTAAGTATATCACTCACCATTAGGTACTGATGCCTCTAATGAAAGTTTTAATTCAGAGAAGGCATGATTAAAGTTAGTATTGACTAGAACCCTAGAGGAATTAATAATATGCAAAATGCTCTGTCTCTTCATGTCCAGTAACATACTATACACCTTTGGCATTGCACACATTTAAAAGTTCTGGTTCTAATCATCTCTAGCTTTTCTATCACTTCTCTTGATAATTACCATTAAGATTAACATGTGTACAACACTTTGCTGGATACTGGGGAAAATGGTGAACAAGATATGGTCTTGCCTTTGCATGTCCTCTCAAAAGAATGTTGGGCATTGTCCAGTGGACCCTTGGTGATTACCGAATTCTATAGAAGTATAATCTTTGATTGCTTTTAACTCAGCTATTTTGCAGCTCTGCTGTGATAGAACTTAAACTATAGAAACTGATGACATGCAGATAGTTTTTGTCCAAAGCAACACAAAGGATGTTCGTCATGGCTGGGTAAATAAATTTTGCCCCTAGAGAATATAATCTCTGTAAATAAATTCTTCACTTGTAAATCAGATCTGGTTTTAGCACCTTATTAGTCTCCTCTTTACCTAAGGAACTGAATAAAATCTTTGATAGGTGTTCATAACACATTTGTATGACAGTCATGATTTTCCCCTTTTGAAAGTTGTGTTTTACCACAATGTGATGTGGTAACTGAGAATTAGCAAGGGGTGGGTTAGCATTAGAACAATAATCAAATCCAATTCTCTTCCTCATCCCAATATACTCTCCAACCTCTGCAATCCAGTTTCCATTTTTGTGCCCATTGTTTTATCGAAACCTCATATGTCAAGATAGCTAACAAATTCTCTACTGTCAAATCCAATGGTTGCATTTCAGGGCTTTTTTCTCCTGCGACCCTTTCTGTTTTCATATAACTTGACCTTTCTGTGGCATATGAAACCACTGGCTCCTTCCTCCTTGAAATAGTCTCCTTGCCATTCTTCGAGGCTGCCCCTCAGCTGTTCCACAACTTCTCAGCCTCCTTTATACACTTCATCCCCTCCATCCTTCTCATCAATACATGTGCTTTTCAGCACTTGCTTCTTGCCCCTCCTGGAATTTCTCCCTGAGCCGTCTCAGAACCCTCAAGGCTGTAAGGATCCCTTATAAACTGATGTTAAAATTGTGTGTATGTGAGACACAGTAACCACTTTCCTGAACTTCACACCAATACGCACCCTTGCCTCCTGGACAGCCAGTGTGGATATCCGATGCACACCTCAAGTTCTACATCCCCTCCTAATACTCCTATGTGGGATCTACCGTCTTTCCACCTCCTCACCTGGAAACCTGGACATCTCTAAAGACAGGTCCACCAACGTGTATTGATCATCTCACATCCGAAACATCTCTAAAGTTTCTGTCCTCTTCCTCTCAGTTAAGTTCTCACCATAAAGCCTCAACTACTTATGTCTCAATTCCTGGAATCGATAGTCTCCTAACTGCGCCTGCTTTGCCCGGTCTTTCCAAATCCTCACACCGTTTTTCTCAGCATTTTTCGGGGACTCCCCACCTTCAGCACGCGGTCCTAGTTTCTTACAGGCTTTGCGTTTCCCTAGTTAAACATATCCCGGCCGTCAGGATCACGCACTCCTGTCACGTTGAATTTCACTGAACTCACAGTTCATCCTTCTGCACCTGCTTGTGTGGACGACTGTTCTTTGATTTCTTTTCTGGTTAAACCTAAGTGGTCTTCAAGCCTGGGGTCAAGGACATCTACTCCAAGAGACTTTGTGAACCCCCTCCCTGGAAACCTACCCGCCTGGAGTAGACACCGCACGCATCCTCTTCTATCTCATCACTCCCTTTGTCATCCTCGAGTTCCCTAGCTTCCGAGGCAAAGGAGAATAGTCTATGCATTCTATATTTTTATCCCTAACGTACTGCACAGTATTTATTATGTTGAAGACATTCCACAAGCTACTGCTGGCTGAGTGACTAAAGGAAGGATAGGAAGAAAAGAAATGAGAGGAGGTGGGAGAGAATAAAATTTTAATGGTTATTTAAATATTATTTTATATAGTAAGATAATTAAATCTATAATATTTATATGTAAGTATATGCATTTATAAAGTAAATGCACTCAAATAATATTTAATATTTAATATTATTTTAATAATAACTCAGGGATATTGCTTTGCTGGTGACCATCCCCTTATGTAAATATATGAAAACTAATGATTGTACCATCACATCGCATATTAGACATCAAGTGAAAGCACAACAATTTCATAGTCACTTATTTCTTATTTGTATTTGTAACATATGTTAAGGGGAATTGGCCATTTTTGTCTAGCTGGCACCTGGCCACCATCTCCGAGGTGGAATTCACTGCCCACCTTTGCAGGGACTCACTTCATAGCAGCAAAGAGGTGCTGGTTACCTCAGCAGCGTCGGTCCCAAGCGGGGGGAGCAGATGTGCTCATTAGGAGAAATCAGCAAAGATCTTGTCTTCTCCAGGCCACTGTGCCCTGCACAAGTGCTACCTAGCAGCACACTTTTTCTCTTATTCATTGGACTGTTTAAAACACTTTTCAAGTCCCCATTTTTCTTCAGATGTGTCTTCTTCTACACCTTCTGACTGGGTGGTATTAAAAGAAGCCTGTGGCTGATTTATTTAAAACCATTTTTAAACTATCCCAAAACCATCTAAAAACAGGACTGCTGAGTGGATCAACTTCAGTGAAAATGACAAAATGGATTAACTTTAAACCTGTGTTTATATGTAATACATAATACATGTGTTGCTCTAGAAAGGTGTGTAGTGCACACGTGACCCTAGGTCTATGTTATGAAAGGAGAAAGAGATGCAAGCTCTGACTTCAGTTGCATCCCCAGACACTTCACCTCTTTCACAAACTGTTGCCAATACCTGGTGTGATGCTGGTGCCCTTGAAAACCCTCTCCTGCTGTCACAATTGCCACCTGCCAAGTGCGATGTCTGTACACGCTAGGAGTTTATTTATAAGGAACCTGCCCTTACAAAACATTTAAGCAAAGTGTCTTGCTCACCTACACTAGTCTTGGGAAGGTTTCAGGCCACATTAAGCGGTGCCTCTCCTTACAGTATTCCTTGGAGGCCATGGAGCTCTTGACCGTCCATCTTTTCTTGTCTGGCCTCTTCTCATTCTATCTTTCAAAAGTCCTGGACTCTCAGCTACACCTCAATGTACGCACTCTTTCTTCTGTCCGGCACCCTCTGTGCGTCTCTCTCTCACACAGAGATACAGCAGACAACCTGTGCTCCTTCTCTGGTTCTCTCTGCTGCAGAAATTCCTTTGGTCACAGTTCCCACAGGCTTCATATTCTCATGGCTTTTCTGACACTGCACCCTCTGGTTTTCTTCAACTCTGACCACAATCTAATGACATTCCAATATACCACTTCTGCCAGAATTTTCTCATATTCAACAGCTTATTAGCTTTCTTTACCTTAGCACATCAAGGTACCTGAACCTACTGTGTCCAAAGCCAAACTCATTTCCTCCCTCTGATACCTGCTTGTCCTCTGTGATTATCTCAGTGAAGGACACCTAACTGTGACCCAAGGCACTGGACTGAACACCCAAGCCAGACCTACAGACCTCATCCCTGATGCTCATCTGCTTGAAGCCTCGTGTTTATAATCACTAAGCAGTGCTATTTCCACATCCAAAATATGTTTTTTTTCCCCCACATCTGTCTTTTCAGTTCCCTCAAATTCCCACTGTTTCAACTTTAGCTAAGGTCATGTTCACTAAAACCTAACTACTACAAGCAGTTTTTTAAAAAATTTATTGAAGTGTGGTTGATTTACACGGTTGTGTTAATTTCCGCAGTACAGCACAGTGACTCAGTTATACACATATATACGTTCTTTTTCATATTCTTTTCATACTCTTATGGTTTATCCCAGGATACTGAATATAGTTCTCTGTGCTCTACAGTAGGACCTTGATGTTTACCCATAGAGACAGTTCTTAACCCGAAGTGGTTTTGGCCTCCAGGGCACATGCGGCAATGTCTGGAGACATGTTTTTATGTCATGAGCGGGCAGGGGAGAGCTCCTGGAATCTGGTGTGCAGGGTCCAGGGATGTTGCTAAATATCCTACAATGCACAGGCCAGCCCCCCCATGACAAGCAATTATCTTGCCCCAAAACAGTGACCTGGTCCAGTGTCAGGTGAAGAAAGTGTGCTGGAGAGGTCCAGCTCAGGGAGGGACCAGCTAACTTTTTCTGTAAAGAGCCAGACAGGAAATATTTTAGGCTCAATCTTGCCTTTGTAACGTGAAAGGAGCCACAGGTAGCACGTAAACAAATGGGGTGCTAGGTGCCAATAACACTTTAATAAACAGGCTGCCAACTGGATGAGGCCCGTGGGCCATCGTTCGCCGACCCCGATCTAGCTTGAAGGGGAATGAAACCACAGTATCACATGGTTTTAAACATTACTGCCTATTAGCTACAGGATAAGTTCCAAGTTTTGTACCTAAAATACACAGTTCTTGCCTTCCTCTGAGCTGTCGTTTTCCCTGATGTACTTAGGCGACTGCAATGAGAATGTCCCCCCCAGACGCCCTCTGATGCTTCTCCCCTCCTTCCCTTTGTTCACATCAGATCCTCAGGTGTCACTCTAAGTCTGGGATTTCCTCCATCACCTCTGGCAGCAAGCTTGTTTCTCATCATCGCTCAAGAGTCCTCTAGGAATTCCTTCTGGTGGGATAACAGGCTTTACTTATAGGCTCCGACAGCACCCCGGTACCATCTAGTGCATCTCTTCCCCCAACTTACCTGGGAGGAACATCAGATCTGGGCAAGACTCACCCATCTTTGTATCCTTAACACTTAGCAGGGCCTCAGGTCATTTGTAGGAACTCAGTGTTAACTCTAATGAATAACTGTTTTAGAGATGTCTTTTAGCATTCAAGCTTGTAGGTCTTTAGAGAATTCTTGGGTAAGATTTAAGGCAAGAAATAAAATAACCTTTAGGGGGAAATGAAGTACAGGCATCATGTAACACTGCACTTTATTAGGTTTCATGTGTGATTGCTACGTTTCTTAGTTTTAAATATGTCAATGAATGATGTATCTGCAGCTTCATATGAAGATTTATTTTTTTAAGTAAATGAATGTATAACATGAAACTCCTGAGGAAAGAATGTACAATACTCATTTATTTATATATATATAAAATAAATACTCATTTATATATATATATAAAATAAATACTTATATATATATATATATATATATATATATATATATATATATATATATATATATACCTTTCAAGGCCAGTCTTGATTAGGTTTTTTGTTTCTTTCTTTGAAATAGATCAATTATTGCTAGTATTCTATATATTATTTTACATATTATACTATATATGCTACATATGTATGTTTATATATTCCCAGACCACTGAAATGGAATGGCAACAGTACACAGTAAAGGTCAGAGGCATTTGCTTAAGTCTTAATTTTTGGAGTCTTACTCTTGATCTGATAAATGTCTGATAAATGCTTATAGCAATATTTTCAGGTAATGGCTGTAAAGATTTCTGAGATAACATATGAGAAATGTAAGTGAGGTATCTATCCTTGTTACTGATTAATTTTTGAAATACCTTAAGATCTTTTTATGTCTCAGGGTTTTCCTAGGTTAAAGCACTGGTAGATCATCAATGAGAGAATGGGAAACTTCCTGCTAACTCTCAAAATTCTACTGTGGGCAAAGCAGGTGGAACTTTTTCTTGAGTCAAAATAATTTTTTTTTTTGGCACAGGGTGTGGGGTAGAATGTTCATAAGTCTATTCAGGGCCCTGCACATAAATATGCAATTCTAGCCATTTTGGTCATAGAAACTTCCAACCCATGAATTCTCTAAGAATAAGAAAAAAGTCATCAGCTTCCTGGACAGTTTCTAACATGCTTAATTTTAGCTTAATTAGAATCCCATGCACATTCAAGCAAATATAGTATTCACCTCCACTTCCTATCCAAACTCTTGTCTAGAATCATCATTTTATAAAATACCAGCTGCTCTATGTTAATTTTTCTACAGAGATACAAGTCTGTTTAGGAAAAGTTGGTATACATAATTTGAAGATCAAAGGAGAAAAGTCTACTATTATCCAGGGTATCAAAAACTACCTAAAAAATACAAGCCTTCAAACAATAGCATTCATTTTAGGAAGTTCTGTGTTGTAAGAATAGTTTATAGGTGCTCACAACCTAGCCCAGGAACAATTTAATAGGTAAAAGACCCATCCAGTAGGAATCCAATATAAAAAGTAAATTTATAAATTTCTGCTTTCAGTCAAGATGGAGGAGTAGGGACTAGTTTTACTTTCCATCCTCAAACAATTTAAAACTGGACAACATATGTGAGGCAATGATTCTCAGGGCACTGGACGCCAGACAATGAGGGTCAGTGATCCTTGAGAGACAGGAAAACAGATGAGTTAGGCCCTGAGAGTCCCCCAGCTTACTTCATGGGGGGAGGCTCCAGGCTGTGGTTCAAAGAGGAATCCCAGGTGAAGCCTGAGGTTCTCCCTGAGTGGAGGAGATGGTGCTGGGACATGAGGGATGCCAAGGCAGCCTGAGTTCACAGAGCAGACAATCTGAGAAGAGAGAGCTGTACCGAGAGAAGAGTCCAGAGATCCTCAGAGTTCCCTTGAGTCTCAAGTAGAATACTGATCACCACATGCATGTGAATAAACCACCAATGTCCCGGGAAAGAACCACCCAAGTGGAGGAGAGGGAACCATCCTCACGGCAAAGACAGGAAGAAAGTTGGGCTATTCCCATCAGCCAGAGTGAAAAATTCCACAATTCATGGGGCACTGGAAAGAGAACTCAATTGTTTTGCATCAGTAGTATAAAATAATTAGGCTCAGACTACATACTGGTTTGGTTCTAACTAACGAAGCATGCCAGGAAAAACACAAAACAACAAAATTTTCCAAGTGACTTACTTGTTTCTTAGTCAAAATTCAAGAATATTTATAGAAATACAAAAATACATACCACCTGAAAAACTAAAATTCATAATATCTGGTATGTAACCAAAAATTACGAGGATGCAAAGAAGGGGAACAATATGATTTATTATAAGGAGAAAAATTAACCAGTCAACACTGACCTAGAAATGGCAGATAATGGAATTAGTAGACTAATATATACTAAAATGAAGATTAAATATATTAAAAGCATGAAGGAGTTTTAAAAGATCCAGGTTGAACTTCTGAAGATGAAAACTATAGCAACTGAAGCAAAAGATACATTGGATTGGATTAAGTGTAGGTTAGACACTGCAGAAGGAAAGATTAATGAACCTGAAGACACAGCGACAGAAACTATCCAAAATGAAACACAGAGAAAAAAGACTGAACAAAGATGAACATCAGTGATCTGTGGGACAACTTCAAGTACCTAATACACACGTAATTGTAGATTCTAAATGAGAGGCAATTGGAGGTGAGAAAGAAAAAATCCTCCATGAAAATATGGACAAAATTTTTCCAAATTTAATGAAAGCTGCACACTCATAGATACAAGAAACTCATAGATCCAAGGAGCTTGATGAACCCCAAGCACAGGAAATATGAAGAAAACTTCTCCAAGATGCATCATACTCGAATTACTCAATTAACTTGTAAAAACGTCTTTGAAAAATGAAGGTGCGAATGTACAACACCAAGAGTGAACCATGTAGACCATGGACTTTGGGTGACAGTGATGTGTCAATGCAGGTTCATCTATTGTGACAAATGTACCACTTTGCTTGGGGATGTTGATAATGGGGGAGGTTGTTCATGCGGTGGGGGGCAGGGGTAATAGGGGAAATCTCTTTATTTTCCAGTCAACTTTGCTGTGAACCTAAAAGTGCTCTAAATATAGTCTATAAAAAATAAATTGAACGGAAAAAAAAAAAAGCGAAATACATCTATGACCCTCACACACATTGCTTGGAAGTGAGCCTTGGGTTCTTAAAAGGCTTTACTGTGTCACCTTCCAGGGCTCCCCCTCCCTCCCAGTCTCACTAGCACTTTCTTGCTCCTTGAGTCTCCTCTTTCCTGTCTTCCAGCCTGAAGTCTGGGGCTTTATTATCCCCTCCATGGTGCATCCCTTTGACTGTGCCTGCATCTGGGGCTGAGCTGCAGGTTGACAGGAAAGAGAGAAGATCAATAGGGGTTCATCCCACCCTCCTGGGAGCTCTTCTGACTGGGGAAGAAAGTTCCCCTCCCTCAGAGAATTAGCTGCCTATGAGCCTTCTGCCACAGGCCTGCTTGGGATGAGGCCTGAGAGACTGGAGGGGATAAAAACAGTGCCTTTCCACATGCTTGGAGCTTTACTAGTTTCATGTCCTGCCCCTTGAGCCTGGAGTAGAGGGCTTCTCCTGGAGCTGTTTCTACTTGCACCAATACCAACTTCTGGGTTTACAGCTGCCTGGATTCCAGGCCAGTGGCTACTGGAAAAATGTGGGAAACTCATCATCAGCTCAATTATGATATTTTGACAAGTAGAGGGAAATTTATATTAAATGCTTATATTCAAAAAGAAGAAAGATTTCACATTGCTAAAGTTCTACTGTAAGACTGGGGAAAAAAAGAACTAAATAAACCTAGAGCAAGCAGAAGGAAAGAAATAATAAACATAAGAGATGAAATCAGTGAAAGTATTTGAACAGAAAATAAAAATCAAAAGCTAGTTCTTTGAATAAATAAACTTGATAAAACTCTAGCAAGACTGGTAAAGAAGAGAAAAAAGACAGAAGATAAAATTATCAGAATAGAGAATATTGTCACAGACCCTGTAGACATTAAAGGTGTAGTAAGGGAATGTTACAAACAACTCTTTATAGATAAATTTGATCAATTCCTTAAAAACTACAAATTACTGAAATCCAACCAAGATGAACTAGGCAGCATGAATACCCTGAGAACTATTAAATAAATTGAGTTCATACTTAAAATCCTCCCAAATAAGAAATCTCCATGCCTAAATGGTGTATCTAGTAAATTCTACCAAATATTTAAAGAATAATTAATACCAATTCTATGTAATCTTTTTCACAATGTAGAAGACAGGACACAATATTAGAGAAAATGGTTGCCAATTAAATGTTTAATATATACGTGTCTTCAGAATCTATAAAGAAGTCTAAAAATCAATCAGCCCACTGAAAAATTAGGCAAGACATTTGAACAGAAAATTCACCAAATAAGGTGTATGGATAGCAAACACGCCCATGGGAAGATGGTTGACATCATTAGTCATCAGGGAAAAGCAAAGTAAACTCACAATGAGATACCAGCTTATATCCATTAGAATTTAACAAATGACATGACTGATCACACCAAGTGTTGGAGATGTGGGTAACTGGTACCCTCATACCCTGCTGCTGGGAATACACAATGGTACAACCATTGTGGAAAAGAGTTTGGCAGTATTTTAAAAAGTTAAACATATGCTAACCATATGCCTCAGCCATTCCACTCCCATATTTTTACCCCCAACTCCACCGCCAAAATGAAAACATGTCCGTGTAAAGACTGGGACACAAGTGTTCATAGTGGCTGTACTGGTAATAACCAAGTACTGGGAACAACCTAAATACCTAACAACAGGTGAGTGAACATTAAAAAGAAATACAGCCCAGCAAACCACTGATAACACACAACTACATGGTTGAATGTCAACATTACTATGCTGAGCAAAAGAAGCTAGATAAAGAGTACACAATTTATGATTCCATTTGTAAAATATTTTAGAAAATGAAACTAATTTTTAGTAAACAAAAGCATCATTGATTGTTTGGGGATGAGGAAGCAGGGATGGGTAAGAAGGTGAGGCTACAAAAGGGGCAGGAGGAATCTTCTGGGGCCGATGGACAGGTTCACCATCTTGATTTGTGAAATGGTTTCTGAGACGTAGGTTTACGTCAAAACTTGTCATTTTTTTTTAAACGGAAAAAACAGGTGCAGCTTATTGTATGTCAATCATAGTTTATTAAAACTGTTAAAATTTCTTTAGAAATAAATAAATTCATATTCATAAAAAGAATTCAGAGAAACTTAACAAAAAATCTGTTCTGGATGCCTACAATAGAAACCAAAGTTCTCGCTTCTTCTGATATTTAGTTTGTATGTAAGTAAACACCAGAGGAGTATCTCCTCTTGATGGAAAAAAAGCAAGGAAAATGGATTTGACATTTGTTGTTTATCTGAAATTTAAATTTAACTGGGTATCCTGTGTCATATCTGGCAACCTTACCTACTGCCCAGGCCCCAACACAGCCATCCATACTTTTTAAAAAATTTAAACCCCAATGAGTCTACTGAGCTGCCATGGTTGAGAGGTACTGACTTAAAGAATTTGGTCTGACAAGTGCTTGGTGTGCGTACGTGTGTTGTGTGTGTGTTTAATGACACAGAATTTATAAACATTAGTGGAGACATAAAGAGGAAGAAAATTCCCTGCAAAATGGTTTGAATGTTTGAATGTTTTATTAATCACTTCAATAGCAACAGCAGTTATTAGCCACCAGCCTTGTACCAGGCCCTGCGCTAAGTGCTGGGGACACAATCTATAAGAGGACACTTGTATATGTCACTAAGGTTCCATCTAGGTAAGGCTGTAAGGCGATATCATGGTAGAGTGGGAAGACCAAACTCCTTTATTCCAAATCTTTTCTATTCCAATACTTCCTATCCCAATAAGAGTTGGGATGGGAGAAGGTGCCTTTGACACTGCATTTCTAAGGTACTTTACAGCATGGCATGAAGAAATGACCCATTCTCAGTGGGCGTGCACCATGAGTGTATTCACTAAGAGGGTTCAACCCGTACTGTGAAACAAGAAACACAACTAGGACACAGAAGCTGCTGCTAGATGAGGCTGTCAGTCAATTGCCATGAATAAGGGTGCTGGGCTAAGCATTGGGGGAAATGCAGGTCCTGTTATCAGCATGTGTACGCTTTATTTGGAGTAAGGATCAAAACACAATAACGAATTAGATGTCAACATATAAAAGTACCTAATGAAACAATGCTCAACTGTTCAAGTGCAGGAAGATGATTGCGGTGTCGATGTTGGTCTTGACAGTGAGGTGTACTGGGCATAGAAAATAAATTCTCTTGCATCTGTACCTGCTCCAAATACATCTTTCACTGGGACAAGGGCAGCAGAGTTTTAAATAGCCACAGAATGACTCCTCTTAATAAGTCTCTTCCTGATAAATCTGTAAAAGTCAATCTAGAAATGATGTGTAGGTTATCTCTAATGGGAAATGTATAGATATGGCTTTCTTGTTTTATTATTTTGTTAAATAATCATTGATTTATTAAATCTAATGTATAAATGATTACTTCTATTCCTCAGCTTTGTAGAGATCTAATAGAAGTTTCTTCAAAAAAAGGGGAGGGCGTAATTTTGCTGAATGCCACATTTGGTATTCTAGTTCTTGAGTGGGACTCTGATTTTTAGTGTCATGATGATCAGAGCTGGAAAAAAAGTCACATTGCCCCCATCTCTAACCATCTGCCAGTTGTCGAGAAGGCTTTTCATTCCTATTAAAATCTTTTTCTTCTTGAGTCCCTCACTACGTGCATTGATAATTTTCAGGTCACTTTGCATGATACATTTTCCTGCAAACTTCATTGTTTTGAATACATTATAAGTTCCTTCCTAATATGTTATCCCATTTTTGACAGCTGTGAAGAAAATAGCTGAGAATGATGTACAGAAGTACATTGGGAATTTTTTTTTGGTCATAAGTGAAGAGAGATCCGTAAGAATATTAGTTTAAAAACACATTGTCATCACCATACTTTTAAAACCATGGATTAAAAAATAGTAAGGATTTCCTAATAATAAAACAAATTACTTTTATTTCAAAATTGATTTCTACTAAATGTAGAAATCTTTATTTCACATAATTTAAATATTTATTAACTTGCCACAAAAGTAAATTTTCAAGTTTAAGTAACAGGGTCTCACAATAAAGTAGTTGTAGTGAATGATTCAAGTGAGTATACTGTGGAAATAGTATTAAGTGGGTCAGCCCGACTTGTAAATTACTCTTAGTTAGTAATAGCTTCTCCCCTAAACACAGATCATCAATCCAGTGTCTACTGTGATGTTTTTATTCCTAAAAATATTTTTACTGCATAAATTGATCCTCTCCTTGCAATAAAACAGAGAGTACTTTCAGTTAACAAAGCATTTCAAAGAACAAAGAAGCATCAAATGAAAGCCATTTTAAAAATCAATATACAGCACTAATCCATGAATTACTGTACAGTTATGGCTAGGAATTTCAGAGAATGACTCAGTGCTTTTTGAGGAGTGAGAATATTATTAAACTGTGACAAAGGCAAGACTGGGATCATTATCTCACCCTAACGTTCAAATGGCTACCCTAAAATGGAAATGTTTAGGGACTTCCCTCGTGGTCCAAGAGTTAAGACTCCACGCTTCCACTGCAGGGGGCGTGGGTTCGATCCCTGGTCGGGGAACTAAGATCCTGCATGCCATGTGGCATGGCCAAAAAGAAAAGGAAATGTTTAGGCATAATGAAACCATATATTTTAAGGTGGTTTGAAAATGACAGCTGGTTTGAGTTAGGAATGCATCATAGGTTATCAATGAATACTACATCTTGGACACACAATGTAGAGCTCAACTATAAAACTATCCAGAAAACTAAAATGTTATTAGCTTATTGAACAAATGCTTGTTGGCCACCTATTACATGCATATAGTGGAAGGTTTTCCTTAACAGGGCTTATAATCTACTGGGAATGACAGAGATGAAAGATTCCTGGTAATGAAATGCAGTGAAACTCATGAGAGGGTTAAGTGCAGGGTAAAGATAGTTCGGGTGACCAATGTCCTGGTTTGCCAGGGACAGTCCCAGGTTATAACTGTATTTCTGTCAAAATTATTAACAGTGGCCCCATTTCACTCTTAAACATGCCCTGGTTTGCTCAATATACTATATGATCACCCTTGTCTCTGGCAACACAAAATATTAGATTCTAGAATAATTCTTCCTGTAATATTCTGCTCTAGGACTAGGGAAATAGTTCTAAATTTACTGTGTATGACATTGGTATCCAAATAACCTTATGGTTAGTATTTATTCATTGGACTTGATGTGAAATTGATGAGCGATTTGGCAGTGATATACACAACAAATGAGATCTAAATTAGTCACATCATTAAGATGTCTATTACACACTGAATGTTTCTGTCCCCCCGCAAAAAAACTCATATTCGGAAGCCCCCATACCCAATGTGACTGTATTCATCTATAGGGCCTCTCGGAGGTAATTAAGGTTAAACGAGTTCATAAGGATGGGGCCCTAATCCAACAGGACTAGTATCCTTGGAAGTAAAGACACCAGAGAGAGTTTTTCTGTCTCTCTCTGTCTCTCTGTCTCTTTCTGTCTCCATGGCACCTTGATCTTGGATTTCCAGTCTCCAGAACTGTAAGAAAATAAATGCCAATTGTTTAAGCCACCCAGACTATGGCATTTTGTTACGACAGCCCAAACAGACTAATATAATGACTAACTGCTCAGAATGTTACACTGAAGAGTCCCCAGCTCCACCAAGACATATGGAACCTTTTTAGCTAAGTCTGAGCTAAGTTAGAAAAATGGAAAGAATGCTTCTGAAATAGTAATTTCATATGCATATGGAATTTTGGACATTTAATTCAGAAAGTCAAGATAATCAGATTTGGGATTTCAATTCCTTTGGAACTGAGTATCTCTGGACTTGAATTTATAAGACGTATTAATCTTTGAACTTTCTTTTCTCACTGGGAATTTAACAACGGAAGAAGATTCATAGTCAAATTTGGGAATATTTAGGCCACTGGGATTTTATTATTTGAGTTGCTCTTTCGTTTTAATATTTTCATTTATTCTGGTCGCAGAATCCCGATGGGCTCTGTTGGACAATGTGTCAGGACGGGTTTGGGATGGGAAATAAAATTCATTTATAGTCTTGAATACAGAGTGGCCTTGAAATCAATTAAAGTAATGCACTGTTGGCCCACTGCAGAATCCTTGGGTACAAAAATCTATATTGCTTCTCAGTGGTCCCAGAAAGATACATCAGAAAGCAGCGGGTGCTCGTGAAGATGAGGGGAGAATATTCTGGAAGACTCAGACGTCCCCCCGAGAGCAGAACCACCCCCCTTGTTATTTGTAGGCTTCCTGGATGAATTCTCTGGTTCAGAACACAAAACAATGCAGAGGGTTAGCCAAGGGCATTGCCTCTTCTTTTCTGATGTTTCCTTAGACATGGAGGTAGGGTGACACTCTGGGTCACTCTCTAATCCTTCACAATCCATGAGGGAAGGCGAAGTGACTGACTAATCTAACTGGTAATTTTGGAGAGAGAAAAAAACAAAACAAAACAGGGGATTCTCAGCTGTTTGAGAACAAACTGCTTGCAAAGGAATGCTTGTCTTCCTTCTCTTCTCCAAGCCTTGCCTGAACAGCATCCCTCACTGGGGGGTCTACCTGAGCCCAAACTGCCCGTAATTGGGGGGTGTGTGTAATTCTGCCTAATTCTGGGGTTCTATTAGCAGACACTTTGCCTCTCACACCAAGCAGTGTCCTTCATCCTAGACTCTACACGCAAGAAAGATGACATTTTGATGATTTTTGTCTTCTCACTTTGGTCAAGAACTGGGTAAGAAAAATGATATGAATCAGGTCCCCTCAAAAGTCCTAATGATGACCTGAGCTTCTTTGTCGACTCCTGAGTTATGAGCATCATTTAGATACCATGAATGAAAACTATCATATACTAATGATCCCACTACATAACATTGTTGCCCTATAAACAGAATTAAATCATTTATAATAATGAAACAAGCAACTTATAGGTAATTATTTAAAACTGGTTTGGCCCCGTAAGCAAGGTCATCTTGCGATTATGTTTTCCCTGACATAACTTATAATTAAAAAATTAAAGGCATAATGGCATTTTGATTCCGTAAAATGCTAGTATAAAATAAGAGTGAATGAATAACAATGAAGAAGTGAATGGTGAAGGAATGAGTGAATGAATGCTGTCGTGGCAGATCATCCAGCTTATCAGAGTAGAAATTAGGATCAGAGCAGATGATGCATGTACAAAAGCAAACATCGTCACCTTTCATTATCTGTCCCCTTTTCTATGGAAAAATGTCCCCCAAATCTATCAGAAAGAGGAGGGGTGGGACTAGATAAAGGGTTAGGTACCCTTGGGTCAAAACCACCCACCTCTGTTTATGCCAACAAAGTTTATTGGGACCCCTCCTCACCCGTTCGTTGACCTGCTGTCTATGGCTACTTTCCGCCATGAGGCAGAGTTGAGTATACATAGGTCAGCGACCTTGTGGCCTGTAAGCCTACCATAGCTACTATTTGGTCTCTTAAAGAAAAAGTTTTCAGATGTCCAGAGTGGATCACGGGGTAATTTATGATTCCTAATCCATTGAACAGTATAACAAATTCCCAATAAAGATACTTAATTATGTTTAAATTGAAATAGCTTCGAGAATCTATTACACTTCTCTTTCCTATTTTATATTTCATTGAAAAGTAGCAGGTCTTCTTTCCTTCCAAACGTCATTAAACCTTAGACAATCAGCCGACCCTGCAGAGTTGTTTTAGCAGAAAGAATACGTTGAGACTTGGCAAGAATACCCAGAAGAAAATGTATCCTTTGCCAGTTGAATTAGAATATTTAACAGCTCTTGAACGTATTAACTCACGTTTCTATTAAAGATGTATTGACAGTAACTGACATCACTTCCAAGGAACAAAGAAAACTTTTCAATGATTCCAACCCAGATCTGTAGCTGTGATTCTGCTGGGCTGGGCGGCCGCTGCCCGTTAGTTTAATCCAATCGGCTGAAGTGTGTCTCTTTTCATCCCTCTCCCCGCACCCAATTTAACATCATGGCTATGTTCTTTCACAGCCTGCCCTTTCAGCAACAACCGTGTCATTTAAACAAGCTAAATGACTCATACTATTTCTGCGAGGGATCTCATCCAGTAACAATCTCAAAACACAGATCATGCGCCCTCACCTTGCCAAGCATAATACCAGTCCCTGTGGTGCTTTTATTGGACAAGCCCTTCTGTCTTTTCCAAATAAGGGCACCTCATTAAAGGGTCAACCTCTCCCCGTGGTGATGCTGTCCTGATCTCCCCTGCCAACCACAAAGAAGTCCACAGATGAATGATGTGACCCTTCCACACTTGCCACCCAAGACCCACAGCTAGATTCCAAAAGACGTCCCTTCTAAATCTGGAAAAAGACGAACATTTAGAAGGTTAGCACCCTGAGAAGAGTAGAGATACAAAGGACTAAAATCTGGCACAGCCTTGGATGACCATTAAAAAGCCATGTTAATTATAATGTCACAAGCATACAGGGTATTGAAGAAAGCTTTGAAAACGATGGTACAGTGCCATACAAGGTACCAGGCATGGCACCATACCTTTAAAGACACCTCAAAACTGTTTCATCAGCATTGCCTCATATTATTCTTTCCCTCAGTTCTACAATTTGGAAAAAAAAAATGCTGGTATTACAGTATTCAGCACATCAAACGCACATACACTTACTGGTGAAGGATGATATAATAGCAATTCATAGGTATAGGCATGACTATTGACATTTTTTTTGTTGTTCCTGAAACTGAGCAGGACCCTGTGGGGCTCCTGGGCACGGGAGCCTCTCTGTTCGGTCTCCATGACCTTCCCTGAGTTCCAAGGGGGAGGTTCAAACAGTTGCTAATCAGGGAAGGGAGGGGCTGCAGAGACAAGTGGGGAGCAGTCAAGAATCAACAGTGCAGGCTTGGGGCAGGGTCCTGGTTCCGCCTCAAGGGATGCACATAACGATATCTTCGAGTGCTTTACAGAACTAAAAGCCCCAACAAATGGAAGATGTTAGCATTCTTCATTCCGGATTAAAAGAACCACAGAAGCCCATCAGGAGATCATCTGAGGCCAGATTAAAGGAATGCAGGCCCTGCACACACCCTGCCTCTTACCAGCAACCCCACCCTTGAACTATTGCTATAAAACTCCTCACCAAATCCTCCCAGGTTGGGACACACAGTTTTTGAGGGGCACAAGCCCGCTGTGTCCCTCTTTGCCTTGCAAAGCAATAAAGCTCTTCTCTTCTACTTCACGCAAAACTCTGTCTACTGAGATTCAATTCAGTGCCGGTGCACATAGGCAGAGCTTTAGGCATCATTCCCAATTACTTGCATGTTCTCCCTTCAAGAAGATGTGGTAGCTTGTCCCAAAGTTGGCCACTTGCTTGCTTCCCAGTGAAAATATCTCAGCTGGTCTGCAACTGCTTTGACCAATAAAATACAGGGGGAGTGATGCTGTGTTAGTTCCCAGCCCAGCTTGTAAGAGGACTGCAAGTTTCCTTCCTTGCCCCTTGGAACCATGAGCCGCCAGGTAAGAAGCCCAGATTATTCTGCTGCAGAGAGAGACCACGTGAAGGAACATCCAGGCACCAGACACAGGGATGAAGACGCCATATTGTCCATCCAGCCCAGCTGACACCAACCTCTTTGCTGTATGGCTGCAATGGATGGAGAAACCCCAAGCAAGAAATGCCCCACTAAGCCCAGTTAACCCACAGAACTGGGAGAAATAACAAATTGCTGTTTTATGCCACTAAGTTTTGGGGCAACTGCTAACCGAGCCAGAAGTGTACATACCCCTACTCTTTGTTACGTGCTCTGGGGTACTTCCCATGAGTAAGGCACTTCTCCACCCCACTGATGTTGGCCTGGGCCACGTGACTGCCTTTAACCCGTGGAATATGAGAGAGTGACAGATGCTGCATCTCAGCACAAGTGGTAGCAGCCACTCAGCCACGTCTCTTCTCCCCCAGCACAGAAAGGGCACGTCCTAGATCTGGGCTATGCCTGAACCCCGGGGTGCATCATGAAAAAGAGGCCCAAATCAGAGCGGATTCGAGCTTAGGTGTGCAAACTTCTAAATACAGTCAAATATAATATAAAAGAGAAAGGAACCTTTGTTGTTTGCAAGCCACTGACTTGGAATTTTATGTTCTACAGATTGTATTGGTGAGAGTTTGTCTTTTACAATGCCATCAGAAAAATTCTCACAAACTGAAGAATCCGACCAACATTAGAGACAGTTGTTGAAATGGAAGAGGATGTCAGATCTTTTTTGTTCAGTTTGGACCCAGAGGGATGACGGCTGGTTGGCATTATGCTAGCGTCTGCACATGCAATAATACCTGCCCTCATCTAAGGAGCGTATGGTCTAGGACAGGGGTAGCCATTTTTTTTCTGTAGAGGGCCAGAGAGTAAATATTTTAGCTTTGTATGCCAAGAGGCAAACTTGAGGAGATTACGTAGGTATATATATATAACCATTTAAAATTTGACAATTGAAAAATGTAGAAGATATTCTTAGCTCTCAGGTCATACAAAAGTAGGTGGCAGGCCAGATCTGATCTGGTGGCTATAGTTTGCTAACCTCTGCTCTAGTGGTTAAGTGGTTAAATATTCACATAAATGAATATTTCCAGTGAGCAAATAATAAGTAAAATACTTAAGGCCTTTTTGAAGCTTAGAGAAGAGACACAAACCAATTTGGAATTTTATAAATGACTTTTCAACAGAGAGGATGCTTGAGTGAATATTAAATATCAAGTAAATGCCATTGAGTAAATAGAGAAAAAGATAGAAAGAATATGATTCCATGAACAAAGACACAAGTTTTTGAAATCACATGATACGTGCATGTAAACTAGACTTCTTCCCATTAGCACGAGAGTATCACGTAATACGAACAAAGTCCCAAAAACTTCCCAGCATAACTTGTCCAGCTATGCTACCTATTGAGACCATATAAACACACACCTACGAACACAGGTATTCACAGCCAGCTCAGGCTGTCATAACAAAATCCCACAGACCTGGCGGGTTAAACAACAGTTTATTTTCTCACAGTCCTGGAGGCTGGGAAGTCCAGGATCAAGGTGTGGGGCAGTTAGTTTCTACCAAGGTCTCCTCCTGGCTTGCAGACAGCTGCCTTTCCACTGCATCCTCAGATAGCAGAGAAGAAGGACATGCTCTCTGGTGACTTTTCTTATAAGGACACCAATCCTATTGGATCAGGACCCCACCCTTAGGACCTCACTTAACCTTAATTACCTCTTTATAGAACCCATCTCCAAATACAGTCACATTGGGGGGTACAGCTTCAACGTATGAGTTTTTTTGGCAGAACAATTCAGTCCACAGCAATAAGTGATCCAATTATGTATCATGATTTGCACATAATAATTTACTTCTATTGCTCCTTTCCTTCTTCCTCATATACCCAAACTTGTGAGGTTTCTTGCCATGGAGATAGGACCTTGCATCTTTACTACCCCATTCAGAAACTATTGATGCTATTAGGGAAAAAATTCAACAAGCATGCTTCTCGTTTAATCAAAATAGGATTTCTCGACAAACACAATTCTCTGGTTTTGATTAGGAAGACTCAGAATGATGGACAGTTATTAGAGCCAGGATACCAGGAAGCAAATTTGCAATACCATCACGCCCACCTACAGATTCCGCAGAAATGTCCATTATCCACATTTACTGTCATGTTGGGTTTCAGAAGCAATAAATGCTGTTGAGATGAGTAGGTGCTGGTTTCAAAACTGGACATATTTTTCTTCTTTGTCCAGCATTTTTGTGGTAACCATATTCCTCTTTGTAAACTAAACAAAGTAATTTGTTTGATCGGTTTTTATTCTCTAACAGTTAAGACAAGGTGATACAAATAGAAAAGAAATGTTTTACATAGAAACTGTTATCTGATATTTTGGCAACCAAAAACTTCTATTAAATTGCACCTCGAGGCTTTGTTTATACAACGATGCTTGATTGCCTGGGGGAATTTCAAGGTTCTGATGAGCTTTCTGAATAAATACGTTACTTGTTAATGTGACACTGTGTGGATTGTGTTTTATTCAAGTTCTGTAAAAACTGATACTCTCTCTACAGATCAGTGTTTTTGTGATAATATTCCAGATGGGCGTCCTTTATGTAAGAGAGACGGTGACAAATTCCTACTGAAGTACATTAATAATTCCATTTCTCCTAATGTGCAATTACAAATAAAGATGATAAATTGAAATCACATCTCCTTTTACGTAAGGGGCTGGTTAAAGAAAAGCAGAGATTTACCAAAAGGTATCATTTCCCATCCCCACTATTCTTTTCAACAAACATAGTGCAGCTATCGTCTCTGTTATGGAGAAACATTACTTTACACTGAACAGCTATTAATCTCCAATGCCAGCTTCCTTCCTAAAACATTGACTAAAACCCAAAACGTACAGGTATTGTGACTGAATAAGACATGGTCTCTGCCTAGAAGTCAGAGTAAAGCAAGAAATGCATATATATGGAAGACTGTACTTAATTTTAAAAGATAATCATTGCGTATACTATTGTAATAGAGATAAGAAATTCTGGTAGGTACATATGTATATATGTCAAACTAGACAAATACAAATAACAAAGGTGAAATGATTTTCTAATTATTATGATATATAATATGGGGAGCATACACACACACGTACACACACACACACGTACACACACACACACACACACACAGCCATGTTCTCCACCTTTTTCTGGGAAAACAGGACAATTCAAGTGACTGCCTGTTGGAGTAGCTGTAAGGAAGAGCCACGCAGCTACTAAAGATGATACCAGAGAAACCCTGAGGGACACTTTAACGCCGAGCTTCTTTGATTCCATGAGTCGAAGACGTTCTAACAAACTAAACAGCAGAAAATGCATTGAACGCACTTTAAAAAATATTCATAGCGTGAGATTAGTCCTATTTAATATCCAATGCAGGAATCCATTCACAGTGCTTCTGAAACTTCAAGTGCATCCAGATCACTTGGAAATCTCAACCAATTTGCAGATTTTAATTCAGTAAATCAGTAAATGCCTGAGATTTTGCATCCTCAACAAGTTCCCTTTGATGATCAAGGCATTCACCTACTTCCAAGCCTTGTCTGGGGAAAAACAAAACCAAACAAAGATGTAATCCCCAAGTGAGTAGATGTTCCAGGGCAGTAGTTCTCAAAAGGTTGTCCACACACCAGCAACATCTGCATCACCTGGGAACTCGCTAAAAATGCTAATTCACGGACCGCACCTAGACCTACTGAACCAGGAACTCTGGGGCTGCTGCCCAGGAATCTGTATTTTAACAAGCCTATGATGGACACTAACATTGCAGAACCATTATTCTCAGCACGGCTTGGGAAGGGAGTCAGTGCTGCTGAGTGAACTACAGTTTATCAAGGCTGGTGACCCTCTGAGACCATATGATGCCAGCAGATAACAGCACCATACCCCTCCCCAGCAGACAAACCAGGGGGTCCTTGGACCCCTCTCTCTGTTGATTGTCATTCAGAAGGTCTGGGGTAAATGTGGGAATCTATTACTTTAAACTTGTTTATGGGCAGGTTTTAAACTCATTGATTCGAAGACCACTCGGACTTAAAGGGGTGGGAAGGCTGACTTTTAATACTTAAACTGTAAAGTGTGAGAAATATATACTCATTGACAGACCAAACATTTCTGGAGACTATAAATGGATGTCCACTGAGGGAACAGAAAGAGGCAGATCAGAGCTGTACCCACCAGATACCTCTTAATGTACAATAAGCAGTGATGTGACACCACCATCCCT
Organism: Balaenoptera physalus; assembly: GCF_965194825.1. Lineage (NCBI taxonomy): Eukaryota > Metazoa > Chordata > Mammalia > Artiodactyla > Balaenopteridae > Balaenoptera > Balaenoptera physalus. The sequence continues at coordinate 3,513,094 of NC_138899.1, forward strand.
ACCCAACAAAAGCACAAATTAATTCTTCTATTCAGCACATATTAATTCCTAATGTATGCCTGTGTAATGCCCAACTTTGCAGTTCTTCCCTATAAATAGTAGACAGTGTGTCTATTAGCTCATGAATTAGCATCTTTTACGTTTTTAAACACAATTATCTTGTCTATCTACACTATACACTCTGCAGGTTAAACATATTCATTCTCCAGATACCTTATCCTGAAATGTGGTGGATATTATCTCCTCCCTTCTGAATAGTCTATCAGCTCTTTGAGAATGAATGGCTCCTATGATGTTTATTTTCTTATTTGTGTCTTTGTGAAATTTACCAAAATACACAATAAACAGATGCTACTTCTGGAAAAACAAATGTGATACAAATTAAACATAGAATTTTAGTCATAGTTTAAACATTATACCCTTTGTTCTGATTATTTCCAACTTGGTGATTTAAGTTTTTTGGTTGATTGCTTTGCTTGAATTTAGCAGCTTCTTCAAACCAGTAGCTCAAATGGAACTTCTGGTCAACAAAATCTTAAAATCTCTTTTTTTTAGGTGAATGGTTTGCCAAACAGATTTCTCCATACTACTTGTACAGTTAGTTTTTAACCATAAATGCTAGATTTTATACTTGTAATATTGATATTATTTTATGTCAATGTTATTTTTAAATTTCATGTTTTTATATAAGATTACCAAATACTTTCTTGTTTCCTTTTTGCCCATCCTCCCTTTTATTGTTTGATTGCCTGAAAACAGATGTCCTCATTATTTTCACTGCCTGTATTCCAATAAAATTTTATTTACAAAAAATAGGTAGTGGGCTGGATTTGCCCATGAATGCAGTTTGCCAACCCTTGACCTAAAAAAAAATTTGTTCATACATATAAAAGGAGAAAATAATCACATACTTGATTTCTTACATTAAATTATAATTTTTATGTCAATATTATAAGCAACAATTTTATAAATGTTCAAATCCAAGGAAACCTAAATTTAAGGGAACACGAAAATTGTTTCCAAGCTATCGGGTCTGCAGTAAAGTTTAGTAACTTTTTATATAAGCTTTGTCAGTGTATTTCATTGCTTCCCAGAGTATTTTGTCTACTCAGGATAAAAGAATATGAATAATAAAAGAAATGCCAAAAAAGAAAACAGAAGATCCACGCTACAATATTATCAACATGTTCCTGGGAACAGTGGACACAAGAGCAAAACCTACCTTGACAGGAAATCCGAGAAGGAAAGGCGGACAGGGTATCCGTGTCGGATGATCTTCACCATCTCCAGGACCCCAATGTATTGCAGCTGAGCAGACACGTAAAAATTATCAAAAGTATCTGGCAGCCTCGAGTTATTGGGCTTGATGCAATGAATAAAGTGTGGAGTGCACTTCTGAAGTTTTCCAGTGATATCCATCAGAGTTTTCTAAGGAGAGAAGTAAAACACAGCTGATTCCCCAAAGAAGACACCGACTGACAAGGTAAAGCAATTTTTAAATAAAAATCTTTATCTTCAATCCATGATTCTTATTTATTATGCATTCACTTGCTTTGTGTGTGTGTGTGTGTGTGTGTGTGCATGCTTACTTTTTTGAAGGTCCTTAAGTGCTGAAAATGGAGGAAAATTCCATGTAAACCCTCTACAGTTGATATAATCAAAATGGAAGTTTTTGAAATCTGAAAACTTCACTAACCCTGAGTTGCGATGCAATGGTGGCCGGACCTCCCCGTTCTAGTCTTTGAAGAAATGTAGAATTTCCTTTCTTTTTTAATAACTGTAATGAAAACAAAAGGAAAGGGTGAGCGGGTTTATTTTACTAAATTCCAGTTTAGAAGGAAATAATTAACCCTCTGATTCATATAAATTCACTTACAGGCAGATGTAGATTTAAAACAGACTATAAAAATCAGTGCCAAATGATTTTCTGTAATGGTACTATGAGCTAGAAAAATGGGCAGCTACATGTAAAATAACCATTTCTTGCCTTTCAAGTCCATGGCTGTCACGAACCTGCATCTACTTTAATTTGAGAATAGACAGATGTTGACTTGCTTGGTGGTACAATAAACTCACCCTGGTATCCTGATTGTATTACTAATTGTGCATGTTTATCATGAAATGTAGCTTACTCTGGCGTAAAAGGATACTACTGATATTTTACATTACAAAGATTTGATGTTTTAACAATCACTGGTTTGTTCCGTAAGTTTAACTATAATCAGTGTCTTACTCATTTTTTCTTTCCCTTCCTTTTCTTTTTCTTTTTTTTAATGACTAAAAGGGGTTAGTAAATTACTTGCCTATGAAAAATGACAGTAGACTGTTTTCTTCGATAGTAGTTATATATAGCTCTTAAAAGAAAATAATTCATACGTAGCAAAGATTAAATGATAAGGCAGATAAAAGAAGTTAGTGAAAATGAAGCCAGTGGGTGAAGAAAGAAAGGGCAGAAAGTAATTAATTAAATCCCACCAGGGGTTAAAAGAAACCTCAGCCACTAATGTACTATTACATTTCACAAAATCATACAGACTGAGACCAACAGATCTATCGATCCAAAATCATTTATGTTAAAATAAAAGGTCTCGATAGAACAAAAAATTTGATGAAACATTCTTGTCAATATGGTGCTGTTGCTATCATGGCAATAGCTCATTTCCTTCCGTTGAGATGAACCGTCAAGCTGAAAAGATCAATTGTAACTGACAAGGGAATGGAAAATGAAGCGATTGGTCTAAGATCAACTTGTTTTCTACAAACACAAAGCCGAACGTGATGCTCAGTTGAAGGGGGGGTAGATGGCTACCCTGCTGGTCACAGGGATGGGTGTGCAGGGGTGAGGACCTTCGGAGGGAAGACAGGAATGGAACACTTAAGGAAAAATCATAATAAATAAATCTTCATCCCTTGAAACTGGACACTCAATTTCCCTTTCCGGGTGGAGGAACTGCTGTGAATTATCTCGCTTTTGCAGTCCTTCAGGGAAAAGACTAATGGCATCTATGCCTGGTAATGTTTAATAATTAAGGTTAAAAATTACAGTTTGGAGGTGTGTGGCGATTTCTTGCTCATGATTTCCAGGATGATTGAGAAAGGAAGGGCCAGAAGTTTCAGCGAAACCACCAGGAACAGAGATTGAGCTTACTAGGGGAACACTTTGTCCTTTTTATGTAAAAGATGCCATTTTATATGCAATGAGATTGAATTCCTGTGATGGTCCAGTTCTGGAACAACTATATCAAAGGATCCTTAAATCTAGGGTCTAATGGCTAAACACATACACACGCACTCAGAAGCACACACACACACACACACACACACACACACACACATTTCTAATACGCTATACACATTTCTGCCACTCTTCTACAATACAGTTGATTTTAATTATGCTTTTATTTTAATTGGTAACTTAAAATGCTGGACACCTTCCCAACCATATTTCTCATTTTTTAAGAGTTTTTATAAAGGCAAGCAGAACAAACTGGGCTACAACTGGGCACTGAATTCATAAACTTAAAACATTTCAGTTTTGAAACAACTCTTCACTGAATTTTTTGTTCTATTTTACAAATCGTCAGAATCTTTAGGTCGTAAGTACAACCACGCTGGTGTGTGACAAATGCCCATTAAATGGTGCAGATGAAACTATTTGCAGGGCAGCAATAGAGACGCAGACGTAGAGAATGGACGTGTGGACACAGTGGGGGAAGAGGAGGGTGGGACGAATTGGGAGATTAGGATTGACATATATACACTACCATGTGTAAAACAGATAGCTAGTGGGGACCTGCCGTATAGCACAGGGAGCTCAGCTCCGTGCTCTGTGGTGACCTAGATGGATGGGATGGTTGGGGAGGGAGGACCGAGAGGGAGGGGATATATGTAGACATACAGCTGATTCACTTCATTGTACACCAGAAACTAACACAACATGGTAAAGCAACTATACTCCAATAAAAAATTAGTATAATGCTGAAATAAATTAAAAATCTATAAAACACAGTGAAAACACTCTAGGACCTGAAAAATACACTATGTCTATATGAGAAACAATTTATTGTTTAGAGACCTGAAGCCTCTGAAGTGATTAATATCAACAGAATAAGGTAGCTAAGTTTATTCCCTTTAATCCTACTATCCCTGAAGTTACCTCCCATTCATCAAAAAGACAGTCACAGAGATGAGATGTAAAAATTATGCTGCACAGACAGCAAATAAAATGACCGATACTCTATTTGCTATCAAATTCTCACTCTACTGCACTTTCTGTCCTCTTTCAGAGGGTTGTACTTTAGGTAAGCAGTCTTTCCTTTAATTTTTTCAATTAAAATATCAGTTTCTTTCCATTAGCATTGAGGATTGTGCTTTTTTTTCTTTAAAAGAAGCAGCAAATATGCTAATAAGCAAACTTCAAAACAACCAGACACGAATCATAAAAACTCCTACCTTACTAAGTTCTAGATAATTCCTGTTTTCTCCAATCATTGAAGAAGCTGTCATTTTCTTACTGAGCCAGGCAGATTTATGTCCTCTGAATTTAAAAGAAGGAGAGGAAGGTACGAGGGCTCCTGTTGGTGACAGTTTCGACTGGAACAAATGATTGATCATGACATTTTCACTAGCTAGGAAATAAATAAATGAATATTGTAAGCGGCATTAAAATCGTAATTCACGCAAGCATTAAGCTTACACGTCATCCGAGCGTTCTAACCACTGAAACATTCTGAGTGGGGAGGGAATTTAGGAGTCTACCTTTCCTTTTGCCTCTTTTTTACTTTCCCCACTACTCATCACGCTGTTGGATGAATTCTGACCTTTTTTGCCCTCGGTCCAGATCCCACGCTCTCCTCTCCCCCACCTGAGCCTCCTAACAGCCAGAACCGGATCGGACCTGCTCAGACCTAAGGGGCCTCAGTGCACTTGACCAAGTCATGAAATGGTTTTGGTCAGCAGCTCTCCATTCCAGGAAAATAACTGCCAGGGACACACGTCCCCAGGAAGAACCTCTCTCCGAGTGGAAGGCAGACATTGGGGAGCCCCTGTCTCATTCGGCTGTCTCAGCTGTTAGGGGAAAAAGGGCCTCTTTTTCTGATCCAGTTAAGCTGGAAAGGTGAAAGCAAGTTGATATATTAGATGTTAGGTTATACAAATTCTGGTAATTCTGGGTCCATATGTCTTTCTTGACACCTCAGGGAGAAACGGGCTCATGAATGGATGGACACATTTGAATAGCAAAGTGAAACCATGTCTGTGACAGTTAAGGATCTAGAAGGCATGTTTCTTGTGTTACTTCTATCTGTATGTAGACAGTTTTTAAGCCTTAATTTCCTTTTCTGTGAACTAACCACCCGAGTACCTACTCTGTGGATTCCTGCAAGATTAAAGTGTGATGTAACATGCATAAATCATTCAGGATCAGTCTTAGCCCATCGGACAGTTGGCAACGTTTAGGAGCAAAGTGGTTTAGTTTCCACCATTTCTGCACTCAGATTATTTTGTTTGCCCAGCTAATATATTTATTAGCAGTGCCTTCAGTGAAAAGTCGCTACATGAATAAACAAATAGGGAGCTAGGAGGAGGGTCAGAGAAGGGAGATACAATTATGGATTGCAGGAAGGCAAAAAGGAGCTCTGTGGTGTTGGCTTGAAATTACAGGTATCACAGTAATATACAGCGATATATCTATCTATATCTGTATCTATATATACATACACACATACATATGTAAAATCTATGCCTATATCTTAAATTTTCTAGTTCTGAAAGGGTCTAAAAGCAATGACACCCCAGTAGCAATGAGCTCACCCTGCCCCCATTTCTCAGTGTTTCTTAACACCATTCACCTCTAAAATAAATCAAGTCTTCTTGGATAAGTGGCCAATTCTGGATCTGAGGCAAGGTAGAAGATCCTAGAACATTTTGGAAAGCCAGAATGTAAGGAAGTGCCACAAAAGACATGAGAACCTGTCAAAAGGACATAGGAACTAGCTTGGAGGGCTTCTCACTGGCCAAGTCTTGGGTAATTTTAGTATCAAAATAATGACAAAACTGGGCTTCCACTTCTTAAAATATCAATGTCATGAAGAAAAAGGAAAGTTGAGGAAATGTCCCAGATTAAAGAAGACTGACAAGAAATGGCAAGTAAACTCAGCAAATGGTCCTGAATTGGGGGAAAAATCATTATGAAAGACATCAGTGGGATAACTGGCAAAGTGTTACATAAACTCTGAATTAGATATTGGTATCATATCAATGTTTAATAGTCTGATAATTTACTGAGGTTATCTACGATCATGTCCTTGGTCCTTGGACCAAAGTATTTAGGCACAAAGACACTTTTGGCCATTCTCCAGTGGTTCAGAGAGCGTGCGTACTCACACACGCACGCACACACGGAGATGGAAGGAAGGAGAGAGGAAGAGAGAAAAGGAGAAAGGAAATGAAAAAAGTCAATCTGGGAAAAGAGCATATGGGAGTTCCTTGTACTAACTTTGTGACTTTAAGTTTGAAATCATTTCAAAGCAAACAGTGAAACAATAAACATATAATACCATGTCCTATTTAACTTAATTAAACATATTACTTATATTTCTAGCTAGTCTGTGGATGGATGGAACCACAGATAGATAGTGCAACTTGGTACTCCCATAACTGGGGAAAAAGGCTTTACTACATCTGTAAACACTAGACATAACTATGAACCAAAACATGTAACTGACCTGTTTCTGTCCCTTCTCTGGATCACACACCCAGGCTGCATGAAGGTAAAGTAGGACTACCATCACCCTATGATGGAGATGCCGTCGTGCCTCAACCCTAACAGTAGAGCCCGGCCTGTAAGCTGAGCCAGCGGGAGGCGAGAGCAGGTTCCTCGGCACATTAAAAAGAGAAATTCGGCCATCGTGTGGCCACCTAGAGCCTGAGAAGGAAGTCCCTAGCGAAGAGACAGCTTTGGCCTCCCTTCCCTACTTCCAGGAGTCACTTGCTGCAGGCATTTTTCTTCATGTCACCCTGTATACACGTTGCAATGGGAAGCATCCGTCTCTGGGCTCTATACACAATGCACTGGGTGCCTTTCTGCCCATAAAACAGGCTGAGCTGACTGAGGTGCCCACAGTCTATAGGCAGGTATGCAGAAATGCCAACAGCATCATTGACAATAAATAGTATATTTTCCTCTACTTATAAGTAGACTTAAGAGTCTGGACTTTAACTCTACCTGCTTCTTTCTGAGTCAAGTGGACTTGATTTCTCATCTTGGGCACCAACGAGGGCACTGTCTGTGTGAGCCGTGCCACCCAGCTCCCTGTCTGCACTGGGCAGGGGTGTCACAGACACAGCTGGATTTGTAGGGATCCTGCCACAGACCCTGCCTCCTTCCTCACCTGGGAGCTTTTGGATAATATGAGAATTGAATCAGATGCTGTAAGCAGAGTACTTAGCAAGGTGCCTGGAAACAGGAATTATTACTATTATCTATAAATTACGCTTGCTTTTAATAACTATTTGCAGTGTCAAAACATTCCATAGATTCATAAAATACTATCACAACCAGGCATCTTTGCTTATGTGATAGAACGGGTGAGCAACTGTGGCCTGTGGGCCAAATCCAGCCCATTGCCTGTTTTTGTAAATAAAGTTTTATTGACATACAGCCACATCCACCTGTATTGTCTACGGTTGCTTCCTCATTATCATAGCAGAGTTGAGTAGTTGCAACAGTGAACTTACGGCTCGCAAAGCCTGAAATATTTATTCTCTAGCTCTCAGCAGAAAACGCTTGGCACCTCTTACATGAACATATAAGGGCACATTGTAAATTTTGTCCTCTTGTTCAGATGTATGTATAGTCTTAAATATTTAGAATAAAATAAGATTCGCCTGTTTTCTCTTGGCACTTGTTAGCAAGCAGACACAAAAGAATGACTTTAAGATATAGGGACTCTGTTAAGATAAGCAGAATTGCAGTATCAGAAGCCATCATGTTTTCTTTCTAAATACACATTCCGTCGCCATGAAATACCAAAAAAAAGGAGGCCTAGTGCCAACTTTGAAAACATGCTGTATATTAGTTCTTCATAAAATACATGGATTTTATATATGTTATAAAATTTTAAGTATGTTATGAATGAAAGTCCAAATATTTGAAAACTGGAAGGAAGATACTTCCAGTGATAATCAAGAAGATCAATTATCTCACGTCTTTCTTTTTACACAGTATTATTCCAAGTCCATGTTTTTATCATGAGTCTCAGCCTTTAAGAGAACTCAATAACCATACATTCTGAGAGGCAGGCAGAATCGTTCCCCATGAAAAGCAATATATTGCAACTCTACTATCTGATTTAAGGTAAATGTATTCCTCCAGCTGGAAGTGATATGGATGTCTTATTTCCAGCTCAAAGGCATCCAACTATTTCATGAAAGGCTATGATATGCTTCTTTTCCCAGGAATGATAAATGGCTCCATCTCATTTAGAGCAACTTAAAGCACAAAGATGATACATCTTAATTCGTTGACGAGGTTATTAAGAAAATGTGAATCACTGCAGAACTGCTATTAAGAAAACAATTACTAGAGGAGATAGAACTATACATATACGTACATTTATAGATCTATATGTAAATATAGAGATATATATAATTATACCACATATAAACCCAGTACATCATTTTACGTATAGTATAGAATTATAGATATATGTATAGAGATATGTATATAAAGTACTAAGGTTCACTAAGTAGATGTCACCCATAAATTTATATGGATATATACATATATGCATGTGTGTATGTATATATCAATTTGTACCCTCATTTTACTTTGTAAGCATTAGTTTTTTACAGCTGAAAGTACACAGGAATAAAATACCACCCTTAGATGTGCTCCAGAGTCATCTTAAGTAATGAAACTCACCCTGCGGTAGCCTAAACAACCGTGGAAGCCATATGCATCTCCATCAGTCTTCACACAAGAGCTTCTTTATATTCACACGCCAAACTGGTAAAGGTGTTTTATATTTCTATCTGCTAAAAGCTTAGTTAAATTATGGTTTCTACTAGACTCCAAATTAAGTTGTAACCAGTGTGTAGCATGGCAAGATCCATTCCTTATTATTCTGGGCATTAGAACACAAAAGATAGTCCAATTATCCTTAGCTGGTGGCATATTTTATAGGACCATGTTCAGAGACAGAGACATAAAGAATGTGTGGCATTTTAACCGTACGGGGAAAACTTACTTTTCATTACAAATAGAAGATTCTGTGAAAGGGAGTCTTTATTTTTTTCAATTGCTCCAACAATTTCATACGTTACCTATAATAAAAGAAAGTGGCATAATTACTAATGGTTAAACATGACCACGAAAGTAATTTCCTTTAAAGAATAACTTGACTCAGCGGCAGTTTTAAATTATTCATAAGAGCAGTGTCTTCAGGTCCTAGAGTTCTCGCTACAGGCAAGTTCAAAGCTCCCATTCCCAGGCTCTCCTTCTGCACGTGGAGCCAGGGATGCCTCCTCTGCTCTGATTGACGGAGCCCTCCTCCAATCGCGAGTTTAGGAGAAAGGGGTGCTGACTCCCAGCCATCATAGCCTGTTTATTCTGCAAAACCCTCACCTGCTCAGAAAACTCTCTAAACCAAGTAGGAAGACTTCACGACACCTTGGGAGGGAAGGAAATGAGGCGTCAGTTTGAGAAATGGAGTGCTGTCTTTATTTAAAAACTTAAAATAGAGCTACCATATGATCCTGCAATCCCACTCCTGGGCATATATCCAGAGAAAACTCTAATTCCAAAAGATACGTGCAATGTTCACGGCAGCACTATTTACAAGAGCCAAGATGTGGAAGCAACCTGAATGTCCACTGACAGATGAATGGATAAAAACGATGTGGTATATATATACAATGGAATACTACTCAGCCATAAAAACGAATTAAATAATGCCATTTGCAGCAACATGGATGGACCTAGAGATTCTCATATTGAGTGAAGTCAGAGAAAGACAAATATTATATGATGTCACTTATATGTGGAATCTAAAAAAATGATAGCAAATGAACTTATTTACAAAAGAAATAGACTCACAGATGTAGAAAACAAACTTATGGTCACCAAAGTGGATAGCAGTAGGGGTGGTGGGGCGGGGAGAGATAAATCAGCAGTTTGGGATTAACAGATACGCACACTACTATATAGAAAATACTAAACAACAAGAACCTACTGTAGAGCACAGAAAACTATACTCAATATCTTGTAATAACCTATCATGGAAAAGAATCTGAAAAAGAATAGATATTGAACAGATACGTACATATATATGTATGTATGTGTAACTGAATCACTTTGCTGTACACTTGAAACTAACACAACACTGTAAATTAACTATACTTCAGTAAAAAAAAAAAGCGTTCCTTTGGATCATTTAAGCAGTGAATAAAATCTGAAGTCCTTAAAACAAAGAAAACTCAGGAAACAATTAATTCTGGATTATTCAAAGAACAGGTTTTTTTTCTGTCACAGTTTACTTACGAACATATTTAAATGACTTTATTGTCTGGTTTTGCTGGTATTCCCATCTGGCCTGGGAGACGTGATTTTTGAAGAGAGACGTGGTTTTATTGTCTCTCTCAGCCTCAGCCAAGTGTGAGTTCCCAAGTGTGGTCCTGAGGGTCAGATCAGCCACGAGGCCCATCAGGTTCAACAGCTGCTGCTGCTTCACCACGGTTGGGTGTCACAGGCTGTCCTTTACCCCAGGTAGACCAGGACTGACCCCAAGGAGGGCATCTGGTCAATGATGTCTCTTCGTTCTGCGTCACCATGAGGGAGTGCGGGTGGTTAGACAAGTGAAGGTGATGATCACCCGACTCCTTCGGGAATTTTAACTGGACGGCCCAGAGGATATTGTCTCATTGGCAGCAAGATGCAACTAGGCAGAAAGAATCCATGAGAAAGAGGCTGAGTGGCCAGTGAGAGGAAGCTAGAAAAAGGCCAGATGACCCCCGGTGAGTCTTGGTTCCTACCGGGTTTTCAAGTTCCAATGCCTAACTGTGTCATCCTTACAATAAAGCCTTGCTGAGATTTTATTCTTTGCTGTCACAAGAGCCTAAATGGCACAGAAATCCCAAGATACCCTCCAGATCCCCAGATTTTCCAACATGAATTTGGATCAGAAGACTGCTCGAGCTAAGAGGCAAACAACTAAACAACTTTAAGATACTTCTCAATCATTATCTAATTATCCAGTTTGCCCCTAGGCCAGAACATGGCTTACCAATATGAAAATGTAAGCTGTATGTCATGTTACATATTACACATTGTTGAATATAAACAATTTTTACATCATCTAGAGCAGTGGTTCTCAACCAGGGATGATGGTGACACTTTCAGTGCCTGGAGTCTTTTGCGTTTGTCACAACTGAAGCGTTGGAAAGACAGGGGTGCTACAAGCATCCTACAGTGCCCTGGACAGCCCCACAGTGAAGAAGTATCTGGCTCCCAGTGACCATCGGATTGGGGTTGAGAAACCTTAACCTGGAGTTTGGCTTCTGCATGCCTTCCTGTATTAGACACAGCAGTGCCCGGAGACCACGGACACCCAGCTAAGCTGCTCTGCATCTATATGGACTTTGGCAGGTTATTTAATGTCCCAGAGATGATCCTACAGTGTAGGGTCCTGCTCTGTATGGTTCCAATCTATAATTGTAGCCTCTTCTTTTCACGGGTATCTGATGATTCTGAAGTAAACACACACACACACACACACACACACACACACACACACACACAGTTGGACTACCTGATTTTTTCTAAATACATTCCTTGCCTGTCTTTGCTCCTGTCATGCCTTGCTTTGTGATGGGGTTCCTCCTGTACCTTGAGGGAGTGACTACGGATTGCTCAGCTCTGTCTCTGCAGCAACAAGCAAAATGCTTTGTCCACTGGGCAGATTCATTTAATATTTGGTGAAATGAACAAAAAGGTTTCGTTATATTGTGACCACATATAGCATAACATCGTGCTGCCCCTTTTTATTTAAGATTATGTTGATGAGTCTTTCATTATCACAAGATCATGTGCTCTGGGAAGTCCTCATGAATGGCATCCTGGTTGTACTTGGATAGTTAGACAAAAAGCTAAAGGTCTCCCATTAAAACTAAAGTTCAGGGCTTCCCTGGTGGCGCAGTGGTTGAGAGTCTGCCTGCCAATGCAGGGGATGCGGGTTCGAACCTTGGTCCGGGGGGATCCCACATGCCGCGGAGCGACTGGGCCCGTGAGCCACAATTACTGAGCTTGTGCGTCTGGAGCCTGTGCTCCGCAACAAGAGAGGCCGTGACAGTGAGAGGCCCGCGCACCGCGATGAAGAGTGGCCCCCGCTTGCCACAACTAGAGAAAGCCCTCGCACAGAAACGAAGACCCAACACAGCCAAAGATAAATTAAATAAATTAAAAAAAAAAAAAAAAAAAAACTAAAGTTCAAAACTTCCCAGTTGGAGACACCAGCTGGAGAAGTTACGTGGAAAAGATACTTAACAAAATCCATACAGGTGCAAACACTCAAGAAGGGCAGTTTGATGCTTGTAGGAAGCATGGAGTTGGGCAAAGGTTTTTACTTCATATAAAATTAATGAGTTTTGAAGCAGGTGAGCTTAATTATTTTGTGACAATGGGAAAACTGCTTTAGTTCTTTGAGTCTTTCTTTATGTGCTAAATTAATATTCTGCAAAGGCATTCCAAGCTTAAGAGCTTCTGAGCCTATTCCTAAGACATGGGTGATTACAGTATTGATGGGATTTGAGTTGACAGCTCAACAGAAGTATTAGACATTGCCCCCCAAGATAGCTTATTTTATCATAATTAATGCAATAATGCTAACGACTATGTGTTACATAAACTTGGCATTACTGGAATGCTAACACATGGTTCCATATCATGTTTTTTTTTTCCTGGTCCCAAATCTGGAATCGAGTATTTCCTCAAGGAGCCCTTTCATATTTTACAGGAAAATTGAAATTAGAGACCTAGAGGTGCACAATAGCATAGTATTATCGAGCTAGTCAGTGTTTCTAGGACTTTTCAGGGGACGTGCTGAGAAATACATGCACACAACACACATATGTGTGCACACACATCTGAGATGGGTTTATTTTTTCATTTTAAGGATAAAATACAATCTGTTTCCAAACTTGGCCTTTTAACCGTGATGATTTCCTCAATCCAATAAAGTTTGGTATTGGCCTTGTCAAAGGCAACTAGAAAATCTAAATAAATGATATCCACTCATGCCCGTTTATTATGTCCATAGATAACCTGCTCCCATCACCTTTAAATACTTCTTAAACTTTTAATTTTGAGATAATTGTAGATTCACAGTTCTAAGAAATAACACCGATAGAGCCGGCGGACCCTTTACCCCATTCCCGCCAATGATAACATCGGACAAAACCATCACCAGTAGGATATTGACATCAGTGCAGGGAAGACTCAGGACTCTATTTCATATGTGGTGAATTGAGGTCATTTGTGTTTTGTGAGGAACTGGTCCACTTCATCTAAGTCGTCAAATTTATATGTGACGGTTGTTTGTAGTATTTATTCCCTTTTGATCTTTTTGTTGACTGCAGGATCTGTATTCATATTTCCAGTTTTATTCCTGATATTAGCAATTTGTGTCTTTTCTCTTTTTTCTTTGTCTTTCCTTACTAGAGGTTTGTCATTTTTATGGTTATTTTAAGAGAACCAACTCTTTGTTTCATTGATTTTCTCTGTTTTTAAAAGAATTCCATGCATTTTGCTCTCGGTTTGCTCTTGGATTGCCTTTCGTTTGCTTGTTCTGGGTTTATTTTATTTTCCTTCTTCTAGGTTGTTGAGGTGGAAGCTTAGATTACTGACTTGAGACTTTCCTCTTTTCTAATATATGTATGTAGTGCTATAAATTTTCCTCTTGGCACTGTTTTAGGTCTGTCTCAAAAGTTTGACATGTTGTATTTTCATTTTCATTCAGTTCAACATATTTTTGGATTCCCTTGAAACTTCATTTTTGATTTATGGATTACTTAGAAGGGCATTTTTTAGTTTCCAGGTATTTGGAGATTTTCCTGTTATTTTTCTCTTCTTGATTTTTAGTTTGAGGAGTCCATTGTGATAGGAAAGCCCCAGTCTGTATAATTTCAATCCTTCGGAATTTTAGGTTTGGTTTATGGCCCAGAATATAGTCTTTCTTGAAGCATGGACTTGAAAAGAATGAGTATTCTGCTTCTCTTGGTTTACACATCTATAAATGAGCAGATCCCGTTGGTTGATGGTGTTGAGTTCTTCTACATCCTCTCTGATTTCCCACAAAGCTGTTCTATCAATTGAGAAGAGGACGTTGAAGTTTCCCACTTAACCTTCTGGTTAGCTGACCTCCTCTGAGAGCACTCAGCAGGGGAAGAGAGGCACAGCCTCATTACTGTCAAGTGGAGAATTCGGGGTCCCCACTCAACCTCATCTGACACAAAAGAAGAAAGGATTCTCATTGCCGCTGGGTGGGCAGGAGTTCAGGGTCTCCACTGGGTCTCCAGGCACACTTCCCTGGCTGCAGGGTGAGTAGGTGGAAGGGGTCGACGTGCCTCTCTACTGCTTCCTACGTGGGCACGGGGAGAGGGGACCTGCGGCGGGTTACCTCTGGGCAGTGGCGAGAGCCCTGATCTCCCCCCACTCCTCTGACATCACCCCCTCCCCCCAGCAAGGAGGTGGTGGCACAAGACAAATGCAGAAACTTCGCACAACGCTGAAATCTGAACTGTGCCTAAGCATTTCAAAACTGCACATTCTAAAAAGGCGCACTGTCATTTTAATAAAGGTAACTAAAAAGTTTTGGGTTTTATTGTCACTTAAAAAAATTATAGCAAACGAGTTGGCCACAGCTAAAAAAATGTATAATCTGGATGATGATAAGCACACATTTTCTTTGAGTCCTAAGTTAACACGAGAGCTAAAAGTTAACTTTCAGAAGAAGACGTGCATAGAAAACCAAAACTCTAACTCCATGATCGCTCGTGTCGAATCCTTGGTAGATCCTCACTTTCCACAGAAAGATGTCCACCTCACTGAATACAATCCTTTGACATATGGCCTATTTCCAGGTGCTCCCCTTTCTTTTTAGAAAAGTCCTTTCCAGCTCCACCAGCTGCCAGAGCCGAGTCTACTTCTCAAGGCCCACGTCTAGGTAGGAGGCATCAAGCTGTACTGGAAAGAGGACCAGCCTTGCACAGCAGCTGCCTTTTGGGCTCCAGCTTCAACCAGGCCTGGTGCCTGGTAGGTAAGGACATCAAGGTACTGAGCCTTCCTGATTTCTCGTCTCCAGAACATGGATGGTCATGTCAACCTCTCTCTCTCTCTCTCTCTGGGTGATTTTGAAGATGCATGAAAAAGTATGTTCGTCCTAGTTTTGCATAGTACCTATCGTTTTCTAATCAGCAACCCCCATATCTGCTCTAACGCTCACCTGTACCTTCCCCTCAGCCCTGTTCCAGAATATTTTTACATTATCGCCCCGAGAAGGACTCACGGAGTCATCTACGTCATCCAACTATGAGGTTGCTACATGAGCTGCCATCCGAAAAGGAGGCGCTCATCCTGTAGCTGTAATGCCATCAGTCAAAATTCATGTATTACTTTACAAAGAAATTGCTTCCGAATAAAGCCCATCTCCCGGGAAGAGTAAAAGCACGTTACACTCACCAGCCACCTAGCCTCAGCCTCCGGACCTCACTGGGACCACTGGCCTGAGGAGGCACTAAGGTTGCATAGAAGCCATGGGTGCTGCAACACTGAGTGGGAAAAGGCCACCCCATTGGGCTCCTGGTGATTCAAAGGGCAGTGAGCCTCAGAGCCTAGTTAAATGGACAGAGGAATCTGTATGAATGGGAAAACAGCAAGGAGAAAAACTCAATGTACCCTAGGAATCACCCTAGCTCTGTGAGTCTGTGATGCCAGGGTGACACATAAGGCCTGTCCTGTCTCAGCTGTGCCACTCGGGAGGGACGTAGCGGGCACTGCTGGAACGGCAGGAGCAGGTTTCAGGCATGGGCCTTTCTAGGTCACTCAGGACAGCTTCTCTGCTCTCAGCCCCACCCCTCCTTTTCCTGCTGGTTTACTGTTTGGGGGATGAAAGGAGAAAAAAACCTGAAAGTCACAAAAGATAGAGGCCAGGATAAATGCTCTTTTTCCCCCTCTGTCTTAACATAACTGAAACTCAGGTTTGTCTTTTTTTTTTTTTTTCCTCTTAAGGATTCATGCTATAAGTGACAGCATCCCTCATG
Source organism: Balaenoptera physalus (assembly GCF_965194825.1). Classification (NCBI taxonomy): domain Eukaryota; kingdom Metazoa; phylum Chordata; class Mammalia; order Artiodactyla; family Balaenopteridae; genus Balaenoptera; species Balaenoptera physalus. Next base: position 3,529,408 of record NC_138899.1, read on the forward strand.
CATGTAACAGAGAAATTTATATGCATACAGGCCCATACAAATCTTAAAGGAAATTGTCATGTAGTCAAAGATTTCCTTTGGAATGATTCCATTCAATAAAATGGCTCCAAAGGAAATTTAGCATTTTCCTCACGTTTCAGCAGTTAGCACGCTCGTCTACATGCTGTGGTGAGGATGCCGAGAGAGGAGAGTGTAGGCTGGGGAGCCGCGGCCACGCCCTCCTCTTCTGGATGTACTCGCTGTAACACTCCGGCACTGCAATACGTACAATTAAAAGAAAAATTATGTTCGCCGTATATAAAAACGGGGGTTATAAAACTTCCACCATGGGTGTGAATCACAATCCGTCAAGATACTTAGTCTCCTGGGTCCACAAAGAAAAGTCACAAAAGGCCAAACCACATGCACTGTCTTCCCAACTGGAGGCTGTCAAGCTCAGCTTTGGCTCATCTCCAAGGAAACTGAAGTGCAAGGGTGAGCGAGCTCCGGGGAAATGGCTCCATCCACCATCCCTGATTTTACTTCCCTGAATTACAGCGAGAGAAGCTGGCTTACTCCACCTGGATAAGGAAAGCACGGGGTCTGCCAGAGCTGGGGCCTAACATCCTAACGTCTGTGGTCTCAGCCCCGCTCCAGGCGCTGGCACACAGGAGGAGGGCCACGCGAGGTCAAGGAAGGTGTGCCAGTCTGCCGTCAGCTCCACTTCCCGTAGGACTGTCTCCTCCCTTCCCATCTCCAGCCGCGGAGGAGGCAGCTGCTTCCCACGTCTCTGGGTCACCTCATCGTCTCCCATCTGTCTCCACTTTTCCTGTGGAACCTATTGCCTGTACTCCTTTTCTTCTGCTTGAAAATTTGGAGCAGTTTCTTTTTCAGGCTAGACCCCGGCTCACCTCCACCAGCCCCAATTTCTCGCTCTGTCTATTCCTGTCTTGGTGCTGACAGCTCAGCTGCTTCTACCTGCTCTGCAGCTCAAAAGGACAAGGAGAGATACCGTGTTCATCACTGTTCAGGACACCTGACGAGAGATAACGAAGCTCTTGAAGGTATGACGGAAAGCCAAGAGAGCAAGGCAGGCCTAGAAGGGCGGATGGATGGATGCAGACAGAGCGATAGAAACTCCTCATTCTGAGAAGACTGAGGGTGCAAGGAGATAGCATCGCAGCCCGTGAAATGAACCACATGCGGCGAGCGGAGGGGGTCTCAGCGTACCTGCAGAGAGGCCTCGCAGGTTAGAGAAAAAGAAATGGAAACAAATAGAGCATGGCACTGTAGGCTAGAAACGTAAATGTCACAACCAATTCTCCATTCAGACCAGAATCATGAAGCCAACAGGAAACCACCTGAGTGGGAAAACAAGGGTGGAGAATTCTTAGGAGAGCCTTTTGTGGCATCACTTAGGGATTCGCTACCTAGACTTCCTGCGTCTTCTCTGTCCTTCCTTCTCCTACTGGGCTGACACGTTACCCATTGTAACATATAAAATGCTGCATTAGAATGACAGCCTTTTCCAGAGTGGACACTCTACCTCGCAGGGCAAAATGTAAAGGACAAACTGAATTGCTAATTATATTACCACCTAATTAATGTAGTTCCGTTGTGGAAATCTGTATTTCCATGTGGTTACGTGCTAAAAGTTCAACTTCCTCTAATGAAGCTACCCTCAGTGATAACTGGGGCATTTCAGGACATCCCAGACTACAGCACGGACGGCTTACGTGTGCTTCTGGCGGCACTGATATTTCATGTATATATGTGTGTGTGTGTACATATTTCTCTAAGTACGGTATTTGACTTGGGCATCTCTGTCTATCTATGGATCTATGGATCTATTGCTCTCACACCAATTTGAGTGCACAGCAGTGATTGCTTTATACAGCAGGCAAATAGGGCCATAAATACTTTTACACAGTTTCTTCCCCCAGCCCCTAAACCAAGAGGGAGGAGACTTCATGGAATGCCCTCATACACTTGGACGATGTCCCAGCACTTAGGGGGACACTGGGAACGGGTGATCGACCCCCACTAAGTAGCACAAAGTCAGAAATGGGCAGGAGGATGGGGTGCGTGTGAGGGAAGGGACAGCCCTGCTGCAGGAGGAGGGGCCGCTGTGTGTCAGCTCCAGAAAGTGGAGAGCAGGACATGTTACGCTTTTTGATGAAGTACAAAGGGTGTGATGAAGTTTCCTCATCTGGTCCACAATCCCAAGTTGGGTTACATCCTGCCCAAGAGGCTATATGTGAGGCTGAGAGGAGTGGGGTCCAGTGGAGAGCGTCTGTGGGTGAACATCAGAAACCAGGGCCCCAGGGGAGCAGCCAGCTGGGGGGGAGGGGGGGACAGCGTCACCAAGGGCACGGGAAGGGCCTCAAAGCCCCCCCAGGGGAGCGTCTCAGGCACACTTGGAAGCACCCAAGCCAGGATCAGCCCTAAACTTCGAAAGGAGTCGTGTGCGTGAAGCCATATTGGGACGAAATGAGCGGGCCCAGCACGAGAATAAACAGAAAACAGGATGCTCCAGGCCACGGTCCCGTGTCTGCTGTGTGGCTGGGGCTTGACGGGACTAAACTGTCAGGTAAAGTTTGTGGTTCTGATCGCTATACAGGACCAGAAATTCCTCGTCGCTGAGTTGAGTCTGTGAGCACCAATGAAAGCAAATAAAGGACTCTCTATTACTTAGGAGAGACCAGAAATATCGCTGGAGCTGCCTGGGTTTTTTTTCTGGTTAAAAGGAAGGGCTGTCCCAGCTGAATATATTTTAAAAAGTGGTCTGAACCCAAAATAAAAATCGAATCCCGATTACATCTCCCGAGTTGTGCATATTCAACTACCAGGTACACGAAGAACAAGAGTGTTAAAACGGTCTGGAAGATCTGATTTTTAAAAGAGAAATCAGAGTTTATTCTTCTACCAAAGGAGGTAAACTGGGAGGTAAAAATATGGAAGAGAAAGTAGGCATCACCGCCACTGTTTCAGGACTATTATTAACAAGTCGAATCAGAATAATCACATTTAATTCTGGACAGTGTCACCAGGGAAACAAGAAGCTAAATGAAATAAAAGCAGTTCATATGCCTTTAAGTAAAGATATTCATTCATCCCTTTACTCATAATTCGCATTTCTTCCATTAGTTAGTGTTAGGAGATGGTTGAAGGGACCCAAGAGGGGGAGGTGATGTGACCTCGGGCGCTGGAATACAAATGAGGGATATTTGGATTCTAAGGGTAAGTGGGGAGAGAGTAGCTTGTATTTGGTAATTAACTGGGTTTCTGATTTTACCATGAGTTGAAAAGTGGGACAAACATGGCAAATCAGTTTTATTTACTTTTTTGAAGTCAGTTGAGAGAGTGTTGGGGAATTTAGTTTAGTTAGCCACTGGATCTGTTTACGTGAAGATGCCACTCAAGCAGAGATACTAAAAGTAGACCTGTAGGTGTGAAGCCCACAGAGACACAGACTGGAGAGACATGGGAGCCATGTCACCTATGAAACTGAATCATGAGAGCATATAAACTCCTAGAAAGAGACATAAAATACTCTCCTGGGAATCATCAATATATACAGAATGGAAGTAAATTCACTCATCAGTCAAATTCATAACCCCCTTCTCCACCATGTTATTTACATGATGCAAAATATAATCCCTAGGAAAGAGGTGGGATTAACAGCTGATAAAAATGGGCAACTTTTGAGATAGACTCTTGAGTTCACTATAGCACATCAGAATGTGTGTAAAGATTGGATTTTAGCAAAAGAAATAAGATTGTTTTCAGTAAATATAAATGGGTCTGATAATTTTTCATGCCTGGTTTCAGCTTTCTATCTGAGGTCTGCTGAAAAATGTCTGGATTTCATGCGTAGTGGTAAATTGATCTCTCTCTTGCATCAATATTTATAAGCAGAGGCTTCTATTTTTTACTTTTCCATTAAGCGATTCCATCTAATAGTTGTGCTTGCTCTCATTCTGATTCACTTTAAGTTGATAAATACTAATCAACAGAGAAAGTTATTAGAAGCACATAGTATTACTGTTAAGAGTCCTTATCTAGATATCTAGATTCTGGATATGGGCATTGAATTAAAATTACCACAACTGAAATTTATGAACACGCTTCATTGGTTCCTTTTAAGGAGAAAAAATACCAATCAACTAACAATAAGATATCAATATTCTAGGAAATCTAAAGTTCCCTATTTATAAATGTCTGTCACCCCATGAAGATAAAAGAACCAGTTAAATCTTTGGAAAAAACGGGAAGATTCCCTAAATAAGAGCCTGTATTTTCTCTTCCTAATGAAACTCTGGATAAGGAGACATTTATCAAGTCTATAAAAATGTAAGCCAAAGGTGAAATTGATAGAAGAAATGGAGCAGGAGAAGCCTGGGGGAGTTAATTTTTGTTTTTCTAAAAGTTTGCCCAAGAGCTGAACACATACAGATGTAAATTAAGCTCTCTTTGTGTGGGTCAAAATACCTTTGTCAAATAACCTTTAATAGTATCAGTTTGGCTTGGACCAGACAGGTTTCATTGTTATGTCTGGGGATTCTGCCTGGAGAAACTTCCTTATTGATGAGTTCATCTCCTTTTCCCGTTGATTTAAAGGTTCACTTTCAGAGTCTTCTTGGGAACACTGTGTCCCCACCAATCTCTGGAGGTGAAGGCCAGGAGACAAGCTACAGAAGGTGTTCCTGACACAGGTGACACAGGGAAATTGAAGCGACCAAGGTTTCACCCACATACATGTTATGTAAATACGTCTGAGGGCAAAGAGGTCGGCTTTCATCCCTCTGTCACCTAGAATGTACTGCAGCCTCAATGAGATAGAGATCTCTGCTTCTCAGACGTCTGGGCAACACCATAAATCTCAACCGACATATTTCAAACTTAATTTATTCCACAATAGGGGTAGATCCTTTTTCAAGGAGAAGGGAAAAAAAGTTCAGCTATTTTATAGACTGGCCACAAATCAGTCTTTTCCCCACATCACTCCTATCAGCAAAGTTTTAGTAATTGGGTTCCCGGAAAGGCTTGTGGAAATCAGTGACATGATGATAACGATTAGGGTCTACAGTCTGGGATTAGGACTTTATCCACCTCACCAGGATGTGATTTAGGAGGATGGAAAAGGAACCTTGATGAATACAAGCAAACCCCACCCACATAAAGACGCACCCACGAGCACATTATATAACGCGCTGTACGTTTTCCTTCTGTTGTAAATTACATCTTGGATTATGTATGTAAATTGCAGAGAGCGCTTCAGTTTTCTTAAGGAAGATGATATTGAGAGGACCTTTAAAAATCTGCAGTAAAATTTCACACACCTGTATGCTTGATTAAAATATTAGTCATAAAGCTAAATGGTAAAGAATATAATTTTTTACAAAAATTCTCTTTAATCAAGGTAGCGTTACCCATCACAAAAACCACCTGTATAGTCAGTGAAAAACAGAATGTCACATTAACATAAGGTGAAACATTTATCTAAATATTTTTTCTTTTAATATTATAGTTTCCATAGATAGAGACAATCTCAATTTCCTGCACTTACCTTCCACTGAAGTCTTTCAAGTGTGATAGGAAGTACAAGAAAATATCATACTATAACTTTGGTGGTTACATATTCCTTATCATCTGCTAAAGCGATATTAATAACATCATGATAAATAAAAATAAATATTCTAACACATTTATAAAACATTTATTTATGCAACGTGAGCACATTTATAACATACAAGAATTAACAAATATCTTTCTTAACTAATCAAGGACATTTACCAATGACTCAATTTGAGAAAGTCAGTTGGGCCTCTAATATTCTCAGTACAGCCAGTTGATTAGGTAATTCCCAAAATATTTTCAGGACTTCGATACTTGTGATTGATGAGTTTAAAATTTTGCCAAATATGGTGGTATTCCTGCGTGGAAAGACCTTCAGCAGTTGTTGGGGAAATAGGACTCGCATCTTTGACACAACGTCTCAAAACAGTTGTACCTGCACCGATTGCTTGCCCACCACTTACCCTTCAGAACAAGTTTACGAGGTTCATAAGTATATTCCCCTTAGTTACAAACTCCATGGGTATGTTAGCTGAGGGTCAGTGTACCCCTCAAAGTCACGGCAATGGAGCCCCTAGTGCCCCAGTGCGTCTTCTCTGTTACACAACACAGATTTCATGACTGAGATAATAAACACTAAGATTTCAGCACATACCATGGTGGAGAGAGAAAGATATGGGGGTGGGGGGGTGAGAAAGCTGAGACACCATATTGTGACCTACTGGTCTGTAGTGGGTTGACTGGTGTGCCCCCAAAACTCATGCCCACCCAGAACCACAGAATGTGCCCTTTTATGGAAATAAGACCTTTGTGGAGGTAATTAGTTAAGATGAGGTCCTACTGGATGGGAGGGGACCCCAAATCCAATGACTGGTGTCCTTAAAGAAGAGAAAGGGACACAAAGACACACGCAGAGAGAAAACCTCGTGAAGATAGAGGCGGAGACCTGGGTGCTGTGTCTACAAACCAAGGAACACCAACTGCTGGCAAGCCCAGAAGCTGGAAGAGAGGCTTCGAAAAGATTTCTCTCGGAGCCTGCAGAGGGACCCAACCTGCGGACACTTGATTTTAGACTCTGGCCGCCAGAACTGTGAGAAGGGATACGTTTCTACGGTTTTAAGCCATGCTGGATGGGGAACTTCGTAATGGTGCCCCCAGGAGACTCACACATAACTGTATAATATTTCGTGAACCACTAAACCCCACCAAGGCTTACTTCACTGGAAAACTGACACAGTAACATTTACAAAGAAGGTTGTGGTGAAAATGTTTCCCAGGCACTCTGCAAATTGAACACTGCTAGGTAAGTATCAGGTGTGCTTATTGATGAGGGAAGAGACAGAGCAGGGAAATTTGGATCAGGCCAAGAACTTGGCCTTGGGAAGATGGGTATGATTTGGAAAGAAAGAGGAAAGGGGCATTACAGGTGAGGAAACCATGTGAGCAAAAACAGAGATGGAGAAATGCCGGAGTCATTTTCAAATGGATCAAATGTGTTAAAAGAAAACAAAAACTACAACGCTACTAGTTAAAACTCCTCACTGCTTTCCTAATCTGTAAACATTGACCCAATGAACACGTGCGTTAGTTTTCTGGGGCTGCTGTAACCAGCAACCACTCTGGAATCTGGCATCCCTGCCCTCCTTCTGTGCTTCTTCAAGCTTCTGGTGGCTCCCAGCCTTCCTCGGCCTGTGGCAGCATCACTCTGGTCTCCACTTGCTTTTCTCTCTCAAATCTCCCTCGGCCTCCCTCTTACAAGGATACTTGTCACTGGGCTTAGAGCTCAACAGATAATCCAGGAGGACCTTCTTGTCTCAAGATCCTTGACTTAATTACACATGCAAAGAGCCTTTTCCCAAATAAGATCCCAGTCATAGGTTCCAGGCACAAGCACGAGGACCTGTCTTTTGTGTGGGGCAGGCACCATTCCATCCACTACGATACTTACGGGTGTGGAAACAGAAGGAGGCTAAAACACAGGCACGCCACCTTAGGTAAGAGCAACACCCCAGCATGATTTGTATAAATCATCAAGGCCAGTCATACAACGGGACACTTACCCGAGATCCCAAAAGAATCACTTCATGCCAAAAAAGACATGATCATAATAAACAACGTTCAGACAAAGACCTTACGAGCAGACACCAAAGAAGGTCAAATATGTAAGTGTCATATATTTTATAGCTATTAATCTTGACCTCTGTTCTCATGAATTTAACTTTTATTACTTCAGATTGCTTTACTATCTCTTAATCAATTTCCTTTGCTCACGTTAAAATGTAGGAACTTCAAAATACTATTTCCTATTAGAGTTTAGGAATCACCTTCATGGAAATTCAACTTTCCTAAGAGCCAACGTCTTTTGCCAAATCCTACTTCTTCTTTCCTTCAAGATTCTTAATTTTAAAAGCCAATAAAATTAGACACACTTCTGGATTTCATGCTTATCCATCATTTAAATCACTACAAGAAGTTTAAGAGCAATTCCTAAAACAGGTAACCCCATATAAGGTTTAAAATTTGCTAAAACAAATAACAACGATAAAAAAACACACAACTCACAGCTTCCTGAATTCAAATTCATGCTCATTAGTGAGACCCTGTTAATACTTCATGCACAGCCTCATCCCATTTACTTTAAAATATTTCTGTAATGAAGATTGGAAAATACACCACGCTCCTATGAGTAATGAAAAATTCAAATGTGTTTAGGGAAGATCTTCAGCTACAATTTAAATAATGTTGCTTAAACATTTCTAAAAGGACTTCTGAGCCTCTGCTCCAAATGAGATTCAGAAGCATGGCAGGGTCTCGCAGTCAGAGCAGAACAGTCACATGTGTGGGTCTCTGGGGGGTGGGAGGCTGGATGTCAATATCATCACCAGCAGTAATGATCGTCTTTCCTATGAGATATGGCATGTTTTTACTAACAAAACTAGGTAAACCAGGCATGGAGGGGCAAGTGGTGATAAGAACTCTCTAGCACATCCATCTGGCCAAAGAAGAGACTACGAACAAACCCACGAACCCCAAAGCCATTGAGGTCTCCTCTGGGATCAACTTTATCATCAAAGAGCTATTCAGGATTGCTCATCCTACTGTCCAAAATAGACCCTGCCTGCTGATTTTAAGCCAATTAGCTCTTTGCTACATCTCCTGATTTATAAAATGCAGAATGTGCTGCTTTCCTTGAAAATGCAATAGCTCAAAATTTAAGTATACGAAGTTACATCTGATGATTAGAATGGCATATGGCTTGACATATTGCCACAAATTACATAGAATCTATACTTTAACATGTGAATGAGTCCTCGGGGAGTCTTTGGGCTAAGACTCTTTAGTACATCTCAGTGAAATGAAAGACTTTTATAAAACCACAAAATTGACTCTAATTATGGAAAATCCTGCTTTAAAATATACAGGTGCTTTTACAGGAAATTTCGTGATTCCACAGGGCTTTAGCTATGTGGCAACTAATCAATTGGCTTTCTCTGCTTTGCTTTATTGCTATCAGAACTCAGTGAAATGATTCCATTCACTCAAACTCTTCATTGTTTTTCCCCAGATTTTCTTAAAACCATTGACATTTTATTAGGTGCTTGTAGAATACTTTTTAAATGCAAACATACAATAATTAGCAAGCAAAATTTTATTCCAGAGCTTGGTGCCATTCAGTTTAATGCAATTATCACTTATTGAACATCTAGTATATCTTCAAGATACAATACAAACACACTTACAAGGCGGGTCAGGTATATACCGACTGAAGATAGCTTCCACGAAACTTACAGAAAAATAATTTTCCAAAATCATTAGTTATACCTTATTGTAATTTTTCAACTAAATCCTATGAATTCAACAAATTATTTTCTTTAAGTATCAAATAATTCATTTATTCATCAAATATTTATTGGTGCATTTTATGTGCCAGATACTCTCCCAGGCACTGGGGATTATCAAAGAATATAGAAACAGAGATACTTGCATAATAAAATGTCCATCAAGAGATGAATGGCTAAAGAAGATATGGTACATATACACAATGGAATATCACTCAGCAATAAGAAAGAATGAAATAATGCCATTTGCAGCAACATGGATGGACCTAGAGATTATCAGACTAAGTGAAGTACGTCAGACAGAGAAAGACAAATATCATATGACATCACATATGTGGAATCTAAAAAAATGATACAAATGAACTTATTTACAAAACAGAAATAGACTCATGGACATAGAAAACAAACTTATGGTTACCAAAGAGGAAAGCTGGGGGGGATAAATTAGGAGATTGGGATTAGCAGATTCACACTACTATATATAAAATAAACAACAAGGACCTACTGTACAGCACCAGGAACTATACTCAGTATCTTAGAATAACTATACTCAATATCTTAGAATAACCTATAATTCTGAAAAAAATATATATATATATTTATGTGTAACTGAATCACTTTGCTGTACACTTGAAGCTAACACAACATTGTAAATTAACTGTACCTCAATAAAAAAAATTCTGACACAAAAGCTTTTGAATTGAAAAGTATTCTAACATTCTAACATTTGAATTGAAAAGTAAAATAACATGTTATTTTATTATGCAAGTATCTTTGTTTCTATATTCTTTAGTAAATTCTTAATATAAAGAAAATATAGATTAAAAAATCTGCACATAGGACTAAAAGATTGTTACTGTTATTAAAAAAATGTAAAGGCTAAATCTCTCAACTCTAAAGGATAGTTGATAATTTCTGAGAATATCTATTTATTATATAAAATCATCCACTGACTTCCTCCCCACATCCACTAAGCCATCATATGGCACCGTCCCACCAGAACTTCTCACAAAGCTGTTCCTTGGCCTAAGTGCCCTGTCGAGGCTCACTTCCTGTTGACCGGGACGTCTCTTTTCTCTTCGTTTCTGTGATACTTTTCTTTCCTACTAACATCTTTCTCCCTCTTCTCCATGTGCAATTATATACATTTCCCAAACTATGACTAGGTTTCTAGAAACAGCCAGCCTCCCAGTGTCAAGTATTTTCAGCATCTCATGGGAATTTCCATTAAAAACCTCAAATTCCAAACATCTAAAGCAGAATATCCTTCCTTCCAAACAGCCTCCTTCTCCAGGATTTCCCTTCTCGGTTGGCCTAAAACAACCTCCATCAGTCAACAGGGTGAGGCCCTCAGGGTCATCTCCAGCTGTGTCCCCTCCCTGGCTCCACACATTCAGTCACTCACTCTTCCCTGGGAATGCCACCACTCTGTCCTGCCACTTTGGCTCAAACGCAGTCCTTGCTGGAGTGTTTCCATTGTCCCCCTTCCTTTCTTCCCAACCTACCTACGTCATGTCCTCTGGTTTTCTCACTTCATCCCCCACCCTGTCTAAAACCATCTGATAAGTTAACACTATCAAGAGGACAAAGTCCTGAGGCGTACATGCATATTTATTCATGATTTCACCACAAACAACCTTCCTAGACTTTTTTCCTACCAACCTCCATAGACTTGACCAAACGTCTGGTACCATTTCCCAACTACGATGTGGGTGGAAATGGCGGAGTGTTAGGTTTATCCTGGTCACTTCCTGCCCTGCAGATGTTGGCAAGTGCGAATATTACTTCTCCCAGACTCCTTTGCAGCTAGGGTCACCTCGTTCTGCAGCTTCCACCTGTCTGAACTACTGCCCGAGATTTAGAAAGTTGAAGTGGTGGAGGCTGCATTTCTGCTGTGTCTGTGTTTTACCTGGTGAGCATGTCCAGGAGATGTTGGTTTTCTCCAGCACTGAAGGCTCCAGGCTCAGCCACTGACTCTTCCTTGTTGAGTGCCGGGGAATGGGCCTCTTACTGGTTTAGGTGGCAGCAGTTACTGGGAGTCAGTACCTGTAGCAGCAGTTTCTCAATCAGGCTGCAGGCTTCCTGATCAAAGACGTGGCCCTAGCTACAGAGGGAGCCCTGTCCTGTGGGGTGGTTTTAAGGTCATTTCTGAAAGTTCAACTTAGAGTCCCCCCGACAGTGATTTTCCCGCACTGAAGTTATTTCCTGCTTGAACAGCTACACAGGATTCTGTCCTTTGCAACCGAATGCAGACAGACGCAGGGTTCATTCATTTTCAGAAGCCCTTGTCTTTACTGGGAGGCTCCTCCCTCGCAATCTCAGGCAGCTCAGCACCCCCTTAAAGGCCAGGGTCACGTTTTACCTCCTCTTGAAAACATTTCTACACTCTTTTTTGGAGCCAAATAAATTCTTTCTTCTTTGTGGTAACGGAGAATTTTGTTAACATGACTAATATTACTATGAGCAAATTATAGCGTAAGTATTTGTTAACTTTCCTTTTCCTTACTTGACTGTGACACGTTTGAGGGCAAGAGATACGGTTTACTCATCTTTGATCCTCTAGTGCCCTGGGTTTGGCATATAGTAGAGTCTCAGTAAACACTGGCTGAAGTGAACTGAAATACACTGAGAGTGAGAGAGTGACTAGGGATTTCACCCCCTAATAATGTTATTTGTGCTACATCCCAAACAGGGAGGAAAGTCTGGCGGCTACAGATTCAAAAGTGGAAGAATTAACTATAGATGGAAGCTGGATCGGAGACTAAGTGGGACGTGGATGTGAGCATTAAAAGATGGATAAAATTTGACCTTGTGAAGAAGGCAAGGAGGATATTTCCAGCTTGAGTGTGAAGAGGCATCACGTGTGCGGGGAGGGATCTGCAGGAAAACAGGGAGTGGATTGCAAAAAAGAACCTGAACAGGGGTTTTGCAGAGGAGAGTTGTGGCAGGTACGCCTTGGAGGAAGTGACAGGGACCAGCTCGGAGAAGCCCGATAGGAGGCTGGCCTCAGGACTGTGACATGTTTTAGACAGATAAGAGCCAGTCCTTGAAGGATTTGAAGAAGGAAGCATGTTTTACAAAGCTGGTTAGGAAATGGAGAGGGATCGGAGAGTTGCTTTCTTCCTTAGGTTTAGGAAAAGTAATTTAATACTAACAACTATATTGAGGGTAAGTAAACTCAGATGTCCAATGTTTGTTTGGCTTTTGAAAATATCCCAAATTTCACAGAAGAGCTCTTGTATTAAATCCAGGTCTCTTTTGCTCGTATTATTAAGTTATAAATATGGAAACGTTACGAGAAGAATCATACCGCATGCTTCATCACCCACATTCTGAAGATGTTAAGTCCTTATCAGGCTTAGGAAAGAAACATTTTGTGGGTTGTTCACCCAGTTTCAATGATCAAAACTCTAAAATATCAAAACCTTTAAGGCTTGTTCTTAAGACCTTTGGCCCATTAGTGCGTACCATAAATTGCTCAGTTCTCTGAACTCACCCGTCCTGCGTAGTGCATAACGGTGAAAGCTGTGCCTTGGTCTTTGAGGGCGAGGTTCCCGTTCCCATCCTTCATGGGGGAGTAAACTGCATTTGTGTTTGAGGATTCTAGAAGACTGTGTAGCTTTTTGGGAAGACTTGGTTCCATTGACCAAATCATTTGACTTTCTTCATCCAATAAAGAGAGAAATCCAGAAGGCTTCTGAAAGTTAAGAAGAGAGAGTTTTTTCCTTCTATTACTCAATTTGCCATTTTTGTTATTGCTCATGCATACCATTTACAGCCTCACCATGTTCATACAAGCACTGAGAAAATAAATTAGTCTTTATCATCAATACATGTCTATTTCTGTTCATTGCTGTATCCGCACCACCTAGCAAACCTCTGATGTCGTGTTGGTTCTCAGTAGTATTTATTGATTAGAGGAACTGAAAATAAATAAGTGTATTTTTAAGTCATTAAAATGCTGGCGTTGTTAATATATTCTCCCCTTAATAAAAATAAAATTTCCAACTACAGAAAAGTTGTATGTTTTCTTTCTGGTATATAGACCTACCTATTTATAGGTAGAAATGCAAGTTTCACCCTATACTTGGTATGTCTTTTCATTTCATTTTGGGGGGTATCAAAGAGGAGTTGCAGCAGAAATACCCACTGACATTTCCAGTTCGTACTGATGAGGGTCCCACTATCGAAATAACCATTCCAACGATGAGACCCCAAGGACGATAACCCAAGAGACAGAAATAACTTCATTCTGCTGGCCGCGGATTAGCAGTCAAGGACATAGCAGCAAGCGAGAAGGAGGGTAGTGGGTACCCAAGGCTTCCCATATTCAGGTAAGTATATATTACTGTCAACCCATCTTATAACCTTAAGGAGGTAAACTGTATACTACGTGTGTCATGATGAGGGAGGGCTTTCTGGAGGAAGATAACTTCTTCTGTACTTAAAACAAGGAACGTTGACAAGTTGGTACCAGAAACAAGAACATTGCGCATATTCGGAAAATGAATAAAGTTAATTTGTAAGTATACATTTATAAAAATAAAGGGTAGAAAATTATATACTGTTCTCCTCAATAGCTAAGTGGTATCAGTTTTAAACAATGTTCAAGTGTTTTAGAAATATGATTGGTGAATCTATGTAAAGCCTTATATTAGTAGATAGAGACTGATGTTTGTGTGATAGAGTTTTGTTTTTATGATGGCGATATGGAGGCAAAGATTCTTGCTTTGTAAGGTAGTAACAATAAAGATAAGCATAAACACCTGCAGAAATACTAAGATGATATGTACATATATATATATTTTTTTCTGCCAAAGTTTTCCATATTCAAACTTAGAAATTTGGAGACAAACAAGATTCTGCTGAATTTGTTTTATGGTCTTGCTAGTCTTAGAGTTATTTTATAAAATATTATATTTGTACAATGGGTATTTATAACTATGCCAAGAGGAGAGTTTTAGTGACATAACTGCAGCTGAATATTTTTTAGAACAAAATGATCTGATACTTCTTGTCTTTTTAATCAATTGGTAATCCTTCAAATGCCCTTTCAGAGAAAGGTCGTGTGCTCCTCAATCAACACTGAAAGATTATAAATAAATTAGAAATTGCTGAGTCTCCCATAAAGATATCCTCAAAATAAGGCCCCGTGAAAGGAAGTTCTTTGTCTCCAGTATATTTAAATGCATGCATCCTGTGAAGTATCTAATTATATTATGTGAATACCTGGAAAAAAAAATCCAAAACTCCAGTCTGGTTACCAAGAGAATAAGCCGTTTCCATGGCAACTCCCTCTTGTACACATTCTGTTTGCTCCTGTAGAAAAAGCACTTCATTGATATAGTGGTGCATCTTCTCATTGGTCATGTTGACACAGAGCTATTGTGGGGAAAAAGGAAACAATTCACAAGATGATTCGGCATGCAGATTCATGGTTCCAGGACACATTTCAGACCAGTGAAATGTTGACTCAAGAACGGTCAGCACAGTTAATGTATCTAGATGCCGCACTACAGTCGTCCCCGAGAAGCCAAAGTAAAGAGCTTCACTTGACACTGTTGACTTCATATGGTCTGATTACGCCATTGAAGTTGAGCATGTTAAAAACAACAAGAAGTATAATTACAGCATTAACTTACAAATTTGGGGTCTAAAATATATTTGAGTATTTAAAAAATATTTCCAAAAGGAATATACATTTGGGCTCTTGTCAACAAATATCATATATATATTTCTTTATCCATTCATCTCTTGATGGATACTTAAGTTGCTTCCATATTTCCATATCTTGGCAATTGTAAATAAGGCTACTAAGAACACTGGGATGCAGGTATCTTTCCGAATTAGTGTTTTTGTTTTTTTTCAGATATATACCCAGGAGTGCAATGGCAGGGTCACATGGTAGCTCTATTTTTAGTTTTTTGAGAAATCTCCATACTGCTTTCCATGGTAGCTGCACCAATTTACATTCCCACCCACAGTGTGGGAGGGCTCCCTTTTCTTCACACCCCACCAACACTTGTTAACAAATGTGTTATTTCTTACAGTTTTAATTTCTTAACTTAAAAATACCTTAAGATATTAGAAAATAAAATAAAATAAAATAACACAAATCTAGCCAAGATGAAGTCTTGCTTTCCCTCTGAGCTATTCTCCTATTTTCTGCTTTTTTTTTTCTTTTTTTAATAACAAAAACCTCAAAAGATTTGTCTTTTCTTCCCTCAAATTCCTGTCCTCCCCACTATTCAAACCACACCAGTACATTTTTGCCATCACTGCTCCACCAAAATGGCTTTTCTAGAAGTCACGAGTGATATGTGCATTTCTAAATCCAGCGTTCAACCCTCCGTGTTCATTTTCCTTGACCTCCCAGTGATGTCTACAGCCGATTCCTCTGCTTCCCTGGGGCACTGCCTCCACTGTCTTCCAGGACATCCACTCTCTCAGTTCCTACCTCACTGGCCACCCCTTGTCCATCTCCTTCTCTGACTCCATCCTGGAGTGGTCCAGTGCTCCGCCCAGGGCCTCCTGTCACCCATCTCTACACCCACTACCTTTGTGAGCTCAGGAAGTTTCACAGACCATCCCATTCCCCCATCTGCACTATGTTATACTAAGTAAAATCCAAAGTCACTTAGAAATATTTAGAATTCTGTAACTCACTGAAAATAATTAAATATGAATAATTTATATAAATCGAAGTTACCGATAAAGCGTTTGTAAATGGAAATCAGATCTCATTTGCAAAGGGAACAATATTTAGGATTATGTTTAATGTGAAATGGGATGTATTTATACAAAGTAAATGCCAAAGCTACTGTAAATCGCACAAGACTGGAACAGTCACCCGAAGAAAGAGAGACCGCCCTGGGTTCCCCTTGTCCACGCGCCCAAATTCTTCCCCAGGTCTGGTATCACCACAACACCTGTTAAGTAGGACTCCTCTCAGACATTCCTGTCCCTCTACTGGGAGCTCATGGCTTCTCTCCTAGACGCATAAGAGCAGCCCTTACATTCCAGCTTCCAACCAGCAAGCCAAGTCGCCCCCCATAACCAACACCAGAAATGCCCTAATTCTCCATACAGGTGGTCTAGGCCTACCCCTAAGGGTGTGGCAATTAATAAATTAAGAATAACACACGCATAGTTTTCCATTTTCTCACAGACCTAGCTATTTGGGAGGATGGGAATTTATGAGATTCTAGGGACACGAAGAAGTCTTAGAGGGAAATTTTTTCAGAGAAGAAAAGAAGCAACATATTGGAGTGCAGGGCATGGGTCAGCACACAGAGGGAGTTCGTCCTGAGGCTGGAATGGTTTGCTGAGAAGTTCTATTCTTTAGTTCTTGCCGGGACCAGAATTTTTTAAGTAGAGGCAGCTCAAACATCTTCAGAAACAGGGTGATTGGAGAATAACAGGATTGCAGACACAGGACTACCCTGATGGAAGCAGAAGTTGGAGACCTGAAAATGTAGAGGCTCTTATGACCTAATCTAGTCATGTTATTTGGATGATGAACATACATCGATATTTCACTATTAATATAATAAGTGGAGAGTACAGTAGAAATATACCGAATACAATATTTAAATAACATATTTAAATGAGATCTAAATACCATATATTGACACACAAAGAAAAACCAAAATAATTCTTAGCTCCAGGTCAAAAATGATGGCCCAGGGCGACTGCCCTTGTTTCCAGTATTTTTTCTTGTTTCTCTGTTCCATAGTAAAAAATGGTTTCTGTAAATTTGGTGGCCGGTGAATGTCTGTAGATTGAGTAAGCTTCCCTACTGCATTCTATTACAAAATAAGATCTTCTGTTTAAGAAAATTAACAAGAAAGAGGGAAAACTGTTATCTGTATCTCCCTCATTCCCAATTAAATAGCTTGACATAAAACAACCAAAAAAAATGTGTCTGTCCGAATGTCCCCTTGATTGTCCCAGCCCTGGCCAGTGCCTGTCTGCAGCAGGTAGACTGCAGTCTGAGGGCCCAGGGAGCTGGGTGTCCAGGGGCCTGGAGGGACCGGTGGTCACTGGGACCTGGTTCCAGCTGTTTAGCTATTTAGCAGGTAGGGGAAGGGGAGGGCCCCAGGGGACTTGTGCTTTCCGGTGACCCCTTGCCCCCTGCCCTGTCTGGCTTCATTCTTATATATAATTAATTAAACCCTCCTTTTTTAAACCCGAAAAAAAAAGTTAAAAATAAAATAACTATGCCACATTGCTGCTGTCTTGGAAGTTATGTTAAAACCTGAAGACCTTGAGTGAATTTGTTCAAACTTGCAAAATCCCCCTTTTTTTGCATCGTCTCTTCCTCTACCACTCCATCCACGATCTCTGAAATTTTTTGAATTTTCTTCCTTCTATCTGATTTGGCCAGTGGTTAACCAGAGCTTTTCCCCTCTGCTCCCTGACAACTAGATTTCATGAGATATATGCAAAGCTGAAAGCTCTTTAAATTTAAAACTAAATGTTTCCTAAATAAACTCACACTTTTGTGGATCAATTCCCTGAATATAAAAATATTGAAAATATAGTCACTTCATTTGAGAACATACCACATAGGACATTTAACTTTAAATGCTTGACTGTTAAGGCAAAAAGAGTTTGAATACGGACACAGACCCATAAATTCTGCACATGAGAGCTGGCAAAGGAAGGGCTGGAATTCAGTAATTAAATATCATCTGAAACATATTTCCTTCCTTGTACCTGATACAATCTAGCACATTCATCCCCTTGAATTGTCCCATCAAAACTAACTGATATCACATGAAAGGATGCTCAACATCACTAATCATTAGAAATATGCAAATCAAAACTACAATGAGGTATCACCTCACACTGGTCAGAATGGCCATCATCAGAAAATCTACAAACAAGAAATGCTGGAGAGGGTGTGGAGAAAAGGGAACCCTCTTGCACTGTTGGTGGAAATGTAAATTGGTACAGCCACTATGGAGAACAGTATGGAGGTTCCTTAAAAAACTACAAATAGAACTACCATACAACCCAGCAATCCCACTACTGGGCATATACCCTGAGAAAACCATAATTCAAAAAGAGTCATGTACCACAATGTTCATTGCAGCACTATTTACAATAGCCAGGACATGGAAGCAACCTAAGTGTCCATCAACAGATGAATGGATAAAGAAGATGTGGCACATATATACAATGGAATATTACTCAGCCATAAAAAGAAATGAAATTGAGTTATTTGTAGTGGGGTGGATGGACCTAGAATCTGTCATACAGAGTGAAGTAACCCAGAAAGAGAAAAACAAATACCGTATGCTAACACATATACATGGAATCTAAAAAAAAAAAAAAATCGTTCTGAAGAACCTAGGGGCAGGACAGGAATAAAGATGCAGATGTAGAGAATGGACTTGAGGACACGGGGAGGGGACAGGGTAAGCTGGGACGAAGTGAGAGAGTGGCATGGACTTATATATACTACCAAATGTAAAATAGATAGCTAGTGGGAAGCAGCCGCATAGCACAGGGAGATCAGCTCGGTGCTTTGTGACCACCTAGAGGGGTGGGATAGGGAGGGTGGGAAGGAGACACAAGAGGGAGGGGATATGGGGATATATGTATACATATAGCTGATTCACTTTGTTATACAGCAGAAACTAACACAACACTGTAAA
Source organism: Balaenoptera physalus (assembly GCF_965194825.1). Classification (NCBI taxonomy): domain Eukaryota; kingdom Metazoa; phylum Chordata; class Mammalia; order Artiodactyla; family Balaenopteridae; genus Balaenoptera; species Balaenoptera physalus. The sequence goes on from NC_138899.1 coordinate 3,548,465, forward strand.
GCAATTATACTCCAATAAAGTTGTTAAAAAACAAAACAAAACTAAATGATATCAGTAGATCAAGATCTATGTTAATCTTACTTATGGTGTATAAATCTCTAGGAATGATTCTGGAAAGACAAGTCATTTTCTATAAAACTGTGTGGCATCTGTCCCTAGTAGTAGGCCACTGTGAAAGAATACATTTTCTTGTTGCTGTCATTTTAATCATAAATGAAAAACAGAAATTTCTGAAAATTGTTGTTAGGGTAAAAATGAAAAATTTTTTTAAATATTCAATTTGCTTAAAAAATAATATTTTGAGGTGTTCCTCTCATCTAATAATGTGATAAACTCCTTTGGTCCTGAGATAATTTCTTTACCCAAGATTAAGAAATGCTTCAAAGAAATTTCTTCAATTTGGAGTGAAATATTTACAGTAAATGTACAGAAAATAAATGACTCCATTATGAAATGAAACCACTGGAAAAGATTCTCTTTGATTAGATGATACACACAATTGTAATTTTTCAAACTTTTTGACATTAAAATATGCATTGAATCATTTAAAACAACACAAATAGATCTTACATCTCAGCAGTTTGATTTAAAAGTAGTTATGGAAAGTGTGACTAAATGTTATATATTTTGGGAAATAGGTTACTCAAGAAATAAACGGAGAAGCCATGAAAATAACATGATGTCTGTTACTGCAGGAAAAAATAAAAACGTCTGATAAAGGATTCTGAAATAAGACCACCAACGGCTGATTCTCTGCTGTAGAAGAAATATCCAAATTATATGACACTTACCTTTCCCCTCATTTTGAGATGCTCTAATTGAAAATACCTAGGTAGATGTGGAGGTCTCAAACACATTAAATATAATAATTATTATAAAATATATAAATTATATCATATATGACACATAAATTGTAAAATATAATTCTCTTATCATTTTGCATTCAGAATAGACCTCAGCTCTGCAGTTACAAAAATTATTTTTGATGACACCTGACTAAATCGTCTTGCTCCTGACTTTATATGTGACCATCTCTGTATATAAACCTGGCTGTAGTGTTTCAACTGACTCAAGCATTTTTATAATAAAAACTAGACATTTTAATTGGTTTTGTTTCCTAATATTTTACTGAACTGAATATTGGCTTCACTGAATTGATCCACTGTTTTAGTAAGAATGGTGATGTCAAGTGTGAATGTGGATAAAGCCGCAGTCATTAGAAAGAGCTGGAAAAGGGCTTCTAGTCTTTTTTTTTTTTTTTTTCTACTTTTTTTTTTTTTCCCAGGAAGGAAAGTCTAAAGCAGAGTACCAAACTTTGGGTAACAAAAAATGATTTGGCCTGTGCTTCTGAACAGAGCAACTCAGTTGAATGCTTTCCCAGTCAAAATGATTCATAAAACATAGAGCTTCCCTCCTGAGCTTTACTTTTTAAGTAAAGCTTTATTTTTAAGCTGCAGTGTCCGGTGGGACTTGGTGACATGAGGTGATCCTTACAATATATCTGGACCTTTAATTGTACATTGTGTTCTTTGTATTCTGGGGAGAAAAAAGAAGTCATTTATTAAAAATCCCAAGGAAAAATCCAGCTAGATGTGTACAACTGAGCAGCCTGTGGAGTGATTTTTGGCTTGTAGCTTTTTTGACAGGGGTGCTTCCTGAAACTGAAGGTGGACCTGCATTTCTAAGAGAGGCGAGTGAAGCTGGGTATTACAGGAAATCACGGGGAGCACGCGGAGTTTGAAGTAGACTGTTTTTCAAACTCATTTTGAAGTGAGGCATGCATTAAACTTTTTTACTAAATCAGTTTGCCTTTCCCTGCTCTAAACTGTTCAAAGCACTCACTGTTCGAACAAAAGTTAAAATATAAAAGAAGTGCTAATAGCATGAACTTCAGGAACTGCCAGGAAAGGTAGCTAAGGGGACGAATGTGGACATACCCTGTGGCAGGCACCTTGCTGGCAAGTGGAAAAATACATCCCGCCAACCAAATGGTGGCCAAAATCAGGACCAAAACCTGCGCATTCTTGGTTTATTTTCACTGAGCTGTGTTGTGTGTGCATATGCGGGTGTGTTTAAACACCATCAGAGAAAGATAGAATGAAAGATTTGTAAGGCAAATTAGTTTATGTATCTAGAAGCATAAATCTCCATCAATAATTGAGTATATCACTGACTTCAATGCAAAACAATCATTATTTTTACTTTTTAACTCTATCCATCGGAATTATGTTTGGGTTTCATTAAATTCCCACGTATTCCTCAGAGGAGACTTGAATGTGGGTAAAAGGTAGGTATTCATAACGGTAATGAACAGTTATTAAGAGCTGTTTAATTAGCACGCGCCTTCTCTGATTAAAATACATGCTTTGTACATTAGGTGCCATTGCTGAGTGGTTTAATAATAAAAATCATGCACCCCTTGAAAACACTCTTTAGTAACAGACTATCATTGCTTACCCAGATGGCCTATCATTTGTATTAATGACAAAATTAATTTCTTGAGTAAATTTTCACCAACTGTTCTCCCTTTATTTTTATTACTCAGTGAAATTTATCTGAAGCAAAAATATAATAAAGCATGATGTATGCATCACAGAATTAAAGTGGAGATTAATTGAAGCTCACTCCAGTTGAAGACAGAGCTCCAGGCGTTAGACAGGGATTCGAAATCTTACTGAACATTAGAATTAACCGGGAGCTTTTAAAAAAGGCTGATGTCTGGGCCTGACCCCAAACCAATTAAATCAGAGTAGGGCCCAGGCACTGATATATTTTGAAAGCTTTCCAGGCGATTCTAATATGGAGACATGATTGAACACACTGAGATAGACGATGGCATACACAGTCCATTACCTGATTTCCTCATCAGTTTATACACACACACACACACACACACGCATATATACACATGATGCATATATCATGCAGTTACACATTAAAGGACATTTGTTCCTGTCCAAAATGTCCTTCAGATATCTGGCCGGGGAGACCTTTGGTCCATGCCAAAAGGTCCTTGATATTTGGTCCTGTCCAAAAACTTTTGGCATAGACTAAATATGCTCAAGGACATTTTGGATAGGACCAAATTTCAAGGACCTTTTCATGTGAACTAAATGTCCTATGGAGGTTTTGGACAAGACCAAATGCCTGCTAACCCTTTTTTATCTGATGGGGCAGGAATGAGGTCAGGTTTCAGATATTCGGTATTTCTCAAATATGTTCAGCAGAACATTAACTGCATGAGACGTCAATTACTATTGTCTAAAAAACAACACAACAGAAGCCTGTTAAACACTAAGCCAAGCCAATAGTCTTCTCTGCAGGGGCCCTTTCTGGGGCCTTCATTGTGTCAAGTGTACTCTGCATCTCCAACTTACTTTTTTGAAGAACGCCTCTTTGGGTTTCGAGACTAATGTATATAGTTTCCCCAACCAATCAGTCATTCCTGATTTCAGCACCTTATCTATAAAATGGCAGGGGTGGGGGTGATGAGGGAAGAGTATGTCTCCGATCTGTTTCAGCTTTAAACTTCTATAGTGTGTTTTGCCTTCTTTGAAATTCCTATTATTGTAGAGCCTTTCTTCTCTCCATCCCTGTTTGGGAAAGGACATGTTCCCTTTCTCCCAGCACCATCTATCTTGACTTGACAGTGAGAAAGGCCACCTCTGCCAGCACTCTGATATTATTCCATAAATACAGGAGCCTGATGCTCGGGGACGGCGGGGTGGCAGGGCTGCTCTCTTGCTGGAGTCCTGTGTCGGGAGCCTCATTCCCAGATCCCGGGCCCGGGGCACTGAGGGGACCTGCTTCTGCTCTTGTTTGTTTTTTGGTTTTCTAAAACCAAACTACTTTCCACTCCTTTTTGGTAGATTACTGTTTCTTAAAGGAACCAAACACCCTTTCCTCCCCTGGTTTCTCTGAGATTTTTCAAATCAAACTCTTTGCAATAGGTTTTAAGCTAATAGAGGTGGCAGTTACTTCACAGGAATAAAGACACTGGTTTTACACAGATTTAAAAACAACACTTTCTCTCTCTCCAGCATTTCTTTTAGGGTTTCTATTACTCAGTGCAACACAGATTCATAAAATAAATCCAGTATTTTAATGCGTGTAACTCATGCCTATAATCTCCTTTAACATAAAAACCACCACTGTTCAGGGATTTGAGGGACTGACTGAAGGGGTCAGCCAACAATAAACCCATTGGCTAATTTTCTTGCCATATTCTATGTAACAATCTGCTAACGTCAGATTGAATAATACAAATGCTACTGAAATAATTGTCTTTTTCAAAGAGTTGTCATTATCCAGGATTAAATGCAAAGCCTAGAGATACTGAAAAAAATCACAGACTGCAGAGCCGTGGTCCTGAGGTGTCAAAGGAAGAAAGAAAATGGCACAAAGAGCACTGCTTTGGGACCAGATGGATTTGCATCTGAATTCCCACGTGGCCCCGCAAAGGCTTCTGGGATGTCCCTTAGCTTTTTGAGAAGGTTGCTGCAGGAGCTAGTGATCATACAAGAAAAGCATCTGACTCGTAGCAGGGGCTCTAGAAATTGTAGCCACTGGTGATTATTAGCAGAAAACTAAACGGAACCATATTCGTAGCACATCGGGGGCTTTGCATCTGCACAGACACTGCTGTAAAGCTGAGCTTCTTCCTGGTTAGTTGTCATTAAGAGAGCTCAATTCACTCTTCTCTAAAGTGACCTGATATACATTTTCAAATCCATATCTTCTCCCTATTACATTCTGTAACACTTCCTTTTAACCACCCTGGTGCAGGCAGGCCTCAGAGACAGTTCGGGTTTGGTTCCAGAACATGGCAGTAACAGGAATATGGTAATAAAGCGAGTCACATGCGTTTTTTGGTTTTCCAGTGCATATAAACGTTATGTTTACAGTATACTATAGTCTATTAAGTGTGCAATAGCATTGTGTGTGAAACAATGTATAGACCTTAATTAAAAACTACGTTATTGCGGAAAAAAAAGTGCTAACCGCCACCTGAGTCCTCAGCGAGTTGTATTAGTAACATCAAAGATCACTGATCACAGATCATCATAACAAATATAAAGTAATGAAAACATTTGAAATATTATGAGATTACCAAAACGTGACAGTAGACTTGCTCGATGAAAGGTTGCCCCCAAACTGTAATTTGTAAAAAATGCAGTGTCTGTGAAGCCCAATAAAGCAAAGTGCAATAAAAGGAGGTCTGCCTTCACTTTACAAGGAAGAAGATATACCTGCATTCTCTAACTTATTTATTCGGATTAAATAAATGCATTTGGTGAAAAACTCCACTATGGAAAAAAAAACAATATCACATAAAATTTATTAAAAGTTTATTGCTTCTATATTTAATAGAATAAATAATATTGTGTCTTAAGAGAAATACAAAAAATATACTTATGAATGGGAAGCAATTAAAGTTTAGAAAATTTACAATAATAATAAATCTTTAAGTCTAACTTTCAAAGAACCTTTGAAACTGGAAATAGTGCAGATCATTGGTTCTGGAAACAGATCTTGGCTCCACATGTCCTTCCCTGAGTTACTTAAATTATCTGAGCCTTGGTTTCTTTAGCTCTAAAATGGTGATATTGTTTAAGTTAAAAGGTTTCAAGAAAAAAATGTCATTAAATGTACAGTTTACATGGTCAAAACTGCTTTCTTCTACTTCATTTTTTATTTCCTCAAAACAAGTTTTCAGAAATTGTTAGCCTGAGGACCTCTAACCACACTATTTTTAAACACAGAATCCAATATTATTATAAGAAGTACATTAAAATAGCATCTCATTACTTAATTACTCTGTATTTTTCTATAGAAACCTGAGTAGCACTATACTGGGGTTCTGCTATGTTAAAAAAAAAAATTTCCTTATTCAAATTTTTCTTAAACTGTGTTATCAATAGCTTGGTGAGTTCCTGAAAAGATTTCAGAAAATTCAAATCAGAGAGCAGAAAAATGTGTTAAGACAGAGTTAGATATTTAATGTATGCATGATTTGAGAATCTGCATATTTAACAATAAAATATTTTGATATTCATAGATCAATTCATTGAGCAGTAAATAGATCATACTGATACCTAATAGCTATCACTATCAGAACATGAGCTATGATTAAATACTAACATGAGGTATCACCTCGCACCGGTCAGAACGGCCATCATTAAAAAGTCTACAAACAATCAATGCTGGAGAGGGTGTGGAGAAAAGGGAGCCCTCCTCCACCATTGGTGGGAATGTAAATTGGTGCAGTCACTATGGAGAACAGTATGGAGGGTCCTTAAAGAACTAAAAATAGAGTTGCCATATGCCACTCCTGGGCATATATCTGGAAAAGACAAAAACTCTAATTTGAAAAGATACATGCACTTAATGTTCACTGCAGCACTATTTACGATAGCCAAGACATGGAAACAACCTAAATGTCCATTGACAGATGAATGGATAAAAAAGATGTGATATATATATATATATATATATATATATATATATATATATATATATATATATAATGGAATCCTACTCAGCCGTAAAAAAGAATGAAATAATGCCATTTGCAGCAACGTGGATGGACCTAGAGATTATCATACTAAGTGAAGTAAGTCAGACAGAGAAAGACAAATATTATATGATGTCACTTATATGTGGAATCTAACAAAATAATACAAATGAACTTATTTACAAAACAGAAATAGACTCATAGACATAGAAAACAAACTTACGGTTACCAAAATGGATAGCAGGGTGGAGGGAGGATAAATTAGGAGTTGGGGATTAACAGATACACATTACTATGTATAAAATAGGTAAATAACAAGGACCTACTGTAGAACACAGGGAACTCTACTCAGTATCTTGTATTATAATAACCTAAAATGGAAAATAATCTGAAAAAGAATATATTATATATATATATGTGTGTGTGTGTGTGTATATATATATATATATATATCTGAATCACTTTGCTGTACACCTGAAATCAACACAACATTGTATAAATTAACTATACTTCAATTAAAAAAAAATACATGGGACTTGCCATACTAGGGATGAAAATAGCAGCCTCTTCCTCATTAAGGTTTTCCTACTCCTTCTCCCAAGATATCCAATTAGAATTGGTCTTTCTCATATTTGTACCCTACCTACCTCACCATAATGTCCGTACATTTCTTAGTGCCTAGTACAGGGTCTGGAACTTGGTACATATACAAAAACTACTTATTGAATGAATGAACCACAGAGTACCCTGATGCAAATGAGCGAGAAAAAATGCATCCTTCTAGGTACCGATAAAACACTTTCTTACAGAGAGCAGAGACCATAGCACTCTCAGTTTTCCTATCTGTAAAATGGAATTATCTACATCAACAGTACATGGTATGAGTTCAACCGATGGTCGTTAATATATTCTTTGATTTATCTTTGTATCATATCTAGGATAGTGACTTCACAGCTAAGGATTTTATGGGGGTTTTTTGAGGTTGAGGTTGACACACTATATACTCTTATTTCGTAGAACTTTAGAAGTCAAGGCATCTGGCTTTTCCCAAACCATTGAACACTTAGCCCAAGCCTGTCCTGTTCACCAGGACTTTCCAGGAAATCTCACTCTTTAGAAAAGAATTTGTAAGCAAGGAAATGTTTCAAAGCTTCTACTTTGAACAAATGTGTTCTCTTTCCAAATTCTCTGCAGTCTTATAGCAAATTGTTGATAGGCAATTTTACTAGATTCCATAGCTTCAGAAGTTTCATTATATGTAGCTGCATGTTATGTGTCTAGTGGGAAACTGGGGGAAATTATTGAATATTAAATCATTAGTTTCCACTACTTTGTTCTTTATGCCTTTTGTGAAGATCTGTAGTCTGCAGAGCTTGGCGTTTACAACTGTTGGGAGAGAACATATTCTAGCATTTATTAAAATAATATTTATATAATCTCAAAGTTTTCTCATTTATTTTAAATAGCACAGGAATACCTTATTTTTTTGTGCTTGGCTTTACTGTGCTTTGCAGCTACTGTGTGTTTTACAAATTGAAGGTTTGGAGTAACCCTGGGTCGAGCAAGCCGACCAGCGCCATTTCCCCAACAGCATTGCTCATCTCCTGTCTCTGTATCACGTTCTGGTAATCCTTGCAGTATTTCCAACTTTTATTATTATTATTATAGCTGTCATGGTGATGTGTGATCAGTGATCTCTGATGTTCCTACTAAGACTTGCTGAAGGCTCAGAGGACGGTTAGCGTTTTTTAGCAATAAAGTCTTTATAATTAGGGTATGTGCATTTTTTTAGACATAATGCTATTGCACACTTAATAGACTACAGTATAGTGTAAACATAATTTTCATATGCACTAGGAGACCAAAAAATGCACGTGACTAGCTTTATTGCCATATTGCCTTTATTGCTGTGGTCTGGAACCGAATCTGCAAATCTCTGAGGTGTACATGTATATTATGGACAATTTTAAACATATTCAACAGTGAAGAGAATAATGTAATAAACCTCATCTGCCATCAACCAACTTCAACAATTATCAACAATTACCACCTCATGGCCAATTCTGCTTTATCCATTTCCATATTACCCTCAAAATTAAATTCATTTGAAGCAATTCTCAGACATTGTGTCATTTAATGGGCAAATATTTTAGTATAATTCTCTAAGCTACAAGGACTTTAAAAAATATATCCATAGTACCTTTATATCACATAATTTCTATCAAGGATAATTTTTTAATTTTGTCAAATATCCAGATTTCACATTACACTAATTAACTCATCATTTTTTACACTTAAGCAAATCAGGATCCACATAATGTCCATACATTTAACTGATTTCTATGTCTCTTAGATCTCTTTTAATCTACCAGGCACCTTGTTCTTTTACATTTTTATCCTTGCATTTTATATGTTGAAGAAATCAGGTCATTTGTCCTGTACTGTTTCTCACAGTCTGGAGTTTTCAGAGTGAATTCTTGTGGTTTAGTTTATCATGTTTCTCTGTCCTCAGTTTCTGTTAATTAGTAGTTACATCAATACCTTTCATTATATTCAGGTTTTCTCCTTTCCTTCCTCCTTCTTTCCTCCCTCCCTCCCTCCTTCCCTCCCTCCCTCCCTTCCTTCCTTCCTTCTTTTCTTTCTTTCTTGACAAGAACACTTGATATGCATCTGGTATATTGTCACCCTTCTTGTAATGTTAGCTGTGATTGATATTCATTGCATAGATTCATTACTTCTTAGGAGCTGTAGAACTGACTTGCTCTAATTCTGTCACTCATTCTTCATTTATTTGTAGTGAGACCACATTAGGTTATATTTATAAATTAACTTAGGGAGAATCAGGATCTTTGTGCTATCAAGCCTTTCTAGGAATGCAGAATATCTTTCCACTTTTAACTGTAATTATGCAACCTTCAGGAGTATTTTAGCCCTCATTTAGGCTATTTACTAATTTTTGACTATGTAAATGTTTTCTTCTTTTCCTCTATGTCTTCTGATAAACTATTTTAAGAACATATAAAAGTCTTTTGCATGCTGATTTAAAACTGGCTACTTTATAAAATTCTCACATTGTGTGTAGTAATGTTTCATTCTTTCTTTTCAGCTTTCTAAATATTAATTGTCTCTGGAACTAAAAGTATTTTTGCCTCTCCTTCCCACATTGTGCCTTGAATCGCTTTCACTTTTCTAACATCAGTGGCACTGCGATGTGTAAGGGAACTTTTGTCTTGGTTATTTTCTTTCTGATTATCAAGCATCATAAATGGAATTCCCTGGCTGTTTCAAGTTGAAGAGTTGATCAGAGAGGCTTTTCTTTTAGGGCATTAGGAGATATGTTTATAGCGCCAGATACATAATAAAGGAAATGAGAATTCATGAGATGTAAGTATCACATGGCAGAGAGGACCTGGTAATGATGTAATTACATAACTAATCAGGGCGATAGATTCAGAGCCTCCCGAATTGTACTTTGGAACTCAGATAATTTAGCGCCCCCTCCATTGAAGCATCAAACTGCTGTTGAGTTATATATTATATTTTTTACTCTAAAAAGTATCTTTTTATAATATATAAATTAGTTCTGAATAGAAATGACTTATTAAAAGTCAGAGAAAACAGGACTAGCATTTCCTATGAGCTGAAACAAATTCTCATTTAAAGTATCACAAGCTTCCATCTAATGATTTAGAGCTACTTGGGCAAACTGAGGTTGGACACGCTGATGCTTTGGAGTGTTTCTTAGTATCTCCTCAGATTGTCCCTGTTCGTCAAATTTCTTATGGATGAATGATTGTCAAGCAGTATACATTTATTCCTGAGCAAGAAAACCCCCTAGCAAATCCACTAAAGGTTTTTTCCTTGTGAGTTTACTCTTTAAATTTCAGTTGAAATGCATTTGTTAAGCTCGTATTATATACACAATGCGGTACCAAACCCAACTGCAGCCCTGTGGCCATGGACGTTCTAGTGAATAGCCGATAGGTCAATAAGCTCGAAACAGAAGGGAGCAGATACTTATAAAGGCACTAATATTCTTCTGGGTTTGATTCTGAATATAATATTGATCTGCTAATCATTCTGTTGCAAGTTTTCAGTGGAATAAGAAATAAGGAAGTTCACCATTCTATTAGCAACTCAAGAATCTAGAATGTATCATTCAAACCAATGGCCTTTAAAAAGCTCACAGGCAAATTTAGGAATTTGCTAAATACCCTGTAAGATGAGATTTGGACTAACCACAAAGAAAATAATTTTATCCTTCTAAATGGTTCCTGGGTATATTGCGCCCAATAATTAAGCAAACCTGTTAAACGTGCGTGACAAACCTGCCAAGCAAACTAAAGGCGCATCTTTAAAAATATTTATTGTTTTTGTAATTAAGGTCTAAAAATTGGTCTTGAGCTTTTACCCATAAGTACCTAAAACTAGCTCTTAGTATTTAACAGAGACTTGTTCTTTAGATTTGAAAAATCTAAAATCTAAAATGCCATTCTTTGTTAATAAAAATCTCAGGCCATGAATATATTCTAAAATACATAATTAAAATATTTAACAGCAAGAAAGAATGATAAGGGGTATACGTAATTATAGTAAATAAGTAAGTTTTAATAAGGAGATAACGTAAATGTTTTGCACATTTCAGCTGCCAGCGCAGACTTGATAGATACTGAGTCTGGGTTTGGAGCAGGAGGCTGGGAGCCCAGCCCTCGCAGACACCCTCCCACTTGTGATTTCTGCGTGTCACTTAACCCGGAGATGCAGAAACTGTGAGTCTCACTACAGACCCGAGCCTGCATGTTTTCTAAGGCAAAAATGTAAGGAATCAATAAGACGGCCAGACAACATTCAAACACTTGTACTGAGAAATCCGTCACCAGAAGCAGCCTGCAGACCTATGTTTCTTGTTGGACATCCTGCTGGTGACTCTTTTAACTGCCCTCTTCCTTATGTTCATCACTATTTTTCTTAATAATAAGCAATAAGTAAATAGAACCACAAAGTCCTCCCTTTTCCATTAATCCATGGACACAGAATCATGAAGGGAGAAGAAATCTCTCGTCTCACTGTTCTTATTTTAGGCGAGACTTTCTGTAAAGTTTTGTAGAGAAAGGATTCACAATGATTCACCCTAGATTAAGTGAGTCGGCATGATTAAGATCTACTCAGAGGACCCTGAACCACTTTTTTAGGGAATAAAAGCCCAAATCTGAAAAGGTTTTCAGGTGTTCCCATTGACAGCAGCGAAGGTAGCTACCCACCATTTCTTACATGTGTACAATGAGCTGGAAAATGACACCAGAACCTCTATAACTGTCATCTTGTTCACTCTCACAGCTCCGTAGGTCTATTACCATCTTGATTTTACAGATAAGGAACCAAAGCTCATTATAGATTCTTCATCTTGGCCAGGAGAGCTCTGCTAGTACAAGTCGCAGAACTGGGTTTCAACCTCATTCTATTTAATTCCTTACCCAGTGCCAGTAACCACCCTAAACACTGTATACTTGAAATTCTTCATGTAATTTAATGCAGCATGGTTTTCTCTCTTTCCACCTGTACCATCTTACAGGTTTAGTTTTCCTTCTCTGCTAAAGCAACTTTTATTTCTACCCTTAACACTTAATTTTTAGATATACTTAATTCGATTAAACTATTTGTACTATACTATTAAGATACCTAAAGAATTTAGTGCTTTTACAAGTGCCCTAAATTGTAAATAGATTAAAAATAATCAACACCTCTTTAATGTATTTTTATGAGTTGGCCATAGTCATATGTACGCATGTCAGGTAAAGTTGAAACTACAAATAAGAGCATTTATCACGAGAAAGTATTTCCATCCTGATTTTTGGCTGGAGTTTCTAAAGACCTTCAAACTGATTTCAAATAGAGACACCCTCCGAGTCTCTGACCCTGCTGAAATGGCATTTCCATAAGCACAACTCTGGTTTCATCTAACGCCGTCTTTTAAAACAAGTGCTTCTGTTTAAAAAAATAAAAAAGGATTATGCCGGTTTACAAGACCACATAAAAATGATGACTATGTCAACAAACCAGGGACATTAATTTAAAACAGGACTGCAGAGTCCTTATTTCCTTATTTTAATTACATATTCCCAAGAAATAGTGCAAATAGTCTTTATTGAATTAAAAAGAGATACCTTATTAGTTGAAAAAACCATTCAAGTTAACAAAATTTCAAAAGAAACCCACTTACTTGTTCAAATTCATTCTTTTGAAATTCTTCAAAACCAAAGATGTCCAATATTCCAATATCCCATGTCTGCGAGCTGAAATGGAAGAGAACACAGTGAACAGGCATCCTTAACGCTTCTCATTGCTACTTTAGGTTGGAGAAATCCAGCCACGTAGCGTGTCACTGACAACTTGAAGTAAAAACACAAATGATTATCTTAATCTGGTGGAAAACTGAAAATTAGGAAGAAAAAGTGTTCTTTTAATGCTCTGATTCAAACACAGACTCATTAACAAAAATGCATTGATTCCTAAGTATAAAATGTAATGATATATGGGTAGTTTAATATTTACTTCTCTGAAAGTCTCTGTGTCTGTCTCCTTCAAATAGACCTGCTATCTCTGAAGGAATTTGGACCGACCTGTTAAGTGGGTCTCACCAGCAGTAAATCAAGCAACTTCTCCATTACACATACGTACAATACAAGTCAAGTCACAATTAAGCCATGTGCATGTTTTTTGATAGATCAGTTTGAGCCACTCCAAAACTTACGATTTTCCTAAAGGAGTCCTTATAAATAAAGAACAATGAAGATCATGAAACTTGGGTGCAAGATGGAAAGAAATCTATCTAAGTAACGACTTCTCTCTTCCATGTAAACTATCGCTCTTGGAATTGGCTACAGTCTTGGATGGTCAAATCACAGATGTCGGAACACACCCAGTTAAGTGAGGAAAGGAGGAATGAAACCTCATGTGACCCGGGAACCCTGACAACCTGGATTCTGTGGGGATATGGGAGCAGCACGGGGGTGTGTGCACGAGGTGCTTCTTGCAAAGAAAGCCCCAGATGATTCTGAAACGCCGGTCACCCCACCCCTCCCACGCCTCTGGTCTAGCGCGTCACCAGGAGGACTGCTGTCTGCATTTTCTGCCAGTGGAAGTGATGATCCCTCACCACGATGGTGCCCGTTGTTTCATTACCAGGCTCCCTGCTGGTGCAGATGTTCTGCTGTTGTTTCCACTAAATTTGATGTATCCAAACTGCAGACCCCCCTGGCCACCAACTCCCTTTTTGTACCTATATTGTGTTTTCACAATCAGGATGTAATCACAATACTTTAGGGGCTATAATTTGTCACTTACATGGCCACTTTTTTCTTTAAAAAAAGGCAAACTAATGATTCTGTGATATCCTTTCCCTAAGATTATTTGTTGTAGATGGTACAAAATATGAGCTTCATAAGTAGGAAAGAGAGCATTTTAAAAGCCCTTCATATAAACGTCACATGGCAAAGAGTATAAGTCAGTGAGGGGAGGAAAGAATCATTCATTGGATGTCTCTAGGTAATTGATTCAGTGTCTTAGAAGAAAAAAATAAAGTTAGCTTTGTATCTCACCCTGTGTGGCCAAATAAACTCTACATGGATTAGAGAGCCAAATGTTAGAACCAGAAACTGTAAACATGTACAGGAAAACAAATGTGATCATTTTTTTCTGCTTTCAGTTCTGGGAAACGTCAAAAGGAAATATTCAAAAATATGATCATGCAAAGACTAAATTCTTTTGCAGGATAAACTGTATAAATAAAATTAAGTTCTGTTAGAGGTAAGTGTCATTTAAAAATGCATTGTCTCCTTCATTTTCATAGATTTTTCTCAATCTACTAGACTATGTGTCCAGTCATACATCGTCTTCCATCCACCCACGCCTCTTCCCATCCCACCATCTTTATATTGTGCACAAAAAGACATCGGGAATGATGTTCACTCAGTGGGAACCATGGTGCTGAGGTTCAGGCTGATTTGTTGCTTTGTTGTGTGTGTGTGTGTGTGTGTGTGTGTGTGTGTGTGTGTGTGTTTTCCATGTAATGAGCTGCATCGTTTCACTTGTAGGAGCCTAGTGATGAAGGCTGTCAAGTTCTGGAGTTGTTCCGTCTTGGTAGGAATCCTGATTCAAACACTTTCTAGTTGGATAACTTTGGGCAAGTTACTTAAATTTTCTGACCTGCAGTTTCATCATTTATAAAACTAAGATAACAAGTCACATTATCTACCTAGATATCTGCTACAGTTAGAAGTGATGTAAAGAAAGTTCTAGGATAATAGCTGGTACACAGTGTGTCTCCAATCACTGAAAATTGCTTTTAAAAATAGTTGTTTAAACTTGCTATAGAAATAAAGAGGGTGGCTAAGAGTAGAAATATAAATGGCTAATAGGCATATTAAAATGTCAATCTCATGAAAATTGCAAAAGAAATAAAATTTTAAAAATTATGATGAGAAAGATATCCCCATACACTTTTGTTGGCAGTTGAAATTGGTAGAGCCTTCTTGAAAAACAATATGCTTATGTGGCACAAAGCTTTGAAATATTCCTATCATTTGCACCAGGACTTCCATAAGCAGGAACCTATACTAAGACAATGATCAGAAATGCAACTAAAGACATGAATAACGATGTTCATTGTTATCTTAATTATAGTAAAACAACAAAAAGAAATAACAAATACCCGACACTAAAGACACAATTAATTAAACAGCATCCATCCTAGGATGGATTAATTTAGAGAAACTGTCAAGTTAATAGAAATCAATATAGAAATTCTGTATAAATAACCTCAATTACACATCCAGAAGACCTAGACAGAAGTACAGTCAGCCCGAGAAGAGGACCTGGAAATGTCTCCAATGGTAGACCTAGCGGTGATTTATTAATTTTTAAAATGTTCTATAGTGGGTATTATAGCACTCTCCATCTTTAGCCTTTATTGAAAACATACATGACTAAACACATGTTGGGCATTTTCTGAGTTGGTGGAGGAAGGACAACCATAACCTTCAGGGCAGAAAGAGGCAAGTGGAGCCCAGCTGAGACGGTGGAGACAAGTGTCTGGTTTTCCAGGGGCGGGAGGTGCAGCAGGGACCCCAGGAGTCCGGAGGGAGCAGAGGGGCTTCCTGAAGGCCACGTGCTGCTCCAAAGTATGGCTGCTCCTGCCAGCTTGTACCAGGACCTCCCTCTCATCCCTCAGACCCAGTTCCCCTGCCTGGTTCCCAGCCGCCTTGGCAGCAGGGGTCCTGTCGTGACAGCCCACAACATTGATAGAGGTCGGGGTAAGGAGGAGAGCTTTGAGTGGCAGGACCTCGTGACATACGTCCTTCCCTTTCTCATAAGGATTGTGGCTTCGTGTGCACAAGCAGAGGAGGCTGAGGCTACCCAGCTGTACGCGGGTGAGTAAAATGCTGGAAGATTCTGGTTTAGGTTGCGGACAGTAAATTAATTAGCGATTTAGAGTAGCATATATTTGGTTGACAGAACACTCCTTTTAAATGATTTTTTTCACATTTCATACACACTGGATTCCAAACTATATGTGGTTACAAAATAAAAATTAAAAAGGAAAAGATGGGAAGAAAGGAAAAACCATTGTCAGGAAAAAATTTAATGCAGGTTTAATGCATTTTAACGATTATTTTTGCAACTACTGACAGACATAAGGTGTTCATTTTTTTCAAAAATCTATTTCATCTTTTATGATTGAGTGAAATATGTGACTGCTATTGCAATAGCAGCCTTGGCAGGAGGGTTCTAAGAACCTGTAGCCAGCAAAATGCCCATTCCGTCATTTCTCTTATTGATATCTTGACTCATATTACACAGGCATTTAACTCAACATCCAATTTCTAGCACGGAGGAGCAGACAGAGGTCATCAGATGAACCGGGATTCAATCCATTAGGCAAAATTAACATATTAATAAGATGATCTGTTTTAGTTCAAATTCTGCCCTAGAATTCTCCTGAGGGCTTTCCTGATGGTTAACAAAACTCTAACCCACATTAACTCATTAGTAAAATACACCACCTTCTATATCAGACAAAATGTTAAATGCCAAGGCATCTGTCTCATTTTGATTTGCCTTCCAGGTTTGTGGGTATGAGAAAGGGGAAAGTCTGAATTAAAGAGACTGTCCACTTTGGAACATGGATGAACTAATTTTATTTGGGCAGAGAGGCCCGGGGATTCGTACACATCAGGTTTTGTCCCCGATCATCCCCAGGCAAGGAGATGAACTAAGTAACTAAAAGTCAGTTTAGGGAAGAGCTAGCTGAATCCTGTTTGGCACAAAACCCTCAGATGGAGCCAGAGCTGAATCAGCGTCTTTGGCTGATCATTGACGGGTCAGACTGCAGATGGGGTAAGAGCGAAATATAAAAGCATTCCAGACTTGAGCAAGCTGGCTGTCCAGACACACTGCCCTGGGGACCAGATGGCCTTGCACAGAGGTCAGTGGCGCAACGTCCCTGGAGAAGTTGGGCTGTGCTATGGCGTTTGCAAGCTCTACTACCAATACGCTGAAGAATGTGGTTAAAATAAGCTTTGTTTGTAATCGGCAAAGCGCTCTCATCGTGGTGGCTACTTCTGCCCAATCCATAGCTTATCTGACTCCGGAAGGGTCTTCTCTAGTCTCAGAGGAACTCGGGATGGAGACATGGCTCCAGGATTGTGTTATTTTCAGAAGTTCCTGCCTTTTATTCTTTGACGGAAGAAAGTACCTGAGACTTACCATTTTCTGAAAACACCTCAGGAATTAGGGAAGAAGTCTGCAGTTGCTGGCAAGTTTCATTAGAAGCTGGGTGGCAGGTGGGGCTAGTGGTTACCATAGCAGCCCTCTGCGTCCATCTATCCTATGGCACCATGCACACCAACGTTGCTCTTAAACCCGTCCTTCTTTGTATTCCCCCCCCACCACCACTGGAAATATAAGTTAGCAAGTTAAAAACTGGAGACCCCTTGAAGTAAAAACTGTAGCTAATCAGCTTGGATGTGCACAGAAATGCTGGCATGAGGGTGAAAACCAGAACTAATGTTTTATTGATGCAGTATCATTTAAAGCCACTTCCAATTGCTGGCCTTATAAACAAAGCTAGTTCTGACCTACAGAGAAACCAGGAAGGGAGCCCTTTCTAGGGGTAGTAAGAGCACAAATAATAAAAAAATCACTTAAACCCTTCCTATCAGTGAAAGCTACAACTCACAGCTGAAAAGCACCAGTACTTAGTACTTTTAATAAACGTATGTCCTTATTCACTACCAGCTGCTTTTAAAACAGTGATATATATATATATATATATATATATATACACACACACATATATGTATTGTTAACAAAAGCATCTTTAGAAACAAGAATAACCTACCACATACTTTACTTCTTTCAAACCACAAATGATATTTAGTTTATATGAACTCTTACCTTCCTAGTCTGAAACAACCCTCATTTGAGAACAATGCAGACCATTTAACTAATTTATGACTTCATTGCTCCTCCTAAGTATTCTGCGGTTTTTAAAAGTAAGAGTCATGAAGATTAGATAGAAATATGGATAAATAGTTACCACAGTGAAAAAATCCAGATGCAAAACTGTATGTATGGGATGTGGAGCAACTGAAACCTTCACATGTCGCTGGTCGCAGCTTAAACCTGAAATTTGGAACACGGTTTGACCTCGTCTACTAAAGCTTAATGCACATCTACTGAATGACCTAGAAATCCCACTCCGGGCGGGTATCCAGGGCAATGAGTGCCTGTCCCCTAGAAGTCATGCATGGGAACGTACGTGGCTTCTTATCTACAGAGCCCAAAACTGGAGACAACCAAAGTGCCCATCAGTAGTTGAATACGGAACTAACTAGTGGTATGTCCATGCACATTTTTACAAAGGAACACTACTTGGAAGTAGAATAAGGATGGGTTACTGCTGCACTCAACGTTGTAGACGCATCTCACATAAGTAACATTCAGCAAAGGAAGCCAGATGTAAACCAGTGGGCGGAGGAACAGTCCACTTCTCGCTCTGTCAGGGGGTGACGTGCCAGGTTGCATATGTAAAATCCACTGAACTCTACAGAATATGTGCACTTCAGCCTTGTTAGCCCTCAATGAAACAGTAAGAAGATGGTACGCTCACTAGGATCGCAACTCTGCACAGGGACAGAGAGATCTGGGGTTGAATATTTGTTAAATGAGAAGCACTCAAATGCATGCTTACTTTGGTACTGCCCCGTCCGCCATGATGTTAGAATAGCGACCGTTCCTATGGTTGGCCTTGGCTCCTACAAGAGGCTCAAGCTTCATTTATTAATATAAAGACATGAGTAGGAAAGAAAATTACAAGCAAGATGTTTGAGCGACCCTGAGGTTGAGATGGAAATACATTCTTCTAGCAGGTGAATATGATCACAGCAGTGTTTATGCCGCTATTGTTTGCATTTGTGTCTGAGATTTGTATCTAATCTCCTCCCATGTCTGCTGACTCTTTGAAAGCAGAGTTGTATTTCTTGGGGATGCCTTCAGACTAGTGCCCTTAGTCCCTCCAACAAAAATAAAGAGAAGTAAGTTCTTGTGTTCAACCAATTCTCTGGATAAGTGAGTCAGAGAGAAGCTAGAGGGAGGTTCCGTGTTACTGATGTATGTAGGTGTAAGGAGGGGTGATGGATTTCCTTCGGGGACACATCAACCAAAGAAGCACACCATGCCTGAAAGGTTTTCAAAGAAGAAAAACAAAGCAACGACGTGAAATCAACTCAGCTGTAGGTTACCTGTGCATTATCCTTGCTGTTTCAAGGTCAGGGACCAACCATATTCTACCTGCCAAACAATAACAAGCGGTGTTACATCCGTGTGCCTCTAATCTAGGATCCTGTATCATCGCTTTTGAACGACCTTTTGTAAATTGTCAACTGTCAAATTAAAAACCTATAAGAAGATGTGGGAATTCTGTAGCTTATTTGTCTTTTCCAGGAAATGTGTATTTCAGTCTCATATCAAGCAGATATGTCTCCTTTCCTTTTGGTCTGCGTCAGTCGGTAGATGACTGCAAGACGAAATACAACAGCAGGGTTCAGAACTCAGATCAGGTTGACCCCGAGTGTTTGGGAGATCCATGCCACCTGATCCAAAGGACCCACGTGCATCAAATAGAGGACAGGCTTGAAAGAAGAGTGAACTCTGAAGGTGTATTTGAAGGTCATGTTTTGGCTTTAGACAAGCCCGAGGTTCACAGGGGAGATTGTGAGTCAAGGTATATGGCCAAGGTCAGGCAGGGGATGCTCTGGATAGACGCAGGGAAACTCAAAAGGTATAAAACCCAATTGGGTGGGTGTGGTTTGGCAGGCAGAGTAAAGGCAGGATCCCATAGGGGTGGGTAATCCAGGTAGGTTGGGTGGGAGTAGTTTGCAGAATGCCATCAAAGCACTTCATCTGCAGTTTCTGTGATCTTTGCAGAAAAGGGATGAGTACTAATTATGGAGAGGGGAGTGCCCCCTACGTGTGAATGCCCTATGTGAACGGGTGGGCAAGTGCTAGAAGGCACATGCTATTCTGCAGAGAAAGCCAGCCATGCATTGCCACAAATACTTGTGGATGAGGCCTGCAACACAGGCAGAAGTCTTGACCCTCCCTGGAGTTCTTGACCTTCTCTGGAGCTTGGTCTTGTTAGGCTAGAGCCACTGGAAGAGGTGAACTAATCCAGGCATGGTTGTGAGAATTTGCAGGTGTGATCTGATCTGCAGCCTTTAAATTTCACCTATTAATAGTGGTACTACCAGTTCTACTAAGTCTCAAGGATCCATTGACTCTGATGCATTTTAGCATAACTTGTGTTGGAGGGGGCTGACTCAGAGTTCACCCCCTGGCATGAAGCAGTGAGCCACCAGGTATTTGGATGGGACTGACATCTTCCAAAATACCCTGACCAGGAATCATAGACTCACAGGTCCTGAAAGCAAAACCAAGCCAGAGAGATAAGCCAAGGCTCCATTTGTAGGTAAATGAAATGTGATTATCACAGTTTCAGAGACTGAGAAAATTAATATTCACAAGACATAAATGTCTTACTAACAATTTCATTCATGTTGTGTCAGGCTCAGAATAGAAATCCAGATCTCTTGATTTCTATCACCCTTTTAAAAAATTAAAACCCAGCTAAAAGATAAAGTTGCTGTATTCATAAATTAACTACCATGTACTTGAACATACATAACACATACACAAAACATGAGATCTACATAACATTTCAACCCACTAGTTGTAAACTACAGTAAAAAGTGCTGTTTCATTTTTCACTTATCATGCTTTTCTTTTTTTTCGCCAGCTTCACTAAGATTTAATTACATACAATATTCTGTAAGTTTAAGGTATACGCCCTGCTGATTTGCTACACAACTGCAAAATTATCATGCTTTTCTTAATAGGGTTCCTTTTCTCCTTTCATAATAATTCTCTTTGAATACACTGCCCTCCTCCCCTTTTTATGGGGTTTCTGCTATTTAAGATTTTAAAGAGCACTTCAGGATACCTTTGCAATTTAATAGTAAGGTTTGAAAATCATAAATTCTTATTACCCAAAGGTTTGTGACTTTACTGCCCCCCAGAAGATGATGGAGAGAGAGTGTGAAAGTACTGGGATGGGAGATCATCTCAGAATCCCTCAAACCACCTATGAAATGGACACCTGTCTTTCCAGCAATCACCTTCAAGTATACGTGCTCACAACTTGTGGCTCAAAGTTAAATGAATTAGATAGTGACTTGTAGCAAGTGGATATTGCTGGGTAACCAGCCACGCCAAAACTCAGTGCCCAAAAACATGAAGTACTTATTATGGTTCTAAGTCCTTTTGTCAGCGTGGGTGGCCTGGCGGGGGGTTGGCAGGTCCAGGATAACCTCCTCCGCTAAATGCCTTGAGGTTGGCCGGCTCCTGGCTGGCTAACAGTGGCTCTCGCTATCCACAGGAGAGCCCGGGCTTACGCACGAGTGGCAACGACCGGGATCTTAGACTAGTGCAAGGCCTTAGAGCTGGCACATCATCATTTTTGCTGTATTCTCTTGGCTACAGCAAGTCACATGGGCAGCTCAAATTCAAAGGAAGTGAAAACAGACCTAAACTCTTGATAAGAGAAGCGTCAAAGCTGTACTGGACAGGGCACGGATGCAGAGAAGAAGCAGATGGGGCCATTTTTGCAATCTACCAACACTTCTTCCCTTGAGAGTGGCTTTTAACTACTTTATTTATTAGCTCACTCACCTTTTGAAGGGATATGTACTGAGCACCTACTTTTGCAGAGCACTGTGCCGGGTGCTAGAGACCCAGATACAAAGAACACAGGACAGTCTTACCCTCAGGGACACGTCGATATATAGATATGTTAAACTGTAAATAATAATTTTTTGGGGAAATGAAGAAACCATTTACATTTTTTAAAGGTAGCTTTAAAACTATGCTTTTTAAAATCATTTTCTGACCGTTTCAATGTGGGAGACATTTTTGGAAAAACTCAGGTTTCAAGTCTGACATAGTGGGGTTCATACTCCAAATCTACCACTTCTTCCTGGCTGTGTGACTTGGGCCACTTACTCAACCTCTCTGAACTCTGGTTTCCTTATCTGAAGAGGGGAGACAATAATTCCTGCCTCATGCTAATGTCAATATTAAATGTAATAATCTCCAGCTCAAAGCCCGGCTCACTTACAGGTAACATCCAGTAAACCATAACCACAATAAATGCACCTTCTCCACTTCTCCCGTCTGCTTGGAAAATGTATTTTTAATAAGACTGTACATGAAGAGAGAAAAGTTAAAAGCGTGCAGCTGACAAAAACTAAAAATGTCCTTTCGTTGAAAAGCCCATCCTTCTCAATGAGAAAATTATATTAGGAAAAGGCAAACAATATTTAAATTGTGGGACTGACATTTGCTTCCTGGTGTTTTCTTCAGGGAGCGGCAGGGTCACCAAGACCCAGAATGGGACACCCTGCTCTCATCTCTGAGCTGCATGGCGGCGTTATTTATTTTGGCAGAACTGCCACGACGCTCAAATGACAGGCACAGAGGAGCATAATAAATACAGATTTGGTTAACTCTATCCAGCAGGGCAGGGTATCAGGGGGTTGAAAAGAGGCCAAATGCATTTCCCCAGTGAGAAATGAAACAAGAGCGTGGGCACGGCCAGCAATGCGATGAATTTTATCCTTTGTATAAAATATACAAGCTTTAGCCTCTGCACTCTTGGCTCAAGAAAGAGCTAGAGAAGAATGCTCGCGGGTTTGTATTAGCCTTATAAATCACTGAATTTCTTACACAGTACACTGAATCTATTTGACTCTCAAATAATATTTGCAAATCGCATAATAGCCATTATCAAAAAGGAAAAACACTACTGTTCGATACTAAAAATGCCATATTCTCATAGATCTGAAAGAAATCTCTTTTTTTCCTCCCATCGCCTAAAAACATGCACTTAAGGGAAAAATACGTAGCTCTTCATTGGTTCAATAAGCTGCGCTAAAAAAAAAAAAATAATAAGCTGCACTACTCTTGAAACAATTTATCACATTATCATGATTAATATTTATACTTAACCATTATTGTGTCCATAGTATGCGGTAATTTTTATAATAAGGGTGGTAAATTTTTAACCATCATTTTGTATTTATTATGTAATATTTAATTTTTGAGTAATATAATATACATGCTACTTTGGTAAACCTCTCATATTTTTTATTTCTCTGGATCCTTCTATTTGAAAAAAAAGTATCTCACAAAAAAATGAAAAGCAAATGTGCAATTACAGAGAAAAGGTTCTTAGCTCTTTAGGAAATCATTACACATATGGGTGTTTTGGTAACGAAATGAAGCAGAAGGAGAATTATTTAGAAAGCAGGTTTTGTCTTAGATATTTTGCTAAATTGTGTAGTTTTGGTTGTCATGACAATAAGCACCATGGTTTAAATGTCTATGCAGAAATAGAAGTCACTCGTACCATATTCATAAGAATCAAAGAAATATCATTATTTTTTTTGATATTTTTGGCATTTTATTAAAAATGGAAAAAGTTATTTTAGTTATAAGCACTCTGGTGCTTCCTCCCCTCCCCCCCTCCTGAGGCAGACCCCATAGGTGTCAGGGAAAGGCAAGCCCCCTGGGAAATATCATTATTTAATGGGAAAAAGTTCCCCAATTTGGATGAAGGAGGGAAAAACATGGTGTGCAAAATTTATTTTTCTGACAAACTGCTTGTTATTTCATCTCTGAAATAAAAATAAAGACAACATATTTAGAACTAAACAAATGAAGGAAGTGCTACATATAAATCACCTGGAATGCACTAAGAGGTGCTCAGGAGATACTTTATAGGCTCAGGGTCAACATAATCATCAGAAAGTATGAAACAAACATTCCAGTCAGGAAGTCAGATAAAAAAAAAAGGAGAAAATTTCAAAGAAAGTCAAAATAGGGTATCCTAAAACTGCAGAGCTTAGTAAAAATAAATAACATAAACATAAGAAATGACAACAAGAAAAATAAATTGATTTTTGAAAATAAATAATTCTTACAGGCAAATTTCAGGCAAGACTTACCAATGATACTGGAGCAAAGGCATAAATAAAGAATGTCAGGAATGTAAAGTTGTCAAACTAGAATTATAAGAGATATTGATTGGAGGATTATAAATAAAACAAAACTGTGATTTAGTTGGTGAATACATTTAAAATCTTAAAGTGGACAACTGTCTAGAATATATATGACTTTAAAAAGAAAGAAAATAATCTGATTAGACCTATAAATTTTAGAATAGTATTCATAGGTGAATTCTCCCTTCACCTCTCCAAAAATTTTTAGGGAGAATTCCACCAGACATTCAAGGCATATATCATCTTCATTTAACACAAACCATTTTAGAAAAGAAGAAAAACAGAATTGCTCTCAGCTTACTCTTTAACATAGACGTAATAGCAAAAAAGATTATATAACAAATAAATAAAATCTTATCTCACTAATGAAAATAAATGCAAACATCCATAATAATGACTAGAAAATTGAATTCAGTTCATCATGACCAAATAGGGTTTACACCAAAAATGAAGAATTATTCGACATCAAAAAACATACATCAATAAAATTTGCCACATAAGCTAAGAAAAGGAGAAATAATCTTAATAGATAAAAGAAAAACATTCAATGAAACAGCATCCATCTATGGTTGAAAACATTTAGCAAAGATTATCTACTGGAACTCTACATAAACAGATTACTTACTGACAAATATTTAGAGGTATTACATTAATTGGGAAACAAGACAAGAATATCTACTATCACCACAAATTTTCAACATTGTATTGGCAGTGCTAGCCAATGCAATAAAATAAGAAGAAATAGAAGACATAAATGACAAGGAAGACAAAAAAGATAATTATGATGATTTACATTATGATATTCCACAGGAAAATTATTAGAACTAATAAGAAAAGTCAGCAGGGTTTCCTGATATAAGATCAACATATGAAACTCAAGATTAAGTATCCCAATAAACAAATTAAAATATAATAGAAAAATAGCACTCAACATAGCAAGAGAAAGTACAAAGTACTTAGAAAATAATCAAATAGAAGTGTGCAAGAAATTGATAGAAAAAACACAAACATATTTAAGAAATAAAAGAATGTATGCAGAAAGAAATATAGATCATATTTACGGAAGCAAAGAATCAACAGTCTAAAAAGGCCAATTCTCCCCAAATTAATCTCTAAATGTAGTTCTCATCAAAATCCCAAATGAATTTCTTTTATGGACTAAGTCAAAATGACTATAAAATTCATATGCAAAAATAAAGATCCAGAGATAACCAAAACAAATAAGAAAAGTAAGAACTTATTATGAGAACTTATTAAAACAATATATTATTGATACAGTTTTAGTCAAATAGATTAAACATCAGGAGGAGGTGAAAAAGCATTTCTAATAAATGGGATAGGGATAGTTGAATATCCCTCTAAAATATAACATTATATCAATTTCTCATATAAACAAAAATAAATTCCCGATGTATTGAAAATCTAAAGGTTTAGGAAAAAATGTAAGATGACCTTGGAATAGGAAAAGAATGTCTATGGTAAGTCCCTAAAGTCAGGTCATTGTATATAACTGAACAAATATCACCATACACATATGAGCACGTCACCACCGGGCAGTGTAGTAGACTCTACATTGCCATGCACAACCTCACTTGTAATCAGGGAAATGTAAAAAAATATTCTCTCCACAATTCTGCTACTAAATATATACCCCAGGGAAAATTCTAAACATATATCGCAGGATATGACACTGTAATTGAAATGAAAACAGACATAAGTGTCCATCTAAAAGGAAATAGATGAGGATATTGTGGTTTCTCTTCAGGGGAATTAGTGCAGCAGTTACAAAGAATTAATTAGCTCATTACCTATCAATATAGTTAAATCTCAAAAACTATGTGGAGTTAAAAAGGGAAGTACAGCGTAAAATGTACTCTATGATAGCATTTCTTTAATTCTTTAATGACTCACAGTGTCATATACTTGTTATGAAACACCAATATCTAGATTAATTTTTAAAACTGTGGAAAGTTTACACAGAATTGATGATATTGTTGTCTCTGGGCAGGAAGGAGAGGAATCGACTTACGTAGATAAACAAAAGTAACTTCAGCTTTTAGCTGCAATTTTCTATTTCTTTTCCGTTAAAAAAAATCGGAAGCAAAAGTGACAAACGTTAAACGTGTTAGATAATAGGTAAGACTTGCCTATAACCCTTTGCACTCTTCTTGATTATTAAATCTTTCACCCCCCCAATACAGTTAATGAAGAAAGATATCACACAATAAATGGAAAAAAATTGAATGTCTATTTTCATTTTCTCACAAATGCACAGCAGCTGTTTTAGTATTTCTATAAGGCATTTGGGAATTAATGATATAAATTCATTTATTACGAATTAAGTACTTTACATTATAATTAATAAGGCAATGTAGAAAATATTTTACCAACTCAATTACATATGGACTGTTGGTATAAATTTTTAGATTATCTTTCCTTTCGACTTGTAATATCCATCAAAGAACTTAAATCTTTATAATCATTTTAGTAAAGTGCTAAGGGGGAAAGTTGAAACTAATAAGTAAATATTTGGGTTTTAATCAGATTTATTTACACATTCAGTCCCTCCTTCAGGTTTCACTTTGGACTTTCGTGTCTGAAATGAGGACAGATAATCTCCATGACCTTTTTCGAACTTTTAATAACAGTTTATAAAATATATATCGAATGAGAGACAGAGAATGAGATTTTACTTAGGATTCTCAAGTGATGTTAAATATATCGTATGCTCAGATGTTTTCTTTGGGAAATTAATTTCCAATTTTCTTATCAAAATAACAGTGAAAAAAACATTTAATTTCTAGACATTTTCTCCACACTTCACTTTCTTATCACCGGGTTTACCATTTAGATAGTTTCTTAACCTATTGCAGCCCCTAAAATCCTGGGGAGCATTACAAACTCTCCCTCACTGAGACTCCTTGAGCGGACTGGGAGAGTGGTGTGTGGGTTGGCAAAAGTATTTAATTTTGACATCCCTCTGCTTTGCAGCGGTCACAGAGCCCCACTGAGCCCCGCCCTGAACTAATGAGAATTCATACAGACCAGCCAGTCAATGATGCGGAGAGTCGCAGGGAGCAAAAAATACCTAAATCTGGAGTTAGGTGACAACTACACAAGTTCCATTACAGATCTGGCAGGGCGGGGTTGGGGCTAGGGGCATGCAGACATCTGACAAATCGCGTGGCTTCTTTTCAATAAAATCTTTCCTCACCGTCTGACTCAGGAAGGAGGGAAACACTGCTCACCTTAACCCTTCCCGTTGGAGAGAATGACGGTGAGCCCTCAGCTAAGGCGAAGGTGACCATCTATGAGGAAGCAGGGCGGGATTCCGGTTGGGGGGGCTTAAGCGCTTAGGTCGTTTTGAGAATTTCAAGTCCCAATAATGGGCGATTTTCATCACCTGGGATGCGCCCAATGATTGCTACCATTGGAGGAGATTAATCCTCAAATTTTCAACTCAAAGAGTTAACCTGACGGACCTCATTTCCTTGCAAAAGATAAAACAAATTATACTTTTGTAAGAACCATTTATAACTATTTATGGCTACAATCTAGTCCTTTTAAAAAGTCATAGATGGCATCTGACTTTTTTTAAAAAGCCTTTTGGTTAAATAATTTAAGAAGAAAATAATCACACACACACACACACACATCCTTGATTTGAATTTCAGGCTTTTTCATCCTGGGAAATACGAGATGGTACAGAAATCATGACAAATCCCCCGGCACAAAAAGCAAAAACAACCTATACATGGAATTCGAAAACTGTCCTAAGATGCTAGGTAAAGTATTTATAGGTGATCTATGCAAACGGTGTAGGTATAAACCATAATCCAGGAGATATTGTTGATGGTTTGCCTGCAGTGCAGAGGACAATGTTCCACCTTCAGGCCCCTAGAGCTTCATAAACTAAGATACTGACTTCCTGTCTCTAATGGATGAGATCCTTGACAAATGCTCGCTTAGAGCTGCAAATCTAATCCGCTGAAAATAATCTTAAAAAGATTAACATTCTTACTGTCATGTTAGTGTAGTAAAAATTACGTTACTCGTCTATCAGGTGGTATCTCAGTGTAGGTTTTTAAAAATCACAGATTTCATCTAAAATTAAAAGGATAATTTTCTATTTAAGAAAAGGTCAACAACAAAATCATTACAAAAAAAAATAATTTGACTTAAAAATCCTCAAGAACTACCAGGGAACTATGAACCGCATTGGTGGTATTATTTCAGAATTTATGAACTTGTTTAATCAACAAATTGAGAAGTTAATACAGTCCAGGAACATTTATTTCTTTGAGGGGAGAGCCTATAAGTCCCCCAAATTATATGGAAAACTGTGTGTGAGTTTATGCCATTCATCAGATTCTCAAATTGGACTTCGACCTAAAAAAAGGTCCAAATACATTTTAACATTCCGTAAGTACATTAAGTGCTACCTGACTGCATCAATGAGAAACAAATGGAAATCATAAGAAACTTGGATATCATTTCAATGTAATATACAGCAAAACACTCTCTGTTTAAAATCCTTGGAAATTCAACAAACGTGCATACACACCGCTAACTATTCATAACTAGTAGTATACAAACTGAATTCTCAGTAGAACAAAACTAAGGAGAATTCCCAAATGAAAACTTAAGCCGTAAATCCCCTTAACCCGGCTAATTCACCTTACATTCATTTCAGAGCATCAAGGTAGAGATCAGCCTTCTCTGCCATTCAGGAAGGCAGTATTTAGACCAGATACAGACTACCCAACAGAGTAAACCAGCCTTCAGATTCTTCAAGGCTATCTTACATTTTCCCTATATGAAACATTTGTTGCCTCTAATTAAAAGCGAATAGCAAGTCTCACCTAAGAAGAAGTGTCATTTTTCTGAATATGAATATGAAATTGATTGTTCCGATCTTATTAGTGCAGATTCGCTACATGCATTTTGATGCACCTGATGCTGTCAGATGCTGGAGAGGACCGTGCTCGCCTGACACCCCGACAGGACCTTAAATTCACATCCTACTGCACATGCACTTTTGTCTCATTTCAGAGAGTGAGTTGTCAGTTGTGAGACATCAGGCCCTACTATTAAGATCTCCATCCTTTACGATGACTCAGCCAGACTGCTGTGGAACGCCCGCGCCACGTGGCAATAAGCTGATGGAAATCTTTCTGGACGCCTAGGACATTCCATACTGACTTACAAAATCATTTTCTTATAATTAAACCATGTGAATTTAGAAACAGGATAAGATGCCAAAAATATCCGATTTCAGGAATTAAATCACTGCATTGATATGTGAATTTTAAAACAAAACTACCCAGCAGTGTGCATGAGTAGCGGCATTCGTATTCTTAAAGAACAAATTATTTCCTTTATCTGCTACTCTCCAAACAACCGAGATTACCGAAGCAATGGAAAACGAAGAGACTGGACTGTATCTAGGGTTTCTACCATGGCCTCCTTCTGCATTTTTTCTCAGTCCTCATTTCTCCACAGTAAACGGCCATAAACTGGGAAGCCTTCTTTCCAGCCACGACCACGAAGATTTTACTGTAGCAAAACCACTCTGGTTGTGTCAGGCACTGTGCAGACAGCCTTGTGTGACCTCTTTTATCCTCAGATAGTCCTGGAAACCAACCAAAGTTCTTGCAATCAGGTGCCGTCCAAAGGAACAGGCTTGGACACAGGAGAACTCAGGATAAAAATGAGTTGAAATTAATCGTAGGGTTTGGTATCTGAAGACAGTTGGAGAACTCTCCCAAAGTTTCTATAATTCATTGAAGCAGAATGTAATTAATCATAAATTACTAACATGTTTATGTTTAGCTCAACTAAAATATCAAAAGAATGTAATATAGTATAAGCATATGTAAGACCCCGAAGGCTCAGTGACAAACAAAAAAAATCTCCATATGTATGCTTGAAACTCAGTTTATTTACTGTATTATATTTGCATGCCAAATTGTGCTCTCCAAAATGTGGATTTCAGATCATGCAGCCATCAATGAATAAATGAATGAATGAATAAATAAAGTATATCTCCAATACCCCTCTAGCGAGTTACCTCCTAAACTTCATCTATTTATAACCTTCAGTCTACTTATTGTTAGGGTGCTTCTATGATAAAAAGGGGATTGTTCCATAGGTTATATTTCTCGGGTGTCCCCGTATATATAAACCACTGCAGTCAGAACTCATGATGAAAATGAGTCAAAATAAACTGTAGGTTTCCGTGCCTGAAGACATTTGGAGACGTCTCCCGAAGTTTCCACAACCCCTCTGCCTGTCCAAGACTCTCTTAACTTACAGGTGCCTCTGCAATAGGCAAGTTTACACCAAAAATCTACTGAAGATCTCAATTCAGGAAAAATAATAATTTCAAATTTAACACTGATAATTCAATCCTGGGAATGTAAGTGCAGCAATTGTGAAACAGGTCCAATTTTAGGCGATGCAAAAATTATTTATCATTTGAACATTTTTAAGTTATTATTATTCGCTACACCTTAGCAAGAATCTCTATCTCATTTCACAATCACAAGGATGATAAACCTATTTGGAATCCAGGTAGAAGAAGCAGAATTTTTTAAAATGTGTAACATTATTTATATTGTACCTATTTTGCTATAATCCAGAAAATGAACCCAGCATTCTAAGAACAAACATGTCATCTGCTTAAATTTCACTTGTCTTCCCTTTATAACTTGTGAGAGTATATCTTATTTATATTTATTCTCTCTTGCAAATTTTACAAAAATTACATAGTGTGAAAAATATTTCCCATCAACATCAAGGGTGCCTGCCCATGTTAACCACAGGAATATAAATATATTTTAATATAATCTTTTCTAACACAATTATAAAATTTCCAAAAGAAATTGGGGAATTCATAAACAATAAAAGCCTATTCTAAGTTTATACAAATTTTGAGACTTCTCTGTGACTTAGGAAATGGGTCTGTAAATCTGCAAATCTTTAAGCTTTCTGTGAATTTCCGTGAATTAGAAATACTGCAAACATAACCTTTCTTTGCATTATTTTTGGATTTAAATTCAGGTTTGGGTGACCCATGGGAGAAATAGAAAAGAAAACATGGGAGTTATGACTCAAATGAGAAAACTGTCTTTTAGAAGTTAAACTTATGATACATTAATCCACCTCTAATTTTCCAATAATCCTTGTCCTTATTCATTTGCTTAGTAAAGAATCATAGACAAGACTCATATCATAAATTTGCACGATGACACAATATTCCCACTGAAAGGGAAGCAATGTGTTTTCCAAGGTTTATGTTTTCATTTTCTCTGTGTGCAGTCAAAGATCTTGACTCTGTGTAAGTTTTTTCATTTATATAATTTAAGGCTCTGTAAGATTTAAATGGCAAATGGAAATTTTCTATAAGTTTTTACGTGCAGCTGGATTTATTTGTTAATTTTTTCAATGTCAACTTCAGCAGAGCTGCCAATGATTTTATACAAGATTAATTTGTTAGTCTTAGCCTACTAGTACTGTTCTGTGAATAATCTTCATATTTAAAGGGAAATCACAAATTGAGAGTAAGAAATAATAAAATCCAGAATCCTCACCACATCCAATATCAGTGTATATCTGCTAAAACATAGGTAACGCTATAGCGACCCTCAAGTCACAGAGTATATGTTGAACATGATGATGAATGTGCAGTGGATTTTTTTTTAAATTTATTTATTTATTTTATTTATGGCTGTGTTGGGTCTTCGTTTCTGTGCGAGGGCTTTCTCTAGTTGTGGCAAGTGGGGACCACTCTTCATGGTGGTGCAGGGGCCTCTCATTATCGCGGCCTCTCTTGTTGCGGAGCACAGGCTCCAGACGCGCAGGCTCAGTAATTGTGGCTCACGGGCCTAGTCGCTCCGTGGCGTGTGGGATCTTCCCAGACCAGGGCTCGAACCTGTGTCCCCCGCATTGGCAGGCAGATTCTCAACCACTGCGCCACCAGGGAAGCCTCCTGCAGTGGATTTTTTATGTGCATATTTTAATGAGAATTTAGTATGCCTTTGTCCTTGAAATCTTCTGAGATATCTGGATTTATTTAAGAACTTTCTCATTAATACATATTAGTCCTAATGTTTTCCAAGTAACCTCTAAAAGGAGCCGTTTTCAGGAATTTGGTGAAGTCTGTATGGACAACAAAGAAATCCTCAAGAGGTTTCATTCAAAGACCAGCATACGTGTAAAGACTTCTGGATGCAATTTTGCTCCCAATGGCCTGCCCTGCCCAAGGTCATTATTGGAGACAAGAATATTAACAAAGTTTTCCACCGACACGATGCCAAGAAGATCTATCATTTTTAGATGATCAAACAGCCCTGAAACACTACTCCTTAAAGATGACTAAGGCCAGGAGTCAAAATGGTTACCATAGAGATGCTTCATCAAATAATCCACAAAACAAGTGAAGAAAACAGGAGGAATTACCGAGCTGAAACACATGATCAAATTGTTTCTAGAGAGACATGGGCTTCTCAACGGACTGAAGTGCTTCTTCCGAGATTTATACATTTTTTATGCTTCTTGGTGATTAAAAGGCCATAGATGCCTTCAGTCCAGAGAGAATGCATTTGCGTCTCTATGCACGAGAGATGATTTGATTAATTTATCCAGGGGTGTGCGTATGGGCAGAGGGGGCTTAAATCCCTTAAAATTAGTCAATCAAATCCTTGAAGTAAAATCATCGTGCTAAAATGAAATGTTTTAATGATAGTTTAACCTATGGGTGACACTGGATTATGAAGCATCTTTAAGAGTGAGCCTAGTTAAGTCGCTATTATGGGAATCACCGTAATCACCAGCGTCCATCACACCTACCTGCTGGGCTCCTCTTGACTGTGAAGGTAACAATTCACCGTATTCACCAAAAAGCTGAACAGACGACTGTACAGGGACTTGGCCAGGAGGTCCCGGTAAAATTCAGCCATCTCTATGGTGTGTCGCCGTGTGATCATCTCTCCTGGGAGAGCAGGAAGGGGAGGAGGCATAAGCACAAGACTTTCCCTTGTTCAGAAGCCACCAAGCTGTGTCCTCCTATTTATCCCTCCACATCCACGTATATCAGAAGATGTTAAAAATATTATGACTCTAATAAACAAAGTCTCTGCCGGTGATTACGAAAACACATTTCTCTAAAGTGAGTGCCATGCACACTTCAATCTTATTTGCTGCAAATGTTGACCACAGCTTTTGACCTCCAGGCAGGCTGCATCATCTCCTTTCAGTGAGGGAACCGACTCTTTGCAGGGCCCTCTTAACAAGCTTTCTGATAACGGCTCACTGCATTGGATACGGAGTCTTCCTCAAGGCCTCTGGAAAATTAGTTATATTTTCAATATTTTCAAAGAAGTGATCCTGCTAACCAAAGTGGGGGTCAGGAGGTTGGGAGCAAGATTGGGCCTTAAGGTAGAAATTTCTATGTTATTCTCAAAGAGCTGGTGATTGAAATCTTGAGTGATAACCTTTCGAGTGGAGAATAGACTAGAGAAGATACCAAGAAAAAAATAAGTAAAGATGATTTGGGATTGAGGCTAGGCCAGCACTTATGCTGGAGAGTTGAGAGGGAGTGAGAATCTAGTTCACATTCTATGGCTTCGGCCAACCTGCATACCACTGCAACTCACCCAACCTGGGTACCACTGCAACTCAACCCACAGGGAGGCCGGTAATAGGATGCTGACCATGGGAAATGAGGGCTTAGTGAGCTGTCAATCAACAGAGGTACAGGTAAAGGAGAACCACCTCTGAGGCAAGCTGAGCTCAAACAAACAAACAAAAAAGCACCAGCAGGTCATAAAGAGTCAAGCAGCCATGAGTTCAATGCCGCTGAGACGGAACCACACGAAGTGGCGGTGAAAGCAGGTGTCACTTGTGATGTTATAGGATGGAGGTCTCTAGAGCCAACGTGATGGTGGGGTTCTCACCCACATGGCTGGGGAGTAAGGAGGGAGGCCTGGATATATTAAATTAAAGATATTAATGGGGAGTTCAGTGTTTCTTTAAAAAGTCATGAGGTGGGTGGGACAGGGTGGGTTGGGAGTTTGGGGTTAGCAGATGCAAATTATTACATATAGGATGGATAAACAAGGTCCTACTGTAGCACACAGGGAACTATATTCAATATCCTGAGATAAACCATAATGGAAAAGAATATGAAAAAGAGTATATATATAGGTATAACTGAATCACTTTGCTGTACAGCAGAAATTAACACAACAGTGTAAAACAACTCTACTTCAATAAAAAAAAGCCGTGAGGAAGAATAATGCCTTTGGAGAACTTCAAGAAAGTGTATTTCTTGATGCAAGGTCACTGGTGGGAAAATGGCTGAGGATGTAGCATAAAAGTGAGGTATGGCCCCAATAATAAAGGGCCTCTCAGGACCTCCAAAAGGGATGACATTTACCCTAAAGGAGTTGGAGTATCCTTTAAAGGCTGTTATCCATGGATGAAAATCATATTTGCATTTCAGAAAGCTTACTCCTGAAGCAGTGCGGAAGGAAGGTAAAGTGAGATAAGGCCAGGTGAAAGACTAATCAGATTCTCTTGCCATCATCTAAGTAAAGAAAGATAGTTTAAGGGCGTGGTGATGAAAATGAAGGGAGGAGAGTGAGAATGAGAAGTATTTATGGGGTAGAACTGGCTTGTGGCTGATCTACTCAGGGCAGAAGGAGGAGGGCGAAGTATCAGGAAGGACTTCTGGGCAACTCAGTGGATAATGGGGACATCCATAAAGTTTGGGAACATGGAAAGGGAACCCTAGGGATGAGGGAGAATTTACAAGCCACATACCAAAGTATCTGCAAGTAGGGCCAATGGGAACAGAAGGTAAGAATAGCAGTGATTTTGAGAAAAAAAATATCAGCTGGACGGTGGGTCCTCAAAATTACAGTAAAGAGGCAGCTTTGTAAGGCAATGATTTATAGTGGATTAAGTGAACAGCGTTTAGGAAAGGCACTCTCTTGCCACTGAGTGGAGATCTTACAGCACAGAGATTCATCTCGGGAGTCAGATGGCATTAGAGTCTAATTCCAAGCATGCCATTTACTGGCGATTTGATGTCCAAAGTTATCTAGCCTCTTTGAATCTTAGTTTTCTTATTCATTAAAATGGAAATAGTTAAGCCCACCCCTTAGCAACTTGTAAGAACTAAAAATTCCAACATTTATAGCACCTGCCACAATTCCCTTCAGTTCATAAGTGCCCAATAAATGGCAGCTCTTATCCTGACTGATGAGGAAGAGGGAAAAGGATGCTCTTCACAGAAGAGGGCAGCCTGGCACCACATACACAAACGCATCCAATGTTCTAATTGAATAAATCCTCTTGGACTGATGACTTTATTTGTCTCAAATGAGTCACTAGCTAAAAAAGGTGACCAGCTCATCAGAATGGCCTCTCAACACTGTAAAGACTTTCACAGAGGTGAAAGGCAAAGTACAGAAAAACTTACCCTTAAAGTATTGGATATCAGTTGTTAAAGCAGATGCCAATTCATCCGTTGATACTTGCAACATTCCAGCCACTAAACGAAAGCATAAAGTTAATACATATTTTTGACAGCGAGAACATGGTATTTTATAATTGAGGAGTTTGTGTAGACCCATTAGAAAATGTGTGTATTAAAGAAACGAAACTACCACTGCAATTGGCAAATTCAGCTAGAGAAACAGCTTAGAGGAATCAAAACGTTAATGAGTTCTCAGGGCTCCTGCATTAAATCACTGCAGTATTCTTTCCCTCCTGCCCTCACAAATGGCCCTGAATGCTTTTTCCCAATTCCTGGTTAAATTACTTTGATATGAGGCGAAGACAATGCTGGTCACGACCACCTGTGGTTTTAAGGCGTTTTGAAAAAATCTGGGAGTGACTGACAAGGCAATTTCAAGGGAGAGAGAGGCTTGTGACAAGGTCTTTAAAGGGAAGTAACTGTGTTCTGTTTAAATGTTCAGCTAATAACATGCCCCCCAAATATATGGGATGGCAGGGGGAGGGGCGGAGAATACTTAGAACGATATAAATAAACCCAATTATGTGCCGAAGCATCACCACTGTTACTGTGACATAAACGTACATCTTATTCATTCACATAACCAGGAAGAAGAAAGAGGATACAGTTCTTTTTTTCCCCTCCGCCACCCTCACTGAATCCCACTCCAGCATAAAAGGGTTGATTCCACCTGACTTTTCTGTACTGTGTCTCCATCCACTGGCCAGTCTGCAAAGCTGCACATCAGTGAGGTTACTGTTAGGTCTGTCCCACTGACCTTGTTCCAGAAGCTGGAGGTCAGACACAAAGGCGGAGTCGGCCTCGGTCAGAGCAGTGAACCGAATGTCTCCAAGGTGTAACGTGGCCGCTAGAATCACGCACACGTTCTCCACCTCCTACGCGGTTGAGAAATAGAGGAGATGAGCGGTGCTGCCCAGAAGAAAGATTCAGAGACCCATCCTCTGAAAACCCTCCAAGTGGGTGTAAAAAATGACGTGCATGCTATGGGGGCTGCGATTGTTCAGACCCAGAACGTCCCGTCAGAGAACTGCCAACCTCTCGCTCAAAATCAAGATTGGGAAACTCAGTGTTCCTTCTCGCAGCCAACTTTTCTGTTCCTTGAACGAGAGAGAGTGAGGAGGTGACGTTCTGATATAAATGAGTGGTTTCAGGATGAAGCATGAATGGCTGTGTAACCTGGTCTGACTGGCTGGACATCACCTATAGGGTCTGACTTCACACGTGTCCCCCCAGGGCTGGCAGAACTGCTACCGGCGGCTAAGCCGACGTCAGGGTCACGCGGCTGCTTCCTCAGGGAGCATCAGAGCCCATCTCTTATGCAAACAGTTCTCTCTGTTTTGAAATAAACTGCTATTAGGCGTACAGAATTTTTCATTTCTGCTGGAAAATTAATGGAGGTGTGATGAAAACGTCCATGACTTAAATAAACAAAATGCTAATTTTTGAAGGTATTTTAAGGGAAACTCAGAAAAAAAATGGACGTTAGCAGGGAGGATGAGAGTCTCAGCTGAGAGGATACCCGAGAACCTGGGGGCGCTGCGTGAAGAAAGAAATGAGACCTCAGATTCGGGTTTGGACAGTCATTTGGGGGTAAGAAGAAAAAGTCAAGGAAAAGCTGTAAGTTAAAAGGTGCTTCCCCGGAGTCACAAATATTTAGTGCTCTGCTATCAATAGTAAAAGTGGTTAAGCCTCATTTAGGGCAAGTGACATAACCTTTTAAATTCCCAGTTTCTCCACTTGTAATTTGGGAAGAAAAAGCTCCTGCCTGTGGAAGTTTTTCTAAGAACAATTCTCATTTGCTTTATAAATACACAGTTGACACAATATGGTCATTGGGACGTCTATGGATTTCCTCCAGAACTTTTAGTTTTCAGGACAAGGTACAGTTTTATTACCTTACAATGAGAGCATTGAAAAGGATAATCTGTAATTTTCAGATATAATACTCTATGTTTGTGGCATGACTTAGAAATGTTTTTGGTAACCTCCATATCACAAACTAGTGTCTCTAATTGCATTTACTTGTGCTTGTCTGAATAACATTTTCCGGGCATCTTAAGCTACTTGACACCTCCCGCTCCCCCTTTCTTTTTAATAAATCCAGTAACTCCTCATTAAATGTCCCAGTGCCCTAGGAGAGAGGTACTTCTGGATGCAGACAGCAAGACTTCGCTGTGTCCTCAAGGATCATCCAGTTCAGTGAAGTAGGCAGAGCTATGAAAAGCAGCCCGAACACGGATTACAGAGTGGTGATGCCGCGACAGAGGTAGGTAGAGATAAGCTGCTCTGTGAGCAGGGGCAGGGGCTGCTTTTCTGTGTCCGTGATGGAAGACAGGGTGGAGGCAGTTTTATGGTCCGATCTCCCAGGACCACAGCCATAAGCTTTGATTCAAGGGTCTTGCCAGCCCAGAAATACCTTCCTCCCAATCTTATGGGACATGATCTTTTCCTCCTGTGTGGACTAAATTGTCACCGTCCCAGTCACCCCAAAGGATCAAGATGAAGTGATTACCTTCACATCGTTTGCTTAACTGCACATATTTCTTTCACCAAAAAACTTAAATTCCCTACTCGTTGCCTTAGGTGGAAGGTATATTTTGCTTGCCCTGCCTCTGAGGATCAATCATGGATTTTAAAGCCCTGTTTCCAAGCAACTGACATTTTGGTGGAATGGTTCCTTACCCACGTCTCTATCCCAGTTTCCCATAAGGAAGCAGAGATTTCAGACACTTAGGAAGGGAAAAACAATAACAAAAGAGTACAACAGTAGCAAGTGCAAAGACAGAAAAGTACAAACGGGTAGGAGTTAGGGAAAGACAGTAATACAGAGATTGGATGAGCAGAGCCACAAAGAACAAAGTACCGTATGACTGCACGTTCCTAGAATTCCAGTCTCTGAATGGGTGAGGCTGGGGTGAAGGCCCCGAGCTAATTCATTTAGGGTGAGTCCCCACCTCCTTACCCTTGCCTTTTCGCCACCTTCGCACCCCTTCCACCCACTCCCTGCCCCATGAGCCATGTGGACAAGGGAAAAGACAAAGACCCAAATCAATCAACTTACTGGTTTAAGGGAAAAAAAACACATATTCAAATCTGTGACCAAAACTGGGCTCCTGAACTACGGGCATACCAAAGTTACCCCTATGCGATCTTACATTGATCGCTAATGAGGAACTGGCTGTAATTCAAATTGATGATGCCACATTGAATGAGGGGACACAGAGAGGATGTGTAGAGGAAAGAGACTGGTGGGAATTTGAGAGGTCTCAGGCTCAGGTCATTTCCTGTCTCTTATTCTCTAGACCTGCGCCATTCAATTCAGGAACCACGAACCACACAAGACTGTTTCAATTTAAAGTAATCAAAATAAATAAATAAATAAAAATAAAGTAATCAGAACTAAGAAAAATTAAAACTCCATTTCCCCGGTCCCACGTGGCCAGTGGCTGCCATATTGTACGGCGCAGACCTAGGGCATTTCCAGAATCATAGACATTTCCACCTCACAGCAGTGGGTTTAAACCCGTTAAATAGTACTTCTCAGCTTTGTAATGCTGGCAGGTATTTGGTAATTCTTTAAGAATGAAAAAACTAAATCATGTTGTTGAAGAAGATAGTTTAATAAGGTGATTAGATTACTTGTCAAAGTGATTCTTGGCAGTAAACAGTTCCCTCGATCTGCCAGTCTTCTCTTGAGTCAAAGCAAAGTTCTTTGATGTGTTTTGCTCACATGGTTCCAACGGGCAAAGATCTCCACCACCTCCTTGAAGACGGCAGCCCATCCTCTGCCTGTCTCCAGGGCACCTGTGCCCTGAGCGTACTCTTGTTTATGTCTATCCCCCACTAGCATGCAAACTCCAGGAGCACAGAAGTGTTTTGAATGAATGACTTTTATAAATTAGTAGAGGGTTGATTTTCTCGGTGGAATATTTATGGCATGACTCACCAAGTTACTGAAGCCAATTACATTCAGGGCTTGTTTCCAAACAGCGAATTTCTCCCTGTTCAGAGAATGCTCTGCTGTTGATACTTCTTCTCGAAGGGTCTTGCTCAAATACCTGTGAGGAGGAAAAGCACATAGCTTTATGGCTGGGTGCGTGGTCAAACCCCAGTGGTTAAAAGTCACTTCAGCCACATCTGGTCTCCAGGATAATGGAAATCACCTGGACATTGTGTCCCCATGTGTTTATAAGGCTTTGGTCCATAATAGCACATGATGTTTCCGGAAGGAAGAAAAGTTCTTGCTGTACCAGAACGTATTCACACTGTTTTACTTAGTTCTCACTTGAGCTGCACCCTTTCCCGGAGAAGGTCACAAGTGTTTTGTGTATTTCATAGAGAAATTTGGCAGGTTCTGT
Organism: Balaenoptera physalus; assembly: GCF_965194825.1. Classification (NCBI taxonomy): domain Eukaryota; kingdom Metazoa; phylum Chordata; class Mammalia; order Artiodactyla; family Balaenopteridae; genus Balaenoptera; species Balaenoptera physalus. Next base: position 3,588,551 of record NC_138899.1, read on the forward strand.
TGTATGCTTTGTAATTAATATTTGTAGTAAGGATTTTAAATTTAGAGCAATTTATTATTTATTTTTGTCAATATCTTTTAATTACGAAATGGTTGATTAATGCATTGATTTATTCCTTTCATTCAACAAACGCAAAGGAATCACCTACCAAATACACAATACTAGCAGCTGAGGATAGAAGGATCAAGAACTCATCCGTGGAGGCTCAAGAGCAAAGATAGTGTATCCATGGGCAGAGACAAGAGAAGACACAGCTGTGACGCATTATGGAAGCAGAATAACAGAGATGAACTTGGCCTGATTTTGAGAGTGTAGGAAGGGTTCAAGGAGGAAAGCTAAGGGCGGGGAGGAGGCTTCGGTTCCAAGAGTTGACACCTGAGTAAGGTTTTTCCCAAGCAAATCCAAGACCCAAGGGTGTCCCTGGAATAATTAGCAACACCTACAAAGGCACAGAAGCTGGAGCACGCGTGATGTAAGTGGGGAACTCGCGTAGGTCAGCCAAATCCGAGCCTCTAGTGAGAGGAGCCGTGGGTGATGAGGTCGGACAAGTAGCCAGAGTTGTGTGTATCTTGCAGAAGAGTTTCCATGATGTCTTGGAAGGAATGGGCTGTCCCGAAGTTCTTGAAACAAAGAACAGGTATGAGCAGATTGGAGTTTCGGAAAGAATATTCTCGTAGCCCAGTGAGATTCCCTGGAAAGAGATGAGGCAACTAAAGAAGCCAGTGGACCCAGTGAGAGACCAGCAGGGAAGAGAGGCAGAGGAGATGGAGAGGCAGATGGCCGGGAGGAGGGGGCCTGGCTGGTCACAGGGGAGGAGAAAAGAGAGGCGTCAATAACGCTTTGCAAGATTCCGTCTGGGGAAGCGGGGTGTATCCAGGGGGGTGTCATTCATCCAGAGAGGCGTCCCAAGAGGAGGAGTGAGTTTTTGGGAGAGAAACGTTGTATTTTATCATAGTCGTGTTCACTTCGAACAACTTGCTAAAGTTCAAGTGGTGTTCCAAGAAATAATTGGCTATAAGGATCTGAAATTCAGAAAAGACTAGAAAATAAGGTCTGGAAGTCATCAACATGCAGATGACTAAACCATGGAAGTGGATGAGCTCCGTAGAAAGGAGACGCTAACATTTTAGGGATGAAGAAAGAATTAACAGTGAGGAGACCATAGGAGCGAGGTATAGGATGGTGTGGGCTAGACGCACACCCTGTTGGTGTGGACGTGGGGTCTGGGAGGACTTCTTTGTCCTTGACCTTGGCTGGGAGGGGTCTAAATGAAACAGCCCAGTGGAATAGGTGGGGAGTGGGAGAGACTTCAGGAGCTTATAAGCTGAGGCAGAAGCACATAAAGACTGGAAAAAACTTTAAAAGAAAGGGAGAAGGAAGTTGCAGAGGAAGGCAGAGGGTTTGGACCCGGAGCACAGTGGAGGGACACTGCCTTCTCCACATCTGGGTCAGGTGATCAATATGGTCCAATGGCCAGAAGCATCTCAGGGAGTGGAGGAACCACTGCTTGTGGCTTCGGTGTTTTAGGAGAGAAAGTAGTTGAGGTTTAGATGACGAGGCAAAGTGGCCTTGAGGAAGGTCATGAGAATCTAGGACACTGGCTGTGGAGAAGGGACATCATTGCCAAACAAGGGGACACAGGAGGTTTAGCTGATGCAGCCGAGGACGAGGGGGAGCTGAGGACCAGCTCCTGGGGGCTTTCTCTTTCCCCAGAGGATGAGGGAGCTGGGGTTTGGGGCCATGGAACGAAAGGTAAAGGTCAAGGGCAACCACATTAGCAAGGGGCTGGGTTATGATGGTCAGAGCCATCCTGCCTAAAATTCACAAAATTCTAGTGACTAAAAAGTCTTAATGATAAGCAGTTCTAATGACTCTTAATTTTTCTTGTTCTCACAGCAGTTTTCCATCCATCTTCCTGGTACCATCTTTTCTTTCCCACTTGTTGATCACAGCATAGGTTAGAATTCCATTCAGGGTGGCCACTTGACATCTTGCAAAGAATAATTAGCTGCTGGTGACATTACAAAGTCAAATATGCAAAACACCATGGTTCCTTTTCACATTCTTAAAAGTTAATCAATTAACAAGCTTCACCTATGGGGAACTCAAATATTTCTTTAAACCTCAGCATATGGTGGGAATTTCCAGCAGCTCTGACCTGCTCCGTGAAGCAGTGTGAATGTAACAGTAAAATTCTGGGCAGGAGCCATGTGAAGTTAATCTGGGCAATTCAGACGGGGCTATTAAGTCTGTAATGGCTCAGGAGAAACCCAATCAAAATAGGGGATTTTAGAGGACAGTTGGCCTGATGGCAGGAATGATGCTATAAGATTCACTGTATTTTCCTCTGTAATCAGAAAACTTGTTGGTATGAGGATGATCCAAAAAAATAGACCTCAAGGTCTCCTATGCAAATTTTACATTTCTCCCACTATTCAATAATGTGTAGGTTGATTTCACTAGAAATATAGGTCTTACTTATCAGCAAAACTGTATCTTAAAGTGGGAAAATGAGTACCAGAAAAAACTAAAAGTTTCCTTTCTGGAGATGAAAATTGCATGTTTTCCCTTTGAAATAAATCACCTAATAGTGAAACCACACACAGGACAAAGGAATCCTAGAAAAATATGCCTAGTAAAATATTACAACCAAGAATCTGAGACAGAGTTGAGTTCTATTTGACCCTTTCTGATGACATTTTAAACTTTTATCTTAGTAACTATAAAATGGAGTAAAAACAGATTAAAAGTGAAGTAAAAAAATTCTCCATTTCTAGTTCATGATGATTTTATGATAATTAAATAAGGTACTGTGTGTGATGTGCTTTCTATATTCAGGTTGCAATGTGCGTGCAGAATTAGAGTACTTCCTGGAAAAAATATATCTTGCATATGTGGGGAGCTTTAGTCAATGTGCTCTGTCATTAACGAATCTCTTAATCAGATAAATAACTAAGCCAAATGAAATAAGGAACATTTTGAGAAATTATAACACATGCTATTAACAATGTAGAATTGTTTAAACTATAAAATATGCTTGTCTGTTCTGAGATAAAAGTAGTAAATAGAAGAAAAAGATCATAGTTCTCACTTTTTGATTATTTTTTCCCATTGTGAATCACACGAAGGTTTACAATCACATTTGCATTTCCATGTTTTTAACACTTGAAAATTGGTAAGAATGACTGTGGGCCATGGTTTATAGATGTCCCTGTAGACTAGCCATGCTCCGCTGATGTTTTCCCCCTAACCTCAACAAAGTGGTCGAAACCCACCGAGGTGAATCTGTACAAGTGTTTCATCTGACAGTTTCCAACTATGTCACCTATTAATTAATGGTTCCACAATTCCCAGTATTCAAATCTTAGAACTCAATATTCAATGTCTTTTATATTATCTTTTATGTCTCAAAATCATATACTTATAGCTCAAACAATCTGTTTTTTTCTTTATCATCTCCTTTTAACTCATCTATAACTCAGAACAGTAACATTTGGCCACGTATAGATAATCTCTCAATGTCCAGAGCCAGAAACATCAGAGACTTAGCATTTGTGGAACCAAGAATCGTTGCTGTTTTGTTTTCAAAAGATTGACACATCAAGGGAATGCTCCAGATGTTGTTTCCACCATGGAGTAGAAGACTGTAACAAACAGGCTGTAGCGTGTTAAAAATCATAGATGGATTAATGCTGTTTGACTAATTCTACTCAAAGGGAAAGGTGGTGAGAACTGAGAATGTGTCAAATACTCCACTGGATATTTTAGAAGCATGTCCCAGTTAATCTTCACTTGGATCCTGAAAAGCACAGGTATCATTGTGCCCATTTAAGCTATAAGGGAACTGAAGCTTGTTTAAGATTTCCAAGCCGGGAATTGGCCAAGGGACACACACTCCATCCTGACCCCTCTGGGCCTCTCAGCTCAGTCACAAGTCTCCTGCAGAGGGATGGGAGGAGGAAGAAAATTGCATAGCATCACAAGGCATCTTCCTCAAGTTAAAATTTTGCTTAAAAATGTGAGGGGAAGGTAAATAAGAAGTGGAATAATTATTATACATGGATGTGTTTTAAATAGAATGCAGTCTCATGAGGTTTTAAGATTTCATAGGGTATTTTACGATCAAGTTATTCTCTTCTGACTCAATTCTATACTTGCACTACAGGCATGAAATGGAGTAGCTTGTAACCGAACAGGACCCTATGGGGCCTTCCTGGGACAGACTCCCTTCCACCACCCTGGCATGTCCCCCACCTGCCTCTTGTTCGTGGAAAACTTTAGCTTCCTAGGTCTTCCCTGAGTTCCAAAGAATAAACGTAATCAGAGAAGTGAGAAAATGCAGAAGCAAAGGAAAACAGTCAGGTAAGACAAAATAATAATTGATTAACCATTAAACAAAGTCAAGGACCTTTAGCTTCTCCTCAAGGGCTACAGACGTTATTCTGAGCCATGTTCTCTGAGCTGCTTTGCAGATACGGAAACCCCCCACAAATGGAGAAAATTAACTAGATGGCGCCCACAAACACATAGACCCCAGACTGGCTGGAACCAGAGGGTTCATGATGTTGACGCCCAATCACCTCACCACCAGCCAATCAGAAGAGTGTCCATGAGCTGATCACTCTGCAACCCTCTCTCTCACCTTGTCTTCGAAAACTTTCCCTGAAAGCCAACGGGGAGTTTGGGTCTTTTGAGCATGAGCTGCCTGGACTCCTTGCTTTGTGCCTGCAATAAATGCTGCCCTTTCCTTCACCACGACATCGTGGTGCAGACTGGCTTTACTGCGTGTAGGCAAGCGGACACAACTTTGGTTCGGTAACAAACTCACAACTCAGCAAAGCCTCTGAGAAATGCTTTCGAGCACGTGCTGCCTCTCTGGGCAGGGTCTCTGTCACCATGGGGAGGCCTCCAGGAGAAGCAGGTGCATGGTTGAAGCATCTTTGACATTACAATGGAATTTAGCGATGGTTGGTTCAGTCACACTCCTGCGACTTGAGGAACTTACTTAGTAGCTCTAGAAAAGCTTTTTTTGTTTGTTTGCTTTTGATAGGTTCCTTGGGTCTCCCCCCAACTTTTTTTTTTTTTTTTACAAAACCTGCAGGTGATTTATTTTGAACAACTAAGTTTATAAATCTCATTTTTAAAGATCACTATGAGAAAAGCACACCTGTACCAAATATACAAAAAACTTTGTTTTCACTTACATAAAAAAATAGCAAACCAGACGAATATATAGCACAATTGAACAGTGCAAAATTCTACTTGGGCTTTGAATAAGAACAGGTTTTCACTACAGTTAAATTTATTTAAAATAAGTCAGTAACAACAACTGTTGACTTGTGCTATTTCTAGTCAACTGTTCCATTGTTCCAACTTGTTGATTGTCATGACAACAAACAGCGTTCCAGGAATACATCTTCTAAGGTGGGTCAAATTTACAGTCAAAATCATGTGTGTGTCTGTGGTATATATGCCGGTGAGTGTGTGATTGAAGGTGTGTGTGTGTGTGTGCGTGCGTGGGCACGCATGTGTTGATACTTACACTTTGTGGCAAAGGAAAACAGATCCTGGAAGAAAGTTCTTCTGTGTAGAGGGGCAAATTAAAAATGCTAACTCCCCAGCATAAGGCACCCTTCGGACAAGAGGACTGGGAATTATTCAAGGTGGCAGTGATTTGATCTGAATATCACATATAAACAATGACCTTTTGCAAAAAAACACAATTTCAAGGGCCTGGGTCCCCCTCCAGGCCCCCATACCCTCCTCTCTCACAGCCGAGCCGGACACATTAAAACTGCAAATTTGCAATTGGTGGATGAATAAGTCTGGAGATGTAATGCATAGTGATTGCAGTCAACAATAGCGTACTATAAACATCAAAGTTCTAAGACACTAGATCTTAATAGTTGCTCCCACAAAAAAAGAAATGATAATTATGAGAGGCGATGGAGGTGCTAGCGCTAGAGTGACATCACGTTTCGACATATAAAAGTATCAGACCAACACATTGTACACCTTAAACCTACACAATGTTATATGTCAATTGTATCTCAAAAATTAACTGATTACTTGAAAAATAAGTGAACAAACGAAAACAGCTGCCCTGCCTGTGCTCACCAGGCACCCTTGTTCAGCTGACAGGAACTGACTCTTGTGGGGCTGCATGTGTGCCTAGCCTAGGACACATGGGGAATGAAGGCTCAAATAGAAATTAAAAAAAAAAAAAAAAAGAAATAAAAAAGCTCACTACCTCAAACCATGTGCCCGGCCCATTCACGGGGTCTGGGCTCACAGACCACAAACACTATGTTTTGCTGGTGTTTGATCTGCCGCATAAACACAAAAGAACAATGTCTTCTCGACCATGGGCAAAGCTGCCTTCTACTCGGGGAAGTTTAACATGTAAACAGAAACCAGATAAGGCAAGACCAAGCAGTTGGCGTCAACAAAGGCAGCCCTGTTTACTAGTTTATGAAGGAAGATGGTAACCTGCTGCTTCCTGCACCCCGACCCCACCTTTCTCCTCAAAGGAAATTCTTTTCTTTATTGTTTTTAAACTATCTGGAAAGTATTAACTAATTTTAAATCCCCCCTCCATGGAATATGAATAAGATTTCTTATTAACCACAGGTCAGATCCATAAATCTCCCCCAATGAAAATGTTAATATATTAGCCGCAAACTGTTTTGTTTGGAGAGAGGAAAGCCTGCCAGTGGTCTTCAGGAAAAGAACAGAATCCATTTAATAAATTACGCATTCAGAAAGACTTCGGGTCTTGTGACATTCCCAGAATAGTTTGTCCATATTTTTCTAATCAGTCGGAATATTTCTTCAAAACATCTGGCGGAACAAATTCTAAACTCTTACCATCTTTCCTAGTAAGAGTGCCTTCTGTGCTTCTGATGAACTCACTTAGTTCTTGAAAACAGAGGTGGAGACATCAGAACAGAGCGGCTGCCTCCTGCCCAAAGGGCCCAGGACACGTGCTAGGGGCCAACCCCAGGCTGCACGCTGTCCTCAGCCTGTGTCCGGCAGGGGCCCCTCCTGCCAAAGGAAGGGGCGTCTTTTCCTTCTTGCAGAGACACACAGAACCAGCAGTGATTACATGAGTGAATCAGTGAAACGCGCAGAAAGAGAAGTTTTTGCTCAGAGCAGGTGGCTGGGCCTGGCCTTCATGTACCTGTTTACCTGGCCAAGGCCTGGGGGCTGCATCTGCCGGGTGGAGGAGGGGCGTTCTGTATTCCTCCCCAAATCCAGCTCACACCAGGCCAGCTCTGGCTCTGTGTGGGAGGAGGGGCAGCAGGTATGTCCGTATAAATAGGCCTCCGTCAAGGCTGAACAGGCACAGAAATCCTCCTCAGGGGAAATCTCACCAAAGAACCTTGTGTATAAGATCACATCCATAGCACCGTGATGAAGGATAAACCCAAAGGTAACCCTGTGCCTTAAATACTGAGCGAGGTAGACACCTGCACCGAAACGTCTGTAATCTGTAAATGTTCCAGAAGATGACATTCCCACACGTGACCACTTAGGGACAGTTCCTACGGATGCATGGTTTCTGGCTTCTCCGGGGACCCGCCGTGGACTCGCGTGAGTGTTCGTGCAGCGCTAACTATGGGAAAACTCCACGCTGCGTGTGACCCACCAACGTATCAAGTAAGCTTTTTCAACTTGGCAAGTCTAAAGGCAATTTTAATTTCCTCTCAAGGGAATTACTTCTATTACCCACCCGATTTTGCCCTCCTTCCCTCCAGTCTCACTGATCAGGATAACCGCCATGTCCAAATCCTTCTTCCTCCCCTGCTGGGTGGAAATCTGACTGCCGGGGTTGATGTTTCATTCACAGTGAACCTGAGAGACGCACCTTCCTCCAGGATCCCCACAGCCTCCAGCATCTAGAGATCAGCTCAGCTCACCTCCCACCCCTCCCAGGGTTGGTGGGAGGCGGCTGCAGAGTCTCCATTCCCACCCATTCTCATCACCCAAGCACTGCGGGAGCCTCTGTCTCCAATCTTACGTCCAATCCACTTTCCTCCATCCGGTCAAGGTGGAAATTTAGTGAACTCTCTTCCCAAATCAAAATGCGTAAATGGCTTCCAGTTGCCTTTGGAATACTAACTCCCCAGCAAGGCTTGCTGGGCGCCACGTCATGGAATCCATGCCCTTCTCCAGCTGCCGGTCTTGACAAAGTCACCCTCGTTCCCTCTGAGCTCTCGCCACACAGAACTTCCTTCCCTCCTGCGTACAGACCCCACCCTCATCCACTTCTGTGCCCTCACTCACCCTGTGCTCTTAACTCGCAACATAATCCACACGCATCCGAAACCTAGGATGAGTCCTGTTTTTCTTCACATGCCGCTGGCTCTGGGGAGTCTTGGAGGCTGGATGTCCTTCCTGTGAGCTCAGCAAACCTCTGCACTTCCTTCACAACAGTGCTTCATCAGACCCTATTAAAATTGCCCGGATCGGTATTCCCACTAAAAAGGCAAGGCCGGTCTTCACATCCCACCCATAGGGAGCAAGCCAAGTAGTTGTCACTCTGGATTGCAGAGAATGAGTGTACACGGGAGCTCTCCATCAGATCGATCTTCCCAAAGTTTACTTACTGCCATCATGTCAACTCTCTACTTATACATATTTCACCTGCATGATAAATCCTCCTACATGTTTTCCACAACTCCCCATAACACGGCTCCACCCCACCAGACTATTCTTATTCTGTTGCACTTTCTGTGCTGCACCCTCCTCTCCCACTGCAGCTGGCCACCATATAACTTGACATTGACCCACCGCCTGCGCTTTGGCACTACCCACCAGGATTCTCTTCCTGCCAGACCCCTGTGCCAAGGCCAGACCAGGCCACACACCTGAAACAAAACCCTCTCTGTTTTAGCCATACTCTCTGCCCTGTTTATGTGTCAACCTGGCTGGGCCACAGGGTGCCCAGATATTTTATTATTATTTATCATTATTATTCTGGGTGTGTCTGGAAAGGTGTTTCTGGATGAAATTAACACTTGAATTGTTGAACTGAGTAAAGCAGATTGCTCTAATTTGATAGGTCTCATCCAGTCAGAGCAAAAAGGTTGACCCTTCCACAAGTAAGAGGGGACTCCTTGCCTGACTGTCTTAAGCCAGGACATTGTCTTTTCCTGTTTACAGACTTGAACTGAAACGTCAGCTCTTCCTGGGTCTTGAGCCTGACTGCTTTTGGATTGGAACTTATACTATCAGCTCTGCTGGGGCTCTAGCTCACCCACTGCAGCTTTTGGGACTTCTCAGCCTCCATAATTGTGTGAAATCAATTATATACACACACACGTATATATATGTATGTCTATATAAACACACACACACATATATATGCACACACATATATATACACATAGAGATTTGTTCTTCCCTACTTATTCACACATTCACACACTTAAATATTTAATAGTTCTCATTTAAAATATACAACTTAAATGTCAATAATTTGACTGTTTTTCGATAGAGATCATGTCAACCATGTTCCTGATATAGATTCTTTCTTTTTTTAAAAAATAAATTTATTTATTTATTTTTGGCTGCGTTGGGTCTTCGTTGCTGCACTCAGGCTTTCTCTAGTTGCAGCGAGCGGGGGCTACTCTTCGTTGCGGTGCGCGGGCTTCTCATTGCGGTGGCTTCTCTTGTTGTGGAGCACGGGTTCTAGGCGTGCGGGCTTCAGTAGTTGTGGCCCATGGGCTCAGCAGTTGTGGCTCGCTGGCTCTAGAGTTCAGGCTCAGTAGTTGTGGCACAAGGGCTTGGTTGCTCGTGGCATGTGGGATCTTCCCGGACCAGGGCTCGAACCCATGTCCCCTGCATTGGCAGGCGGATTCTCAACCACTGCGCCACCAGGGAAGTCCCCTGATACACATTCTTATAAAACTTAAATCAGTACTGATTGTGTGGTCGTTTTCATATAAACCTGAACGTTTCCATACGTGTCTCCACGTTTTCAGATACCCCTGGCTGGTTCTGCTTATACCTGGTAGGTTCCCAATATGCCTGGGAGGGGCCATAGGTAGTTGGTTGATAAGTCAGTAGTGAACACAAACTTTACTCTTTTTCTTTGACCAAAGGTTGGCAAAAGTAAGAGAAAAATCGATGCTGTGAAATTCAATCATTCTTTTGCAAAATAAAACCAAAACAAACGAAACCCCAGAAATACTACAATGAATCTCTTTGGGAAATGTTCTAGCGAAAAAAAGCTTAGTATAAGAAACAAACATGCAAATATGTGACCAGAGGTGATGAACCTGCCTTAAATGCTTTAAGGAGTGGCAGGAGGGAAGTATGAGAAAAAGGAGGGGAGGGGAGGAGTGAGGAAATAGTAAAACATTTCTAAAGAGAAAAATAAATTGTTCACTTAATTAGTTTGATGGCCTTTCTGGATAATGTTATTAGACAAATAGCAAACTTAACCTTTCTGGAGAAAATTGCATGTCCACAAGCATGCAGGGAGACACAAATCCCATGTACAAAAGCTCACAGCCCTGGCATCACGATAGCATCCAAAGATTATGCTAGAATGTCTCTGTCATATTAGTAAGAAACACCAGCATCTCCATTTTAGTAAACTGGGATTTTTTTAAAGAAGTTAAAATGAGTAAAATAAAAATATACTACATCCATAATTTTAAAAAGATTTTTTAAATAAAATTCAGGAAAACTTCAACCACAATACCTTATCAAAATGCAGGTAATATCTAGTAAAGTAATCCTGTCCAAGGCTAAGTCTGCAACTAGATGATTTCAGAAATGGAATATTAGAACTGGTTATTTCAGGAGAGATTCATAAATTAAATTAAACTAAATATCCCAATTGTTTTGATAAATATCAGTTCTCATTGAAAAGCTAAATAAAATTGATTGTTGGCACACACAAAAATACTCCTTTACTCATAATTGACCCTGATGACGTCAAGAAAAAAGGGATGGAAAATGTGGCTTCTACTCCAAGACCTACTATTCTATTGTACCTCTTTTTGCTCCTATATTTGAATATTTTCTAGAAAAATATGTCTGTTGGACCTGTCCTTGTGATTATAAATGTGCTACATATTTTTGATAAAATTGTATATTATATAAAAATATAGTTCACATATAATATTACAACACAGAATTTTAAAAATCAGAGCCAAGATAATCTAAAGGAAAAATGACTGGAATTAAGCCATTAGCACTCAAAGTGAGCTCTTTACTGATTCTCAGTTCCCGTTCTAAACTTCTTTGAACTACTCCAATATTTCCACCTGTATGCTAAATCTGAACTACTTATTAATAAAAACGAAACACTATTCATGAAATAATTGAGTTCAAATAAGTCCAAATAAGTGATCCCTACAAGCTCACCAGTGTTGCATTGTGCTTTTAGGTCAAAATCCTTCTACATAGAAAAAGAACATTTACAGAAAAGGCCCAGGCATGTTGCCTAACTGTCATTTTATCTTTACATTTACAAATTAACGGAAAGTCAAAAGTTCTGAAAACATTATTGTTGAAGGTCAGAATGATGTGCTCCACATGTAACAGTCTAATTGTGAGATGTTTATATGAGAAATCCAAAAAGTTACACAAGAATATTAAAAAGCAAACCAGTTACATAGAAAGGTATAGAATCAGTAAAAAATGTTCAAAACTAGTTTTTCCAAAGATGGATTCTGGAATCTTCAAGACCAGTAGTCATGACTATTTTGGTCTTAATATGTTCATCCTTCTAGTGGAATAATTAACATTCTGTTTTAACTTTTCCTTCCAGTACTGAGGAAATGAAATGACATAGTGACCTAGCAGAAATCAGGTCACTCTTTCACTATTACTACTACTATTACTGTTTTGTCATTCTTTATAGAAATAAATTTATAGTTTTCTAAACCAATTCCACTCTTGAAAATGTTAATAAGTAACATTTTAAGGAGAAATATGATGAAGCTCAGATGCATCTTCACTGTCAAATTTATTTTCAATTTTCAAATGTACAAAACCGTACACTTGGCCTTCCCTGGTGGTGCAGTGGTTGAGAATCTGCCTGCCAATGCAGGGGACACGGGTTCGAGCCCTGGTCTGGGAAGATCCCACATGCCGCGGAGCAACTAGACCCGTGCGCCACACCTACTGAGCCTGCGCGTCTGGAGCCTGTGCTCCGCAACAAGAGAGGCCGCGACAGTGAGAGGCCCGCGCACCGCGATGAAGAGTGGCCCCCACTCGCCGCAAATAGAGAAAGCCCTTGCACAGAAACGAAGACCCAACACAGCCAAAAATAATAAATAAATAAATAAAAATTAAAAAAAAAAAAAAAACTTATCTTTAAAAAAAAAAAAAAAAAAAAAAAACCGTACACTTCCTTAGAAACGAATTTACATGGATATTTGGTACTGTGGATTATTTAAACATGATAGAAATCCCTCTGATAGCTTCCTTCTGCCCAATCTGCTGCTTCTAATAACTTTAGTATTTATATTTCAGGTATTAAACACTTCAAAGAGTTAACCCTAAATCTCAAATTTTATGAAAATAAAAGCTTCTAAAATTAAGAAGATTAAAATCAGTAGCTGTTCACTTCTTATTTGTTAGAAGACATACAACTTAAAATTGGGGGGCGGGGCAAGAATTAAATTACACAAATTAACTAATACAAGTAAAAAACCACAGTTGTCATTATTTTTAAAAATGAGAAGGATCATGGCCTATTTCCCCAATGTGATGAATTTTGGAAAGTTTTGTTTGTTCATGAGGTAGGATGGCCTCTTTCTCACTTTCTTTCTTTCTTTTTTCAGCTCCTCTCCCAGAATGATGTCCCTGTCCTAAGCACTGTGGTAACAGAGGAGAAAGAAGTCCAAAGGAGGCACAGCACAAAGAAGAAAACATCTAGTAGTATGTTTTATCTCTTCTGTGCTTTGTTTTTATTCCTCTGGCTTCCAACTTTAATCAGCTGATTTTGCCAACAGCTCTAAATTTCCTTCTCACTTCCCACTGATCTCCCTTTTCAGATAAGAAATCTCTTCCTGCTGAAATTGAAAATCTTCCACTAAATGGAATCAATCACACGTATCAGCCAAAGAGAAATCAAGATCCATTTGGAAAGGTCAGATAAAGTAGGACATTTAAAATGTTGATGATACTACATTAAACAACTGTACTGAATCTATATGATCTAGATCAGGAAATTGCTCTAAGGTTTAATGATATGTTACTATTTTGCATTTCAGCAACCAGTGTATATTATGATGTGATCCCAGTAAATAACATTCTTGTAGTTAAAGCAGAAATTTAAAGGCAACATTTTATCAGCCATAATTTGATTTGCCCAGCGTCCGATGCGAAAAATACAGTGTTTATGTTTGGACAACGGGTACTCATAAAAATGCTTTTACACTTTTCCTTTTGGGGCCCAAAATATTCATTTCTTTCATTGGATGAACATTCTTATCATCACAGCAAATGAGCTGAGTTTTGTTCATGCATCAATTTATTCACTGTATCTTCAGATGTTTAATTTAGTATGAGTCACACTATCTTACTGGGGCCACAGGCCTGAATAAAGTAGGTTTCCTCTCTCTATTAGTGAGGAACTCTCGTTCCTCACTAATAGAGAAGGTTTCAAACAAAAATTCAGATCAAAATTGCTCTGTTAGAGATAACCGTGTTGCTGTAGGTCTAAGCTCCTTTGGTGACTCAGAGAAGATTTATAAAGACAGACCGGAACAAACTATATGCTCGTGAGAGACACAGCCCGCGTTTTTGTTATTACCCACTGCTAAGTTAAGATAGTAAGGCTTTAGTCAAGTAAATGAAAATACTGAGTGTGTACATGTGTCAAGAATTGGGATGACTGGGAATCAAAGATGGAGGAGACCGAGTATATGTCCAGGGACATTACACAGTCAGCAGGGGAGACAGAAGCACACAGGTGAAACTGTAGTAATGTAGTGATACATTACGTCATACAGAACACTAACATATAGAACAGCAATGATTACTTACTAAGTCTGGAAGGCAAACCGATATTTGAAGAGGAGACCATTTTGGTGTTTTGAATCCTGAAATGCCCCTGCATGTTTCAATCCACCATCGGCGTGATCGGAAACACTCAATGAGCATTTCAATTAGTAACGTAGTCAAATGTTAACAATTCTGTAAAGGCACTTACTCTCTCAGCATATTGTCTAAGAGGCTTTATAATCTTGGGGAGTCTTCAAACATTAAAAAAAATCCCTTGTCTAAGGGAAGTGAACTTAGAAGTAATGCGGATACTTAGAGGAAATGTGCTTGTAATAGTAATTTTATTATGCAAGACAAAGAAAAATAGTCAAAAATAGTTACTATTTGAAACAATAAGAGAGGATTTAAAAAAACCAATCTCTAATCAAAGAAGAGGTAAAACAAAGCACTATTCATGAAATGCAGACCTGCTGGCCTTGCTGGTATTCTTTGGAAGCTAGGAATTGATTATACTACAAACTCAAAACACGGTCTATTTATGCCAATTAGGCCACAAAATAGATTATTCTATGTATGCATAATTAAACTGACTTCTAGATATTAAGGCAAGTTCAAAGTTAATTACACAAAATTAATTTGATTTGAGACAAGGAGGAAGATGTGTTTGTAGTACCCAAAGCAGTAAAACAGGATATGCTAATTTCGAATTAATTTGAACTTTCATTGCTGCAGTGAGCTTTCCATAGCAATGCCTACAAGAAAGGGCATTTCTCTCAATTGAATCAATGTTTGGGGAACATTCTTTAAGAAAATAAAAGGGCAAATGCGTATGCTTGTCCGTTTTCTGGCTACTTCATGCATCTTTGCAGCTCACTCTTTCCAAGGTGATCCTCTCACATGGACTAGATTCCTTCTCTCCAGATGCTTTCCAAAGAGGGAGGGGGCAGGGGCTCACTGTCTGTCCATCTTCAGGTTCTGTCTCCTGCCATTGACCTCTGAGGACCTCTCCATTCTGGCTGCTTCTTACTTGAATTGGGTTCAGTCCTGCAGATTCCACCAGAACCACTCCTGCATCAGGCACCAGCGGCCAGTCCTCCGGGCAAGCTGTGTGTGTCCCCAGCGTCTCCAGCCACGGCTTCTACCGAGGACCCAGGACAGTCCCCATCACAGACAACCGGGAGGGGGCTTGAGTTTAGTAGAACATACAACAAGTAATCCTTCTTGTGAAAAATAAGCAAAAACGGGTCTCCTGTGCAGCCTAGATCAAAATAGTTGAGTTTTGTTTCATTCTTAAATGATTCACTGTGAAGAACACCTCGATGTGATAGCAGATTTATATCCGATAGACCTCAGTCACTTTAACACTTCAATCACGTGTGTCCTCTGCTGTTTTGAGTGTTCAGGGTCTCTTTTTATTACTAATGCATTTTGCAAAGGTTATCAGCAAGCAGCAAATTCATGGTGACGGTTTACAGATACAACACGTGGGTGACTTTACCAAGCTAATGCATTTGATGTAAGAGATGACTGAGAAATAAGATGTCCTCACTGCATGATGTTCTGTTTACCATGAAATACTTAAACAGGCGAGACAGTGCAGTACCCCAAGGGCAAGCTGTTCTATACCTGGGCACCACACACACACACGTCATATTATACATGACCCAACTGGTTGTCAACAATAGCATGGCATCACCATGTATCATGCCTTCTGTTGATATTGATGTTCTGAGTACTTTATTTCCTATAAAAGTGTTAGATTAATCTGTCTAAAAGCTAAAGCTCTGGACTAGCTAGCTCTAACAATATTCCCAAAGTAAGTACAGAAGTGTTTAGGATTTGTCAAAATATTTAGCTATAATCAAATTTAGTAATATCCGTTTCCTGGGTGGATGTAAAGATGCTTCCAATCACACAAACACATATACACACCTCGACATGATCTATTCTACATATATAGATAGCTCGCATATCTTAAAATAACCTAAAACCACTGTTCACTCTGGATTTATAGTGAAGAAAAAGAGTCCCTTCATTTCTCCAAAACAGAAATATATCACTAGGGAAGAACACCATGCTTAGTGCACTTCTGGGACCGTGTGGACCAGATCAACTGCACACATGAGAGTAAGGAGCAGTCCCTGGGCTGCCCAGAGGCAACCGTGACCTGAACCTTAGGGTTTACAGGAACTCTGGTTTATTCTATTAACCGAGGGGCTAAGGTCCACACAGGAAGGAGAACATGTTTTTGGCCCTAGAAAGTATGTAAAGCCAGACAATCAAAAGGCTTATGGAAGAGATACCATAAGATCCCTGCCCCACAGACACAGACAGGCAGCTCACTGGGGAAACTCATTGGGGTGGATTCTGCGAGGCAAAAGTTATAACCACAGACAGCCCTTTCTTGGTTTTAGAGGTTTAAACTCAGACTACATGTGTGTCCTTAGGACATTTTAACTAAAGAATTAGCATAAAAATGGTCCCAGGTGGGTAACACTCCCTGAGCATTTGACCAAAGCGAGAGAAACTCTCTAGAGGGTAACCCTTGACTCAGGCCACAGGCCACACAGGACTCTCCTAGCCTGGCCACCAAGGGACAGCAAGTCACACCCCGAAGGACAAACACCAGGAGAAATAACGTTCCCTGAGCAGCTGTCATCAGACGTAATAAACAGCAATAGTAGAAGCCTGAGAGCTCCAGATAATACCATGACTGGTTACAGACAGTATAACAAATATGTTTAAAACAAATTAAAGAACTGAAAATATAATATGAGAAAAGAACAAGAAACCGTATTTAAGAAAAATCAGATTTGATTTGAAAGAACAAAGTAGAACTCTTAGAAATGGGGAAAAAAGTCACTGAAATTAAAATGCAAAGTATGCATTGAACATCAGATTAATAGCTGCTCCAAACAGACAAGTAAACTATGAGAAAGCGCTGCAGAAATTACCCAGAATGAAGCACAGAGAGATACAGAGATAGAAACTATGAAAGAAGTTAGAGGAGGAGAGAGAAAATGAGAAGGAACAGCATGCATCTAACAGGAGTTCCAGAGGGAAAAGGGAACATTCACAGAGATGATGGCCAAGAATTTTTCATACTTCGTGAAATACATGCCTCTGATGATTTGCAAATCGAAGTCTCAAGCAGAAAAAATGAAACAAAATTTACATCTAGAATCACTGCTATAAAATTAGAACTCTATACACACGCGCACACACACACTCATAACAATGTTTATTTATACATCCATTTAATCGCACACCTATTCTGTGCCAATGATGTTGCCTGGATCTAGAGGCATTAAGTTGATTAAGTCATGGTCTCAAGTCTTAGAACATTTGCTTCTTAGGGAAAGACAGCGATGTAAGCACACAATATGTAACCATGATGAGGTCCACAGTAGAGATAAGCACAGAACATGGAGAGACTACCTCTGACCACGAAGGACAAAGGAAGGAGTCAGGAAAGCGCCAAAGGACAGAGGTACTCGAGATGAATTTTTAGAATGAGAGTGTTTTCCAGGTGGAGGAGGAGAACCCAGGCAGAGGGAAGAGTTTCACTCATCCACTCATTTACCCACTCATTCATTCATTCATCCACTCATTCATTCATTCACTCATTTACCCACTCATTCATTGATTCATCCACTCATTCATTGATTCATCCACTCATTCATTCATTCATTCACTCATTCATTGATTCATCCACTCATTCACCCACTCATTCATTCACTCATTCACCCACTCATTCATTCACTCATTCCCTCATTCATCCACTGAACACGTTTGACCAGATTCTTGCTGCGGGAGGACAGAACACTTGATGGGAACTGGGAGGAGATTGGCGTGGACAGGAACAGATGGAGATATGCATAAAGAATTCTTAGGCAGACTAGAAAGCTTGAGAGCAATGGTTTTAGAAGTTTTTTCCATCATGAAAACTTTGAATACGAATCTTAAGGGATTCCAATATATAAAACAGGTAAAACAGAGATGCTCAGGTAAAAGAGGAGGTGTGTATTTAAGTGTGCATGGGTGTAAGTGTGTGTGTGTGTTCACAGTTGGAGCCTTATGATTCAGAAGTCCCTGTTCTCATGACTGCGTTTTATGAGTGAATGTCTCTATTAGGTCATTCTTATTCACAGAGATTTTATACTTCAGCAGCATTCTTTTAAAAGGACTACTTCTGCTCGTCTATTTTATCTAAGTGGTTATGGCTGGTACATATGCGATCTTTTTATTTTTGCATATGTTTGTTTTGTTGCTCAAAACATTACTGAAATATATTATTAGAGAAAATACTCTGCCATTGATTTACTGGCTTTTCTAGGTGAGCTTTCATTTTACTTATAATGGTACTTTTGTCTTATCCTTGATAATGTTTATTCATCTTAATTTTCTTCTCTGATCACAATGATTACAACTTTAGTATCAATGCTAAAAAGAATCTGGATTTATTTCACAACTAAATATGATGTCTACCTAGGCCTTGAGATAAATAATTTTTTTCTTGTGAAAGACTCCTTTTATTTCTAATTTAAAAAAAGATTTAGGAGTTGAATGTTTTTGTCTTTTGGCACCTACTGAAATGGTCAATTGATTTTTCTCTTTTTACTTATTGATGTGATGTATAGTACTAATAATTAAATTTCTTAATATTGATCATTGAGTAGCTTTTAATGGATTGCTAGATTCTATTTGCTAATATTTTATTTATGCCTGTAGATCTACAAGTCAGATAATTTCTATTTGTTTCTTTAATCGGTAGTTCTTTTGATATGTTGATAGCATAGATATTCTGGATTTAAATTTCTTTTTAAAATTTTGACAGTGATAAAAGTTTTAAAAGTGGAACATACAGCTAGCCAGTGGATCATTCTTCAACAACGTGAAAATAGCAACACTGTGACATATTTACTTCAAATCTTTGTTTTTTACCAATAAATTTCACAGCTAAAGTTAACATCCCCATCTGTCCACTTCACCCTTCCTTCCTTATCAGAGGAAATAAGTATGATCAATTTTGTGTCTATCTTTTCAGTCTATTTTTTAAAAAAATTAAATTATACATGTATGTATCTATAAAATATGTAATATTATTGTATTTAAAATTATATAAATATTATTTATATGTATCATTCAGCAAATTGCTTTAACTCAACTTCAGATTTATAAGATCTATTCTTACACACAGTTTAGGTTCAGTTATTTACATTATTTTAAAATACTCTACCATGACCACCGCCTGATTAATTTATTCATTTCCTCAGATACCATCACTTCTTTTCTTTTCTACTTGTGTATCTGCATCTTTGAAAAGTGTGCCAGTGAAGACCCATGTCCATGTTTTCTATGCACACGTGTGGGCTTCCCTATGCAGAGTTTCTCCACCTCGGGGCTGCTGCGCTCTGGGGTCTGATGACTCCCCGCTGTGTGGCCATCCTGGGGAAGGCGGGGCCGTTCTGCAGCTCGCTCTGCCTCTGCTCACGAGGTGCCAGGAGCACCCCCTCCCCAGGCTGTCACAGCCAAAGATGTGTCCAGATACTGCCAAGAGCGGCCTGTGGAGTAACACGCACCTGCCTTTGTATGTTATACACGTGTCCAACTTGACCAAACACTGTTCTTCGAAGTGGCTGTACTAACCTAAACTCTCATTGGGAGCGTGTCAGAATGCCTCACCCTTTGTATTATCTGATTTTTCTTACTGTTGCAAATATTTTCATTGTGAAATGGTACCTAATTATTCTTTCAGTTTCCATTTCCTTGATTACTTGTGAGAATGTGCATCTTTTCGTGTGAGCATTGGAACTCTGGGCTTCTCTTCTGCATAATATGCCTTCTGAAAAAGGAACAAAGAATTTTCTTCAGTCTTTAATTTCTGCAATGGTTTAAACAATTTTTTGTTCTCTGAAGGTTTGGAAGAACTCGCTTAGGAACTTCCTGGGCGTGGCTTCTTTCTGGGATGGAAACCGGCTAGATTCCTTCTACGGTTCTCACCTCATTGGATTTTTCATTTCTTTTAGAGTCAACGTCAAAGGATTCTTATTTATTTAGTGTCACTCCCTCCGTGGTTATACCCTTTATTTCTATTACCAATGATCAATATTTAGTTTTCTAGTGACCTTTGGTTTGTTTGCTTTTACTTCTGTACTTTGTTTCTAATTTTATTACACTGTAGACAGACAATAAACCCTGTACAATTTTTGAATTTGGGAATTTATTAAACTTTACTCTATGGCCTAAGATGTGCTCAATTTTTTAATAAGTATACTATAAATGCCTGAAATATAGTGTTTCCATGAAAAGCACAGACTTTGGTATAAGCTTTCATTTGCTTACCTGATATATCTCTGCTCGTCATTTTACTTTAGGCCATTTCAGTTCAAAAGTACAGCTTCAGGCTCTATGAATTTTCATTTTACAGAACTGTTATTTGTGTGGTCCCTCACATAACCTATGTAAGCTGTCCACATACACTCCTTTTACCTAACAAACTATACTCCATTCTCCCTTTCAATTGTTCATATGTTCAGTTCTTTACGTGTATCATGCCATTCTTTTCTTATATGTCAACATCCACGCAACATGATTTTCTAGATGAGTGCCACACTGCTGCTCAAATATAAAGCATGAGAAATTAGGTATATCCGTAATCATATTATTACATATAATTATATGTAACATTTTGTATAAGGTTTATCTAGAACGTGATGATATACAGTGTAATCTCACGTAACTGTTAACAACAACTACCTTAACGCATTTACTGACGCGAGGTGTGAGGACATGTTTGGCACTTGGATGGGCCATCCTGCCCTTCATCCCACCCTTCCTCGCCTCCAGCCTGGTCCCCTGCTCTCCTCACTTCTTTCCCTGAAGGCCTCAGGAATCCATCCTAGCTTCCTCTCTTGTTCAAGCTTCTCCCATCCCTCTTTCCTGGGCATCCTCCCTGGAAGGCTGGGGAGAGGAGGAAACTCAAAAGGCGAGCACGGGCAGTGTCGCCTTCAACCTTGGGCTGAGCAGAGATGGGCTGGGGGATTCCTAACACAAGAGAAAGTTCTAGAAATCTCACCGAGGGGCTTCCTGGGCAATGCCTGGCACTTTACTGAAGATGTGCCTGGTGGAAAGGACGGTGGCAGTCAGAGACAGCTCAGCGTGGAGTCCCGTCGGACTCTGGGTCTGAAGGTCATCCTGGCTTCGGACTTACCAGAGTTCAGGTCCCTCTGAGTTTTGTTGATTTCCTTATCGCTGAGAAGGCAGGAAAGGCCGCCTTGTGGGGTGTGTGAGAACTCAGGTAGCTTTGAATTTCCGTGATGTGCTCAACCCTTTCCTGCCCTGGCACCAGGGAAATATCAAGTCCATTTGTTTCATTTGATTCCACACAGCAGAATATTTTCCCTGCCCGGTTTGACCTCATCTCCAAGGAAAATTTTCGAAATTTCAAAAGTCTTGTAAAGTATAAATACATTTCCAGATCAGAAGGCCCTATCTGTGAGTCCATTTCACAAGCTGGACTTTTATTTAGGCGTCATCAGGGACCTCTGGACGGCTGGCACCTGCAGAGCCCTGATTCACCCAAGACTATGGATCTCCTTAGGGCACATTCGAATCCCGGGGCGAGTCTCAATGCCCAGGCCACGCCCCAGGCCAACGACACCAGAATCTCCAGGAAGGGTCGAGGCCAGGCAGGTTCGACATTCCCCAAGGGATGCGGGAAATCACTCACTGAGGAAGATCAGTCTCGCTGTTGTGCAGAGGAGGGCATAAGAGAAAGAGATGCTCGAGTACAAATATAATGCATCATTTGCTACGCCCTCACATAGGAAAATCACTGGTATTTGGGCAAGACACTCACTTTCTCTAAGTGTCCTTGGGTTCTGTTATTTCTGCATCTGGGACCTTCTCTGTCTGGGGAACGCCTGCTCCTCCAATCACTAGGGCATCATGCTGTCCAGATGCGTTTCTTGGCTGAGGTCCACAGCTGAATCTCATTTGTCATATCACAGGCTAAAGTCCACCTACAACTGGTTGTGGGTCTTTTTCACAGGAGGGCCCTGGAAATCCAGTCACAGGTTATCTTACATCTCGGTATTCTCAGCCTCCAACACAGTGCCTGTAACCTGGACAGAGCTACAATCTGAAATAAATTATTTCTCTAGTATATTTTTTTCTTCCAGTTTTCTCAATAAAACTATAATTGACATACAACACTGTATAAATTTAAGGTGTACAGTACAACGATCTGATTTACATACATCTTAAGTGATTATATCACCATAAGTGGGGTGAATCTCCATCACGTCAACTAAAAAATTAAAGAAATAGAAAAAAATGTTTTCTTGTGATGAGAGCTCTTAGGATTTACTCTCTGAACCTTACAGATAAAAACAGCAGTGTGAATTATACTCATCCTGATGTACATTAGACCCCTAGCTCTTATTCATCTTGTAAGTGGAAGGTTGTACCTTTTGACCACCTTCATCTAATTCCCCTTCCCCTAAACCCTCACCTCTGTAAACATATATCTGATCTCTTTTTCTTTGAGTTTGTTTGCTTGTTTGTTTTTGAAGTATAACTGACCTTCAACACTATGTTAGTTCCTGTTACACACCATAGTGATTCGATATTTCTATACATTTCAAACTGATCACCATGAGAAGGCTAGCTGTGATCTGTCACCGTACAAAGATGTTACATAGTTATTGACTATAATCCCCACGTTGCACATTTCGTACCGTGACTCATTTATTTTGCAGCTGGAAGCTTGTATCTCTTAATCTCCCTCACCCACGTCTAAATGTTTTTGGCACCAGCAATTCAAAAGGTGTCCTGATTATGAACTGGATACAGTCCAGAGCATCTGTCAGTGCGAAGAGTGTGTCCTTTAGGTGCGGAAAGAGCCTGTCTGGGATAAGCCCACCTGGAAGCCTTCGCTTGTGGTCTTGCTCCTATTTCTCTCCAGAAACCGCATTAGAAAACACCAGTCCTGTTTCTCTTCTTGTGGCCCTTGGTCTCTAGGTGCTTGCTCTGTGCTGCTCTCCCGTCTCCATGGACATTTAGACTCAGCCGGTACCTCTGCTTCTCTTTCTAGTGGCACTGTGTCCACCTCTCCGTCCTCAGCCCCCGCTTCTCACTCTCCCCTCAGCCCGGCCACGAGGCCTCCTCAGCTGCTCCTGGAGATGTCTGTCTCCCGGGGACGAGGAGGCAGAGGCCGGGCTGGAGGCTCCGTGGGTGAAGCCCAGAGACTGCAGTTCATTCTGTCCTCCAGGGAAAAACGCCAGGAGGTCTTAAGGGGTGTGGGCAGGACGGGATCTGACTGCTGCTTCCGAAAGAGAGCGGGGCAGGGATGGTAGCGGGGCCAGTCGGCGTTGGGGAGACTTGAAGAATGTCAGGTGAGAAAGGATGACAGCCAAGCCCAGGGCGGCAGCAGGAACACGGGGAAAGGAGGGACAGACAACAGGGCCACTGGTGAGATGGGAAGGAGCCACGATGGGGGGTCAATCCCACCCACTCACAGCTCCTTCGATTCAACTTACGTGCTACAAACCCTCAGGACACCGCGCACATCTTAGCAGGGGCGTCCAGCGGGGCGGACGGACGAGCCAGCGTCCCATCCAAATGAACTTTTCTCTCTATAAACGCAGAGACTACTGGGTATATTTAAACACATGTTTTGACGCTATGGCCCTAAACTGACGCTGAAGACAGCAGAAACCCTTTGCTTCCTCCCAGGTTCTCTAAGGAAGTTTCACGCAGCCCAAAGAGCTCAAGCTGCAAAAGAGACAGCCGTGTCAGAACAGATACAAAGTCTGAAAATATAAACGCCCTCAGGATGAGCGCTGGAAAGCCCCAGGTTACGGTAAATAATAGCCCAAATGAGGAAAGCCATGACATCATTTTGAAAACCTTCTTTATCTTGAGCGCCAGCAACAATTTGGGGGATAAGACATTCTCAGCGACTTTAGTTAAACAGATACTTTCATATGTGCCACAGTTCACGAGGATTTACTCAGAGCCCATCCTGTGCCAAGAGCAATTCCAGCCACTTGCAACTGGTCCGTGACTCAGACGATCATTCACACCGTCATGGAGGGTAACTTCCCGCGGGGGGCAGACGAGGCACGGAGGGTACCCTGAACGAGTAAATCCTGGCGTGTGTTAAGGTGCTGAGTTCTACGGAGGGAAGTGAGCAGAGCATGAAGAGGGCTTGGGGGTGCAGGGCTCGAGGTTCGGGGGGCTGTCCTGTGAGGAGGCTCGCTGGGAAGGGGAGATGTGAGCAAAGCCTCGAAGACGTAAGGAGGGAGCCAAGGTGGAGTCTGGAGGAAGAGCATTCTGGGGAGAGGGGCCAGTGAGAGCAAAGCTGGGTGGGAAGGTACTCAAAGCAGGATATGGAGGCCACGGTGTGGCCAGGGGGGGAGACCGGGGAGGTCAGTGCCGAGGGACCAGGTCATAGAGCCTCGGCTCCCTACCCTCAGGGGAATGAGGAGAAACTGCAGGGCTGGCGGAGGAGGGCTTCAAAGAATCCTTCCGGCTATTGCCTTGAGGACTGGTCCCTGACGGGGACCAGGGACACCTGTGCCGTCATCCAGAGGAGACACGTGGGTGACACCTGGGGTGGCGGCAGTGGAGAGTGGGAAGTGGGACCAGCTGATGGGTCGCCTGTGGTTGCGAGCAGAAGGGCATCAAGGAGGCTCCAGGGAACTTCGTCTTGGCGGCTGGAAGGCCGGCATTGCCAGCGGAGGATGGCGCAGGTTTGGGGGCGGGGGGCTGGGCTCATCAGGAGCTCAGACGGGACACGTCCAGTTGGAGATTTCTATGAGATGTCCACGTGCCCCGGGGGGCAAATACATCTTCATATAAGAATCTGATTTATGTATTAGCGCCAGCATGCGAATGTTTTAATATGCTAATTCCTCTTAAGCCAACCAAGGCCATAAACTGGTGGTGGAGGAGGGGAGAAGGGCTTTGCTTCCTCTGAGGTTCTGGGATGAAGCCGCACGTAGCTGAGAGAGTTCAGTGATGAGAGAGCCCACGGTCCGAACAGACACGGCGAACAGCTTCACACCCGGGTTCTGAGATCAGAGTAAACAGTTGCTGGGTGGGGAAGGTCTGGCTCCGGGGTAATTCGTGTAACCATAAAATCTGATTTTAATTAACGATGAGGTTAACACAAAGTCCTAGGGTGGCAGAAACCTTCAAACAAGCAAGAAACAAAGGACCCCAAACTGCTTGGCTTGAATTCTGAGAATTCTGAATCTGCACGAAAAAGCAGGCCCAGAGACTGCAGAAGGTGAGGAAAGGCTGCAGACAGAGGCCCGAGAAGCCTGGGTCTTGGGGGAAAGGACAGTGGGCGTGGTGCTGGTGGACGGGTGGGCTGGGGCAGGCGGGGCGGGGCCAGACGGGCCAGAGGTCCCGTTTCTCCTTCCCTCTCCATCCTCCCTGGGAATGAGACCCCACAGCCCTCAGCAGTCGCCCCGTCAGCAGTCAGCAGCCCCCTTCCTGTGCAGTGATCCCGCCCGGCTTGGACACCCTTAGACACTCACTTAGCTGCCCTGTCTTCACTTTATCACCAGTTCCTGTATCTCTTCATTCTTCTCTGTGTCTGAATTCGCCCGGGTCTGAACCACATTTAACGGCATCCTTTGGTCAGCTAGCTTCCTCCCAGCGGGCTACCGGGTACCCAGATGGGAGGAGCAGCTGTGATCTGTGCCCTCGGGGGCCCCAGCCTCCCCTCAGGTGTCAGAGAGCCTTTCTCTGGGTACCGTGATCTTCTGTGGCTCCTTTTCAAATATTTCTGCAAAATCTTTCATCTGTTATCAAGAAATCAGGGTTTGAGAGGCAGAAATGTGAGGTGTTTAAGAGAGACTCCTAGGATGGGATTTTGGGTGATTCACTCAACCCTGTGTCAGGCTGGGCTGTGGATAAAGTGAGATGATAAACATCAAGTTCTTAGCCCAAGCAAATGTTGGTTATTTGATTTTAATTATTCCTCCCACACGCTTTCAGATTCCCCTGTGGAGTTACGAGAATAAACAGCCTTAGCTTCAAAGTGCTCCGTCTTATCACGGCCTGGAATGCAATCTTAGATCTGTGTGCACACACATAAACACACACGTTTTACCGTAGGATTCTACATAAATATCCACATCATGTTATCAGTCTCAGAACCCACCCTGAAATATGCACAACGCACATCTGGTTTGAACTAACAGAATCCACTTGAGGAGACAGATTATTGGTAACAAATCGTGCATTCCGAAATCGTATTGAGGTCATCATCATCTCTGATTAAATAAGTGCAGGGTTTTGAACTTAAAGAAAATCTCTATTTTTTTTTTTGGGTTTGTTTTTCAACTTCTAGCTGGTACAGAAAGGCAAAGCATCTGAAGCCTCTGAACTGATTTTCTGCCGCAGGGAAAACGTGAACAGGAAGCCCTCCAGGAGTGTCCAGGTCCTGCCCAGGGCTGCACTTTCCCTGGTACCTCAGTAAGAGTAACGAGGTGCTCTCTGTCGGAGAAGCCCGGCCGCAGGGCTGATGGGAGACCCTCTGATTTCTCAGCCCATCAGCACCTGCTGCGGCCGTGCCCCCCCCCCCACCAACCCGTCCTCCTTCCCACACCTGCTCTCAGTTGCCCTCACCTCTTCAAAAGGGCTGTGCTGATCTTCATCAAAAGATCCAATTACGTTTCGATAACTGAAACAAGTAATACATCACAGTGACCACAGAGTCAGAGCCCGACTCACACAGCAGAAGCTGGGGAAGGTCCCTGGGCCCAGCAGCATGGGGGCAGAGACACAGGCTTGGAAGAAGCCTTCCCCAGACCCAGCGCTTCTACAGGAACTCAAGTTCTGACACTAGCTTGTCATCTTTTTCAAAACAATTATCCCTTCAGCCGTCCCCACGTGACTCTGATGGGAAAGAACCTCCTATGATAATATCAACAATATTGCTGTTCCTTGTATGCCGCTTTCTAGGACCTTCTCGAGGCAGCCTGTGCAGTCCTCACTCACAGCAGAGCTCCGAGGTCAGCCCTGTGTCACGGAGGAGCAAAGGGAAGCAGAGAGAGGTTGCCCGATTTTCCCAAATTACCCAGCCAGCAAGAGGCGGGTTTAAACTGTGTCCTTGGGACTTCCCTGGTGGCGCAGTGGCTAAGAATCCGCCTGCCAAGGCAGGGGACATGGGTTCGATCCCTGGTCTGGGAAGATCCCACATGCCATGGAGCAACTAAGCCCGTGAGCCACAACTACTGAGCCCACATGCCACAACTACTGAAGCCCGTGGGCCTAGAGCCCGTGCTCCGCAACAAGAGAAGCCACGGCAATGAGAAGTCTGCGCACTGCAACGAAAAGTATCCCCTGCTCGCCGCAACTAGAGAAAGCCTGCGCGCAGCAACGAAGACCCAACGCAGCCAAAAATAAATAAATTGAAACTGTGTCCTTTCAGCTAAGTGCACTGTTCTTAGCAGTTTATACATATTTGTCACAGAATACTGATGACGTGCAAAAGACAGTCACCCATACAGAGGACGAGTCCCCCTAAACGTCAGCAGGTGCGGGACTTGACTTCACAGGCTGCACAGGTGCCTCTTTGCTAACAGCGGCCAGTGTTTATCGACTCAGTGATGTGGTTGTATGGAAAGGATGACGGACAGCATCTCATCTGCCACTGCGCCCTGTCAAGGCCGTCCTTTCTGTGAACCGCAAAGGAAACTGGGGAGATCATGGGGGAGTGTGTGTGTGTGGACAGCGCCGATTTTTGTGGCGTGTCTCAGAAAACCGGGGAATGGTCACTGAGTCAGTAAGGGGACAAGGCTGGAGCAGACGTGGGCTGGGAGGCTGAGTGACCGTCACCTGGGCTCTGAGCTTGAATCTCTCAGCAGGCCTGTCGCAAGGAGACGGTCGCCCCACTCCTGACCCCGAGGAAGGCCCAGCGAGCACAGCCACGTGGGGCTGCTAAGTGCAAGGGGCCGGGGAGACCGGCTGGTGGGCTGGGGGAGGAGGGGACCACCACCGACTGCATCTGCCGGGCAGCTACGGGCGGACGGAACTGGAGAAGCGTCACAGCCGAGCGCGGGGCGCTGCCTGCTACAGTCACGGGGTTCGGAAAGGAGACAAATTCACACACACAGAACTGGGAACAAGTCCCTCCAAGATGGCAGTGGGGTCACCAGACAAGCACTCGGGGAGACTGTGGTCTCCTCTACAAGCTTCTGCAGCCTGCGAAAGCCACGCCCCCACTTACACGTGGATTATTCTCTACACCTTGCCTGTTTAGCATCTCGATACAGTTCCTCATAACTTAGAATACAATGCAGTAATTTCTAAGAGGAAATAATTTTAAAGGGAGAGAGACAGAGAGGGACCAAGAGAGACTGAGAAGGAGGGAGGAAGGTCACAGGAGCAGATGTGAAGATCATTTTCAGTGAGTGCTTGCCTTGCGGTCCTGAGGTGGGATGAGTCTTCCTTTAGGTGAGAAACAATTACTGCCATGTTTTGAGACCTATGCAAGCTACACTACACAAGCCACAACTGCCCTCATCCTAAACTCTGGGGAAAACATATGTTCTTTATTCATATATGTGTATGTATTTATTTGTATACATATGTAAATATATATATACTAAAAATTAGATTTTTGGATTTTTTAAAGTTTATTTTCTGCAATCAGCAAATAACTAAGTTTTCACTTGACTGATACTCACCTCCACTCCTATAGGCTGAGCAGCTACAGAGAGAACCTCAAAGAACATGTTAACAACCCCTTCCCCTAAATTCCTTGAGGCCTGGTCAGCTCTGTTGCCTTGCAACAAGGCCAGGAGACTTCACGTGATATGACAGAAAAGCAATATTTATTAAAGACTTTGGAGCTAGGAAGTTTATAGTTAAATTGGAATTTATCAAATGTTGATCTGCCCTGAGTGTAAGGGGTGGGATTGAAGAAGCACACAGATGAGAAGCTGTGCAAACGAGACACAGGCCCGGCCTGTGCTGGGCACCAAGGTGGCGTCTTTGAGAAAGACAGCTTTGCTTTCCGTCCAGGGTTCCTGAGATGTGGAAGGTTAGGGCTGCCTGTGTTGGATTCCCCCCCGTGTTAGAAACACAAGCCAAGTAAAACAGACGTGTGTGTGTGAGAGAGGGAGAGACAGACACAGAGCCAGAGAGACAGAGACAGAGATTGAGACACAGAGACAGACAGAGAGACACAGAGAGAGAGAGAGAGAGAGAGAGAGAAAGGGAGAGACAGAGACTGAGACACAGAGAGAGACAGAGACAGAGAGACACAGAGGCAGCACTTGAGTTCCTGGCTCTAGTTGTCCCACCCAAGCGTAACTTCTCTTTTCTCCAGTTATGTGAACCTCTGAGTCCTTCTCCTTTTTTCTTTTTCTTTTTGTTCTTAAGCGTGTGAGAGTTGGGCATCTGACACTAGGAATCAAGCAATTCTGATGAACAGAAAACTGGAAGCCAAAAATATACCTGGGTTTGGAACCAGGCTCTTTCACTGACTGCATTTACCAGCTAAGTGGCCTTGAGGAAGGCTACGTGCTAAGTAGCACGTATCTGTGCTTCCTATTTATGATGAACACAACTTAGGTTACCGCAGCTCTTCTCCCCTCTTCCGTAGGGTTCTGAGGACAAGCTAGAGGCCGAGGGCAGTGCCTGACAACTGCGTGCTCCTTCGTCTCCCCCCTCCGCTGCTGGGTGGACGTAATTCACGAATGGAAGGAAGTTAGAAAGCCATGGGCCCTGACTTCTTCCTGCTGGCTTTTCACACGTGAAATTTACCTGCTCATTGGCAGGGGTGATCCAACCCTCTTTATATTTTCAATGTAACCTTCAGCTAGCGTAATGAATGCACTTCAAAATTTTTCTTATGTTACTGGATAAAGAAATGACCCAGAATTGCTTTTTATGGTAGTTAGAGGGAACAGAGTCTAGCATGTCCTAAGTTAGTTTTGCTTAACCGATTGTAAATAAAAACACACATACAGACTGACCATGTGCTTTCCCTCTCATTTTCTTTCCAATCTCCTTGATGCAAAGGTGCAAAGGCAGCTGGTGTTATTTTATAGGCAACGTTGTTGCAGAGACAATACAGGGTTATGGCCAAGAGTCAAACTTGGCTCCTGGTTGACCCCTCCATCCTCATGTCCTGGGCCATCCAATGAGAATGCGGTCCTGCATCTTCTGCTTAATTACTGGCGAGGATTCGCCGAGACAAGGGAGAACTAGGAGAGGGACCGACCTATGGTAAGTGCTCCATAAGTTGCATATATTACGACTGTGATTATCATTTATATAATAATTAATAATAGAATCAGTTAGAAATAGATTATAGATTGACATATATACACTAATATGTATAAAATAGATAAATAATAAGAACCCGCTGTATAAAAAAATTAAGTTAAATTAAAAACAAACAAACAAAAACAAGATCTAGCCACAAGTCTCATAACTACTGCAAATCTAAAGCAGCAAGAGCGTAAATGATACTTGGAGATATCTATAACTACCGTAGTATGAAATGAAAATATCTGTGATTTCTATAATCAATATTATGTAATAACCTGTAAGGGAAAAGAATGTGAAAAAATATATATACATGTATAACCAAATCGCTGTGCTGTATACCTGAAACCTACATGATATTGTAAATCAACTATATTTCAATAAAAATTTTTTTAAAAAAGAAAAAAAATATAACACCTCCTGTCTCAAATCTTTGTCTTGGGAGCACCTTCAAGTTTGTATGCCTAAAATGTGTACTGAGTAAATCTTTTATTATATCACAAGATCATCCTCAAAGAATACTTAAGTTTACCCTTACCTTTTTAAAAATTATGAGTCTTTCTCAACTTAAGTTCAATGCACGTAATAAATCCTTAGCAAAAACTGAACATTCGTTGAGAGTTCATTGCTGCAGCATCTACTGTGACAGGTGTACCCGGGCAGCACTTACAAGTTCAAGTACTCAGTGAGTCAGAGTTTCCTTTCACTAACACACAAGGTTAGAAACAGGTCATGCACTGAGTCAAACATCGCTTGCTCTCAGCTTATAATTCAAAATCTGACCTTTGCTGAGAATGTTCTTATGTAGCACCACAATCATTTCCATCATTAATCAATATGAAGGGAGATTAGGAATAATTTCCTTGTATTTCAGAGCCCAACTGTTCTGGGACTACACCCATAAAAGCTGTTTAAAGTAGGTTGAAGATAAGCAATTAATGACTATTTCTAACTTTCATTAAATCTCAATTCCCAGAAACATAAATGACATTTATTGCCCAGATGTAATGTTAGTATTACTTAAAATTTTTTGAAATAAAACTTGAAAAACAAACAGCCAGGAAAAAGAAAAAGTAAATCATAGGAAGAACCATAAATAAAAAAGAAACCTTTAATGATGGATTTTTTTTTTTTTTTTTGCTCCGTCTAACTTTGTGGAGAGTGTGCCATCTAGTGGGAATTCTTGACCAATGCACCCTCACTGCCACTGCTCAAAGTGTTGAGACCTATAGACATTTTTCTTGTTAAGACCTATAGACATTTTTCTTGTTGCCGTTGTTTAAACAATCTGTCCAGAAAGATTTTATGCAAAGTGTTATAAATATTGTTTTCGTTCAGTTAAGCTGTAGGAGCTGATGTCTATATCTGTATCATTTCTATTCCATAAGCAAGAGTGCTATCTGCTTGTTCTAGATACTGTTCCAATTTTACAAACAAGGAAGTATTTTTAGGTGCATTTAACACTGAAATAAACCTCCATAAATTTTCATGTGAGACTTTGAAAACTTTTAGTTCCAAAAACAGAGTCAAAGTTAAAAAAAAAAAAACACTTTTGTAGCTTTAATTACAGTAGCATTAGTTACAACAATACTTTCTTCTCTCTGGAGTTCTAATCATGTAAGGACACGTGATAAACATTGGATATGCCTTCAGCTCACAATTCCTGTTCCATGCCTACTTTATGTTTCATGTGGGTAATGAATTGGTAGTAATAAAGAAAAGATGTATTTGAAGGAGGCAGGCTTGCAAAATTTTGTAACGTTTGCTTTAAGACTCAACATACTTCATCAAAATTTCAAGACAAGTTATATTATGGAATAAGTATTGAATAAGCAAAGGAATATTCAGATGGTAATACAGGTGCTGATTTGTTCTATTTAATAGACATATCAACATCTTTTAAATAAAATCAGATAAGTAGGTGTGATGATAATAATATTGTTTATATATAAGCAATATTATATATTTATTTATATATTGTTTATGTTTATACAGATTTATTTATATATTGCTCATGTTTATATTTTTATATGCATAGTGATCTACTTTACCTATGAATACTGATTTCAAGGAGGAAACTCAGAAGAATCATCAATTTTGAAAGGTTAGAAGGCTAACAAGTTCAACTTTATACTACTGATTGTAAACCAGCCAAACAACTTCCAAAATTGTGGTACCTAATATGTGTAATTACTAAGCAAAGATGATACCCCAACCCAAATTCAAGTATCACACAAATATGAGCTCCTCAAGCCTGACCAGCACTGTAAAAGTGAGAAAACCCACGAATACTGTAACTGTTAGAAGAGCCATATAACACAAATCACAAAAATATTGGGATGTACAATGCATTCTAACTTGCAAAACAGCTTGTCTTATTATGAAAGAATATTTTGTCTGTGGAGTTCTCATTGTACAAATGTTCCAATGGATATCGTTTATGAATCCAGAGTGGCGGTGTACATTTTTATTGAGGAATGTTGTTTTGTGCCCATTAGATATTTATAATTCATTTTAATAAAATAACTTCTTTGTTCAAGGGACTTGAATTATTCATGATTTTTCTGAGTTCTTTCCTGTCGGAGCTTCTCACAAAGCAACCCCTGACGTTTGACTTTCTAAATAGCCTAAGTGATTCCAAACCCTCTTTTGCAAAGAGAAACGGATGTTGGAATGGAGGTCAATAAAGAAATGCTTGTTTTCTCCTACACGCTCTCACACTTCAAAAGAGGGGTCCAAGTCACAGACCAAGAAGTTGAATTGTCTCTCTGAATGCTGGATTAGATTGTTGCCTTTTGTTCTTCAGTGGCTCCGCGTCTGCAATGCCAAGCACACGCATGTACATGCACGTGGGCACACGCATGTACATGCACGTGGCCACACGCGCGGACACACCGAAGCCAGTGGTCTGCTATCAGCTTTGAGCTTTTGCAATAAGAAAGATCAGGAACACAAAACTCCAAGACTTTTCTTCCTCACAGGCTGCCCTGAACACCTACCCCACGGTCCCCAATCTGAGGCTTTTCCTCCCATTAGAGATGTGCGATGTAGAAAAACAAAAAATGAATTCCAAGTAATGGGGTTTCTCAATACTGCTGTTGTATAATATATTCACTTCGGTATAGACCTCTTTATGGTTCTGGGTTTGATTTTCTCCTTCATGAAATGAAGGGATTTGATAAAAAAACATTTCTAATGCTCTGGTAGCTTAGAATTTCTATTTTTAAATCACTTTCGTCTGGGCAATCATGCTTTGATATCGGTGTTTTCTTCTTCGGAATTCCTGTTGTTTTGGGGGGACAGTAAATCTCCAAATAGTCTCTTACTTACAAAACAATTTTGATAAGGCTTTCTTACTTCATGTCTCCTGTTTGACATGATAAAGTGTATCTATACTGCTGGATGTAATACTTTCAAAGAAACTGAATGAGAGCTGTTAATCACGTAACAGTGACTTCGAATACGGCCAATTCATTCCCCTCCCCCGGTCCCACGCCCCACATCATTCACCCCCCGCCAACCCCGACAATGGCGACCACAGATATTGTTCTGTCCCTTCTCCGACAGGTCTAGGGGTTCCACTCCACTAAGACCCCGTCACCCCTGGAAAATCCCCCGTCTCTCAGCTTGCACTTGACATCTCCACCTACTTGTCCAATCAGCTCCCCACCTTCAACTCTCAAACAACATGATTGGTCCTCAGGCCATGCTCCTCCTCCCCAAGCATCCTTTATTTTCTCTCACAAAAGTTCTCATAAAATCATGACCACTTACACCATTCTTCTTGAATCCAATAACAAACAGCCAGTAAACAATAAATCAGGTGCCAACAGATATCTGAAGTACATCCATGTCTCTTTCAGAGTCCAGATCCTCCCTGCTTTGCCAGGAATTCACTGTTGTGTTTGGACCCGCACACCCAGCTCCCTCTCTCTCACCCACTTCTCCTCTGAATGGGGTTTACTCTCCTTATTGGCTCGTTCCCATCCCATCCAAATCTGGACCAGTCCTTGCGGGAAGACACACCGGATCAGGCAGTCGGCGGAAATGCACACATTGCAAAGACACCCCTCAGCTCACGGTCTTAAGACCCCTCCCCTCCGTGGCCCTCCTGTGACCAAGGCATCCTCGTTTTAACAAACACTTTCCTCCTCCATTGCAGAAAATCAGCCCCCCAGTTTACGTGTATTGTTCATCTTAAGCCATTATGTAACCTCATCTGTTACTAATGAATCATAATTGCTCAAATATTATGTCCCATTATTTCAAAAGACTACTGAAAATTAGGAATGCATAACTAATGTTATATCCAAAATACAGCAAAGGAATATAAAAGTTTATATGTGCGCTAATTTTGTATTCTGATCTGAAAACTAGGAAAATGGAAACATAAGTTAATACACATACACAAAACGTCACCTAAACACTCAGTAAACGGTAATAACCCCGTTATACAGATAGTTCTAATCTAATAGTATATCCAATTATTCTCCTAAAAGAAGTCACCATTTCTTCTCTGAAAAATAAGAAGAAAATTTAAGACCGCTAAAGTGCAGCCACAATTTGAAGGCAGAACTACCAGACTGAAAATGCATAATCACTTACCGATGGGCACATAAATTGTTAAGGTGGAGTCCGTACTTTTCTTCAGCAGATAACCCATCCATCAACAAGGAGAAGATGAGAAAATTGCTCTGGCCAAGAGGTTGTGAAACAAGTCTGGATTTCTCTAGCATATATGTATAAATTCTGGCTGGTTAAGAAAAGAAAAGGGATTCTGTCAAATGGCATTATTAGTTTCATTTCCATAAATTTACACATATTAATTAGAAGAAATAATAATGGAGCTTCTTTTCAAGCACAGACCTTTTAATAACAAAATAACAGACTTTATTTTTAGAGAAATTTTTTAAGCCCAGAAAAATTAAGCAGAAAGTACTGAGAGTTCCAGCATACCCTCTCTCTCCCCTCCCTAACACGCTGTTTACCCTATTATTAACATCTTGCACTAGAGTGGTACATATGTTAAAATGAATGAACCAATACTGATAAACTATTATTAACTAAAGTCCGTAGTTTACATTGGTATTCGCTCTTTGTGTTGTACAGTTCTATGGGATTTGAGAAATGTGCATGTCATGTGTGCACCATTACAGTATCATACAGAATAGTCTGCCCTAAAAATCAGTGATCCACCTACTCCCCCCTCCCTCTCCCCCAACCCCTGGTAACCAATGATCTTTTTACTGTCTCTATAGTTTTGCCTTTTCCTGAACGTCATATAGTTGGAATCACACAGTATGTGCCCCTTCCAGATTGTCTTCTTTCACTTAATAATATGTATTTAAAGTTGCTTTTTTGTCTTTTCATGGCTTTATAGCCCATTTTTTATTAGTGAATACTATTCCATTGCATGAATATACTACAGTTTGTTTATCCATTCAGCTATTAAAAAACATCTTGGTTGCTTCTAGTTTTTGCAATTATGAATAAAGCTGCTATAAACATTTATGTCTACATTACGTGCAGATGTGGTTTTCAACTCAGTTGAGTAAATGTCAAGGAATGTGATTCCCAGATCATATGGTACGACTATGATCAGCTTTGTAAGAAACTGCCAAATTATCTTCCAGAGTGGCTGTACCATTTTGCGTTCCCATAAGCAATAAGTCAGAGTTCCTGTTGCTCCAGATCCTCGCCAGTACTTGGTGTTGTTGGTGTTTTGGATTTTAGCCATTTTAACAGGTGTGCAGTGGTATTTCATCCTTGTCTGAATTTGCATTTCCTAGATGATGTATAACGTGGAACATCTTCTCATATGCTTATTTCCATTTGCCTGTCTTCTTTGGTGAGATGTCCGTGCAGATATTTTGCCCATTTTTAAAACTGAGTTGTTTTCTTACTGTTGAATATTAAGAGTTCTCCATATATTTTAGACAACAATTTTTTATCAAATATGTCTTTTGCAAATATTTTCTCCCAGCCTATAGCTCATCATTTCATTCTCTTAACAGTGTCTTTCACAGAACAGAAATTTTGAATTTTAATGAAGTTTAGCTTATCAATTAATCCTTTCATGGACTGTGCTTTTAGTGTTGTATCTGAAAAGTTATTGCTGGGCTTCCCTGGTGGCGCAGTGGTTAAGAATCCGCCTGCCAATGCAGGGGACAGGGGTTCGAGCCCTGGTCCGGGAAGATCCCACATGCCACAGAGCAATGAAGCCCGTGCGCCACAACTACTGAGCCTGTGCTCTAGAGCCCGTGCTCCGCAGCAAGAGAAGCCACCGCAGTAAGAAGCCCGCGCACCACAATGAAGAGTAGCCCCCGCTCGCCCCAACTAGAGAAAGCCCACGCGCAGCAACGAAGACCCAACGCAACCAAGAATAAAATAAATAAATTTATTTTAAAAAAAAAGTCATTGCCAAACCCACAGTCACGTAAAATTTCTCCTCTATTCTCTTTTAAAAGTTTTATAGTTTTGTTTTTACATTTAGATTTATGATCTATCTGAGCTATTTTTCGTGATATCTTTGTGCCTAGATTCGTGGGTTTTTTGCCTGTGGATGTTCTGTTTTTCCAGCATAATTAATTGAAAAGACTATCCTTTCTCTATTGAATTGCCTTTGCTCCTTTGTCAATGATTAGTTGACCATGTTTATGTGGGTCTATTTCTGTGCTCTCTATTGGTGTTCCATTGATCTATTTGTCTATTTTTTCACCAGTGCTACACTGTCTTGATTACTGTAGCTTTACAGTAAGTCTTAAAGTTGGGTAGGGCCAGTCCTCCAATTTTGTTCTTCTTTTTCAGTGTTGTGTTCGCTATTCTGGATCTTTTAACTCTCCATACAAACTTTCTGTCAATATCCACAAAGTAACTCAGGAATTTTTACTGGAATTGTACTGAATCTATAGATCAAATTGGGAAGAACGGACATCTTAACAATACTGAGTCTTCCTAGCCTTCCTATTCATTGAGTGTCTCACCATTCAGATCTTCTTTGCTTTCTTTCATCAACGTTTTGTAGTTTTCCTTATGAAGATCATGTGCATATGTTGCTAAATTTATACTTAAGTATTTTTGTTTTGGTGCTAATGGAAATGGTGTTGTGTTTTTAATTTCAAATTCCAGTTGTTCATTGATGATACACAGGAAAGCGACTGACTTTTGTATATTAACCTTATACCCTGAAACTTTGCTACAATCACTAATTAGTTCCAGGAGTTTTTGTTGTTGTTGTTGTTGATGATGATTCTTTCAGATTTCTAAAATCAAATCAACAAAGACAGCTTGATTTCTTCCTTCCCAATATGTGTACCTTTTTTTTCTTTTTCTTATTACATTAGCTAGGATTTCCAGTATGGTGTTGAAAGAGAGTGGTGAGAGGGGACATTCTTACCTTGTTCCTGACCCAACATATACTTTTGTGCACAAATATAATCTGAAACAAGACATGTCCTTGCCTATAACAAAGCCACCAAAATAAGTATTAGAATTTTCTTGCTTAATGTCTCAAAATTTGCAGGTACATATTGCTCGGGTATATATCAGTAGGCATTGATTTTAAATGCTCTGCTGTAGACATTAGCAAGTATTACTGTCAAACAGCTCAGAAGGTTTTTATAGCTGCACTATTAAGGACAAGAGATACAGACAATGGTCTCTCACTGCTGGAAACACTGGAAGAAACTCACTGCAGCAAAGGCAAATACTATGTGAATTCATGAAGATACAATTTAATATACAGAATGGTACTAAGGTTTCAAGACCTAATATACTGGAATTATAAGAGGGAGCTAAATCGTGGTTTGTAGTGCAGTGGTAGATAATGATACTGGTCCTTCAACAATAAAGTTTACATTCTAGTCAGGGAGGAGATAAGTAATGTGTCTGTAAGTAACGCAGGTGCAATGTGAATAGTGGTCAGTCATCTTCCTGGTTTATTGTGACCTCACATGTATTAGTAGGACTCATATCAAGGATTCATTATTTGCTCCTGTGCCTTTAAACATTACAAAAGCAAAAGAAAAAATAACCCACATTTCGTTCATAGTACGTGAGAAATGACGAAAGTATGCAATTTGGGAATCACAACCCCAGTTTTGCTTCAAAGATAGGACTGGAAATTCAGAATCTAGTGTTAATCAGAACTTAGGACCATGTATTTGGCATGCTG
Source organism: Balaenoptera physalus (assembly GCF_965194825.1). Lineage (NCBI taxonomy): Eukaryota > Metazoa > Chordata > Mammalia > Artiodactyla > Balaenopteridae > Balaenoptera > Balaenoptera physalus. Next base: position 3,626,988 of record NC_138899.1, read on the forward strand.
AAAATCCTACTGTTTCTGGAGTATTCTTTTTATTTGAATTTAGGTTTATTCTTATCATTATGAATGGTCAGTAAACAGTTATGTATTTGAATTTTAAATGCAACTGTGAATTACTATAGTTTTCCACTTTGAAGTAAGAATTCATGGTCGATAATATTTGGGATCAAAAAAATAGCAGTTTTAGGAAGGAAAATGAATTTAATTTTTCCCTCCATTTGAACTATAAACCAAATTTCATGTAATGAGTCTGCTGTTAATTATTCCAGAGTCCAGCCTCTAAAAGCAAAAACTGTGAGGTCTCCCAATTTGGGTTTTATATAGCAAATCTACTTGAACAAATGGAACCACTACTGCAGTGCTTTATTCCTATAAATTTTGTAAGTGGTCAATTTAGTCAGTCAGAATGATGATCAGTGCTTAAAAAAAAAAACTCAAAATTAATAAACCTTAGTAAGAAAAGTTGTCTCATTAGACACCTTCTAGAAAAGTTATCAAAAGTGCATAAAGAAAGACTCTTTCAAAATACCCCTTTAATTAGCGGCATTAAAGCCCGAAGGTGATGGTAAAATTAGAATGAGGTGGTGTGGTTTCTTTTCCATTTCTCCATGAGTATTTAATCAGGTGGTAATTTCAAGTTGAGGTCTTAATTATTAAATTTGCTTTCCTACTTTTTCCTTCTTAAGCAAAATGCTGAAAACATGTTCCATTTGTTATTGATAATATTAACCCTGAGGTAATTAACTGCTCAAGAGAATATTTCTAAAAATCTGTACACATAGGAAATAAACTGTCATAGCTGTCCCCACCGTTATTTTCTGGTCACCAACTAACGGAATATCAGGTGAAAATGGAGGGCTAAGTGGTGACCTTCTGACCATCAAGCTTCTATGCTCAGAGAAAAGACTGACCTTATGCCCACTTGTTCAAGCCAACACACAAGCTCAATTTAAAGCAGCATTCAGCACTCAGCAAATCCCACATCATAGAGTGACCTCAGTACCTTTCATCTTTCAAAACCAGTATCATCCTAGTTAGTGCATCTCCAGCAGTGAATAAAATGCTGTGGATTAGAAGAATTTCTGATCAGTAGGATTTTTTTTTAAAAGTCCATCTTTAAGGAGGTTTTAGATGGAAGAAAACAACCAAAAATTCAAAACAACCAAAAATTCAAATTTCTGTGAGACTCTAATATTCTTCTGAATGGGGAAAATGCAGGCCTTTCTGTTGTGTTTAAAATGAAACTGGAATAATGGAAGGAAAATGATAGGTTCTGAAGTTAAAAACGTTTCTGACTCATTCATGCAAATGTCCATGCACAGAAAGTTTCTACTAATTTCTTGACTTCTGAAGACTTGTACGTTTTAAAAAATATTTTATGTCAGAAATATTCTTGACTGGAAATATACTTGTGATCCTCCATCTTTCCAGAAATCTATGTGAGTAGGTCTTCCAGAAAGTTTCGCTACTGAAAAAATATATATGTTTGCAGATTATATGTAACATAATATGCAGTGAAAGGATTTTATAGAGCTATACCTATTTTTGTTCAAGATGAAAGGAGGTGGAAGAGATAAACCTCCCTCTCCTTCAAGAAGGTCAAGTGCTCCAGGTGCCCTTCCACTGGCTTCCAGAAACTTCCAGCACCCACTCTCACTCTGCCCACCCAAGTGGTTATCAGTATATGACTAATAAGATCTCTTCCCAGAAATGCCCATCATGCCTTCAATCAGCAATCACCAAAAGCACATTGCTGATTAATTAATACAGCCAAATAGTCTCTCTTTCACCCCCAGGCACTACTTTTGACTTCACTCTCCAGGATCAGTAATGCCGGGGGTGTTATAGGTGAACGGTGCCTCAATCAGGAGTCCAAAGTACGGTCCCCAGTCCTGAATCTGATACTGGCATCTCCACGTCCCTCTTAACTTCACTTTCCCCATCCGTAAGTGGGGACAAAAAGAAACAAAGATCCCAGGCTTCCCGGATCCCAAGAGGAGGAATCACCATTTAAAGTATCTACTGTGTACCAGGCACTGTGCTAGGTGCTTTTCCAACTTTGCCTCATTTAAATCCTACTGCAGGCCTTTTCACATTTAAACCCAACTGGCTTATCTCCAAAGCCCAGGCTGTTTGCACTAAAAGATGCTGTTCTTCAAAGGAGATGCAATCAATTAAAGCACTCTGAAATATTTTTTTAAATTTATTTCATTTTTTTTTCATTAAAAAAATTTTTTTTTTAATTTTTTGGCCATACCGCATGGCTTGCGGGATCATACTTCCCCAACCAGGGATCAAACCCAGGCCCTCGGCAGTGAAAGCATTGAGTCCTGACCACTGGACTGCCAGGGAATTCCCGGAAACTTTTCTTTTTAATTGAAGTATAGTTGGTTTACAATGTTGTGCTAGTTTCATGTGTACAGCAAAGTGATTCAGTTTTGTGTATATATATATATATATATATATATATATATATATATATATTCTTTTTCTGATTCTTTTCTATTATAGGTTATTACAAAATATTGAGTATAATTCCATGTGCTATACAGTAGATCCTTGTTGGTTATCTATTTTATATACAGTAGTGTGTATATGATAATCCCAAACTCCTAATTTATCCACCCCTTTCCCCTTTGATAACCATGTTTGTTTTTTATGTCTGTGGGTCTATTTCTGCTTTGTATATAAGTTCATCTGTATCATTTTTTTTAGATTCCACATATAAGGGATATCATGACATTTGTCTTTCTCTGTCTGACTTACTTCACTTAGTATGATAATCTCTAGGTCCATCCATGTTGCTGCAAATGGCATTATTTCTTCTTTTTTATGGCTGAGTAATATTCCATTGTATATATACCACATCTTTTTTATCCATTCATCTGCCTATGAACATTTAGGTTACTTCCATGTCTTGGCTATTGTAAACAGTGCTGCAATGAACACTGGGGTGCATGTATCCTTTTGAACCATGTTTTTTCTGGATTCATACCCAGGAGTGGGATTGCTTGATCATATGTTAGTTCTATTTTTAGTTTTTTAAGGAACCTCCATACTGTTCTCCATAGTGGCTGTATCAATTTCATTCCCACCAACAGTGCAGAAGGGTTCCCTTTTCACCACACCCTCTCCAGCATTTATTATTTATAGACTTTTTGATGATGGCCATTCTGAAACTTTTAAAAGAGCTGAGAGTATAATACTAAGGGTAGTTGACGATGACATCAATGAAGATGAAAACTATTTATTTGTCTGTCTATTTAAAATCAAGGTTTGAAAAAAACAAAATGCAAACATCTTAATATATTTTCCATCTCTTTGTGTTCACTCTAAGTTTTAACTTTCCCAAGTAGATAACACAGCCTTGGCATGTTTATTGGGAAACATCTCTGCCTGTTAGTAAATTTCAGTTTCCACTTCAATAAGCCTGGGTGTCTTCAAGGCACAGAAAAGACAAGGAGCCAATTATTCTTCCCTTCCCACACACATGGGTTCTGGGTCCTCCTACCTTTGTAGACCCTTCAGCACGTTTCTGTTTTGCCAGTCTCCACACTCAGGAAGCAGATAATGGTTCTACCCTTAGCACACACAAACTCTCATTATGAAGAGAATCGGCTCTAATTTACAAAAAATAATCCAGAGTTAAATGTTGATAACTTTCCCTGACTACTGTACACTCTCAATAATGGTGTTGTTAGCTGGCATGAACGAGCTCCTGAGGCGTTCACACAGTCCCCTCCCTGAACTGAATGATGACTGCTTCGCTGTGATCGCTCCCCAGTGCCACGCCTCAGAGTCTGTAATCCAACAGATGCTGAATGCAGGCCTACTGTGCACCCGGACAGACAAGCGCTCTGCCATCGGCAAACCTGTATCCTAAGAGGAGTCACAGACAACAACCAGACGAATGGGAAAGGACGCTTTCAGATTTTGACAAGTGCTGGGGAAGAAATAAGGGGGGAGACTTGGTCTACAGTCAACAGAGTTGGAATCAAGGGAGCACATTAGAAACAGGGGCTTGGGGAACTTAGAAAGATTATACTGTTAAATAAGTAATCAGATGGGAAAAAACCTGGACTGAAAGCCCAGGTTAGAATGTTCTTTTTTTTTTTTTTTAATTTAATTTATTTATTTACTTATTTATGGCTGTGTTGGGTCTTCGTTTCTGTGCGAGGGCTTTCTCTAGTTGCGGCAAGCGGGGGCCACTCTTCATCGCGGTGCACGAGCCTCTCACTATCGTGGCCTCTCTTGTTGCGGAGCACAGGCTCAAGACGCGCAGGCTCAGTAGTTGTGGCTCACGGGTCCAGCTGCTCCGCGGCATGTGGGATCTTCCCAGACCAGGGCTCGAACCCGTGTCCCCTGCATTGGCAGGCAGATTCTCAACCACTGCGCCACCAGGGAAGCCCTAGAATGTTCTTTATTAGTTAAAATTTCCTCAAAATAAGAAACAATCCTGACTTTCTGTAGCTGATGTTTCATAAAACTGAGACTTGTATTTTCTTTGTTACAATTGGTGGTTGCATCCCTGATCAAGGAGTTGGCATTAAATTATAAAAGTATAAGCAATAATGTCAATAAAGGAAATATACAGCATCTATCAGCCTTAAAAGTAGTAATATAAAATTCCCTGTACAATAAACTCATTACAACTATTTTACATGGTGATAATTTAAGAAAATCTAGACTACCATGAAGCATGAAATCAACCTGTAACCTACATATATTTTACCCAATTTGAGGTGTAAAAACCTTAGTCCAATTTGGTTTACTATTTTAGTGAACACTTAAAATTCAGAAGGCTTTTACACAGGACTAATTTGAAGAACTCAGCTGTCTTTAAAAAACATGTAAAGTAATTTAAATTAATACCTTTTTAAAATTTGTCTTTCAGAAAAGGATTCTCAGTGATGAAATTATTCAAAAATATCCCATTGACGTACAGCTTCTTAAAGTGTTTAAACAGTGCCTGTTTTTGGAGGTGATGATGTTACGTTTTCTTAGACTGAGAATAATTTTGAAAAGTAAAGACAGACACAATAGATCTCTCCTTATTCTCTGTCGTGGGGTGAGTTGTGTCCCACAGAAAGATTCGGCTAAGCCCTAAGCCCCCATACCTGTGCACGTGACCTCGTCTGAAAATGAAGTTACGTGCCAGGCGGAGAGTACGCTGACGCTCACAGCTCCTTAACAGTTCAGAGGACGTCTCAGGACCTGGAAGCGCCTCAGGCTCCTCTGTATGAATATTTACTGTCACCGTGTCACAGTGTGCAGCCTGCAGAGGCCGTGTGACAGGTGCCTGTGGGTCTGATTATGCTGAAGCTCCGTGGGGCTGCCTGATGATTAACAGAAAGCTCCACACGTAAGCCTGCGCCTTCTTTTTTTATGCAGCATACAATTATTTTCCAAATTAACGTTCCTGAGGAGGACATGTTAAATTCTATCCAGAAAAGAAAGTAAACAAAATTAGGAACGGATAAGACCGTCAGAAGCCACTTATCGTATCTTCGTCTTGGTAAAGGGAATATTGAATCAAGAACAGGCTGTATCAGTTTCAGGCGTACAACAAAGTGATTCAGTTATACATATACATGTATCTAGTCTTTTTCAAATTCTTTTCCCTGTTTGGTTGTTACAGAGTTGTTAATCAACTGCACACCAATATAAAATAAAAAGTTAAAAAAAAATAAGTATAAACTTTACAACCACAAAAAAATAAATAAATAAAATTCTGCCATTTTTTCCAAAAAAGAACATGCTATGTCTCCTCGGAGCCAATTGTGCATAAGCCCTAGCATCCGGCTTTACTTGGGTTGGGCTAGAACCGTCCCTCTCAAACTTCAGCATTTGTCTGACTCGCCGGGGAATCGCTAGGAATTGTTCAAGTCCCAATACTGAGGTCTGCAGTGGGGCATAGGAGGTTGCATTTCTAACAAGCTCCCAGATTACACAGTGTCCTTATTTATCTTCGGGTCCCCCTGGAGTAGCAAGGGGCTCGGACGTGCAACCTTCGGAACCCCCGAATCTCCCAGCTGCTATGGCTCCAACCCTTGGTGCCGGAAAGCTCAGGGGAAATTATGCTCACAAATGAGGGGGTCAGGCTGTGCCCTCCACTTGGAGGGAGAATCTCACTGGGGTGTTACAAAGATGTGAAAACCAGAGTTTGAGGCTCAAGACATTTCTCCTCTGAGGTTTTCCTAAAATGGTAGATCTTCAAATAGAGCTCTTAGCCATGGAGTGAGAAACAGAACAAAACAGCCTTCCTACTGCAGAATTTAAGGCTCTAACATCAACATCTAAAATTATCTTTTCTGACTCTTTTTATGCATATTTTTTACCAAATTTCATTTAGTACTAATGGGATTTGGACACACCTTACTGCAAAATACAGGTTATTTGTTTCTAAACTATGGTCAAAAGTGACTTTTGTTTCCTGAAGGGAAGATAGTGTAACTTGAAACACCAAATAAAACTGATCTCTTTCAAAGACAATTACAATTGTTTGTGTGCTAACAGCTGTTACAAAACTTCTGAAAATACTCTATTCCTCCAAGTAGATTCAGTCATTCTAACTACAGTTATATTCATGTTATTAATTTGCATGGATAATCTGTTTTGATTTGAAAGATGTAAAATCCCAAGTGAGTTCTAAATTAGTTGAATTTCAAATAGGGGGTTTTCATGGAGTACACACTAAATATGTAAATCAAATAAGAAATAGTTCTGTTTGGGTTTACTTGGGTGATCATTTTGATTTTTTGATTTGTTTTAATTCAATCACTTTAAAATACAGATTCAGTTTTATTTAAAATAGATTTCAACGTACCTTGCAAGAAGGAATTATGTACTCAAGTTACACATTATTTTGATATTTAAGTTTGTTTCTGTGTTCAGCAAGTGTGATTCATTTCAGCTATTTTGGGTTTGGTTTCATATCATATAGTTTACACAAAAATTGTCTTGAAAGGTTCGCCTTGCATTTCAGAATATGTTTCAATTCACAGTAATTTTAGAACTCATAACTTGACACCTTGGGTGTGCACACTGATACACCCACATGCGTGTGTGCACACACACACACACACACACGCGCGCACACACACCAGTCACTGTTGCCACGGTGCTTGGTGTTTCTCTGCCCCCTTCTGGTAGCTCCAGAGATCTCCTTTGTTAATTTCACACTTACCTCCAGTTAAGTGTTTTTTCCTCTCACAGAACTGTAGTTCAAAATACTTTATGAAGCAGCTGGACAGGTCATTAAGAGTGGTCTTGGCGTGTCCAAAGGCTTCTAAGATGCTCATGACCTGTAGCAAAAGGGAAACGTTTATTATTTTTTTTAAAGGGAAACACTTATTGAGCTATGCATCTGTTTAAACAAAATTGGGTAATAATAGCAAAGAGACAGGAATATTCCCTCAGCTAAGAGGTTCTCCATCGTTCATACAACACAGTATTGCAATTTTAAGGTCATTCTTTTCTCAAATGGAAACTGCTAGCATCCTCCCTCTCAAATGGCAGCCAACGTAACAAGATAATCATGCACAGAGCACATGACTCCCTTCCTTTCACTAGCCTCTCAGTGTAACACACACACACACACACACACACACACACATGCACGCACACAACTCAGCACAGGCTCTTTGGGCTTTTTAACTTGAATAGAACAGTCGAAGTGCTTCTGTGGCTTTGGAGGGAGGAATCAGAGTTAATATAAGCAATAGTCAGAATTTCCTTTAAAAATAACGAATTCACTTAAACATTTGTTTGTAACCTTCTTCTGAACCCGTATTTACTTTGCCACATACTCTTTTGCACCCCGAGCCCCTAGATAACTCTCCCATACCCTGTTTTTGCTCCACAGTAAGAATTCTAGATGAAGCCGTTGGGTCCAGTGTATCTTATCACGAGGTGCTCTTGTAGGGATGGGTGTTTGCAGCTTTAAAATGCTGTTAATATAGCTCCTCAGATCAACCCTGGCATCTGAAATTCTTCACATATTTCCTTAAAAATTGACTATAGGATGAATGTCATTTTTTTCTCACAATCGATTGTGCCTGTGATAATGATGATGGCCAAGCAATTCTCCAAAAAGTATGAAAATCTGGAAGGTTCAAAGGTACTTTTCTGTATCTTTCAAGATACTGACATCTTAAATGCAGTTCCTGCATCAACCACAAGATGGGAACTATGATACCTTATTGATACACTTGGTGGTGGCTTACAATTTCTGATGATAGTATTTTTTGAGACTTTTATTCTAAATTAGGAAAAAAAAAAGTTTGCTGCTATTTTTTAACTTTCTGGATACTGCTCTACTAAGGCATTCAATTCACCTGGAAGTATTTTATATTTTGAAAGATTATAAAACAACACTTTGATTCTAATCACAAGTCACAGTGCTAAACATTGTGGAAACAGTGAAATATATTAAAACGTCTGTTTTTGAAGTTTGAACTTTTGAAGAGAAACACTGAATCTTCACAGAAACCCTGTGATTTAGGTCTCTTTACAATAACCTAATTTTAAAGATCATAACAGTGCATTGATAGTAGTAATGGCAGAAATGTTTCTGAAAAATAATTTGAAACAGATTTATGAAGGTCCTATGTTTTGCTTCTTTTCCAACAACTTAATATGAAATAAATATATAGCAAAATTAATAGTGTAATTATATCACATTTTAAACCTTTACAATATTACAGTAAACAATTGTTTAAAAATTCATAAAAAGGAATAAAATAAAATGTTTAAATATTTTGGCTTCTAGTTTGTTGGCGTTGTATCTGATAACACACTAATTTCTTATTAAAATAGAAAATGAATATAAAAGATAATGAATGACCCACGCCCAGACAGGAAGTCCAGGGTAATGAACGGCGCCACGCATGTGCTCTGCCCCACCCCCCCCTTCCAGCTCTGCTAATGACAAGTTCTATCACCGTGAGCAAGTTTCATAAATTCCCAAACCTCCTTTCCTTTACTCTAAGCAGAATAAGCCCTTCAGTGGTTATCAAGAGTCCGGTGTATGAAGCGCTCAGCTTGGTGCCTGGCACATGGTAAGCATTCAACAAATAGCAAAGATTAGTTTTGTTTTTGTTAATAATAGTAGAAAACATTTATACTTTACTTACTATGTATCAGGAACTATATATATATAAAGTTATATATAAATTACATATAACCGCACACACACATTCATATATATGTACGAACGTATATGCGTGTATATGTACAAATAACTTCTTTTAATTCTCACAGCTACTATCTCCATTTTATAGAAAAGGAAATTGATGGATTAAGTAAATTTCCCAAGGTTCAGAGCTTATAAATAGTGGAGCTGGGATGGAAACCCAAGCAATCTCTTGCAGAATCGGTGTGTTTAATCACCGTATCTGAATAACAATAAAGACATATAAAGCAGAAAATTAGCATAAACCTAAAACTACTGAACAAATATAAATACATGGCATTCTTTCATTGTGCACTGCTGGTCCACGATTCAAGATTAAACTGAAATGAGGTTTGTTTTTGTTTTTTTTTTTAATCTTTAATCATCCATTTGCCCAATAGGTGGCACTAAACAAATGTGTTAAGAGAAATACGGAAAAAATGCGAAACCAATACTGTTCTGCTGCTCAACTTTAAAACAAAATAATGAGAATATTGTGCCATAATAAAACTTTAAATAAAAATATAGGCAAAGGGAAGTAAGTATACATTTCCTCAGTATTTACTGTTTCAAATTTTATTGGAATGATTTGTTCCTATTTTACATTGGAATTTTTTTCTATAAAATTTTCATAGTTCTGCCACTAAAAGTTACGTACTATTATCCCGGTAGTAGTTAGTCAGCTGGATTTTCTCAAAGTAAAAACTTGTAGCCTCCTCAATAAAAAATAAGGGCTTAATCAAGGTGACCCCATCACTCTCTGTGAAAGCAGTTGCTCAATAAATATTTATTTAAGTAATTTAAATGGAACTGAATGTCTTAAAGTTGAAACTCATTTGGGCCAGAATTAGTGAAAAGTCCCAGGCAATTGTGTCTTTTCCCAAAACATGACCTTTATGTTCCAATAAAACTACTGCCATGGAAAGTCCCTGCTTCCACAGTTTGAAATTCAAATACAGGGACTAGAAACAACCACCCTCTTAACTCAACTCAGCTGTCTTGAAATTGTCCAGGGAAACAAAAGCAATATCTACAGTGATAGGATTCAAACCTATCTGCCCAGGGGGTAAAGCTCACTCTGAAGCCCATCGCAAAGGCAGAATGTAAACCTATGTAGACTTTCAAGACGGGACAATTGAAGTACAAGATTAAAATCCAGAAATGTTACAGCTGTGCGTCCTTTAAAAATATGTGTATTACCTGCATAAAATGACCAAAAACCACCTCTGGAGCTCACCTTCAGATACCAGTTAAATCTCCTTCTCCCCCTCTCTGTACCCTCTGCAGAGAGCACTGCTCACCGTGACAGCCTGGAACTTAGAAATGGCCAGCTTCCTCCCAAACCCCTTCCTTTTGTGTTTCCCCCCAACCCAGCTCCGGATAATAACCTTGAATTATAAATCTTTAATTCTGCCATCGATGTAAACCACAAGGAAAGTGTTCTCTACGCCTCAGTTTCTCCACGATTCTGTGCTGAAGACCATCTTCCTGTTATGTTGCTACCGTTCTTCTACTATTTATTCTTTGGAAACTGCTGATCAGCATGACCTTCAATGACTGTTTTTCTCTCACATTATGCTAAGATGTAGGGCAAAATGATTTGGTCCAGACTCAACCAGTATCTCCCAGTGGAAGATACCATGTGCCTGTCTGCCGTGCACGTGGCCCCTCGGGGCAGCATCTTGCACGTGTCTGCCCTGTGGTACCTCCAAGGGCTGTTCCACCATCTAATCTACTCACTAGCTCCTCTCCTTTCAGGGCCACCTAACGAACCTTCTCCTCATCTTGCACTGAACATAAAGCCTTCTACTACGTTGCTCTGTGTATCAAGGATATTCTTTTCTACTCACCTCCTAAATACAATTTTTCTTTCATGCAGAAAGTACTGGCCCATCTCTTAAACAGACGTAATTTCAGTGAACACCTGTGATGTTGTAATGATTTACAGTCAGTTCATAACTTTTTCCAGTGCTCGTATTTTATTACCGCATAGCACACACACTCGGATGCTGGGGAAAAACTATGGCTGGGTAATTTTCAAGAATGTCTTGTACACTGAATAAATGCATGTGGATGATCATTTAAAGGGAGACCAAAAAAAGCATGATGGACATGAAGTTTAAGCCATACTCAAACCTAAGACTGGAAATCACTTATTTATGACACCCTTAATTTCCCATGAGAAAGGAGTAAAGTGAACAAATGAATTAGAAATAGTTTCACTTGAAATTTGCATTGACATTATAATATGGATTCCCAGATGCTAATTGATTTGGAAGAGTTATATCTATCTTATCCAAAAAAATGCAGCTTAGAATGTATTCACTACATAAAGCCAATTTACATAAAGTAATCCAATTTACATAAAGCCAATCTACATAAAGTAATCTAGAATGCATTTTAGAAGTTACACTCTGCTCTTTCTCAAAGCATTGTTTTAATAAATGAGTGCTTTCGTCTGTAATTTACATAGAGACTATGGTTTCTTATCATTACAATTAAGCCAGTAGATCTTGTTATTTTATTAGGTAACCTGAGTCTACTTTAAAACCACATTGCTTTATAGATTCTCTAATTCTTAAGTGTCATTAGTAAGCATATTACAATATCTGAACAAAAAGTTTACACTACTTTTCCCAAGTTGACCCAAAATGTTAAATTACTTTGAGCTGTGCTGTAGAATTATGCACATGCCCAATATATAGCTCGAGTTTAATAAACGGTTATGAATTAAAGTCATTAATGAACACATACAATACCATAGATGCATTGTAGAGTTGATTTATCATACATTCTTTGTAAAGAGAAAAATTGAAAAGAGAGTTTCTCCTTCTAATCCGCTGTGGCCTGGAAAACACCTGTTAACAAAACTTGCAGGTGTCTCCTTGAGTCAAATGTCTGAGTTTTATCGTGTGAAATTTGACCTTTCCCTTAGCTGCTAATAGGGCTTTGTGGTTCCTCATTCAATCCTGACAGTATTTTAGGTCTATGAAGTAGCAGGATAAGGTGTCTTCATATAAAAGCAAATGTTACTGCATATAATTTAAAATCAGTCTTAATTTGGGTGAAGGGAGTCAAAAGGTACAAACTTCCACTTATAAGATAAGTAAGACCTGGAGATGTAATGCACTGCATGGTGACTACAGTTAATAATAGTGTATTGTATATTTGAAAGTTGTTAAGAGACTAGCTCTTAAAAGTTATCATCACAAGAAAAATAAATTTGTAACATGTGTGGTGATGGATGTTAACTAAATTTATTGTGGGGTGATCATTCTGCAATATATGCAAATATCAAATCATTATGTTGTACACCTAAAACTAATACAATGTTATATGTCAAAATATCAATTTTGGGGTTGAAGGTTTATCACCAGCCTATTAATGTCATCAAAGGTCACTATTACCAGTTCTTTTACATACACTGAAACTTCATTATCATCTCTCAGTAATCCCCCCACAAAAGTTGCTTATCTGGCCAATCCCACCAAAGTGTCACTTTCTGTGTAAACAACGACAGACTCTAACTGTATTACCTATTTTCGATCCAACTGTTCAGAGCAAATACAAAAAGAGTATGATGTTCACAATATTTTAAAATATATACAAGAAAATAAACCTTGACGTGAACAATATTCATTTGCACCGGTCTTTTTTTCTTTCTTTCCACAAATTTTGGTCAACTTATGCTTAAACTTATGGCCTATTAAGATGCCCCCTTTATTTGTAAACTGCATTTTTCTGGCTTCTCCATAGTTTCTAACCCAAGCAAGAGACTTACATGTTTAAATTTGGAATCGAATATAGGCCTGCTGGAACCAGACCTACAGGCGAGGTGCCTCATTATTTGTTTGCTGGCTTCAGACTTCCCAGATCCTCTTTCTCCACTAAAATAAAATAGAAAAAACAAAAACAAAAACACAAGTTTACGGTTTTGGAGAACGTAGTAAAAAAATTAAATAACCAGAGATAATTCTGAGGCACAAAGAAAGTGAGGAAATGACCTAGCGACTTTTAATGAGATGATGGTATCATTTAACACTTCCATGTGATTCACTTCTTTGCTGTACTATATGCACAATAAATAAATAAGTGTGTGTGTATGTTTGGGTGCCTCTGTGTGTGTACCTGTGTACACACAATATGGTGTTTTCGATGCCGGGACTATAAATGAATAGGATGCCACTTTTGCTCCCCAATATCTTACAGAGTAGAACCACATGATGTGGGTAAATTATAGCAGAAAGGCCTTAGGCTGAAAAGAAAGACACTGCCGCCTGTCCTCAGCTTCGTGAGTGCAGGTGAGTGAGGTGGCCGCCAGGTGTCGGTCCCCTACAGTCGAGATGCGTATCTGGTAGGGCCACACGTCTGGCCTGGTTAAATCTTTGAGTCCTCCAGGAAAGACATTACATCTTCCTTGGAAAAGTCATTCAGTCCTTCTCAGCTTTCCTCCTCTTTCCTTCAAGGTGAACATCAAGCACGCAGCTCCTAAAACTAAGCCGGTGAGATGGGGGAGTGACCGGGTAGGTCAGTGCCTGGTGCTTAGCAGATCCGAAAATGGCCTGTTTCGTCTTGAGGTTGCTGTCAGTTCTGACATTTCATGTTTTCCATTTTCCTTTAATCTAGGAACAAGCACCAGCCAAATATGTCCTGTACAAGGACAATGCTTTTGGTATTTCCCAGGCATACTTCATAAGTGACATAATTCCTATAAATAATGATTGTATTATATTCCTGAGACTAGGCAATATAGGGTTAACATAAAACTCCAGTACAATAATTACGAAACCAACGTGGTCCGATATGAAATAAAGCTTTTACTGCATCTAGATGGAATACTCGTGAAAACGGTGTTTATTCATCGATAGCCAAAAGTTGAAAATACATATAAAGCTCTTTTGCTAGGGCTTTCTCAGGTTTCTCCCTTGAGCATTTGTTCTAATGAATTTGATTAAAGGGTGTTTGCCAGGAAAGAAACTGACGCTTAATTCTCTTATTCACGTCTCAACTTGTTAATAAAACGTCTACTCCCGTCATCTGTGACCATAAACATTTTAACCACTTTTAGAGCGACCAGCTTAGCAGCCTCAGGGGAGCAGGTGATGGTGACCTGCACAAGATACTGAAGAGCTCATTTTCTGGGTTCAAAGACCTTTCCTTTTAACCTTCTAATTGCAGAGCAGAAACAATCTAAATCTTTCATGATGGAAATTTAATGTCTACAATTATATTCCCTGTTAAAAAATTCTATTACCCAGCAACATAACTTGATGTCTCAGGCGTCTCGTTTTTAGAGAGATTTTGCTTGCATTCACTCAGGGATCAATCTTGAAAATACCATTTTCCTTTTTCAAATATTGCCTGTTCCTTCAAATGAGACTTACTGAGGGCCTACTATGTGCTGGCGTCTGTGAGTCTTCAGGGTAAAAGAGGTGAAAAGATACCGCTTCCTGCGCCATGGGCTGGGGATACTCTCGAGGAAGGAGTAGGTACCTAATTAAGGTATAATTATAACAGGTGGGCACAGCTAGCAACGAGCCCATGGGCGAAGGGGCAGGTACATCTCTTGGAAGAAGCCAGGGAAGACTTCTGGGTGAGGTGGTAATTGAGCTCATTCTTGGAGAAGGGGCAGCGTAGAAGGCAGTGCTTATCCAACGTTAAACACTCAACCAAGACTCCCTGAGCATCTACTGAGCAAGTCGAAATAGGGGCGGGTCTAGAGTCCCTGCGGATCTGGAGACACAGAGCCTGGGAGGTTGTGGGGCTGACCCAGTGGTCACGTGAGTCCCTTTTCCTTCTCCCCACCGTTGCCCTCACCCTGTGACCACATGTAGGGAAAATGATCAACTCTCTCGGCTAGCTAGAATCACATGCCTTTTTAGCCATCTCATAAAATCCCAAAACGATCACCACATTTCACTTTGAGTAAAATATACAGAAATTTTAGAAAAAAGAAAAAATGGATATAATAGTCTTGGCTTCATAGCATATCAAGTTGAAACTAAAAATTCTAGTTCAACGTGCTCAAGAAACATTCCGTGATCTGAAAATCCACGTCTATGATTAAACCAGACATTGACCAAAGATTTGGGGCGGCGCTGATTGGTCATGGACCCATACAAAATTTGAAGCTTATTTGAACAGCCTTGTCTGCTAAATCTGTACATGACAGAAGCAGACCCTATGTTGCTTATTTCACAAGTTAGTTGCACATTCAGCATAAAACATTCATTTAGGTTTGCTCAGCATACTGTTAGGATAATGGATATTTGTCGTACATGCTCAAACAATTAATTAAAACCATCTACCAAGGCCTTCAGAAAATTAAAGGAAAGGCAGATCTTGGTGGGCTCCAAACTCCCAGTTCTAGCCCAGGACAAAGATCTAAAAATTGTTAAAAACTATTCCTTAGGATGAAGCCTAGTGTGCTACTGGAGCCCATAATTATGAAGAAAATGAGAAATAAAATTAAAATTTGAAAATCAAATTACAAATCCTCTGGCCTGGTACTGTAAATCATCTACTCCAGGAATATTTGAATTTTGACCTCCAAATCTTCAATTATTCTTTGTAAATGCTAATTATGGGACATAATAGACACTCTGTAAATGATCTTTACACAAAGTATTTAGTTGAAGTCTAAATTTACTCATTTTAATGTATTAGTATAAATGCAGAAAGCCTATCGTAGTCAAGACTATCAAGGAGGTTGAGAAGCTACATGCAAACACCAATCCTGAAAGAAGACAGACAATGACTAGAGTAATAAGTCCTTGTGATCATGGATTTGCTCTTCCTTTCTTGAAACGTGGATGAAGAAATCTTTTTTTCAGAATAAGTGGTTGATAACATGGCATTATTAGCCTTTAAAAATGTCCCAAAGGAATATTAGTGCTGCAGAATATTAACAAATCTTACTGTTGTTAGAAAAACAATTCCATGAGCAAGTACACGTAGAAACAAAGACAAACAGGTTTCTTCACTGAAAGAACATGCTAGGCATTGTGAACTCTGTAATCGGTAGGTTCCCAAAGGATATGGATTCACTGGCCCCTGATAGCTTCGCTAAGGTCCAAAGTCTTTGACAAGGATTAAGTGGATTCAATGAGAATTTCGTTAAGTCCGTGGATTTGTAACCATCATTTTAGGTGAGTTTGGGGGGACCTCTGCAAGCCTCCTTAGGTTAGCGGCACTGGGCAAGCCACGCTCTAGAGTCTGGCTGTGAGTGTGGATAACCTTCACTCGGGCTCAGAAGCCAGACTATTGTGCTCACATCCCAGCTACGCTACCTATTTACTAGTTGGGAGACCCTGGACTAATGAACTAACCCTTCTAATACTCAGCGCCTGATACATAAAATGACAATAATAATAATAACAGTGATGATACCTATCCTACAAGGTTACTAAAGCAGTGAATAAGATGATACATGGGAAGCACCTAGAGGAGGGTCTGGCACTTAGTAGGTTCTCAATAAATACGAGTTGTTATTATTGTCAACACTATTACACACTCCCCACCATCTCATGATTTTTAAAAAGTGTTTCTCTTTTTGTCTAAGTGAGACCAGGAAACCCAACAGATAAAGCAGATGAAAGCAGAGTTGCTTGATTCAAGAACGCCTGGGTCCCCCACCCCACCCCAGGGGACACTTCAGAACAGGTGTAAAAACAACCATTTGCACACTATTTTGAAAACCAGAACACTAAAGTTTGCAACCCATCGATGTGACCCTCCATGGAATTTCTGATTAAATTAACAACGTAAAAGTATATAAAGAAGTGCTTATTTAAATATTTAAATATTATTTGGCTTCTTTCCAGGTTTCCATCGTTACTCTTTTATCTCACTTTGACTCAGGCTGTGCAAAGCTTTAGTCACACATTCAGTTTTCAACCAACACTACTGTTGAAAACTATGCAAAGCCAGGGGTATTTATGAAAGTCTCCCTCTTGTGGCAGTGTGGTCTGATATAAAACATAATTCTCAACGCAGATCTTATTTTAATACCTAAATATTTCTTTATTCCTCTATCAATATATAATCACATTTCATCCCTACTTCTTGTGGTACACTTCTTTCTGACGTGAAGAATTTTTGCTCCAATCTAAATGCTCCCTCCTGAGCTTCTTGGTATTTATGAGCTAATATTACCATTGCATTTCATTAAAAAATTACTTTGAGTGTATAATTTTGTTGACATATGAGCAAAGGTATAAATACCTAGAAGCGGGTGGGAAATCCCACATCTGCAAGGTCTTGCCTGGTATTTTGCTCAGCACCACATTTTGGAGAAGGGTGGTACTAGTATCGGTGCCTCTCTTTCCCATGTTTTCTAAGGTTTGAAAGCAAGACACTGGTTCTAAGCTGTAAATCTTCAAAATGAAGAAAAAATTGAATGACTCTCACAAACATAATGTTGAACGGTTGAAATGAGTTTCGGGCTCCGTTTGTTGATATCGATTCAGCTACACTCAGGGCCATTTCTAATAACAAAGGTGTTTCTCCTTTGTAACGAGTCAAGTGTACTCACTGCACACTTAGTGGACCACAAACTGGTGAGGGAGTAAATAAACGTAAACCGGAAGAAATGAGGACGGTCTTACCGCCCAGCCCCCAGGGCAGAACTGAGCCTGGAGCTGGGGAGAGGGGCAGGCTCACCTGAGGATGAAGCACTGAGGTCTCTGCTCCTGGAAAAGCTGGTGGAAGGCTCTCTCCGCACAGGAGAAAATGTGCGGTGGCAGAGAGGGACAGGGCTGTCCCGCACTGCCCAGGTACAGCTGGGAGACCTGGAAAACAGGGCAGCACACAGGCAGGAATCTCCGTGAAAAGGGTTCAGGATCCTTTACCTCACGATGCAATTGACAGATTTCCCATACACAGAAGCATATAAAGCTCTAATTCTGAGTCTCACTTGTAAACACAAACCATTTGCACAATGCTGCCCTCCTCAGCACATTTTAAGCATCCGTAATGACAAAACGGAGACATACATCTGAGCCTTCATTATTTGGTTTGCAGGCTTTAAATCACTTGGCTGTCTTCAAAAAGAGCAACTCCCCAAAATCCAGTTCAATAGCTATCCATGAAGTAAGCTGAAACAGTGGCAATTTATATCAAATGCAATTTCTCTCAGCAACATTTAATTTCAGTAACATAAGATGGCAAGGATATTTAATCTGAAAAGAAAGCAGTTGCATCTGAAACATACAAATTTACAAATTTCTCGGAAAAAGGACAAATAAAATGAACTTGACTTCAGTGCAAATGGTGATTTTTAATGATTGCCACAGTGATTCAGTGCTAGTATTCTTAGTCCTTTCGAGTTTCGAGTGAATTGTGTTATATTAGAATCAAAACTAAATGATAGGAGGACTTGTGAGTCATGAAGAAATATCAGACAAACTTAATTTTTATTCTGCAAAATAACTGGCTTGTATCTTCAAAGATGTCAAGGTTGGAAAGTTCAAGAGTAGATTGAAGGACTGTTCCAAATTGAAGGAAATTAAAGCACCCAGTGGTCAGTGCACCCAGTGATGGTGGACTGGATCTTTGGTTGTTTGGGCATCACTGAGACAACAGAAAAGACTTGAATGAAGCCTCCTGATTAAATGGTAACAGCTCTAATTTCCCAATTTTGATGATTGTACGGAGGTTACATAGGAAAATGGCGTTGTTTTTAGTAAATACACAGTACATGTACTCAAGGTTGATGGGACAACATGCCAGCAAATTATTTTAAAATGGTTGAAGGAAAAAAGTTGTTTGTACTCATTATTTGCAATTTTTCCATAAGTGTAAAGTTATTTCAAATTATAGGGGAAATAATTTTTTAAAGTAGAATCAATGATCTACAGCTACAAGAAAAAATTGGATGACTCTCACAAATATAATGTTGAATGGAATCTATCAGATACATGAGAACACACTATGAGATTCCATTTACAGAGAGCAAAAAAAAAAAGCAGGAGAAGCCAATCTATGTATGCTGTTAGAAGTCAGCATGGCGGTAATTTGGGCAAAGGGTTAGTGATTGGAAAGAGCAAGTGTGGGCTCTGGAGGCTGGGAATGTTCTACCTCTAGTGCTCGTGGAAAAGTACACTCAGAGATGAGCACTTTCCTGCATGCATTATATCCCAATAAAAACATCAAAAGCCTAAGTCATTAAACATTGTGGTTCTGGTGCAGAGAGAGAAAAAGGAACCGCTGGAACAGACTACAGAACTCAACTCAGGCCCACACAGTGAGATTTGGGGGCCGCAGGGCTGTGTCACTTATCCTCAAAGGAAGCTGTCAAAAAAACTGAGTATTCGTAAAGGAAACAAACATCACTATCTCATGCCATGTGTAAAACTAAATTCCAACTGAATTTAAGTTCCAAATATGAACAGCAAAGCTTAACACATTTAGAAAAGTATGTAAAAACAGTACTCTTATGATTTGGGAGTAAGAGAACAGGGGTCAAAAACACAAATTTTGGGGGGAAAAATCCTACAACATTAGAGCTAACAACTCCTGTTCAACCACAAACAGCATACATATAATAATAAAAAAAACTCAGACGAAGACAGAGAGGAAAGTAAGCTGGGCATACAATCAATAAATTATCAGCATTTTATAAACGACTCTCACAAATCAATAAGAAAAACTGGAAACAAAATAGAAAATTGGGCAAAGAATGTAAGCGGAAAAGAAAGGCCAATACATGTGAGAAAAGATGAAAAAACAACTCTCCTCGTAACCAAGGAAATGCTATTTCAAACAATAAGGTGATATAGTACACATGAACTATTGGTAACTTTATCAATAATAGCTTAATAATGATGACGATGGCCTCACTTGCTATATGCTTGCTGCTTTTCTCAGCATTTTACACTCACTCATCCAATTCTCCTAGAACCCTGAGACTTGGATATGAGGATGATTTTCCTGTTTACCGATGAGGAAACTGATGCAAAGAAAAATTAGTGACAGGTCCAAGGTCACATGGCAAGTTAGTGGTGGAGCTTGACTTCAAAATGGAAGTTTTCTCTAGGGCTGAAAAACACATGTATAATACTGAGTGTTGTTCTAAGAAATTTTACGTGTAATTTGGCAGTAACTTCTAAACTTGAGGTAGGTTTGACTAGCGATCTCTCTGTAGAAATTCTCAAACATGAACCAAGAACTACATACCAAACAATCCTCAGCACTCTCTGTAAGAGCAGAAAACAAGAAAGCAATTCTACAATAGGGATTAATGAATAAATATAAATAATTGTGTATTAAAACAATAAAACACTATAGGTTATTTAGAATGAATTAACTAGACCCGAACCTTTTATCATGGAAAATTTTTGAAAGCGTAATGACTAATGACGATTTTTGTTGTAAAAGAATATAGTTAGTATATTCTCTGAGTAAATTAAAACGGGAAATAATGACATATGCAGTTTTTATTGCGTATATTTGTGCATGTATACAGAGTGAACAGACAGAAGATTGGATAAAAGGATAACTTCGGTGATGTATATGTATAGTTGATTCACTTTGTTATAAAGCAGAAATTAACACACCATTGTAAAGCAATTATACTCCAATAAAGATGTTAAAAAAAATCTATTAATGGATAATAAAGAACAGTACATTAAAAAAAAAGGGTAACTTCGGGATAATGATTGTCATCTTTTGTGAAAAGGAACAGGCTGAAGTGGAACTCAGTCTGTGCTGACATCACACAGTGTCACTTAATCTCAGACACCATGTAATTGAGACATGCCTTTATTTTCTGTACCACCCAGAAAATAACATTACAATTAAACTAGCACACAATGTCTTGGTATCACATCTTTAAAGCTGCATCCCAACCTCAGGAGTGCATGTGAAAAAAGATGGCACTTTTTATTTTAAATGTTTTAAGAGATACGAGACATGTATGGGGGGTGGGCACACCATTGTCTATTATACTTGAACTTTTTGCATTTTGAATTATTCCAGAATTTAAAATAAATATAAAAGATATTTGAATGATAGTGACATCTACATGATAATTCATAAGCCAGGTAGGAAGGTTTAGCCCACCTTTGTTTTCTTGCAGGATAAATTTCTGTTTTGGGTTTGTTTGGTTTTTTTAAAACTTGCACTAACACTATTTCACTTTCTCCCCAAGTCCAACCTGGATCTAACCTAATTTTGACAAAATGCTTTTAAACTCCATTTGTTTTTGTAAAGTCCTAGTAAGGATTTCGTTAGATGTTATCAACAAAGTGAGACCCAAGAGACCCAGGAGCATGCCTGAATGTACCTGTACATGGGGTTCATCTCACATTCCTGCTGTGTTTCTTCAAACCTATTTGGAGTTAGGTATTCTCCTTAGGCTAAGTTTCACTACACATTAGATGTGGTAAAGAATCGTGAGTGTCCAAAGTTTTTTCATGATAATCAAACCAATAACCCTTTTCAGTTCCCTTTTCCTGTAAATCTTCTTCTTTTCATGCAATGTTAGAGTTTGTATTGTAGAATACTCCATTGCTACCACCTGGTAATACTTTGCTTGATGCTAATTCTACACTTAAGAAGTAATGTAAATATGAAAAAATAATTTTAATAGAATAGCATTTTCCACTTATTTATATTGAACCTTGAAGGTTTTCACCAAGCCGTTCTAGTTTTCTGAGTGATTGACAAACCAACGACTTTACGTTGGTTACCATGATCATTACTAATACTATTGCATGTTCTCATTTGGTCCAGAAAATATTGTCAGGGTCAGACCCTTCCTTTCCCACAGGCCATCTCTCTCCATTTCACCTTATTCTCTCCATGTCTGTATCATTTGGGAACAAGAGGATTTTGGCGTGTGGACATTTTAAGTGCTCTTTCACAGTTGAGATGGCATCACATAAGCTTCATTCAGGTTATCTCTAGTCTTATCTCTAGTCTCTAGAGTCTAGCTGGACTCTGTGATCCCATATAAATAAGGTCCTTCTTTATGCATCAATTCCCTCCTGTTTTCCACTGTGCACGATACCTGTCAATAAACATCCAGGAGACTGCAGGATGCTGCCACGCTCTGATCTCTGAAGCCAACCATGCAGTCTGTAGCTTATGCGAGGGCCATTCACGGGCCCCTGACATCAGGGACCTGGTAATCTGTGGAACCTGATGCCAAGGGCTTGAGGGGCGTGGCTGCTGCTTTCACACCAGAGTCTGAACATGTCACTCTACTTGCCTGATTGGATTTCCCATTCATTATCTTATACCTATATATAGATGACATACTCCGGAAAAAAAAAGTTTGTTTTATACAAATGACTAATTATATGTCTCTGGGCTCAGCATTTGGGTCCCTGAGAGTAGTCTGTCCTGCATCTGCTCTGGGGCTACATGACCTGGATTTAAATTGTCTCTTCCACTCATGAGAAAACTTTAGAAAGCCTAGTTAATCTCCTAAGTCTCAGTTTATCCATCTGCAAAGAGGGAATGGTAACACTTACACTGATTGGGTCCCTTTTGGGATTACATGTGGTAGCATATGTAAAGCCCTTTGCAGCAGGCCTGCCGTGTGCTAAACCCTATACTAAACCCAGTAGAGTTCTCCTTCCCTGGCTAAGAAGCCCAGCCACCCTAGCTACTTGCCAAATCCCAACATGCCTGGCCATGGGAACATCAGGAGTCCAGCAGCATCTGAAAGTCAATGGAATGTGAAAGCAAAGGAAGCCCTAGGCCTGGCATCCCACACTAGGTGCTGTGTTACACTTAGGCGGAGCTTAATCTCACCTGTAATTCGAGGATGCAGGATGACTGATCACTTTTGTACTGTGTGTAGTCAAAATTATAACCTTGAGAAGTCACCCCCAGGTACTTATCCTGAATGTGTCAGACTTTTGCACACTGAGATTTCAAGGTGATCTATCTTTGCTTTGTGAACTCCATAGTAAAGGTTATGGCGAGAAGCATCCGAGAAAAGTCTGATACTGAGTGTGAGAAGCCGATGCAGATTCACTGCTCAAGCATTTACTCTCAGATGTTCACCTGTGCGTCGGTTTTCTGAATACTGCTTTGCCAATGTCGTAGGCTGGGTTCTTGAATGGCACCATCTTCCCTGTCATTGTTACCTCCCCTCCCCCTTCTCCTCCTCTTCTTCCTCCCCCTCCTCCTCCTTTCCCTCCTTTTCCTGCACCTTCTCCTATGACAGAACTCCCAAGATGATTATGGGTACCTGTAATTCCTTTTGCCCTCGTCGGTCATGCTTCCACACACACTCAGACAGCCCAGGGATGAGGCTGGGGTAGGAACGGGGGGAAGGAGGAGGGTGGGCAAGTTCCAAGGCAGTTTTAAAGCAACGGTGGAATTGACTTTGGGTAAGAAGAGTGGAAGGTGGGGTAGTGAGAGGTCCTCTCGTACCCGGGAAGCATTTCTGTAGTAATTCTTAGCAGCTTCCTTGGGAGTTTAGAGAGGGTAACCTCTTTCTCTCTTCCTCTCTCTTTCTCTCCCCTACCCCCATCCCCCCTCCAGCATCTATGAGTGTGTCCCTGCTTCAAGAACACACGTCTCCTCCTTTCATCTCCTGCTCCTTATTAGGGATTCTGTTTCATACTGGAAGCAGCCTTGTGGCTGCACAAAACATAGAGCGCTCCCATGACAGTATGTTTGATCCAAAAATACTAGGCAAAGATCATACTGTGTTTTCAGTTGCCTGGAATGATTTTCCAAAAGCAATTTCTCTTTTAATTTTGAGTCTCATGATTAAAGCTGGAAAGTCTTTTAGAAAAATGTATAAATGCAGTATCATCCTTTCTTATTCCATTGCTTTAACATCATAATACTCTTCTGAAAGCGGTCATGATGTTCAAAGAACTCTAAACCAACTGACCTTGAATTAATCAAAAATACATGGGAAATAGTTAATATAACATTTGATTTTAGACGTCTGTCTAGTGACTACAATCATAAGAATTACACATTATAAGTGCAAAGAGATCTTTTGACAAAATAACATTCCTTGTCAATATTTTCTCAGAAGAAATTAAAGTCACTATTATCTAACCATTCAGTGTAGGATTTTCTGAGAAGCTTGATTTTACTTACTGTTTTGCTTTTTTCTTCTTAATCATTTGATACAAATAGGCATGTCTAGTGAGTGTTACTCTACATTATTAAATGATATTTTAAATTTTATACTCACCATGGTGGAATAAATTGGAATCTCCTTGAATGGATTAACAAGCAGGAGGATGTCCCCAATAAAAGTCTGTTAAAAGGAAAGGATATAAATAGTCATTGGACCATATAAATAGCACCTTTAAAGTTAAAAATTATATAATTTTAAAATCACTGAGCAAAATATAGAGAATAAGTAAAAATCACACTTTACCATTTTGTGAATTGTTTTAACAGTTTGTAAATAAATAGAAAATTCAAATAAAATTAAAGCAATAGGCTTGTTCCATTGAACACATAACAAGTGAAATGACTGAATTCTAAGAATTTCTTATCTTAAAGGGGTTTTATAATCACCAGTTGAATAAAAACATACAAAATTAAAACACATGGCCAAATAGAATGGAGGCAGTGAATGGGGTATGAATTCTATGTTGCTGCATAAGAATAATAATAAAATGTATAACAGAAAAGTTAGTAAAGCACAAAAAGCAAATAAAAATAATTTTAATTTAAAAGAGACAAGTAATGAGATATAAAGGCATAAAGAACAGATGGACCAAATAAAAATCAAATAATAAAATGTTAGATTTAAACCCAAATACATCAGTAATTATGTCAAATGCAAACTACTAAACAATTAAATGACAAAGATTATGAACTGGATTAAAATGCTAACTCAAGTATAAAGACTAAGAAAACTTGAATGTTAAAGGACGAAGCAAGATACACATGAAAACAGTAATAACTGCAAGAAAGGTGGTTTAGCAATATTCAATTCACAGAAAATAGACTTTAAGGTAGGAAGCAGTACCAGTGATAAAAAGGGACATTTCACAATAATAAAATGATAAATCAGGAAGATATAGCAGTTCTAAAATTCTATGAGACTAAAATCTAGCATAAAACTATAAGGAGAGAAACATGAACTCACAGTGATGGTGGGGAATCTTAACAATTTTTTCTTAGTAACTAATGGAACAGACAAAATTTTGAAATAAATAATTACCAAGCTGACTAACTGACTTATATAGAACACTATTACCAAGAACTGTACAATATACATTCTTTTAAATTGAACACCGACCAGTTTCATTATGTTCAAAGAGTTTGAGTCACGTAGAGTATGTTCTCTAATCCTGGGAGAATTATGATAGAAATTAATAGTGGATACCTAGAAAATCACCAAATGTTTGGAACTTATACATCTGCAAATAACCTATGAGCCAGAAAAGAAATCATAATGCAAATGAGAAAATATTTTGATTATGACATATTACAACATGTGAGATGCTACTAAAGGTTTACTTGGTATGAAAATTATTGCCTGAAATGTATATATTAGAAAAGAAGAAAGGCAGATCATGATCTAAGCATCCATTTCAAGGAGCTCATCAAATTACATAAAATTATGCAGAATTAAATAAATAGCCAATATAAGAGCAGAAATTAGGGCTTCCCTGGTGGCGCAGTGGTTGAGAATCTGCCTGCCAATGCAGCGGACACGGGTTCGAGCCCTGGTCTGGGATGATCCCATGTGCCACGGAGCAGCTGGGCCCGTGAGCCACAATTACTGAGCCTGCGCGTCTGGAGCCTGTGCTCCGCAACGAGAGTCCGCGATAGTGAGAGGCCCGCGCACCACGATGAAGAGTGGCCCCCACTTGCCACAACTAGAGAAAGCCCTCGCGCAGAAACGAAGACCCAACACAGCCATAAATAAATAAATAAACAAATACTTAGAAAAAAAAAAGAGCAGAAATTAAAGGAATAGTAAACAAATGCCAAGGAATAGAAAAAGCCAAAAGGCAATCTTGAAAAATCTAATAAAAACATAGTACCCTAACAAGATTGACTGAGGAAACAAGAGGAAATGCACCAACTACCAATATCCCAAATATGACATCACTACAGATACCACTGACATGAAAACAGATGAAGAGGACATTAGGGATCATACTTGAGTCACTAAGTTTGGATATTCAGAAGATGTGGGCAACAGTCCACCATCTTACCAAAACAAATGTCCTGACTTACAGGAAATCTAACTAGCTTTATTTTCTGTGAAAGAAATTGAACCTATGTCTAAAACCTTTCCACAAAGAAAACTAAGAATTCACCAGTGCATTCTTCTCAATGCTGATGTACAAATAAACAAATGGTGTACAAATTATTCCAGACAACAGCAAAGAGGGAACATGATTCACCTCATTTTAAGGGGCCTCAATAAACTGGATATTAAAAACCTAACCAGCATATTGGAAGGAAAGAAAATTATAGCTGGTCTCTCTCATTAAAATGCATGCTAAAATCTTGAGAAAAATGTTGACAAGTTGAATCCAATAAGACACTCAACAGATAATATATTCCAACCAAATATGCTTTATTCTACTAATCCAAGGTTGGCTTCATATTAGAAAATTAACCCTTGTAATTTATAATACTAAGGAGTCAAGAACTAAAGTTACAGGATCATCTCAATAAATGACAAAAAACATTTAATAACATTCAATTCCCACTCTTGATTAAAAATAATAATAACTTTGAAAACTATTAATATAACGGAACTTTCTTAATCTATAAAAAGTTATTACAGGCTTCCTTGGTGGCGCAGTGGTTGAGAGTCTGCCTGCCAATGCAGGGGACATGGGTTCGAGCCCTGGTCTGGGAAGATACCACATGCCGCGGAGCAACTAGGCCCGTGAGCCACAACTACTGAGCCTGCGCGTCTGGAGCCTGTGCTCCGCAACAAGAGAGGCCGCGATGGTGAAAGGCCCGCGCACCTCGATGAAGAGTGGCCCCCGCTTGCCGCAACTAGAGAAAGCCCTCGCACAAAACGAAGACCCAACACAGCGGGAAAAAAAAAAAAATCCTTAAAAAAAAAAAAAGTTATTACACCTATGGCACAGCTACTGCTAACAACTTGCTTAATGATAAAACACCGATTTTAATGATAAAACACAGATTTTAATAATAAAACAGCTTTACCCTGGGATCAGAAACAGGACAGGAATGTCAATTATTGTCACTGCCAGTCATCTTTTTATTAACAGCCTTATACCATGAAACAATGCAAGAAAGAAAGTAAAGAATCTATCAAGATTTAAAAGAGACACATGAAAGTCGTTATTTGGAGACTACATAGCAGTGTGTGCAGAAAAGCCAAAAGAATCTCCACCTAAGTTAATACTTACATATGGATATAGCAAATTTGATGAATAAAATGTGTTTATAAAAAATCAAAATCGTATGTCTATATATTAGCCATAAACAATTAGAAAACACAATTGCTTGTTATTTTCAATAAGAAAATAACATTTATTATAGCATCAAAACTTGAAAAATGCCTAAAATAGATCTAATGCAAACAGGCCTTCTATACCAATTTTTTTTAAATGTTCCAGAAAAATTAAAGATGACCAAAGGACGGATAGTAACATTCCATGAAACAAAAAATCCAATATTGGAAAAATCTCAATTATTCTCATCTAATCTGTACATTCAAAGCAATACCAATGAAAATCCAATGGAAATTGATAAGTGGACTTTAAAATATGTATGAATGTCCGAGAGTCATTCGCCAAGACATTTTGAAGAACAAAGTCAGAGGACTTTCTATATATCAAGATTTATTATATAGCTATAATGATTAAGATATTTTAGTACTGGTTTACAGACAGACTAACGGATCCATACAACAGAAGACCAATTTCAGAGGCACTCACTCCCCATGGCAAGCTTGTTTATAACAAAGGTCTCATTGCAATGCATGGGGGGAATCCACATGGGAAAATATTCATCTTGACCCTCCTCTTTTACCACTGTGAAATCATTTCCACACTGGTAATACACCTGAAACGTTAAAGTTAAAACAGCCAAACTGCAAGAAGGAAACATAAGAAAATATTTTCAGGACCAAGGCCAAAATTCTTTAAGCAGGACACAAAAAGTACTAACCCTAAAGAACTTTGTAAGAATTGCAAATTTCTCTTTATCTAAAGACACTTTAGAAGACTAAAATGCAAGCCACAAACTGGGAGAAAATGTTTGCAATAAATATATATCTATATCTATACATATCAGACAAAGAAAGAATATCCTGAATATTTAAGAAACCCCTACACATCAAGGAGAAAATGTAAAACAACCCATTTATTTTTAAATGGCAATATAATTGGAGACACTTCACAAGGTAAGACAATCAAATCAGCAACAGACACCTATCGGTCAACATCATTAGTTATGTGGAATTAATTTTAAAAACCTCAGCTAAAGCTGGACTTGTAACAGGTCTGGAGGGGGTGATTTCACACCCCTACCATGCACTCTTAATTACCCCAAACAGGAAGAGCCCTACATCTATCTATAACAGAAAGATGTCTCTATTTCACTGACCAACAGAAAGAAAAAAACATCTTTCACCTTGAGGACAGCCTCGCCCATCAGAGACTGGAGCAGCCCAACCAATGAGAAGCCTGCATGCTCTGGACTCCACACTTCCTCCAATGGATCATTTAGTTATTACAGCCTCTCCCAAACCCCCTCTTTTCCCTATAAAAGCAAGCTCCCCTTCCTTGTTTTCTGGATTTGCCTGTGGTCTGCCATAGTTTGCACAACCCGAATTTCAATTCCTTTGCTATTCCTGAATAAACTTGCTTTTGCTGGTAAAATAACTGGCTATTATATTATTAAAATTGACAGTTACCAGGGAAATGTAAGTTAAAACCAAAATGAAGTACCACTGCACAACTGCCAGAATGGCTAGATTTTTTTTTTTAATTAATAATACAAATAATACTGATAACATCCAGTGTTGGTCATGATGAGGAAACCTAGATGTCTGTATTGGGCATGTAGCCACTTTGAGATACTATTTGGCTGTATCTCCTGAAGCTGAACACACCAGATGATGCTGGCACTCTAGTCCTAGGTGAGCGCCTCACAAAAGATGTGAGGCTGTGTGTTACTCCAAGAGCTACTTAATATGTGTGCCCCCCAAAAGGCATAGCGTGGTTTATACCAGTATTATTCATAGTAACCAAAAAGTGGAAACAACTCAAAGATTCCTCAATTGTAGAGTAAATAAATAAAAGAGGATATATTCATACAGTAGCTTATTGTACAGTAGCTTACTTACAGGAATAAAAACAAACAACTGCTGCTACAAGCAACACTACAGATGAGTATCAGAAACATAATGATGATGAAAGATGACAGACACAAACAGGAATATACCGGATGACTCCTTTTATACAAAATTAAAAGAAATACAAAACTAATCCATAAGAGTATATGCCAGAATCTTTCGTAATGATTACGGAAAACTGGGGAAGGAACTTCTTACACTCCTTTTCTTTATGAAGCTGCTGGTTACATGGGTGTGTTCACCAAATAAAAATTCATGAAGCAATACTTTAATGAGCTGTGCATTATTCTCTTTATATGTCATAATGCATTACAGCATTCACTTAAAAGAAGGACTGGCTAGCATTTTATAGCCAAGTAAAGGAGGAAGGAAATAAAAGTGAAATAATTGAACCAAAGGGGAACCTTATTAGTGAAGTATCTGAAAATTAGTCTTAAATTCCAGAGAAGAAAAATGAAGATAGAAAGTAGATTGAGGGAGAATTGAGAAATCTGTTAATTAAGAAAGATGAGGAACATTAAAATAAAATAAAAATACCCTAAAATGCATTTTTTATGGAGATATAATTTTTTTTGGCCTAAATATTGAAGGAATTCGGGACTATCTGAAAATATATTTTGTGATAAAAATAGTTTATAAAACTATTACTTGAATGTTAATAATGTTATTTATTCTGTGCACTTCCTGGTGAGTGAATATCACATTACCTGCAATTCACTTTCTGTTTGATGGTTCGGGAACTTCCTACTCCTACAGACTGTAGGGAAACTTCGCAATCTGATATCCAAACGGGATGCTATACACTCAGTTAAAACAGCAACTTACAGATTGTTCCGAAAGATCGTCTTATATAACAAATCAGACTATAGGACTATAGCAAAAAGAGATGAAAACCCTGGTTAAACAGTTAATTCAGCTGAAATGTTTTCTCTTGGGCTCTGATGGGCCCAGAGAGCAGCGGTAGAGGTGTCTGCATTTTGAAGGTAGGGCTGATGAGATTGGCAGGGAAATCGCATGTGGGGTATGTAAGAAAAAGAAGCACCAATACTCTTCCAGTCATTTTGGCCTGAAAACTGAAAGAGGTTGTCATTAACGGAGATAGGAGGGGCATGGGAGGGGCATGTTGGGATAGGACAACCAAATTTGAATATTTTAATGTTGAAACATCTACTAAAGTAGTGCTTTTGTATTTGTGGGGAAGGAACACTTTTATTTCCAATTCACTGTGGACTAATACTTCTGCAAAACATAATAAAAAATGAATTCCTGGAAAAATGAAATTGAAAAAGACAAAGACATACAAAAAGCAAGGCTTGATTCTTATGAGAGTCAACAGACAGAAATTAAACCATTAGATTGCTACAAGAGTTTCTAAAAGCTTACTCTGAGGGCAGACTGGTAATAAAAAGTTCACATATCCAATGGTCCAGAGAATACACTGCGAGAATCACCTATTACTATTCAATCAATAACGTTTAAATTGTTTGTCTATCCATTAAAGGCAAATTCAAGTACCATAACTTGGAGTACTCATTACAAAATTGATCCTAGGTACTTCAGCCCTTCAATATTTCAGGTCTACAGAAGAGGAAATCATGTCTCACACAGTGAAAAGTTTATATCCTCAAAAAGAAAACCACAGGCCCAAAATAGAGTCCGGTATGCTAGGCCAGGCTATCCGACATAATACCTAACCTAACTGAAGCCTCCACCTTCCCCAGAAATGTGGTCTTGACCAGACAGTCAGGAATTTTCTGTTTGGTACCAGTAAGGTAATATGTCACATGGCCCCTCTCCATT
Organism: Balaenoptera physalus; assembly: GCF_965194825.1. Lineage (NCBI taxonomy): Eukaryota > Metazoa > Chordata > Mammalia > Artiodactyla > Balaenopteridae > Balaenoptera > Balaenoptera physalus. The sequence continues at coordinate 3,658,241 of NC_138899.1, forward strand.
CCCCAAAAGATGATGAGGTAATCGCTACATAGACCCCCCTGTTCCCCACAGGTAGTTACCTAAGCCTGAAGCACTATTTTTTATGACTTCCTTATCTTGCCTTTAAAACCCTTCCCTTTCTGTGGCCCCCTGGAGCTCCCCTCTACTAGCTAGATGGGGTGTTGCCCAATTCATGAATCATTCAATAAAGCCAATTAGATCACTAAAATTTACTCAGTTGAATTTTGTTTTTTAATAGTATTTTATATGAACTTTAGCAAAGCAGGGAATCCTAATTCTGATTATCCAGGTAGAGAGAGAAACCCAGTAGAGTTAGCAAAGAGAGTCTACGAAGGTGGTCCACTGTGTGGGGTTTGCAACGTGACTCGGATAAACAGGTGGGAAGTAGTTGTCATTTCAGATGAGAAAGTGCAAGACCAGCAGGACTCCTGCTCCCCCTGAGCTCAGAGTCTAGCAGGGCAGCAAGATGCTAATCAAACCACCAACGAGGTTTATAATCACAAGCAGTGAGAAGTGTGCTACAGAAAGATGGTCCACAGTGACTTAATCTGGAAGTTCTGGGAAGGTTTACTTAAAGAATGAAGAAGTATTGAGTGGGAGTTTATAAAACTATGTACTACGTGGAGGCAGAAAGAGAACTTTATGGAAAAAAAGACAGTCTAAGGGGAATCCCTGACGCAGGAAGGAGCGCAGCGACCAGTTACTAGGAATCACCAATGAGAGTGTTTAGGGACCAGATCGTGAATAAGGCTTGTGGCTGTCCTTCCAAGAAAAATGACAAGCCTCAGAAAAGTTTTAAGACTGGGAGTTTCGAGATTACATTTGTTCTTTACGAAAATTACTCTAGTTCATTATGAAGTTTCCTCTAGAAAGTCAGGAGGCTACTGGAGAAAAGATGATGAGGATGGTGCCCACTGGGATACAGAGTAGTAGATTAAATGATATTTGGGAGATAAAGCCACTTGAAAAGCATGAAAGAAATAAGAGAAATCAAAACTATTCAAGCAGTGGTCTGCTGATAATGTGATTAAGAAGTTAAAACGAAGAAGAATCAACACGATGCTGGAAAAGGAGAGACAAGAGAACAAAAATAACACAAAAGCAACAGGGTAGTAACAGACCAAACTAACCAGGCTTCACCACTTTCTGCTGATGACTCAATTCCATTAATTTTGATAGAAGTATTTAATTTTAAGTGTATTTACAGTGGCGGGCAATTTATCCCATCATTAAGACACTGCATTGAATGTTCATGGGTTAATCAGCACCTGACAATTTATTGCTTGTAAAGAAATCTCAGATTTCACATTTACATGAAAATTATTTAATCAGTTTCTCAGTAGAGTAGGAAAAAAAACAGGTGTTATCAAAAAGGGATAGCAGACATAAGCATAATCAGATTTCTCCATAGACATTCTGATTGAATTGCTCTGAGATGAATTTAACAAAATCAATGAGAGAGAGAGAGAGAGACATTGAGATTGCATAGTGTCAAAACTGATACACGTACTGGAAGAAATAACACGTATAAACCAGAAGGGAACCACAGCAAATCAATTCTCCATGCTGTTTGTCATCTGAGTCATATATTTGTATGCTATTACCAGAGATGTGTATATAAATTATTTACTAGACAAAGACATTTCCTGATAATTTAGAAGAACAATCGTTTTTCTTTCATGCAAATAGAGAAGCATCGTCCACGCACACTTAGCTTTTCCTCTTTAGCTTCATTCTCCAGACCTAGGAGGCTGAGTTAAAGCAGATGAAACAAACAGCATTTTTATAAGTGATCTGCAGATCCTGCTGGTTCTAGCAAGATCTTCTTCTCCAGCAAACATGACAACAGGAAAGCTGTCTACCCTCAGGGTTTCAACTTTCTCTTAACAACCCTGAAATGTGAATCTTTGCAGAAATTGCCTTAGAACTGAATCAGAAGAATTGACCCAAACTCTGAGAAACGCACCTTAAGCTATCAGCATGACCAGAAATAACAATGAGCCCCTTCCTTGTCATATTTGCAGCACTGAAGGGTGAAAATATGCAGCAAGACAAAAGCAGTGCAAAAGGCAATTTCAAGGGCACTTACATAGATCTGATTGTTCCCAAAGCGCTTCTGAATTTCATAAAGCAGGCTGCTGTCGGTAAGCTGGCTGAGCGTTGCCAGGTCGTCGTTCGGAGCGGGAGGTATCAGCTTGACCTGGGGGAAAAGTAGGTAAGATCAATCCTAATTGCTTTCCAATCAACTGTCTTCACAGTTGTTTGTTCCATTTTCAATTACGTGTCAAAAGTTTACAGACCACATGAATTCGAAACTGTTATTAAAAGATGAAATGGTTCACTTGTAAGGAACAAAAAATTCAACAGTCACAGAAATGTATTCAGGTGAGAATCTCTGTTCTATACCCACCAGCCCGGGCACACATTCATACACGCACCTACACACACAACCTGCATGTGACCCCACGTCCCTCCAATCGTGAAGTCTAATTTAGACAGCTCTGAACTGTGCTGAGTCCTTTTTAAGACCAGCTGTTGAAAAGCTCATGTTTTTCAGTGTTTCCAAAGCTAAAGGAAAACTCCTATCACGAAACTGGAATGGGAAGAAAGCAGTGTGCCTGGACTTCAGTTTCTGAATACATGGAGGAAGGCATTGGAATTTAAAAGTAGCCTCTAGAATTTTGGCTCGTGAATTTTATTCTGTTCTACATTACTCCTAAGTTTAAAGTAGTGTGAGATTAAGATGATTCTGTCAGAAAGAAAAACATTGCTTTCCTACTCAATTTTATATTGAGTGACAGAGTTGAAAAACTGGACAATATTTCAAAAAAAAAGGTAAATTTGAAATATTTAAATTAGATAAAAATCTATTATTTACAAGTCAGAAATGGGCAATGTTTAGTTTTATTTATATAGACAAAGGTCTCTAGCAGGTTAGCATACATATTGAACTCGCAAAGCAATCATAAAAAGGAGAAAAACCAAGAGCAGGATGTTTTTTCCTTCAGAAGTAATGATTTACGCGAAGATAATAAAATTCCTCGTATAACCACAGCTCTCAGGAGCTCAAGGCAAATTTCTGCATGCACATTAAGAAAAAAAAAAGCATGAATAGCACTAACAGAAGTTTCACGTTTGTTCCAACAAGGCTGAAAGAGCTATTGCGGCATCTCTTTGGAATTCTTGAGGGTTTTCATCTCCAGTCACAGCTGCTACAGGGGTTAGAGAAAGTACTACTAGGCTGACAGTAAAAATGTGAAGACTTCCCAGCCTGCTTGTAGTAATGAAACGTGAAAATACAGTGTTAGGGTAGATCAAGGGAAGAATTCCTCGTAGTTAGCATAACAGATTCCAAAATGATCAGGAATGAAGCTTTGACAATCAGTCTTAAGCAAGGGGCACATTCTTTCTAAAGATTCCTAAAGCACTGTGACAGCTGATAATATGTCTGTGAATATTTTTATGTTATAGTTGTAGACTCAGTCGTGTATGCTACCAGTGTCTCCCAAACAATTATGACAACAGTCAAAACAGAGACGGGATAAATATGTAAAAAAAACAAAAAACAAAACTTAACATCTTCGCTAGGATTGATCATTATGGTTCTTATGAAGATATACAAATATCCATGTATATACATACATTTCTCTCTATATATGTATACATTTCCAAAAATGGAAATCTGAAACACAAAACAGACATAATTCAGAATAGAAAGTCAGGAAGAAATTAGAGAAACACTTTGAGAAATGTTTCAAGACCCAAAAGGAATTTACACCTTGGAAATACTCTGAATTCACTGATTCCTTGTCTCTACTTGCCAACACTGCTTTGAGTGCTGTCAAATTTCCTGTTTTGTTCTGTTTTGTTTGATTGTGTTTTCTCTCTCTAGGACATAAGTAGTGCACGTCCAGGAACCAGAAATTCAGTGGGCAAACAGAAGGTCTGACAATTGGGATAAGAGCAAGAAGATTCTGGGGAAAGGCTGTTTGCAGGAAAGAAATAAGTAGGCATGAAAGAAGAGGAAAGAAGAAATTAGAAAAGAATGAGCCAACCGGGATGGTCCTACAGGGAAAGGGGTGATGATCTGACAAAATATTAAGCTTCCCAAAGCTGAAGCCCATCACCGTGCCTGCACAGCACCTTGTTTTTACCTGCTTTGTATTCTATGAGATGTTTCTTAGCGAGTGCAATATATCAGGTCCTTTGCTTGCTGAGAATTTACACTTTTGTGTACTTGGATGCTGGTATGTCCGAGGACTACAGGAAGAGAACCATCACCAATCTTCAAAATCCCTATATGCACGTGCAGCCATGGAACACACACTTTCTCTCCTGAGGGCAGCAGGGCTCTGGGAAATGAACCCGGAGCTTGCTGTCGTGTCTCCGAAGAGCACTGGATACAGCAGAAAAGAAACACTTGTGACTCTAGGCAATTTGTTTAACTTTCCTGAGTTTAAGTTTGGTCGGTTTAAATACTCAATTTGAAACTTGAGAGTCAGTTAAGTAGCAAAAGTGAATTATAACTTGCCCACAGTAGAATCTTGGGGATTAATGGGCAGAAGACATTAAATAGACATTTCTCCAAAGAAGACGTACAGATGGCCAAGAAGCACATGAAAAGCTGCACAACATCACTAATTATTAGAGAAATGCAAATCAAAACTACAGTGAGGTATTACCTCACACCAGTTAGAATGGGCATCATCAGAAAATCTACAAACAAAAAATGCTGGAGAGGGTGTGGAGAAAAGGGAACCCTCTTGCACTGTTGGTGGGAATGTAAATTGATACAGCCACTATGGAAAACAGTATGGAGGTTCCTTAAAAAACTAAAAATAGAATTACCATAAGACCCAGCAATCCCACTACTGGGCATATACCCAGAGAAAACCATAATTCAAAAAGACACATGCACCCCAATGTTCATTGCAGCACTATTTACAACAGCCAGGTCATGGAAGCAACCTCAATGCCCATCGACAGACGAATGGATAAAGAAGATGTGGTACATATATACAATGGAATATTACTCAGCCATAAAAAGGAACGAAATTGGGTCATTTGTAGAGACATGGATGGATCTAGAGACTGTCATACAGAGTGAAGTAAGTCAGAAAGAGAAAAACCAATATTGTATATTAATACATATATGTTATGCATTAGAACGCATATATGTTATGCATTAGGAACCTAGAAAAATGGTACAGATGACCGGTTTGCAGGGCAGAAATAGAGACACAGATGTAGAGAACAAACATGGACACCAAGGGGGGAAAGCGTTGGGGGGCGGGTAGTGGTGGATGAATTGGGAGATTGGGATTGACATGTATACACTAATATGTATAAAATAGACAACTAATAAGAACCTGCTGTATAAAAAATAAATAAAATAAAATTCAAAAAAAGATATTATAGGTGAAAGCGTTTGTAAGCTCTGAAAGTATTATTTTCTATTATTATTTTTTAAAATAATCCATACTTACATTGAAAAAAAGAAAACCCAGTGTGGACTGGAATTACATGAATTAAGAGCAGATAAATTAGTGGATAGAGGATTCAACGACTCTGGCAAAACCTTACAGTCAGTCTATATAAATAACTGTAATAAAAACAATAAATATGTCTTGCTGAGTTTTTGTTCTTGGTAATTGTGCTGTCACCTTATAGCCTTAGTCTTTTGTCATCTTCAAAACAACCAAATAAGGTGAGTACTATGTTCCCATTTTACAGATGGGGCTTAGTAAGATTAAGGGGCTTCTAGAGTCAGAGCTCCAGGAGCAGACCTGAGCCACAGCAAATCTGCCTGACTCATCCTCCTGTCTCTTTACTCCCAGGAAAACATGTCTTCAGTAAATGGGATAAAAATTTGACCTGAATTTTAAGCTGGAACCAAATTTAAATAAATATACTGTGAAAGGAAAGAAGAGAGGGAGGAAGGGAAAGAAGAAGTTAAGCAGTTAGGAAATTAGAAAAGAATGGAAGAGGGCAGGGGAGACAAGGAATGGGAGCTGAAAACAGAACAAAAAGTGAAGAGAAGGAAGAATGTCGCATATTTTGAGCATCTTAAGAAAAAATCTACATTCTCAGAGATATTATAAAGCGAATGTGAATTTTGGTGACTATCAGAACCAAAAAAAGTTTAAATCAAGTCTTGAATATTCATGCATGGAGTTACCATTTGATAAGACCTACATTTTCTAAAAATCTGAAAGGAGAGATGCTGTGGGTTTTGTTTCAACTTGAATTCTACACAATGTGTTTCTCTTTAAAATGTGAATCAGAACTTTATTGCTTTGACAAGGCTTTTCTAAAGCCCTCCTGTGAAGTGTGAGTGAGGATAGTCCTGCCAAGAATCCAAGCACCTCATGACCAAGAACGAATGACAGCATGATGCACACAGTGGGAGATGTAAGTGAATATTACACAGATAACATATGCACATGAAACCTGAATACTAGCCTCTCCTTGTTTAATACCAGAACAATAGAACATGATTACAGCTGCTTTTAGTGTCTAGGATACAATTATAAAGAGCTTACATTAAAAACTGAAAAGTCATTCAGCAAGGATTACACTTGACATTATGCTGTGAATGTCCTCTCATTTTTTTTAAAGATATTATTTTTTAGAGCTATTTTAGATTCACAGCAAAATTGAGAGGAAGGTACAGAAATTTCCCATATACCCCTGGCCCCACTCATGCATAGCCTTCCCGGTTATCAACATCCCTCGCCGGGGTGGTACCTCTGTTACCATTGACGAACCTACACTGACACATCATCATCATCCAAAGCCCATGGTTTACATCAGGGTCACTCTTGGTGTTGTACGTTCTATGGATTTGGACAGATGTATAATATCACGTATCTACCCTTACGGTGTCATACAGAGTAGTTTCACTGCCCTAAAAACTCCCTGTGCTCCACCTATTTATTCCCCTGCCCCTACTCCTGGTAACCTCTAATATTTTTACTGTCTCCATAGTTTTGCCTTTTCCAGAATGTCAAATAATAGAATCATATACTACGTAGCCTTTTCAGATTGGACTCTTTCACTTAATAATATGTATTTAAGTTTACAGAAAGTTCATAGGACCTTTAAAAAAGTTAAGAAGAAGCTTTGCCTTAAATTTCACCTAACATTCAATTGCCTACCACTATGGACTGAATTGTGTCCCCCCGAATTCATATGTTGAGGCTCCAACCAGCTTGTGACACTGTTTGGAGATGGGGCCTTTAGGAAGTTATAAAGGTTGAATGAGGTTATAAGGGTGGGGCCCTGATCCTATAGGATTAGTGTCCTTATAAAAGACACCAGATAGGTTGTTTTTTCTCTCTGTCTACCATGTGAAGAGAAAGCGGCCATCTGCAAGCCAGGAAGAAGACGTTCACCAGAAACTGAATGAGCCAGAGCCTTGATCTTAGACTTCCAGTCTCCAGAACTGTGAGAAAATAATCTCTGTTGTTCAAGCCACCCAGCTTGTGGTATTTTGTTACGGCAGCCTGAGCTGATGAGTATACCTACTAAAACGTAAAGGTATTTCAAAATTACAAAAATAATTTGTTATTTGAAAATAACAAAAAATAATGAAATTTAAATTTTGAAAAGAGAATTTTTAGAAAACCTCAATAAATTGTCCTTAAAACATTCAAAATTAGACACAGTGAAGCAAAACATTTTCAGGGATTACTGTGACATTCAGAAAATTACTCTGCCATTTATAAAACACGAAACATATAAAAATCATTTATTTCTGTGGGTATGATAGCAAAAAGTATATTAATTTCTATAACTCCAAGCTCCTCAAAGTGATCTCTGATCATTTGGACACTGGGGCACACAGGCACACACACACAAAACACCACCACAGTTGCTTTTAAGGATAAGTGACTCAGTGATTGGTTTGTCCTTCTTCTTGTTATGTAAAATGCTTGTTATTTGTAAGAAACAGAAAACAATCTACATAATAATCAAAATGATGACTAATGACATAACCGGAAGTATTCAGGAATTAACGTATTGGCTGAACTTCCATTCCTGGTAAATCAAGACTATAAAATTCCAATCCTTGTACAAACACATAGCAGTTAAGTTTGTTAATGGTCAGTATAATACCATAACAATTTATATATGGAAATTTCAAACCAAATATTAACATTTGCACTCATTAATTTTTATCTGAATTGAAATTAGTAGGTGTTTGTTTTTGAAAAGTTGGACTTTAAGGCATGATGTAATAGGATGCAACACTAGCAGACATGCAATAAGGGTGTAGTTACCTGATCAGGTTTGGTGGGGCCATTCACGGTGGCATTTTCGGGAGTACTGTCCTGAGATTGTCCCTTGCACAGACCTTTTGTTGCATCTTTGAACATAATGTCTTTTTCCAACATACTGTCTTGCTTGGCAATTGGCAATGCCAGGGGGCTGCTGGAGGAAAAAATCAATGCTACGATTAGTCCTCTAACATTGCCATATCAATCAAAAATTACCATGACTAGACAGCGGGTTATAGAAAGTTGTTTAATTCAGATAAGAAACAGTGTCAACACTGCAGGTAAAATCAATGAGAAATCCGTAAACTTTTCTATTACCTCCAGATTTCGTTCAATTTCACCTTTAAAAGAAAAAATATATTCATTTCAACCTGAGAAGAAAATGTTTATGAATGGATATATGACTTAACAGACAAATCAATGAGCAATTGAAAAGCTAAGGTGGAAATGCATGACTGAACTAAGCAAAACATTTAAATGTGAATGAATGCAAACAAGGGAAGGCAAAATTCTACAATTAAGTAAAATACTGTTCATACAGGATTTTAATATGTTATAGAATCATGGACAATAGTTAAGAGTTTGTGAAGAAATGATAATAGGAATTAAAAACAAACGACATGCTTAAGGACTGCAATGTTACAAACAATAAGTTTTATTACTTCTTTACAGCTCACGCTAGGCAAAAATATAAAATAAAACCTACTTCATTTTTTGTTCTTCCATAGACACTGTTGCCAAAAGAAAGACAAGTTCATAAAAAATAAACACAATCCGAATGTTTAATTTGTATTGTAACACTTTAGTAAAATTTAAAAATGTACTTTCCTAAATGTGACCATAAAGCAGAAATACATACATATTTAATCAAGTGCAATATATAGAAACATAATTATTTCATGTATTTTACAACAGTAGTTGTGATTCTAATTAAAGCTTAATGCATTTTGTTGGGTTTTTAAAATTTCAGTTTTATGGAGGCATTTACAAATAGTAAAATTCACTCTGTAGATGTACAGTTGCATGAGTTTTGTCTACATATACATAATTATATATAGTTGGTTATATATATATATATATATATATATATACATTTGTGTAACCCACATAATCAGCAACACATAGAATTTTCGTCACTCCCAAATGGCTCTTTGTGCCTCCCCTTTGAAGTCAATTATTTCCCCTAACCCCCTGCCCCTTGTAACCATGCTTAATTATTTCTTTCACTATAGTTTTGCTTTTTCTAAAATGTCATGTGAAAGAAATCACAGCGCATGTAGCCTTTTGTGCCTGGCTTCCTTTACTTAACATGTTTCTGAGATTCATTCATGCTGCTGCATGTATCAAGTTTGTCATTGTTTATCACTGGGTAGTGTCTTCCTGTGGGATGCACTGCACTTTGGCTGTCCATTCACCAAACATTTGGGTTTGTCCAGTTTTTGTCAATTGTGAATGGAGCGTCTATACACATTCACGCACAGGTGTTTGTGGTGACGTACGACATATGCTTTCATTTATCTTGGCTGCGTACCTAGGAGAGACTCCAAACTTTCCTCGGGGGCTGAACCATTCATTGGTGCTTCCCCCACGCGTGGGCTGGAGTCCTACTTGCTTCACATCCTTGACAGAACTTGCCTTTTTTGTTGTTTTTTAATCCATTCCACTGGATGTGTTAGTGGCTTCTCCCTGTGGCTTTTATTTGCATGTCAATGTGGTTATTTGACACAACAATCCCTTCTTTGGTAAAGTGTAAGTTCAAATCTCCTTTTTTTTTTTTAATGGATTCTATGGTGTCATATTATTGAGTTTATATATTTTGGATTCGAGTCCTTTATCAGATACACATGTGGCAAATATTTTCTCCCAGTATGTATCTTGTCTTTTTATTTTTTTAACAGTAAGTTTCAAGGAACATTTTTTCTCTTATGGTTTGTACCTCTTGTATCTTATCTAAAAATTCTTTCCCAAACCCAAGGTCAATAGGGTTTTCTCCTAGGTTTTATTCCAGAAATGTTATAGTTTTATGCTTCACACTTAGGTCTACAATTCATTATGAGTGGCTTTTTTTATATGGCGCTGTATATGGGTCAAGTTTCATTATTTCTTCGTATTGCTGTCCAAATGTTCCAGCATCAGTTTTGAAAAGAACATCTGTCCCCATTCAATTACCTGGACACCTTTATTGAAAATCAACTGACCATACATGTGCAGGCCTACTTTGGGACATTCCATTGTATTCCACTGATATAACAGCTTATTCTTACACCAATATTATATTTTCTTGAGTAATATACTTTCAGAGTAAGACTTGAAATCAGGCAATGTGAGTCATCCAACTTTGTTTTCTTTTTCAAAATTATTGAGGCCATTTGAGGTTTAGCATTTTCATATACATTTTAGAATCTATTTGTCAGTTTTTATAAAAATTTCTGGAATTTTGACTAGCATTGTGTTCAAAATATAAGTTAATTTGGGGAGAATTTACCTAATAACAATGTCAAATTCTGTCATCCATAAACACAGTATATTTCTCCATTTATTTAGATCTTCATTAACTTTCTCATCAGTATTTTGTAGTTTTCAAAATTAAAATCTTGCAAATAATTTGTTAGATGTATTCTGATATATTGCATGTTTTATGCCACTTCCAATGTATTTTTATTTCAATCTCTAGTTGTTAGTCTATAGGAATACAAATGATGGTTTTAGATTAACCCTGATGGGGAGGAAGGGAATAATTTGAAGGACTTCCTTCAGTAACCACAAGTCTCATTCACTGTTCTGCAGCCCATCTCTGTGTCACCTTCCAGCCGTGCTGGAGTCTAGGAAAATGGGAATAAAGACAGACTAACGAACGCGCTGAATTAGGTCCAGGTCTGAGGCAAAATCAGGAATAGCTGAAGAACACGTTTACAGAAATGTGAGGTCACTTTACATCCTCTGAACTCTGGATGATGAAGTTTTGCAGTGTTGTAGTCAATGACGATATTTTCAAGTAGGCAACAGGGCAGGGGACCATATATTAAAAAGAGGCAGCATGGTATAGTAGAGCTGCAACAAGCATACATTTTTGAGTCAGAAAAGCTACGAAGTTTGATGCCTGGCTCGGCCACCTCGGGCTGGTTACATAACCATTCTGTAAAAGCAACTGAAAAACAGGCCCGTAGTGACGGATTACCAACATAATGCACATCAAGGGCTTAGCTCAATGACCCTGGTAATAAGCAGGCAACAGTATTAGCCGAAGTTTCTGGGAATCTACTTACAAGCTAACAGGTTAGCCTATTAGTCTTGTATGGACAGATGCAGAAGACGAGAGATTCTGGGATAACAGACGGAGGACGTAGTGCTCACGGCGAACAGAATCCACGCTTCCTGGGTGCACCAGTTCTCCTTGCCCCCTGTCCCATGGGGGGCGGGAGGGGCAACACAGATGGACCTAAGTGGACGGCTACACTTCGTGCATCGTGTCGCGTTGTAGGAGAGAAAACTGGGCAAGAAGCAGGAACTCTTTGAAAAAGCGGTACACGGTGCCCGGTAGAAGAGAAGCCAGGGACCTGGCGCTGTGGTCTCCTCCAGCCATCCAGTAGCTGGTATGACTAACTGCATATGCCCTGCAGTCTGACCAACTGAGCAAGAACGTGGAGGCGGCTCACGGCCCACAGTGGGCGTCCCTCCCAATGCTATATTATTCATTAAAAAAATTCACTATACGAAGGGAATGCTTAAAAATGCTCACCTCCAGATCAGCTTGAATACCATCAAGTAATAAGGTCTTTACAACCTTCAGAGAGGCTGTATTTCTCCCCTGAGCAACACTGGAACAAGGCCTCTCTGCTCTCCCTTCTGTTCATCACACCTGGAGCTCCAGCAGCACGCCTTGTGCTTCTCTGACTTGAGAGCCCTTCAGCTATTTGAGGACAGTTGCGGTTCCCTGATATTTTCTATAATTTGAGTAAAACACTTGCAAATCATTTTAATAATTATATGGCACTGAATGTATGACCATCTCTGTGCTAAGTACTACACACACATTAACTCTTTAACAACAATACCATAAGATATACATTATATTTATGCCCATTCTGTAGATGAGTAAACTGGGGGCCAGAGAGGAGACGAACATGCCCTGGACACACAGTGAGCAGTAGCGAAGCTGGGACTTGAGCTTCAGAGTCTGTGTTCTCAACCACCGTGTCACACTGCCTACGGCTAAAAGTGCACCCTCACACCTACCAGAATATTTCCTTCTTTATCTCCCCTTAGACCGACTGTCTCCCTTTTCTGCATTGCCAAGAAATTAAAAAGCAAACAACAACAATGACAAAAAAGCTAAAGAGAGGTTTTGCAAATACTGAATCTTTTGAGTAAAAAGCAATTAATAAAGCAGTAGTTAGATTAGTCAAGGTAAAAACTAGAAAGATAGTTTATAAAATAAGTAAAATCAACTCTAAAGGATTTCTAAAAGGAAGAACTGGTGAGTCTACTAAAACAGTTGAAATACTCCTTTTGTATCCCAAATCTAATCGCAGTGTTAATAGCAGGCCCCTTGAAAGACACACTTGAAAAGAAGATTGGTCCAGAAATACAGTGACCTCATTCTAAGTCAGTTTTTACCTCCATTTGGCTACTACCTGACCTTCTAAGAACTTCAAAATCTCCCCACAGTTCCACCTTTGCCAAGTGCAGGAACTAGAATATCTAAATGTATTTCAAGTCCTACAGTTCTATGATGCGAACACATAATCTCTCTTTACATGCTTTTTCACCTGCATTTTAAAAAACCATGTATACACTCGCTAATATCATAGGTTATACACTCTAGGATCTACTACTAACAATAACTGCAAGTAGCTGGTTACAAATACTCTCATTCATATGCAACAATTTTTCTTCAGGTTTCTGTTCTAATTTTTACATGAAACACGTTTCATCCATAATCATTGTGATTAACAATAGCATTCATATGTTAACTTCTATATATTTAAATTATCACTGATTATCCATTTGTAGAATATAAACATGTATTAAAATGCTATTCTTCTAGAAAAAGGAATAATCTTAAAGGAATCATTGGTATTTTAATAATCATTAAAACTTTATCAATTATGGCAAAATATTTATAAGATTAATTTAAAAAATAAGTTGTAATTATATAGAAAGAAGAAGAATTCAACTTAATAAACAAGAAGAAACATATACAGGATACGAAGAAATATGCCCAATGAATAGACAGTAGTTGCACCAAAAAGGTCGACTAATGCGGAAGAAGGAGGTACCATTCATTCCCCTCATCTTAACTGAACTTTAGACAAGCTTCTCGCCACTCTAGAGCCCTGACCTCTCCCTTCTTAGAGAACTTACTTTAAAGAACTTACAATTATAAATTGTTTTCTCCGCCCCTTTGAGATGTAAACCCTTCCCAGGCTTACAACCCGGGGATTCTCTCTCCAGGACCTGAGAGCCACCCTTTTGAGAAGCAATCACCGTGAAAGATGGAGCGCTTGTCTCCCAGTCTCCGTGGGAGGCCAGGAGCCTAACTCCATAAACACCAGTGAGCAAACTCATGCCTCATCACCCTGACCAACCGCTGGATAATTTCCTTCAGCAGTTTTCCTCTAAGCCCAGCGCTGACAAGCTTTCTGGCCTTTAGTTTCAGGGAGTTGAGCTCAGTATCTCTTCCCTACTGCTATATTCTTGAATAAAGTCTTTCCTGTATCTTTAACTTTTCTGGTGCAATTTTTCTTCGACACTAATGAGAGATTATTTTCATGCTTCTATATGTTATTCTGTATTTTCCACATTTTCTTCAAGGAAGAAAATATTCTGATTATTAAAAAAGTAATTATTAGAGCTAGACATTTATCAGCAAGAAAGAAAAAAACAGGATTGAATAGTATATTTTCTAAAAGAAGGCTTTTGGTAAGGCAGACTCCATAAACATAAAGAAAATGAAAGAGCTACCCACGGGTACTTTAGATTAATGCAGGTGAGATACCTTTAACTTGATGAGGAAGAAATTAGATGGACTATACCAGCAGACACCCGATTTCTAAACTCTACTGAATTTATTCGAGACTTACTTATTTCTATAAACATAAAAAGCATTTCATGCAGAGCAAATGTGCCTGTAGGAACTAGGATTTTATTTCTGAAAATCGAAACAGGAACATAATAAAACTAACGAAGGCGACAGTTATTGCCCGTTATAACTAAAGCAGTTTTAGAAAACTAAAGAAAACAAATAAAATTGACTATATTGAGATATATTAGGCCAATCGGGGAAAAAATTTAATAGAAACAAATGTGAAGAAATGGCATATGTGACTCAGTTATTTTGGTAGTTAAAGTAATGGACCAAATAGATAGTTCTCAATTTTAATCCTAGGAACATAGCTACATAAATTATTTATTAAAGGGAATTGGGGTTTCTCTGCATCAATAAAATAAAATAATGATCCAAAGATTAATGTTGAATGAAACGGTTCTTGGAGAGTTTTGAATTAATTGCTACCTTTGGCCCCCCCAAAAATGACTTTAGTTTTTGTAAGAGAAAATACTTACAATTTAAAAAACCATTTTGGTAAACTATTAGTTGTCTTTAAAACATAAATAAAAATTTCAACGTGTCGCTTGTGGTTGGATTGGAAATTATATTGTTTTTAAGACATCTCATTCATCTTAGTAGTTCTCAACAGATACTTGCAAAGAAATTTTTTAAAATCTCTAAATTAAAATAAGTTGAATCCAGAAGCTCTAGGGAGTTTCTAAATATGTCAAAAGTTACATTTGCTAGAAGTGACTCGCTAGCATGTATTTATTTTGCTGAATGAATGATATTTATATGAAACAACGTTATCATTTATTTAAATCAAAAAGATGTTTAATGATATACTGCATTTTTCAGACATATTTAATAAGTAAATTTGATATAATTTGATAAAACTTAAGTTGACAGCACAAAAGCACCAGAACACACACACATACACACACACACTCACACTCACACTCAGTCTATAATATAAGAGAAGGAAATAGTGAGGGTGTGTGGCAGTGGATGGAACAAGCCACCTTAAAAGGTAGTGCGTGCTCATCAATGGAGATGTTTCTAATGTAGAAAAGAAAGAGAAACGGAATGTCTACCCTTTCCCTCCACCTTCACCCAAAGAGAGTCTACTTCTCCACCAATATTGGAAGGCTGACTAATTGCCCAACAATGTTTGAGGGATAGTGTGAATGGTTTAAACTGAAACTAGATTAAACAATTCTCAACGTCTCATTATGTCCCCATATTCTGACATTTCTCTCTGTCCCCTACTAGACTATAGAATCCCTTCCTAAGCGTAAATTCTTAGGGAATTGACTGACAGCTTTAGCAAGACTTTGTAGCTACATTCTTCAGATTTTTAGCAATGTAGTCATAATATTTGATTAGGAAACAGGTTGGATGTCTTGTAGAATTTATTACTAAAAGAAAGAATTTTGCATATATCAAATGAGGTTTTTGATGCAAAAGCCCTTTATACTCTAAAGGGCAATATGAATTAGCAGTGTTGAAATAACTGTCTATTTAATTACTTTCTTTAAAATATTAATCTGAAATGAAACCACACAAGAAATTTTATCCCAGTGTTCCCTGATTCTACATAAGTAGAGTATAAATTGCCAATTAGGACACTTTTAAGCTGAAAGAGAGCTTTATTGATAGTTATGCTAGGTAAATAGGCATTCACTAGTACTGGACCAAACCAGGACATTTGGTCACTCTAGTTGTAGGAAACTTCTGATAGTGTTGGATTAAAAAGTTGTTAAGGTCATAAAAAGCCACAGGGAACATTAAGACACACTGGAGAGTCAGAGTATTATCATTACTACAAGTTTTCTGAGTGGGGCATGGGGCCCCAGGTAAGACATCCCAAGGGTATAATAGCTATGGTATCAGGCAGTATTGCATTAGGCTGCATCAGCCTGAAACTAAGGCTAGTACCGTAAGGAAATGAAGGGTTATTTTTCTCATAAAACAAGAAAGCCAGAACTATACAGCTCAGGAATGCTGACCACCTCAAGGAGATCTTCCAGGACCTTGATTCCTTGTAGGTTCCTGTTCTGTATTCTTAGCAAGTCACTTTCATCCTTTGGTTTCAGAAACACTTGGCATCTCCAGGTAACACATTTACGTCCCAGGCAGGATGGTATTAGAAGGACACAAAACAACAAGGCTGACCAGACAAAACCGTCCCTTTACTCAGGAGAACAACAGCGTTCCTAGAAGCCCTACCCGGTTACACTCACTAGATTTAGTAAACAAAAGGCACTGCTTGGGGCTTATTAGTACACGTAAAGGGAAAATTGGATAATATATGAGTAGCTAGTATGGTAGACACACCAAGTGTGTGAACCTACTTTCTAAGGAAGGTGGATCAAACTGTGCCAAGGGCTTTGTTTTGCTGAATTGGTCCAAGTCACACAGGAACGTGTATGGGGGTGGGGGGGTCCCTAATAACTACAGGGCCTATGCTCTGCCGAGAGGCCTTTGCAAGTTTGGTTCAGAACTGAGGACTGCACAACAGGAATCCGAGCAAAGCCCCTGGTGCCCCTCCTACACATTCTCCCGAGTGATGCTCAACGTTGCCACTAAAAAGTACTGAGAGAGCTTAAAATAATATCATTTTGAAAGGTTCCCTCCCAGCCGACGCCCATTTAATAGGATCAGGATAGAGCACTTGCCATCTCAGCTCGGCCCAGAGAAATTAAAAAGGGCTCCTTGGTGGCCAAGTGGCTAGAAGATGTTCTATTTAACATCAGAACAGAGCTCTGGGCTAAACTCAGTTATCGGCACTGGGTCCAGACGTTCTCCAAAGCTTCCTAACAACAGAGGCCAGGAACAAAAATTGGATCTCCCTGAATCGTGGGACGGGATACTGCCATGCTTAGCAGGACTGATGTACCTGTGTAGGAAAGGCCAAGACTCAGCATGCACTAAATCCTAGTGTCTTAGTTCCCGGTGTTATACACAGGCAGTGGCCAGCGTATCACCTGCCTTTCTTCTGGGGTTCAGGTGCGGGGCCACTGCTGCCGCGCCAACAGAAAACCTTTGTATTTCCTTAATGTTATCTGTTTCTCATTCTCTGAACACTGACCACTTCAGATCAACACCTACTGATACAGGAGGAACTCTGAGAACGATCTACAATTAGGAATATTCTTTTTTTTTTTTTTCCTGTGGGTTAACCTAAGACAGAACCTGTTGGGCAAAGATAAGCCAGCATGGTTCTGTCGGGCATCCCAAGGCCCAGTCACAGAGCGTGATGCTTTGAGCTGAGTGCCAAAGAGGGTGGTATAACTAAAACTGCTTTCTTTAAATGAAGCTTGCATAATGAGATTTCACTCCAAATCTCATCCCTGCTCAAAAGAAGAAAAGTCTCTAAATAAGACAGTTTTCTTTTTCAATGATAAGTTCCCAAGTTTTGAAATGGGCTGACATATGATTTCTTTCACGCACGAAGCTAGTGTAGAAGGTGAATGCTTCCAATCACTGAAAACGCTTATTAAACGGCAGTAATAATAAAGTTCAATATAAACGCAAGGGCCCTGGTGGAAGTGCTTTGTATGTTTGTATCTCAATGCTTACTCTCACGAATCCCTACGGGCGACGTGCTAATAAAATTCAGATTGTTCACCGCCAGCCACAGCTTTCCTGACATCCAAGGCAACAGCCCAAGAGCTTCCAAATGACTCTGGAGACTTAGGGTTGGGAGTCTGGTTGGACTTTAATGCAGGTGATGCTATTTTACTACAAAATGTTCACTGAATCTGTGGTGAATTTGAAAATGCTCAGGTCACTCAGGGTTATGGTTATTTACAAGAATAACTGTCTCACAGGAGTAACCAGAGACGTGGTGTTCAACCAGCAGGGCAAGGGAATTAATGGCTGTAGCACAAGGTACCTAAGGATCTTAGAGTAAAATGGACTTTGCAGTACTGCTTCTCCAAGCGTTCTGGTCTAAACTACAAGGGGATATTTCCATAGGGTTTCGACATATGTGAAAGGCTACCTCCCTCTTACCATTCCAGATCTGCAGTGGTAAGATTGTGCACACCATGCATTCCTCCTGAGCTGTTCCTGCCTTAGGAAGGAGAATATGAACAAAGAATCCAAAGAAATGGGGTCAAATTGCAGCTACCGCTGCCCAGCTATACCCTTAAGTCTGTCACATCTCTGCGCTTCTGTTTCTCCATAAATAAAATGTGGATAATTATGTCTCTCCATCCTAAGTCATGGAATTTAAAGGTAGATGGAAATTACTATTGAAATTACTTTGATATGCAAATTGTATTTATTTTCAATTGAGCAACAAAGGCTCTAGAAGAAATCCTTGGGGAGCCACAAGTTGGCTTGTGTTTGAATGTATGCGGGTTGAGCCTATTTCATAAAATGTGGCACCTTCCAGGTTTTCCACTAAACGCCTGTTCTAAGCCTATTGGGGGTCTCAGGTTGTACTGAGGTCAAGAAGGACACACTCATAGCTCCCATTGCGCTGCTCAATCATCCCTGCAGGGTATTTCTCCTCGTCGATGGCCACTTGGCTGAAGCCCCCCTGGGTCCACATCCCACCATCAGCCCCTTGTCTGTGTTACCCTCGGCCCTGCTCAGTTCTGGGTCCTCCCGGATTTTTCTTGGTCCCAAGCAGAACAGGAACTTTTCTCCACCCCAAGTGCATTACGGCTCAGAAGCCCTGGAGACCCAGCCCCCAAGCAACTTAATCCAAGTATTCACCCAACCAAAGCAGGTCTTCTCCGAGACTGGATTTCCTATCCAGCTGCTTAGAAAATACAGTTTTCTCCATAAGGTCATAATCAGTTTAAAAGCACCAAATGGGAGGCCTCATTCTACTGTCTTAGCTTATAGTTAAAAGGCCTTCATTCTATAGATGATTTTGCTGACAGCTCACAGATGAATGAATAACACCTTTTTTTCCCTTCTGCCATCTCTCAAGCACTATGTAGTATTACCATGAGTCAGATACTGCACTTCGAACTTTAGAAACATTAACTCACTTAGTCATCAAGAACAACCCCATGAGACGGTTACCATCCTCATAACCCTGCGCTGAACTGCAGTGCGTTTCTTTTTTTTTTTTTTTTTTTAACATCTTTATTGGAGTATAATTGCTTTACAATGGTGTGTTCGTTTCTGCTTTATAACAAAGTGAATCAGTTATACATACACATATGTTCCCATATTTCTTCCCTCTTGCGTCTCCCTCCCTCCCACCCTCCCTATCCCACCCCTCTAGGTAGTCACAAAGCACCGAGCTGATCTCCCTGTGCTATGCAGCTGCTTCCCACTAGCTATCTATTTTACATTTGGTAGTGTATATATGTCCATGACACTCTCTCACCCTGTCACATCTCACCCCTCCCCCTCCCCATATCCTCAAGTCCATTCTCTAGTAGGTCTGCATCTTTATTCCTGTCCTGCCACTAGGTTCTTCAAGACCTTTTTTTTTTTTTCCTTAGATTCCATATATATGTGTTAGCATACTGTATTTGTTTTTCTCTTTCTGACTTACTTCACTCTGTATGACAGCCTCTAACTCCATCCACCTCACTACAAATACCTCCATTTCGTTTCTTTTTATGGCTGAGTAATATTCCATTGTATATATGGCCACATCTTCTTTATCCATTCATCCGATGAAAAATATGGAACGCTTCACGAATTTGCGTGTCATCCTTGTACAGGGGCCACGCTAATATTCTCTGTATCGTTCCAATTTTAGTATATGTGCTGCCGAAGCGAACACTGCAGTGCGTTTCTGACACGGACGGACCACCTAGAGTCAGCACAAACCCCTCAAGTTAAGGGCACCGTCCCCAAACGGCTGCTCCATTTCAGATGTCAGCCACAAGTCTGGGCGTCCCCAGACCACCTGCACTTCTGACCAATTAGCTACAAATTCAGGTGCTCCCTCGACCCTTCTCAGGTTTGAGCATTCACTCATATGATTCACAGAACTCAAGAAAGCCCTATACTTACTATTGCAGCTTTATGGTGAAGGATACAAATCAGGACCAGCTAAACAAATAGACACACAGGGCAAGGTCTTAGAGGGTCCTGAACTCAGAGCTTCTGGGCCCTCTTCCCATGGAGTAAGGGCACATTACCCTCCCAGAATATTGATATGTTTACCAGTTAGGAACAGAGGTTAGGCTGCCTCAAAGCCCCAGTCTTAAGTCACATCATTGGTTTTTAGACACAGAGTGAGTAAGGTCAAATGGTTGGATGGATAACTTGGTGGACAGATAGAAAACAGTGGCCCCATCTTTTTATTTTATTTTATTTTATTTTGGCCACACAGCTTGTGAAATCTTAGTTCCCCGACCACGGATTGAACCCCGGCCCTCAGCAGTGAAAGCCCCGAGTCCTAACCACTGGACCACCAGGGAACTCCCCCAGTGGCCCCATCTTGTTCCATTCCCGTGCGCAACTCTGACTGGAAAGCAGGTTCACAGCAGACTGTACTGCGAGTAACCTTCTCGCTCATCACTTCTGTGAAAGGGACATCTCTTCCTCATTCCGCACTGTCTTCTCCAATTGTCATACTACACACGTATCCTAAATCGACAACGTTCCACACCTCAAGCAGACGAACCATAACTGAAACTCAGATCAATCATTTCCTCTTTAAAAGACAAGTTAGAAATGTTAGAATTACCAATGAAAATGACCTCCTCACAGAAACAATGTCAGACTGAATACACGGGTGTGACATAAGTCCAGTCACTGAAGCTCTGAGTCTCGGACAGGGATGTATAAAACGGGGAGAGAAATACAAAGTACCTGGAGGTGTTGCTTTGAGGATTAAATGGAATTATCCCTCTGCACAAGTAATCCCCTCTGCACAAGCGCTGATGCCCGGTAACTGCTCAAAAACTCTCAGTTGTTATCATTGTTTATATTATTAATAAGTGAAAACCCGCAAGTGTTTAGTGAACTATTCTACTCCATGTAGGCACTGTGCAGAATTTTTGAGGATGCCAACTCAAGGACTCCATGGAAGAGAATATTAGAAACAAAAGTGGGCATCTATCAGGATGTCTCAGCGATTAGAAACCCTAGGAGAGCATTTCCAGGTTCAAAGCCCAAAGGGCACGTTCGGCAGCCGCTGTTTCATTAGCAGCAATAACAGTCAAAGAGGCACTGAGATAGTTAAGGATGGAAAAGACAGCGCGGAAAGGAGACACCCCATCAGCAGGAGGGAAAGGACAGAGTGGGAGGCACAGCCACGTGTGAGAAGAGCTGTTGAGGGCTTAGGGAAGAGAGAGGAAGCCTAAAAGCTTTACAGACAGTAGAGACCCGATGGAGAATGCCATAGTTGGCAGGAGCTCTGGAGTTAACTCTAACCTGCTCATTTTAAGACATGAACTCGAAACTCAGGCAACTAATAGACACCTTAATAATGTTCACTGGATAGGAGATGTCTTAGAAACCATGAAATGTGGGACAACCCAATAACAGAGGAATTTCTTATTGATACAGTGTTGAACCAAAGATAGGCAGTTGCTACAAACCCTGCAGCACAATTGGGGCTAAATCATGATTTATGGCACAAAATGCTTGCAGAACAATGAATGTAAGTTGACAATGGAAAGGGAATTTGACTTGTATGCTGAGATATTAGAAAGTAAACCACTCAATTATTTTTTAACATTTTAGCAAAATGCGTTCAGGGAAAAGATAAAAGAAACAAGTCAACTTTGTAATGAAAATAAAAAAAGGAAGCCGGGGTTAAAAATAATGAAGAAAGATGGGCAACTGTAATTCAGATGAGGTTTTACATGTTAAATCTTCAGAATAAGGACTAGAGATAAAAAGTGGGAAAGGTTATCGAAGAGAAACAATAGATTATACAGAGGAGAGGATAAGTTGTTTTAGGTTCTTTCTAATTCTGTGCTTCTCCAATCAATGAATATGCCCTGTTCTATCCTGGGCAAAATAAGGAAAGAGGACAGGCAAAAAGAAAAGTCTGCAGAAAATTGCAGCAATGAGGAGGAGAGAAGAAACCCAAACCCTCCCCAAACATCGGATATAACCACTGACTCTCACGTAACCAGTAATGAATACATTTTAGAATTAAGTAGAGGTCAGTGCATTTATGCCTGACTTGAGCCTCTGAATTACCTAGAGAGGTTTTAAACTGAATGTGTTTCTGATGCCAGTGATGGGACAGGCTCTGAAATAAGCCTTTTCCCCTCGGCTCACGGCCTTGTGATGCACCTATTGGAAGCATCTCTTCCATCTCCTAGGAAGGGAAGTCGAGTCATGCTGCCTCTGGGCCTGCCGCTACACCTGGGGAGTGGGGCTAATCCTCTGATGGATGAATTGGGGACGAGTCTCCTCGGCCCCTCCCTTCTCGGAGCGAGCCTCCCTGCAGAGACCACAACTTGTCCTCCTCCTGTCTGTCCTGAGCCTTGTCTGGGGGGCCCCTCACTTGGGAGATCTCATCTGACTCATAGGTGCCTTGGACTTACTTGGCCAAGCTGCCTAATAATGGGATAACGTTATAAACCCTTTCAGCCACCACATGCAGGCATGTCCTCTGATGCAGCCTCCATCCCTGATCAGGTGTGATTTGGCCTCCGTCTTTACTGTTTGATTACCTCTCAGATGGTCCAGAACCCAGACGGTGCTTTTTATTCAAGAAACCCTCAAATGCTCCAATGTTAGACATAATCTCCATCACCAGGCAAGACACAGGGTCAGAGATAGGAAGTACCTTCCTCAAGGTCCCACTGCTTAGATATAGCAGATTTTGGTTTTGACCTCAAATGTTTTTTCCTTTATATATTTATTTATCTCATTGAGACATAATCTACATAACACAAAAGTCACACTTTCAAGGTGTACAAGTCAGTGCTTTTTAGCACATTCACAGATGTGTGTAACCATCACATCTACTTCCAGAATATTTCCATCATCCCCCCAAAGAAATCCCATATCCATTCAGAGTCACTTCCCATTTTCCCCTCACCTCATTCATCCAACCACTAATATACTTTCTGTTTCTATGGATTTGCTAATTCCAGACATTTCATATAAATTCAGTCATACACTATGTGGCCTTTTGTGTCTGACTTCCTTCACTTAGCATAATGTTTTCAAGGTTCATCTTCTTTACAGCATGTGTCAGTATTTAGGCCACATTTTAGATAACAAGAAATCATTAGTTTTATACTTAAGAGAGAAAAAATGAATATTTGTATTTCCTACTTGAGGAAATTTAGTCATGATGATAGTTATTGAAAACCTTATATATCCGTTTAGTTTAAAACATGGAATGTGTTTAAAATAGTATCTTTGGTCTCGTGATGACAAATTGAAGGAAGAACTGAAATGGTAATATTAAAAAATCAGAGGGTTTTCATGCCTAACTCATTATTGTCCACAAGTATCTTTTGGTAAATGTTGATATGCAGCTTCAATCTTCTAACTTTTGGTTGAGAGACAGACTTAATACTGATTGAAAAATGACTGGTGACTAGAGAGGGTGACAAAGGAGAATAACTAACTCCTCAAGGACCAAGGTCTACGACTTTATCACTAGGCAGAAGGCACTTACAGCTTGCTGGGAAGGGCTGGAAGGTCAGGGATGATCTCTTCATAGGGTTCCTCTTGGGCCAAGGTCTGAACACAGGAAGGCTCTTGCATTCTTCCTTCCCAGGCAGACTCGGCTTTCAGCAGCATTTCCTCAATAAACTCAGATGCGGCAACATCTACGAGTAACAATACCAGGCGATCAGAACCAGTGAGTGGGAACATCCCACAAAACTATTTACTGTCAATAATTCTGGTATGTAACATGCTAAAATTTATCAACACGTGAAGCAAAACAAAAAACATTAAAAGTTTATGGTAGGAATAAAATGGCAGTGCCACCATTTTTAAAGACTATTTTATGTTACATCAGTGGCATGTTTAATTACATGACATAATATAAAATGACATGATATAAAAATATAAAATGACATAATATAAAAATAATATTCACTGAGTGGTCACAGGTAAAATGTGAAATCACTGAGAAGCGAAGCTTGAGAGAACTTAATGCCGTTTTATTCTCCGTGAAAGTCTTCCTTCATCCTGGTGAATGTGGAAAGGAGGAAATGTGAAGAGGAAAGTAGCTATACCTTCCTAATGACTGCACTCTTATAAAACATGTAGTAGGCATTCTATAAGCATTCTACTAACTGGGTAGCTGTATAAATAACTACTCGGTTGTGTTTTTAAATCAGTGGGTCTGGCCTCTCTCTGTGATCTGGTGGGATTTCCTTTTCAATCTGAAATAAAAATAATTATATTTCCTTACAAATTACATGTTAACGGTGACATCCGAACATATTTGAGCAGCAATACAGCTGTGCATTAATCAAATTTATGCTTACTAACAATTGAAGCTGAAAATCAATACATCCTGAAGAAAAATCACATTAATAACAACTAAGAACCTAATTGCTGTGGCTACTCCTTTCCAATCCCCACGACTAAACTGCGTGACCTCTTGTGTCCATGAACTTGAGTTATGCGACTTTATGGGCTGGGTGAGGTAATTCAGCTACCACAAGAAGATATTTACGCCAGGATTTTATCATCATTTGCTTTAGATTAAATCATATCTGCGTAATGAGTAGGAGACAGCTCAGCGTCCTCTTCTTGGGAGGTTATTTCCATACCAAGTAACAGCTATACCTCAAACTGCTTTTATCCCTCAGATAATTTTTTGTGTGTCCATTTCAAATGCAAGAAGTGCAAAATAACAAGAACATAATATAGTATTACTCAGCCATAAAAAGGGTCATTTGTAGAGACGTGGATGGACCTAGAGACTGTCATACAGAGTGAAATAAGTCAGAAAGAGAAAAACAATTATCGTCTATTAACTCATATATGCAGAATATGAAAAAAATTGGTATAGAGGATCTCATTTACAAAGCAGAAATAGAGACACAGATGTAGAGAACAAGTGTATGGATACCAAGGGGGAAGGGGCTGTGGGATGAATTGGGAGATTGGGATTGACATACATACACTATTGATACTCTGTATAAGATAGATAACTAATGAGAACCTACTGTATAGCACAGGGAACTCTACTCAGTGCTCTGTGGTGACCTATATGGGAAGGAAAGCCAAAAAAGAGGGGATATATGTGTACGTATAGCTGATTCACTTTGCTGTACAGTAGAAACTAACACAACATAGTAAAGTGACTATATTCCAATAAAAATTGTTTTTAAATATATAGCACTGATGATGATTTTCATGGTCTCAACCACAATATGGGTGTCTAGTTTACTGTTTCCTGCACTATCATTTTATGTGGTTCCTTCTTCTTGCTGTTGGTATATCCTGCATCTACCTGAAACTAATCAACAAATGTTTACTGAGAGCCTACTATGGTCCCATCATTGTGTCTCTCATGACCAACATGGCATGGAGAACTGATTATACTGATGCTAGGCTTTGCGTGACCAACGTGGGCAAAATTGTCTAAGAGAGTCATCAGACACCAGGCCTGTGGCAGCCAGGGCGGAATCTAGACCAGCAGCTTAGTCACTCCCGGGGCTCTGGGACTGTCATTGTCAATTGCCTTGAGTGTCTGTTTTGGTGAAATTGACACTAGGCTTGAAAGGTCAAAGTGTGATAGAGTTCATGCCGTCCAGGGTCAATCATATATTCCATTCTCTGGGAAAAAAGCCAGAAATACAGTCTGGAAAAATGTGATCTCCTGTTAGATCTAGAGTTAACAGAGGACGGGGGTTTATATGTACAATAAAAATATTTTTGAAAAAAGATAGGAGAAAGCTACAAATTTCTATGTACTCTTCCAATATTTACCATTAGGCAAATTTTTATAGATAATAGTAAGATCACTACCCTATAATTAATATTAGCGTGGTTCTAAAGTTTGAGACTATTAAGCCATCTTATAGTTTGTTAACTCTTCAATTTATTTTTGGCAAATAAGATCAATAAACATTAAGCAATGATACTTAATTCCAATAAAATAAGAAATAGAGCAAATCTCCCATTCTGTCTTAAACGGGAGGTTTATCGGGTAATTATAATCCTAGAAGCACATGAAACAAGAAATCTCAGTTGTGAAGTGCTTTCAGGTTAGTAGAGGTACAAAAACAAGAAGAATAAATATATTTATGTTATTCAGATCAATTAATACCTTCAACATTTTTACATTATTTTGTTACTTGTGCAAGACTTTTCTCTTTGTTATTTAGAATTCTTATTTTTAATATACCAAAAGTAACTTACAGGTAGTAACATTGTTGTCAAGTTTTAAAAACTAGAAAATTAATGTAGTACCCACTTTTTAAAAGAGTGGTAAAAAGGACTCTAGAAAATTTCAAAGAGATATTTATTAAAAAATAAGTAACATTAAGATTTTCAAAGTTTTAAATTAGGTTGAGAATGTTAGTCTCTATTGCTTGCAGTGTAAATATCTGCACAGAAAAAAATACTCTTACCATTTAAAAATACCCTAATGAACAAGCATGTATTTGGTATGGTGAGAAACTAGTTAAATAACAGAAAAAATATATTTTAAAGTAAGTGACACTGCAGGAATCACTGCCCGGGAAATTGAAAGCCCAAAGAGCACATTGCAATGAAGTCCCTATGAACTTAACTGCTCTCTGACAGATGCTGGTAACGTAGCAGTGCCCAGGAGTTTGTGAATCATGCTTGAACTGGGTTGGGTTTCACAGAGCATCTCAGGAGAGGCTGACTCATTTTGTAGCCGTGTCCGTGATGGGGCAGCAACTTCAATATGATGGGAAGAAGACAGTAACTGCTCAGCGATCCAGCATGCTCATAACCTACCTGAAGCCTTCTCCTCGTTGCAGTTCAATAGGTGTGGATTTGCCTGATGCATCAAAAGAAGTCTCACCAGGTTTGCCTGAAACATTAAAGGTAATTGAAATAGGAAAGATGATGCTGGATACTTAAGATTCATCAGTAAATAATCCATAGTTGCTATCCCCCAGGGGCACTGGTGGAATGAGAATGCATTAGCATAACCTACTATGCTAAATGTTTCTTACTCTCTCCATTTCCTGTTTTTGTTTTTGTTTTTTTAAAAAAAGGACATTCAAACTGTTTCATCAATTACTGCATTCAAATAAAAAATTACTCATCAAATGTGGGTTAAATCGTTGAGGTTTGAAAAGGTTCACTTAACGCCTTTCAGGTTTACTTTAGGGCACCTAATGGGAGGAATCACATGTTACAGTGTGTTTTGTTTTAATTCAACAATTCATGCAAGTCACACCTCTTGTTACTGTCCGTCCATCACAGCATCACGGACAATATGAACCTAAGGTCCAATGACAATTAGAAGAACTTCATCTCAAGTTATAAGAATAAAGCCCCTCCCACCGAGAGACCCCTACAAGCACCCACACCCACACCTCTCCGGTCTCCGATCAAAGAATAAAGCTTCCCCACAGAGGACCAGATTCCATATCCTGTAATAAACCACAACGGAAAAGAATATGAAAAAGAATACATAGATGTACAACCGAATCACCCTGCTGTACAGCAGAAATGAACACAACACTGTAAATCAGCTGTACCTCAACAAAATTTTTAAAACAGAATAAAGCTTCCCTTTGCTGCTGAACCCAACTCGGTCCTGTTCTACTGGTGTCAGCAAGCCGGGCAGGAGGACCCTTGCTGGGGCCCAACTTGAAAGGGTCGGTAACAAGATCTTAATGATAGCCACTCTCTCAACACATGAATACGGCTTTACCACCTCATCCATTTAGGTCTTCTTTACTTTTTCATTATATTGTTTATATTTATATAATATTGTTGTATAGTTTCCAGTGTAGAAATCTTACATACCTTATGTAAAAAATATCCCTATATGTTTTATGTTTTCAATGCTATTTTTCTTTGTAATTTTGGAGATTCCTTTGGAATTTTTATTCTTTCTCTTTTCCTAAGTTTGTCTTTCCATTTCTTGGTTTATTATATTGATTAGAAGGGCTTTTCCGATCTGTGGCTTTGTTGCTTCTGTGACATTTGCCTGTCATTCTCCATCCACGCAAGCACTCTGCTCAGACATTCCAAAGTATCTCCCCGCCCATCAATTACGGCTCTTGTTAGTGTTCCCACTATAAAATTAATTAGATTTTAAATAGTCTGCGCCATTGCTAGCTTTCCCACAAGTCCACTGCAAATCAGTGTTTGGTTTTACACAACATAAAATATATCAATAACACTTAAATCATGTTACAGCAGACTGCTTATATTTAGGGTTTATTTTTATTTCCAAATATATACAGTTTACTAAAGACATAGATGTTCTCTTGAAATCTGAAAGACAAAATATATAGAGCAGGGTCCCAGGACATCAAAATGGGTATAGAAAAGAGTTTTGTTTTGTATCAAAAATTTGAGCGATTTGCTTGCTTTTCAACCATAGGAAAGGAAGGGAAGAAGGGAGGAAAGGATGGAGGGAGGGAAGAAGGAAAAGAAAAAAGCAGGAGGGAGGGAGGGAAAAAGCAAGGAAAGGAAGGATGAAGGGAAGAAGAAAAGCAGAAAGAAAAGAAAAAAGAAAAACTGCAAAGCCAAGAATTATGTAAGATTGCCCTTGTTTTTCACAATTTTGAAAAAAACCGCAGTACCTAAAAGCTTTCATTTTCTGACAAAAATGTCCAATTGTAGGAGAATCTAACAGTTACTTTGCATTTCTAAATTCAATTCACTCTTTACAGAACTCCAAAGAGAAACTTGGGCAAATCTCTCTACCAATCACCTCTCTCCGCAGCTTCCCCTGTAACTGCAGGAAGCATTTAAGTGGTCAAAGCAAATGGTTTCCTACATGAAAATCTATGACCACAAAAGTACTTCCATTTATTTCAGGCCTGTAAAAACAAACATTCATGTGTGGAATGAAGAAGATTGTCTCACTTGGGGAATTCCATTTTTCTTCAAGTCAGTATTTCCCACGTGCTTCCAGTTAGAGATCAGTGAGGCATGTCCCAGAACTAAATTAAGCAGGGCAGTACTGATTTCAATTTCAGAGTAGTCTGCAACATTTGTTTTAACCTCAGGTAAGACCTTTAGGTAAACTACTTCAATGTGAGCAGGTAAAGTGTGAACCCAACAAAGATTCATCTCCACTATTACAAGAACTTTATAATCACCAAAACTATCAGAGGCTAAGGTGGCTGACATTGTGTGTGTGTGTGTGTGTGTGTGTGTGTGTGTGTGTGTGTGTGTGTGTGTGTGTGTGTGTGTGTGTCATTCGGTGTCTCTGTGTGTGTCAAAGGAGGCCCTGCGTGGCTGATAGAAAATATATTTAAGCTGAAATTTAAACTCACACAAGTTACTGGCTATGGACTTTGCTCATTCTTTGGACAATTGTATTTCGGTTTGGATAAATTCAGCAAAATTAATTCCTTGATGGTCATTTAAATTACTTCTTTAAAAAGTAAAAAAAAAGAAAAATTGAGCATTCAGAGATAGTCGAATTCCTAGTTGAGAAGCTAAAAGAGATTGTTTCACTTAATAAAGAGAAATTATGTTAAAGGTCTTTGGGAATTCAGAATTTGCATATCCTACACTCATTGGTTCATACTCTACATCATAATAGGTAAATGTCTCTAACTCAGAGCCATCTGAAAAATTTCAGATCTAAAATATAAAAAGATTCCCCTGATGAACTCTTTAGACTATTAAAGATGGTGCTGCCCATCCTGTTTTGGCCTTCATTGAACTCCCCCTCCACCGTGCGTGATCTCTTTGAGTCATCTATCACAAATCTCTATGTCCAGCCCTCCCCAACGCCCTGCTCATGCCCAGGTTCTCCTGGATATCTCCTTGAGGATTTCTCCTGTTGGCCCACCAGTCTCAAGGTGTGTGCTCACCCACCGTCTCTTCACACATGTGTTCAGTGATGCACTGAGACACACAAGCATCTGCTAAACCAGGACATTCGCTGACTCTCTCATGAATAAGTAGTAACTGAGTGCTCTGTGCCAGCCCCGTGCAGATAAAGAAATAGACATTGTACCTGCACTCAGTTCTCACAAACTAGAGGGTCAGTACGAACAAATATAAGAGATAATTCCAGCATGTGATAAGTGATGTGGTTTGGGGGATACAGGTGCTACATAGGGTGCATGACGGGGGCGTCACACGGGGATCCAGGAAGGTAGAAAAGACAGCCAGTGAACTGACATCTCAGGGTAGTCCTGCAGGGCAGGGAAGATTTAACCACTCAACAATTTCAAGAAAAGCAAAGAACGTGAAAAGGATGTACATGGTGGCATATTCCAGAAATCGAAAGAAGTTCAGTATAGCCATATCCTCCAACCTGGTGGGGGGAGTAGGAGAAAAACAGCGGTAGAATTCAGCAGAATTCCTGGCCCATGAGGACTCGTGTGTGATGGAGTAGGTATTTTATATCAGCAGCAATGGAAAGGATGGTGGATCGAATAGTTCTATTACATTTGCATTTAGAAAGCTGGCTGTAGCCACATTGTTGAGAATGGAGTGGGGGAGGGGGAGAGGACTCCATTAGGAGGCTGATGGGCTGATCCAGAGGCAGAGGTGCTGAGACACTGGGTGAAGGCAGAGGCAGTGAGGATGTACAGGTTAATCGGTTGTGGTTATAACTAATACAGCTCAAAGCTATTCACTAGGGAGGAGTTTGTGGGCTCAGTGGCTTCTTAGTTATGGGAGAGGCAGGAAGACGATAATGTCCAGGTTTGTGATGAGTAAATGGTGACACACAGAAGGGACAACAGACTGGGGAAAAGAAGATGATAATTCCCTTTGTACACAAGTTGGGTTTGAGGGCAGACTGATAGAGATTACCCACCAGGCAGTGGTCCTCATGGGCCGGGAACCTGAGAGAAAAACAAGAAAGGGCTTTGGGGACCGTGATCATGTAGAGCATTTGAAGTTGCAGGTGTGAGATTCCCTAAAGACGTGTAAACATTGAGAAGAGAGGGAACCTAGGATCCAGCACTGAGTTTATCAATATCTGATGCTCAGCGGAGTACCAGAGAGTGTTTTTTGTTTTTTTTGAATGGAAAAAGACATATCTAAACAATAAAAACTCTGAATATATCTCAATTCTTAGGTACTTGGGTAAAATGTATTTAAGAATACAAACGACTCCTTTGAACATCAAGATATACAGGTTGGGGCTTCCCTGGTGGCGCAGTGGTTGAGAATCCGCCTGCCAATGCAGGGGTCACGGATTCGATCCCTGGTCTGGGAAGATCCCACATGCCGCAGAGCAGCTGGGCCCATGAGCCACAACTACTACTGAGCCTGCACGTCTGGAGCCCGTGCTCCACAACGAGAGGCCGCGACAGTGAGAGGCCCGCGCACCGCGATGAAGAGTGGCCCCCACTCGCCGCAACTGGAGAAAGCCCTCGCACAGAAACGAAGACCCAACACAGCCAAAAAAATTAAAAAAAAAAAAAAAAAAAAGATATGCGGGTTGTGTGATTCAAGATACTTTTGAAGGGAAGGAGATTTAGATTTTAGCATTTGTACAATTATTTTCTTATCTTTTGTTGTAGCATCGCCAATCCTATTATAAACACTAAAAATATGTACAAGGCTAGAATCAAATTTTATTTTATGTACAACTCGTAAAAAATTGGAAAATCAAAGGACTTACTGCTCACATAACTTATTCAGTTCCTAGTTTTAAACGAGAACAGGCATCTCTTTTTTTCTCACTGGAGAAGTTAATATATTTATAAAGGTAAGTTTTAAAATATGCATGCATGTCAGTTATAAATCCCAGTATACATGTCAATTATAAATACCGTTATAAATTATGGGCTGCCTTCTCCAAAAGGCATTTATACTTGTAAGATATTTATAAGAAACTGAAGTTGCGATGAAGGTCTGTAAAAATGCCATTAGTCTCTCTAAAATGTTAGCATTTCTGAAGTTTTTTTCCCTGAACTGAGGTGTATTTATTTACAGTAAATTTCTTTAGAGAATTATAAATCTCCCATGCCTATAAATTGATATCCAAATAATACCTCTTTCTAAAATATCATTTCCAAAATGAATATGAAATGGTATTTTTATGGGTGAACAATTTTTAAAAACAATTCAAGACATCATATGGTATTTTCTTGACAAAATAATCAAGATACAGTTTACTCAAAATCCTCTATTAACAGAAATCTCTCATTGTTTTTTGAGTCTAAATCGAGGAAGAGTATTCTGGCTTTGGTGTCATGTATTCTAACGGAAAAGCCCCACTCTACCTTTCAGTGTTAAAGCTTTGCTTCTAGTTCTTGGCTGATGGATTTGTCCATTCAAGCCCTTCAGCTGCTCTGCTGGACACCGAGAAAGCATGCTGGGCAACACAGGTAAAGTCTCTGCTGTGTTGGAGCTTACGTTCTGGTGGAGACCCCATTTGAGTAGGTTTAATGGAGCAAAATGGAAAAGACATATGATCTTCAGACACTCTCCTTGGCACTAAAATGCTGAAGGATTTAGAAAATACTCAATTAATGGCAAGTCATTTTCTAGAGAAGCAGAGGGTAAAGGTGAGATTGTTTTTTAAATCTGCCTTATCTGTACACTATCAATGGCCGTTTCTGGAAAACTGTGTGTTGGACATCTGTCTCTGTGAATCTAGCAGCTGGATCAATTGACCTGGACACATGGGCACAGATGGTCTGATGCATTTGCCTTCATCATTCTCACCAATCTTCCAAGCTATGTAAAAATCCTCTTTTAACAGAAGTTGATGGTTCTCAGTGATTGAAGACCCTGGGGCCAGGCTCTAGGCAGGAAGAATCAGCAAGGCTGGTTAGGCTCCTACAGCCAGCAGGGGTGGCTGGTGCTAGAGCCAGTGCCGGGCCATGGAAATCCTCAGAGCAAAGCTGGTTGAATCCCCGAGATGCGCAGAATGACCTATGGTGTGTGTGTGTGTATGTGGGAGGAGTATCTGGGAAATAGAAGACAAAATAGGAACGCCCCCAAAAATATGCTTTTTAAAAGTTGGGGTCAGATATTGTGCAGCTGGTTTTGAAAAAAATGCAGCAACTGGAAAGTGTTTCTTCATTAATTTACCATTAATCATTAATAAATGGTAAGCATTGGGAATGTAGCTGGTACACCGGGAATACGGTAATAAAAACATTCACCTTAATTACTCCGCATTTTGCAAAGTAAGTGCAGCTTTTGAATCATATTTCCCATGTAAGTTCATGACTATGTTTCTCTAGGCTGAAAACATAGTTTCAGAAAATCCAAAGTTTGGGAAATTTTTGGAATGTGACAGGTAATGGGGTGGAATACCGATATCCTCTCATCCTCTACCTTATCCATCAGTGATTCTTCTATCTTATGACTTTTGTGTGACAAAAGTTCCAGGAAGCTTTATGAAGGAAGCAGCAATTGTACTGGGCTTATGTGCCTTACATCAAGTTTTACAGGTCTCTCATAAATAAGTATTTTTTGTAAACAGAAGCAGTTGTTTTAAAACACACCAGCTTAGATTGATTTCTTACTGGTCCTCTCTGCTAATTATAATAAACCCTGGAAATAACAAGCAACCCAAGAAGAACTCTGAAAAGTCCAAGGAGAAAGGTGACTCAGGACCCACAGAAGGGAGAAATCACGGACGGGCAGGGTAGCCTATGTCCTCACACCCAATAGAAGAAGGCAACCCTGGACCCAGTGTTTCCCAGTCCAACCCAGTGACAGAAGGGGGCCCAGGTAGAGGCACCCCTCCCTCTTTTAAACCATGTCTCCCTGACAATATCAGGTGAATACAGCACCATGACCCTGCTAACACTGTCAGAGCAGACACTCTTTTTCCACTGAGACTGAGATGCCCCTCCCCAAAGAGAGACAAGGGTGGCTGGGGAGGGGATGGCACCTGCAAGTGGGGGGGGGGGCATACTCCAGAGGCCTCCAGCCCTGAAAGTCTTTTGTCCCCGTGGAGATTCTCCTACCCCACCCAGAGACGTGGGGCAGCCTGGCCCGAGGAAACGCCTTCTACCCCTTTTGGGACACCAGAAGAAACCAGTAGGAACTCCAGGGGCACCAGATAAACCAATCATACCAAAATAATACCTGGAAGGGTCTGAAAATTAAACTGTCATTGGATCCACCTCCCACTCAGGTAGCCTGGAACCTGAACGCTAAACCTAAGCAGGGTGACTGCCTGCTAAAACAGAAGATATATATAGCACCAAGATTCTCCTAGCAAAATAGCCAAAATGTCCAAGAAGCAATTAAAAATCACTTATCATGGTCATACCAAAATCAGAAAATCATAATTTGACTAGGACAATTAACTTACACCAAAAGCAGGATGAATCATGCAGGAATTATTTGATGATGATTTTAAAGCAGCCATCATAAGAATGCTTTAACAAGCAATTACAAATTCTCTTGAAACAAAGGATAAAATAGAACACCTCATCAAAGACACAGAAGTTATAAGACAGAACCAAATGGAAATCACAGAACTGAAAAATACAACAGCAAATAAAATGCATCAACTCATACCAAATATTTCATTTGACCTGCAGTTAAATAAAACAAAAACCATACACTGGGTCCTGAAAAAAACCATTTAAATGTCTGGTAACAGAAAGTGACATATTTAGTCCAAGGTATGTTTTTAAAAATTTTTTGTTAAATCTAGTCCTATTTCCCCTGAGTTGATTCTCTTATGAAAGTGGTTAAAGGGAAACAATTAGCTCCTCTTTGCAATGATACCTGGTCCAAAATCTAAAAGCGCAATCAGTCAAAGTGAAAAATTGGTTAAAATGATTCATTCAAGTTTGGTAGTGTTCTGCTACATTCTACCACTTTCAGATTTAGTTCCTTCCAGAAGCAATCTCTGACTACAATGGGCACATTTTGATAATTTACTGATTACCACCTCGTCAGCACAGGCCAATAAGTTGTGTTCAAGGAAAGAGTACTTGCTTATATGTTCACTTCTCTATTTTTTAAGAATGACAAAACTTCTCACCCAGTGTATCCTGGGCTGCTGCTGTGCTAGCATGGATTACTAATGTCCTGATGGTATACTTTTGATGCCCCGATACTCCTGTGATCCTAGTGAGACCTGGGAAACCTGGACTCCTGAGGCCAATGATTTCAGCTACATCCAGCCTTTTCTCATTAACCCAACCATTCACTTATGCACACACTCACTTGCTAGAAGCACAGATTTGGAGTTGTAAGTAGCCTGATAAACATATTTACTGAATGAATGAATCTTTTTTCTACAGGAAATGTCATCAAAGCAAACAATGTTCTTATTAGTTTGGAAGACCTTCCCAAGCAATATGCTTTTCCTAAGATGCTTGAGATGCAAATGCTTTCAATTTATTCAACAATTGCATGACTCAAATTGTATGCTAGATATTTTGCACACTGGTTAGTATCTAAGGGATTTAACTTACTATAAATTCTGTGAGTGAGATTGTTACCACAAGCTAATGTTTGGACATCAACAAGCTTAGCTTAAATCTCCATATATATGTAACCTGAGTTATATTTTCTACTATTACCACTAAGACTTTCTCTAACATAACATATTATGTATTTTTTTGTAAATCAATTGTAATATTAATAAATTATTATGAATACTGCTGGATCACATTCACCCATATAAATTATTTAGAAGTTAAAGTTTGCTTCTTCTTCATGGTATATTAGTATCTAGTGAGAAATTAGTTTGTGCAATAGTAACTCAAGATATATTAGCTACAGCCAAGCAACAATTCAGAGAAAGAACTCTGCTACCCATCCTTCATTCATTGAAATGAAATATAATTTATAGAGAAAAATAAAATATAAAATGTAATTTTGCTTTACATCTACTAACTGTAGAAAACAAACACAATTACCCTAGACTCATGAAACTGTATGCTGATAAGAACTATATAATATTAAGAAAATAGTATTAAGTCCACTCTATAAAGAATGTTTATAAGTTTTGATTATTTCTCCAATGATTCTGACTGCAACATGCAGAGTTCTTAGGAATGTAGGTTATGAATGTGTCCTTCTAAAAGTAAATGTTTTCTTTCAACCACAAACATATCTGTTTAGTAAGACAATTCCATTAAAAGTCAAGTTACATAATGTTAGTACATAATCTGAAAACAAAACAAAATATGAAATGATGCATTGATCATAAAATAATTCTTTAAAAATAACCCAGAACATTATTTTACCTGGCCATACTTTGCTGCCAAGTGGAGTGGGGTCCAGTACTGATTATCTGCTACATTGAGGTCCCCACCATGTTCCAGGAGAAGACATACCACTTCCTTGTAGCCACTCGCACATGCCATATGCAACTGCAACGAAGAGATATTTTGTCATTTAACTTAAAAAAGCAGGGACAGCAATGTAGTTTCTTCAGTGGTTGAAAGACACCCATTTAATAAAGTATCGGATCTAAAACACAGAGACCTTTTAAAAAGAACACATATGTAATTTTATTTGGTACGAGTGGATGTCATCATTCTTTGAAAAAAGGGTTATGGGTTAATTATTTATTATTTTCCTTCTGACCCTGACAATGTGCACTTTTCCATGTAATTCCTATTTCCCTCTCCAGTGCCCCTTTCTACTATAATCTGAATACTTGTAAATACAAAATATAATATCTCAGTGATTTACCACTTCTTGCCCCAAAGTCACACATGTACTGACTAGCTCTAAAATTCCAGCCCTGTATTTGGTGTTACAGGAGGGGGACTCAGAGATATAAATGACCACAGGAAATGTGATCATTGCCATGGTTACATACATGTAAAAGGGGCAGGAGCACCAGAAAGGATGAATTAATGCCAACAAGCTCTAAAATGATTACGTAGCCATCATTTTAATATTCTCCCAGTTGAGCTTCTCAATGCAAACTGAAGCTTAGAAATGAAGCCTCAGGAACTACCATGATGAGATCAGGGTTTGGAGGAATTTTTCAAATTTTCCTATGGGGGAATTCCTGTTTCTTGGCAACAGGCTTTACTTCTAAGTAAATTATCATCACCCTCAATTTAAACTAGGTTATTAAGTAACTACATGGTGGAATTTGTAATCATAATAATTAAGAAGAGGAATCTATAAGGAAAGGAAAAAGAAGAACTAATTTAAAAGTAGTAAAAACAACAACTTCTAGGTTTTGTAGCATGGAATTTTGTAGCTCGATTCCTTGCCATTTTTATTACAAAGACAAGATTACAGTAAAGTCAAAAGGGCTTATTCAACATAAATTTTGATAAAATTCAGAAAAAAGTTTGCTTTTCTATCTTTGGACTTAATTATGCTCTTCAATCTACAGTGACATTTATATATTTATGTTTTGTATGTACTTTCAGCTACATTAGAACAACAAATAGATTCAATCTAACTTAAGGTATAAACATTAAGAGATTGCCACACTTGGTTACACAAAGAATTCATCTCGTTAACATTCCAGCAAACCCTCCCTAGAATGATATATCCACAGATATTTTACAGAAATATGATTTTATATGCATATTTTCCTAAAGAACTCATCTTTCTCCTGCTTCTAAATTTATTTCATATTATTTGAATAATCAGTCAGTGACTGGCAAGTTACCCAGCTATATGCACTAACATCTGGATTTCAGATGTTCACTTGTAGCATAAGCCTGCATGAAGAATGGGTCCACTAGTTGGTTAGCGCCTGATACTAATGATGCAAAGTTCGTAGGATCAACCCTTTCGTGAGGAGATTTGTTTTCCGTGTGGCAAAACTCCGGTTCCACCATTCAGAACTTAGCCCAACTCTCACCCAAGTCATCCCCTGAGCTGCTCATGAGGTAAAGACTAAAAGGAAAACCGTCTTGGCTTACTTAGCAGCAAAGCAATACAAAGCAGGAGCTACCAGTGACATCTAGGGCAGCAGGCACATTTAATCTTCGGTTATCTCAGAATAAAAGCAAAATACCTAACTTTTTTTTTAAGTATGGTTGATTTACAATGTCGTGTTAGTTTCAGGTATACAGAAGTGATTCAGTTTTATTATATATATATATATATTCTTTTTCAGATCCTTTTGCCTTATAGGTTATTACGAAATACTGAATATAGTTCCCTGTGCTATACAGTAGGTCCTTGTTGTTTGTCTATTTTATATATAGCGGTGTGGATATGTTAATCCAAAACTCCTAATTTATCCCTCCCCCTCTTTCTCCTTTTGGTAATCATAAGTTTGTTTTCTATGTCTATGGGTCTATTTCTGTTTTGTATATAAGTTCATTTGTATCATTTATCATATGGTATATGTCTGGAATCTAAAAAAAAGGCACCAACTTTGAGTCACTCCACTTCATCGCAAGAGATAACAGAATATTTAAAAATCATCCTAGTAACATATCAGGAGTTTAAAGCCATAATTTTGATTCTACTGGCAATCAAGTTCTGTATCCTTAAGTCACTAGACCTATGGGTGGGTACCGTTTCTCATCATGGAAGTTCGACTTCAAGTTAAAAATTTTTAACTTAAAAATGCCTATTTTCTGAAATGGAATTTATAGTCCTGCCTTGTCCTGACATGGCTGGAAGGTATCGGTGCCAAAATGTGTAAGTGTTGATCACATGACATCTTAGAATACTCCTCTCCTGCTACGAGAACCACAGAGGCAGTGGTCGTTCCCGTAGAGAATTAGCAACAGCTTTTTGGAAGCACAGTCCTCACGGAAAGTTATCGCAAGCTGGAAATCACCTACCCAGTTACAACACAGAACAGGACGTTGAAGTGGTTTCACAAACATCCTGCATAAAAGTTCTAAATTACTGGGCTTCCCTGGTGGCGCAGTGGTTGAGAGTCTGCCTGCCAATGCAGGGGACACGGGTTCGAGCCCTGGTCTGGGAGGATCCCACATGCCGCGGAGCAAATGGGCCCGTGAGCCACAACTACTGAGCCTGCGCGTCTGGAGCCTGTGCTCCGCAACAAGAGAGGCCGCGATAGTGAGTGGCCCCCGCTTGCCGCAACTAGAGAAAGCCCTCGCACAGAAACGAAGACCCAACACAGCCATAAATAAATAAACAAATAAATAAAATTTAAAAAAAAAAGTTCTAAATTACTTCTTCTCTTCAGAACAACCGATGGGACAGTCACCATCCCAGTTTTGCAGCTGGAGAAGTTGTGGATTAGATCACTGAGGTAACTGACCCAGGGAAGCAGGGCCACCGTGGGCTGAAGCCACGTTCCTCTGCACGCCCAGAACTCACATTTTGAAATAGCAAAGGCGAGTGGACGTCCAAGTTGGCCGGGCTATAAGGATAACGCTGCAGTGTGAACGCTCCTAGCAAACCTTGCATTCACTCCACAATTTATTTGTGTAAACATGCAAATGCTCTTCCTGCAAACCTCCCCTGCCCCACATACCAATCCGGTATTATAATGTTCGTCTCTAGAACACGTGCACAATTTACACACTTGCTTGTTTCCCCTGGCACACCAGCGAGGTTGGCACGGCTGTGTGTGTGAAGCGTGGCTTATCGCCACCTTGCATACTAATGATGCGAAGTTCATAGGATCGACCCCTTTATGAATAGATTCGTTTCCATGTAGCAAAACTCCAGTTCCACCATTTAGAATGTAGCCCCACTCTCACCCCTCATCTCCTCAGCTGCTTATGAGGCAAAGACTTAAAGGAAAACCGTCTTGGCTTGCTTAGCAGCAAAGCTATCCAGAGCAGGAGCTACCAGTGACGTCTAGGGCGGCCGGCACATTTAATCCTAGGTCATCTCAGAACAAAAGCCAAACAGCTAACTTTGAGTCATTCCACTTCATCACAACAGAAGATTTTAAAATCATCCTAATAAAAAGTCAGTGAGGCCTGACTTCATGCAAGTTGGAAGTTTTCATTATTATATATGTCCAGACACTCTAATCTCTAAATCGAGGCTATGTACGGTGACAGAAAGTAACCACAAAAGCTTTATTCCCTAGATGTGACCAGAAAACTGATGACACTGGCTAAGTCTTCTTCCAGAAGTAAGGATGAAGCAGTACTACCGAAATAAAAAAAAGGAAACAAAAATAAAATTGCTTGATATTTTGCACTTCATGGATAATTAATTATTTTCCAACAAACCAAGTAAATATGGCTCAAGGCCAGATGTGATATATCAAATTCTGTGACAAAACAGGAAAGAACCAGCTTCTTGATAACATATATACTAGTTATCAGTGTTTTCAAAGAGTATTTATGTACCTGAACTCAGGAACTCCTTTTCATATTCTCTGTAACATGGCTTTTTTGGGAGGAACTGTATCCTTTTCTGAAGCTTTTGTTTTCTTTTAAGAAGAATATTAACATAAACTAAGAGATCTTTTTAAAAGAGCTATCTTGGTGGTGGGAGGGATAAATTAGGAGTTTGGGATTAACATATACACACTACTCTATACAAAACAGACAAACAACAAAGTTCTCCCGTGTAGCCCAGGGAAGTATACTCAATATCTTGCAATAACCTATAGCAGAAAAGAATCTGAAAAATAATATATATATGGATAACTGAATCACTGTGCTGTACACCTGAAACTAATACAACATTATAAATCAACTATACTCCAAAAAAATTTTTAATAAAAATTTTTAAAAAGAGTTACCTTATATTTGGTTATTTTATTGCATGTTCTAAAAAAGGAAGAAAAAGCAACATAAAAACCATCTTACTAGGAGTTGATCCTCCTGAGTATTCTGTTGACAGTTTCATCTCTTTTGCACATACATTGTAACAGCGTGGGGCATTATGCCTAATTTTGAACCACAACTGACATTCCAACTCAGGATGTGGAAATCCATCTGCGGCCAAGACTGTCTTCTTATCATTATCAGCAACAATAGTCAGGAACACACCATCCACATGCCCTTTACAGAAAGACAGCTCCAGGAGTGGCAGCTATTAACATAATCGACCAAAAGAATCAAAGAATCTGCCATTTGCCAAATGCTGTGATCCTCAGGGAAGGACTTCCTAGCCTCCTGTTCACTCTTACTTTCTTCGTATAAAGCTCAAAGATGATTACAACATCAATAATAAAACAAGATTTAGCTATTACAGAATAATTATATGCCACACTTGTGTTCTCTGTTCAATAAAAAAAGTGACCAGGAATGTCAAAATTGCAGATGGTTGAAAATGATAGCAATTTATTGCTGTGTATTGATTCTTTTAATAGCTTATCTTCTGAGGTATGTAGGTCCTTTTATTGAGCGGGGATTGAAGCCCATGTGCTGTTTTTATTTAGCTGTGATTTCAAAAAAAACAACATGAAGTTGTCATACCTTCTGCCAAACAGAGAAACACAGACTCCACTGGGTTTTTACTATGCGTTAGATGTGTTAATTAACGTAGTTCCTGCCTTAAATGAGCTGTTAATTAAATAGCCCACTCTGGTCTGGATTTTGACCTCACTGTTCCACCAAAGCTGTCCCGGTGAGAAGCCCGAGGACTCCAAGTTCCCAAGTCTGGCAGCTGAGTCTCCGTCTCATCTACGTGACCTCTCAGCAGTGTTTATTTGACAGTTAATCATCCCTCCTCCTCCTCACGCTTTCTCTACTGGGCTCCCGGGACGTCTCATACTCTCGGTTTTCCTCCCACCTTGGGAGTCCCTCTTCCCGTCTCATTTCTGGATCTTCCTCTTTTCCTGTGCTCCGTGGCTCAGTCCCCAATCCTCTTTCCTTCTGTATCAAATCAGTGACTTCATCCAGGGTCAAGGGCCTCCATAGCATGTACATGCCAAAGACCCCCAAACTGCTTCTCCAGTCGGGGCATCGCCCGAATTCCAGACTCCAGCATCCAACCACAGACTTGGCATCTCCATGACGTTGGCTAAGAGGCACTTTTAACTTCACATTTCCAGAATCCATCCTGATCTTCCCTGCTCTGAGCCGGGTCCTGAGCCTTCTCTATCTCATTCGGTGTCAACTCCATCATTCCAGTTGTTCAACCTAGAAATACCGGAGTCATTCTGAAGTCTTTTCTCCCTCTCTCATCACAGTCCGATCAGGATATCCCAATGGACCTTCTTTCAATGTAGACTGAAATGAGCCACTTCTCATC
Organism: Balaenoptera physalus; assembly: GCF_965194825.1. Lineage (NCBI taxonomy): Eukaryota > Metazoa > Chordata > Mammalia > Artiodactyla > Balaenopteridae > Balaenoptera > Balaenoptera physalus. Next base: position 3,700,664 of record NC_138899.1, read on the forward strand.
ACTCCAGCATCTACCATCTTGGCCTGAGTCGCATCATCGCTCGTTAGATTAAAGCAAAAGCCTCCTAACTGAACTCTCAGCTTCACCCCCGTGCTTTGACAGTCCGTCCTTATCACAGCAGTCAGAATGAGGGATCCTTTGAGAATAGGAGTAGGACACTCTCTTCAGAACTCTTCAATCTACTCCCATCTCACACAGCGTAACTGCCACAGTCCTCGCACAGGCCCACAAGATGCTGTGTGATCTGGTCCTGGTTACCCCTCCGCTTATCCACACTAGCCTCCGTGCTGTTTATCAATCACACCACACCTGGCCCTGCCTCAGGGCCTTTGCACTTACACTGTTTAGCCTGGAATGCTCCTCCTTCACGCCTACAGTGTGCGCAGACTTCTTTCAGGCCATCACTCGGAACTCTTCTTGAGAGTGAGACCTTACCTGTCTACCTACGCAAAATGTCAACTGTTTACCCAGCATGCCCCGTCTTGTTTTACTATTTCTCATTTGCATTTATTATTAGTAATATGCTATATATTTAGCTCATTTATATTGTATATTACCCGTCTTCCCCCAATGAAATGTGAGCCCATGACAAAAGGACTTTTGTGGTTTTGTTCACTATGATTTTGTTCACAGGTCACGGTCAGTAAATAGTTCCTCAATAAACTGGTTGGAATGTTTTTCCATTTGAATGTGTTATTTTTCAATAAACTCTAAACATGCTTTGTTTTCTTTTCCTACAGCTTAGAGTTCCATTTTTGATAGTCTTCTGAAATTTACATCCCAAAGGCCAACATCAGTATCTAGGAAGACAATTCTATCGAGAAGTCTCAAGGCACTTATTTTGCATTTAATAAGTCTATAACGCTGTCAGGTGTCACACAGCTCATATCCATTTGGTTACGCTGCTTTCCTCATCTACCGTGCTCAACCTCACACCATATTTTCCCCATGGTAGAAACTGGACCACTTTCTAAAATTGGTTCCAACCACTTCTATGCATCCCATGCTTCAGAGCTCATAATCCCTTCTGCTGCCCTAGTTTACTTTCCTGAAACTTAATAATTTATTTATTTCCACAATCATTAATTTTAACCCCAGCATGCCCAGCCCAGGTAATTTTTATGGGTCAATAGGACCAAACGTTCTTATTTTGATGATTAGACATTGTGTTTACATTAAAATTAATCCAAATTTAATTGTTGTGTGTTTAATTTTCTGCAGCTGTGCCTGATAGCAAAAAAAAAAAGTAATGACAGGAGTTTGCTTGAATTTAGCAATTCATTCATCAGAGTAACTCAGTTTCTTTTGCTTAAAATTAAAATGAAAACATTCTCCTGTAAGTTCCATCTCAAAAATCACATTGACAAAATAATGGATAAAAATTACTCTAAATTTGTAGGAAAAACATGCATAGAAGGAAGGCTTAAAGAGAATATATCAACAGATAAACGTTGGGTGGTGGTATAAGTGATCTGCATTTTCCTCTTTGCATGTTTGTTTTGCAAAATTTCTGCAATAAATATGTATTACTTTTATAATCAGAAAAATAAAAAACATTATTTAGAAGTTAATTGTGTATAATTCTATGTTTTAGAAATCAACGTATGTTCTCAACTTAAGCAGTGTCTCCTAGGGAAACGTGGTAACTTACCAGTGTTACGCCATCATTATTTTTCTCATTAACGTTTCCTCCACATGACAAGAAGTGTTTGACGTCTGTTAGCATACTCATTGGTCTCTGAAGCTTCATCTGCCGCAGTGATGTCAGATCCACTCCTAGGGGGGAAAAGAGCCTTTTTCAAACAGAATGTACACTGCTTCTCAGCTGCAGGGGGTAAAAATTTAATTTTATCTTATATTTTTCAACGTGTTCCTCTTTGAAGCGCCTCTTCCAATTTGAATTTTCACTCAAAGCATCCATAATTGTTTCTCTTGGCATGCAGTCTTATTTCCAGCTAGAGTCTTGAATAATTTTCCTCTTATTATATCCCAAAATGTGATAGGATGCCTTAGCCACGGCAGGCTTTCAGTGGATTTCTGTTTCAGTATAAATCATCAGCATAGACTGCCCAAAGTATTGTAAAGTACCTGCATTGAATTGAAATGAGTTGTAAAGACATACTTTTTTTTCCCTATGATTTTCCTCATTAAAATAGTTTCTCCTAAAAGCAATGCAGTGTCCTGGAATAGAAAAAGGATTTAGCGGGAAAACTGGAAAATTCTGAATAAAGGCTGTAGTTTACTTAATAGTATTGTACCAATGTTAACTTCTTAGTTTGGATGAATACACCACGGCTGTGTACAATTTTAATGTTAGGGGAATCTGGATGAAGGGTATCTGGGACCTCTCTGTACTATTTTTGCAACTTTCCTTCAAAATATTTTTGAAAGGATGCTCCAAATGATCGTTTCATGACTATTAATGTTAATAAGGAGAAATAAACTAAAATTGAGTGAAGACTGATAGCCTGGCTTCAGTGAGGTGGGTGATTTATGCAGAGAAGACTCAGTTCAGCGCACCTGTTTATACCTCTATCCAGTATATATTTTAACCTGAGCTTTCATGGTGGTGTAATCTCCACGGTAGCGTATATCTCTGCATTTCTGCATTCCCTGTTCCTAACGTTGGTTCCTGGGCATAATAGTTGTTTACTAAGGGGAAATAATCCACCTCATTCCAAGTGAAAGTAATGATAACCGTCATAGTGATATTCACGCTGCTGATGAAGATGATTCTGCTGCTGCTGCTGAGATGACATCTGTACCTCAGCCAGTGTTTGCTATGAGCCAGCCGCACTTCTGAGCAATTTTTATCTCTTATCTGATTGAGTCCTTGCCACAAACATGGAGAGAGAGCAGTGGGCTTGAGCGAAAAGGCTGGACTGATCCTCCTGGCTGTGCCAGGTCTGTGGCCGACCTCCCCAGGGTGCCTCTGGGAAAGTTACTTAGCCTGTCTGTGTCCTCCGTCACTCAGATGATAATACATATCCCAAAGGGACAAAGCTATGGGTAACGTTTATAAGACCTGTCTGCGTGGCACAGCCCAGCATGGTGCCCATCGGCTGTCATGTCCCCCTAGAGCACACCACGCCTGCCTCCCTGCATCCCTTGTTCTCCGAGCCTGGATGAACTCCAGAGCAGAGATGGTCTGGAGTTCTAGTGCTGTGTCTTGCACTTACTATTTGTGCCAGTGGGGGCAGGTAGCTTATCCTCTGCCTCAGTTTCTTCATCTGCAAAAGGGGCTGACAGTTTATTTCACCAGTTGTCAGGAGAATGAGTCAAAACACATACAGCATATAAAACAGTGTTTAGCTTGCAGGAAGCACTCAATGAAAGGGACCTGTCATTTCATCATCAGTCAGCCTTCTGGTACATGGATCACCTGCTACGCATTTAGGAGTGTTTTTCTTTACAATAAGGAGGCAGGGAGAAACCAAACAAAATAAAGCCAAATGCAATATTTGAATAGTGTAGCTTGTTTCAAACACTCAGTTCAAAGCAAACCCATTTTAGTAGAAACATGAATGAGAAACACGAGAAGCCACACCTCAGCTTCCTAATCATCAGAAGCCATTTCAGAAGAACTAACAGATTTCCCTAACAGGCACATTGGAGGTTTCTAAACAACCAGCTAAAACTGTCACTCCATTCCTATTTTTAGGATTATGGAATTTGACATGTGAGTAATATCTGGAAAACACTATTTCTCAGATGTCAGTGTTCAATTTTGCATGCTGAAGTAGCAGAAAAACCTAATGGTTGCCCTACTCTAAGGCTATATTATTTTAACTTTTATAATATTGCATGTTTACTGAAGTGGTATGCATCTTTTAGAGAATTATTTAAACATGTAATTAAAATTGAGTGATTAAAAAAAGAATAGGGCTCAAAGATGAAAGACACAAATTGAAACAGAGATTAGCTGTCACTCATTTCAGACTCATGCACATTACAACATATTATGTGGAAACAATCTATTTCTGGTGACTGTTGTGAAGATATGAGGGAAATATTATGACATCGTACCCCATTATTTTAAAACTTTATTTTGAATCAAATATGATACCAATTAAGATGTGATTTTTAGATTTTTCCGACATGTTCAGGGAAAAAAAACCCACAGATCTATATTTGGTAAGACAATAGAATGGAAATTCCCTCACTTCTTGGTTAAATTTCTTAAGATGCTTCTGGAAAAAAACCAAACAAGATGACTACAGCCCATAAGAAATCTATTATTTTGTAGTGGATAACGGGCCAATCCTCTCTTTTTGAAAAGAAGTTCAGTTTTATTTTCATACTGTTTCTTGAAAAAATTAATACATGCTCTGCTTAGATTTATTATTTTGAAAGGAATTTAGTAATTTTTTGTTTAATTTAGGACATAAGAAACAAATCATTTACCTGAAGTGCACAAGTTATTACATGTGATACTAATTACTACTGCCTGATTACATTTGATTATATCAATAAATGCTTGTGAAGAACCGAAACTACATTAACATCTCAAGTCAATCTGAACCTTATCTTAACCTTCCTTAACTGTCCCTCTCAAGGTAATATTGTTTTGTAACAATTCAGCTTTTCCTTTTCTCCATTATCCATCCTGTATTGGGGGTATTCTGTGCTGCTACCACAGATAATTTTATCATTATGCCATGACATGACCCATCCCATGGTTGTAACTTGGGGTTCCCTAAGCTCCGAGAATTGCATCTAATCTCAATTTCTGTCACCATGGTAAGCTTCCAAAGAGATCCAAGACTTGACGGAAGCAAACAAGTTAAGCAGGCAAATGATGAAAGTTGTTCTAGCAAAGAGAAATAATCCAGTTTAAGCCAAAACGGTGTTGTAACCTCTACCAAATCCTTTCCCCCAACTCTGACCACAGGCTTAATGTGGGACTGTCCCAGGCAAATCGGGATCACTGTCACCCCAATAATGGGATGATTCTGAAGGGGTTGGTGCAGGAACAGCATTCTGAATGAACTTTGTTGAGCAGGAGAAACATTTGCAGACTGATGAATCTGGGAGTCTCTGAAAAATGCAGAGGGAGGGCTAAGTCTGGAGTTAAGAAGACCAGTTTCCAAGTCTGTTCCAAAATAGAAAGACTGGGGTTTTAACTAAGGCAGTAATAGCGTGGGTGGTGAGATATGTGGACTTATTAGAAAGATGTCAAGGAAAGAGACTCTGCAAGATTTGGTGACAATTCGACGTGAGGGATTCAGGAGAAGAAAAGTAATGTTCAGATACTCAGATTTCTGGGTGTAAAGGTAAAGAGAATACAGAGAGAGTATGAAAGCACAACATGAAGGTCCATACTGGACACGTTATTTCAACTTGTCTGACATACAAGTCAAAGACACAAGACACGTAATGAAATTGCAGGTACAATGCAGAAGGTCTTGAAAGATATCTAAGCTGCAAGAGTAACCCTGGGGTCAGGCAGGTGCTAAGGACACTAGGAAGAGGGGAAGATGACCAGGGACAGTGTGTAGAGAGAAGATGCTCAAAGACAAAGCCTTGGGAACAACCAACATTTTGGCTTCTGGATACATAAGTGGTGCATCCAAAGGAAACTAAAAGAAGGGAGAAAAACTATGGGAAGATCAGAGCCTTTTCCTAGGAGAGTGTGATCAAGGTCACTGAATGTCACAGGGAGATGAGGAAAGGCAGGAGAGCAGAAAAGTGACAGCTGGATAGAGAACAGAGGGCAGTGGCAATCACCGTAGGGACGTGTCCGTATCGGTAGGGGAGGAAGCAGAACTTCAGTGGGCTCAGTAGAGGAAATTAGGAACTCAGAAGAATAAATATGAGCTGCTTTTTCCTAAAAGGATGGATTTGAAAGAAAGGAGAAAGGGCCATGGGTGATGATATATGAAGGGCAAAGTAAAAAGGTTTTGTTTTACTCTTCAGGGACTTGGAAACATAGACCTATATGTTTTTTTCCATGGTGAGCATCTTTCCTGGGGTACAGTGTATGCCGGTGGTGACCGTACAGTTAGAACCTGTGACCAGCGATTTTCCACGTAATCAACGTGCTCGCTACCTGGCCTGTCTTCTTCCACATGTGTCCTCATGTGACAGCGTGATAAGTACTCCGATTTGAAGCTGGATGATGCGGAGTGAGAACTCAAGGTTTGCCACCGCCTAGGTAGAAGAACGCAGTGCACCAAATAATGAAAATCCCATCTTGGAACATTAGAAATTTCTAACAGTATCAGCCCATGCTGTCACAACCGATAACTCTAAAAGCGCACCAACGGGACGTGGGAGGATGCAGAGAATAAATTGAATTAGACAGTATTTACTGGAACTATGGCAGCTGATCCAGATAAGGAGGAAGGATGTGGGCACAAATGGAACCAGACTGTGAATGGGGTGAAGGACGGGCAGACAGATGAAAGGCAGAGGCCAGTGCAACAGCAGGGACAAATGGAAAACAGAATTCAAAATGTAAGAGATATTAAAGCACATTTGTTCCGGCAAACATGGATCTCACAAACGGATTGTGACAGCCATCGTCGTGACAGATTTTCTCCTAACCATTCAGAGTCAGTATCTCCTTCTCATTTTTTTCCTTAATCATTTTTAAATCAGCCTCTTAAAGGAATACACTTATTTTTCTTTATATGGAATAGTAATACTGCCCTTGCAAACACTCAATGTTCTTAGCAAACAAAATCCTCCCATGAGTTGGAAAGGTGAAGAAGTAAAGTTCATTCTTTTGCAAAGAAAGATACTTAATTTTAGTTTCCAAAGGGAAAGATACATGACTGTAGCTATTACAAATTCAGAACAATGAGAACAGGAAACGATCCCACAGAACTGGCACAGATAAATAAGACAGCCATGTTCTAAACTCAGATTCAGAATCGTGCGCTCCAAGTTAAGTTTTGCAAAGATCCAAGTGATAAACTTCCCAGCAGTGGAACAAGTCACAGCTGACGAGATGCGAGAAAGCGCAACGTCCCTTCTGCAGGAGGGGGGACCAGGGAGTGACTCTACCCCACGGCCTGTCACCCGGGGCCATGACCTGGTGACCCTCAGAACCACAGCCCAGCTCACAGTTTCTCCAATGAAGATAACATCGCTTACCTTGCTTTCAGAATTAATGAGACAAGTTTTTTTTAAGAACCCACGGCTGCTAAGCACTAATTATTATTGTTCTAAGCCCTCGTGAGAATAAACCTTTTGAGACAAGTGACCTGGAGGGGGTCCAGAGCACAGAGAGCGGAAGAGGCAGATGTGCAGGCCTTTCTTAGAGGAAAGAACGATAGGGTCTCAGGCACGATGTGCCTATTAAATATGTTGAACTTTTTCTCTGACAAAAGATCTTACTTGAAGGGATTGGAATTTCTTTGGTGTTCTTTATACCTAAAAAGCTGAAAGACAAAAAAAATAAACGACGGGGCATACTCCTTTAGTTTAACACCATATGGGGCTCAGGGCTCCAAACGCCTCACACTTCGCCAAGGCTGAACTTACTCATGAAATTATACACTCAGGCTGTGCAATTAAACGTCCTTTGTCAGCGAATACATTTGGGGGCCCAGCCTCATCGTTTCAGCCGGCACCATGACCGTGGGGCTTTCTTCCGACGAGGGTTGAGTTTCCATGTGTCCCCAAGAGTGGATGTTGGGATGCTGTGCAAACTGCCCTTGACTTCAGCCCTCACTCACCTGCGTGGGATTCTTCGGAGGCAGGATCCTCCTAGGAGAATACACTTCACGTGACCTCACGCTCATTAACTCAAAATTCAGTTGTGCTGGTTCACTTCCCTTCCCTTCCCAGTGGAGAATAGATAATAATTACAAAGCCAGTCCGGCTAATTATGGACTTTGGATGCCTGTTAAAATGTCCCTGCATGGTTGGTCTCCAGATTTCTGCCAGCTTGCAAAACTGCATTGACTAAACCAACTATGAAACGCTGCACGGAACGAGACCTCATTTCACACCATCGAGGGAAACGACGTCCGTCTGAGATCATGTAAGCACGCCTAAAATATATACACTTAAATTCTACCACCCTATCTCTTCTTCTGTCTTTCTATGGTTTTTCAAGGCATCTGCCTACCGTTTTCATCCAGGTAGGTCAATAGGATGGAGCTCGATTCTGTCCCTTCCGTGGCATAGTCCAGTGGGATATTTCCATTGACGTCCTGGAGAAGGACATTAGCTCCAGCCTGTAAGTGAAAACGAACAAATTTAACATTATATATACTGTTAACATAGAAAGCAGATCCAAACTTTCATTTCTATCTGATTCAGGAAACAGACGCAGAAAAGTTTACATTAGATACAGCTGGCAGGATCACATAGCAAATTGGAATTATTTTTTAAGACAAATTATATTAGATACTTTGTGAGAAACTCTCATGGTCCAAAAAGGTTCAACTGACCCTTGACAGGCAAGACCCTAGCCACAAGTACTCCTCCCCACCCCCGTTGCCAAACCCAAAATATCCAATCCCTGGCTGCTAAACCCGGCACGCCTCTATGCTGGCTGTGTCCTAACACAACAGAAGTGGCCCTGCCTTCAGAGTCTGAACGGAGAACTCCTGAATGAACTTTGACTGATCTTCCCCAAACTATCTGTTAAATCTTTAATCTCCTTGCTCTCCACAGAAGCTCATTTGAGAGCTGTTCTCACACTAAGGTCTTTTTAATAAAGGCTGAGCTTTAATAAAGGCTTCTGGTTGGTTTTCCTCTTTCCAAAAACTGTTTTCCAACAAAAAGCATAATCTGTAGACATTAATGGATGGAATATATTAAATACGACTCTCACACACCTTTTAGCTTCAAAGGGCTCTCCCTCAAGCACCTCTGAGCCCACCGCTAGACTCTTTGCACGTCCCAGACTGAATACAATGATAGATGCGCTTTCATTCTTAAAAATGTAGTCGTATCAGTTGTCACCCTTGCTCTGCATTCTTTAATGAGCTCCGTAAAATTTATCAGGCAAGATTTCCCGTATGCCTCCTCCCAATAACCTGTCACTAAACTCAGGCCAAACAAATGAAAGTTTCACCTGATTCTTCTTCCTGAATAGGAGTCTGTTCTGCAATGTGGATACAGTTAATATGGTTCATATAATATCCAAATACATAACTTTACATAAAAAGGAACATCACATTAATAGCTTTATATATTAAAATGTGGGGTTTTGCCTTGTGTGTGTGTATGTGTGTATATGTGTGTGTGTGTGTGTGTGTGTGTATCTATATACTGCTTTCCTATGCCTTTGCAAGTCTGCACAGGTTTTCCAAAAGACTGCTGTAATATAGTAAAAAGAAAATTAAAAAGTAGGTCAAAGTGGTAGCATATTCCCTCCACGTAAGTTGTACTGCTCACCTTACCATCCAGAGTGAACCACATTATATTTTCTATAACCATATGAAGATACTTCTTTATTTGAACAGGTCAAGTTAGATAGTTCAGATTTTCCCTTACCTAAGGAAAATGTCGTTATAAGGTCCTAAAGATTTCAGATTATCTTCTTAGTGCATTTCATTTTGTTTTGTTTGTTATTCAGAGTTTGAAAAGAAGTTACTTGAGGCAATAGTCTTAAGTAGACTTTGCTAATGATTCCTCTCCTTTAGTCTCCAACCAGAATAACGTTTTGCATATTTACCCAAGCTTCATTGGTTAAAGAATCAATTAAGACACGGAACTACAGGGCGTCCTTGCTGATTTCAATACTAAGAGGTGGGAGATAATCAAGTTACTCTTTTTTGCCAATGCAGAGACGTTTCAGAGAGGATCTTATCTATGTCAAACATCTGGGCGGCAGATGACAATGAATATGATTGAGTCACATATTATCAATACCAGCAAAAATAAATAGGTGAGCAATGTGATGCCCAGGGAGAGGGGGCACTGGGGGAGAATATTTTCTATTCTTTCAGGAGTAATGAGGCTCTTTCAAAGAGAGTCTGAAACTGAAACTCGGTGCTGAATGTTTTAGTTGGGTTCATTCATTGAAATTTCAACCCCCACTGGTCTGTGCTGCTGAATGACCAGGTGTTATTTCCTGTAGAGACCTTCCTGGGGGGTCGGGAACTTCCCTAATCACAGGTCACATCTCATTCCCCTTTACGTGCCCAACGGTGCCTGGGACATATTAGGCCCTAAAAACAATTTACTGAAACAAATTGAAAATTAAGCAAACGCTGAACTTAAACTAATTACTAAAAATTGAGGCAAAGGATTATGTTTTTTGTGATAATTATTTTTAACTAAATTTTCTGACATTCATTTTTAAGAGTATATACATGAAATTACAAAATCACTCTATGCATACTTAAGTTTCCTGCCTTCACTCTTTCTAGATGGATGACAATTGTGGGAGACTTTTTCTCCCTTCTCTCCCCTTTCCATCAGTTCCCTCCCTCCCTCCCCCTCCCTCTCCCTTCCCGCTCCCTCCCCCTCCCTCCCCTTCCCCCTCCCTCCGCCTCCCCCCTTCCTCCCTCCCCCCTCCCTCCCTCCCTTTCTTTCTTTTTAGTATGTACATCGTGAAAATAAGGATATTCTTTTGCATAAGTGTTATCAAGATCAGAAAGTCTGGCATCGCTAAATTCCATTATATAAAGCCCAGTCCACACCCAAGTTTCATTAATTTTTCCAATGACATCCTTGATCGCTATCACCGCCTGGCTCAAGACAGAATGAGGGGTTACCCGGGGCATTTGCTTTCCCCCCCCTTGATCGCTATCACCCCCTGGCTCAGGACAGAATGAGGGGTTACCCGGGGCATTTGCTTTTCCCCCCCTTGATCGCTATCACCCCCTGGCTCAGGACAGAATGAGGGGTTACCCGGGGCATTTGCTTTTCCTTTCTCTTTAGCCTTCTTCCACTTGAAACAGTTCTTCTGTCTTCTTCTTTAAGACCTTCTCTCATAGGTCCTTCCAATGAGATTTTTGGCAGGCAACCACAGAGGGGATACTGTGTTCTTCCCACGGTGCCGTATCAGAAGACTCCTGATGTGCCTTGATCCCGGTGGTGATGAAGGTAACTTTGATCACTTGGTCGAGTGATGTTTTTAGACTGTCAAGTTGCAGCTGAGAACCCATGGGTTCATACTGATATCAGTAAAGAAATGAATCCCTGACTACAGGGGAGAAGAAAGCTCTTCCTTACGACAGAATACCAACTAGTACATGTAGCAGGAATGATAAGGTTAGAATTTAGCATTCATTAGAGTAATAATTCAGATGAGAGTCACCAGGGGATGCTAAAACTACTGGAAATACTGGAGTATTGGAAAGGTCAAAGTTTGGGAGAATCGTTGATGAGGAATAAAATATTTACATAGTTTGCAAACACCTTGCCACAAAATATTCCATTTAACTATAAAAATGCTGGCATCAAACATGATAGGGAAAATAGAAAAATTATGTGAGTGGGTATTTGGTGCTTTTGAATTGCAGAGAGTTTCTCTTCTTTTTTTAATTGAAGTATAGTTGGTTTACAATGTTGTGTTGATTTCTGCTGTACAGCAAAGTGACTCAGTTATACATTCTTTTTTATATTCTTGTTTATCCCAGGAGTTTCTCTTCTTTGAATAGGAAATTTTGTACTCCTGTGCTAAGGTAAAGGTTATCCCAAACTAATATATAACACACACGCAATTATTTTAGGACAGAGAACATGCTATTGGCATCCTGTAAGCTTTTGTCTTAAGGACACTGGGAATTGTATTGCGAGACCAGAGAGTGTCTCTAATCTCCCTCACATCTTCCAAGTGCCACGTCGTCTGGACCCCATCGTCCCTCCAACCCATTATTTCCACTGGCCTCTGGCTCACTCCCCTCCAGCCACACAGGCCTCCTCACCGTCCCTCACGTAAGGCCCGGCTCCCACTGACTTTACCTGCTGGTCCAGCTGCCTGGAACGCTTTCTCCCTTGGGCATCTTGAGATGGCTGTTCCTCTACAGCTTTTTCATCGAATCGCTGTTTAAAAGTCCCCATCCCCCAATACTTCATCACCTTACTCTGTTCTAATTTTCTCACCGTGATGATTATGATCCAATGTCTTAAGCACACACATATTTACTTATTGACCATATCGCACACTAGATTTGAAGCTCCATGAGACAAAATACTTTGATATTTCTATATCTCTGGGATCTAATACAAGCTCTATGTGCTCAGAAAACAATTATTAGTAAATAAATGAATGAATTATTAAAACTGTTAAATTATGTATTTATATATATTTTTTCTATTTATATATTTTTTCATTTTTATTTTATCACTGACAATTTGAAATGTTAGAGCTTTCATTTTGTTTTGTGTTCTTTTTTTTTTTTTTTCTGGAGCATCAAGTTTATTAACTAGAATTGGAAGAACCAAGGAGTTCTTGGAACAAGAACTATCCCCCTCCCCCACCAACACGGAAGACAGAAGAGTAGGGTAGGCGAGACGTGCCCCAGGAATGACAGTCCAGTCTCTCAAGTTTCACCCAGGTGGGGGTTGAGGGGCAGACCTGCAGCCACGGTGGCCTCGCTTTCGGTCGCCCGGGCTGCTCCGGACCATCCTCTGAGCTGGCCAGGGTCTTGGATACGATGCTTCTGAAGGCCCTGCAGAGAACACACTCCTCTTCCCCTGCACCGGGCCCCAGGGAGCGCGGCGGCCTGACCTTCCTGCCTCGGTCATCCATGGGGTTCACATGGGCTCACTTTATTATGACGCCTCATGCTGGGCAGCTTGCAACACAGATGTTTCAAAACAAAGTTCCAGATTCTCCCAGCCACCCCTTGCTTTTTCTGGCTCTGGCCAGAGACAGTGGATGAGGACACACTCTCAGGCTGCCCAGCGTGGGAGGACCTTCCAGTGCTGGACACACCCAGGGGGCAGCTGCTTCCCTCTGGGGCTCCAATCCCGCTGCTGCTGCTGGAGGTGGATGGCCCAGTGCCACACTGGGGGGCTGGGCTGGGGGTGGCAGTCCTCGCCTCCAGGCTGGGTGGGGGACAGGCAGACTCACCGGTCTTCTGCCCTGCCTGCTGCTCTTCCTGCAGCGGCACACTTTTTCTGTGGTAGAGCCACCTGGTTTGCAGGGAGGACTCCCCAGGGCTTGGAGAAGGCTCAAGTTCACTGCCACAGAGGTCCCCGCAAGAGAAGGGCTTCACAGTTATGATGGAGACCCCCACCTTGGGTTTCACGGAGCTCACACTGCCTGTCCCAGTGTCCTGGATCTGGTCGCAAGTCAAGCCCGGAGTCGTCACCATTGTCACCTCCCGGTCCTCTGCACAGGGTGGCTGGTGTGGCTCCTTCTGGCCCATGTTGACCCACGGATGCCCCATGAGGTCACGTAAGGTGCCTCTGTCACTGGGGTTGAGGGCAATCATTTTTTGTAACAGATCCCTTATCTCCAAAGACAGATAAGGTGGGATGGGGTATTGCCCCTGTAGGATTTGCTTCCGCAGCTCCTGGAAGTCTTTTCCCACAAAGGGCCGGGACCCAGTTACCATGGTGTACAGCACCACTCCCAGGCTCCACACGTCCACCGCAGGGCCGCTGGAGCTCTGCCCCAGGAGGAGTTCCGGGGCAGCATAAGGGGCTGTGCCGCAGATCGTGTCCAGTTGGAAAATGTCATCACACTTGTTGCTGAGGCCAAAGTCTGTAAGTTTGATATTCATCTTGGAATCAAAGAGGAGGCTCGGTGGCTTCAGGTCCCGGTGCACGATGCCCCTCCGGTGGCAGTGCTGCAGGGCGGAGACCAGCTGCTGGAACGGGCCTCGGGCCTCCGCCTCTGTCATACGGCCATGGATCTTCAAATAGCGGTACATGTCCCCCCCACTGAGGTACTCCATCACCACGAAAAAGGTCTCCTCTGTGTCAATCACCCCCAGCAGTTTCACAATATTGGGGTGATTCAGAGCCTTCAGACTGCACAATTCCCGGAAAAGTGCCTGGACACTTGAGAAGCTCTGACGCCTTTTCTTTATGACCTTCACAGCCACCTGTGTCCCGGTCAGAATGTGCCGGGCCAACTTCACTTTACCGAAGGTGCCTTCACCAATGGTGTGGAGGATCTGGAAGTCATCAATATGAGCCTTCTTGCCAGCAGATTTGGCTGTGAGGCCCTGCATCCTGGTGATCTGCTAACTACACTGACTGACAGCACTACCGACCAACGCTAACTACGCTAACTAACAATGCTAACTGTACTAACAGGGCTAAGTATGCTGTCTCTACTAACAACGCTAACTACGCTAACTGTACCAACAGCGCTAACTAGTACTAACTACACTAACTATGCTAATCAAGTATTAACTATACCAACAATACTCACTACGCTAACTGTAGAAAGAACAATGACACAAATAAAAAAGAGGAGAGAAAAGAGAAACGAAAATCAACAAAATGGCACAAACAAGGAAAACGCAAGCTAACTGTAGGTCCAAGGCCGTCAGGTCACCAAAAGCAGCTTCCTGGGCTCTAAGGACCAAAAACCTGGGCCCACCTTTCTCTTTCATAGGGCTTTGTGAAGTACATCACAATGGTGCACTCTGAGGTCAGAGCAAGAAATGGACCCGTCACCGCTGGGGATACACCACAGTGGTTTTCTCACTTTTTGAGTTCAAGGCCCCTTTACACTTAGGAAAAAGGATCCCAAAGAAAGTTTTCTTTACGTGTGTTATTAGATATTGGTATTCACTTTGTTATAAATAAAAATCTGCAGGATACTTCAGTGGCCTTTTTATTTCTAGTTTGAAAATGTGTAATAATTTTAGAGACCTCATAATGTCTACACTTGAAATGTTCAATTCCTTTTCCTTAAATTCTGGTCTCAAAATAACGTTACTGGGCTTCCCTGGTGGCGCAGTGGTTGAGAGTTTGCCTGCCGATGCAGGGGACACGGGTTCGAGCCCTGGTCTGGGAGGATCCCACAGGCCACGGAGCGACTGGGCCCGTGAGCCACAATTGCTGAGCCTGCGCGTCTGGAGCCTGCGCGTCTGGAGCCTGTGCTCCGCAACAAGAGAGGCCGCGATAGTGAGAGGCCCGCGCACCGCGATGAAGAGTGGCCCCCGCTTGCCGCAACTAGAGAAAGCCCTCGCACAGAAACGAAGATCCAACACAGCCAAAAATAAATTAACTAATTAAAAAAAAAATAATGTTACAACTTAACTGACTTCACGATACTATACAAAATGTTCTGTTGCCTAAGACATGATACGGTACATTATGAAAGTCTATGAAGCTGAGAGAAGGTTTGCCAGGAAGGTCATTGAGCAGATTTCTCATCAGGAGCCTCGGAGGCCAGATGGCATGACTCAATGGACTTGAAGTGTTGAAGGAAAGAAACCGTCAACCAAGAATCCTATATCTAGCAAAACTTTCCTTCGAAAATGAGGGAGAAATCAAGACATTCCCAGTTAATCAAGAGTTGAGAGAGTTCTTAACCACCAGACCCGCCTGCCACAGGGAGTTCTTCAGGTTGCAGTCAAGGACCCTGGACAAGTAGCTCAAAGCCTTATGAAGAAATAAAGACCTCTGGTAAAAGTAGACAGACGGGCGACGAGAAAAGCTAGTACTGTTGTAACTTTGGTTTGTAGCTCCACTTTTTGTCTTCTATTTGATTTAAGAGACTAATGTATAATAAAACACACACATACAAATCAAAAAAAAAAAAAAAAGATCACCTCTTCACCTAGAAAAGTTACTTCACCCCCACTTTAGCCTAACTTTGGGAATTCCCATCAACAACATTCTTCTTTCCACTGTAGGAAGCAACGCTGCCAGAAGCTATGGCAAGCAGAGCCTCTTCTAAAATGCCTTTGATGACTGCAGCAACATGGATGCAACTAGAGATTATTAAGTGAAGTAAGTCAGAAAGAGAAAGACAAATACCATGTGATACCACTGACATGTGGAATCTAAAGTATGGCACAAATGAACCTATCTATGAAACAGCAACAGACTCACAGACATAGAGAACAGACTTGTGGTTGCCAAGGAGGAGGGGGGTGGGAGAGGGAAGGGCTGGGAGTGTGGCATTAGCAGATGTAAACTATTATATATAGGAGGGATAAACAACAAGGTCCTACTCTACAGCACAGGGAACTAGAGTCAATATCCTGTGATAAAACTGTAATGGAAAAGAATATAAAAAAAGAATGTCTATATGTGTATAACTGAGTCACTTTGCCATACAGCAGATTGGCACAAGATTGTAAATCAACTATACGTCAATAAAAACAAAAAAATAAAATAAAAAATGCCTCTGATGACGTACACAGCCCCTGCTCCTGCTGACTACCTCTCTGCAGCACCCGACACTGTGAAACCCCGCCCCCAGCTGAGGTCACTCCAGTCCTGTGTCTCCTTCCTTTGTCCTCTGCCTCCCACCAGTGTTTCTCTAACAGAAACACAAAGAACTGCTGTGTTTTCACTCAGTCTCACTGTTCACGTTCCCACGCTTGATTTGGGCATCAGACCTGCAAGAGTTCAAAACTTACTGGGTGGTAGAACTGCCATTTCTCTGCCTGTCTCTCATTATAAAGAACTTCTCTGAAATTCTGAATTCACTGGTCTGGTCATCCATTCACCAGCAAGTATCTAGGTACTGGGGTTAAGCGCTAGGAGTGAGATACAGTCGTTAGTAAAGAAACAACAAACCCCAAATGGAGTCACTTGTGCTAAGTCCCACGTCAGCAAACCAAGACTTAACAGCTAACCTAACTGCAGTTTCAGCCTCTCTCAGGAATGGGACCTTTCACCAACAGATCTGGAATTACCTGGTCAGCACTAGAGGGGTGACCGGTGACCCCCCCCCACCTCCCCCCAAAAGGAAGGTGACCCTGCCTGAAACAATCCACTCTTAGCTGGAAACTTCCCTCTTCTGCCCCCTCCTGCCTGTAAAGTTCCTGCATTTTTTACAGCTCCGCAGAGCTCCTTTCTACTTGCTCAATGGGATGCTGCCCGATTCATAAATCACTGAATAAAGCCAATTCGATCTTCACATTTACTCAGTTAGAATTTTATGTTTTTAATACAGTGATGAGCAAAACAAATAAAAAGAGAGGCATCAAACTTCGGAGAGTGTATCCCATTATCCCTCACACTCTTGGAAGCCTGGGTCAGCAGAAATGGAGGAGAGCCAGTGACAAGAAAAAGCCTCTTGAAAACCAAATCAGAGGTCCTGAAATACTACAGACTTACTTGTACAAGTGGGTGGGAACAAGCAGAGAGTAGCAGTTGTTTATTACTGTACACTGTAATCGAGGGAAACATTTGGAGTTCAAGAATAGAGATTTAAAGATGAGATGCTAAAATTCATAACTACTTGTCCAAAACAGGCCAGAAAACCTTAAGTGTTCGCCTTGTTTAAAAGAAGTCCTAAGTAAAGGGAAAACCAAATATTATGAAAAATTTTGGAGACATCTCACACACCAACCTTCCCTTTATTTGAATTACTTCATTATCATTACTTTAGAGTTATGTACACTCATAAAAGTTCATTTATTCTGAGTTGAGAAGTCCATTTTATCATCATGTGTATCGTGCTTACATTTTAAAATCAGAAACAACTTCCCCAAGATAAAACTGATTCTTCATCTCTTTTGGTTTTACTCTTCCAAAATAGATTAGGTGACTTGGGGTATTATTTTTACCCTATGTTGATTTGCCTACCTTGTAAAGGAGCAAGGAACTTTTCCTTCAACCCTCATTTTCCTAGTGATTTCTTTAAAATGAAAGGTAAATATGTGTTTGTGGGCATATAAGTGTATGTGTGTACAATCATTTTTATATAGAGATTTATTATCTCTCAATGTATTTTCTACAAGAGGTGTGTCTCAGAAAATCAGTCTCTTCCTTTTTTTTTTTTTTTTCACGATTCATATCTTTAATACTCTCTGAGAGGCAAGTGAAAAGCAACAATGGATTTTTAAAAGGACCATGTCTGACACATGACTCACAACACTGAGAGTGGGGGAGGAGGGAAGTTAACCAGCTAGCACAGTGCCGTGCATGTAGTAAGCACTGCAACATTTGTTAAATTGCAATGACTTGAAGTTGAAGATCATGATATATATTTTTTTTTTTAGATTTTTAGAAATTTCATGTAATGTCTGAAACATTTATATTAACATATTTCCATACAAATAACCCAATGAAAGTTTAGTATTAGTTGTTTTGTTTGTTTTTTTATACTGCAGATTCTTATTAGGCATCAATTTTATACACATCAGTGTATACATGTCAATCCCAATCGCCCAATTCAGCACACCACCATCCCCATCCCACCGCAGTTTTCCCCCCTTGGTGTCCATATGTCCATTCTCTACATCTGTGTCTCAACTTCTGCCCTGCAAACTGGCTCATCTGTACCATTTTTCTAGGTTCCACATACATGCATTAATATACGATATTTGTTTTTCTCTTTCTGACTTACTTCACTCTGTATGACAGTCTCTAGATCCATCCATGTCTCAACAAATGACTCAATTTCGTTCCTTTCTTTGCCTGAGTAATATTCCATTGTATATATGTACCACATCTTCTTTATCCATTCGTCTGTTCATGGGCATTTAGGTTGCTTCCATGACCTGGCTATTGTAAATAGTGCTGCAATGAACATTCGGGTGCATGTGTCTTTTTGAGTTACGGTTTTCTCTGGGTATATGCCCAGTAGTGGGATTGCAGGGTCATATGGTAATTCTATTTTTAGTTTTTTAAGGAACCTCCATATTGTTCTCCATAGTGGCTGTATCAATTTACATTCCCACCAACAGTGCAAGAGGGTTCCCTTTTCTCCACACCCTCTCCAGCATTTGTTGTTTGTAGATTTTCTGATGATGCCCATTCTAACAGGAGTGAGGTGATACCTCATTGTAGTTTTGATTTGCATTTCTCTAATAATTAGTGATGTTGAGCATCTTTTCATGTGCTTCGTGGCCGTCTGTATGTCTTCTTTGGAGAAACGTCTATTTAGGTCTTCTGCCCATTTTTGGATTGGGGTGTTTGTTTCTTTAATATTGAGCTGAATGAGCTGTTTATATATTTTGGAGATTAATCCTTTGTCCGTTGATTAGTTTGCAAATATTTTCTCCCATTCTGAGGGTTGTCTTTTCGTCTTGTTTATGGTTTCCTTTGCTGTGCAAAAGCTTTGAAGTTTCATTAGGTCCCATTTGTTTATTTTTGTTTTTATTTCCATTACTCTAGGAGGTGGATCAAAAAAGATCTTGCTGTGATTTATGTCAAAGAGTGTTCTTCCTATGTTTTCCTCTAAGAGTTTTATAGTGTCCAGTCTTATATTTAGGTCTCTAATCCATTTTGAGTTTATTTTTGTGTATGGTGTTAGGGAGTATTCTAATTTCATTCTTTTACATGTAGCTGTCCAGTTTTCCCAGCACCACTTATTGAAGAGACTGTCTTTTCTCCATTGTATATCTTTGCCTCCTTTGTCATAGATTAGTTGACCATAGGTGCGTGGGTTAATCTCTGGGCTTTCTATCTTGTTCCATTGATCTATGTTTCTGTTTTTGTGCCAGTACCATATTATCTTGATTACTGTAGCTTTGTAGTATAGTCTGAAGTCAGGGAGTCTGATTCCTCCAGCTCCATTTTTTTGCCTCAAGACTGCTTTGGCTATTCGGGGTCTTTTGTGTCTCCATACAAATTTTAAGATGATTTGTTCTAGCTCCGTAAAAAATGCCATTGGTAATTTGATAGGGATTGCATTGAATCTGTAGATTGCTTTGGGTAGTATAGTCATTTTCACAATGTTGATTCTTCCAATCCAAGAACATGGTATATCTCTCCATCTGTTGGTATCATCTTTAATTTCTTTCATCAGTGTCTTATAGTTTTCTGCATACAGGTCTTTTGTCTCCCTAGGTAGGTTTATTCCTAGGTATTTTATTCTTTTTGTTGCAATGGTAAATGGGAGTGTTTCCATAATTTCTCTTTCAGATTTTTCATCATTAGTGTATAGGAATGCAAGAGATTTCTGTGCATTAATTTTGTATCCTGCAACGTTACCATATTCATTAATTAGCTCTAGCAGTTTTCTGGTGGCAGTTTTAGGATTCTCTATGTATAGTATCATGTCATCCGCAAACAGTGACAGTTTTACTTCTTCTTTTCCAATTTGTATTCCTTTTATTTCTTTTTCTTCTCTGATTGCCGTGGCTAGGACTTCCAGAACTATGTTGAATAATAGTGGTGAGAGTGGACATCCTTGTCTCGTTCCTGATCTTAGAGGAAATGCTTTCAGTTTTTCACCATTGAGAATGATGTTTGCTGTGGGTTTGTCATATATGGTCTTTATTATGTTGAGGTAGGTTCCCTCTATGCCCACTTTCTGGAGAGTTTTTATCAGAAATGGGTGTTGAATTTTGTCAAAAGCTTTTTCTGCATCTATTGAGATGATCATATGGTTTTTATTCTTCAATTTGTTAATATGGTGTATCACATTGATTGATTTGCATATATTGAAGAATCCTTGCATCCCTGGGATAAATCCCACTTGATCGTGGTGTATGATCCTTTTAATGTGTTGTTGATTCTGTTTGCTAGTATTTTGTTGAGGATTTTTGCATCTATATTCATCAGTGATATTGGTCTGTAATTTTCTTTTTTTGTAGTGTCTTTGTCTGGTTTTCGTATCAGGGTGATGGTGGCCTCATAGAATGAGTTTGGGAGTGTTCCTTCCTCTGCAATTTTTTGGAAGAGTTTGAGAAGGATAGGTGTTAGCTCTTCTCTAAATGTTTGATAGAATTCACCTGTGAAGCCATCTGGTCCTGGACTTTTGTTTGTTGGAAGATTTTTAATCACAGTTTCAATTTCATTACTTGTGATTGGTCTGTTCATATTTTCTGTTTCTTCCTGGTTCAGTCTTGGAAGGTTATACCTTTCTAAAAATTTGTCCATTTCTTCCAGGTTGTCCATTTTATTGGCATAAAGTTGCCTGTAGTAGTCTCTTAGGATGCTTTGTATTTCTGCAGTGTCTGTTGTAACTTCTCCTTTTTCATTTCTGATTTTATTGATTTGAGTCCTCTCCCTCTTTTTCTTGATGAGTCTGGCTAATGGCTTATCAATTTTGTTTATCTTCTCAAAGAACCAACTTTTAGTTTTATTGATCTTTGCTATTGTTTTCTTTGTTTCTATTTCATTTATTTCTGCTCTGATCTTTATGATTTCTTTCCTTCTGCTAACTTTGGGTTTTGTTTGTTCTTCTTTCTCCAGTTTCTTTAGGTGTAAGGTTAGATTGCTTACTTGAGATTTTTCTTGTTTCTTTAGGTAGGCTTGTATAGCTATAAACTTCCCTGTTAGAACTGCTTTCACTGCATCCCATAGGTTTTGGGTTGTCGTGTTTTCATTGTCATTTGTCTCTAGGTATTTTTTTATTTCCTCTTTGATTTCTTCAGTCATCTCTTGGTTATTTAGTAACGTATTGTTTAGCCTCCATGTGTTTGTGTTTTTTACGTTTTTTTCCCTGTAATTCATTTCTAATCTCATAGCATTGTGGTCAGAAAAGATGCTTGATATGATTTCAATTTTCTTAAATTTACTGAGGCTTGATTTGTGACCCAAGATGTGATCTATCCTGGAGAATGTTCCATGCACACTTGAGAAGAACGTGTAATCTGCTGTTTTTGGATGGAATGTCCTATATATATCAATTAAATCTATCTGGTCTATTGTGTCATTTAAAGCTTCTGTTTCCTTATTAATTTTCATTTTGGATGATCTGTCCATTGGTGTAAGTGAGGTGTTAAAGTCCCCCACTATGATTGTGTTACTGTCAATTTCCTCTTTTATAGCTGTTAGCAGTTGCCTTATGTATTGAGGTGCTCCTATGTTGGGTGCATATATATTTATAATTGTTATATCTTCTTCTTGGATTGATCCCTTGATCATTATGTAGTGTCCTTCCTTGTCTCTTGTAACATTCTTTATTTTAAAGTCTATTTTATCTGATATGAGTATAGCTACTCCAGCTTTCTTTTGATTTCCATTTGCATGGAATATCTTTTTCCATCCCCTCACTTTCAGTCTGTATGTGTCCCTAGGTCTAAAGTGGGTCTCTTGTAGACAGCATATATATGGGTCTTGTTTTTGTATCCATTCAGCCAGTCTATGTCTTTTGGTTGGGGCATTTAATCCATTCACGTTTAAGGTAATTATCGATATGTATGTTCCTATGACCATTTTCTTAATTGTTTTGGGTTTGTTTTTGTAGGTCCTTTTCTTCTCTTGTGTTTCCCACTTAGAGAAGTTCCTTTAGCATTTGTTGTAGAGCTGGTTTGGTGGTGCTGAATTCTCTTAGCTTTTGCTTGTCTGTAAAGCTTTTGATTTCTCCATCAAATCTAAATGAGATCCTTGCCGGGTAGAGTAATCTTGGTTGTAGGTTCTTCCCTTTCATCACTTTAAATATATCATGCCACTCCCTTCTGGCTTGCAGAGTTTCTGCTGAGAAATCAGCTGTTAACCTTATGGGAGTTCCCTTGTATGTTATTTGTCGTTTTTCCCTTGCTGCTTTCAATAATTTTTCTTTGTCTTTAATTTTTGCCACTTTGATTACTATGTGTCTCGGCGTGTTTCTCTTTGGGTTTATCCTGTATGGGACTCTCTGCGCTTCCTGGACTTGGGTGGCTATTGCCTTTACCATGTTAGGGAAGTTTTCGACTATAATCTCTTCAAATATTTTCTCTGGTCCTTTCTCTCTCTCTTCACCTTCTGGGACCCCTATAATGCGAATGTTGTTGCGTTTAATGTTGTCCCAGAGGTCTCTTAGGCTGGCTTCATTTCTTTTCATCCTTTTTTCTTTAGTCTGTTCCGCAGCAGTGAATTCCACCATTCTGTATTCCAGGTCACTTATCCGTTCTTCTGCCTCAGTTATTCTGCTATTGATTCCTTCTAGTGTAGTTTTCATTTCAGTTATTGTATTGTTCATCTCTGTTTGTTTGTTCTTTAATTCTTCTAGGTCTTTGTTAATCATTTCTTGCATCTTATCAATCTTTGCTTCCATTCTTATTCCGAGGTCCTGGATCATCTTCACTATCATTATTCTGAATTCTTTTTCTGGAAGGTTGCCTATCTCCACTTCATTTAGTTGTTTTTCTGGGGTTTTTTCTTGTTCCTTCATCTGGTACATAGCCCTCTGCCTTTTCATCTTGTCTATCTTTCTGTAACTGTGGTTTTTGGTCCACAGGCTGCAGGATTGTAGTTTTTCTTGCTTCTGCTGTCTGCCCTCTGGCGGTTGAGGCTATCTAAGAGGCTTGATGGGAGACTCTGGTGGTGGGTAGAGCTGACTGTTGCTGTGGCGGTCAGAGCTCAGTAAAACTTTAATCCACTTGACTGTTGATGGTTGGGGCTGGGTTCCCTCCCTGTTGGTTGTTTTGCCTGAGGCAACCCAACACTGGAGCCTACCTGGGCTCTTTGGTGGGGTTAATGGCAGACTCTGGGAGGGCTCACGCCAAGGAGCACTTCCCAGAACCTCCGCTGCCAGAGTCCTTGTCCCCACAGTGAAAGAGAGCCACCCCCCGCCTCTGCAGGAGATCCCCCAACACCAGCAGGTAGGTCTGGTTCAGTCTCCCCCAGGGTCACTGCTCCTTCCCCTGGGTCCCGATGCGCACACTACTTTGTGTGTGCCCTCCAAGAGTGGGGTCTCTGTTTCCCCCAGTCGTGTCGAAGTCCTGCAATCAATTCCCACTAGGCTTCAAAGTCTGATTCTCTAGGAATTGCTCCTCCTGTTGCCGGACCCCCAGTTTGGGAAGCCTGACGTGGGGCTCAGAACCTTCACACCATTGGGTGGACTTCTGTGGTATAAGTGTTTGCCAGTCTGTGAGTCACCCACCCAGCAGTTATGGGATTAGATTTTACTCTGATTGCGCCCCTCCTACCATCTCACTGTGGTTTCTCCTCTGTCCTTGGACGTGGGGTATCCTCCTTGGTGAAGTCCAGGGTCTTCCTGTCAATGATTGTCCAGCAGCCAGTTGTGATTCTGGTGCTCTCGCAAGAGGGAGAGAGAGCACGTCCTTCTACTCCGCCATCTTGGTTAATCCCCGATCAGTGTCTTCTTGCTTTACTATTGTGCTATTGTGATTTCTTGTTTTGTGTTCTTATCAAACTTTCATTTTGGACACTGAAATTTGAATTTCACATAATTTTCACAGGTCACAAAATATTCTTTTTTTTTTTAATAAACTTTATTTTATTTTATTTTTTGGCCACACTGTGTGGCATGTGGGATCTTAGTTCCCCAACCAGGGAGCGAACCAGTGCCCCCTGCAGTGGAAGGGTGGAGTCTTTCCCACTGGACCGATAGGGAAGTCCCTCTTCTTCTTTTGATATCTTCCACCATTTAAAAATGTAAGCACTAGCTTACAGGCCATCAAAACAGAGAGTGGGCCGGATTTGTCTCATGGGGCCTACCTAGTTTGCAGACCCTTGGAATAGAATAAAATATAGAATGTCAAACACAGAAGAATACAAGCTCTCAAAATCTTGTTTTAAATTTGAGCTCCAGGGCTTCCCTGGTGGCGCAGTGGTTGAGAATCTGCCTGCCAATGCAGGGGACACCGGTTCGAGCCCTGGTCTGGGAAGATCCCACATGCCGTGGAGCAGCTGGGCCCATGAGCCACAATTACTGAGCCTGCGCGTCTGGAGCCTGTGCTCCGCAGCAAGAGAGGCCGCGATAGTGAGAGGCCCGCGCACCGCGATGAAGAGTGGCCCCCGCTCGCCGCAACTAGAGAAAGCCCTCGCACAGAAACGAAGACCCAACACAGCCAAAAATAAATAAATTAATTAATTAATTACAAAATGAATAATGCTTTTTTTTTTTTTTTTTAATTCAGACAGAAAGTCACAAAAATTATACTCATCCTCATCAGTTCACTCAGTCCCATGTAATTAATTGTTTTTTTTTCATCTTGATCTTTTGTTAGCACTTTTATGAGTTCATCAGTTTTTCATCAGAGTTCTGAAAATGCTTATTCATTCAGTTCAGCAGTACAGTCAGTTACCAGAAACCTGTACTTGTCAGAGTCTTTTCCATGAATTTCTTGAAGATGAAACCCTTTTATAGGAACATATTTGCAAAATCATCAGAGTACACCCAGAACTGTCTGTAAATGACAAAAGACTTAAAACTGACCACGGTAAAAGATTTGATGAAAGTTCATAATAATGCAGTTGACAAGAAAATTAGTTATTTCTGAGATATACATTTTAAAGTAATAACTAGGATTATTACTTATAACATTATACCAGAACATATAAGATTTTTAGAAATTTCATGTAATGTCTGAAACATTTATATTAACATATTTCCATACATATTTCCATACAAATACAAATATAAGATTTTTAGAAATTTCATGTAATGTCTGAAATATTTATATTAACATATTTCCATACATATTTCCATACAAATACAAATATAAGATTTTTAGGAATTTCATGTAAGAATAATGCTTTTTTAAAAAAAATTTTGAGCTCCATTATTTGAATTTATTTTTTTTCCAGCTTTATTAAGATATAATTGGCATAGAACACTGTGTAATTTTAAGATGTACAACGTGATGATTTGATATAGGTATATATTGTAAAATTGTAACTTTTTAAAATTTGCAGTTTTAATTATAGGAAAAGCTATTTCTTAACATGTTCATGGCTACTGTATCCCTTTTCTAATTAATCTTTTCAAGTGCTTTGGCTATTTA